>NW_026871929.1:402500-1602500 GCF_033458585.1 Syngnathus typhle | reverse complement strand
AAAAAAACGCTCACGGGTGCTTTAGAGTGCCGAGTTTATTACTGCGCATTAAGAAATGACCACCTCCAACGTTTGGTTTATGTTTTATAAGCATTTTTAATTTTATTGCTTAAATCGCATTTTCTCGGCGAGCTGAGCACTTTTTCTGAATTGTGCCAATCCCGTCACTCTGGTTAGGTTGGCATCGAAAAAAACGCTCTCGGGTGCTTTAGAGTGCCGAGTTATTCACTGCGCATGAAGAAATGACCACCTCCAACGTTTGGTTTATGTTTTATAAGCATTTTTAATTTTATTGCTTAAATCGCATTTTCTCGGCGAGCTGAGCGCTTTTTCTGAATTGTGCCGCTCCCGTAACTCTGGTTAGGTTGGCATCGAAAAAAACGCTCTCGGGTGCTTTAGAGTGCCGAGTTTATTACTGCGCATTAAGAAATGACCACCTCCAACGTTTGGTTTATGTTTTATAAGCATTTTTAATTTTATTGCCTAAATCGCATTTTCTCGGCGAGCTGAGCACTTTTTCTGAATTGTGCCGCTCCCGTCACTCTGGTTAGGTTGGCATCGAAAAAAACGCTCTCGGGTGCTTTAGAGTGCCGAGTTTATTACTGCGCATTAAGAAATGACCACCTCCAACGTTTGGTTTATGTTTTATAAGCATTTTTAATTTTATTGCTTAAATCGCATTTTCTCGGCGAGCTGAGCACTTTTTCTGAATTGTGCCGCTCCCGTCACTCTGGTTAGGTTGGCATCGAAAAAAACGCTATCGGGTGCTTTAGAGTGCCGAGTTATTCACTGCGCACGAAGAAATGACCACCTCCAACGTTTGGTTTATGTTTTATAAGCATTTTTAATTTTATTGCTTAAATCGCATTTTCTCGGCGAGCTGAGCGCTTTTTCTGAATTGTGCCGCTCCCGTCACTCTGGTTAGGTTGGCATCGAAAAAAACGCTCTCGGGTGCTTTAGAGTGCCGAGTTTATTACTGCGCATTAAGAAATGACCACCTCCAACGTTTGGTTTATGTTTTATAAGCATTTTTAATTTTATTGCTTAAATCGCATTTTCTCGGCGAGCTGAGCACTTTTTCTGAATTGTGCCGCTCCCGTCACTCTGGTTAGGTTGGCATCGAAAAAAACGCTCTCGGGTGCTTTAGAGTGCCGAGTTTATTACTGCGCATTAAGAAATGACCACCTCCAACGTTTGGTTTATGTTTTATAAGCATTTTTAATTTTATTGCTTAAATCGCATTTTCTCGGCGAGCTGAGCGCTTTTTCTGAATTGTGCCGCTCCCGTCACTCTGGTTAGGTTGGCATCGAAAAAAACGCTATCGGGTGCTTTAGAGTGCCGAGTTATTCACTGCGCACGAAGAAATGACCACCTCCAACGTTTGGTTTATGTTTTATAAGCATTTTTAATTTTATTGCTTAAATCGCATTTTCTCGGCGAGCTGAGCGCTTTTTCTGAATTGTGCCGCTCCCGTCACTCTGGTTAGGTTGGCATCGAAAAAAACGCTCTCGGGTGCTTTAGAGTGCCGAGTTTATTACTGCGCATTAAGAAATGACCACCTCCAACGTTTGGTTTATGTTTTATAAGCATTTTTAATTTTATTGCTTAAATCGCATTTTCTCGGCGAGCTGAGCACTTTTTCTGAATTGTGCCGCTCCCGTCACTCTGGTTAGGTTGGCATCGAAAAAAACGCTCTCGGGTGCTTTAGAGTGCCGAGTTTATTACTGCGCATTAAGAAATGACCACCTCCAACGTTTGGTTTATGTTTTATAAGCATTTTTAATTTTATTGCTTAAATCGCATTTTCTCGGCGAGCTGAGCGCTTTTTCTGAATTGTGCCGCTCCCGTCACTCTGGTTAGGTTGGCATCGAAAAAAACGCTCTCGGGTGCTTTATAGTGCCGAGTTATTCACTGCGCATGAAGAAATGACCACCTCCAACGTTTGGTTTATGTTTAATAAGCATTTTTAATTTTATTGCTTAAATCGCATTTTCTCGGCGAGCTGAGCACTTTTTCTGAATTGTGCCGCTCCCGTCACTCTGGTTAGGTTGGCATCGAAAAAAACGCTCTCGGGTGCTTTAGAGTGCCGAGTTTATTACTGCGCATTAAGAAATGACCACCTCCAACGTTTGGTTTATGTTTTATAAGCATTTTTAATTTTATTGCTTAAATCGCATTTTCTCGGCGAGCTGAGCGCTTTTTCTGAATTGTGCCGCTCCCGTCACTCTGGTTAGGTTGGCATCGAAAAAAACGCTCTCGGGTGCTTTAGAGTGCCGAGTTATTCACTGCGCATGAAGAAATGACCACCTCCAACGTTTGGTTTATGTTTAATAAGCATTTTTAATTTTATTGCTTAAATCGCATTTTCTCGGCGAGCTGAGCACTTTTTCTGAATTGTGCCGCTCCCGTCACTCTGGTTAGGTTGGCATCGAAAAAAACGCTCTCGGGTGCTTTAGAGTGCTGAGTTTATTACTGCCTATTAAGAAATGACCACCTCCAACGTTTGGTTTATGTTTTATAAGCATTTTTAATTTTATTGCTTAAATCGCATTTTCTCGGCGAGCTGAGCACTTTTTCTGAATTGTGCCGCTCCCGTCACTCTGGTTAGGTTGGCATCGAAAAAAACGCTCTCGGGTGCTTTAGAGTGCCGAGTTTATCACTGCGCATGAAGAAATGACCACCTCCAACGTTTGGTTTATGTTTAATAAGCATTTTTAATTTTATTGCTTAAATCGCATTTTCTCGGCGAGCTGAGCACTTTTTCTGAATTGTGCCGCTCCCGTCACTCTGGTTAGGTTGGCATCGAAAAAAACGCTCTCGGGTGCTTTAGAGTGCCGACTTTATCACTGCGCATGAAGAAATGACCACCTCCAACGTTTGGTTTATGTTTTATAAGCATTTTTAATTTTATTGCTTAAATCGCATTTTCTCGGCGAGCTGAGCACTTTTTCTGAATTGTGCCGCTCCCGTCACTCTGGTTAGGTTGGCATCGAAAAAAACGCTCACGGGTGCTTTAGAGTGCCGAGTTTATTACTGCGCATTAAGAAATGACCACCTCCAACGTTTGGTTTATGTTTTATAAGCATTTTTAATTTTATTGCTTAAATCGCATTTTCTCGGCGAGCTGAGCACTTTTTCTGAATTGTGCCGCTCCCGTCACTCTGGTTAGGTTGGCATCGAAAAAAACGCTCTCGGGTGCTTTAGAGTGCCGAGTTATTCACTGCGCATGAAGAAATGACCACCTCCAACGTTTGGTTCATGTTTTATAAGCATTTTTAATTTTATTGCTTAAATCGCATTTTCTCGGCGAGCTGAGCGCTTTTTCTGAATTGTGCCGCTCCCGTAACTCTGGTTAGGTTGGCATCGAAAAAAACGCTCTCGGGTGCTTTAGAGTGCCGAGTTTATCACTGCGCATGAAGAAATTACCACCTCCAACGTTTGGTTTATGTTTTATAAGCATTTTTAATTTTATTGCTTAAATCGCATTTTCTCGGCGAGCTGAGCACTTTTTCTGAATTGTGCCGCTCCCGTCACTCTGGTTAGGTTGGCATCGAAAAAAACGCTCTCGGGTGCTTTAGAGTGCCGAGTTTATTACTGCGCATTAAGAAATGACCACCTCCAACGTTTGGTTTATGTTTTATAAGCATTTTTAATTTTATTGCTTAAATCGCATTTTCTCGGCGAGCTGAGCGCTTTTTCTGAATTGTGCCGCTCCCGTCACTCTGGTTAGGTTGGCATCGAAAAAAACGCTCTCGGGTGCTTTAGAGTGCCGAGTTATTCACTGCGCATGGAGAAATGACCACCTCCAACGTTTGGTTTATGTTTTATAAGCATTTTTAATTTTATTGCTTAAATCGCATTTTCTCGGCGAGCTGAGCACTTTTTCTGAATTGTGCCGCTCCCGTCACTCTGGTTAGGTTGGCATCGAAAAAAACGCTCTCGGGTGCTTTAGAGTGCCGAGTTTATCACTGCGCATGAAGAAATTACCACCTCCAACGTTTGGTTTATGTTTTATAAGCATTTTTAATTTTATTGCTTAAATCGCATTTTCTCGGCGAGCTGAGCGCTTTTTCTGAATTGTGCCGCTCCCGTCACTCTGGTTAGGTTGGCATCGAAAAAAACGCTCTCGGGTGCTTTAGAGTGCCGAGTTTATCACTGCGCATGAAGAAATGACCACCTCCAACGTTTGGTTTATGTTTTATAAGCATTTTTAATTTTATTGCTTAAATCGCATTTTCTCGGCGAGCTGAGCGCTTTTTCTGAATTGTGCCGCTCCCGTAACTCTGGTTAGGTTGGCATCGAAAAAAACGCTCTCGGGTGCTTTAGAGTGCCGAGTTTATCACTGCGCATGAAGAAATGACCACTTCCAACGTTTGGTTTATGTTTTATAAGCATTTTTAATTTTATTGCTTAAATCGCATTTTCTCGGCGAGCTGAGCGCTTTTTCTGAATTGTGCCGCTCCCGTAACTCTGGTTAGGTTGGCATCGAAAAAAACGCTCTCGGGTGCTTTAGAGTGCCGACTTTATCACTGCGCATGAAGAAATGACCACTTCCAACGTTTGGTTTATGTTTTATAAGCATTTTTAATTTTATTGCTTAAATCGCATTTTCTCGGCGAGCTGAGCACTTTTTCTGAATTGTGCCGCTCCCGTCACTCTGGTTAGGTTGGCATCGAAAAAAACGCTCTCGGGTGCTTTAGAGTGCCGAGTTATTCACTGCGCATGAAGAAATGACCACCTCCAACGTTTGGTTTATGTTTAATAAGCATTTTTAATTTTATTGCTTAAATCGCATTTTCTCGGCGAGCTGAGCGCTTTTTCTGAATTGTGCCGCTCCCGTCACTCTGGTTAGGTTGGCATCGAAAAAAAACGCTCTCGGGTGCTTTAGAGTGCCGAGTTATTCACTGCGCATGAAGAAATGACCACCTCCACCGTTTGGTTTATGTTTAATAAGCATTTTTAATTTTATTGCTTAAATCGCATTTTCTCGGCGAGCTGAGCACTTTTTCTGAATTGTGCCGCTCCCGTCACTCTGGTTAGGTTGGCATCGAAAAAAACGCTCTCGGGTGCTTTAGAGTGCCGAGTTTATTACTGCGCATTAAGAAATGACCACCTCCAACGTTTGGTTTATGTTTTATAAGCATTTTTAATTTTATTGCTTAAATCGCATTTTCTCGGCGAGCTGAGCACTTTTTCTGAATTGTGCCGCTCCCGTCACTCTGGTTAGGTTGGCATCGAAAAAAACGCTCTCGGGTGCTTTAGAGTGCCGAGTTATTCACTGCGCACGAAGAAATGACCACCTCCAACGTTTGGTTTATGTTTTATAAGCATTTTTAATTTTATTGCTTAAATCGCATTTTCTCGGCGAGCTGAGCGCTTTTTCTGAGTTGTGCCGCTCCCGTCACTCTGGTTAGGTTGGCATCGAAAAAAAACGCTCTCGGGTGCTTTAGAGTGCCGAGTTTATTACTGCGCATTAAGAAATGACCACCTCCAACGTTTGGTTTATGTTTTATAAGCATTTTTAATTTTATTGCTTAAAGCGCATTTTCTCGGCGAGCTGAGCACTTTTTCTGAATTGTGCCGCTCCCGTCACTCTGGTTAGGTTGGCATCGAAAAAAACGCTCTCGGGTGCTTTAGAGTGCCGAGTTTATTACTGCGCATTAAGAAATGACCACCTCCAACGTTTGGTTTATGTTTTATAAGCATTTTTAATTTTATTGCTTAAATCGCATTTTCTCGGCGAGCTGAGCACTTTTTCTGAATTGTGCCGCTCCCGTCACTCTGGTTAGGTTGGCATCGAAAAAAACGCTATCGGGTGCTTTAGAGTGCCGAGTTATTCACTGCGCATGAAGAAATGACCACCTCCAACGTTTGGTTTATGTTTAATAAGCATTTTTAATTTTATTGCTTAAATCGCATTTTCTCGGCGAGCTGAGCACTTTTTCTGAATTGTGCCGCTCCCGTCACTCTGGTTAGGTTGGCATCGAAAAAAACGCTCTCGGGTGCTTTAGAGTGCCGAGTTTATTACTGCGCATTAAGAAATGACCACCTCCAACGTTTGGTTTATGTTTTATAAGCATTTTTAATTTTATTGCTTAAATCGCATTTTCTCGGCGAGCTGAGCACTTTTTCTGAATTGTGCCGCTCCCGTCACTCTGGTTAGGTTGGCATCGAAAAAAACGCTCTCGGGTGCTTTAGAGTGCCGAGTTTATCACTGCGCATGAAGAAATGACCACCTCCAACGTTTGGTTTATGTTTTATAAGCATTTTTAATTTTATTGCTTAAATCGCATTTTCTCGGCGAGCTGAGCGCTTTTTCTGAATTGTGCCGCTCCCGTCACTCTGGTTAGGTTGGCATCGAAAAAAACGCTCTCGGGTGCTTTAGAGTGCCGAGTTTATCACTGCGCATGAAGAAATGACCACCTCCAACGTTTGGTTTATGTTTTATAAGCATTTTTAATTTTATTGCTTAAATCGCATTTTCTCGGCGAGCTGAGCGCTTTTTCTGAATTGTGCCGCTCCCGTAACTCTGGTTAGGTTGGCATCGAAAAAAACGCTCTCGGGTGCTTTAGAGTGCCGAGTTTATCACTGCGCATGAAGAAATGACCACTTCCAACGTTTGGTTTATGTTTTATAAGCATTTTTAATTTTATTGCTTAAATCGCATTTTCTCGGCGAGCTGAGCGCTTTTTCTGAATTGTGCCGCTCCCGTAACTCTGGTTAGGTTGGCATCGAAAAAAACGCTCTCGGGTGCTTTAGAGTGCCGACTTTATCACTGCGCATGAAGAAATGACCACTTCCAACGTTTGGTTTATGTTTTATAAGCATTTTTAATTTTATTGCTTAAATCGCATTTTCTCGGCGAGCTGAGCACTTTTTCTGAATTGTGCCGCTCCCGTCACTCTGGTTAGGTTGGCATCGAAAAAAACGCTCTCGGGTGCTTTAGAGTGCCGAGTTATTCACTGCGCATGAAGAAATGACCACCTCCAACGTTTGGTTTATGTTTAATAAGCATTTTTAATTTTATTGCTTAAATCGCATTTTCTCGGCGAGCTGAGCGCTTTTTCTGAATTGTGCCGCTCCCGTCACTCTGGTTAGGTTGGCATCGAAAAAAAACGCTCTCGGGTGCTTTAGAGTGCCGAGTTATTCACTGCGCATGAAGAAATGACCACCTCCACCGTTTGGTTTATGTTTAATAAGCATTTTTAATTTTATTGCTTAAATCGCATTTTCTCGGCGAGCTGAGCACTTTTTCTGAATTGTGCCGCTCCCGTCACTCTGGTTAGGTTGGCATCGAAAAAAACGCTCTCGGGTGCTTTAGAGTGCCGAGTTTATTACTGCGCATTAAGAAATGACCACCTCCAACGTTTGGTTTATGTTTTATAAGCATTTTTAATTTTATTGCTTAAATCGCATTTTCTCGGCGAGCTGAGCACTTTTTCTGAATTGTGCCGCTCCCGTCACTCTGGTTAGGTTGGCATCGAAAAAAACGCTCTCGGGTGCTTTAGAGTGCCGAGTTATTCACTGCGCACGAAGAAATGACCACCTCCAACGTTTGGTTTATGTTTTATAAGCATTTTTAATTTTATTGCTTAAATCGCATTTTCTCGGCGAGCTGAGCGCTTTTTCTGAGTTGTGCCGCTCCCGTCACTCTGGTTAGGTTGGCATCGAAAAAAAACGCTCTCGGGTGCTTTAGAGTGCCGAGTTTATTACTGCGCATTAAGAAATGACCACCTCCAACGTTTGGTTTATGTTTTATAAGCATTTTTAATTTTATTGCTTAAAGCGCATTTTCTCGGCGAGCTGAGCACTTTTTCTGAATTGTGCCGCTCCCGTCACTCTGGTTAGGTTGGCATCGAAAAAAACGCTCTCGGGTGCTTTAGAGTGCCGAGTTTATTACTGCGCATTAAGAAATGACCACCTCCAACGTTTGGTTTATGTTTTATAAGCATTTTTAATTTTATTGCTTAAATCGCATTTTCTCGGCGAGCTGAGCACTTTTTCTGAATTGTGCCGCTCCCGTCACTCTGGTTAGGTTGGCATCGAAAAAAACGCTATCGGGTGCTTTAGAGTGCCGAGTTATTCACTGCGCATGAAGAAATGACCACCTCCAACGTTTGGTTTATGTTTAATAAGCATTTTTAATTTTATTGCTTAAATCGCATTTTCTCGGCGAGCTGAGCACTTTTTCTGAATTGTGCCGCTCCCGTCACTCTGGTTAGGTTGGCATCGAAAAAAACGCTCTCGGGTGCTTTAGAGTGCCGAGTTTATTACTGCGCATTAAGAAATGACCACCTCCAACGTTTGGTTTATGTTTTATAAGCATTTTTAATTTTATTGCTTAAATCGCATTTTCTCGGCGAGCTGAGCACTTTTTCTGAATTGTGCCGCTCCCGTCACTCTGGTTAGGTTGGCATCGAAAAAAACGCTCTCGGGTGCTTTAGAGTGCCGAGTTTATTACTGCGCATTAAGAAATGACCACCTCCAACGTTTGGTTTATGTTTTATAAGCATTTTTAATTTTATTGCTTAAATCGCATTTTCTCGGCGAGCTGAGCACTTTTTCTGAATTGTGCCGCTCCCGTCACTTGGCATCGAAAAAAACGCTCTCGGGTGCTTTAGAGTGCCGAGTTATTCACTGCGCATGAAGAAATGACCACCTCCAACGTTTGGTTTATGTTTTATAAGCATTTTTAATTTTATTGCTTAAATCGCATTTTCTCGGCGAGCTGAGCGCTTTTTCTAATTTGTGCCGCTCCCGTCACTCTGGTTAGGTTGGCATCGAAAAAAACACTCTCGGGTGCTTTAGAGTGCCGAGTTTATTACTGCGCATTAAGAAATGACCACCTCCAACGTTTGGTTTATGTTTTATAAGCATTTTTAATTTTATTGCCTAAATCGCATTTTCTCGGCGAGCTGAGCACTTTTTCTGAATTGTGCCGCTCCCGTCACTCTGGTTAGGTTGGCATCGAAAAAAACGCTCTCGGGTGCTTTAGAGTGCCGAGTTTATTACTGCGCATTAAGAAATGACCACCTCCAACGTTTGGTTTATGTTTTATAAGCATTTTTAATTTTATTGCTTAAATCGCATTTTCTCGGCGAGCTGAGCACTTTTTCTGAATTGTGCCGCTCCCGTCACTCTGGTTAGGTTGGCATCGAAAAAAACGCTCTCGGGTGCTTTAGAGTGCCGAGTTATTCACTGCGCACGAAGAAATGACCACCTCCAACGTTTGGTTTATGTTTTATAAGCATTTTTAATTTTATTGCTTAAATCGCATTTTCTCGGCGAGCTGAGCGCCTTTTCTGAATTGTGCCGCTCCCGTCACTCTGGTTAGGTTGGCATCGAAAAAAACGCTCTCGGGTGCTTTAGAGTGCCGAGTTTATTACTGCGCATTAAGAAATGACCACCTCCAACGTTTGGTTTATGTTTTATAAGCATTTTTAATTTTATTGCTTAAATCGCATTTTCTCGGCGAGCTGAGCATGCACTTTTTCTGAATTGTGCCGCTCCCGTCACTCTGGTTAGGTTGGCATCGAAAAAAACGCTCTCGGGTGCTTTAGAGTGCCGAGTTTATTACTGCGCATTAAGAAATGACCACCTCCAACGTTTGGTTTATGTTTTATAAGCATTTTTAATTTTATTGCTTAAATCGCATTTTCTCGGCGAGCTGAGCACTTTTTCTGACTTGTGCCGCTCCCGTCACTCTGGTTAGGTTGGCATCGAAAAAAACGCCATCGGGTGCTTTAGAGTGCCGAGTTATTCACTGCGCATGAAGAAATGACCACGTTTGGTTTATGTTTAATAAGCATTTTTAATTTTATTGCTTAAATCGCATTTTCTCGGCGAGCTGAGCACTTTTTCTGAATTGTGCCGCTCCCGTCACTCTGGTTAGGTTGGCATCGAAAAAAACGCTCTCGGGTGCTTTAGAGTGCCGAGTTTATTACTGCGCATTAAGAAATGACCACCTCCAACGTTTGGTTTATGTTTTATAAGCATTTTTAATTTTATTGCTTAAATCGCATTTTCTCGGCGAGCTGAGCACTTTTTCTGAATTGTGCCGCTCCCGTCACTCTGGTTAGGTTGGCATCGAAAAAAACGCTCTCGGGTGCTTTAGAGTGCCGAGTTTATTACTGCGCATTAAGAAATGACCACCTCCAACGTTTGGTTTATGTTTTATAAGCATTTTTAATTTTATTGCTTAAATCGCATTTTCTCGGCGAGCTGAGCGCTTTTTCTGAATTGTGCCGCTCCCGTCACTCTGGTTAGGTTGGCATCGAAAAAAACGCTCTCGGGTGCTTTAGAGTGCCGAGTTATTCACTGCGCATGAAGAAATGACCACCTCCAACGTTTGGTTTATGTTTAATAAGCATTTTTAATTTTATTGCTTAAATCGCATTTTCTCGGCGAGCTGAGCACTTTTTCTGAATTGTGCCGCTCCCGTCACTCTGGTTAGGTTGGCATCGAAAAAAACGCTCTCGGGTGCTTTAGAGTGCCGAGTTTATTACTGCGCATTAAGAAATGACCACCTCCAACGTTTGGTTTATGTTTTATAAGCATTTTTAATTTTATTGCTTAAATCGCATTTTCTCGGCGAGCTGAGCGCTTTTTCTGAATTGTGCCGCTCCCGTCACTCTGGTTAGGTTGGCATCGAAAAAAACGCTCTCGGGTGCTTTAGAGTGCCGAGTTATTCACTGCGCATGAAGAAATGACCACCTCCAACGTTTGGTTTATGTTTAATAAGCATTTTTAATTTTATTGCTTAAATCGCATTTTCTCGGCGAGCTGAGCACTTTTTCTGAATTGTGCCGCTCCCGTCACTCTGGTTAGGTTGGCATCGAAAAAAACGCTCTCGGGTGCTTTAGAGTGCCGAGTTTATCACTGCGCATTAAGAAATGACCACCTCCAACGTTTGGTTTATGTTTTATAAGCATTTTTAATTTTATTGCTTAAATCGCATTTTCTCGGCGAGCTGAGCACTTTTTCTGAATTGTGCCGCTCCCGTCACTCTGGTTAGGTTGGCATCGAAAAAAACGCTCTCGGGTGCTTTAGAGTGCCGAGTTTATCACTGCGCATGAAGAAATGACCACCTCCAACGTTTGGTTTATGTTAAAAAGCATTTTTAATTTTATTGCTTAAATCGCATTTTCTCGGCGAGCTGAGCACTTTTTCTGAATTGTGCCGCTCCCGTCACTGGTTAGGTTGGCATCGAAAAAAACGCTCTCGGGTGCTTTAGAGTGCCGACTTTATCACTGCGCATTAAGAAATGACCACCTCCAACGTTTGGTTTATGTTTTATAAGCATTTTTAATTTTATTGCTTAAATCGCATTTTCTCGGCGAGCTGAGCACTTTTTCTGAATTGTGCCGCTCCCGTCACTCTGGTTAGGTTGGCATCGAAAAAAACGCTCACGGGTGCTTTAGAGTGCCGAGTTTATTACTGCGCATTAAGAAATGACCACCTCCAACGTTTGGTTTATGTTTTATAAGCATTTTTAATTTTATTGCTTAAATCGCATTTTCTCGGCGAGCTGAGCACTTTTTCTGAATTGTGCCGCTCCCGTCACTCTGGTTAGGTTGGCATCGAAAAAAAACGCTCTCGGGTGCTTTAGAGTGCCGAGTTATTCACTGCGCATGAAGAAATGACCACCTCCAACGTTTGGTTTATGTTTTATAAGCATTTTTAATTTTATTGCTTAAATCGCATTTTCTCGGCGAGCTGAGCGCTTTTTCTGAATTGTGCCGCTCCCGTAACTCTGGTTACGTTGGCATCGAAAAAAACGCTCTCGGGTGCTTTAGAGTGCCGAGTTTATTACTGCGCATTAAGAAATGACCACCTCCAACGTTTGGTTTATGTTTTATAAGCATTTTTAATTTTATTGCTTAAATCGCATTTTCTCGGCGAGCTGAGCACTTTTTCTGAATTGTGCCGCTCCCGTCACTCTGGTTAGGTTGGCATCGAAAAAAACGCTCTCGGGTGCTTTAGAGTGCCGAGTTATTCACTGCGCATGAAGAAATGACCACCTCCAACGTTTGGTTTATGTTTTATAAGCATTTTTAATTTTATTGCTTAAATCGCATTTTCTCGGCGAGCTGAGCGCTTTTTCTGAATTGTGCCGCTCCCGTAACTCTGGTTACGTTGGCATCGAAAAAAACGCTCTCGGGTGCTTTAGAGTGCCGAGTTTATTACTGCGCATTAAGAAATGACCACCTCCAACGTTTGGTTTATGTTTTATAAGCATTTTTAATTTTATTGCTTAAATCGCATTTTCTCGGCGAGCTGAGCACTTTTTCTGAATTGTGCCGCTCCCGTCACTCTGGTTAGGTTGGCATCGAAAAAAAAGCTCTCGGGTGCTTTAGAGTGCCGAGTTTATTACTGCGCATTAAGAAATGACCACCTCCAACGTTTGGTTTATGTTTTATAAGCATTTTTAATTTTATTGCTTAAATCGCATTTTCTCGGCGAGCTGAGCACTTTTTCTGAATTGTGCCGCTCCCGTCACTCTGGTTAGGTTGGCATCGAAAAAAACGCTATCGGGTGCTTTAGAGTGCCGAGTTATTCACTGCGCATGAAGAAATGACCACCTCCAACGTTTGGTTTATGTTTAATAAGCATTTTTAATTTTATTGCTTAAATCGCATTTTCTCGGCGAGCTGAGCACTTTTTCTGAATTGTGCCGCTCCCGTCACTCTGGTTAGGTTGGCATCGAAAAAAACGCTCTCGGGTGCTTTAGAGTGCCGAGTTTATTACTGCGCATTAAGAAATGACCACCTCCAACGTTTGGTTTATGTTTTATAAGCATTTTTAATTTTATTGCTTAAATCGCATTTTCTCGGCGAGCTGAGCACTTTTTCTGAATTGTGCCGCTCCCGTCACTCTGGTTAGGTTGGCATCGAAAACAACGCTCTCGGGTGCTTTAGAGTGCCGAGTTTATTACTGCGCATTAAGAAATGACCACCTCCAACGTTTGGTTTATGTTTTATAAGCATTTTTAATTTTATTGCTTAAATCGCATTTTCTCGGCGAGCTGAGCACTTTTTCTGAATTGTGCCGCTCCCGTCACTCTGGTTAGGTTGGCATCGAAAAAAACGCTCTCGGGTGCTTTAGAGTGCCGAGTTTATTACTGCGCATTAAGAAATGACCACCTCCAACGTTTGGTTTATGTTTTATAAGCATTTTTAATTTTATTGCTTAAATCGCATTTTCTCGGCGAGCTGAGCACTTTTTCTGAATTGTGCCGCTCCCGTCACTCTGGTTAGGTTGGCATCGAAAAAAAAGCTCTCGGGTGCTTTAGAGTGCCGAGTTTATTACTGCGCATTAAGAAATGACCACCTCCAACGTTTGGTTTATGTTTTATAAGCATTTTTAATTTTATTGCTTAAATCGCATTTTCTCGGCGAGCTGAGCACTTTTTCTGAATTGTGCCGCTCCCGTCACTCTGGTTAGGTTGGCATCGAAAAAAACGCTATCGGGTGCTTTAGAGTGCCGAGTTATTCACTGCGCATGAAGAAATGACCACCTCCAACGTTTGGTTTATGTTTAATAAGCATTTTTAATTTTATTGCTTAAATCGCATTTTCTCGGCGAGCTGAGCACTTTTTCTGAATTGTGCCGCTCCCGTCACTCTGGTTAGGTTGGCATCGAAAAAAACGCTCTCGGGTGCTTTAGAGTGCCGAGTTTATTACTGCGCATTAAGAAATGACCACCTCCAACGTTTGGTTTATGTTTTATAAGCATTTTTAATTTTATTGCTTAAATCGCATTTTCTCGGCGAGCTGAGCACTTTTTCTGAATTGTGCCGCTCCCGTCACTCTGGTTAGGTTGGCATCGAAAACAACGCTCTCGGGTGCTTTAGAGTGCCGAGTTTATTACTGCGCATTAAGAAATGACCACCTCCAACGTTTGGTTTATGTTTTATAAGCATTTTTAATTTTATTGCTTAAATCGCATTTTCTCGGCGAGCTGAGCACTTTTTCTGAATTGTGCCGCTCCCGTCACTCTGGTTAGGTTGGCATCGAAAAAAACGCTCTCGGGTGCTTTAGAGTGCCGAGTTTATTACTGCGCATTAAGAAATGACCACCTCCAACGTTTGGTTTATGTTTTATAAGCATTTTTAATTTTATTGCTTAAATCGCATTTTCTCGGCGAGCTGAGCACTTTTTCTGAATTGTGCCGCTCCCGTCACTCTGGTTAGGTTGGCATCGAAAAAAACGCTCTCGGGTGCTTTAGAGTGCCGAGTTTATTACTGCGCATTAAGAAATGACCACCTCCAACGTTTGGTTTATGTTTTATAAGCATTTTTAATTTTATTGCTTAAATCGCATTTTCTCGGCGAGCTGAGCGCTTTTTCTGAATTGTGCCGCTCCCGTCACTCTGGTTAGGTTGGCAACGAAAAAAACGCTCTCGGGTGCTTTAGAGTGCCGAGTTATTCACTGCGCATGGAGAAATGACCACCTCCAACGTTTGGTTTATGTTTAATAAGCATTTTTAATTTTATTGCTTAAATCGCATTTTCTCGGCGAGCTGAGCACTTTTTCTGAATTGTGCCGCTCCCGTCACTCTGGTTAGGTTGGCATCGAAAAAAACGCTCTCGGGTGCTTTAGAGTGCCGAGTTTATTACTGCGCATTAAGAAATGACCACCTCCAACGTTTGGTTTATGTTTTATAAGCATTTTAATTTTATTGCTTAAATCATATTTTCTCGGCGAGCTGAGCACTTTTTCTGAATTGTGCCGCTCCCGTCACTCTGGTTAGGTTGGCATCGAAAAAAACGCTCTCGGGTGCTTTAGAGTGCCGACTTTATCACTGCGCATGAAGAAATGACCACCTCCAACGTTTGGTTTATGTTTTATAAGCATTTTTAATTTTATTGCTTAAATCGCATCTTCTCGGCGAGCTGAGCACTTTTTCTGAATTGTGCCGCTCCCGTCACTCTGGTTAGGTTGGCATCGAAAAAAACGCTCACGGGTGCTTTAGAGTGCCGAGTTTATTACTGCGCATTAAGAAATGACCACCTCCAACGTTTGGTTTATGTTTTATAAGCATTTTTAATTTTATTGCTTAAATCGCATTTTCTCGGCGAGCTGAGCACTTTTTCTGAATTGTGCCGCTCCCGTCACTCTGGTTAGGTTGGCATCGAAAAAAACGCTCTCGGGTGCTTTAGAGTGCCGAGTTATTCACTGCGCATGAAGAAATGACCACCTCCAACGTTTGGTTTATGTTTTATAAGCATTTTTAATTTTATTGCTTAAATCACATTTTCTCGGCGAGCTGAGCGCTTTTTCTGAATTGTGCCGCTCCCGTAACTCTGGTTAGGTTGGCATCGAAAAAAACGCTCTCGGGTGCTTTAGAGTGCCGAGTTTATTACTGCGCATTAAGAAATGACCACCTCCAACGTTTGGTTTATGTTTTATAAGCATTTTTAATTTTATTGCTTAAATCGCATTTTCTCGGCGAGCTGAGCACTTTTTCTGAATTGTGCCGCTCCCGTCACTCTGGTTAGGTTGGCATCGAAAAAAACGCTCTCGGGTGCTTTAGAGTGCCGAGTTTATTACTGCGCATTAAGAAATGACCACCTCCAACGTTTGGTTTATGTTTTATAAGCATTTTTAATTTTATTGCTTAAATCGCATTTTCTCGGCGAGCTGAGCACTTTTTCTGAATTGTGCCGCTCCCGTCTCTTGGCATCGAAAAAAACGCTCTCGGGTGCTTTAGAGTGCCGAGTTTATTACTGCGCATTAAGAAATGACCACCTCCAACGTTTGGTTTATGTTTTATAAGCATTTTTAATTTTATTGCTTAAATCGCATTTTCTCGGCGAGCTGAGCACTTTTTCTGAATTGTGCCGCTCCCGTCACTCTGGTTAGGTTGGCATCGAAAAAAACGCTCTCGGGTGCTTTAGAGTGCCGAGTTTATTACTGCGCATTAAGAAATGACCACCTCCAACGTTTGGTTTATGTTTTATAAGCATTTTTAATTTTATTGCTTAAATCGCATTTTCTCGGCGAGCTGAGCACTTTTTCTGAATTGTGCCGCTCCCGTCACTCTGGTTAGGTTGGCATCGAAAAAAACGCTCTCGGGTGCTTTAGAGTGCCGAGTTTATTACTGCGCGTTAAGAAATGACCACCTCCAACGTTTGGTTTATGTTTTATAAGCATTTTTAATTTTATTGCTTAAATCGCATTTTCTCGGCGAGCTGAGCACTTTTTCTGAATTGTGCCGCTCCCGTCACTCTGGTTAGGTTGGCATCGAAAAAAACGCTCTCGGGTGCTTTAGAGTGCCGAGTTATTCACTGCGCATGAAGAAATGACCACCTCCAACGTTTGGTTTATGTTTAATAAGCATTTTTAATTTTATTGCTTGAATCGCATTTTCTCGGCGAGCTGAGCACTTTTTCTGAATTGTGCCGCTCCCGTCACTCTGGTTAGGTTGGCATCGAAAAAAACGCTCTCGGGTGCTTTAGAGTGCCGAGTTTATCACTGCGCATGAAGAAATGACCACCTCCAACGTTTGGTTTATGTTTAATAAGCATTTTTAATTTTATTGCTTAAATCGCATTTTCTCGGCGAGCTGAGCACTTTTTCTGAATTGTGCCGCTCCCGTCACTCTGGTTAGGTTGGCATCGAAAAAAATGCTCTCGGGTGCTTTAGAGTGCCGACTTTATCACTGCGCATGAAGAAATGACCACCTCCAACGTTTGGTTTATGTTTTATAAGCATTTTTAATTTTATTGCTTAAATCGCATTTTCTCGGCGAGCTGAGCACTTTTTCTGAATTGTGCCGCGCCCGTCACTCTGGTTAGGTTGGCATCGAAAAAAACGCTCACGGGTGCTTTAGAGTGCCGAGTTATTCACTGCGCATTAAGAAATGACCACCTCCAACGTTTGGTTTATGTTTAATAAGCATTTTTAATTTTATTGCTTAAATCGCATTTTCTCGGCGAGCTGAGCGCTTTTTCTGAATTGTGCCGCTCCCGTCACTCTGGTTAGGTTGGCATCGAAAAAAACGCTCTCGGGTGCTTTAGAGTGCCGAGTTTATCACTGCGCATGAAGAAATGACCACCTCCAACGTTTGGTTTATGTTTTATAAGCATTTTTAATTTTATTGCTTAAATCGCATTTTCTCGGCGAGCTGAGCACTTTTTCTGAATTGTGCCGCTCCCGTCACTCTGGTTAGGTTGGCATCGAAAAAAACGCTCTCGGGTGCTTTAGAGTGCCGAGTTTATCACTGCGCATGAAGAAATGATCACCTCCAACGTTTGGTTTATGTTTTATAAGCATTTTTAAATTTATTGCTTAAATCGCATTTTCTCGGCGAGCTGAGCGCTTTTTCTGAATTGTGCCGCTCCCGTCACTCTGGTTATGTTGGCATCGAAAAAAACGCTCTCGGGTGCTTTAGAGTGCCGAGTTATTCACTGCGCATGAAGAAATGACCACCTCCAACGTTTGGTTTATGTTTTATAAGCATTTTTAGTTTTATTGCTTAAATCGCATTTTCTCGGCGAGCTGAGCGCTTTTTCTGAATTGTGCCGCTCCCGTCACTCTGGTTAGGTTGGCATCGAAAAAAACGCTCTCGGGTGCTTTAGAGTGCCGACTTTATCACTGCGCATGAAGAAATGACCACCTCCAACGTTTGGTTTATGTTTTATAAGCATTTTTAATTTTATTGCTTAAATCGCATTTTCTCGGCGAGCTGAGCACTTTTTCTGAATTGTGCCGCGCCCGTCACTCTGGTTAGGTTGGCATCGAAAAAAACGCTCACGGGTGCTTTAGAGTGCCGAGTTATTCACTGCGCATTAAGAAATGACCACCTCCAACGTTTGGTTTATGTTTAATAAGCATTTTTAATTTTATTGCTTAAATCGCATTTTCTCGGCGAGCTGAGCGCTTTTTCTGAATTGTGCCGCTCCCGTCACTCTGGTTAGGTTGGCATCGAAAAAAACGCTCTCGGGTGCTTTAGAGTGCCGAGTTTATCACTGCGCATGAAGAAATGACCACCTCCAACGTTTGGTTTATGTTTTATAAGCCTTTTTAATTTTATTGCTTAAATCGCATTTTCTCGGCGAGCTGAGCGCTTTTTCTGAATTGTGCCGCTCCCGTCATTCTGGTTAGGTTGGCATCGAAAAAAACGCTCTCGGGTGCTTTAGAGTGCCGAGTTATTCACTGCGCATGAAGAAATGACCACCTCCAACGTTTGGTTTATGTTTAATAAGCATTTTTAATTTTATTGCTTAAATCGCATTTTCTCGGCGAGCTGAGCGCTTTTTCTGAATTGTGCCGCTCCCGTCACTCTGGTTAGGTTGGCATCGAAAAAAACGCTCTCGGGTGCTTTAGAGTGCCGAGTTTATTACTGCGCATTAAGAAATGACCACTTCCAACGTTTGGTTTATGTTTTATAAGCATTTTTAATTTTATTGCTTAAATCGCATTTTCTCGGCGAGCTGAGCACTTTTTCTGAATTGTGCCGCTCCCGTCACTCTGGTTAGGTTGGCATCGAAAAAAACGCTATCGGGTGCTTTAGAGTGCCGAGTTATTCACTGCGCATGAAGAAATGACCACCTCCAACGTTTGGTTTATGTTTAATAAGCATTTTTAATTTTATTGCTTAAATCGCATTTTCTCGGCGAGCTGAGCACTTTTTCTGAATTGTGCCGCTCCCGTCACTCTGGTTAGGTTGGCATCGAAAAAAACGCTCTCGGGTGCTTTAGAGTGCCGAGTTTATCACTGCGCATGAAGAAATGACCACCTCCAACGTTTGGTTTATGTTTTATAAGCATTTTTAATTTTATTGCTTAAATCGCATTTTCTCGGCGAGCTGAGCACTTTTTCTGAATTGTGCCGCTCCCGTCACTCTGGTTAGGTTGGCATCGAAAAAAACGCTCTCGGGTGCTTTAGAGTGCCGAGTTTATCACTGCGCATGAAGAAATGATCACCTCCAACGTTTGGTTTATGTTTTATAAGCATTTTTAAATTTATTGCTTAAATCGCATTTTCTCGGCGAGCTGAGCGCTTTTTCTGAATTGTGCCGCTCCCGTCACTCTGGTTAGGTTGGCATCGAAAAAAACGCTCTCGGGTGCTTTAGAGTGCCGAGTTATTCACTGCGCATGAAGAAATGACCACCTCCAACGTTTGGTTTATGTTTTATAAGCATTTTTAGTTTTATTGCTTAAATCGCATTTTCTCGGCGAGCTGAGCACTTTTTCTGAATTGTGCCGCTCCCGTCACTCTGGTTAGGTTGGCATCGAAAAAAACGCTCTCGGGTGCTTTAGAGTGCCGAGTTTATCACTGCGCATGAAGAAATGACCACCTCCAACGTTTGGTTTATGTTTAATAAGCATTTTTAATTTCATTGCTTAAATCGCATTTTCTCGGCCAGCTGAGCACTTTTTCTGAATTGTGCCGCTCCCGTCACTCCGGTTAGGTTGGCATCGAAAAAAACGCTCTCGGGTGCTTTAGAGTGCCGACTTTATCACTGTGCATGAAGAAATGACCACCTCCAACGTTTGGTTTATGTTTTATAAGCATTTTTAATTTTATTGCTTAAATCGCATTTTCTCGGCGAGCTGAGCGCTTTTTCTGAATTGTGCCGCTCCCGTCACTCTGGTTAGGTTGGCATCGAAAAAAACGCTCTCGGGTGCTTTAGAGTGCCGAGTTTATTACTGCGCATTAAGAAATGACCACCTCCAACGTTTGGTTTATGTTTTATAAGCATTTTTAATTTTATTGCTTAAATCGCATTTTCTCGGCGAGCTGAGCACTTTTTCTGAATTGTGCCGCTCCCGTCACTCTGGTTAGGTTGGCATCGAAAAAAACGCTCTCGGGTGCTTTAGAGTGCCGAGTTTATCACTGCGCATGAAGAAATGACCACCTCCAACGTTTGGTTTATGTTTTATAAGCATTTTTAATTTTATTGCTTAAATCGCATTTTCTCGGCGAGCTGAGCACTTTTTCTGAATTGTGCCGCTCCCGTCACTCTGGTTAGGTTGGCATCGAAAAAAACGCTCTCGGGTGCTCTAGAGTGCCGAGTTTATTACTGCGCATTAAGAAATGACCACCTCCAACGTTTGGTTTATGTTTTATAAGCATTTTTAATTTTATTGCTTAAATCGCATTTTCTCGGCGAGCTGAGCACTTTTTCTGAATTGTGCCGCTCCCGTCACTCTGGTTAGGTTGGCATCGAAAAAAACGCTCTCGGGTGCTTTAGAGTGCCGAGTTATTCACTGCGCATGAAGAAATGACCACCTCCAACGTTTGGTTTATGTTTTATAAGCATTTTTAATTTTATTGCTTAAATCGCATTTTCTCGGCGAGCTGAGCACTTTTTCTGAATTGTGCCGCTCCCGTCACTCTGGTTAGGTTGGCATCGAAAAAAACGCTCTCGGGTGCTTTAGAGTGCCGAGTTTATCACTGCGCATGAAGAAATGACCACCTCCAACGTTTGGTTTATGTTTTATAAGCATTTTTAATTTTAATGCTTAAATCGCATTTTCTCGGCGAGCTGAGCGCTTTTTCTGAATTGTGCCGCTCCCGTCACTCTGGTTAGGTTGGCATCGAAAAAAACGCTCTCGGGTGCTTTAGAGTGCCGAGTTATTCACTGCGCATGAAGAAATGACCACCTCCAACGTTTGGTTTATGTTTAATAAGCATTTTTAATTTTATTGCTTAAATCGCATTTTCTCGGCGAGCTGAGCGCTTTTTCTGAATTGTGCCGCTCCCGTCACTCTGGTCAGGTTGGCATCGAAAAAAACGCTCTCGGGTGCTTTAGAGTGCCGAGTTATTCACTGCGCATGAAGAAATGACCACCTCCAACGTTTGGTTTATGTTTAATAAGCATTTTTAATTTTATTGCTTAAATCGCATTTTCTCGGCGAGCTGAGCACTTTTTCTGAATTGTGCCGCTCCCGTCACTCTGGTTAGGTTGGCATCGAAAAAAACGCTCTCGGGTGCTTTAGAGTGCCGAGTTTATTACTGCGCATTAAGAAATGACCACCTCCAACGTTTGGTTTATGTTTTATAAGCATTTTTAATTTTATTGCTTAAATCGCATTTTCTCGGCAAGCTGAGCGCTTTTTCTGAATTGTGCCGCTCCCGTCACTCTGGTTAGGTTGGCATCGAAAAAAACGCTCTCGGGTGCTTTAGAGTGCCGAGTTATTCACTGTGCATGAAGAAATGACCACCTCCAACGTTTGGTTTATGTTTAATAAGCATTTTTAATTTTATTGCTTAAATCGCATTTTCTCGGCGAGCTGAGCACTTTTTCTGAATTGTGCCGCTCCCGTCACTCTGGTTAGGTTGGCATCGAAAAAAACGCTCTCGGGTGCTTTAGAGTGCCGAGTTTATTACTGCGCATTAAGAAATGACCACCTCCAACGTTTGGTTTATGTTTTATAAGCATTTTTAATTTTATTGCTTAAATCGCATTTTCTCGGCGAGCTGAGCACTTTTTCTGAATTGTGCCGCTCCCGTCACTCTGGTTAGGTTGGCATCGAAAAAAACGCTCTCGGGTGCTTTAGAGTGCCGAGTTTATCACTGCGCATGAAGAAATTACCACCTCCAACGTTTGGTTTATGTTTAATAAGCATTTTTAATTTTATTGCTTAAATCGCATTTTCTCGGCGAGCTGAGCACTTTTTCTGAATTGTGCCGCTCCCGTCACTCTGGTTAGGTTGGCATCGAAAAAAACGCTCTCGGGTGCTTTAGAGTGCCGACTTTATCACTGCGCATGAAGAAATGACCACCTCCAACGTTTGGTTTATGTTTTATAAGCATTTTTAATTTTATTGCTTAAATCGCATTTTCTCGGCGAGCTGAGCACTTTTTCTGAATTGTGCCGCTCCCGTCACTCTGGTTAGGTTGGCATCGAAAAAAACGCTCACGGGTGTTTTAGAGTGCCGAGTTTATTACTGCGCATTAAGAAATGACCACCTCCAACGTTTGGTTTATGTTTTATAAGCATTTTTAATTTTATTGCTTAAATCGCATTTTCTCGGCGAGCTGAGCACTTTTTCTGAATTGTGCCGCTCCCGTCACTCTGGTTAGGTTGGCATCGAAAAAAACGCTCTCGGGTGCTTTAGAGTGCCGAGTTATTCACTGCGCATGAAGAAATGACCACCTCCAACGTTTGGTTTATGTTTTATAAGCATTTTTAATTTTATTGCTTAAATCGCATTTTCTCGGCGAGCTGAGCACTTTTTCTGAATTGTGCCGCTCCCGTCACTCTGGTTAGGTTGGCATCGAAAAAAACGCTCTCGGGTGCTTTAGAGTGCCGAGTTTTTCACTGCGCATGAAGAAATGACCACCTCCAACGTTTGGTTTATGTTTTATAAGCATTTTTAATTTTATTGCTTAAATCGCATTTTCTCGGCGAGCTGAGCACTTTTTCTGAATTGTGCCGCTCCCGTCACTCTGGTTAGGTTGGCATCGAAAAAAACGCTCTCGGGTGCTTTAGAGTGCCGAGTTTATCACTGCGCATGAAGAAATGACCACCTCCAACGTTTGGTTTATGTTTTATGAGCATTATTAATTTTATTGCTTAAATCGCATTTTCTCGGCGAGCTGAGCGTTTTTTTCTGAATTGTGCCGCTCCCGTCACTCTGGTTAGGTTGGCATCGAAAAAAACGCTCTCGGGTGCTTTAGAGTGCCGAGTTATTCACTGCGCATGAAGAAATGACCACCTCCAACGTTTGGTTTATGTTTAATAAGCATTTTTAATTTTATTGCTTAAATCGCATTTTCTCGGCGAGCTGAGCGCTTTTTCTGAATTGTGCCGCTCCTGTCACTCTGGTTAGGTTGGCATCGAAAAAAACGCTCTCGGGTGCTTTAGAGTGCCGAGTTATTCACTGCGCATGAAGAAATGACCACCTCCAACGTTTGGTTTATGTTTAATAAGCATTTTTAATTTTATTGCTTAAATCGCATTTTCTCGGCGAGCTGAGCACTTTTTCTGAATTGTGCCGCTCCCGTCACTCTGGTTAGGTTGGCATCGAAAAAAACGCTCTCGGGTGCTTTAGAGTGCCGAGTTTATTACTGCGCATTAAGAAATGACCACCTCCAACGTTTGGTTTATGTTTTATAAGCATTTTTAATTTTATTGCTTAAATCACATTTTCTCGGCGAGCTGAGCACTTTTTCTGAATTGTGCCGCTCCCGTCACTCTGGTTAGGTTGGCATCGAAAAAAACGCTCTCGGGTGCTTTAGAGTGCCGAGTTATTCACTGCGCACGAAGAAATGACCACCTCCAACGTTTGGTTTATGTTTTATAAGCATTTTTAATTTTATTGCTTAAATCGCATTTTCTCGGCGAGCTGAGCGCTTTTTCTGAATTGTGCCGCTCCCGTCACTCTGGTTAGGTTGGCATCGAAAAAAACGCTCTCGGGTGCTTTAGAGTGCCGAGTTATTCACTGCGCATGAAGAAATGACCACCTCCAACGTTTGGTTTATGTTTAATAAGCATTTTTAATGTTATTGCTTAAATCGCATTTTCTCGGCGAGCTGAGCACTTTTTCTGAATTGTGCCGCTCCCGTCACTCTGGTTAGGTTGGCATCGAAAAAAACGCTCTCGGGTGCTTTAGAGTGCCGAGTTTATTACTGCGCATTAAGAAATGACCACCTCCAACGTTTGGTTTAAGTTTTATAAGCATTTTTAATTCTATTGCTTAAATCGCATTTTCTCGGCGAGCTGAGCACTTTTTCTGAATTGTGCCGCTCCCGTCACTCTGGTTAGGTTGGCTCGAAAAAAACGCTCTCGGGTGCTTTAGAGTGCCGAGTTATTCACTGCGCACGAAGAAATGACCACCTCCAACGTTTGGTTTATGTTTTATAAGCATTTTTAATTTTATTGCTTAAATCGCATTTTCTCGGCGAGCTGAGCACTTTTTCTGAATTGTGCCGCTCCCGTCACTCTGGTTAGGTTGGCATCGAAAAAAACGCTCTCGGGTGCTTTAGAGTGCCGAGTTTATTACTGCGCATTAAGAAATGACCACCTCCAACGTTTGGTTTATGTTTTATAAGCATTTTTAATTTTATTGCTTAAATCGCATTTTCTCGGCGAGCTGAGCGCTTTTTCTGAATTGTGCCGCTCCCGTCACTCTGGTTAGGTTGGCATCGAAAAAAACGCTCTCGGGTGCTTTAGAGTGCCGAGTTTATCACTGCGCATGAAGAAATGACCACCTCCAACGTTTGGTTTATGTTTTATAAGCATTTTTAATTTTATTGCTTAAATCGCATTTTCTCGGCGAGCTGAGCACTTTTTCTGAATTGTGCCGCTCCCGTCACTCTGGTTAGGTTGGCATCGAAAAAAACGCTCTCGGGTGCTTTAGAGTGCCGAGTTTATTACTGCGCATTAAGAAATGACCACCTCCAACGTTTGGTTTATGTTTTATAAGCATTTTTAATTTTATTGCTTAAATCGCATTTTCTCGGCGAGCTGAGCACTTTTTCTGAATTGTGCCGCTCCCGTCACTCTGGTTAGGTTGGCATCGAAAAAAACGCTCTCGGGTGCTTTAGAGTGCCGAGTTATTCACTGCGCATGAAGAAATGACCACCTCCAACGTTTGGTTTATGTTTTATAAGCATTTTTAATTTTATTGCTTATATCGCATTTTCTCGGCGAGCTGAGCACTTTTTCTGAATTGTGCCGCTCCCGTCACTCTGGTTAGGTTGGCATCGAAAAAAACGCTCTCGGGTGCTTTAGAGTGCCGAGTTTATCACTGCGCATGAAGAAATGACCACCTCCAACGTTTGGTTTATGTTTTATAAGCATTTTTAATTTTATTGCTTAAATCGCATTTTCTCGGCGAGCTGAGCGCTTTTTCTGAATTGTGCCGCTCCCGTCACTCTGGTTAGGTTGGCATCGAAAAAAACGCTCTCGGGTGCTTTAGAGTGCCGAGTTATTCACTGCGCATGAAGAAATGACCACCTCCAATGTTTGGTTTATGTTTAATAAGCATTTTTAATTTTATTGCTTAAATCGCATTTTCTCGGCGAGCTGAGCGCTTTTTCTGAATTGTGCCGCTCCCGTCACTCTGGTTAGGTTGGCATCGAAAAAAACGCTCTCGGGTGCTTTAGAGTGCCGAGTTATTCACTGCGCATGAAGAAATGACCACCTCCAACGTTTGGTTTATGTTTAATAAGCATTTTTAATTTTATTGCTTAAATCGCATTTTCTCGGCGAGCTGAGCACTTTTTCTGAATTGTGCCGCTCCCGTCACTCTGGTTAGGTTGGCATCGAAAAAAACGCTCTCGGGTGCTTTAGAGTGCCGAGTTTATTACTGCGCATTAGGAAATGACCACCTCCAACGTTTGGTTTATGTTTTATAAGCATTTTTAATTTTATTGCTTAAATCGCATTTTCTCGGCGAGCTGAGCGCTTTTTCTGAATTGTGCCGCTCCCGTCACTCTGGTTAGGTTGGCATCGAAAAAAACGCTCTCGGGTGCTTTAGAGTGCCGAGTTTATTACTGCGCATTAAGAAATGACCACCTCCAACGTTTGGTTTATGTTTTATAAGCATTTTTAATTTTATTGCTTAAATCGCATTTTCTCGGCGAGCTGAGCACTTTTTCTGAATTGTGCCGCTCCCGTCACTCTGGTTAGGTTGGCATCGAAAAAAACGCTCTCGGGTGCTTTAGAGTGCCGAGTTTATTACTGCGCATTGAGAAATGACCACCTCCAACGTTTGGTTAATGTTTTATAAGCATTTTTAATTTTATTGCTTAAATCGCATTTTCTCGGCGAGCTGAGCACTTTTTCTGAATTGTGCCGCTCCCGTCACTCTGGTTAGGTTGGCATCGAAAAAAACGCTCTCGGGTGCTTTAGAGTGCCGAGTTTATTACTGCGCATTAAGAAATGACCACCTCCAACGTTTGGTTTATGTTTTATAAGCATTTTTAATTTTATTGCTTAAATCGCATTTTCTCGGCGAGCTGAGCGCTTTTTCTGAATTGTGCCGCTCCCGTCACTCTGGTTAGGTTGGCATCGAAAAAAACGCTCTCGGGTGCTTTAGAGTGCCGAGTTTATCACTGCGCATGAAGAAATGACCACCTCCAACGTTTGGTTTATGTTTTATAAGCATTTTTAATTTTATTGCTTAAATCGCATTTTCTCGGCGAGCTGAGCGCTTTTTCTGAATTGTGCCGCTCCCGTAACTCTGGTTAGGTTGGCATCGAAAAAAACGCTCTCGGGTGCTTTAGAGTGCCGAGTTTATCACTGCGCATGAAGAAATGACCACTTCCAACGTTTGGTTTATGTTTTATAAGCATTTTTAATTATATTGCTTAAATCCCATTTTCTCGGCGAGCTGAGCACTTTTTCTGAATTGTGCCGCTCCCGTCACTCTGGTTAGGTTGGCATCGAAAAAAACGCTCTCGGGTGCTCTAGAGTGCCGAGTTTATTACTGCGCATTAAGAAATGACCACCTCCAACGTTTGGTTTATGTTTTATAAGCATTTTTAATTTTATTGCTTAAATCGCATTTTCTCGGCGAGCTGAGCACTTTTTCTGAATTGTGCCGCTCCCGTCACTCTGGTTAGGTTGGCATCGAAAAAAACGCTCTCGGGTGCTTTAGAGTACTGCGCATTAAGAAATGACCACCTCCAACGTTTGGTTTATGTTTTATAAGCATTTTTAATTTTATTGCTTAAATCGCATTTTCTCGGCGAGCTGAGCACTTTTTCTGAATTGTGCCGCTCCCGTCACTCTGGTTAGGTTGGCATCGAAAAAAACGCTCTCGGGTGCTTTAGAGTGCCGAGTTATTCCCTGCGCATGAAGAAATGACCACCTCCAACGTTTGGTTTATGTTTTATAAGCATTTTTAATTTTATTGCTTAAATCGCATTTTCTCGGCGAGCTGAGCACTTTTTCTGAATTGTGCCGCTCCCGTCACTCTGGTTAGGTTGGCATCGAAAAAAACGCTCTCGGGTGCTTTAGAGTGCCGAGTTTATCACTGCGCATGAAGAAATGACCACCTCCAACGTTTGGTTTATGTTTTATAAGCATTTTTAATTTTATTGCTTAAATCGCATTTTCTCGGCGAGCTGAGCGCTTTTTCTGAATTGTGCCGCTCCCGTCACTCTGGTTAGGTTGGCATCGAAAAAAACGCTCTCGGGTGCTTTAGAGTGCCGAGTTATTCACTGCGCATGAAGAAATGACCACCTCCAATGTTTGGTTTATGTTTAATAAGCATTTTTAATTTTATTGCTTAAATCGCATTTTCTCGGCGAGCTGAGCGCTTTTTCTGAATTGTGCCGCTCCCGTCACTCTGGTTAGGTTGGCATCGAAAAAAACGCTCTCGGGTGCTTTAGAGTGCCGAGTTTATTACTGCGCATTAAGAAATGACCACCTCCAACGTTTGGTTTATGTTTTATAAGCATTTTTAATTTTATTGCTTAAATCGCATTTTCTCGGCGAGCTGAGCGCTTTTTCTGAATTGTGCCGCTCCCGTAACTCTGGTTAGGTTGGCATCGAAAAAAACGCTCTCGGGTTCTTTAGAGTGCCGAGTTTATCACTGCGCATGAAGAAATGACCACTTCCAACGTTTGGTTAATGTTTTATAAGCATTTTTAATTATATTGCTTAAATCGCATTTTCTCGGCGAGCTGAGCACTTTTTCTGAATTGTGCCGCTCCCGTCACTCTGGTTAGGTTGGCATCGAAAAAAACGCTCTCGGGTGCTCTAGAGTGCCGAGTTTATTACTGCGCATTAAGAAATGACCACCTCCAACGTTTGGTTTATGTTTTATAAGCATTTTTAATTTTATTGCTTAAATCGCATTTTCTCGGCGAGCTGAGCACTTTTTCTGAATTGTGCCGCTCCCGTCACTCTGGTTAGGTTGGCATCGAAAAAAACGCTCTCGGGTGCTTTAGAGTACTGCGCATTAAGAAATGACCACCTCCAACGTTTGGTTTATGTTTTATAAGCATTTTTAATTTTATTGCTTAAATCGCATTTTCTCGGCGAGCTGAGCACTTTTTCTGAATTGTGCCGCTCCCGTCACTCTGGTTAGGTTGGCATCGAAAAAAACGCTCTCGGGTGCTTTAGAGTGCCGAGTTATTCACTGCGCATGAAGAAATGACCACCTCCAACGTTTGGTTTATGTTTTATAAGCATTTTTAATTTTATTGCTTAAATCGCATTTTCTCGGCGAGCTGAGCACTTTTTCTGAATTGTGCCGCTCCCGTCACTCTGGTTAGGTTGGCATCGAAAAAAACGCTCTCGGGTGCTTTAGAGTGCCGAGTTTATCACTGCGCATGAAGAAATGACCACCTCCAACGTTTGGTTTATGTTTTATAAGCATTTTTAATTTTATTGCTTAAATCGCATTTTCTCGGCGAGCTGAGCGCTTTTTCTGAATTGTGCCGCTCCCGTCACTCTGGTTAGGTTGGCATCGAAAAAAACGCTCTCGGGTGCTTTAGAGTGCCGAGTTATTCACTGCGCATGAAGAAATGACCACCTCCAATGTTTGGTTTATGTTTAATAAGCATTTTTAATTTTATTGCTTAAATCGCATTTTCTCGGCGAGCTGAGCACTTTTTCTGAATTGTGCCGCTCCCGTCACTCTGGTTAGGTTGGCATAAAAAAAAAACGCTCTCGGGTGCTTTAGAGTGCCGAGTTTATCACTGCGCATGAAGAAATGACCACCTCCAACGTTTGGTTTATGTTTTATAAGCATTTTTAATTTTATTGCTTAAATCGCATTTTCTCGGCGAGCTGAGCGCTTTTTCTGAATTGTGCCGCTCCCGTCACTCTGGTTAGGTTGGCATCGAAAAAAACGCTCTCGGGTGCTTTAGAGTGCCGAGTTATTCACTGCGCATGAAGAAATGACCACCTCCAATGTTTGGTTTATGTTTAATAAGCATTTTTAATTTTATTGCTTAAATCGCATTTTCTCGGCGAGCTGAGCGCTTTTTCTGAATTGTGCCGCTCCCGTCACTCTGGTTAGGTTGGCATCGAAAAAAACGCTCTCGGGTGCTTTAGAGTGCCGAGTTATTCACTGCGCATGAAGAAATGACCACCTCCAACGTTTGGTTTATGTTTTATAAGCATTTTTAATTTTATTGCTTAAATCGCATTTTCTCGGCGAGCTGAGCGCTTTTTCTGAATTGTGCCGCTCCCGTCACTCTGGTTAGGTTGGCATCGAAAAAAACGCTCTCGGGTGCTTTAGAGTGCCGAGTTTATTACTGCGCATTAAGAAATGACCACCTCCAACGTTTGGTTTATGTTTTATAAGCATTTTTATTTTTATTGCTTAAATCGCATTTTCTCGGCGAGCTGAGCGCTTTTTCTGAATTGTGCCGCTCCCGTCACTCTGGTTAGGTTGGCATCGAAAAAAACGCTCTCGGGTGCTTTAGAGTGCCGAGTTTATCACTGCGCATGAAGAAATGACCACCTCCAACGTTTGGTTTATGTTTTATAAGCATTTTTAATTTTATAGCTTAAATCGCATTTTCTCGGCGAGCTGAGCACTTTTTCTGAATTGTGCCGCTCCCGTCACTCTGGTTAGGTTGGCATCGAAAAAAACGCTCTCGGGTGCTTTAGAGTGCCGAGTTTATCACTGCGCATGAAGAAATGACCACTTCCAACGTTTGGTTTATGTTTAATAAGCATTTTTAATTTTATTGCTTAAATCGCATTTTCTCGGCGAGCTGAGCACTTTTTCTGAATTGTGCCGCTCCCGTCACTCTGGTTAGGTTGGCATCGAAAAAAACGCTCTCGGGTGCTTTAGAGTGCCGAGTTTATTACTGCGCATTAAGAAATGACCACCTCCAACGTTTGGTTTATGTTTTATAAGCATTTTTAATTTTATTGCTTAAATCGCATTTTCTCGGCGAGCTGAGCGCTTTTTCTGAATTGTGCCGCTCCCGTCACTCTGGTTAGGTTGGCATCGAAAAACACGCTTTCGGGTGCTTTAGAGTGCCGAGTTATTCACTGCGCATGAAGAAATGACCACCTCCAACGTTTGGTTTATGTTTAATAAGCATTTTTAATTTTATTGCTTAAATCGCATTTTCTCGGCGAGCTGAGCACTTTTTCTGAATTGTGCCGCTCCCGTCACTCTGGTTAGGTTGGCATCGAAAAAAACGCTCTCGGGTGCTTTAGAGTGCCGAGTTTATTACTGCGCATTAAGAAATGACCACCTACAACGTTTGGTTTATGTTTTATAAGCATTTTTAATTTTATTGCTTAAATCGCATTTTCTCGGCGAGCTGAGCACTTTTTCTGAATTGTGCCGCTCCCGTCACTCTGGTTAGGTTGGCATCGAAAAAAACGCTCTCGGGTGCTTTAGAGTGCCGAGTTTATTACTGCGCATTAAGAAATGACCACCTCCAACGTTTGGTTTATGTTTTATAAGCATTTTTAATTTTATTGCTTAAATCGCATTTTCTCGGCGAGCTGAGCACTTTTTCTGAATTGTGCCGCTCCCGTCACTCTGGTTAGGTTGGCATCGAAAAAAACGCTCTCGGGTGCTTTAGAGTGCCGAGTTTATCACTGCGCATGAAGAAATGACCACCTCCAACGTTTGGTTTATGTTTTATAAGCATTTTTAATTTTATTGCTTAAATCGCATTTTCTCGGCGAGCTGAGCGCTTTTTCTGAATTGTGCCTGTCCCGTCACTCTGGTTAGGTTGGCATCGAAAAAAACGCTCTCGGGTGCTTTAGAGTGCCGAGTTTATCACTGCGCATGAAGAAATGACCACTTCCAACGTTTGGTTTATGTTTTATAAGCATTTTTAATTTTATTGCTTAAATCGCATTTTCTCGGCGAGCTGAGCACTTTTTCTGAATTGTGCCGCTCCCGTCACTCTGGTTAGGTTGGCATCGAAAAAAACGCTCTCGGGTGCTTTAGAGTGCCGAGTTTATCACTGCGCATGAAAAAATGACCACTTCCAACGTTTGGTTTATGTTTTATAAGCATTTTTAATTTTATTGCTTAAATCGCATTTTCTCGGCGAGTTGAGCGCTTTTTCTGAATTGTGCCGCTCCCGTAACTCTGGTTAGGTTGGCATCGAAAAAAACGCTCTCGGGTGCTTTAGAGTGCCGAGTTTATTACTGCGCATTAGGAAATGACCACCTCCAACGTTTGGTTTATGTTTTATAAGCATTTTTAATTTTATTGCTTAAATCGCATTTTCTCGGCGAGCTGAGCGCTTTTTCTGAATTGTGCCGCTCCCGTCACTCTGGTTAGGTTGGCATCGAAAAAAACGCTCTCGGGTGCTTTAGAGTGCCGAGTTTATTACTGCGCATTAAGAAATGACCACCTCCAACGTTTGGTTTATGTTTTATAAGCATTTTTAATTTTATTGCTTAAATCGCATTTTCTCGGCGAGCTGAGCACTTTTTCTGAATTGTGCCGCTCCCGTCACTCTGGTTAGGTTGGCATCGAAAAAAAACGCTCTCGGGTGCTTTAGAGTGCCGAGTTTATTACTGCGCATTAAGAAATGACCACCTCCAACGTTTGGTTTATGTTTTATAAGCATTTTTAATTTTATTGCTTAAATCGCATTTTCTCGGCGAGCTGAGCACTTTTTCTGAATTGTGCCGCTCCCGTCACTCTGGTTAGGTTGGCATCGAAAAAAACGCTCTCGGGTGCTTTAGAGTGCCGAGTTTATTACTGCGCATTAAGAAATGACCACCTCCAACGTTTGGTTTATGTTTTATAAGCATTTTTAATTTTATTGCTTAAATCGCATTTTCTCGGCGAGCTGAGCACTTTTTCTGAATTGTGCCGCTCCCGTCACTCTGGTTAGGTTGGCATCGAAAAAAACGCTCTCGGGTGCTTTAGAGTGCCGAGTTATTCACTGCGCATGAAGAAATGACCACCTCCAACGTTTGGTTTATGTTTAATAAGCATTTTTAATTTTATTGCTTGAATCGCATTTTCTCGGCGAGCTGAGCACTTTTTCTGAATTGTGCCGCTCCCGTCACTCTGGTTAGGTTGGCATCGAAAAAAACGCTCTCGGGTGCTTTAGAGTGCCGAGTTATTCACTGCGCATGAAGAAATGACCACCTCCAACGTTTGGTTTATGTTTTATAAGCATTTTTAATTTTATTGCTTAAATCGCATTTTCTCGGCGAGCTGAGCGCTTTTTCTGAATTGTGCCGCTCCCGTCACTCTGGTTAGGTTGGCATCGAAAAAAACGCTCTCGGGTGCTTTAGAGTGCCGAGTTTATCACTGCGCATGAAGAAATGACCACCTCCAACGTTTGGTTTATGTTTTATAAGCATTTTTAATTTTATTGCTTAAATCGCATTTTCTCGGCGAGCTGAGCGCTTTTTCTGAATTGTGCCGCTCCCGTCACTCTGGTTAGGTTGGCATCGAAAAAAACGCTCTCGGGTGCTTTAGAGTGCCGAGTTATTCACTGCGCATGAAGAAATGACCACCTCCAACGTTTGGTTTATGTTTAATAAGCATTTTTAATTTTATTGCTTAAATCGCATTTTCTCGGCGAGCTGAGCGCTTTTTCTGAATTGTGCCGCTCCCGTAACTCTGGTTAGGTTGGCATTGAAAAAAACGCTCTCGGGTGCTTTAGAGTGCCGAGTTTATCACTGCGCATGAAGAAATGACCACTTCCAACGTTTGGTTTATGTTTTATAAGCATTTTTAATTTTATTGCTTAAATCGCATTTTCTCGGCGAGCTGAGCGCTTTTTCTGAATTGTGCCGCTCCCGTAACTCTGGTTAGGTTGGCATCGAAAAAAACGCTCTCGGGTGCTTTAGAGTGCCGAGTTTATCACTGCGCATGAAGAAATGACCACTTCCAACGTTTGGTTTATGTTTTATAAGCATTTTTAATTTTATTGCTTAAATCGCATTTTCTCGGCGAACTGAGCACTTTTTCTGAATTGTGCCGCTCCCGTCACTCTGGTTAGGTTGGCATAAAAAAAACGCTCTCGGGTGCGCTAGAGTGCCGAGTTTATTACTGCGCATTAAGAAATGACCACCTCCAACGTTTGGTTTATGTTTTATAAGCATTTTTAATTTTATTGCTTAAATTGCATTTTCTCGGCGAGCTGAGCGCTTTTTCTGAATTGTGCCGCTCCCGTCACTCTGGTTAGGTTGGCATCGAAAAAAACGCTCTCGGGTGCTTTAGAGTGCCGAGTTATTCACTGCGCATGAAGAAATGACCACCTCCAACGTTTGGTTTATGTTTAATAAGCATTTTTAATTTTATTGCTTAAAATCGCATTTTCTCGGCGAGCTGAGCACTTTTTCTGAATTGTGCCGCTCCCGTCACTCTGGTTAGGTTGGCATCGAAAAAAACGCTCTCGGGTGCTTTAGAGTGCCGAGTTTATTACTGCGCATTAAGAAATGACCACCTCCAACGTTTGGTTTATGTTTTATAAGCATTTTTAATTTTATTGCTTAAATCGCATTTTCTCGGCGAGCTGAGCACTTTTTCTGAATTGTGCCGCTCCCGTCACTCTGGTTAGGTTGGCATCGAAAAAAACGCTCTCGGGTGCTTTAGAGTGCCGAGTTTATCACTGCGCATGAAGAAATGACCACCTCCAACGTCTGGTTTATGTTTAATAAGCATTTTTAATTTTATTGCTTAAATCGCATTTTCTCGGCGAGCTGAGCACTTTTTCTGAATTGTGCCGCTCCCGTCACTCTGGTTAGGTTGGCATCGAAAAAAACGCTCTCGGGTGCTTTAGAGTGCCGACTTTATCACTGCGCATGAAGAAATGACCACCTCCAACGTTTGGTTTATGTTTTATAAGCATTTTTAATTTTATTGCTTAAATCGCATTTTCTCGGCGAGCTGAGCACTTTTTCTTTTCTGAATTGTGCCGCTCCCGTCACTCTGGTTAGGTTGGCATCGAAAAAAACGCTCACGGGTGCTTTAGAGTGCCGAGTTTATTACTGCGCATTAAGAAATGACCACCTCCAACGTTTGGTTTATGTTTTATAAGCATTTTTAATTTTATTGCTTAAATCGCATTTTCTCGGCGAGCTGAGCACTTTTTCTGAATTGTGCCGCTCCCGTCACTCTGGTTAGGTTGGCATCGAAAAAAACGCTCTCGGGTGCTTTAGAGTGCCGAGTTATTCACTGCGCATGAAGAAATGACCACCTCCAACGTTTGGTTTATGTTTTATAAGCATTTTTAATTTTATTGCTTAAATCGCATTTTCTCGGCGAGCTGAGCGCTTTTTCTGAATTGTGCCGCTCCCGTAACTCTGGTTAGGTTGGCATCGAAAAAAACGCTCTCGGGTGCTTTAGAGTGCCGAGTTTATTACTGCGCATTAAGAAATGACCACCTCCAACGTTTGGTTTATGTTTTATAAGCATTTTTAATTTTATTGCTTAAATCGCATTTTCTCGGCGAGCTGAGCACTTTTTCTGAATTGTGCCGCTCCCGTCACTCTGGTTAGGTTGGCATCGAAAAAAACGCTCTCGGGTGCTTTAGAGTGCCGAGTTTATTACTGCGCATTAAGAAATGACCACCTCCAACGTTTGGTTTATGTTTTATAAGCATTTTTAATTTTATTGCTTAAATCGCATTTTCTCGGCGAGCTGAGCACTTTTTCTGAATTGTGCCGCTCCCGTCACTCTGGTTAGGTTGGCATCGAAAAAAACGCTATCGGGTGCTTTAGAGTGCCGAGTTATTCACTGCGCATGAAGAAATGACCACCTCCAACGTTTGGTTTATGTTTAATAAGCATTTTTAATTTTATTGCTTAAATCGCATTTTCTCGGCGAGCTGAGCACTTTTTCTGAATTGTGCCGCTCCCGTCACTCTGGTTAGGTTGGCATCGAAAAAAACGCTCTCGGGTGCTTTAGAGTGCCGAGTTTATTACTGCGCATTAAGAAATGACCACCTCCAACGTTTGGTTTATGTTTTATAAGCATTTTTAATTTTATTGCTTAAATCGCATTTTCTCGGCGAGCTGAGCACTTTTTCTGAATTGTGCCGCTCCCGTCACTCTGGTTAGGTTGGCATCGAAAAAAACGCTCTCGGGTGCTTTAGAGTGCCGAGTTTATTACTGCGCATTAAGAAATGACCACCTCCAACGTTTGGTTTATGTTTTATGAGCATTTTTAATTTTATTGCTTAAATCGCATTTTCTCGGCGAGCTGAGCACTTTTTCTGAATTGTGCCGCTCCCGTCACTTGGCATCGAAAAAAACGCTCTCGGGTGCTTTAGAGTGCCGAGTTTATCACTGCGCATGAAGAAATGACCACCTCCAACGTTTGGTTTATGTTTAATAAGCATTTTTAAATTTATTGCTTAAATCGCATTTTCTCGGCGAGCTGAGCACTTTTTCTGAATTGTGCCGCTCCCGTCACTCTGGTTAGGTTGGCATCGAAAAAAACGCTCTAGGGTGCTTTAGAGTGCCGACTTTATCACTGCGCATGAAGAAATGACCACCTCCAACGTTTGGTTTATGTTTTATAAGCATTTTTAATTTTATTGCTTAAATCGCATTTTCTCGGCGAGCTGAGCACTTTTTCTGAATTGTGCCGCTCCCGTCACTCTGGTTAGGTTGGCATCGAAAAAAACGCTCACGGGTGCTTTAGAGTGCCGAGTTTATTACTGCGCATTAAGGAATGACCACCTCCAACGTTTGGTTTATGTTTTATAAGCATTTTTAATTTTATTGCTTAAATCGCATTTTCTCGGCGAGCTGAGCACTTTTTCTGAATTGTGCCGCTCCCGTCACTCTGGTTAGGTTGGCATCGAAAAAAACGCTCTCGGGTGCTTTAGAGTGCCGAGTTTATTACTGCGCATTAAGAAATGACCACCTCCAACGTTTAGTTTATGTTTTATAAGCATTTTTAATTTTATTGCTTAAATCGCATTTTCTCGGCGAGCTGAGCGCTTTTTCTGAATTGTGCCGCTCCCGTAACTCTGGTTAGGTTGGCATCGAAAAAAACGCTCTCGGGTGCTTTAGAGTGCCGAGTTTATTACTGCGCATTAAGAAATGACCACCTCCAACGTTTGGTTTATGTTTTATAAGCATTTTTAATTTTATTGCTTAAATCGCATTTTCTCGGCGAGCTGAGCACTTTTTCTGAATTGTGCCGCTCCCGTCACTCTGGTTAGGTTGGCATCGAAAAAAACGCTCTCGGGTGCTTTAGAGTGCCGAGTTTATCACTGCGCATGAAGAAATGACCACTTCCAACGTTTGGTTTATGTTTTTTAAGCATTTTTAATTTTATTGCTTAAATCGCATTTTCTCGGCGAGCTGAGCGCTTTTTCTGAATTGTGCCGCTCCCGTCACTCTGGTTAGGTTGGCATCGAAAAAAACGCTCTCGGGTGCTTTAGAGTGCCGAGTTTATCACTGCGCATGAAGAAATGACCACCTCCAACGTTTGGTTCATGTTTAATAAGCATTTTTAATTTTATTGCTTAAATCGCATTTTCTCGGCGAGCTGAGCGCTTTTTCTGAATTGTGCCGCTCCCGTCACTCTGGTTAGGTTGGCATCGAAAAAAACGCTCTCGGGTGCTTTAGAGTGCCGAGTTTATTACTGCGCATTGAGAAATGACCACCTCCAACGTTTGGTTTATGTTTAATAAGCATTTTTAATTTTATTGCTTAAATCGCATTTTCTCGGCGAGCTGAGCACTTTTTCTGAATTGTGCCGCTCCCGTCACTCTGGTTAGGTTGGCATCGAAAAAAACGCTCTCGGGTGCTTTAGAGTGCCGAGTTTATTACTGCGCATTAAGAAATGACCACCTCCAACGTTTGGTTTATGTTTTATAAGCATTTTTAATTTTATTGCTTAAATCGCATTTTCTCGGCGAGCTGAGCGCTTTTTCTGAATTGTGCCGCTCCCGTCACTCTGGTTAGGTTGGCATCGAAATAAACGCTCTCGGGTGCTTTAGAGTGCCGAGTTATTCACTGCGCATGAAGAAATGACCACCTCCAACGTTTGGTTTATGTTTAATAAGCATTTTTAATTTTATTGCTTAAATCGCATTTTCTCGGCAAGCTGAGCACTTTTTCTGAATTGTGCCGCTCCCGTCACTCTGGTTAGGTTGGCATCGAAAAAAACGCTCTCGGGTGCTTTAGAGTGCCGAGTTTATTACTGCGCATTAAGAAATGACCACCTCCAACGTTTGGTTTATGTTTTATAAGCATTTTTAATTTTATTGCTTAAATCGCATTTTCTCGGCGAGCTGAGCACTTTTTCTGAATTGTGCCGCTCCCGTCACTCTGGTTAGGTTGGCATCGAAAAAAACGCTCTCGGGTGCTTTAGAGTGCCGAGTTTATCACTGCGCATGAAGAAATGACCACCTCCAACGTTTGGTTTATGTTTAATAAGCATTTTTAATTTTATTGCTTAAATCGCATTTTCTCGGCGAGCTGAGCACTTTTTCTGAATTGTGCCGCTCCCGTCACTCTGGTTAGGTTGGCATCGAAAAAAACGCTCTCGGGTGCTTTAGAGTGCCGAGTTTATCACTGCGCATGAAGAAATGACCACCTCCAACGTTTGGTTTATGTTTAATAAGCATTTTTAATTTTATTGCTTAAATCGCATTTTCTCGGCGAGCTGAGCACTTTTTCTGAATTGTGCCGCTCCCGTCACTCTGGTTAGGTTGGCATCGGAAAAAACGCTCTCGGGTGCTTTAGAGTGCCGACTTTATCACTGCACATGAAGAAATGACCACCTCCAACGTTTGGTTTATGTTTTATAAGCATTTTTAATTTTATTGCTTAAATGGCATTTTCTCGGCGAGCTGAGCGCTTTTTCTGAATTGTGCCGCTCCCGTAACTCTGGTTAGGTTGGCATCGAAAAAAACGCTCTCGGGTGCTTTAGAGTGCCGAGTTTATCACTGCGCATGAAGAAATGACCACTTCCAACGTTTGGTTTATGTTTTATAAGCATTTTTAATTTTATTGCTTAAATCGCATTTTCTCGGCGAGCTGAGCACTTTTTTCTGAATTGTGCCGCTCCCGTCACTCTGGTTAGGTTGGCATCGAAAAAAACGCTCTCGGGTGCTCTAGAGTGCCGAGTTTATTACTGCGCATTAAGAAATGACCACCTCCAACGTTTGGTTTATGTTTTATAAGATTTTTTAATTTTATTGCTTAAATCGCATTTTCTCGGCGAGCTGAGCACTTTTTCTGAATTGTGCCGCTCCCGTCACTCTGGTTAGGTTGGCATCGAAAAAAAACGCTCTCGGGTGCTTTAGAGTGCCGAGTTTATTACTGCGCATTAAGAAATGACCACCTCCAACGTTTGGTTTATGTTTTATAAGCATTTTTAATTTTATTGCTTAAATCGCATTTTCTCGGCGAGCTGAGCACTTTTTCTGAATTGTGCCGCTCCCGTCACTCTGGTTAGGTTGGCATCGAAAAAAACGCTCTCGGGTGCTTTAGAGTGCCGAGTTATTCACTGCGCATGAAGAAATAACCACCTCCAACGTTTGGTTTATATTTTATAAGCATTTTTAATTTTATTGCTTAAATCGCATTTTCTCGGCGAGCTGAGCACTTTTTCTGAATTGTGCCGCTCCCGTCACTCTGGTTAGGTTGGCATCGAAAAAAACGCTCTCGGGTGCTTTAGAGTGCCGAGTTTATCACTGCGCATGAAGAAATGACCACCTCCAACGTTTGGTTTATGTTTTATAAGCATTTTTAATTTTATTGCTTAAATCGCATTTTCTCGGCGAGCTGAGCGCTTTTTCTGAATTGTGCCGCTCCCGTCACTCTGGTTAGGTTGGCATCGAAAAAAACGCTCTCGGGTGCTTTAGAGTGCCGAGTTATTCACTGCGCATGAAGAAATGACCACCTCCAATGTTTGGTTTATGTTTAATAAGCATTTTTAATTTTATTGCTTAAATCGCATTTTCTCGGCGAGCTGAGCGCTTTTTCTGAATTGTGCCGCTCCCGTCACTCTGGTTAGGTTGGCATCGAAAAAAACGCTCTCGGGTGCTTTAGAGTGCCGAGTTATTCACTGCGCATGAAGAAATGACCACCTCCAACGTTTGGTTTATGTTTAATAAGCATTTTTAATTTTATTGCTTAAATCGCATTTTCTCGGCGAGCTGAGCACTTTTTCTGAATTGTGCCGCTCCCGTCACTCTGGTTAGGTTGGCATCGAAAAAAACGCTCTCGGGTGCTTTAGAGTGCCGAGTTTATTACTGCGCATTAGGAAATGACCACCTCCAACGTTTGGTTTATGTTTTATAAGCATTTTTAATTTTATTGCTTAAATCGCATTTTCTCGGCGAGCTGAGCACTTTTTCTGAATTGTGCCGCTCCCGTCACTCTAGTTAGGTTGGCATCGAAAAAAACGCTCTCGGGTGCTTTAGAGTGCCGAGTTTATTACTGCGCATTAAGAAATGACCACCTCCAACGCTTGGTTTATTTTTTATAAGCATTTTTAATTTTATTGCTTAAATCGCATTTTCTCGGCGAGCTGAGCACTTTTTCTGAATTGTGCCGCTCCCGTCACTCTGGTTAGGTTGGCATCGAAAAAAACGCTATCGGGTGCTTTAGAGTGCCGAGTTATTCACTGCGCATGAAGAAATGACCACCTCCAACGTTTGGTTTATGTTTAATAAGCATTTTTAATTTTATTGCTTAAATCGCATTTTCTCGGCGAGCTGAGCACTTTTTCTGAATTGTGCCGCTCCCGTCACTCTGGTTAGGTTGGCATCGAAAAAAACGCTCTCGGGTGCTTTAGAGTGCCGAGTTTATTACTGCGCATTAAGAAATGACCACCTCCAACGTTTGGTTTATGTTTTATCAGCATTTTTAATTTTATTGCTTAAATCGCATTTTCTCGGCGAGCTGAGCGCTTTTTCTGAATTGTGCCGCTCCCGTCACTCTGGTTAGGTTGGCATCGAAAAAAACGCTCTCGGGTGCTTTAGAGTGCCGAGTTATTCACTGCGCATGAAGAAATGACCACCTCCAACGTTTGGTTTATGTTTAATAAGCATTTTTATTTTTATTGCTTAAATCGCATTTTCTCGGCGAGCTGAGCACTTTTTCTGAATTGTGCCGCTCCCGTCACTCTGGTTAGGTTGGCATCGAAAAAAACGCTCTCGGGTGCTTTAGAGTGCCGAGTTTATTACTGCGCATAAAGAAATGACCACCTCCAACGTTTGGTTTATGTTTTATAAGCATTTTTAATTTTATTGCTTGAATCGCATTTTCTCGGCGAGCTGAGCGCTTTTTCTGAATTGTGCCGCTCCCGTCACTCTGGTTAGGTTGGCATCGAAAAAAACGCTCTCGGGTGCTTTAGAGTGCCGAGTTATTCACTGCGCATGAAGAAATGACCACCTCCAACGTTTGGTTTATGTTTAATAAGCATTTTTAATTTTATTGCTTAAATCGCATTTTCTCGGCGAGCTGAGCGCTTTTTCTGAATTGTGCCGCTCCCGTAACTCTGGTTAGGTTGGCATCGAAAAAAACGCTCTCGGGTGCTTTAGAGTGCCGAGTTTATTACTGCGCATTAAGAAATGACCACCTCCAACGTTTGGTTTATGTTTTATAAGCATTTTTAATTTTATTGCTTAAATCGCATTTTCTCGGCGAGCTGAGCACTTTTTCTGAATTGTGCCGCTCCCGTCACTCTGGTTAGGTTGGCATCGAAAAAAACGCTCTCGGGTGCTTTAGAGTGCCGAGTTTATTACTGCGCATTAAGAAATGACCACCTCCAACGTTTGGTTTATGTTTTATAAGCATTTTTAATTTTATTGCTTAAATCGCATTTTCTCGGCGAGCTGAGCACTTTTTCTGAATTGTGCCGCTCCCGTCACTCTGGTTAGGTTGGCATCGAAAAAAACGCTCTCGGGTGCTTTAGAGTGCCGAGTTTATTACTGCGCATAAAGAAATGACCACCTCCAACGTTTGGTTTATGTTTTATAAGCATTTTTAATTTTATTGCTTAAATCGCATTTTCTCGGCGAGCTGAGCGCTTTTTCTGAATTGTGCCGCTCCCGTCACTCTGGTTAGGTTGGCATCGAAAAAAACGCTCTCGGGTGCTTTAGAGTGCCGAGTTATTCACTGCGCATGAAGAAATGACCACCTCCAACGTTTGGTTTATGTTTAATAAGCATTTTTAATTTTATTGCTTAAATCGCATTTTCTCGGCGAGCTGAGCGCTTTTTCTGAATTGTGCCGCTCCCGTAACTCTGGTTAGGTTGGCATCGAAAAAAACGCTCTCGGGTGCTTTAGAGTGCCGAGTTTATTACTGCGCATTAAGAAATGACCACCTCCAACGTTTGGTTTATGTTTTATAAGCATTTTTAATTTTATTGCTTAAATCGCATTTTCTCGGCGAGCTGAGCACTTTTTCTGAATTGTGCCGCCCCCGTCACTCTGGTTAGTTTGGCATCGAAAAAAACGCTCTCGGGTGCTTTAGAGTGCCGAGTTATTCACTGCGCATGAAGAAATGACCACCTCCAACGTTTGGTTTATGTTTTATAAGCATTTTTAATTTTATTGCTTAAATCGCATTTTCTCGGCGAGCTGAGCACTTTTTCTGAATTGTGCCGCTCCCGTCACTCTGGTTAGGTTGGCATCGAAAAAAACGCTCTCGGGTGCTTTAGAGTGCCGAGTTTATCACTGCGCATGAAGAAATGACCACCTCCAACGTTTGGTTTATGTTTTATAAGCATTTTTAATTTTATTGCTTAAATCGCATTTTCTCGGCGAGCTGAGCGCTTTTTCTGAATTGTGCCGCTCCCGTCACTCTGGTTAGGTTGGCATCGAAAAAAACGCTCTCGGGTGCTTTAGAGTGCCGAGTTATTCACTGCGCATGAAGAAATGACCACCTCCAATGTTTGGTTTATGTTTAATAAGCATTTTTAATTTTATTGCTTAAATCGCATTTTCTCGGCGAGCTGAGCGCTTTTTCTGAATTGTGCCGCTCCCGTCACTCTGGTTAGGTTGGCATCGAAAAAAACGCTCTCGGGTGCTTTAGAGTGCCGAGTTATTCACTGCGCATGAAGAAATGACCACCTCCAACGTTTGGTTTATGTTTAATAAGCATTTTTAATTTTATTGCTTAAATCGCATTTTCTCGGCGAGCTGAGATCTTTTTCTGAATTGTGCCGCTCCCGTCACTCTGGTTAGGTTGGCATCGAAAAAAACGCTCTCGGGTGCTTTAGAGTGCCGAGTTTATTACTGCGCATTAGGAAATGACCACCTCCAACGTTTGGTTTATGTTTTATAAGCATTTTTAATTTTATTGCTTAAATCGCATTTTCTCGGCGAGCTGAGCGCTTTTTCTGAATTGTGCCGCTCCCGTCACTCTGGTTAGGTTGGCATCGAAAAAAACGCTCTCGGGTGCTTTAGAGTGCCGAGTTTATTACTGCGCTTTAAGAAATGACCACCTCCAACGTTTGGTTTATGTTTTATAAGCATTTTTAATTTTATTGCTTAAATCGCATTTTCTCGGCGAGCTGAGCACTTTTTCTGAATTGTGCCGCTCCCGTCACTCTGGTTAGGTTGGCATCGAAAAAAACGCTCTCGGGTGCTTTAGAGTGCCGAGTTTATTACTGCGCATTAAGAAATGACCACCTCCAACGTTTGGTTTATGTTTTATAAGCATTTTTAATTTTATTGCTTAAATCGCATTTTCTCGGCGAGCTGAGCACTTTTTCTGAATTGTGCCGCTCCCGTCACTCTGGTTAGGTTGGCATCGAAAAAAACGCTCTCGGGTGCTTTAGAGTGCCGAGTTTATTACTGCGCATTAAGAAATGACCACCTCCAACGTTTGGTTTATGTTTTATAAGCATTTTTAATTTTATTGCTTAAATCGCATTTTCTCGGCGAGCTGAGCACTTTTTCTGAATTGTGCCGCTCCCGTCACTCTGGTTAGGTTGGCATCGAAAAAAACGCTCTCGGGTGCTTTAGAGTGCCGAGTTATTCACTGCGCATGAAGAAATGACCACCTCCAACGTTTGGTTTATGTTTAATAATGTTGTGAATTTTTATTCTGGTATCATGCAATGTATATCTCACTAGTAAGCCTAAGTACGACCAGGGCATGTTCGGGTCAGGTTCGTGTGGTATTGTTTGGGGCTTGGTCCAGGAAGGTAGACTCGTTGGCGCCAGACACATCTGGCTTCCATTAACGACTGCTAAGATACACATGATGTAGAGCTGAGGAGGCAACTGCGGGGTCATAGGTCAGCCAACAGCCCCATCTGCGCGCTCCCGCGTGGAGGGAAGCGCAAGAGTATAAGGTTTAGGACGAGAGTAGACAAAGGGACTCGACATCTTGGCTAGGGCGCGAGGCACTTCTCTCTGACATCGGTTGAATAAAATCTTTCCCCAATCAGCCATGTGTGACTGAAGTTTTCCTTCCCCAAGCCAGCCACTTTTTCACCATCTTGTTTGGAAGACCAGCTGACCATCGAAGAGAATTCACCACAATTTTGGCGTCACGAACAGTTCTCTTGTCCTTCGGGGAGCCCTCGCCCGCCTGGGTGCGAGCATCGAGCGTCCGGCCGGCAGGCTGAGTTTGAGGTGAGAAGCTTCCACTCACAGTATCGCAATGTGCTCGTGCCTGGTGTGGGGGGGGATGGAGTGGCTCCTGAGCGGGACAGTTAACGGGCCTGGTGTGCCAGTGGCTGGCAAAAAGGGGGGGGATTGGTCTCCCCTAGCTGGATGTCGACGAGATGTGGATTTTGAAAGGGGGGAGTAGCCCCAATAGAAAAATGAAAATGTTCAATAAAAATAGAAAAAAGAAAAAAGGCAAATAAAAATGGGAAAATTGCATAAAACTTAATGGGGAATGTGCACAACAGTGTGAGTGACATGTCTGGTGTGAATGATGAATGAGAAAGAAAATGCTCCGAGAGAGGGCACGTGAAACAGGACAGGATGTCTGGGACATCGCTGATCGGCTGTCACGAGAGAAGAATAATAGAAAGTCCCATAAAACGTGGATTTTGTTTTGGCTACAGATCCGATGGAGGATGGAAATTTTAGCTGTGTGATTGAGGCGGAAACACAGGTACGATTGAACACTGTGTGCGACAAGAGACGGGCACCACCAAGCCACCGGAGGCACAATTCCCGGGGTCGTGCTGGGACGTTGAGATCACACTCAATGTAGTTGAGGTCACACTCAATGTGGTCGAGATGTCCGGTGGGGGCATTTGTCTCTATATATAGGTCGCTCGAAAAAGGGAGGCTTGCTGCAGACCGCAATTGGCAAAGCGGAGGAGTGCGCAGCCTTGGCATCTGTAACTGTGTGAACGAATGTGGGAAATTTACCGGCTGGGTCTGGGACCAGGGTGCCGAGAAGGATGATGCGCGCAGACCACGTTATTTGAGCACTGATCAGATTAGGAGTTTGTGTGGGTTGCAAGGTTCCCCCGGCTGACAGCTGGTGCGTTAGCCGCTTAGAGAGACACTCTTCGGGCAACTTACCGGGGCGAACCGGTGCGCTGCGGTTGTACCCAAGTCGCCACGGTCCGATTCCGATTGGCGAGGCGCACTGTAATAGCACACACTCCTGTCAAAGTCTGATAAAATTTACGGCTTGCAGCAGACCGCAATTGGCAGAGCGGAGGAGTGCGCAGCCGATAGAAATTGGAAAACGTGGAAAAAGAGGCCTCAGGGGGGTTAATCTTGGTATACCAGGTAAGAAAAGTAATTTGTGTGCACACTGAAGTTAAAAATCTGCAGTATAAGGGGAAATGCAAAGCGCTCTTAGGGGAAACAAAGACAAGAAGTGCAAAGGGCTTGTTTGTAAGTGCACCTGCGCACGGTAAGAAGACACAGAATGACCAAACCGCATGGAAGCGGTTAGTGAGAAGCTACATGAGAGATGGATTCGAATCCCTTTGTCTGTGTTCTATGTTGTGCGTAATGTCTGTAAAGTTTCTGTCAGTTGTCGTCGGTCGTCTAAGCGGTGTGCGCTCTTGGTGTATGGGGTGTGCGTGCGCGCGGATGGGTGTGTGCATGTGCGGTTGTGTGCGCGCTCGGTATGTGTGCGTTTATGTGCACACGCATGGGAGACGGCAGTGAGAGAAGAAAGGAGGGGGCCCTGGGTGCTCCAAGGCGCGGAAATGGTGCTCGGACGGCAAGGGTGGGGGCCGGCGAGACGCGCGGGCCTGGCCAGCCCGTGGAGTCGACCCCCCCCCCCCCCCTTGTCCGGGGGCGCTGTGCCGAGGAGCCCGCAAAGGCGGGGCTGGGCCCCCCCCCCGGTAGGGATCTAATGTTGATGAGCAAAGGGTGCATGGTTAACAGCGAACGTGCATGATTAAAACTGGAACACCACTGGCACTAATGTTTAACAGTTTGCAAATAGGCAAGAGAGAGACATGCTTGCAATACTCATTAAAATACTAATGTACGTGTTCCTGTGTGTCTCAAGAAAAGAGTGGGGCCGTGGCAGCAGTGATTTATGGCAGGACGCCACACACATTCGGCCCAGGACCGATAGGCGGGAGGGAGACAGTGAGGAAAGGGGGGTTCGCTCATAAATTAAGAGGGAGCCTGTTGAGGGCGGCTAGCGCCCCTAGTCCATCTGGCAACTAATGAGAAAGTGAGTGATTACGTTAACTTGAACAAGTTTTCTATTTCTCCTGTTTACATAACAAATACGAGACGGTGGACGCACACGTCTCCTCCCAGAGGACAAAGAGACACTGACGGAACTCCCAGGTCGTCTGAGGAAAAGCTTCGTGGAGCGCCGCCCCCAAAATTCTTAAGGCCAGTGTGATTTTGTCCACAAACTCTTGTGTGTTACCCTCACTTGGGTACAAGGTATTACATAACGGGCTTGACAACAGACTGATCGACATAAACTGATGTTCGGTTGTTTGCAAACAGGTGACATCACGAATTTTAATCTTAGCGCAGGGGATTGCGGGTCATAACTATACGGAACCAAACACATATCGAACCAACATTCGTGTATAACGGTCGTGAGAAACATCTGAAGTTGGCAAAATCTGATTGCATTGTCTTATGTGTTTTGTGACCTCTGGTGCTTGATTATTTTCTGATCGAAAAAAAAAAAAACAAAAAAAAAAAAAAACAAAAAAAAAAAAAAAACATGGGGGACAGGAGCATTACCAGTCCAACAGTGACCCCCATAGAGGTTGTGTTGAAAAATAACCCGCTTATCAAAGGGGTTAAAGACATTTCGAAAAAATGGAGCAAGAGATGGCCTGACATTGAGAGGCCCTGGCCGGTGGAAGGGACTTTTAACCGGGAAGTGATTGAGATTATACGTGTACTCGTAATGACATACAAAGCAGGAGTCAAAAAAGGGAAAAAAGGGGAAAAGAGAAAGGAAAAAAGGGAATTGGAATTGGGATTGTTGAAAATATTTGACGAACAGGGAAAAAAATTGGATCAGGAGCTTAAACAGAAAAAAGAGGAAATCACAGCTGATGTACTGAAGAATGTGGAAGAAGCTAGGAAGCTAATGGAAAAAGTTAATACACCTTTCTCACATGTGGCCCCGGTTAAGAGTCCCCCGCCGTACGATGTGAGTGATAAACGTAATGTCTATCCGCAACTCCCGGTAGTTAACCAAGAAGGTAGCTATCAGTTGGAGACCGAAGACAAGAGCATCGTCGAAACCGGAAGAGCTAGGACCACCATTGTTATGCGTCCTAGCCTGACCCATAAGAGGAATAAAACTCGACATGCGACAGAGGGGAGACAAGGGCCCACCAAATGGGAGCTACAGGATGATAGCCAGAGTGACACAGAAGGAGCAGAGGGGGGCTACGACCCCGTAATCAAAAGCATGTTGAGAAGAGCGGAGAAAAAAGGACGCACCCCAGGGAAAAAGACAAGAATAAGGACAGATGTAAGCGGTACGGAGAGCGGAAGCTGCGAGGACAGCTGGGGAGAGGAATGCCCTGTGCCTACTTTACACTCCACCCCAGCTGCCATGGAGGACTGGAGAAGGACCGCTTTAAGGAGCATTGAAGCCAGAAAAAAACAATGCTTGGAGGAGTTAGAATGGAGCGTGGAACCAAGAGAGCAGGAGGATCTAGAGGAACAGTTGCAAAAGTTAGAGGTGGCCAAGCTTGAGTTGAAAAAAGTGCCGTCCAAAATGCTAGGGACCCCGTTTGGCCGGGAGCAAGAATCGACCCGAGCAACCACAATTCTGCCGGTGATGGTGAGGGGACAACAACTGGAATACAAGCCATGGCAAAGCTCGGATATGTCAGCGGTCCTCGAGAAGTTGCCTACCATCCAAGACGGAGCGCACCCGTGGATCTCCAAGTTGGAGGAATGTATGGTGGGAACTCAGTTTGCAGTAGGAGACATCAAGAGGCTATTGGCCAACGTCGTAGGAGTTCATGCCATGAAAGACGTCTTGGGGAAGGCGGGTCTTCAACGCTTTGCCACAACGGCGGCAAATGACTCTGATCTGTTCGCAGCAGTCCGGGGCCAGATGTGGGGAGCACTGAAGGCAGCGTACCCGACCAATGTGAATCCGGACAATATTGTAATCGAGCCCCTGGGACCTGCAGAGAACCCCCGCTCGTACGTGGCGAGAGCTTATCAGACTTGGAGACATGTCACAGGGAATGACCCCGACACAACCCGAATGGAGAAATCTATCTTGCGAGGGAAGATACAGATGGGTCTGCCCCTGCCAGTGAGGAGCAAATTGTCCGAGGTTGTGGGACTGGGGAGCATGACCACTAATGTGTTCACCGATCACATCGCGCATCAAGTTGACTGGTTCAGGAAGAAAGAGCTGGCTCAAAAAGAACAAGATCAGGAGGTGGTGAGAAGATTGAACCAGGTGCAACTCGCGGACAGTAAAAAGGAGAAAAAGCAGATGGTCATGGGACAAACCCCACCCCAACAGATCTTATTGCAGCCCCCGCAGCCCGCTGGCCAACCACCGCAGGTGGCCATGGCAGTGCCCGTCAGTCTGGCACCCCAATGGGAGCACAACCAAACGCAGTCCTGGGGCACCAGGGGGCGTGGAGCCAGGGGAAGAGCAGGAAAGCCGAAACCCACAGGGGGCCCGGGACAGAGGTCTGACGCTTGCTATAACTGTGGCCAAGTAGGACACTGGGTCCGCGACTGCAGCATGCCCACAAGAGGAGGCTTTGGAGGGGGGTTCAGCCGCCATCCCCCACAGCCCCAGGGCCCGGTAAACCCTTTCGGGGGCCCGGAACCTGGATTCTAGGGGTGCCCGGTGGGCCCAGAGGGGGGATGTCAGCTGGTAGTGTCAGGTCCGGAACGAGAGCCAACAATAACAGTGAAAGTAAACGATCAACCGTTGACAGCAATGGTTGACAGCGGAGCGGCTTTCACTTGCGTCCGGCCCGAAGACGCTATTCATCTCCCCATGTCCGGTCATTTCGTAAGGACAATAGGGTTCGAGGGTATAAAACAGCTGATCCCGTCCACGAGACCAGTAAAGCTCTGCTGGAAAGATCGAACAATAAACATACCAGTTTTGGTGTCGGACCGTACCCCCATTGCCCTCCTAGGCAGAGACGCCCTGTGCAGATTGAACTGCACCATAAAGTGTTCTCCTGATGGTTGTGTGGTCGAGGTCCCACACGAGACATGCCATAAGGTGCTGATGCAGTCAAAACTCGGAGAAAGTATGCCTACAGTGTACTGGATCGGTGACATCAGCAATGACCTGTTGAAACCTTTCAGGAAATGGGAAAGGTTCATTTATGCCAACACCTATGGAGCAAAGGTCCCCGAATATCCGTATCACTGCACGCTCCAGTACACCAAAGACTCAACACAGGCCCAAGCGGAAGAGTGGTTGCAGCGACAACCCCACGAAGTGCAACTAAACGGGACTTGCATCGTCCTGGGACCACAGGGAGTGGCCATGAAGATGCACAATGACGGATACCTCAACAAGGAATTCAAAGTCAAGGACAGCGTCCCCCACGTGACCTTGATGGTGTCGGAGGACTGTGTGCAACAAAATGTGGGAGAGATGATGTTGGAAGCGGAGACACTCAAATTTGTCCCACTAAAGGAGAACAATGCTCTGTGGGTGAGTGATGATAGACGATTTATGAAGATCATGATTTCAGCACAAGGATACGGGCAACCTCAAACGGTGCAGCTGTCGCACGAATCCGTCCTCAGTGTGGCAGCGGACCGTCTACAGGAGGAGATGCTACAACAGGTGCCCGAGCATGTGTGGTCACGCCATGGTACGGACATTGGACTCGTAAAGTCAGCGCAACCAGTGAGAGTGGATCTTCGACCTGGCTGCAAGCCTCCGTGGAAACCACAGTACCCACTGAAGGAGGAAGCAGTGCGGGGGATTGAGACACAGATTGAAGGACTGCTTGTGGCAAACGTGTTGACAATTACACAAACGCCTCTTAGCAACACGCCAATATTGCCGTTGAAAAAGCCAGACAATTCCCACCGGCTGGTACATGATCTTCGGGCGGTGAACGAGGTGGTGGTTGATAGAGTGGCCGATGTACCAGACCCACACACCTTGCTGACACAAATCCCACCTGACGCGGAATGCTTCACGGTGGTGGACTTGTGTGGCGCTTTTTTCAGCGTCCCACTCAGCCGCGAATCGCAAGGACTTTTTGGTTTTACATTTAAGGGTCAGTTCTATCAGTACCAGAGACTTCCGATGGGCTATAAGCATAGCCCCCATGTGTTCAACAAGGTGCTAAGAGATGATCTTGAAGGGTTGGAACGACAGGTGCAGAGCACCGTCCTTCAATATGTGGATGACATTATTGTCTGTGCATCAGACGTCGAGACGTGTCACAAAGATTCGATCAAATTGTTGCAAATTCTCGCGGAGAAGGGCCACAAGGTGTCACAGAAAAAACTCCAATACTGCCAATTGCAGGTGGACTATTTGGGCCAGAAAATATCGCGCGGATTGAGACGTATTTCGGATGGCCATTTGGAGGCTATAAGAACGGCCCCGAAGCCCAGAACTGTCAGGCAGATGTTAACGTTTCTGGGCATCGCGGGTTATTCAGCCTCCTGGGTGGAGGAATACGCTAAATTAGTGGGGCCTCTGAGGGCCATGATCAAAGACACAGGCAATAATGAACTCCACGCAGTGCTAGACTGGACACAGGATGGCCACATAGCATTTGAAACCATCAAGGCGAGATTGCAGGAGGCTCCGGCTTTGGCTTTACCGGATTACTCAAAGAATTTTGTCTTATTTACGTCCGCCTCGGCGGGGGGTAGGTTTGCGTGTGCAGTCCTCTGCCAGCCTACAGGGACCGGGTCCGGACCCCAACCTGTAGCCTACTACTCAACATCTTATTCCGAGGTGGAGATGGGACTGCCACCTTGTTATCGAATGATGGTGGGAGTCTATTTGATGTATGATAAAGCCTCATCCGTCACGATGGGCTATCCTGTGACCATTCTCACTCATCATAGCCTTCGGACTCTTCTGAATCATGGGAAGTACACCTTGACAGAGTCCCGACTCAGAGACTATTACAGGCTCTTGGAGCAAGAGGATGTCACTCTGGCAAGGTGTACTACAGTTAACCCAGCTGACTTTTTGCCAACTTCAGAGGACGGTGAGCCCCATGATTGCGTACATGAGGCGGAAAGGTTTTCCAGATTGCGGTCAGATTTACAAGCCATCCCCCTGGGGGAGGCGGATTTAGAACTCTGGACGGACGGCTCCTGTTATCGAGTCGGGGAGGCTTTGTGCGCGGGCTACGCGGTCATCCAAGCGCACGGGGCAGAATTTGTGACAATTAAGGCCGAGGTCATACCGCAGCCGGCATCAGCACAACTTGCTGAATTGGTGGGGTTGACGGAGGCGTGCTTGCTCGCGGAGGGAAAAAGAGTCACAGTCTACACAGACTCGGCATACGCACATAGTGTGTGCCACTTGTTTGGGGCGGTGTGGAGAAATCGGGGGTTTAAAAAGACCGACGGTTCTCCCATACAACATCAGGCTCAGATATTGAAGCTGCTAGATGCAATGATGAGGCCTAGCGAGATAGCCATCGCGAAATGTGCGGCCCACAAGTCAGATGCGTCCAGAGTCACACAAGGTAATAGACTGGCAGATGAAGCGGCCAGGGCTATAACGAAGGGTGATCGAACCGACAAAACCTTGCTGGTCACACACGAGGTTGACCTTGAGGACAAGGTCACGCTCCGTGATGTGACCCTGATGCAAGAGGCAGTCAGTCCGATCGACAAACATTTGTGGGTGTCAAGGGGGGCGTGCCGGGGCCCAGACGGGGTGTGGAGAAACCACGAGGGCTTGGTGGTGGCGCCGCCGGATTTGTTGGGCCTGCTAATACAAGAGGCACATGGGCTAGCCCACGTGTCAAGGGGGGAGGTGAAGCGAAAAATAACAGCAGAATATGGTTTTTGGGCGCCATATTTGCTCGAACAAATCGATCACGTCATCGGAAAATGTGTAATCTGCTTAAAAAACAACGTGAGGCGAGGGGTAGCTACCCCCACGGGTTACATCCCGACTCCAAACGGCCCCATGAGGGAACTGGTGGTGGATTTTGTCGACATGATCCAATCGGTCGAGGGGAAAAGGTACATGTTAGTGGTCGTAGACCGGTTTTCCAGATGGCCGGAGGCGTGTCCGACTAAACGAAAAGATGCTCAGTCTGTTGCCAAGTTTCTGTGCCGCGAAGTCATCTGCCGATGGGGGCTTCCGGATAGGATTTCGTCGGACAACGGGAAAGAGTTTGTGGACAAAACGGTCAAGTTAATTCTTCAAAAATTGGGAATCAAACAGCGGCTAGGGGCCGTATATCACCCACAAAGCCAAGGCATTTGCGAGAAAATGAACGGCGTTCTAAAAACCAGAATTTCCAAAATTTGCCAACATACGGGCTTGAATTGGATAGCTGCCTTGCCACTGGCACTAATGGTATGCAGGTCAAGTGCACTTCGCGACTTGCACTTGACCCCTCACGAGTTGGTTACCGGGAGACGCATGCCGTCACCGTGTCTGCGCACCAGTGGCAAAGGCCCAAGCCTGTCAATTTTGGAGAACGAAATGAAGGCCTATGTCAAACATCTAACCACAGTACATAGGAACATTTCCACCTATGTTGTCGACAGGCAAAAACAAGAAGAAGTGCAAGAGAGACTCGAAGCGAACGCTAAAGACACAGTCCAGCCAGGGGACAAGGTGTACGTGAAAGTGTTTCGCCGAAAGTGGTTCAACGAAAGACGGCAGGGGCCATTTGAAGTTGTGCGCTGTACAGGGACGGCGGTGCAAGTCAAAGGCTCACCGACGTGGTACCACCTGACACACTGCGTCAAGGTGCCCGAGGACAAAGAGCCCCGAGGAGCGAGTCGCTGCTGCGACCACCCAGAACGGCCACCGGAACGAGAGTCACCAGAGGACCGACATCGTGAGGTTGAAAGGCACGACCAAGATGTGGATGCTGTTGGGCCTGCAGCTCCTGTGCCTGGCGGAGTCAGGGTCAATGCAACCAATGCCCGGGAGGGCCGACAGTTCGACTGCATCGATCTCGGCGACGCACCCAACGCAGCCGGGAGCGACGCCCCACAGTGCGGTACGACCAAGTCAAGGGCGGCCGGACGGGGCCCCCTCGGTGGACAAGGTCGTACGGCGGAACGAAACGACAGACGTCCAGTCCGCCGCAGAGTCCGACCGAGACGTTACGTGGAGCAGTGTTGAAGGGGTGGTGGGAGGCGCCATCACCCTGCCGTGCCGGTGCCCCAAGGAGAAGGGGTCTCGGTGCACACGCACCGCCCAATGGGAGGACAATGCGGGTAGCGTACTTGCATTGGCGGACCGAACATTTGCGGATGATGTAATGTTTCTGAATACATATAAACGGTTCGAGGTGTTGGGGGATTGCGCGCTGTACATAACCAAAATTGGCGGCACTGATTTCGGACAGTATAAATGCACCTGTTTTAAACGAAGGGGGGAAGAAACGGGCCGCTCGGATGAGCAGGGGAAGGCGATACGCATTAATTTCGTGAAGTTGGATGTGAAAAGGCCAGGTGCTAAGTGGCACCCAGGAAGCTCGATCGCTGGGCTTGCCGAGAAGGGGTTAGCGGTCGCGACCAGGAACGTCACCGCGCCCCTGTTGACAAATGACCGTACCGTTGTAACCCAGTCGGGCGGCTCGGACAGCATTGTGACGACAGTGGGGGCCGAGGGGCCGTTGCCTGTCGTGGCGAGGCCAACTGACCCGGCGTCCGCAGAGTCGGGTTGGTCCCCGACGGAGGGGCGAGATAACTTGCGTAGTGTGGCGCGACGAGCGGCTGCATGGAGGGCTTATGGGTTTGAGGCCTCGGCATTACCAGGGGTCGACGAATGGGCGAGAAAAAATATGTGGTACCAACTGACGGCGCATTCGATTAAGTCCTCCAGGGCGGTGAGTGGGCCATGCCTGGTCCGGGTCAAGACGCCTAGTACACTACAGGCAGTTTTTCAGACCGTCCCTGTGCCAGTGTCCGACAACTGTCAGCTCCGGTTGCTGCTTTGGTTGGTGTATGAGCAATCGTGGAAAGCGCCCGAGACCGATGCTCAGGTTAGGAAGGTTTTCAAGCCCACGGGGGAGTGTGAGTGGGTAAGTGACCGCCCGTATTTAGATTTGCTCGCCGTGCATGATGATATCCGGGTGGCGGTGCCAGAGTCGATAGAGGTGCCATCGGTAGGGGTGCCCACTTGTTTTTGTTCTAATGTGTCGCACGGGGGACCTGGGGTGGCTATGGGGGTGGCAGACTGCGAGGCCTACTTCATGCAATTCCCGGTGCAGGAGGGGGGAGAGAGAGGGGCCGTCCATCCTGTGACCTTCGCGTTGCCGGACACGCCACGCGTCGTTACTCTGAGGGTGGAGAATCGTACAGTACCTGGTAATGCCACCATAGGTAATCTTAGAGACGTCTGGTGGGTATGCGGGACTAGGGCCTATTTGTTTTTGCCTTACGGCTGGGGGGGTTGCTGCTATCTGGCGACCTTGAGACTCCCTTTCGAGGTGATGCCGATTAGGAGGGGCCACAGGCCCCAGGGTGGCGTCTTCGGTCATGTCCCGAGTCGGGCTAGGAGGGAGATGGCGGCGTTTCACACTACAGAGGCGTACCACTGGAGGATTAGCCTGGGGGAGAAGTGGGGCCTTGGGATTTTCCCCTGGTACGGGGTTACGTTTTTGGCGGATCATATCGATAACATTACATATACCCTCCAGGGTTTTGCTAACGAGACAATCAAGGGCTTCAGGCAGTTGTCGCTTACCCAGAAGAGCCATCGCTTGACCCTGCTTAAACACGACATGGCCTTGGATTATATCCTGGCCCGGCAAGGGGGGTTGTGCGTGTCCCTGAATTTGTCGGATGATGCCTGTTACACTTTAATCCCCGATAACACGGACAATATTACCAGTGTCATTGACGCACTCAGAACTATCCGGGACTCCTTTGGGCCTTCTGAGGGTGCGGGCTGGTCGGCTATGGGCTGGCTGCAGGACAGGCTGGGGCCTTTGGGGGCAGTACTGGTCCAGTTGTTGGGGGCGCTGGGGATATCATTGTGTGTAATGTTTTGCTTTTGCACAGTGATATTGACGTGCGCGAAGGCCATGATGATGCGGTGGTTCGGCGTGGTAATGCCGGGGGACCAGACCCAGATGCCGTTGATCCCGGTCGGACGCGGGGTGGATCGGGGTTTCGTGGAGGAGGTGCTGGTAAATGATAGATACCGATTTTAGACAATAGGGAAAATATATATATAATGATAATAGTGCCTGATTAAAAAATAAAAAAAATAAAAAATAAAAAATAAAAAAAAAAAAAAGAAAAAGAGGGGAAGAAAACCAGAGGGGAATAGTACCATTATACGATGGGGTCGCCCTGGTATACCAGGGGGTTTAGCTTAGACTTTGCTTATTTTTTCATATTGGATTGCATGATTGTGTTTTTGTTTTGCTTTTCTTCATTGTTATGTAGTTTGCCCTGCAGTGTTGCCCGATCGTTGTCCGGGTGGGGGGATGGGGAGGCCGTCCGGTCCGTGATCGACATTGCCGTGTTCCTCATACCGGTGTTGCATGTGTGCCTTGCATTTTATGTCATTGTCATCACTCGATGCTGGCGGTAGTTCTCGTTCGTTGCAGGGCGCTTGGACGCTGACCGGGGCCTCGCAGGGGATGCTGAGGACGGTGGCATGGACTTGGGGATGTTGCACGGACAGCGGGCCCTGGGCAGCGCCAACTGGTACTCCTCGACGAGGAGGCCCCAGTGGACTGGACATGGCTGATGCACGCACTCGCGCGCGCAAGGGGGGGCAACACTGGGGGCTGGGGGGCGTTCCTTTGTTGCATGCTTCGATGGCTCGTTTGTGTGTACCTCACTGTGCGACCTTGTTGTTCTGCCATTTTATTTACTTCGTTATGTTACTTCATTTGTTTACCCCGTGGCATGTTTACTATTCGACGTTGCATTTTGACCGATTGTATTTGAGAGTCGTGGTTCCGTTTGGTGCTGTGGTTAGGGCTCATGCTACGCTTTGTGGAATGTGGTGTGTGCCGGAGCTCCCTTCACCTGACTCTCGCCAGGTGAGAGGCGCCTCCGGGGGTGTAGAATGGGCCTCCCTCTTTTTCCTCGTCATTAGATTGGCGAGGTTTTTTCGACGGCGGTCCGGCAACTTTTTGGGGCTTCTAACGGGCCACAGCAAACTTTTCCTCTCCAAATTGATGGCGTTGGTGATATATTGCCGAAGGGGGGTGTGCGGACGGCGTCAATCAGTTAATGGGGTTGGGGGATTCGATTTTGGTCAAATGTGGTTCCTGAGAGGCCTCAGATTGCTGTCAGGGAGGAATTTGCTATTAAATTAGGTTGAGCTTTCCTAGTTAATGTAACCTTAAGTAGCATGCCTTGAGCATGGTTTAGGATGAGACAAATAGGTCCAAATTGTAGACGAAAACCATAAAATGGTTGGGGGAAGGTTTTTGGATGTACCGATGTCTTTTCGTGTTGAGTTGTTGCCGGGGCACTTGTGGTACCCCGGCAGGGGGGTATGTTGTGAATTTTTATTCTGGTATCATGCAATGTATATCTCACTAGTAAGCCTAAGTACGACCAGGGCATGTTCGGGTCAGGTTCGTGTGGTATTGTTTGGGGCTTGGTCCAGGAAGGTAGACTCGTTGGCGCCAGACACATCTGGCTTCCATTAACGACTGCTAAGATACACATGATGTAGAGCTGAGGAGGCAACTGCGGGGTCATAGGTCAGCCAACAGCCCCATCTGCGCGCTCCCGCGTGGAGGGAAGCGCAAGAGTATAAGGTTTAGGACGAGAGTAGACAAAGGGACTCGACATCTTGGCTAGGGCGCGAGGCACTTCTCTCTGACATCGGTTGAATAAAATCTTTCCCCAATCAGCCATGTGTGACTGAAGTTTTCCTTCCCCAAGCCAGCCACTTTTTCACCATCTTGTTTGGAAGACCAGCTGACCATCGAAGAGAATTCACCACAATAAGCATTTTTAATTTTATTGCTTGAATCGCATTTTCTCGGCGAGCTGAGCACTTTTTCTGAATTGTGCCGCTCCCGTCACTCTGGTTAGGTTGGCATCGAAAAAAACGCTATCGGGTGCTTTAGAGTGCCGAGTTTATCACTGCGCATGAAGAAATGACCACCTTCAACGTTTGGTTTATGTTTTATAAGCATTTTTAATTTTATTGCTTAAATCGCATTTTCTCGGCGAGCTGAGCGCTTTTTCTGAATTGTGCCGCTCCCGTCACTCTGGTTAGGTTGGCATCGAAAAAAACGCTCTCGGGTGCTTTAGAGTGCCGAGTTTATCACTGCGCATGAAGAAATGACCTCCTCCAACGTTTGGTTTATGTTTTATAAGCATTTTTAATTTTATTGCTTAAATCGCATTTTCTCGGCGAGCTGAGCACCTTTTCTGAATTGTGCCGCTCCCGTCACTCTGGTTAGGTTGGCATCGAAAAAAAGGCTCTCGGGTGCTTTAGAGTGCCGAGTTTATCACTGCGCATGAAGAAATGACCACCTCCAACGTTTGGTTTATGTTTTATAAGCATTTTTAATTTTATTGCTTAAATCGCATTTTCTCGGCGAGCTGAGCGCTTTTTCTGAATTGTGCCTGTCCCGTCACTCTGGTTAGGTTGGCATCGAAAAAAACGCTCTCGGGTGCTTTAGAGTGCCGAGCTATTCACTGCGCATGAAGAAATGACCACCTCCAACGTTTGGTTTATGTTTAATAAGCATTTTTAATTTTATTGCTTAAATCGCATTTTCTCGGCGAGCTGAGCGCTTTTTCTGAATTGTGCCGCTCCCGTCACTCTGGTTAGGTTGGCATCGAAAAAAACGCTCTCGGGTGCTTTAGAGTGCCGAGTTATTCACTGCGCATGAAGAAATGACAACCTCCAACGTTTGGTTTATGTTTAATAAGCATTTTTAATTTTATTGCTTAAATCGCATTTTCTCGGCGAGCTGAGCACTTTTTCTGAATTGTGCCGCTCCCGTCACTCTGGTTAGGTTGGCATCGAAAAAAACGCTCTCGGGTGCTTTAGAGTGCCGAGTTTATTACTGCGCATTAAGAAATGACCACCTCCAACGTTTGGTTTATGTTTTATAAGCATTTTTAATTTTATTGCTTAAATCGCATTTTCTCGGCGAGCTGAGCGCTTTTTCTGAATTGTGCCGCTCCCGTCACTCTGGTTAGGTTGGCATCGAAAAAAACGCTCTCGGGTGCTTTAGAGTGCCGAGTTTATTACTGCGCATTAAGAAATGACCACCTCCAACGTTTGGTTTATGTTTTATAAGCATTTTTAATTTTATTGCTTAAATCGCATTTTCTCGGCGAGCTGAGCACTTTTTCTGAATTGTGCCGTCCCGTCACTCTGGTTAGGTTGGCATCGAAAAAAACGCTCACGGGTGCTTTAGAGTGCCGAGTTTATTACTGCGCATTAAGAAATGACCACCTCCAACGTTTGGTTTATGTTTTGTAAGCATTTTTAATTTTATTGCTTAAATCGCATTTTCTCGGCAAACTGAGCACTTTTTCTGAATTGTGCCGCTCCCGTCACTCTGGTTAGGTTGGCATCGAAAAAAACGCTCTCGGGTGCTTTAGAGTGCCGAGTTATTCACTGCGCATGGAGAAATGACCACCTCCAACGTTTGGTTTATGTTTTATAAGCATTTTTAATTTTATTGCTTAAATCGCATTTTCTCGGCGAGCTGAGCACTTTTTCTGAATTGTGCCGCTCCCGTCACTCTGGTTAGGTTGGCATCGAAAAAAACGCTCTCGGGTGCTTTAGAGTGCCGAGTTTATTACTGCGCATTAAGAAATGACCACCTCCAACGTTTGGTTTATGTTTTATAAGCATTTTTAATTTTATTGCTTAAATCGCATTTTCTCGGCGAGCTGAGCGCTTTTTCTGAATTGTGCCGCTCCCGTCACTCTGGTTAGGTTGGCATCGAAAAAAACGCTCTCGGGTGCTTTAGAGTGCCGAGTTTATCACTGCGCATGAAGAAATGACCACCTCCAACGTTTGGTTTATGTTTTATAAGCATTTTTAATTTTATTGCTTAAATCGCATTTTCTCGGCGAGCTGAGCGCTTTTTCTGAATTGTGCCGCTCCCGTAACTCTGGTTAGGTTGGCATCGAAAAAAACGCTCTCGGGTGCTTTAGAGTGCCGAGTTTATCACTGCGCATGAAGAAATGACCACTTCCAACGTTTGGTTTATGTTTTATAAGCATTTTTAATTTTATTGCTTAAATCGCATTTTCTCGGCGAGCTGAGCACTTTTTCTGAATTGTGCCGCTCCCGTCACTCTGGTTAGGTTGGCATCGAAAAAAACGCTCTCGGGTGCTCTAGAGTGCCGAGTTTATTACTGCGCATTAAGAAATGACCACCTCCAACGTTTGGTTTATGTTTTATAAGCATTTTTAATTTTATTGCTTAAATCGCATTTTCTCGGCGAGCTGAGATCTTTTTCTGAATTGTGCCGCTCCCGTCACTCTGGTTAGGTTGGCGTCGAAAAAACGCTCTCGGGTGCTTTAGAGTGCCGAGTTTATTACTGCGCATTAGGAAATGACCACCTCCAAAGTTTGGTTTATGTTTTATAAGCATTTTTAATTTTATTGCTTAAATCGCATTTTCTCGGCGAGCTGAGCGCTTTTTCTGAATTGTGCCGCTCCCGTCACTCTGGTTAGGTTGGCATCGAAAAAAACGCTCTCGGGTGCTTTAGAGTGCCGAGTTTATTACTGCGCTTTAAGAAATGACCACCTCCAACGTTTGGTTTATGTTTTATAAGCATTTTTAATTTTATTGCTTAAATCGCATTTTCTCGGCGAGCTGAGCACTTTTTCTGAATTGTGCCGCTCCCGTCACTCTGGTTAGGTTGGCATCGAAAAAAACGCTCTCGGGTGCTTTAGAGTGCCGAGTTTATTACTGCGCATTAAGAAATGACCACCTCCAACGTTTGGTTTATGTTTTATAAGCATTTTTAATTTTATTGCTTAAATCGCATTTTCTCGGCGAGCTGAGCACTTTTTCTGAATTGTGCCGCTCCCGTCACTCTGGTTAGGTTGGCATCGAAAAAAACGCTCTCGGGTGCTTTAGAGTGCCGAGTTTATTACTGCGCATTAAGAAATGACCACCTCCAACGTTTGGTTTATGTTTTATAAGCATTTTTAATTTTATTGCTTAAATCGCATTTTCTCGGCGAGCTGAGCACTTTTTCTGAATTGTGCCGCTCCCGTCACTCTGGTTAGGTTGGCATCGAAAAAAACGCTCTCGGGTGCTTTAGAGTGCCGAGTTATTCACTGCGCATGAAGAAATGACCACCTCCAACGTTTGGTTTATGTTTAATAAGCATTTTTAATTTTATTGCTTGAATCGCATTTTCTCGGCGAGCTGAGCACTTTTTCTGAATTGTGCCGCTCCCGTCACTCTGGTTAGGTTGGCATCGAAAAAAACGCTCTCGGGCGCTTTAGAGTGCCGAGTTATTCACTGCGCATGAAGAAATGACCACCTCCAACGTTTGGTTTATGTTTAATAAGCATTTTTAATTTTATTGCTTAAATCGCATTTTCTCGGCGAGCTGAGCGCTTTTTCTGAATTGTGCCGCTCCCGTCACTCTGGTTAGGTTGGCATCGAAAAAACGCTCTCGGGTGCTTTAGAGTGCCGAGTTATTCACTGCGCATGAAGAAATGACAACCTCCAACGTTTGGTTTATGTTTAATAAGCATTTTTAATTTTATTGCTTAAATCGCATTTTCTCGGCGAGCTGAGCACTTTTTCTGAATTGTGCCGCTCCCGTCACTCTGGTTAGGTTGGCATCGAAAAAAACGCTCTCGGGTGCTTTAGAGTGCCGAGTTTATTACTGCGCATTAAGAAATGACCACCTCCAACGTTTGGTTTATGTTTTATAAGCATTTTTAATTTTATTGCTTAAATCGCATTTTCTCGGCGAGCTGAGCGCTTTTTCTGAATTGTGCCGCTCCCGTCACTCTGGTTAGGTTGGCATCGAAAAAAACGCTCTCGGGTGCTTTAGAGTGCCGAGTTTATTACTGCGCATTAAGAAATGACCACCTCCAACGTTTGGTTTATGTTTTATAAGCATTTTTAATTTTATTGCTTAAATCGCATTTTCTCGGCGAGCTGAGAACTTTTTCTGAATTGTGCCGCTCCCGTAACTCTGGTTAGGTTGGCATCGAAAAAAACGCTCTCGGGTGCTTTAGAGTGCCGAGTTTATCACTGCGCATGAAGAAATGACCACTTCCAACGTTTGGTTTATGTTTTATAAGCATTTTTAATTTTATTGCTTAAATCGCATTTTCTCGGCGTGCTGAGCGCTTTTTCTGAATTGTGCCGCTCCCGTAACTCTGGTTAGGTTGGCATCGAAAAAAACGCTCTCGGGTGCTTTAGAGTGCCGAGTTTATCACTGCGCATGAAGAAATGACCACTTCCAACGTTTGGTTTATGTTTTATAAGCATTTTTAATTTTATTGCTTAAATCGCATTTTCTCGGCGAGCTGAGCACTTTTTCTGAATTGTGCCGCTCCCGTCACTCTGGTTAGGTTGGCATCGAAAAAAACGCTCTCGGGTGCTTTAGAGTGCCGAGTTTATCACTGCGCATGAAGAAATGACCACCTCCAACGTTTGGTTTATGTTTTATAAGCATTTTTAATTTTATTGCTTAAATCGCATTTTCTCGGCGAGCTGAGCGCTTTTTCTGAATTGTGCCGCTCCCGTCACTCTGGTTAGGTTGGCATCGAAAAAAACGCTCTCGGGTGCTTTAGAGTGCCGAGTTATTCACTGCGCATGAAGAAATGACCACCTCCAATGTTTGGTTTATGTTTAATAAGCATTTTTAATTTTATTGCTTAAATCGCATTTTCTCGGCGAGCTGAGCGCTTTTTCTGAATTGTGCCGCTCCCGTCACTCTGGTTAGGTTGGCATCGAAAAAAACGCTCTCGGGTGCTTTAGAGTGCCGAGTTATTCACTGCGCATGAAGAAATGAGCACCTCCAACGTTTGGTTTATGTTTAATAAGCATTTTTAATTTTATTGCTTAAATCGCATTTTCTCGGCGAGCTGAGATCTTTTTCTGAATTGTGCCGCTCCCGTCACTCTGGTTAGGTTGGCATCGAAAAAAACGCTCTCGGGTGCTTTAGAGTGCCGAGTTTATTACTGCGCATTAGGAAATGACCACCTCCAACGTTTGGTTTATGTTTTATAAGCATTTTTAATTTTATTGCTTAAATCGCATTTTCTCGGCGAGCTGAGCGCTTTTTCTGAATTGTGCCGCTCCCGTCACTCTGGTTAGGTTGGCATCGAAAAAAACGCTCTCGGGTGCTTTAGAGTGCCGAGTTTATTACTGCGCTTTAAGAAATGACCACCTCCAACGTTTGGTTTATGTTTTATAAGCATTTTTAATTTTATTGCTTAAATCGCATTTTCTCGGCGAGCTGAGCACTTTTTCTGAATTGTGCCGCTCCCGTCACTCTGGTTAGGTTGGCATCGAAAAAAACGCTCTCGGGTGCTTTAGAGTGCCGAGTTTATTACTGCGCATTAAGAAATGACCACCTCCAACGTTTGGTTTATGTTTTATAAGCATTTTTAATTTTTTTGCTTAAATCGCATTTTCTCGGCGAGCTGAGCGCTTTTTCTGAATTGTGCCTGTCCCGTCACTCTGGTTAGGTTGGCATCGAAAAAAACGCTCTCGGGTGCTTTAGAGTGCCGAGTTATTCACTGCGCATGAAGAAATGACCACCTCCAACGTTTGGTTTATGTTTAATAAGCATTCTTAATTTTATTGCTTAAATCGCATTTTCTCGGCGAGCTGAGCGCTTTTTCTGAATTGTGCCGCTCCCGTCACTCTGGTTAGGTTGGCATCGAAAAAAACGCTCTCGGGTGCTTTAGAGTGCCGAGTTATTCACTGCGCATGAAGAAATGACAACCTCCAACGTTTGGTTTATGTTTAATAAGCATTTTTAATTTTATTGCTTAAATCGCATTTTCTCGGCGAGCTGAGCACTTTTTCTGAATTGTGCCGCTCCCGTCACTCTGGTTAGGTTGGCATCGAAAAAAACGCTCTCGGGTGCTTTAGAGTGCCGAGTTTATTACTGCGCATTAAGAAATGACCACCTCCAACGTTTGGTTTATGTTTTATAAGCATTTTTAATTTTATTGCTTAAATCGCATTTTCTCGGCGAGCTGAGCGCTTTTTCTGAATTGTGCCGCTCCCGTCACTCTGGTTAGGTTGGCATCGAAAAAAACGCTCTCGGGTGCTTTAGAGTGCCGAGTTTATTACTGCGCATTAAGAAATGACCACCTCCAACGTTTGGTTTATGTTTTATAAGCATTTTTAATTTTATTGCTTAAATCGCATTTTCTCGGCGAGCTGAGCACTTTTTCTGAATTGTGCCGTCCCGTCACTCTGGTTAGGTCGGCATCGAAAAAAACGCTCACGGGTGCTTTAGAGTGCCGAGTTTATTACTGCGCATTAAGAAATGACCACCTCCAACGTTTGGTTCATGTTTTATAAGCATTTTTAATTTTATTGTTTAAATCGCATTTTCTCGGCGAGCTGAGCACTTTTTCTGAATTGTGCCGCTCCCGTCACTCTGGTTAGGTTGGCATCGAAAAAAACGCTCTCGGGTGCTTTAGAGTGCCGAGTTATTCACTGCGCATGGAGAAATGACCACCTCCAACGTTTGGTTTATGTTTTATAAGCATTTTTAATTTTATTGCTTAAATCGCATTTTCTCGGCGAGCTGAGCACTTTTTCTGAATTGTGCCGCTCCCGTCACTCTGGTTAGGTTGGCATCGAAAAAAACGCTCTCGGGTGCTTTAGAGTGCCGAGTTTATTACTGCGCATTAAGAAATGACCACCTCCAACGTTTGGTTTATGTTTTATAAGCATTTTTAATTTTATTGCTTAAATCGCATTTTCTCGGCGAGCTGAGCGCTTTTTCTGAATTGTGCCGCTCCCGTCACTCTGGTTAGGTTGGCATCGAAAAAAACGCTCTCGGGTGCTTTAGAGTGCCGAGTTTATCACTGCGCATGAAGAAATGACCACCTCCAACGTTTGGTTTATGTTTTATAAGCATTTTTAATTTTATTGCTTAAATCGCATTTTCTCGGCGAGCTGAGCGCTTTTTCTGAATTGTGCCGCTCCCGTAACTCTGGTTAGGTTGGCATCGAAAAAAACGCTCTCGGGTGCTTTAGAGTGCCGAGTTTATCACTGCGCATGAAGAAATGACCACTTCCAACGTTTGGTTTATGTTTTATAAGCATTTTTAATTTTATTGCTTAAATCGCATTTTCTCGGCGAGCTGAGCACTTTTTCTGAATTGTGCCGCTCCCGTCACTCTGGTTAGGTTGGCATCGAAAAAAACGCTCTCGGGTGCTCTAGAGTGCCGAGTTTATTACTGCGCATTAAGAAATGACCACCTCCAACGTTTGGTTTATGTTTTATAAGCATTTTTAATTTTATTGCTTAAATCGCATTTTCTCGGCGAGCTGAGCACTTTTTCTGAATTGTGACGCTCCCGTCACTCTGGTTAGGTTGGCATCGAAAAAAACGCTCTCGGGTGCTTTAGAGTGCCGAGTTTATTACTGCGCATTAAGAAATGACCACCTCCAACGTTTGGTTTATGTTTTATAAGCATTTTTAATTTTATTGCTTAAATCGCATTTTCTCGGCGAGCTGAGCACTTTTTCTGAATTGTGCCGCCCCCGTCACTCTGGTTAGGTTGGCATCGAAAAAAACGCTCTCGGGTGCTTTAGAGTGCCGAGTTATTCACTGCGCATGAAGAAATGACCACCTCCAACGTTTGGTTTATGTTTTATAAGCATTTTTAATTTTATTGCTTAAATCGCATTTTCTCGGCGAGCTGAGCACTTTTTCTGAATTGTGCCGCTCCCGTCACTCTGGTTAGGTTGGCATCGAAAAAAACGCTCTCGGGTGCTTTAGAGTGCCGAGTTTATCACTGCGCATGAAGAAATGACCACCTCCAACGTTTGGTTTATGTTTTATAAGCATTTTTAATTTTATTGCTTAAATCGCATTTTCTCGGCGAGCTGAGCGCTTTTTCTGAATTGTGCCGCTCCCGTCACTCTGGTTAGGTTGGCATCGAAAAAAACGCTCTCGGGTGCTTTAGAGTGCCGAGTTATTCACTGCGCATGAAGAAATGACCACCTCCAATGTTTGGTTTATGTTTAATAAGCATTTTTAATTTTATTGCTTAAATCGCATTTTCTCGGCGAGCTGAGCGCTTTTTCTGAATTGTGCCGCTCCCGTCACTCTGGTTAGGTTGGCATCGAAAAAAACGCTCTCGGGTGCTTTAGAGTGCCGAGTTATTCACTGCGCATGAAGAAATGACCACCTCCAACGTTTGGTTTATGTTTAATAAGCATTTTTAATTTTATTGCTTAAATCGCATTTTCTCGGCGAGCTGAGATCTTTTTTCTGAATTGTGCCGCTCCCGTCACTCTGGTTAGGTTGGCGTCGAAAAAAACGCTCTCGGGTGCTTTAGAGTGCCGAGTTTATTACTGCGCATTAGGAAATGACCACCTCCAACGTTTGGTTTATGTTTTATAAGCATTTTTAATTTTATTGCTTAAATCGCATTTTCTCGGCGAGCTGAGCGCTTTTTCTGAATTGTGCCGCTCCCGTCACTCTGGTTAGGTTGGCATCGAAAAAAACGCTCTCGGGTGCTTTAGAGTGCCGAGTTTATTACTGCGCTTTAAGAAATGACCACCTCCAACGTTTGGTTTATGTTTTATAAGCATTTTTAATTTTATTGCTTAAATCGCATTTTCTCGGCGAGCTGAGCACTTTTTCTGAATTGTGCCGCTCCCGTCACTCTGGTTAGGTTGGCATCGAAAAAAACGCTCTCGGGTGCTTTAGAGTGCCGAGTTTATTACTGCGCATTAAGAAATGACCACCTCCAACGTTTGGTTTATGTTTTATAAGCATTTTTAATTTTATTGCTTAAATCGCATTTTCTCGGCGAGCTGAGCACTTTTTCTGAATTGTGCCGCTCCCGTCACTCTGGTTAGGTTGGCATCGAAAAAAACGCTCTCGGGTGCTTTAGAGTGCCGAGTTTATTACTGCGCATTAAGAAATGACCACCTCCAACGTTTGGTTTATGTTTTATAAGCATTTTTAATTTTATTGCTTAAATCGCATTTTCTCGGCGAGCTGAGCACTTTTTCTGAATTGTGCCGCTCCCGTCACTCTGGTTAGGTTGGCATCGAAAAAAACGCTCTCGGGTGCTTTAGAGTGCCGAGTTATTCACTGCGCATGAAGAAATGACCACCTCCAACGTTTGGTTTATGTTTAATAAGCATTTTTTAATTTTATTGCTTGAATCGCATTTTCTCGGCGAGCTGAGCACTTTTTCTGAATTGTGCCGCTCCCGTCACTCTGGTTAGGTTGGCATCGAAAAAAACGCTATCGGGTGCTTTAGAGTGCCGAGTTTATCACTGCGCATGAAGAAATGACCACCTTCAACGTTTGGTTTATGTTTTATAAGCATTTTTAATTTGATTGCTTAAATCGCATTTTCTCGGCGAGCTGAGCGCTTTTTCTGAATTGTGCCGCTCCCGTCACTCTGGTTAGGTTGGCATCGAAAAAAACGCTCTCGGGTGCTTTAGAGTGCCGAGTTTATCACTGCGCATGAAGAAATGACCACCTCCAACGTTTGGTTTATGTTTTATAAGCATTTTTAATTTTATTGCTTAAATCGCATTTTCTCGGCGAGCTGAGCACCTTTTCTGAATTGTGCCGCTCCCGTCACTCTGGTTAGGTTCACAGCAAAAACTGGAGTGTTGAATCAACTCCCACAGAGTCAATTTTAACACTTTTTGCGGGTTTATATAGCTCCACACTCTACAGAGTTAAATTAACACTTTCAAAATAGTTAATTATTTAACACTGTACCTAGAGTTACTTTTTAACTCCCTAGACTGGGTTGAATTAACACTATATCGAGTTACATTAACACTATATCAGAGTTACTTTTTAACTCCCTAGACTGGGTTGAATTAACACTATATCGAGTTACATTAACACTATATCAGAGTTCCTTTTTAACTCCCTAAACTGTGTTAAATTAACACTATATCGAGTTACATTAACACTATATCAGAGTTCCTTTTTAACTCCCTAAACTGTGTTAAATTAACACTATATCGAGTTACATTAACACTATATCAGAGTTCCTTTTTAACTCTCTAAACTGGGTTAAATTAACACTATCGATTTACATTATATCAAAGCTCCTTTTTAACTTCCTAAATTGGGTTAAATTGACACTACATAGTTAAAAAAAAAAAACAGTACAATACAACCATTAAAATGACAATTCCAAGAAAAATGCATTTTCAAAAACACAATTTATTTTAACTTTTCCCCCAATGCAGTCAGTTAAAACATGAGGGTAAAACTTTGAAGGCATGGTGGTGTTCAACAAACATCTCTGTAAATAGCTTTTTTGTCAAAAAATAAACGTCATCTTCAACCAGAAGTACATCATCTATTTGACAAAAGACTGGCATGTCTTCCTCCATGGAACTGCAAACAACAAGTCCACCTTTGTACTCAACACCATCGACTTTAACCCAACTTTAAAAAGAAAAAGAAATACACAGAATGAACGAACAATTGAAGTCCAGTAACATAAAATCAATCGGTCTTTATTAATCACAAGACTATTGAACTGTAATTGCTTATAACAAATTCTATCGAACAAAACTCACTTGGTGCCTCATCAAGTTCACTTCCTGGAGACTCTGCGGCCTGCAGCATTCGGCGCAGCTCAGGTGTTGGGGTGAGCCGCTTGGCCTCTTTGATGACGTTATCTCTGAAGAACGGATCCCATTTCTGGAGCAGCAGGTTGGAAACCTCCTCTTCAAACAGGAGTGTGAAGTCTTGATTCATCTATAAGAAAGCAAATGTACTACTACCACATTCAGCACATTTCAAGGCATTCTAAAAATCCCATTTCATACTTACCAATCCCTTTGTATCCAGGAATCTTGGGAAGATGGAGAAGATATCTTGTTTTGTCTGAGTCGTGGATGAGTTTTTGGCGATTCTGAAAGGTCTCTCTCATCTTCAGAAAAATTACGGAACTGTCTGTTGTATGGTTGAGCAAGGAGATGGCTTCCTGGTATGCATCCCCATCAAGCTGCTGGTCAACAACAATGGACCTGCGCACATTTGGGCCTCCTGAAAAAAAGCACACAATTCTTTCAAGAAAAAAAACAAGAAACACCCTAGATGAAGTTGTAAGAAAGAAAGAAAAATGAGGGGTACTTAGAGAAAGAAAGACAGTTGCGTAGAGAGAGAGATAGAGAGATAGAGAGATAGATAGAGAGATAGAGAGATAGATAGATAGATAGATAGATAGATAGATAGATAGATAGATAGATAGATAGATAGATAGATAGATAGATAGATAGATAGATAGATAGATAGATAGATAGATAGATAGATAGATAGATAGATAGATAGATAGATAGATAGATAGATAGATAGATAGATAGATAGATAGATAGATAGACTGACCTCCTCCTGGGGAAAAGCCAGTGGGGCTACTTGTAGATGCATGTCCTCTTCGAATCTTTCTCTGAATCGTTTTCAGACGCCAAGAAATGTATCCGGTGCTGCTTGCAGCATCATAGAAATGTTCCTAAAATGGAAATACATTCAAAATTAATGTGATGTCAACCTCATAAGCTACTGTGAAATTTCAGAATCTAAATGTTACTGTAATGTAGACAAAACATGAAAATTATGTAAACAGATAGTACAATAATAATGACTATACATAGCCTTTCTTGGAGTATGGGTCTTTGAGGGACGGGAACACTGTCACTATCCCAAGAGCGTACTCTTCTCGAACAGCTTTGCTGGGGAGTTGCCTGAGAAAAGATCAAATTAGCATTAATACAAGGGCCAAGTAGTTAACTTGTTAATAAAAAAAGGATAGTACAGACAAATAGAACACACATACCCGTGTTTATCAATCATGTGTGCCACTATTATATTGACCAACTTTCTTCTGGTAGCATCTGTTAGAGTTTTTGTTGTGTGATACTCTTGGAGGACCTCTTCACCACCTGAGCTGGTACCAAGGACATCTTCAATCAACTTTGAAAAAGAAGCAAAAAAACAAATGTGATAAACTGCCTTTCTAGAGTTTAAGGATGACAAATGTTGATTTTAAGAAACCTGTGAGTACTTAGCACAACCTTTCTAGCAGATGCTGCAGTAAGTGGGCCCTCAAGTCTTGGTTTCTTCCTAGGAACCTCATCTAGGAGTATAGTTGATGTACTTGCACATGAACTGAAGCTTGAATCAGAATAATCGGATGGAGAGGACAAGGAGCAATCGAAAAATTCTTAAAAAAAAAAAAAAAAAAAAAAAAGAAGGGGGGTGGGGTGTTTATTTGCAGTATACAAAAAGTCATAGAAGATTTTTGATCTAACCAAGCCAACGGCACACCATAGACTCAACTCATTTAATCAATTGATTCTCAGTCTTGATAGGCAATTCAGAAATATTTTCAGAAATTGTTTTAAAGGCATGAATTAGATTAATCAAAAATACATTTGGTATTCATATTGGATTTATGTCAGTTAAAATGACATTTAAACCATTTAATAAAAGTCAGGCTGAATGTCCCTGTTGTGTAACCACAAAGAATGATATTGAATATTTGATCCACCTTTAAGTGTATTAAATGACTTAATTCTGAAAACATTAAATTGAAATTGTTTACTGTATTTCTGTACTTATAAATTTGCATTAGTGTTTTACACATTGCATTATGTAATTTACCCCTTTACATTTCTCACCGTCATTTGAGAAAACTGATAGAGTCACATTGCCTTGGCTGACAAGGTCACTGAAAATGTCCTCATCAACTTCTGTCCCTGTTGCATCTTTGTACACTAATTTTGCGTCAGGTGGCAGGCAAAATCTCTCGATGACTGGAAAAGACAAGATACATCTGAGTGGACCTTTAAGATAGCACTGATCTTGCCTCATTTCACATTCAATAATTTAATCCACCACTGTAAACAAATTCAGAGATAATCCCCTGCATAAAATACATTCCCTTTTCAGTCCAAATCTTAAAAGAAAGGGGCGTTGTTCTGCCCTTTATATCAAACCAAGCATAAGTAAAACAAAAACAAACCTTTGTCATGGAACTGCACAAAATCAAAACATCCATCAACCTCATCCAACTTCACATACTTCTGCTGTTGGCAATACCGAACCTGGATCAACATTTTTCTGAGACATGCAACAACAAACAAATGTCAGTAAACACTTAACATGCAAGAAATAATTATTTAACACTCACATAAACGTTGTGTATCATGCAAGAAATTGTTTCATTATTAATTTCACTGCATGTCTAAGATTAAACACATTCAGCAGCTGCTGGGAGGCTGTTAAAACATGCCACAGCAGGCCCAGTGGAAACGCTCTCATTGATGAACGTGGCAGCGACTAGCTGTAGTGACTGCAGCACATGCTACCGTAATTAACATTTACATTTGAGGCAAAACTGATTTATTAAAACATTCCCCTCTGTTAAAAGCTGGTTTTCAGCGACCAAACAAACACAACACAGCACCAGTAAAGTTGACCCTTTATAGTCTGACTGCCCACTACATTACCTACATTACCCATTAATCAGAGTTATTAACCACACCTGCATGATCAGAGCCTCGGACACTCGTCTCGGTGCAGTGGCACAGGGAGTCTGCCACACAGGCACCCAACTGCAATTGTTTAGGCTAATTATTTCACTCTAGCCGTGGCTCCTACGCAAAGTGCGGGGTTTATTGCATGAATTAACTCCTCACTTCGTGTTGGAGCCAAAGTTCATCCTGTCGGGGCTTATTTCTCCATAACAACCTCTGAACTGTTTATCCCTTACTTATTCTAGAGGGTTATGGTTAGGATTAGGGTTAAGGTTAGATTAATGGACGCAGAAATTAACAAGTGTATGGTCGGAGAAATGGGAAGAGGGAGTATTGGGCAGTCGGACTGATGCCATGCATGCACCCGCCATGAACTTCAAGTTAGCTTTTTAACATGTGCTAACGTTAGCCCCAAACTATATTCGACAGTTAAATATGAAGCCTTGTTTATACAACCTCTCAAGCACGCGTGAGACTTGGTAAAATGCAAAGGATAACATAGGAAACCGTTTTTTTATTAATGTTTATTTTTTAGCAAGTGGTAACGTTAGTGGTGAAGTTAACATTGCATTAAAAAAAAATCCAAACGTTCGCTGTCCAGTGCCAACCACAAAAAATGCTTAGCAAAGTTACATAAATATTCTCAGCAGACGTTTAATTCAATGTTATTGTTCCTACAAGTTTGATTTTGTAGCTTACCTCGTGTAAAAGTCCAACTCCGCATCCATTCCTGATTCCAGCAGCGAAATAAACGACGGTTGACCACGCCACGCACAGGAGACTATTGATTGATGCACGGGTTCACCCTGCTGAAAGCCCAGGGGCATAACACATGGGGTTACCTGGACTGAAGCCCAGGGGCCTATCAAGCAAGTTAACTCGGCCGAGATGCACTTTACATCTCTACAGAGTTGATTTGCTTAGGTTGGAATAACTCTGTTAAATAACTCCAACACTGAACACCATTTTAATCAGAATGTGTTAAAATGACACTTTGAGAGTTGAAATCAACTCTGACATGTTTAACCCTGAAATTTCAACACTCCAGTTTTTGCTGTGTTGGCATCGAAAAAAACGCTCTCGGGTGCTTTAGAGTGCCGAGTTTATCACTGCGCATGAAGAAATGACCACCTCCAACGTTTGGTTTATGTTTTATAAGCATTTTTAATTTTATTGCTTAAATCGCATTTTCTCGGCGAGCTGAGCGCTTTTTCTGAATTGTGCCTGTCCCGTCACTCTGGTTAGGTTGGCATCGAAAAAAACGCTCTCGGGTGCTTTAGAGTGCCGAGTTATTCACTGCGCATGAAGAAATGACCACCTCCAACGTTTGGTTTATGTTTAATAAGCATTTTTAATTTTATTGCTTAAATCGCATTTTCTCGGCGAGCTGAGCGCTTTTTCTGAATTGTGCCGCTCCCGTCACTCTGGTTAGGTTGGCATCGAAAAAACGCTCTCGGGTGCTTTAGAGTGCCGAGTTATTCACTGCGCATGAAGAAATGACAACCTCCAACGTTTGGTTTATGTTTAATAAGCATTTTTAATTTTATTGCTTAAATCGCATTTTCTCGGCGAGCTGAGCACTTTTTCTGAATTGTGCCGCTCCCGTCACTCTGGTTAGGTTGGCATCGAAAAAAACGCTCTCGGGTGCTTTAGAGTGCCGAGTTTATTACTGCGCATTAAGAAATGACCACCTCCAACGTTTGGTTTATGTTTTATAAGCATTTTTAATTTTATTGCTTAAATCGCATTTTCTCGGCGAGCTGAGCACTTTTTCTGAATTGTGCCGCTCCCGTCACTCTGGTTAGGTTGGCATCGAAAAAAACGCTCTCGGGTGCTTTAGAGTGCCGAGTTATTCACTGCGCATGAAGAAATGACCACCTCCAACGTTTGGTTTATGTTTAATAAGCATTTTTTAATTTTATTGCTTGAATCGCATTTTCTCGGCGAGCTGAGCACTTTTTCTGAATTGTGCCGCTCCCGTCACTCTGGTTAGGTTGGCATCGAAAAAAACGCTATCGGGTGCTTTAGAGTGCCGAGTTTATCACTGCGCACGAAGAAATGACCACTTCCAACGTTTGGTTTATGTTTTATAAGCATTTTTAATTTTATTGCTTAAATCGCATTTTCTCGGCGAGCTGAGCGCTTTTTCTGAATTGTGCCGCTCCCGTAACTCTGGTTAGGTTGGCATCGAAAAAAACGCTCTCGGGTGCTTTAGAGTGCCGAGTTTATCACTGCGCATGAAGAAATGACCACTTCCAACGTTTGGTTTATGTTTTATAAGCATTTTTAATTTTATTGCTTAAATCGCATTTTCTCGGCGAGCTGAGCACTTTTTCTGAATTGTGCCGCTCCCGTCACTCTGGTTAGGTTGGCATCGAAAAAAACGCTCTCGGGTTCTCTAGAGTGCCGAGTTTATTACTGCGCATTAAGAAATGACCACCTCCAACGTTTGGTTTATGTTTTATAAGCATTTTTAATTTTATTGCTTAAATCGCATTTTCTCGGCGAGCTGAGCACTTTTTCTGAATTGTGCCGCTCCCGTCACTCTGGTTAGGTTGGCATCGAAAAAAACGCTATCGGGTGCTTTAGAGTGCCGAGTTATTCACTGCGCATGAAGAAATGACCACCTCCAACGTTTGGTTTATGTTTAATAAGCACTTTTAATTTTATTGCTTAAATCGCATTTTCTCGGCGAGCTGAGCACTTTTTCTGAATTGTGCCGCTCCCGTCACTCTGGTTAGGTTGGCATCGAAAAAAACGCTCTCGGGTGCTTTAGAGTGCCGAGTTTATTACTGCGCATTAAGAAATGACCACCTCCAACGTTTGGTTTATGTTTTATAAGCATTTTTAATTTTATTGCTTAAATCGCATTTTCTCGGCGAGCTGAGCACTTTTTCTGAATTGTGCCGCTCCCGTCACTCTGGTTAGGTTGGCATCGAAAAAAACGCTCTCGGGTGCTTTAGAGTGCCGAGTTTATTACTGCGCATTAAGAAATGACCACCTCCAACGTTTGGTTTATGTTTTATAAGCATTTTTAATTTTATTGCTTAAATCGCATTTTCTCGGCGAGCTGAGCGCTTTTTCTGAATTGTGCCGCTCCCGTCACTCTGGTTAGGTTGGCATCGAAAAAAACGCTCTCGGGTGCTTTAGAGTGCCGAGTTATTCACTGCGCATGAAGAAATGACCACCTCCAACGTTTGGTTTATGTTTAATAAGCATTTTTAATTTTATTGCTTAAATCGCATTTTCTCGGCGAGCTGAGCACTTTTTCTGAATTGTGCCGCTCCCGTCACTCTGGTTAGGTTGGCATCGAAAAAAACGCTCTCGGGTGCTTTAGAGTGCCGAGTTTATTACTGCGCATTAAGAAATGACCACCTCCAACGTTTGGTTTATGTTTTATAAGCATTTTTAATTTTATTGCTTAAATCGCATTTTCTCGGCGAGCTGAGCGCTTTTTCTGAATTGTGCCGCTCCCGTCACTCTGGTTAGGTTGGCATCGAAAAAAACGCTCTCGGGTGCTTTAGAGTGCCGAGTTTATTACTGCGCATTAAGAAATGACCACCTCCAACGTTTGGTTTATGTTTAATAAGCATTTTTAATTTTATTGCTTAAATCGCATTTTCTCGGCGAGCTGAGCACTTTTTCTGAATTGTGCCGCTCCCGTCACTCTGGTTAGGTTGGCATCGAAAAAAACGCTCTCGGGTGCTTTAGAGTGCCGAGTTTATTACTGCGCATTAAGAAATGACCACCTCCAACGTTTGGTTTATGTTTTATAAGCATTTTTAATTTTATTGCTTAAATCGCATTTTCTCGGCGAGCTGAGCACTTTTTCTGAATTGTGCCGCTCCCGTCACTCTGGTTAGGTTGGCATCGAAAAAAACGCTCTCGGGTGCTTTAGAGTGCCGAGTTTATTACTGCGCATTAAGAAATGACCACCTCCAACGTTTGGTTTATGTTTTATAAGCATTTTTAATTTTATTGCTTAAATCGCATTTTCTCGGCGAGCTGAGCACTTTTTCTGAATTGTGCCGCTCCCGTCACTTGGCATCGAAAAAAACGCTCTCGGGTGCTTTAGAGTGCCGAGTTATTCACTGCGCATGAAGAAATGACCACCTCCAACGTTTGGTTTATGTTTTATAAGCATTTTTAATTTTATTGCTTAAATCGCATTTTCTCGGCGAGCTGAGCGCTTTTTCTGAATTGTGCCGCTCCCGTCACTCTGGTTAGGTTGGCATCGAAAAAAACGCTCTCGGGTGCTTTAGAGTGCCGAGTTTATTACTGCGCATTAAGAAATGACCACCTCCAACGTTTGGTTTATGTTTTATAAGCATTTTTAATTTTATTGCCTAAATCGCATTTTCTCGGCGAGCTGAGCACTTTTTCTGAATTGTGCCGCTCCCGTCACTCTGGTTAGGTTGGCATCGAAAAAAACGCTCTCGGGTGCTTTAGAGTGCCGAGTTTATTACTGCGCATTAAGAAATGACCACCTCCAACGTTTGGTTTATGTTTTATAAGCATTTTTAATTTTATTGCTTAAATCGCATTTTCTCGGCGAGCTGAGCACTTTTTCTGAATTGTGCCGCTCCCGTCACTCTGGTTAGGTTGGCATCGAAAAAAACGCTCTCGGGTGCTTTAGAGTGCCGAGTTATTCACTGCGCACGAAGAAATGACCACCTCCAACGTTTGGTTTATGTTTTATAAGCATTTTTAATTTTATTGCTTAAATCGCATTTTCTCGGCGAGCTGAGCGCTTTTTCTGAATTGTGCCGCTCCCGTCACTCTGGTTAGGTTGGCATCGAAAAAAACGCTCTCGGGTGCTTTATAGTGCCGAGTTTATTACTGCGCATTAAGAAATGACCACCTCCAACGTTTGGTTTATGTTTTATAAGCATTTTTAATTTTATTGCTTAAATCGCATTTTCTCGGCGAGCTGAGCACTTTTTCTGAATTGTGCCGCTCCCGTCACTCTGGTTAGGTTGGCATCGAAAAAAACGCTCTCGGGTGCTTTAGAGTGCCGAGTTTATTACTGCGCATTAAGAAATGACCACCTCCAACGTTTGGTTTATGTTTTATAAGCATTTTTAATTTTATTGCTTAAATCGCATTTTCTCGGCGAGCTGAGCTCTGAATTGTGCCGCTCCCGTCACTCTGGTTAGGTTGGCATCGAAAAAAACGCTTTTGGGTGCTTTAGAGTGCCGAGTTATTCACTGCGCATGAAGAAATGACCACCTCCAACGTTTGGTTTATGTTTAATAAGCATTTTTAATTTTATTGCTTAAATCGCATTTTCTCGGCGAGCTGAGCACTTTTTCTGAATTGTGCCGCTCCCGTCACTCTGGTTAGGTTGGCATCGAAAAAAACGCTCTCGGGTGCTTTAGAGTGCCGAGTTTATTACTGCGCATTAAGATATGACCACCTCCAACGTTTGGTTTATGTTTTATAAGCATTTTTAATTTTATTGCTTAAATCGCATTTTCTCGGCGAGCTGAGCGCTTTTTCTGAATTGTGCCGCTCCCGTCACTCTGGTTAGGTTGGCATCGAAAAAAACGCTCTCGGGTGCTTTAGAGTGCCGAGTTATTCACTGCGCATGAAGAAATGACCACCTCCAACGTTTGGTTTATGTTTAATAAGCATTTTTAATTTTATTGCTTAAATCGCATTTTCTCGGCGAGCTGAGCACTTTTTCTGAATTGTGCCGCTCCCGTCACTCTGGTTAGGTTGGCATCGAAAAAAACGCTCTCGGGTGCTTTAGAGTGCCGAGTTTATTACTGCGCATTAAGAAATGACCACCTCCAACGTTTGGTTTATGTTTTATAAGCATTTTTAATTTTATTGCTTAAATCGCATTTTCTCGGCGAGCTGAGCGCTTTTTCTGAATTGTGCCGCTCCCGTCACTCTGGTTAGGTTGGCATCGAAAAAAACGCTCTCGGGTGCTTTAGAGTGCCGAGTTATTCACTGCGCATGAAGAAATGACCACCTCCAACGTTTGGTTTATGTTTAATAAGCATTTTTAATTTTATTGCTTAAATCGCATTTTCTCGGCGAGCTGAGCACTTTTTCTGAATTGTGCCGCTCCCGTCACTCTGGTTAGGTTGGCATCGAAAAAAACGCTCTCGGGTGCTTTAGAGTGCCGAGTTTATTACTGCGCATTAAGAAATGACCACCTCCAACGTTTGGTTTATGTTTTATAAGCATTTTTAATTTTATTGCTTAAATCGCATTTTCTCGGCGAGCTGAGCACTTTTTCTGAATTGTGCCGCTCCCGTCACTCTGGTTAGGTTGGCATCGAAAAAAACGCTCTCGGGTGCTTTAGAGTGCCGAGTTTATCACTGCGCATGAAGAAATGACCACCTCCAACGTTTGGTTTATGTTTAATAAGCATTTTTAATTTTATTGCTTAAATCGCATTTTCTCGGCGAGCTGAGCACTTTTTCTGAATTGTGCCGCTCCCGTCACTCTGGTTAGGTTGGCATCGAAAAAAACGCTCTCGGGTGCTTTAGAGTGCCGACTTTATCACTGCGCATGAAGAAATGACCACCTCCAACGTTTGGTTTATGTTTTATAAGCATTTTTAATTTTATTGCTTAAATCGCATTTTCTCGGCGAGCTGAGCACTTTTTCTGAATTGTGCCGCTCCCGTCACTCTGGTTAGGTTGGCATCGAAAAAAACGCTCACGGGTGCTTTAGAGTGCCGAGTTTATTACTGCGCATTAAGGAATGACCACCTCCAACGTTTGGTTTATGTTTTATAAGCATTTTTAATTTTATTGCTTAAATCGCATTTTCTCGGCGAGCTGAGCACTTTTTCTGAATTGTGCCGCTCCCGTCACTCTGGTTAGGTTGGCATCGAAAAAAACGCTCTCGGGTGCTTTAGAGTGCCGAGTTTATTACTGCGCATTAGGAAATGACCACCTCCAACGTTTGGTTTATGTTTTATAAGCATTTTTAATTTTATTGCCTAAATCGCATTTTCTCGGCGAGCTGAGCACTTTTTCTGAATTGTGCCGCTCCCGTCACTCTGGTTAGGTTGGCATCGAAAAAAACGCTCTCGGGTGCTTTAGAGTGCCGAGTTTATTACTGCGCATTAAGAAATGACCACCTCCAACGTTTGGTTTATGTTTTATAAGCATTTTTAATTTTATTGCTTAAATCGCATTTTCTCGGCGAGCTGAGCACTTTTTCTGAATTGTGCCGCTCCCGTCACTCTGGTTAGGTTGGCATCGAAAAAAACGCTCTCGGGTGCTTTAGAGTGCCGAGTTATTCACTGCGCACGAAGAAATGACCACCTCCAACGTTTGGTTTATGTTTTATAAGCATTTTTAATTTTATTGCTTAAATCGCATTTTCTCGGCGAGCTGAGCGCTTTTTCTGAATTGTGCCGCTCCCGTCACTCTGGTTAGGTTGGCATCGAAAAAAAACGCTCTCGGGTGCTTTAGAGTGCCGAGTTTATTACTGCGCATTAAGAAATGACCACCTCCAACGTTTGGTTTATGTTTTATAAGCATTTTTAATTTTATTGCTTAAATCGCATTTTCTCGGCGAGCTGAGCACTTTTTCTGAATTGTGCCGCTCCCGTCACTCTGGTTAGGTTGGCATCGAAAAAAACGCTCTCGGGTGCTTTAGAGTGCCGAGTTTATTACTGCGCATTAAGAAATGACCACCTCCAACGTTTGGTTTATGTTTTATAAGCATTTTTAATTTTATTGCTTAAATCGCATTTTCTCGGCGAGCTGAGCACTTTTTCTGAATTGTGCCGCTCCCGTCACTCTGGTTAGGTTGGCATCGAAAAAAACGCTATCGGGTGCTTTAGAGTGCCGAGTTATTCACTGCGCATGAAGAAATGACCACCTCCAACGTTTGGTTTATGTTTAATAAGCATTTTTAATTTTATTGCTTAAATCGCATTTTCTCGGCGAGCTGAGCACTTTTTCTGAATTGTGCCGCTCCCGTCACTCTGGTTAGGTTGGCATCGACAAAAACGCTCTCGGGTGCTTTAGAGTGCCGAGTTTATTACTGCGCATTAAGAAATGACCACCTCCAACGTTTGGTTTATGTTTTATAAGCATTTTTAATTTTATTGCTTAAATCGCATTTTCTCGGCGAGCTGAGCACTTTTTCTGAATTGTGCCGCTCCCGTCACTCTGGTTAGGTTGGCATCGAAAAAAACGCTCTCGGGTGCTTTAGAGTGCCGAGTTTATTACTGCGCATTAAGAAATGACCACCTCCAACGTTTGGTTTATGTTTTATAAGCATTTTTAATTTTATTGCTTAAATCGCATTTTCTCGGCGAGCTGAGCGCTTTTTGTGAATTGTGCCGCTCCCGTCACTCTGGTTAGGTTGGCATCGAAAAAAACGCTCTCGGGTGCTTTAGAGTGCCGGGTTATTCACTGCGCATGAAGAAATGACCACCTCCAACGTTTGGTTTATGTTTAATAAGCATTTTTAATTTTATTGCTTAAATCGCATTTTCTCGGCGAGCTGAGCACTTTTTCTGAATTGTGCCGCTCCCGTCACTCTGGTTAGGTTGGCATCGAAAAAAACGCTCTCGGGTGCTTTAGAGTGCCGAGTTTATTACTGCGCATTAAGAAATGACCACCTCCAACGTTTGGTTTATGTTTTATAAGCATTTTTAATTTTATTGCTTAATTCGCATTTTCTCGGCGAGCTGAGCGCTTTTTCTGAATTGTGCCGCTCCCGTCACTCTGGTTAGGTTGGCATCGAAAAAAACGCTCTCGGGTGCTTTAGAGTGCCGAGTTATTCACTGCGCATGAAGAAATGACCACCTCCAACGTTTGGTTTATGTTTAATAAGCATTTTTAATTTTATTGCTTAAATCGCATTTTCTCGGCGAGCTGAGCACTTTTTCTGAATTGTGCCGCTCCCGTCACTCTGGTTAGGTTGGCATCGAAAAAAACGCTCTCGGGTGCTTTAGAGTGCCGAGTTTATTACTGCGCATTAAGAAATGACCACCTCCAACGTTTGGTTTATGTTTTATAAGCATTTTTAATTTTATTGCTTAAATCGCATTTTCTCGGCGAGCTGAGCGCTTTTTCTGAATTGTGCCGCTCCCGTAACTCTGGTTAGGTTGGCATCGAAAAAAACGCTCTCGGGTGCTTTAGAGTGCCGAGTTTATCACTGCGCATGAAGAAATGACCACTTCCAACGTTTGGTTTATGTTTTATAAGCATTTTTAATTTTATTGCTTAAATCGCATTTTCTCGGCGAGCTGAGCGCTTTTTCTGAATTGTGCCGCTCCCGTAACTCTGGTTAGGTTGGCATCGAAAAAAACGCTCTCGGGTGCTTTAGAGTGCCGAGTTTATCACTGCGCATGAAGAAATGACCACTTCCAACGTTTGGTTTATGTTTTATAAGCATTTTTAATTTTATTGCTTAAATCGCATTTTCTCGGCGAGCTGAGCACTTTTTCTGAATTGTGCCGCTCCCGTCACTCTGGTTAGGTTGGCATCGAAAAAAACGCTCTCGGGTTCTCTAGAGTGCCGAGTTTATTACTGCGCATTAAGAAATGACCACCTCCAACGTTTGGTTTATGTTTTATAAGCATTTTTAATTTTATTGCTTAAATCGCATTTTCTCGGCGAGCTGAGCACTTTTTCTGAATTGTGCCGCTCCCGTCACTCTGGTTAGGTTGGCATCGAAAAAAACGCTCTCGGGTGCTTTAGAGTGCCGAGTTTATTACTGCGCATTAAGAAATGACCACCTCCAACGTTTGGTTTATGTTTTATAAGCATTTTTAATTTTATTGCCTAAATCGCATTTTCTCGGCGAGCTGAGCACTTTTTCTGAAATGTGCCGCTCCCGTCACTCTGGTTAGGTTGGCATCGAAAAAAACGCTCTCGGGTGCTTTAGAGTGCCGAGTTATTCACTGCGCATGAAGAAATGACCACCTCCAACGTTTGGTTTATGTTTTATAAGCATTTTTAATTTTATTGCTTAAATCGCATTTTCTCGGCGAGCTGAGCACTTTTTCTGAATTGTGCCGCTCCCGTCACTCTGGTTAGGTTGGCATCGAAAAAAACGCTCTCGGGTGCTTTAGAGTGCCGAGTTTATTACTGCGCATTAAGAAATGACCACCTCCAACGTTTGGTTTATGTTTTATAAGCATTTTTAATTTTATTGCTTAAATCGCATTTTCTCGGCGAGCTGAGCACTTTTTCTGAATTGTGCCGCTCCCGTCACTCTGGTTAGGTTGGCATCGAAAAAAACGCTATCGGGTGCTTTAGAGTGCCGAGTTATTCACTGCGCATGAAGAAATGACCACCTCCAACGTTTGGTTTATGTTTAATAAGCACTTTTAATTTTATTGCTTAAATCGCATTTTCTCGGCGAGCTGAGCACTTTTTCTGAATTGTGCCGCTCCCGTCACTCTGGTTAGGTTGGCATCGAAAAAAACGCTCTCGGGTGCTTTAGAGTGCCGAGTTTATTACTGCGCATTAAGAAATGACCACCTCCAACGTTTGGTTTATGTTTTATAAGCATTTTTAATTTTATTGCTTAAATCGCATTTTCTCGGCGAGCTGAGCACTTTTTCTGAATTGTGCCGCTCCCGTCACTCTGGTTAGGTTGGCATCGAAAAAAACGCTCTCGGGTGCTTTAGAGTGCCGAGTTTATTACTGCGCATTAACAAATGACCACCTCCAACGTTTGGTTTATGTTTTATAAGCATTTTTAATTTTATTGCTTAAATCGCATTTTCTCGGCGAGCTGAGCGCTTTTTCTGAATTGTGCCGCTCCCGTCACTCTGGTTAGGTTGGCATCGAAAAAAACGCTCTCGGGTGCTTTAGAGTGCCGAGTTATTCACTGCGCATGAAGAAATGACCACCTCCAACGTTTGGTTTATGTTTAATAAGCATTTTTAATTTTATTGCTTAAATCGCATTTTCTCGGCGAGCTGAGCACTTTTTCTGAATTGTGCCGCTCCCGTCACTCTGGTTAGGTTGGCATCGAAAAAAACGCTCTCGGGTGCTTTAGAGTGCCGAGTTTATTACTGCGCATTAAGAAATGACCACCTCCAACGTTTGGTTTATGTTTTATAAGCATTTTTAATTTTATTGCTTAAATCGCATTTTCTCGGCGAGCTGAGCGCTTTTTCTGAATTGTGCCGCTCCCGTCACTCTGGTTAGGTTGGCATCGAAAAAAACGCTCTCGGGTGCTTTAGAGTGCCGAGTTTATTACTGCGCATTAAGAAATGACCACCTCCAACGTTTGGTTTATGTTTAATAAGCATTTTTAATTTTATTGCTTAAATCGCATTTTCTCGGCGAGCTGAGCACTTTTTCTGAATTGTGCCGCTCCCGTCACTCTGGTTAGGTTGGCATCGAAAAAAACGCTCTCGGGTGCTTTAGAGTGCCGAGTTTATTACTGCGCATTAAGAAATGACCACCTCCAACGTTTGGTTTATGTTTTATAAGCATTTTTAATTTTATTGCTTAAATCGCATTTTCTCGGCGAGCTGAGCACTTTTTCTGAATTGTGCCGCTCCCGTCACTCTGGTTAGGTTGGCATCGAAAAAAACGCTCTCGGGTGCTTTAGAGTGCCGAGTTTATTACTGCGCATTAAGAAATGACCACCTCCAACGTTTGGTTTATGTTTTATAAGCATTTTTAATTTTATTGCTTAAATCGCATTTTCTCGGCGAGCTGAGCACTTTTTCTGAATTGTGCCGCTCCCGTCACTTGGCATCGAAAAAAACGCTCTCGGGTGCTTTAGAGTGCCGAGTTATTCACTGCGCATGAAGAAATGACCACCTCCAACGTTTGGTTTATGTTTTATAAGCATTTTTAATTTTATTGCTTAAATCGCATTTTCTCGGCGAGCTGAGCGCTTTTTCTGAATTGTGCCGCTCCCGTCACTCTGGTTAGGTTGGCATCGAAAAAAACGCTCTCGGGTGCTTTAGAGTGCCGAGTTTATTACTGCGCATTAAGAAATGACCACCTCCAACGTTTGGTTTATGTTTTATAAGCATTTTTAATTTTATTGCCTAAATCGCATTTTCTCGGCGAGCTGAGCACTTTTTCTGAATTGTGCCGCTCCCGTCACTCTGGTTAGGTTGGCATCGAAAAAAACGCTCTCGGGTGCTTTAGAGTGCCGAGTTTATTACTGCGCATTAAGAAATGACCACCTCCAACGTTTGGTTTATGTTTTATAAGCATTTTTAATTTTATTGCTTAAATCGCATTTTCTCGGCGAGCTGAGCACTTTTTCTGAATTGTGCCGCTCCCGTCACTCTGGTTAGGTTGGCATCGAAAAAAACGCTCTCGGGTGCTTTAGAGTGCCGAGTTATTCACTGCGCACGAAGAAATGACCACCTCCAACGTTTGGTTTATGTTTTATAAGCATTTGTAATTTTATTGCTTAAATCGCATTTTCTCGGCGAGCTGAGCGCTTTTTCTGAATTGTGCCGCTCCCGTCACTCTGGTTAGGTTGGCATCGAAAAAAACGCTCTCGGGTGCTTTATAGTGCCGAGTTTATTACTGCGCATTAAGAAATGACCACCTCCAACGTTTGGTTTATGTTTTATAAGCATTTTTAATTTTATTGCTTAAATCGCATTTTCTCGGCGAGCTGAGCACTTTTTCTGAATTGTGCCGCTCCCGTCACTCTGGTTAGGTTGGCATCGAAAAAAACGCTCTCGGGTGCTTTAGAGTGCCGAGTTTATTACTGCGCATTAAGAAATGAGCACCTCCAACGTTTGGTTTATGTTTTATAAGCATTTTTAATTTTATTGCTTAAATCGCATTTTCTCGGCGAGCTGAGCTCTGAATTGTGCCGCTCCCGTCACTCTGGTTAGGTTGGCATCGAAAAAAACGCTTTTGGGTGCTTTAGAGTGCCGAGTTATTCACTGCGCATGAAGAAATGACCACCTCCAACGTTTGGTTTATGTTTAATAAGCATTTTTAATTTTATTGCTTAAATCGCATTTTCTCGGCGAGCTGAGCACTTTTTCTGAATTGTGCCGCTCCCGTCACTCTGGTTAGGTTGGCATCGAAAAAAACGCTCTCGGGTGCTTTAGAGTGCCGAGTTTATTACTGCGCATTAAGATATGACCACCTCCAACGTTTGGTTTATGTTTTATAAGCATTTTTAATTTTATTGCTTAAATCGCATTTTCTCGGCGAGCTGAGCGCTTTTTCTGAATTGTGCCGCTCCCGTCACTCTGGTTAGGTTGGCATCGAAAAAAACGCTCTCGGGTGCTTTAGAGTGCCGAGTTATTCACTGCGCATGAAGAAATGACCACCTCCAACGTTTGGTTTATGTTTAATAAGCATTTTTAATTTTATTGCTTAAATCGCATTTTCTCGGCGAGCTGAGCACTTTTTCTGAATTGTGCCGCTCCCGTCACTCTGGTTAGGTTGGCATCGAAAAAAACGCTCTCGGGTGCTTTAGAGTGCCGAGTTTATTACTGCGCATTAAGAAATGACCACCTCCAACGTTTGGTTTATGTTTTATAAGCATTTTTAATTTTATTGCTTAAATCGCATTTTCTCGGCGAGCTGAGCGCTTTTTCTGAATTGTGCCGCTCCCGTCACTCTGGTTAGGTTGGCATCGAAAAAAACGCTCTCGGGTGCTTTAGAGTGCCGAGTTATTCACTGCGCATGAAGAAATGACCACCTCCAACGTTTGGTTTATGTTTAATAAGCATTTTTAATTTTATTGCTTAAATCGCATTTTCTCGGCGAGCTGAGCACTTTTTCTGAATTGTGCCGCTCCCGTCACTCTGGTTAGGTTGGCATCGAAAAAAACGCTCTCGGGTGCTTTAGAGTGCCGAGTTTATTACTGCGCATTAAGAAATGACCACCTCCAACGTTTGGTTTATGTTTTATAAGCATTTTTAATTTTATTGCTTAAATCGCATTTTCTCGGCGAGCTGAGCACTTTTTCTGAATTGTGCCGCTCCCGTCACTCTGGTTAGGTTGGCATCGAAAAAAACGCTCTCGGGTGCTTTAGAGTGCCGAGTTTATCACTGCGCATGAAGAAATGACCACCTCCAACGTTTGGTTTATGTTTAATAAGCATTTTTAATTTTATTGCTTAAATCGCATTTTCTCGGCGAGCTGAGCACTTTTTCTGAATTGTGCCGCTCCCGTCACTCTGGTTAGGTTGGCATCGAAAAAAACGCTCTCGGGTGCTTTAGAGTGCCGACTTTATCACTGCGCATGAAGAAATGACCACCTCCAACGTTTGGTTTATGTTTTATAAGCATTTTTAATTTTATTGCTTAAATCGCATTTTCTCGGCGAGCTGAGCACTTTTTCTGAATTGTGCCGCTCCCGTCACTCTGGTTAGGTTGGCATCGAAAAAAACGCTCACGGGTGCTTTAGAGTGCCGAGTTTATTACTGCGCATTAAGGAATGACCACCTCCAACGTTTGGTTTATGTTTTATAAGCATTTTTAATTTTATTGCTTAAATCGCATTTTCTCGGCGAGCTGAGCACTTTTTCTGAATTGTGCCGCTCCCGTCACTCTGGTTAGGTTGGCATCGAAAAAAACGCTCTCGGGTGCTTTAGAGTGCCGAGTTTATTACTGCGCATTAGGAAATGACCACCTCCAACGTTTGGTTTATGTTTTATAAGCATTTTTAATTTTATTGCCTAAATCGCATTTTCTCGGCGAGCTGAGCACTTTTTCTGAATTGTGCCGCTCCCGTCACTCTGGTTAGGTTGGCATCGAAAAAAACGCTCTCGGGTGCTTTAGAGTGCCGAGTTTATTACTGCGCATTAAGAAATGACCACCTCCAACGTTTGGTTTATGTTTTATAAGCATTTTTAATTTTATTGCTTAAATCGCATTTTCTCGGCGAGCTGAGCACTTTTTCTGAATTGTGCCGCTCCCGTCACTCTGGTTAGGTTGGCATCGAAAAAAACGCTCTCGGGTGCTTTAGAGTGCCGAGTTATTCACTGCGCACGAAGAAATGACCACCTCCAACGTTTGGTTTATGTTTTATAAGCATTTTTAATTTTATTGCTTAAATCGCATTTTCTCGGCGAGCTGAGCGCTTTTTCTGAATTGTGCCGCTCCCGTCACTCTGGTTAGGTTGGCATCGAAAAAAAACGCTCTCGGGTGCTTTAGAGTGCCGAGTTTATTACTGCGCATTAAGAAATGACCACCTCCAACGTTTGGTTTATGTTTTATAAGCATTTTTAATTTTATTGCTTAAATCGCATTTTCTCGGCGAGCTGAGCACTTTTTCTGAATTGTGCCGCTCCCGTCACTCTGGTTAGGTTGGCATCGAAAAAAACGCTCTCGGGTGCTTTAGAGTGCCGAGTTTATTACTGCGCATTAAGAAATGACCACCTCCAACGTTTGGTTTATGTTTTATAAGCATTTTTAATTTTATTGCTTAAATCGCATTTTCTCGGCGAGCTGAGCACTTTTTCTGAATTGTGCCGCTCCCGTCACTCTGGTTAGGTTGGCATCGAAAAAAACGCTATCGGGTGCTTTAGAGTGCCGAGTTATTCACTGCGCATGAAGAAATGACCACCTCCAACGTTTGGTTTATGTTTAATAAGCATTTTTAATTTTATTGCTTAAATCGCATTTTCTCGGCGAGCTGAGCACTTTTTCTGAATTGTGCCGCTCCCGTCACTCTGGTTAGGTTGGCATCGACAAAAACGCTCTCGGGTGCTTTAGAGTGCCGAGTTTATTACTGCGCATTAAGAAATGACCACCTCCAACGTTTGGTTTATGTTTTATAAGCATTTTTAATTTTATTGCTTAAATCGCATTTTCTCGGCGAGCTGAGCACTTTTTCTGAATTGTGCCGCTCCCGTCACTCTGGTTAGGTTGGCATCGAAAAAAACGCTCTCGGGTGCTTTAGAGTGCCGAGTTTATTACTGCGCATTAAGAAATGACCACCTCCAACGTTTGGTTTATGTTTTATAAGCATTTTTAATTTTATTGCTTAAATCGCATTTTCTCGGCGAGCTGAGCGCTTTTTCTGAATTGTGCCGCTCCCGTCACTCTGGTTAGGTTGGCATCGAAAAAAACGCTCTCGGGTGCTTTAGAGTGCCGGGTTATTCACTGCGCATGAAGAAATGACCACCTCCAACGTTTGGTTTATGTTTAATAAGCATTTTTAATTTTATTGCTTAAATCGCATTTTCTCGGCGAGCTGAGCACTTTTTCTGAATTGTGCCGCTCCCGTCACTCTGGTTAGGTTGGCATCGAAAAAAACGCTCTCGGGTGCTTTAGAGTGCCGAGTTTATTACTGCGCATTAAGAAATGACCACCTCCAACGTTTGGTTTATGTTTTATAAGCATTTTTAATTTTATTGCTTAAATCGCATTTTCTCGGCGAGCTGAGCGCTTTTTCTGAATTGTGCCGCTCCCGTCACTCTGGTTAGGTTGGCATCGAAAAAAACGCTCTCGGGTGCTTTAGAGTGCCGAGTTATTCACTGCGCATGAAGAAATGACCACCTCCAACGTTTGGTTTATGTTTAATAAGCATTTTTAATTTTATTGCTTAAATCGCATTTTCTCGGCGAGCTGAGCACTTTTTCTGAATTGTGCCGCTCCCGTCACTCTGGTTAGGTTGGCATCGAAAAAAACGCTCTCGGGTGCTTTAGAGTGCCGAGTTTATTACTGCGCATTAAGAAATGACCACCTCCAACGTTTGGTTTATGTTTTATAAGCATTTTTAATTTTATTGCTTAAATCGCATTTTCTCGGCGAGCTGAGCACTTTTTCTGAATTGTGCCGCTCCCGTCACTCTGGTTAGGTTGGCATCGAAAAAAACGCTCTCGGGTGCTTTAGAGTGCCGAGTTTATCACTGCGCATGAAGAAATGACCACCTCCAACGTTTGGTTTATGTTTAATAAGCATTTTTAATTTTATTGCTTAAATCGCATTTTCTCGGCGAGCTGAGCACTTTTTCTGAATTGTGCCGCTCCCGTCACTCTGGTTAGGTTGGCATCGAAAAAAACGCTCTCGGGTGCTTTAGAGTGCCGAGTTATTCACTGCGCACGAAGAAATGACCACCTCCAACGTTTGGTTTATGTTTTATAAGCATTTTTAATTTTATTGCTTAAATCGCATTTTCTCGGCGAGCTGAGCGCTTTTTCTGAATTGTGCCGCTCCCGTCACTCTGGTTAGGTTGGCATCGAAAAAAACGCTCTCGGGTGCTTTAGAGTGCCGAGTTATTCACTGCGCATGAAGAAATGACCACCTCCAACGTTTGGTTTATGTTTAATAAGCATTTTTAATTTTATTGCTTAAATCGCATTTTCTCGGCGAGCTGAGCACTTTTTCTGAATTGTGCCGCTCCCGTCACTCTGGTTAGGTTGGCATCGAAAAAAACGCTCTCGGGTGCTTTAGAGTGCCGAGTTTATTACTGCGCATTAAGAAATGACCACCTCCAACGTTTGGTTTAAGTTTTATAAGCATTTTTAATTCTATTGCTTAAATCGCATTTTCTCGGCGAGCTGAGCACTTTTTCTGAATTGTGCCGCTCCCGTCACTCTGGTTAGGTTGGCATCGAAAAAAACGCTCTCGGGTGCTTTAGAGTGCCGAGTTATTCACTGCGCACGAAGAAATGACCACCTCCAACGTTTGGTTTATGTTTTATAAGCATTTTTAATTTTATTGCTTAAATCGCATTTTCTCGGCGAGCTGAGCACTTTTTCTGAATTGTGCCGCTCCCGTCACTCTGGTTAGGTTGGCATCGAAAAAAACGCTCTCGGGTGCTTTAGAGTGCCGAGTTTATTACAGCGCATTAAGAAATGACCACCTCCAACGTTTGGTTTATGTTTTATAAGCATTTTTAATTTTATTGCTTAAATCGCATTTTCTCGGCGAGCTGAGCGCTTTTTCTGAATTGTGCCGCTCCCGTCACTCTGGTTAGGTTGGCATCGAAAAAAACGCTCTCGGGTGCTTTAGAGTGCCGAGTTTATCACTGCGCATGAAGAAATGACCACCTCCAACGTTTGGTTTATGTTTTATAAGCATTTTTAATTTTATTGCTTAAATCGAATTTTCTCGGCGAGCTGAGCGCTTTTTCTGAATTGTGCCGCTCCCGTAACTCTGGTTAGGTTGGCATCGAAAAAAACGCTCTCGGGTGCTTTAGAGTGCCGAGTTTATCACTGCGCATGAAGAAATGACCACTTCCAACGTTTGGTTTATGTTTTATAAGCATTTTTAATTTTATTGCTTAAATCGCATTTTCTCGGCGAGCTGAGCACTTTTTCTGAATTGTGCCGCTCCCGTCACTCTGGTTAGGTTGGCATCGAAAAAAACGCTCTCGGGTGCTCTAGAGTGCCGAGTTTATTACTGCGCATTAAGAAATGACCACCTCCAACGTTTGGTTTATGTTTAATAAGCATTTTTAATTTTATTGCTTAAATCGCATTTTCTCGGGGAGCTGAGCACTTTTTCTGAATTGTGCCGCTCCCGTCACTCTGGTTAGGTTGGCATCGAAAAAAACGCTCTCGGGTGCTTTAGAGTGCCGAGTTTATTACTGCGCATTAAGAAATGACCACCTCCAACGTTTGGTTTATGTTTTATAAGCATTTTTAATTTTATTGCTTAAATCGCATTTTCTCGGCGAGCTGAGCACTTTTTCTGAATTGTGCCGCTCCCGTCACTCTGGTTAGGTTGGCATCGAAAAAAACGCTCTCGGGTGCTTTAGAGTGCCGAGTTATTCACTGCGCACGAAGAAATGACCACCTCCAACGTTTGGTTTATGTTTTATAAGCATTTTTAATTTTATTGCTTAAATCGCATTTTCTCGGCGAGCTGAGCGCTTTTTCTGAATTGTGCCGCTCCCGTCACTCTGGTTAGGTTGGCATCGAAAAAAACGCTCTCGGGTGCTTTATAGTGCCGAGTTTATTACTGCGCATTAAGAAATGACCACCTCCAACGTTTGGTTTATGTTTTATAAGCATTTTTAATTTTATTGCTTAAATCGCATTTTCTCGGCGAGCTGAGCACTTTTTCTGAATTGTGCCGCTCCCGTCACTCTGGTTAGGTTGGCATCGAAAAAAACGCTCTCGGGTGCTTTAGAGTGCCGAGTTTATTACTGCGCATTAAGAAATGACCACCTCCAACGTTTGGTTTATGTTTTATAAGCATTTTTAATTTTATTGCTTAAATCGCATTTTCTCGGCGAGCTGAGCTCTGAATTGTGCCGCTCCCGTCACTCTGGTTAGGTTGGCATCGAAAAAAACGCTTTTGGGTGCTTTAGAGTGCCGAGTTATTCACTGCGCATGAAGAAATGACCACCTCCAACGTTTGGTTTATGTTTAATAAGCATTTTTAATTTTATTGCTTAAATCGCATTTTCTCGGCGAGCTGAGCACTTTTTCTGAATTGTGCCGCTCCCGTCACTCTGGTTAGGTTGGCATCGAAAAAAACGCTCTCGGGTGCTTTAGAGTGCCGAGTTTATTACTGCGCATTAAGATATGACCACCTCCAACGTTTGGTTTATGTTTTATAAGCATTTTTAATTTTATTGCTTAAATCGCATTTTCTCGGCGAGCTGAGCGCTTTTTCTGAATTGTGCCGCTCCCGTCACTCTGGTTAGGTTGGCATCGAAAAAAACGCTCTCGGGTGCTTTAGAGTGCCGAGTTATTCACTGCGCATGAAGAAATGACCACCTCCAACGTTTGGTTTATGTTTAATAAGCATTTTTAATTTTATTGCTTAAATCGCATTTTCTCGGCGAGCTGAGCACTTTTTCTGAATTGTGCCGCTCCCGTCACTCTGGTTAGGTTGGCATCGAAAAAAACGCTCTCGGGTGCTTTAGAGTGCCGAGTTTATTACTGCGCATTAAGAAATGACCACCTCCAACGTTTGGTTTATGTTTTATAAGCATTTTTAATTTTATTGCTTAAATCGCATTTTCTCGGCGAGCTGAGCGCTTTTTCTGAATTGTGCCGCTCCCGTCACTCTGGTTAGGTTGGCATCGAAAAAAACGCTCTCGGGTGCTTTAGAGTGCCGAGTTATTCACTGCGCATGAAGAAATGACCACCTCCAACGTTTGGTTTATGTTTAATAAGCATTTTTAATTTTATTGCTTAAATCGCATTTTCTCGGCGAGCTGAGCACTTTTTCTGAATTGTGCCGCTCCCGTCACTCTGGTTAGGTTGGCATCGAAAAAAACGCTCTCGGGTGCTTTAGAGTGCCGAGTTTATTACTGCGCATTAAGAAATGACCACCTCCAACGTTTGGTTTATGTTTTATAAGCATTTTTAATTTTATTGCTTAAATCGCATTTTCTCGGCGAGCTGAGCACTTTTTCTGAATTGTGCCGCTCCCGTCACTCTGGTTAGGTTGGCATCGAAAAAAACGCTCTCGGGTGCTTTAGAGTGCCGAGTTTATCACTGCGCATGAAGAAATGACCACCTCCAACGTTTGGTTTATGTTTAATAAGCATTTTTAATTTTATTGCTTAAATCGCATTTTCTCGGCGAGCTGAGCACTTTTTCTGAATTGTGCCGCTCCCGTCACTCTGGTTAGGTTGGCATCGAAAAAAACGCTCTCGGGTGCTTTAGAGTGCCGACTTTATCACTGCGCATGAAGAAATGACCACCTCCAACGTTTGGTTTATGTTTTATAAGCATTTTTAATTTTATTGCTTAAATCGCATTTTCTCGGCGAGCTGAGCACTTTTTCTGAATTGTGCCGCTCCCGTCACTCTGGTTAGGTTGGCATCGAAAAAAACGCTCACGGGTGCTTTAGAGTGCCGAGTTTATTACTGCGCATTAAGGAATGACCACCTCCAACGTTTGGTTTATGTTTTATAAGCATTTTTAATTTTATTGCTTAAATCGCATTTTCTCGGCGAGCTGAGCACTTTTTCTGAATTGTGCCGCTCCCGTCACTCTGGTTAGGTTGGCATCGAAAAAAACGCTCTCGGGTGCTTTAGAGTGCCGAGTTTATTACTGCGCATTAGGAAATGACCACCTCCAACGTTTGGTTTATGTTTTATAAGCATTTTTAATTTTATTGCCTAAATCGCATTTTCTCGGCGAGCTGAGCACTTTTTCTGAATTGTGCCGCTCCCGTCACTCTGGTTAGGTTGGCATCGAAAAAAACGCTCTCGGGTGCTTTAGAGTGCCGAGTTTATTACTGCGCATTAAGAAATGACCACCTCCAACGTTTGGTTTATGTTTTATAAGCATTTTTAATTTTATTGCTTAAATCGCATTTTCTCGGCGAGCTGAGCACTTTTTCTGAATTGTGCCGCTCCCGTCACTCTGGTTAGGTTGGCATCGAAAAAAACGCTCTCGGGTGCTTTAGAGTGCCGAGTTTATTACTGCGCATTAAGAAATGACCACCTCCAACGTTTGGTTTATGTTTTATAAGCATTTTTAATTTTATTGCTTAAATCGCATTTTCTCGGCGAGCTGAGCACTTTTTCTGAATTGTGCCGCTCCCGTCACTCTGGTTAGGTTGGCATCGAAAAAAACGCTCTCGGGTGCTTTAGAGTGCCGAGTTTATTACTGCGCATTAAGAAATGACCACCTCCAACGTTTGGTTTATGTTTTATAAGCATTTTTAATTTTATTGCTTAAATCGCATTTTCTCGGCGAGCTGAGCACTTTTTCTGAATTGTGCCGCTCCCGTCACTCTGGTTAGGTTGGCATCGAAAAAAACGCTATCGGGTGCTTTAGAGTGCCGAGTTATTCACTGCGCATGAAGAAATGACCACCTCCAACGTTTGGTTTATGTTTAATAAGCATTTTTAATTTTATTGCTTAAATCGCATTTTCTCGGCGAGCTGAGCACTTTTTCTGAATTGTGCCGCTCCCGTCACTCTGGTTAGGTTGGCATCGACAAAAACGCTCTCGGGTGCTTTAGAGTGCCGAGTTTATTACTGCGCATTAAGAAATGACCACCTCCAACGTTTGGTTTATGTTTTATAAGCATTTTTAATTTTATTGCTTAAATCGCATTTTCTCGGCGAGCTGAGCACTTTTTCTGAATTGTGCCGCTCCCGTCACTCTGGTTAGGTTGGCATCGAAAAAAACGCTCTCGGGTGCTTTAGAGTGCCGAGTTTATTACTGCGCATTAAGAAATGACCACCTCCAACGTTTGGTTTATGTTTTATAAGCATTTTTAATTTTATTGCTTAAATCGCATTTTCTCGGCGAGCTGAGCGCTTTTTCTGAATTGTGCCGCTCCCGTCACTCTGGTTAGGTTGGCATCGAAAAAAACGCTCTCGGGTGCTTTAGAGTGCCGGGTTATTCACTGCGCATGAAGAAATGACCACCTCCAACGTTTGGTTTATGTTTAATAAGCATTTTTAATTTTATTGCTTAAATCGCATTTTCTCGGCGAGCTGAGCACTTTTTCTGAATTGTGCCGCTCCCGTCACTCTGGTTAGGTTGGCATCGAAAAAAACGCTCTCGGGTGCTTTAGAGTGCCGAGTTTATTACTGCGCATTAAGAAATGACCACCTCCAACGTTTGGTTTATGTTTTATAAGCATTTTTAATTTTATTGCTTAAATCGCATTTTCTCGGCGAGCTGAGCGCTTTTTCTGAATTGTGCCGCTCCCGTCACTCTGGTTAGGTTGGCATCGAAAAAAACGCTCTCGGGTGCTTTAGAGTGCCGAGTTATTCACTGCGCATGAAGAAATGACCACCTCCAACGTTTGGTTTATGTTTAATAAGCATTTTTAATTTTATTGCTTAAATCGCATTTTCTCGGCGAGCTGAGCACTTTTTCTGAATTGTGCCGCTCCCGTCACTCTGGTTAGGTTGGCATCGAAAAAAACGCTCTCGGGTGCTTTAGAGTGCCGAGTTTATTACTGCGCATTAAGAAATGACCACCTCCAACGTTTGGTTTATGTTTTATAAGCATTTTTAATTTTATTGCTTAAATCGCATTTTCTCGGCGAGCTGAGCACTTTTTCTGAATTGTGCCGCTCCCGTCACTCTGGTTAGGTTGGCATCGAAAAAAACGCTCTCGGGTGCTTTAGAGTGCCGAGTTTATCACTGCGCATGAAGAAATGACCACCTCCAACGTTTGGTTTATGTTTAATAAGCATTTTTAATTTTATTGCTTAAATCGCATTTTCTCGGCGAGCTGAGCACTTTTTCTGAATTGTGCCGCTCCCGTCACTCTGGTTAGGTTGGCATCGAAAAAAACGCTCTCGGGTGCTTTAGAGTGCCGAGTTATTCACTGCGCACGAAGAAATGACCACCTCCAACGTTTGGTTTATGTTTTATAAGCATTTTTAATTTTATTGCTTAAATCGCATTTTCTCGGCGAGCTGAGCGCTTTTTCTGAATTGTGCCGCTCCCGTCACTCTGGTTAGGTTGGCATCGAAAAAAACGCTCTCGGGTGCTTTAGAGTGCCGAGTTATTCACTGCGCATGAAGAAATGACCACCTCCAACGTTTGGTTTATGTTTAATAAGCATTTTTAATTTTATTGCTTAAATCGCATTTTCTCGGCGAGCTGAGCACTTTTTCTGAATTGTGCCGCTCCCGTCACTCTGGTTAGGTTGGCATCGAAAAAAACGCTCTCGGGTGCTTTAGAGTGCCGAGTTTATTACTGCGCATTAAGAAATGACCACCTCCAACGTTTGGTTTATGTTTTATAAGCATTTTTAATTTTATTGCTTAAATCGCATTTTCTCGGCGAGCTGAGCACTTTTTCTGAATTGTGCCGCTCCCGTCACTCTGGTTAGGTTGGCATCGAAAAAAACGCTATCGGGTGCTTTAGAGTGCCGAGTTATTCACTGCGCATGAAGAAATGACCACCTCCAACGTTTGGTTTATGTTTAATAAGCATTTTTAATTTTATTGCTTAAATCGCATTTTCTCGGCGAGCTGAGCACTTTTTCTGAATTGTGCCGCTCCCGTCACTCTGGTTAGGTTGGCATCGACAAAAACGCTCTCGGGTGCTTTAGAGTGCCGAGTTTATTACTGCGCATTAAGAAATGACCACCTCCAACGTTTGGTTTATGTTTTATAAGCATTTTTAATTTTATTGCTTAAATCGCATTTTCTCGGCGAGCTGAGCACTTTTTCTGAATTGTGCCGCTCCCGTCACTCTGGTTAGGTTGGCATCGAAAAAAACGCTCTCGGGTGCTTTAGAGTGCCGAGTTTATTACTGCGCATTAAGAAATGACCACCTCCAACGTTTGGTTTATGTTTTATAAGCATTTTTAATTTTATTGCTTAAATCGCATTTTCTCGGCGAGCTGAGCGCTTTTTCTGAATTGTGCCGCTCCCGTCACTCTGGTTAGGTTGGCATCGAAAAAAACGCTCTCGGGTGCTTTAGAGTGCCGGGTTATTCACTGCGCATGAAGAAATGACCACCTCCAACGTTTGGTTTATGTTTAATAAGCATTTTTAATTTTATTGCTTAAATCGCATTTTCTCGGCGAGCTGAGCACTTTTTCTGAATTGTGCCGCTCCCGTCACTCTGGTTAGGTTGGCATCGAAAAAAACGCTCTCGGGTGCTTTAGAGTGCCGAGTTTATTACTGCGCATTAAGAAATGACCACCTCCAACGTTTGGTTTATGTTTTATAAGCATTTTTAATTTTATTGCTTAAATCGCATTTTCTCGGCGAGCTGAGCGCTTTTTCTGAATTGTGCCGCTCCCGTCACTCTGGTTAGGTTGGCATCGAAAAAAACGCTCTCGGGTGCTTTAGAGTGCCGAGTTATTCACTGCGCATGAAGAAATGACCACCTCCAACGTTTGGTTTATGTTTAATAAGCATTTTTAATTTTATTGCTTAAATCGCATTTTCTCGGCGAGCTGAGCACTTTTTCTGAATTGTGCCGCTCCCGTCACTCTGGTTAGGTTGGCATCGAAAAAAACGCTCTCGGGTGCTTTAGAGTGCCGAGTTTATTACTGCGCATTAAGAAATGACCACCTCCAACGTTTGGTTTATGTTTTATAAGCATTTTTAATTTTATTGCTTAAATCGCATTTTCTCGGCGAGCTGAGCACTTTTTCTGAATTGTGCCGCTCCCGTCACTCTGGTTAGGTTGGCATCGAAAAAAACGCTCTCGGGTGCTTTAGAGTGCCGAGTTTATCACTGCGCATGAAGAAATGACCACCTCCAACGTTTGGTTTATGTTTAATAAGCATTTTTAATTTTATTGCTTAAATCGCATTTTCTCGGCGAGCTGAGCACTTTTTCTGAATTGTGCCGCTCCCGTCACTCTGGTTAGGTTGGCATCGAAAAAAACGCTCTCGGGTGCTTTAGAGTGCCGAGTTATTCACTGCGCACGAAGAAATGACCACCTCCAACGTTTGGTTTATGTTTTATAAGCATTTTTAATTTTATTGCTTAAATCGCATTTTCTCGGCGAGCTGAGCGCTTTTTCTGAATTGTGCCGCTCCCGTCACTCTGGTTAGGTTGGCATCGAAAAAAACGCTCTCGGGTGCTTTAGAGTGCCGAGTTATTCACTGCGCATGAAGAAATGACCACCTCCAACGTTTGGTTTATGTTTAATAAGCATTTTTAATTTTATTGCTTAAATCGCATTTTCTCGGCGAGCTGAGCACTTTTTCTGAATTGTGCCGCTCCCGTCACTCTGGTTAGGTTGGCATCGAAAAAAACGCTCTCGGGTGCTTTAGAGTGCCGAGTTTATTACTGCGCATTAAGAAATGACCACCTCCAACGTTTGGTTTAAGTTTTATAAGCATTTTTAATTCTATTGCTTAAATCGCATTTTCTCGGCGAGCTGAGCACTTTTTCTGAATTGTGCCGCTCCCGTCACTCTGGTTAGGTTGGCATCGAAAAAAACGCTCTCGGGTGCTTTAGAGTGCCGAGTTATTCACTGCGCACGAAGAAATGACCACCTCCAACGTTTGGTTTATGTTTTATAAGCATTTTTAATTTTATTGCTTAAATCGCATTTTCTCGGCGAGCTGAGCACTTTTTCTGAATTGTGCCGCTCCCGTCACTCTGGTTAGGTTGGCATCGAAAAAAACGCTCTCGGGTGCTTTAGAGTGCCGAGTTTATTACAGCGCATTAAGAAATGACCACCTCCAACGTTTGGTTTATGTTTTATAAGCATTTTTAATTTTATTGCTTAAATCGCATTTTCTCGGCGAGCTGAGCGCTTTTTCTGAATTGTGCCGCTCCCGTAACTCTGGTTAGGTTGGCATCGAAAAAAACGCTCTCGGGTGCTTTAGAGTGCCGAGTTTATCACTGCGCATGAAGAAATGACCACTTCCAACGTTTGGTTTATGTTTTATAAGCATTTTTAATTTTATTGCTTAAATCGCATTTTCTCGGCGAGCTGAGCACTTTTTCTGAATTGTGCCGCTCCCGTCACTCTGGTTAGGTTGGCATCGAAAAAAACGCTCTCGGGTGCTCTAGAGTGCCGAGTTTATTACTGCGCATTAAGAAATGACCACCTCCAACGTTTGGTTTATGTTTAATAAGCATTTTTAATTTTATTGCTTAAATCGCATTTTCTCGGGGAGCTGAGCACTTTTTCTGAATTGTGCCGCTCCCGTCACTCTGGTTAGGTTGGCATCGAAAAAAACGCTCTCGGGTGCTTTAGAGTGCCGAGTTTATTACTGCGCATTAAGAAATGACCACCTCCAACGTTTGGTTTATGTTTTATAAGCATTTTTAATTTTATTGCTTAAATCGCATTTTCTCGGCGAGCTGAGCACTTTTTCTGAATTGTGCCGCTCCCGTCACTCTGGTTAGGTTGGCATCGAAAAAAACGCTCTCGGGTGCTTTAGAGTGCCGAGTTTATTACTGCGCATTAAGAAATGACCACCTCCAACGTTTGGTTTATGTTTTATAAGCATTTTTAATTTTATTGCTTAAATCGCATTTTCTCGGCGAGCTGAGCACTTTTTCTGAATTGTGCCGCTCCCGTCACTCTGGTTAGGTTGGCATCGAAAAAAACGCTCTCGGGTGCTTTAGAGTGCCGAGTTTATTACTGCGCATTAAGAAATGACCACCTCCAACGTTTGGTTTATGTTTTATAAGCATTTTTAATTTTATTGCTTAAATCGCATTTTCTCGGCGAGCTGAGCACTTTTTCTGAATTGTGCCGCTCCCGTCACTCTGGTTAGGTTGGCATCGAAAAAAACGCTCTCGGGTGCTTTAGAGTGCCGAGTTATTCACTGCGCATGAAGAAATGACCACCTCCAACGTTTGGTTTATGTTTAATAAGCATTTTTAATTTTATTGCTTGAATCGCATTTTCTCGGCGAGCTGAGCACTTTTTCTGAATTGTGCCGCTCCCGTCACTCTGGTTAGGTTGGCATCGAAAAAAACGCTCTCGGGTGCTTTAGAGTGCGGAGTTTATCACTGCGCATGAAGAAATGACCACCTCCAACGTTTGGTTTATGTTTTATAAGCATTTTTAATTTTATTGCTTAAATCGCATTTTCTCGGCGAGCTGAGCACTTTTTCTGAATTGTGCCGCTCCCGTCACTCTGGTTAGGTTGGCATCGAAAAAAACGCTCTCGGGTGCTTTAGAGTGCCGAGTTTATCACTGCGCATGAAGAAATGACCACCTCCAACGTTTGGTTTATGTTTTATAAGCATTTTTAATTTTATTGCTTAAATCGCATTTTCTCGGCGAGCTGAGCGCTTTTTCTGAATTGTGCCGCTCCCGTCACTCTGGTTAGGTTGGCATCGAAAAAAACGCTCTCGGGTGCTTTAGAGTGCCGAGTTTATTACTGCGCATTAAGAAATGACCACCTCCAACGTTTGGTTTATGTTTTATAAGCATTTTTAATTTTATTGCTTAAATCGCATTTTCTCGGCGAGCTGAGCACTTTTTCTGAATTGTGCCGCTCCCGTCACTCTGGTTAGGTTGGCATCGAAAAAAACGCTCTCGGGTGCTTTAGAGTGCCGAGTTTATTACTGCGCATTAAGAAATGACCACCTCCAACGTTTGGTTTATGTTTTATAAGCATTTTTAATTTTATTGCTTAAATCGCATTTTCTCGGCGAGCTGAGCACTTTTTCTGAATTGTGCCGCTCCCGTCACTCTGGTTAGGTTGGCATCGAAAAAAACCCTCTCGGGTGCTTTAGAGTGCCGAGTTTATTACTGCGCATTAAGAAATGACCACCTCCAACGTTTGGTTTATGTTTTATAAGCATTTTTAATTTTATTGCTTAAATCGCATTTTCTCGGCGAGCTGAGCGCTTTTTCTGAATTGTGCCGCTCCCGTCACTCTGGTTAGGTTGGCATCGAAAAAAACGCTCTCGGGTGCTTTAGAGTGCCGAGTTATTCACTGCGCATGAAGAAATGACCACCTCCAACGTTTGGTTTATGTTTAATAAGCATTTTTAATTTTATTGCTTAAATCGCATTTTCTCGGCGAGCTGAGCACTTTTTCTGAATTGTGCCGCTCCCGTCACTCTGGTTAGGTTGGCATCGAAAAAAACGCTCTCGGGTGCTTTAGAGTGCCGAGTTTATTACTGCGCATTAAGAAATGACCACCTCCAACGTTTGGTTTATGTTTTATAAGCATTTTTAATTTTATTGCTTAAATCGCATTTTCTCGGCGAGCTGAGCACTTTTTCTGAATTGTGCCGCTCCCGTCACTCTGGTTAGGTTGGCATCGAAAAAAACGCTCTCGGGTGCTTTAGAGTGCCGAGTTTATTACTGCGCATTAAGAAATGACCACCTCCAACGTTTGGTTTATGTTTTATAAGCATTTTTAATTTTATTGCTTAAATCGCATTTTCTCGGCGAGCTGAGCACTTTTTCTGAATTGTGCCGCTCCCGTCACTCTGGTTAGGTTGGCATCGAAAAAAACGCTCTCGGGTGCTTTAGAGTGCCGAGTTTATTACTGCGCATTAAGAAATGACCACCTCCAACGTTTGGTTTATGTTTTATAAGCATTTTTAATTTTATTGCTTAAATCGCATTTTCTCGGCGAGCTGAGCACTTTTTCTGAATTGTGCCGCTCCCGTCACTCTGGTTAGGTTGGCATCGAAAAAAACGCTCTCGGGTGCTTTAGAGTGCCGAGTTTATTACTGCGCATTAAGAAATGACCACCTCCAACGTTTGGTTTATGTTTTATAAGCATTTTTAATTTTATTGCTTAAATCGCATTTTCTCGGCGAGCTGAGCACTTTTTCTGAATTGTGCCGCTCCCGTCACTCTGGTTAGGTTGCCATCGAAAAAAACGCTCTCGGGTGCTTTAGAGTGCCGAGTTATTCACTGCGCATGAAGAAATGACCACCTCCAACGTTTGGTTTATGTTTAATAAGCATTTTTAATTTTATTGCTTGAATCGCATTTTCTCGGCGAGCTGAGCACTTTTTCTGAATTGTGCCGCTCCCGTCACTCTGGTTAGGTTGGCATCGAAAAAAACGCTCTCGGGTGCTTTAGAGTGCGGAGTTTATCACTGCGCATGAAGAAATGACCACCTCCAACGTTTGGTTTATGTTTTATAAGCATTTTTAATTTTATTGCTTAAATCGCATTTTCTCGGCGAGCTGAGCACTTTTTCTGAATTGTGCCGCTCCCGTCACTCTGGTTAGGTTGGCATCGAAAAAAACGCTCTCGGGTGCTTTAGAGTGCCGAGTTTATCACTGCGCATGAAGAAATGACCACCTCCAACGTTTGGTTTATGTTTTATAAGCATTTTTAATTTTATTGCTTAAATCGCATTTTCTCGGCGAGCTGAGCGCTTTTTCTGAATTGTGCCGCTCCCGTCACTCTGGTTAGGTTGGCATCGAAAAAAACGCTCTCGGGTGCTTTAGAGTGCCGAGTTTATTACTGCGCATTAAGAAATGACCACCTCCAACGTTTGGTTTATGTTTTATAAGCATTTTTAATTTTATTGCTTAAATCGCATTTTCTCGGCGAGCTGAGCACTTTTTCTGAATTGTGCCGCTCCCGTCACTCTGGTTAGGTTGGCATCGAAAAAAACGCTCTCGGGTGCTTTAGAGTGCCGAGTTTATTACTGCGCATTAAGAAATGACCACCTCCAACGTTTGGTTTATGTTTTATAAGCATTTTTAATTTTATTGCTTAAATCGCATTTTCTCGGCGAGCTGAGCACTTTTTCTGAATTGTGCCGCTCCCGTCACTCTGGTTAGGTTGGCATCGAAAAAAAACCCTCTCGGGTGCTTTAGAGTGCCGAGTTTATTACTGCGCATTAAGAAATGACCACCTCCAACGTTTGGTTTATGTTTTATAAGCATTTTTAATTTTATTGCTTAAATCGCATTTTCTCGGCGAGCTGAGCGCTTTTTCTGAATTGTGCCGCTCCCGTCACTCTGGTTAGGTTGGCATCGAAAAAAACGCTCTCGGGTGCTTTAGAGTGCCGAGTTATTCACTGCGCATGAAGAAATGACCACCTCCAACGTTTGGTTTATGTTTAATAAGCATTTTTAATTTTATTGCTTAAATCGCATTTTCTCGGCGAGCTGAGCACTTTTTCTGAATTGTGCCGCTCCCGTCACTCTGGTTAGGTTGGCATCGAAAAAAACGCTCTCGGGTGCTTTAGAGTGCCGAGTTTATTACTGCGCATTAAGAAATGACCACCTCCAACGTTTGGTTTATGTTTTATAAGCATTTTTAATTTTATTGCTTAAATCGCATTTTCTCGGCGAGCTGAGCACTTTTTCTGAATTGTGCCGCTCCCGTCACTCTGGTTAGGTTGGCATCGAAAAAAACGCTCTCGGGTGCTTTAGAGTGCCGAGTTTATTACTGCGCATTAAGAAATGACCACCTCCAACGTTTGGTTTATGTTTTATAAGCATTTTTAATTTTATTGCTTAAATCGCATTTTCTCGGCGAGCTGAGCACTTTTTCTGAATTGTGCCGCTCCCGTCACTCTGGTTAGGTTGGCATCGAAAAAAACGCTCTCGGGTGCTTTAGAGTGCCGAGTTATTCACTGCGCATGAAGAAATGACCACCTCCAACGTTTGGTTTATGTTTTATAAGCATTTTTAATTTTATTGCTTAAATCGCATTTTCTCGGCGAGCTGAGCACTTTTTCTGAATTGTGCCGCTCCCGTCACTCTGGTTAGGTTGGCATCGAAAAAAACGCTCTCGGGTGCTTTAGAGTGCCGAGTTTATCACTGCGCATGAAGAAATGACCACCTCCAACGTTTGGTTTATGTTTTATAAGCATTTTTAATTTTATTGCTTAAATCGCATTTTCTCGGCGAGCTGAGCGCTTTTTCTGAATTGTGCCGCTCCCGTCACTCTGGTTAGGTTGGCATCGAAAAAAACGCTCTCGGGTGCTTTAGAGTGCCGAGTTATTCACTGCGCATGAAGAAATGACCACCTCCAATGTTTGGTTTATGTTTAATAAGCATTTTTAATTTTATTGCTTAAATCGCATTTTCTCGGCGAGCTGAGCGCTTTTTCTGAATTGTGCCGCTCCCGTCACTCTGGTTAGGTTGGCATCGAAAAAAACGCTCTCGGGTGCTTTAGAGTGCCGAGTTATTCACTGCGCATGAAGAAATGACCACCTCCAACGTTTGGTTTATGTTTAATAAGCATTTTTAATTTTATTGCTTAAATCGCATTTTCTCGGCGAGCTGAGCACTTTTTCTGAATTGTGCCGCTGTCGTCACACTAGTTAGGTTGGCATCGAAAAAAACGCTCTCGGGTGCTTTAGAGTGCCGAGTTTATTACTGCGCATTAGGAAATGACCACCTCCAACGTTTGGTTTATGTTTTATAAGCATTTTTAATTTTATTGCTTAAATCGCATTTTCTCGGCGAGTTGTGCGCTTTTTCTGAATTGTGCCGCTCCCGTCACTCTGGTTAGGTTGGCATCGAAAAAAACGCTCTCGGGTGCTTTAGAGTGCCGAGTTTATTACTGCGCATTAAGAAATGACCACCTCCAACGTTTGGTTTATATTTTATAAGCATTTTTAATTGTATTGCTTAAATCGCATTTTCTCGGCGAGCTGAGCACTTTTTCTGAATTGTGCCGCTCCCGTCACTCTGGTTAGGTTGGCATCGAAAAAAACGCTCTCGGGTGCTTTAGAGTGCCGAGTTTATCACTGCGCATGAAGAAATGACCACCTCCAACGTTTGGTTTATGTTTTATAAGCATTTTTAATTTTATTGCTTAAATCGCATTTTCTCGGCGAGCTGAGCGCTTTTTCTGAATTGTGCCGCTCCCGTCACTCTGGTTAGGTTGGCATCGAAAAAAACGCTCTCGGGTGCTTTAGAGTGCCGAGTTTATCACTGCGCATGAAGAAATGACCACCTCCAACGTTTGGTTTATGTTTTATAAGCATTTTTAATTTTATTGCTTAAATCGCATTTTCTCGGCGAGCTGAGCGCTTTTTCTGAATTGTGCCGCTCCCGTAACTCTGGTTAGGTTGGCATCGAAAAAAACGCTCTCGGGTGCTTTAGAGTGCCGAGTTATTCACTGCGCATGAAGAAATGACCACCTCCAACGTTTGGTTTATGTTTAATAAGCATTTTTAATTTTATTGCTTAAATCGCATTTTCTCGGCGAGCTGAGCACTTTTTCTGAATTGTGCCGCTCCCGTCACTCTGGTTAGGTTGGCATCGAAAAAAACGCTCTCGGGTGCTTTAGAGTGCCGAGTTTATTACTGCGCATTAAGAAATGACCACCTCCAACGTTTGGTTTATGTTTTATAAGCATTTTTAATTTTATTGCTTAAATCACATTTTCTCGGCGAGCTGAGCACTTTTTCTGAATTGTGCCGCTCCCGTCACTCTGGTTAGGTTGGCATCGAAAAAAACGCTCTCGGGTGCTTTAGAGTGCCGAGTTATTCACTGCGCACGAAGAAATGACCACCTCCAACGTTTGGTTTATGTTTTATAAGCATTTTTAATTTTATTGCTTAAATCGCATTTTCTCGGCGAGCTGAGCGCTTTTTCTGAATTGTGCCGCTCCCGTCACTCTGGTTAGGTTGGCATCGAAAAAAACGCTCTCGGGTGCTTTAGAGTGCCGAGTTTATCACTGCGCATGAAGAAATGACCACCTCCAATGTTTGGTTTATGTTGAATAAGCATTTTTAATTTTATTGCTTAAATCGCATTTTCTCGGCGAGCTGAGCGCTTTTTCTGAATTGTGCCGCTCCCGTCACTCTGGTTAGGTTGGCATCGAAAAAAACGCTCTCGGGTGCTTTAGAGTGCCGAGTTATTCACTGCGCATGAAGAAATGACCACCTCCAACGTTTGGTTTATGTTTAATAAGCATTTTTAATTTTATTGCTTAAATCGCATTTTCTCGGCGAGCTGAGCACTTTTTCTGAATTGTGCCGCTCCCGTCACTCTGGTTAGGTTGGCATCGAAAAAAACGCTCTCGGGTGCTTTAGAGTGCCGAGTTTATTACTGCGCATTAGGAAATGACCACCTCCAACGTTTGGTTTATGTTTTATAAGCATTTTTAATTTTATTGCTTAAATCGCATTTTCTCGGCGAGCTGAGCGCTTTTTCTGAATTGTGCCGCTCCCGTCACTCTGGTTAGGTTGGCATCGAAAAAAACGCTCTCGGGTGCTTTAGAGTGCCGAGTTTATCACTGCGCATGAAGAAATGACCACCTCCAACGTTTGGTTTATGTTTTATAAGCATTTTTAATTTTATTGCTTAAATCGCATTTTCTCGGCGAGCTGAGCGCTTTTTCTGAATTGTGCCGCTCCCGTAACTCTGGTTAGGTTGGCATCGAAAAAAACGCTCTCGGGTGCTTTAGAGTGCCGAGTTTATCACTGCGCATGAAGAAATGACCACTTCCAACGTTTGGTTTATGTTTTATAAGCATTTTTAATTTTATTGCTTAAATCGCATTTTCTCGGCGAGCTGAGCACTTTTTCTGAATTGTGCCGCTCCCGTCACTCTGGTTAGGTTGGCATCGAAAAAAACGCTCTCGGGTGCTTTAGAGTGCCGAGTTATTCACTGCGCATGAAGAAATGACCACCTCCAACGTTTGGTTTATGTTTAATAAGCATTTTTAATTTTATTGCTTAAATCGCATTTTCTCGGCGAGCTGAGATCTTTTTCTGAATTGTGCCGCTCCCGTCACTCTGGTTAGGTTGGCATCGAAAAAAACGCTCTCGGGTGCTTTAGAGTGCCGAGTTTATTACTGCGCATTAGGAAATGACCACCTCCAACGTTTGGTTTATGTTTTATAAGCATTTTTAATTTTATTAATTAAATCGCATTTTCTCGGCGAGCTGAGCGCTTTTTCTGAATTGTGCCGCTCCCGTCACTTGGCATCGAAAAAAACGCTCTCGGGTGCTTTAGAGTGCCGAGTTATTCACTGCGCATGAAGAAATGACCACCTCCAACGTTTGGTTTATGTTTTATAAGCATTTTTAATTTTATTGCTTAAATCGCATTTTCTCGGCGAGCTGAGCGCTTTTTCTGAATTGTGCCGCTCCCGTCACTCTGGTTAGGTTGGCATCGAAAAAAACGCTCTCGGGTGCCTTAGAGTGCCGAGTTTATTACTGCGCATTAAGAAATGACCACCTCCAACGTTTGGTTTATGTTTTATAAGCATTTTTAATTTTATTGCCTAAATCGCATTTTCTCGGCGAGCTGAGCACTTTTTCTGAATTGTGCTGCTCCCGTCACTCTGGTTAGGTTGGCATCGAAAAAAACGCTCTCGGGTGCTTTAGAGTGCCGAGTTTATTACTGCGCATTAAGAAATGACCACCTCCAACGTTTGGTTTATGTTTTATAAGCATTTTTAATTTTATTGCTTAAATCGCATTTTCTCGGCGAGCTGAGCACTTTTTCTGAATTGTGCCGCTCCCGTCACTCTGGTTAGGTTGGCATCGAAAAAAACGCTCTCGGGTGCTTTAGAGTGCCGAGTTTATTACTGCGCATTAAGAAATGACCACCTCCAACGTTTGGTTTATGTTTTATAAGCATTTCTAATTGTATTGCTTAAATCGCATTTTCTCGGCGAGCTGAGCACTTTTTCTGAATTGTGCCGCTCCCGTCACTCTGGTTAGGTTGTCATCGAAAAAAACGCTCTCGGGTGCTTTAGAGTGCCGAGTTATTCACTGCGCATGAAGAAATGACCACCTCCAACGTTTGGTTTATGTTTAATAAGCATTTTTAATTTCATTGCTTAAATCGCATTTTCTCGGCGAGCTGAGCACTTTTTCTGAATTGTGCCGCTCCCGTCACTCTGGTTAGGTTGGCATCGAAAAAAACGCTCTCGGGTGCTTTAGAGTGCCGAGTTTATTACTGCGCATTAAGAAATGACCACCTCCAACGTTTGGTTTATGTTTTATAAGCATTTTTAATTTTATTGCTTAAATCGCATTTTCTCGGCGAGCTGAGCACTTTTTCTGAATTGTGCCGCTCCCGTCACTCTGGTTAGGTTGGCATCGAAAAAAACGCTCTCGGGTGCTTTAGAGTGCCGAGTTTATTACTGCGCATTAAGAAATGACCACCTCCAACGTTTGGTTTATGTTTTATAAGCATTTTTAATTTTATTGCTTAAATCGCATTTTCTCGGCGAGCTGAGCACTTTTTCTGAATTGTGCCGCTCCCGTCACTTGGCATCGAAAAAAACGCTCTCGGGTGCTTTAGAGTGCCGAGTTATTCACTGCGCATGAAGAAATGACCACCTCCAACGTTTGGTTTATGTTTTATAAGCATTTTTAATTTTATTGCTTAAATCGCATTTTCTCGGCGAGCTGAGCGCTTTTTCTGAATTGTGCCGCTCCCGTCACTCTGGTTAGGTTGGCATCGAAAAAAACGCTCTCGGGTGCTTTAGAGTGCCGAGTTTATTACTGCGCATTAAGAAATGACCACCTCCAACGTTTGGTTTATGTTTTATAAGCATTTTTAATTTTATTGCCTAAATCGCATTTTCTCGGCGAGCTGAGCACTTTTTCTGAATTGTGCCGCTCCCGTCACTCTGGTTAGGTTGGCATCGAAAAAAACGCTCTCGGGTGCTTTAGAGTGCCGAGTTTATTACTGCGCATTAAGAAATGACCACCTCCAACGTTTGGTTTATGTTTTATAAGCATTTTTAATTTTATTGCTTAAATCGCATTTTCTCGGCGAGCTGAGCACTTTTTCTGAATTGTGCCGCTCCCGTCACTCTGGTTAGGTTGGCATCGAAAAAAACGCTCTCGGGTGCTTTAGAGTGCCGAGTTATTCACTGCGCACGAAGAAATGACCACCTCCAACGTTTGGTTTATGTTTTATAAGCATTTTTAATTTTATTGCTTAAATCGCATTTTCTCGGCGAGCTGAGCGCTTTTTCTGAATTGTGCCGCTCCCGTCACTCTGGTTAGGTTGGCATCGAAAAAAACGCTCTCGGGTGCTTTAGAGTGCCGAGTTTATTACTGCGCATTAAGAAATGACCACCTCCAACGTTTGGTTTATGTTTTATAATTATTTTTAATTTTATTGCTTAAATCGCATTTTCTCGGCGAGCTGAGCACTTTTTCTGAATTGTGCCGCTCCCGTCACTCTGGTTAGGTTGGCATCGAAAAAAACGCTCTCGGGTGCTTTAGAGTGCCGAGTTATTCACTGCGCATGAAGAAATGACCACCTCCAACGTTTGGTTTATGTTTAATAAGCATTTTTAATTTTATTGCTTAAATCGCATTTTCTCGGCGAGCTGAGCACTTTTTCTGAATTGTGCCGCTCCCGTCACTCTGGTTAGGTTGGCATCGAAAAAAACGCTCTCGGGTGCTTTAGAGTGCCGAGTTATTCACTGCGCATGAAGAAATGACCACCTCCAACGTTTGGTTTATGTTTAATAAGCATTTTTAATTTTATTGCTTGAATCGCATTTTCTCGGCGAGCTGAGCACTTTTTCTGAATTGTGCCGCTCCCGTCACTCTGGTTAGGTTGGCATCGAAAAAAAAGCTCTCGGGTGCTTTAGAGTGCCGAGTTTATCACTGCGCATGAAGAAATGACCACCTCCAACGTTTGGTTTATGTTTTATAAGCATTTTTAATTTTATTGCTTAAATCGCATTTTCTCGGCGAGCTGAGCACCTTTTCTGAATTGTGCCGCTCCCGTCACTCTGGTTAGGTTGGCATCGAAAAAAACGCTCTCGGGTGCTTTAGAGTGCCGAGTTTATTACTGCGCATTAAGAAATGACCACCTCCAACGTTTGGTTTATGTTTTATAAGCATTTTTAATTTTATTGCTTAAATCGCATTTTCTCGGCGAGCTGAGCGCTTTTTCTGAATTGTGCCGCTCCCGTCACTCTGGTTAGGTTGGCATCGAAAAAAACGCTCTCGGGTGCTTTAGAGTGCCGAGTTATTCACTGCGCATGAAGAAATGACCACCTCCAACGTTTGGTTTATGTTTAATAAGCATTTTTAATTTTATTGCTTAAATCGCATTTTCTCGGCGAGCTGAGCACTTTTTCTGAATTGTGCCGCTCCCGTCACTCTGGTTAGGTTGGCATCGAAAAAAACGCTCTCGGGTGCTTTAGTGTGCCGAGTTTATTACTGCGCATTAAGAAATGACCACCTCCAACGTTTGGTTTATGTTTTATAAGCATTTTTAATTGTATTGCTTAAATCGCATTTTCTCGGCGAGCTGAGCACTTTTTCTGAATTGTGCCGCTCCCGTCACTCTGGTTAGGTTGGCATCGAAAAAACCGCTCTCGGGTGCTTTAGAGTGCCGAGTTTATCACTGCGCATGAAGAAATGACCACCTCCAACGTTTGGTTTATGTTTAATAAGCATTTTTAATTTTATTGCTTAAATCGCATTTTCTCGGCGAGCTGAGCACTTTTTCTGAATTGTGCCGCTCCCGTCACTCTGGTTAGGTTGGCATCGAAAAAAACGCTCTCGGGTGCTTTAGAGTGCCGACTTTATCACTGCGCATGAAGAAATGACCACCTCCAACGTTTGGTTTATGTTTTATGAGCATTTTTAATTTTATTGCTTAAATCGCATTTTCTCTGCGAGCTGAGCACTTTTTCTGAATTGTGCCGCTCCCGTCACTCTGGTTCGGTTGGCATCGAAAAAATCGCTCACGGGTGCTTTAGAGTGCCGAGTTTATTACTGCGATTTAAGGAATGACCACCTCCAACGTTTGGTTTATGTTTTATAAGCATTTTTAATGTTATTGCTTAAATCGCATTTTCTCGGCGAGCTGAGCACTTTTTCTGAATTGTGCCGCTCCCGTCACTCTGGTTAGGTTGGCATCGAAAAAAACGCTCTCGGGTGCTTTAGAGTGCCGAGATATTCACTGCGCATGAAGAAATGACCACCTCCAACGTTTGGTTTATGTTTTATAAGCATTTTTAATTTTATTGCTTAAATCGCATTTTCTCGGCGAGCTGAGCGCTTTTTCTGAATTGTGCCGCTCCCGTAACTCTGGTTAGGTTGGCATCGAAAAAAACGCTCTCGGGTGCTTTAGAGTGCCGAGTTTATTACTGCGCATTAAGAAATGACCACCTCCAACGTTTGGTTTATGTTTTATAAGCATTTTTAATTTTATTGCTTAAATCGCATTTTCTCGGCGAGCTGAGCACTTTTTCTGAATTGTGCCGCTCCCGTCACTCTGGTTAGGTTGGCATCGAAAAAAACGCTCTCCGGTGCTTTAGAGTGCCGAGTTTATTACTGCGCATTAAGAAATGACCACCTCCAACGTTTGGTTTATGTTTTATAAGCATTTTTAATTTTATTGCTTAAATCGCATTTTCTCGGCGAGCTGAGCACTTTTTCTGAATTGTGCCGCTCCCGTCACTCTGGTTAGGTTGGCATCGAAAAAAACGCTCTCGGGTGCTTTAGAGTGCCGAGTTATTCACTGCGCATGGAGAAATGACCACCTCCAACGTTTGGTTTATGTTTTATAAGCATTTTTAATTTTATTGCTTAAATCGCATTTTCTCGGCGAGCTGAGCACTTTTTCTGAATTGTGCCGCTCCCGTCACTCTGGTTAGGTTGGCATCGAAAAAAACGCTCTCGGGTGCTTTAGAGTGCCGAGTTTATCACTGCGCATGAAGAAATGACCACCTCCAATGTTTGGTTTATGTTGAATAAGCATTTTTAATTTTATTGCTTAAATCGCATTTTCTCGGCGAGCTGAGCGCTTTTTCTGAATTGTGCCGCTCCCGTCACTCTGGTTAGGTTGGCATCGAAAAAAACGCTCTCGGGTGCTTTAGAGTGCCGAGTTATTCACTGCGCACGAAGAAATGACCACCTCCAACGTTTGGTTTATGTTTTATAAGCATTTTTAATTTTATTGCTTAAATCGCATTTTCTCGGCGAGCTGAGCGCTTTTTCTGAATTGTGCCGCTCCCGTCACTCTGGTTAGGTTGGCATCGAAAAAAACGCTCTCGGGTGCTTTAGAGTGCCGAGTTATTCACTGCGCATGAAGAAATGACCACCTCCAACGTTTGGTTTATGTTTAATAAGCATTTTTAATTTTATTGCTTAAATCGCATTTTCTCGGCGAGCTGAGCACTTTTTCTGAATTGTGCCGCTCCCGTCACTCTGGTTAGGTTGGCATCGAAAAAAACGCTCTCGGGTGCTTTAGAGTGCCGAGTTTATTACTGCGCATTAAGAAATGACCACCTCCAACGTTTGGTTTAAGTTTTATAAGCATTTTTAATTATATTGCTTAAATCGCATTTTCTCGGCGAGCTGAGCACTTTTTCTGAATTGTGCCGCTCCCGTCACTCTGGTTAGGTTGGCTCGAAAAAAACGCTCTCGGGTGCTTTAGAGTGCCGAGTTATTCACTGCGCACGAAGAAATGACCACCTCCAACGTTTGGTTTATGTTTTATAAGCATTTTTAATTTTATTGCTTAAATCGCATTTTCTCGGCGAGCTGAGCACTTTTTCTGAATTGTGCCGCTCCCGTCACTCTGGTTAGGTTGGCATCGAAAAAAACGCTCTCGGGTGCTTTAGAGTGCCGAGTTATTCACTGCGCACGAAGAAATGACCACCTCCAACGTTTGGTTTATGTTTTATAAGCATTTTTAATTTTATTGCTTAAATCGCATTTTCTCGGCGAGCTGAGCGCTTTTTCTGAATTGTGCCGCTCCCGTCACTCTGGTTAGGTTGGCATCGAAAAAAACGCTCTCGGGTGCTTTAGAGTGCCGAGTTATTCACTGCGCATGAAGAAATGACCACCTCCAACGTTTGGTTTATGTTTAATAAGCATTTTTAATTTTATTGCTTAAATCGCATTTTCTCGGCGAGCTGAGCACTTTTTCTGAATTGTGCCGCTCCCGTCACTCTGGTTAGGTTGGCATCGAAAAAAACGCTCTCGGGTGCTTTAGAGTGCCGAGTTTATTACTGCGCATTAAGAAATGACCACCTCCAACGTTTGGTTTAAGTTTTATAAGCATTTTTAATTCTATTGCTTAAATCGCATTTTCTCGGCGAGCTGAGCACTTTTTCTGAATTGTGCCGCTCCCGTCACTCTGGTTAGGTTGGCATCGAAAAAAACGCTCTCGGGTGCTTTAGAGTGCCGAGTTATTCACTGCGCACGAAGAAATGACCACCTCCAACGTTTGGTTTATGTTTTATAAGCATTTTTAATTTTATTGCTTAAATCGCATTTTCTCGGCGAGCTGAGCACTTTTTCTGAATTGTGCCGCTCCCGTCACTCTGGTTAGGTTGGCATCGAAAAAAACGCTCTCGGGTGCTTTAGAGTGCCGAGTTTATTACAGCGCATTAAGAAATGACCACCTCCAACGTTTGGTTTATGTTTTATAAGCATTTTTAATTTTATTGCTTAAATCGCATTTTCTCGGCGAGCTGAGCGCTTTTTCTGAATTGTGCCGCTCCCGTCACTCTGGTTAGGTTGGCATCGAAAAAAACGCTCTCGGGTGCTTTAGAGTGCCGAGTTTATCACTGCGCATGAAGAAATGACCACCTCCAACGTTTGGTTTATGTTTTATAAGCATTTTTAATTTTATTGCTTAAATCGAATTTTCTCGGCGAGCTGAGCGCTTTTTCTGAATTGTGCCGCTCCCGTAACTCTGGTTAGGTTGGCATCGAAAAAACGCTCTCGGGTGCTTTAGAGTGCCGAGTTTATCACTGCGCATGAAGAAATGACCACTTCCAACGTTTGGTTTATGTTTTATAAGCATTTTTAATTTTATTGCTTAAATCGCATTTTCTCGGCGAGCTGAGCACTTTTTCTGAATTGTGCCGCTCCCGTCACTCTGGTTAGGTTGGCATCGAAAAAAACGCTCTCGGGTGCTCTAGAGTGCCGAGTTTATTACTGCGCATTAAGAAATGACCACCTCCAACGTTTGGTTTATGTTTAATAAGCATTTTTAATTTTATTGCTTAAATCGCATTTTCTCGGGGAGCTGAGCACTTTTTCTGAATTGTGCCGCTCCCGTCACTCTGGTTAGGTTGGCATCGAAAAAAACGCTCTCGGGTGCTTTAGAGTGCCGAGTTTATTACTGCGCATTAAGAAATGACCACCTCCAACGTTTGGTTTATGTTTTATAAGCATTTTTAATTTTATTGCTTAAATCGCATTTTCTCGGCGAGCTGAGCACTTTTTCTGAATTGTGCCGCTCCCGTCACTCTGGTTAGGTTGGCATCGAAAAAAACGCTCTCGGGTGCTTTAGAGTGCCGAGTTTATTACTGCGCATTAAGAAATGACCACCTCCAACGTTTGGTTTATGTTTTATAAGCATTTTTAATTTTATTGCTTAAATCGCATTTTCTCGGCGAGCTGAGCACTTTTTCTGAATTGTGCCGCTCCCGTCACTCTGGTTAGGTTGGCATCGAAAAAAACGCTCTCGGGTGCTTTAGAGTGCCGAGTTTATTACTGCGCATTAAGAAATGACCACCTCCAACGTTTGGTTTATGTTTTATAAGCATTTTTAATTTTATTGCTTAAATCGCATTTTCTCGGCGAGCTGAGCACTTTTTCTGAATTGTGCCGCTCCCGTCACTCTGGTTAGGTTGGCATCGAAAAAAACGCTCTCGGGTGCTTTAGAGTGCCGAGTTATTCACTGCGCATGAAGAAATGACCACCTCCAACGTTTGGTTTATGTTTAATAAGCATTTTTAATTTTATTGCTTGAATCGCATTTTCTCGGCGAGCTGAGCACTTTTTCTGAATTGTGCCGCTCCCGTCACTCTGGTTAGGTTGGCATCGAAAAAAACGCTCTCGGGTGCTTTAGAGTGCGGAGTTTATCACTGCGCATGAAGAAATGACCACCTCCAACGTTTGGTTTATGTTTTATAAGCATTTTTAATTTTATTGCTTAAATCGCATTTTCTCGGCGAGCTGAGCACTTTTTCTGAATTGTGCCGCTCCCGTCACTCTGGTTAGGTTGGCATCGAAAAAAACGCTCTCGGGTGCTTTAGAGTGCCGAGTTTATCACTGCGCATGAAGAAATGACCACCTCCAACGTTTGGTTTATGTTTTATAAGCATTTTTAATTTTATTGCTTAAATCGCATTTTCTCGGCGAGCTGAGCGCTTTTTCTGAATTGTGCCGCTCCCGTCACTCTGGTTAGGTTGGCATCGAAAAAAACGCTCTCGGGTGCTTTAGAGTGCCGAGTTTATTACTGCGCATTAAGAAATGACCACCTCCAACGTTTGGTTTATGTTTTATAAGCATTTTTAATTTTATTGCTTAAATCGCATTTTCTCGGCGAGCTGAGCACTTTTTCTGAATTGTGCCGCTCCCGTCACTCTGGTTAGGTTGGCATCGAAAAAAACGCTCTCGGGTGCTTTAGAGTGCCGAGTTTATTACTGCGCATTAAGAAATGACCACCTCCAACGTTTGGTTTATGTTTTATAAGCATTTTTAATTTTATTGCTTAAATCGCATTTTCTCGGCGAGCTGAGCACTTTTTCTGAATTGTGCCGCTCCCGTCACTCTGGTTAGGTTAGCATCGAAAAAAAACCCTCTCGGGTGCTTTAGAGTGCCGAGTTTATTACTGCGCATTAAGAAATGACCACCTCCAACGTTTGGTTTATGTTTTATAAGCATTTTTAATTTTATTGCTTAAATCGCATTTTCTCGGCGAGCTGAGCGCTTTTTCTGAATTGTGCCGCTCCCGTCACTCTGGTTAGGTTGGCATCGAAAAAAACGCTCTCGGGTGCTTTAGAGTGCCGAGTTATTCACTGCGCATGAAGAAATGACCACCTCCAACGTTTGGTTTATGTTTAATAAGCATTTTTAATTTTATTGCTTAAATCGCATTTTCTCGGCGAGCTGAGCACTTTTTCTGAATTGTGCCGCTCCCGTCACTCTGGTTAGGTTGGCATCGAAAAAAACGCTCTCGGGTGCTTTAGAGTGCCGAGTTTATTACTGCGCATTAAGAAATGACCACCTCCAACGTTTGGTTTATGTTTTATAAGCATTTTTAATTTTATTGCTTAAATCGCATTTTCTCGGCGAGCTGAGCACTTTTTCTGAATTGTGCCGCTCCCGTCACTCTGGTTAGGTTGGCATCGAAAAAAACGCTCTCGGGTGCTTTAGAGTGCCGAGTTTATTACTGCGCATTAAGAAATGACCACCTCCAACGTTTGGTTTATGTTTTATAAGCATTTTTAATTTTATTGCTTAAATCGCATTTTCTCGGCGAGCTGAGCACTTTTTCTGAAATGTGCCGCTCCCGTCACTTGGCATCGAAAAAAACGCTCTCGGGTGCTTTAGAGTGCCGAGTTATTCACTGCGCATGAAGAAATGACCACCTCCAACGTTTGGTTTATGTTTTATAAGCATTTTTAATTTTATTGCTTAAATCGCATTTTCTCGGCGAGCTGAGCGCTTTTTCTGAATTGTGCCGCTCCCGTCACTCTGGTTAGGTTGGCATCGAAAAAGACGCTCTCGGGTGCTTTAGAGTGCTGAGTTTATTACTGCGCATTAAGAAATGACCACCTCCAACGTTTGGTTTATGTTTTATAAGCATTTTTAATTTTATTGCTTAAATCGCATTTTCTCGGCGAGCTGAGCGCTTTTTCTGAATTGTGCCGCTCCCGTCACTCTGGTTAGGTTGGCATCGAAAAAAACGCTCTCGGGTGCTTTAGAGTGCCGAGTTTATTACTGCGCATTGAGAAATGACCACCTCCAACGTTTGGTTTATGTTTTATAAGCATTTTTAATTTTATTGCTTAAATCGCATTTTCTCGGCGAGCTGAGCACTTTTTCTGAATTGTGCCGCTCCCGTCACTCTGGTTAGGTTGGCATCGAAAAAAACGCTCTCGGGTGCTTTAGAGTGCCGAGTTTATTACTGCGCATTAAGAAATGACCACCTCCAACGTTTGGTTTATGTTTTATAAGCATTTTTAATTTTATTGCTTAAATCGCATTTTCTCGGCGAGCTGAGCACTTTTTCTGAATTGTGCCGCTCCCGTCACTCTGGTTAGGTTGGCATCGAAAAAAACGCTCTCGGGTGCTTTAGAGTGCCGAGTTTATCACTGCGCATGAAGAAATGACCACCTCCAACGTTTGGTTTATGTTTTTTAAGCATTTTTAATTTTATTGCTTAAATCGCATTTTCTCGGCGAGCTGAGCGCTTTTTCTGAATTGTGCCGCTCCCGTCACTCTGGTTAGGTTGGCATCGAAAAAAACGCTCTCGGGTGCTTTAGAGTGCCGAGTTATTCACTGCGCATGAAGAAATGACCACCTCCAACGTTTGGTTTATGTTTAATAAGCATTTTTAATTTTATTGCTTAAATCGCATTTTCTCGGCGAGCTGAGCACTTTTTCTGAATTGTGCCGCTGTCGTCACACTAGTTAGGTTGGCATCGAAAAAAACGCTCTCGGGTGCTTTAGAGTGCCGAGTTTATTACTGCGCATTAGGAAATGACCACCTCCAACGTTTGGTTTATGTTTTATAAGCATTTTTAATTTTATTGCTTAAATCGCATTTTCTCGGCGAGCTGTGCGCTTTTTCTGAATTGTGCCGCTCCCGTCACTCTGGTTAGGTTGGCATCGAAAAAAACGCTCTCGGGTGCTTTAGAGTGCCGAGTTTATTACTGCGCATTAAGAAATGACCACCTCCAACGTTTGGTTTATATTTTATAAGCATTTTTAATTGTATTGCTTAAATCGCATTTTCTCGGCGAGCTGAGCACTTTTTCTGAATTGTGCCGCTCCCGTCACTCTGGTTAGGTTGGCATCGAAAAAAACGCTCTCGGGTGCTTTAGAGTGCCGAGTTTATCACTGCGCATGAAGAAATGACCACCTCCAACGTTTGGTTTATGTTTTATAAGCATTTTTAATTTTATTGCTTAAATCGCATTTTCTCGGCGAGCTGAGCGCTTTTTCTGAATTGTGCCGCTCCCGTCACTCTGGTTAGGTTGGCATCGAAAAAAACGCTCTCGGGTGCTTTAGAGTGCCGAGTTTATCACTGCGCATGAAGAAATGACCACCTCCAACGTTTGGTTTATGTTTTATAAGCATTTTTAATTTTATTGCTTAAATCGCATTTTCTCGGCGAGCTGAGCGCTTTTTCTGAATTGTGCCGCTCCCGTAACTCTGGTTAGGTTGGCATCGAAAAAAACGCTCTCGGGTGCTTTAGAGTGCCGAGTTATTCACTGCGCATGAAGAAATGACCACCTCCAACGTTTGGTTTATGTTTAATAAGCATTTTTAATTTTATTGCTTAAATCGCATTTTCTCGGCGAGCTGAGCACTTTTTCTGAATTGTGCCGCTCCCGTCACTCTGGTTAGGTTGGCATCGAAAAAAACGCTCTCGGGTGCTTTAGAGTGCCGAGTTTATTACTGCGCATTAAGAAATGACCACCTCCAACGTTTGGTTTATGTTTTATAAGCATTTTTAATTTTATTGCTTAAATCACATTTTCTCGGCGAGCTGAGCACTTTTTCTGAATTGTGCCGCTCCCGTCACTCTGGTTAGGTTGGCATCGAAAAAAACGCTCTCGGGTGCTTTAGAGTGCCGAGTTATTCACTGCGCACGAAGAAATGACCACCTCCAACGTTTGGTTTATGTTTTATAAGCATTTTTAATTTTATTGCTTAAATCGCATTTTCTCGGCGAGCTGAGCGCTTTTTCTGAATTGTGCCGCTCCCGTCACTCTGGTTAGGTTGGCATCGAAAAAAACGCTCTCGGGTGCTTTAGAGTGCCGAGTTATTCACTGCGCATGAAGAAATGACCACCTCCAACGTTTGGTTTATGTTTAATAAGCATTTTTAATTTTATTGCTTAAATCGCATTTTCTCGGCGAGCTGAGCACTTTTTCTGAATTGTGCCGCTCCCGTCACTCTGGTTAGGTTGGCATCGAAAAAAACGCTCTCGGGTGCTTTAGAGTGCCGAGTTTATTACTGCGCATTAAGAAATGACCACCTCCAACGTTTGGTTTAAGTTTTATAAGCATTTTTAATTATATTGCTTAAATCGCATTTTCTCGGCGAGCTGAGCACTTTTTCTGAATTGTGCCGCTCCCGTCACTCTGGTTAGGTTGGCTCGAAAAAAACGCTCTCGGGTGCTTTAGAGTGCCGAGTTATTCACTGCGCACGAAGAAATGACCACCTCCAACGTTTGGTTTATGTTTTATAAGCATTTTTAATTTTATTGCTTAAATCGCATTTTCTCGGCGAGCTGAGCACTTTTTCTGAATTGTGCCGCTCCCGTCACTCTGGTTAGGTTGGCATCGAAAAAAACGCTCTCGGGTGCTTTAGAGTGCCGAGTTTATTACTGCGCATTAAGAAATGACCACCTCCAACGTTTGGTTTATGTTTTATAAGCATTTTTAATTTTATTGCTTAAATCGCATTTTCTCGGCGAGCTGAGCGCTTTTTCTGAATTGTGCCGCTCCCGTCACTCTGGTTAGGTTGGCATCGAAAAAAACGCTCTCGGGTGCTTTAGAGTGCCGAGTTTATCACTGCGCATGAAGAAATGACCACCTCCAATGTTTGGTTTATGTTGAATAAGCATTTTTAATTTTATTGCTTAAATCGCATTTTCTCGGCGAGCTGAGCGCTTTTTCTGAATTGTGCCGCTCCCGTCACTCTGGTTAGGTTGGCATCGAAAAAAACGCTCTCGGGTGCTTTAGAGTGCCGAGTTATTCACTGCGCATGAAGAAATGACCACCTCCAACGTTTGGTTTATGTTTAATAAGCATTTTTAATTTTATTGCTTAAATCGCATTTTCTCGGCGAGCTGAGCACTTTTTCTGAATTGTGCCGCTCCCGTCACTCTGGTTAGGTTGGCATCGAAAAAAACGCTCTCGGGTGCTTTAGAGTGCCGAGTTTATTACTGCGCATTAGGAAATGACCACCTCCAACGTTTGGTTTATGTTTTATAAGCATTTTTAATTTTATTGCTTAAATCGCATTTTCTCGGCGAGCTGAGCGCTTTTTCTGAATTGTGCCGCTCCCGTCACTCTGGTTAGGTTGGCATCGAAAAAAACGCTCTCGGGTGCTTTAGAGTGCCGAGTTTATCACTGCGCATGAAGAAATGACCACCTCCAACGTTTGGTTTATGTTGTATAAGCATTTTTAATTTTATTGCTTAAATCGCATTTTCTCGGCGAGCTGAGCGCTTTTTCTGAATTGTGCCGCTCCCGTAACTCTGGTTAGGTTGGCATCGAAAAAAACGCTCTCGGGTGCTTTAGAGTGCCGAGTTTATCACTGCGCATGAAGAAATGACCACTTCCAACGTTTGGTTTATGTTTTATAAGCATTTTTAATTTTATTGCTTAAATCGCATTTTCTCGGCGAGCTGAGCACTTTTTCTGAATTGTGCCGCTCCCGTCACTCTGGTTAGGTTGGCATCGAAAAAAACGCTCTCGGGTGCTTTAGAGTGCCGAGTTATTCACTGCGCATGAAGAAATGACCACCTCCAACGTTTGGTTTATGTTTAATAAGCATTTTTAATTTTATTGCTTAAATCGCATTTTCTCGGCGAGCTGAGATCTTTTTCTGAATTGTGCCGCTCCCGTCACTCTGGTTAGGTTGGCATCGAAAAAAACGCTCTCGGGTGCTTTAGAGTGCCGAGTTTATTACTGCGCATTAGGAAATGACCACCTCCAACGTTTGGTTTATGTTTTATAAGCATTTTTAATTTTATTAATTAAATCGCATTTTCTCGGCGAGCTGAGCGCTTTTTCTGAATTGTGCCGCTCCCGTCACTTGGCATCGAAAAAAACGCTCTCGGGTGCTTTAGAGTGCCGAGTTATTCACTGCGCATGAAGAAATGACCACCTCCAACGTTTGGTTTATGTTTTATAAGCATTTTTAATTTTATTGCTTAAATCGCATTTTCTCGGCGAGCTGAGCGCTTTTTCTGAATTGTGCCGCTCCCGTCACTCTGGTTAGGTTGGCATCGAAAAAAACGCTCTCGGGTGCCTTAGAGTGCCGAGTTTATTACTGCGCATTAAGAAATGACCACCTCCAACGTTTGGTTTATGTTTTATAAGCATTTTTAATTTTATTGCCTAAATCGCATTTTCTCGGCGAGCTGAGCACTTTTTCTGAATTGTGCTGCTCCCGTCACTCTGGTTAGGTTGGCATCGAAAAAAACGCTCTCGGGTGCTTTAGAGTGCCGAGTTTATTACTGCGCATTAAGAAATGACCACCTCCAACGTTTGGTTTATGTTTTATAAGCATTTTTAATTTTATTGCTTAAATCGCATTTTCTCGGCGAGCTGAGCACTTTTTCTGAATTGTGCCGCTCCCGTCACTCTGGTTAGGTTGGCATCGAAAAAAACGCTCTCGGGTGCTTTAGAGTGCCGAGTTTATTACTGCGCATTAAGAAATGACCACCTCCAACGTTTGGTTTATGTTTTATAAGCATTTCTAATTGTATTGCTTAAATCGCATTTTCTCGGCGAGCTGAGCACTTTTTCTGAATTGTGCCGCTCCCGTCACTCTGGTTAGGTTGTCATCGAAAAAAACGCTCTCGGGTGCTTTAGAGTGCCGAGTTATTCACTGCGCATGAAGAAATGACCACCTCCAACGTTTGGTTTATGTTTAATAAGCATTTTTAATTTCATTGCTTAAATCGCATTTTCTCGGCGAGCTGAGCACTTTTTCTGAATTGTGCCGCTCCCGTCACTCTGGTTAGGTTGGCATCGAAAAAAACGCTCTCGGGTGCTTTAGAGTGCCGAGTTTATTACTGCGCATTAAGAAATGACCACCTCCAACGTTTGGTTTATGTTTTATAAGCATTTTTAATTTTATTGCTTAAATCGCATTTTCTCGGCGAGCTGAGCACTTTTTCTGAATTGTGCCGCTCCCGTCACTCTGGTTAGGTTGGCATCGAAAAAAACGCTCTCGGGTGCTTTAGAGTGCCGAGTTTATTACTGCGCATTAAGAAATGACCACCTCCAACGTTTGGTTTATGTTTTATAAGCATTTTTAATTTTATTGCTTAAATCGCATTTTCTCGGCGAGCTGAGCACTTTTTCTGAATTGTGCCGCTCCCGTCACTTGGCATCGAAAAAAACGCTCTCGGGTGCTTTAGAGTGCCGAGTTATTCACTGCGCATGAAGAAATGACCACCTCCAACGTTTGGTTTATGTTTTATAAGCATTTTTAATTTTATTGCTTAAATCGCATTTTCTCGGCGAGCTGAGCGCTTTTTCTGAATTGTGCCGCTCCCGTCACTCTGGTTAGGTTGGCATCGAAAAAAACGCTCTCGGGTGCTTTAGAGTGCCGAGTTTATTACTGCGCATTAAGAAATGACCACCTCCAACGTTTGGTTTATGTTTTATAAGCATTTTTAATTTTATTGCCTAAATCGCATTTTCTCGGCGAGCTGAGCACTTTTTCTGAATTGTGCCGCTCCCGTCACTCTGGTTAGGTTGGCATCGAAAAAAACGCTCTCGGGTGCTTTAGAGTGCCGAGTTTATTACTGCGCATTAAGAAATGACCACCTCCAACGTTTGGTTTATGTTTTATAAGCATTTTTAATTTTATTGCTTAAATCGCATTTTCTCGGCGAGCTGAGCACTTTTTCTGAATTGTGCCGCTCCCGTCACTCTGGTTAGGTTGGCATCGAAAAAAACGCTCTCGGGTGCTTTAGAGTGCCGAGTTATTCACTGCGCACGAAGAAATGACCACCTCCAACGTTTGGTTTATGTTTTATAAGCATTTTTAATTTTATTGCTTAAATCGCATTTTCTCGGCGAGCTGAGCGCTTTTTCTGAATTGTGCCGCTCCCGTCACTCTGGTTAGGTTGGCATCGAAAAAAACGCTCTCGGGTGCTTTAGAGTGCCGAGTTTATTACTGCGCATTAAGAAATGACCACCTCCAACGTTTGGTTTATGTTTTATAATTATTTTTAATTTTATTGCTTAAATCGCATTTTCTCGGCGAGCTGAGCACTTTTTCTGAATTGTGCCGCTCCCGTCACTCTGGTTAGGTTGGCATCGAAAAAAACGCTCTCGGGTGCTTTAGAGTGCCGAGTTATTCACTGCGCATGAAGAAATGACCACCTCCAACGTTTGGTTTATGTTTAATAAGCATTTTTAATTTTATTGCTTAAATCGCATTTTCTCGGCGAGCTGAGCACTTTTTCTGAATTGTGCCGCTCCCGTCACTCTGGTTAGGTTGGCATCGAAAAAACCGCTCTCGGGTGCTTTAGAGTGCCGAGTTTATCACTGCGCATGAAGAAATGACCACCTCCAACGTTTGGTTTATGTTTTATAAGCATTTTTAATTTTATTGCTTAAATCGCATTTTCTCTGCGAGCTGAGCACTTTTTCTGAATTGTGCCGCTCCCGTCACTCTGGTTAGGTTGGCATCGAAAAAAACGCTCTCCGGTGCTTTAGAGTGCCGAGTTTATTACTGCGCATTAAGAAATGACCACCTCCAACGTTTGGTTTATGTTTTATAAGCATTTTTAATTTTATTGCTTAAATCGCATTTTCTCGGCGAGCTGAGCACTTTTTCTGAATTGTGCCGCTCCCGTCACTCTGGTTAGGTTGGCATCGAAAAAAACGCTCTCGGGTGCTTTAGAGTGCCGAGTTATTCACTGCGCATGGAGAAATGACCACCTCCAACGTTTGGTTTATGTTTTATAAGCATTTTTAATTTTATTGCTTAAATCGCATTTTCTCGGCGAGCTGAGCACTTTTTCTGAATTGTGCCGCTCCCGTCACTCTGGTTAGGTTGGCATCGAAAAAAACGCTCTCGGGTGCTTTAGAGTGCCGAGTTTATCACTGCGCATGAAGAAATGACCACCTCCAACGTTTGGTTTATGTTTTATAAGCATTTTTAATTTTATTGCTTAAATCGCATTTTCTCGGCGAGCTGAGCGCTTTTTCTGAATTGTGCCGCTCCCGTCACTCTGGTTAGGTTGGCATCGAAAAAAACGCTCTCGGGTGCTTTAGAGTGCCGAGTTTATCACTGCGCATGAAGAAATGACCACCTCCAACGTTTGGTTTATGTTTTATAAGCATTTTTAATTTTATTGCTTAAATCGCATTTTCTCGGCGAGCTGAGCGCTTTTTCTGAATTGTGCCGCTCCCGTAACTCTGGTTAGGTTGGCATCGAAAAAAACGCTCTCGGGTGCTTTAGAGTGCCGAGTTTATCACTGCGCATGAAGAAATGACCACTTCCAACGTTTGGTTTATGTTTTATAAGCGTTTTTAATTTTATTGCTTAAATCGCATTTTCTCGGCGAGCTGAGCACTTTTTCTGAATTGTGCCGCTCCCGTCACTCTGGTTAGGTTGGCATCGAAAAAAACGCTCTCGGGTGCTCTAGAGTGCCGAGTTTATTACTGCGCATTAAGAAATGACCACCTCCAACGTTTAATTTATGTTTTATAAGCATTTTTAATTTTATTGCTTAAATCGCATTTTCTCGGCGAGCTGAGCACTTTTTCTGAATTGTGCCGCTTCCGTCACTCTGGTTAGGTTGGCATCGAAAAAAACGCTCTCGGGTGCTTTAGAGTGCCGAGTTTATTACTGCGCATTAAGAAATGACCACCTCCAACGTTTGGTTTATGTTTTATAAGCATTTTTAATTTTATTGCTTAAATCGCATTTTCTCGGCTAGCTGAGCACTTTTTCTGAATTGTGCCGCTCCCGTCACTCTGGTTAGGTTGGCATCGAAAAAAACGCTCTCGGGTGCTTTAGAGTGCCGAGTTATTCACTGCGCATGAAGAAATGACCACCTCCAACGTTTGGTTTATGTTTTATAAGCATTTTTAATTTTATTGCTTAAATCGCATTTTCTCGGCGAGCTGAGCACTTTTTCTGAATTGTGCCGCTCCCGTCACTCTGGTTAGGTTGGCATCGAAAAAAACACTCTCGGGTGCTTTAGAGTGCCGAGTTTATCACTGCGCATGAAGAAATGACCACCTCCAACGTTTGGTTTATGTTTTATAAGCATTTTTAATTTTATTGCTTAAATCGCATTTTCTCGGCGAGCTGAGCGCTTTTTCTGAATTGTGCCGCTCCCGTCACTCTGGTTAGGTTGGCATCAAAAAAAACGCTCTCGGGTGCTTTAGAGTGCCGAGTTATTCACTGCGCATGAAGAAATGACCACCTCCAATGTTTGGTTTATGTTTAATAAGCATTTTTAATTTTATTGCTTAAATCGCATTTTCTCGGCGAGCTGAGCGCTTTTTCTGAATTGTGCCGCTCCCGTCACTCTGGTTAGGTTGGCATCGAAAAAAACGCTCTCGGGTGCTTTAGAGTGCCGAGTTATTCACTGCGCATGAAGAAATGACCACCTCCAACGTTTGGTTTATGTTTAATAAGCATTTTTAATTTTATTGCTTAAATCGCATTTTCTCGGCGAGCTGAGCACTTTTTCTGAATTGTGCCGCTCCCGTCACTCTGGTTAGGTTGGCATCGAAAAAAACGCTCTCGGGTGCTTTAGAGTGCCGAGTTTATTACTGCGCATTAGGAAATGACCACCTCCAACGTTTGGTTTATGTTTTATAAGCATTTTTAATTTTATTGCTTAAATCGCATTTTCTCGGCGAGCTGAGCGCTTTTTCTGAATTGTGCCGCTCCCGTCACTCTGGTTAGGTTGGCATCGAAAAAAACGCTCTCGGGTGCTTTAGAGTGCCGAGTTTATTACTGCGCATTAAGAAATGACCACCTCCAACGTTTGGTTTATGTTTTATAAGCATTTTTAATTTTATTGCTTAAATCGCATTTTCTCGGCGAGCTGAGCACTTTTTCTGAATTGTGCCGCTCCCGTCACTCTGGTTAGGTTGGCATCGAAAAAAACGCTCTCGGGTGCTTTAGAGTGCCGAGTTTATTACTGCGCATTGAGAAATGACCACCTCCAACGTTTGGTTTATGTTTTATAAGCATTTTTAATTTTATTGCTTAAATCGCATTTTCTCGGCGAGCTGAGCACTTTTTCTGAATTGTGCCGCTCCCGTCACTCTGGTTAGGTTGGCATCGAAAAAAACGCTCTCGGGTGCTTTAGAGTGCCGAGTTTATTACTGCGCATTAAGAAATGACCACCTCCAACGTTTGGTTTATGTTTTATAAGCATTTTTAATTTTATTGCTTAAATCGCATTTTCTCGGCGAGCTGAGCGCTTTTTCTGAATTGTGCCGCTCCCGTCACTCTGGTTAGGTTGGCATCGAAAAAAACGCTCTCGGGTGCTTTAGAGTGCCGAGTTTATCACTGCGCATGAAGAAATGACCACCTCCAACGTTTGGTTCATGTTTTATAAGCATTTTTAATTTTATTGCTTAAATCGCATTTTCTCGGCGAGCTGAGCGCTTTTTCTGAATTGTGCCGCTCCCGTAACTCTGGTTAGGTTGGCATCGAAAAAAACGCTCTCGGGTGCTTTAGAGTGCCGAGTTTATCACTGCGCATGAAGAAATGACCACTTCCAACGTTTGGTTTATGTTTTATAAGCATTTTTAATTTTATTGCTTAAATCGCATTTTCTCGGCGAGCTGAGCACTTTTTCTGAATTGTGCCGCTCCCGTCACTCTGGTTAGGTTGGCATCGAAAAAAACGCTCTCGGGTGCTTTAGAGTGCCGAGTTTATTACTGCGCATTAAGAAATGACCACCTCCAACGTTTGGTTTATGTTTTATAAGCATTTTTAATTTTATTGCTTAAATCGCATTTTCTCGGCGAGCTGAGCACTTTTTCTGAATTGTGCCGCTCCCGTCAGTCTGGTTAGGTTGGCATCGAAAAAAACGCTCTCGGGTGCTTTAGAGTGCCGAATTTATTACTGCGCATTAAGAAATGACCACCTCCAACGTTTGGTTTATGTTTTATAAGCATTTTTAATTTTATTGCTTAAATCGCATTTTCTCGGTGAGCTGAGCACTTTTTCTGAATTGTGCCGCTCCCGTCACTCTGGTTAGGTTGGCATCGAAAAAAACGCTCTCGGGTGCTTTAGAGTGCCGAGTTTATTACTGCGCATTAAGAAATGACCACCTCCAACGTTTGGTTTATGTTTTATAAGCATTTTTAATTTTATTGCTTAAATCGCATTTTCTCGGCGAGCTGAGCACTTTTTCTGAATTGTGCCGCTCCCGTCACTCTGGTTAGGTTGGCATCGAAAAAAACGCTCTCGGGTGCTTTAGAGTGCCGAGTTATTCACTGCGCATGAAGAAATGACCACCTCCAACGTTTGGTTTATGTTTAATAAGCATTTTTAATTTTATTGCTTGAATCGCATTTTCTCGGCGAGCTGAGCACTTTTTCTGAATTGTGCCGCTCCCGTCACTCTGGTTAGGTTGGCATCGAAAAAAACGCTCTCGGGTGCTTTAGAGTGCCGAGTTTATCACTGCGCATGAAGAAATGACCACCTCCAACGTTTGGTTTATGTTTTATAAGCATTTTTAATTTTATTGCTTAAATCGCATTTTCTCGGCGAGCTGAGCACTTTTTCTGAATTGTGCCGCTCCCGTCACTCTGGTTAGGTTGGCATCGAAAAAAACGCTCTCGGGTGCTTTAGAGTGCCGAGTTTATTACTGCGCATTAAGAAATGACCACCTCCAACGTTTGGTTTATGTTTTATAAGCATTTTTAATTTTATTGCTTAAATCGCATTTTCTCGGCGAGCTGAGCACTTTTTCTGAATTGTGCCGCTCCCGTCACTCTGGTTAGGTTGGCATCGAAAAAAACGCTCTCGGGTGCTTTAGAGTGCCGAGTTATTCACTGCGCACGAAGAAATGACCACCTCCAACGTTTGGTTTATGTTTTATAAGCATTTTTAATTTTATTGCTTAAATCGCATTTTCTCGGCGAGCTGAGCGCTTTTTCTGAATTGTGCCGCTCCCGTCACTCTGGTTAGGTTGGCATCGAAAAAAACGCTCTCGGGTGCTTTAGAGTGCCGAGTTTATTACTGCACATGAAGAAATGACCACCTCCAACGTTTGGTTTATGTTTTATAAGCATTTTTAATTTTATTGCTTAAATCGCATTTTCTCGGCGAGCTGAGCACTTTTTCTGAATTGTGCCGCTCCCGTCACTCTGGTTAGGTTGGCATCGAAAAAAACGCTCTCGGGTGCTTTAGAGTGCCGAGTTTATTACTGCGCATTAAGAAATGACCACCTCCAACGTTTGGTTTATGTTTTATAAGCATTTTAAATTTTATTGCTTAAATCGCATTTTCTCGGCGAGCTGAGCACTTTTTCTGAATTGTGCCGCTCCCGTCACTCTGGTTAGGTTGGCATCGAAAAAAACGCTATCGGGTGCTTTAGAGTGCCGAGTTATTCACTGCGCATGAAGAAATGACCACCTCCAACGTTTGGTTTATGTTTAATAAGCATTTTTAATTTTATTGCTTAAATCGCATTTTCTCGGCGAGCTGAGCACTTTTTCTGAATTGTGCCGCTCCCGTCACTCTGGTTAGGTTGGCATCGAAAAAAACGCTCTCGGGTGCTTTAGAGTGCCGAGTTTATTACTGCGCATTAAGAAATGACCACCTCCAACGTTTGGTTTATGTTTTATAAGCATTTTTAATTTTATTGCTTAAATCGCATTTTCTCGGCGAGCTGAGCACTTTTTCTGAATTGTGCCGCTCCCGTCACTCTGGTTAGGTTGGCATCGAAAAAAACGCTCTCGGGTGCTTTAGAGTGCCGAGTTTATTACTGCGCATTAAGAAATGACCACCTCCAACGTTTGGTTTATGTTTTATAAGCATTTTTAATTTTATTGCTTAAATCGCATTTTCTCGGCGAGCTGAGCACTTTTTCTGAATTGTGCCGCTCCCGTCACTCTGGTTAGGTTGGCATCGAAAAAAACGCTCTCGGGTGCTTTAGAGTGCCGAGTTATTCACTGCGCATGAAGAAATGACCACCTCCAACGTTTGGTTTATGTTTAATAAGCATTTTTAATTTTATTGCTTGAATCGCATTTTCTCGGCGAGCTGAGCACTTTTTCTGAATTGTGCCGCTCCCGTCACTCTGGTTAGGTTGGCATCGAAAAAAACGCTCTCGGGTGCTTTAGAGTGCCGAGTTTATCACTGCGCATGAAGAAATGACCACCTCCAACGTTTGGTTTATGTTTTATAAGCATTTTTAATTTTATTGCTTAAATCGCATTTTCTCGGCGAGCTGAGCGCTTTTTCTGAATTGTGCCGCTCCCGTCACTCTGGTTAGGTTGGCATCGAAAAAAACGCTCTCGGGTGCTTTAGAGTGCCGAGTTTATCACTGCGCATGAAGAAATGACCACCTCCAACGTTTGGTTTATGTTTTATAAGCATTTTTAATTTTATTTCTTAAATCGCATTTTCTCGGCGAGCTGAGCACTTTTTCTGAATTGTGCCGCTCCCGTCACTCTGGTTAGGTTGGCATCGAAAAAAACGCTCTCGGGTGCTTTAGAGTGCCGAGTTTATCACTGCGCATGAAGAAATGACCACCTCCAACGTTTGGTTTATGTTTTATAAGCATTTTTAATTTTATTGCTTAAATCGCATTTTCTCGGCGAGCTGAGCGCTTTTTCTGAATTGTGCCTGTCCCGTCACTCTGGTTAGGTTGGCATCGAAAAAAACGCTCTCGGGTGCTTTAGAGTGCCGAGTTATTCACTGCGCATGAAGAAATGACCACCTCCAACGTTTGGTTTATGTTTAATAAGCATTTTTAATTGTATTGCTTAAATCGCATTTTCTCGGCGAGCTGAGCGCTTTTTCTGAATTGTGCCGCTCCCGTCACTCTGGTTAGGTTGGCATCGAAAAAAACGCTCTCGGGTGCTTTAGAGTGCCGAGTTTATCACTGCGCATGAAGAAATGACCACCTCCAACGTTTGGTTTATGTTTTATAAGCATTTTTAATTTTATTTCTTAAATCGCATTTTCTCGGCGAGCTGAGCACTTTTTCTGAATTGTACCGCTCCCGTCACTCTGGTTAGGTTGGCATCGAAAAAAACGCTCTCGGTTGCTTTAGAGTGCCGAGTTTATCACTGCGCATGAAGAAATGACCACCTCCAACGTTTGGTTTATGTTTTATAAGCATTTTTAATTTTATTGCTTAAATCGCATTTTCTCGGCGAGCTGAGCGCTTTTTCTGAATTGTGCCTGTCCCGTCACTCTGGTTAGGTTGGCATCGAAAAAAACGCTCTCGGGTGCTTTAGAGTGCCGAGTTATTCACTGCGCATGAAGAAATGACCACCTCCAACGTTTGGTTTATGTTTAATAAGCATTTTTAATTTTATTGCTTGAATCGCATTTTCTCGGCGAGCTGAGCACTATTTCTGAATTGTGCCGCTCCCGTCACTCTGGTTAGGTTGGCATCGAAAAAAACGCTCTCGGGTGCTTTAGAGTGCCGAGTTTATTACTGCTCATTAGGAAATGACCACCTCCAACGTTTGGTTTATGTTTTATAAGCATTTTTAATTTTATTGCTTAAATCGCATTTTCTCGGCGAGCTGAGCGCTTTTTCTGAATTGTGCCGCTCCCGTAACTCTGGTTAGGTTGGCATCGAAAAAAACGCTCTCGGGTGCTTTAGAGTGCCGAGTTTATAACTGCGCATGAAGAAATGACCACTTCCAACGTTTGGTTTATGTTTTATAAGCATTTTTAATTTTATTGCTTAAATCGCATTTTCTCGGCGAGCTGAGCACTTTTTCTGAATTGTGCCGCTCCCGTCACTCTGGTTAGGTTGGCATCGAAAAAAACGCTCTCGGGTGCTTTAGAGTGCCGAGTTTATCACTGCGCATGAAGAAATGACCACCTCCAACGTTTGGTTTATGTTTTATAAGCATTTTTAATTTTATTGCTTAAATCGCATTTTCTCGGCGAGCTGAGCGCTTTTTCTGAATTGTGCCGCTCCCGTAACTCTGGTTAGGTTGGCATCGAAAAAAACGCTCTCGGGTGCTTTAGAGTGCCGAGTTTATTACTGCGCATGAAGAAATGACCACTTCCAACGTTTGGTTTATGTTTTATAAGCATTTTTAATTTTATTGCTTAAATCGCATTTTCTCGGCGAGCTGAGCACTTTTTCTGAATTGTGCCGCTCCCGTCACTCTGGTTAGGTTGGCATCGAAAAAAACGCTCTCGGGTGCTTTAGAGTGCCGAGTTTATTACTGCGCATTAAGAAATGACCACCTCCAACGTTTGGTTTATGTTTTATAAGCATTTTTAATTTTATTGCTTAAATCGCATTTTCTCGGCGAGCTGAGCACTTTTTCTGAATTGTGCCGCTCCCGTCACTCTGGTTAGGTTGGCATCGAAAAAAACGCTCTCGGGTGCTTTAGAGTGCCGAGTTATTCACTGCGCATGAAGAAATGACCACCTCCAACGTTTGGTTTATGTTTAATAAGCATTTTTAATTTTATTGCTTGAATCGCATTTTCTCGGCGAGCTGAGCACTTTTTCTGAATTGTGCCGCTCCCGTCACTCTGGTTAGGTTGGCATCGAAAAAAACGCTCTCGGGTGCTTTAGAGTGCCGAGTTTATCACTGCGCATGAAGAAATGACCACCTCCAACGTTTGGTTTATGTTTTATAAGCATTTTTAATTTTATTGCTTAAATCGCATTTTCTCGGCGAGCTGAGCGCTTTTTCTGAATTGTGCCGCTCCCGTCACTCTGGTTAGGTTGGCATCGAAAAAAACGCTCTCGGGTGCTTTAGAGTGCCGAGTTTATCACTGCGCATGAAGAAATGACCACCTCCAACGTTTGGTTTATGTTTTATAAGCATTTTTAATTTTATTTCTTAAATCGCATTTTCTCGGCGAGCTGAGCACTTTTTCTGAATTGTGCCGCTCCCGTCACTCTGGTTAGGTTGGCATCGAAAAAAACGCTCTCGGGTGCTTTAGAGTGCCGAGTTTATCACTGCGCATGAAGAAATGACCACCTCCAACGTTTGGTTTATGTTTTATAAGCATTTTTAATTTTATTGCTTAAATCGCATTTTCTCGGCGAGCTGAGCGCTTTTTCTGAATTGTGCCTGTCCCGTCACTCTGGTTAGGTTGGCATCGAAAAAAACGCTCTCGGGTGCTTTAGAGTGCCGAGTTATTCACTGCGCATGAAGAAATGACCACCTCCAACGTTTGGTTTATGTTTAATAAGCATTTTTAATTGTATTGCTTAAATCGCATTTTCTCGGCGAGCTGAGCGCTTTTTCTGAATTGTGCCGCTCCCGTCACTCTGGTTAGGTTGGCATCGAAAAAAACGCTCTCGGGTGCTTTAGAGTGCCGAGTTTATCACTGCGCATGAAGAAATGACCACCTCCAACGTTTGGTTTATGTTTTATAAGCATTTTTAATTTTATTTCTTAAATCGCATTTTCTCGGCGAGCTGAGCACTTTTTCTGAATTGTGCCGCTCCCGTCACTCTGGTTAGGTTGGCATCGAAAAAAACGCTCTCGGTTGCTTTAGAGTGCCGAGTTTATCACTGCGCATGAAGAAATGACCACCTCCAACGTTTGGTTTATGTTTTATAAGCATTTTTAATTTTATTGCTTAAATCGCATTTTCTCGGCGAGCTGAGCGCTTTTTCTGAATTGTGCCTGTCCCGTCACTCTGGTTAGGTTGGCATCGAAAAAAACGCTCTCGGGTGCTTTAGAGTGCCGAGTTATTCACTGCGCATGAAGAAATGACCACCTCCAACGTTTGGTTTATGTTTAATAAGCATTTTTAATTTTATTGCTTGAATCGCATTTTCTCGGCGAGCTGAGCACTATTTCTGAATTGTGCCGCTCCCGTCACTCTGGTTAGGTTGGCATCGAAAAAAACGCTCTCGGGTGCTTTAGAGTGCCGAGTTTATTACTGCGCATTAGGAAATGACCACCTCCAACGTTTGGTTTATGTTTTATAAGCATTTTTAATTTTATTGCTTAAATCGCATTTTCTCGGCGAGCTGAGCGCTTTTTCTGAATTGTGCCGCTCCCGTAACTCTGGTTAGGTTGGCATCGAAAAAAACGCTCTCGGGTGCTTTAGAGTGCCGAGTTTATCACTGCGCATGAAGAAATGACCACTTCCAACGTTTGGTTTATGTTTTATAAGCATTTTTAATTTTATTGCTTAAATCGCATTTTCTCGGCGAGCTGAGCACTTTTTCTGAATTGTGCCGCTCCCGTCACTCTGGTTAGGTTGGCATCGAAAAAAACGCTCTCGGGTGCTTTAGAGTGCCGAGTTTATCACTGCGCATGAAGAAATGACCACCTCCAACGTTTGGTTTATGTTTTATAAGCATTTTTAATTTTATTGCTTAAATCGCATTTTCTCGGCGAGCTGAGCGCTTTTTCTGAATTGTGCCGCTCCCGTAACTCTGGTTAGGTTGGCATCGAAAAAAACGCTCTCGGGTGCTTTAGAGTGCCGAGTTTTTCACTGCGCATGAAGAAATGACCACTTCCAACGTTTGGTTTATGTTTTATAAGCATTTTTAATTTTATTGCTTAAATCGCATTTTCTCGGCGAGCTGAGCACTTTTTCTGAATTGTGCCGCTCCCGTCACTCTGGTTAGGTTGGCATCGAAAAAAACGCTCTCGGGTGCTCTAGAGTGCCGAGTTTATTACTGCGCATTAAGAAATGACCACCTCCAACGTTTGGTTTATGTTTTATAAGCATTTTTAATTTTATTGCTTAAATCGCATTTTCTCGGCGAGCTGAGCACTTTTTCTGAATTGTGCCGCTCCCGTCACTCTGGTTAGGTTGGCATCGAAAAAAAACGCTCTCGGGTGCTTTAGAGTGCCGAGTTTATTACTGCGCATTAAGAAATGACCACCTCCAACGTTTGGTTTATGTTTTATAAGCATTTTTAATTTTATTGCTTAAATCGCATTTTCTCGGCGAGCTGAGCACTTTTTCTGAATTGTGCCGCTCCCGTCACTCTGGTTAGGTTGGCGTCGAAAAAAACGCTCTCGGGTGCTTTAGAGTGCCGAGTTATTCACTGCGCATGAAGAAATGACCACCTCCAACGTTTGGTTTATGTTTTATAAGCATTTTTAATTTTATTGCTTAAATCGCATTTTCTCGGCGAGCTGAGCACTTTTTCTGAATTGTGCCGCTCCCGTCACTCTGGTTAGGTTGGCATCGAAAAAAACGCTCTCGGGTGCTTTAGAGTGCCGAGTTTATCACTGCGCATGAAGAAATGACCACCTCCAACGTTTGGTTTATGTTTTATAAGCATTTTTAATTTTATTGCTTAAATCGCATTTTCTCGGCGAGCTGAGCGCTTTTTCTGAATTGTGCCGCTCCCGTCACTCTGGTTAGGTTGGCATCGAAAAAAACGCTCTCGGGTGCTTTAGAGTGCCGAGTTATTCACTGCGCATGAAGAAATGACCACCTCCAATGTTTGGTTTATGTTTAATAAGCATTTTTAATTTTATTGCTTAAATCGCATTTTCTCGGCGAGCTGAGCGCTTTTTCTGAATTGTGCCGCTCCCGTCACTCTGGTTAGGTTGGCATCGAAAAAAACGCTCTCGGGTGCTTTAGAGTGCCGAGTTATTCACTGCGCATGAAGAAATGACCACCTCCAACGTTTGGTTTATGTTTAATAAGCATTTTTAATTTTATTGCTTAAATCGCATTTTCTCGGCGAGCTGAGCGCTTTTTCTGAATTGTGCCGCTCCCGTAACTCTGGTTAGGTTGGCATCGAAAAAAACGCTCTCGGGTGCTTTAGAGTGCCGAGTTTATCACTGCGCATGAAGAAATGACCACTTCCAACGTTTGGTTTATGTTTTATAAGCATTTTTAATTTTATTGCTTAAATCGCATTTTCTCGGCGAGCTGAGCACTTTTTCTGAATTGTGCCGCTCCCGTCACTCTGGTTAGGTTGGCATCGAAAAAAACGCTCTCGGGTGCTCTAGAGTGCCGAGTTTATTACTGCGCATTAAGAAATGACCACCTCCAACGTTTGGTTTATGTTTTATAAGCATTTTTGATTTTATTGCTTAAATCGCGTTTTCTCGGCGAGCTGAGCACTTTTTCTGAATTGTGCCGCTCCCGTCACTCTGGTTAGGTTGGCATCGAAAAAAACGCTCTCGGGTGCTTTAGAGTGCCGAGTTATTCACTGCGCATGAAGAAATGACCACTTCCAACGTTTGGTTTATGTTTTATAAGCATTTTTAATTGTATTGCTTAAATCGCATTTTCTCGGCGAGCTGAGCACTTTTTCTGAATTGTGCCGCTCCCGTCACTCTGGTTAGGTTGGCATCGAAAAAAACACTCTCGGGTGCTTTAGAGTGCCGAGTTTATCACTGCGCATGAAGAAATGACCACCTCCAACGTTTGGTTTATGTTTTATAAGCATTTTTAATTTTATTGCTTAAATCGCATTTTCTCGGCGAGCTGAGCGCTTTTTCTGAATTGTGCCGCTCCCGTCACTCTGGTTAGGTTGGCATCGAAAAAAACGCTCTCGGGTGCTTTAGAGTGCCGAGTTATTCACTGCGCATGAAGAAATGACCACCTCCAACGTTTGGTTTATGTTTAATAAGCATTTTTAATTTTATTGCTTAAATCGCATTTTCTCGGCGAGCTGAGCGCTTTTTCTGAATTGTGCCGCTCCCGTCACTCTGGTTAGGTTGGCATCGAAAAAAACGCTCTCGGGTGCTTTAGAGTGCCGAGTTATTCACTGCGCATGAAGAAATGACCACCTCCACCGTTTGGTTTATGTTTAATAAGCATTTTTAATTTTATTGCTTAAATCGCATTTTCTCGGCGAGCTGAGCACTTTTTCTGAATTGTGCCGCTCCCGTCACTCTGGTTAGGTTGGCATCGAAAAAAACGCTCTCGGGTGCTTTAGAGTGCCGAGTTTATTACTGCGCATTAAGAAATGACCACCTCCAACGTTTGGTTTATGTTTTATAAGCATTTTTAATTTTATTGCTTAAATCGCATTTTCTCGGCGAGCTGAGCACTTTTTCTGAATTGTGCCGCTCCCGTCACTCTGGTTAGGTTGGCATCGAAAAAAACGCTCTCGGGTGCTTTAGAGTGCCAAGTTTATTACTGCGCATTAAGAAATGACCACCTCCAACGTTTGGTTTATGTTTTATAAGCATTTTTAATTTTATTGCTTAAATCGCATTTTCTCGGCGAGCTGAGCACTTTTTCTGAATTGTGCCGCTCCCGTCACTCTGGTTAGGTTTGCATCGAAAAAAACGCTCTCGGGTGCTTTAGAGTGCCGAGTTTATTACTGCGCATTAAGAAATGACCACCTCCAACGTTTGGTTTATGTTTTATAAGCATTTTTAATTTTATTGCTTAAATCGCATTTTCTCGGCGAGCTGAGCGCTTTTTCTGAATTGTGCCGCTCCCGTCACTCTGGTTAGGTTGGCATCGAAAAAAACGCTCTCGGGTGCTTTAGAGTGCCGAGTTATTCACTGCGCATGAAGAAATGACCACCTCCAACGTTTGGTTTATGTTTAATAAGCATTTTTAATTTTATTGCTTAAATCGCATTTTCTCGGCGAGCTGAGCACTTTTTCTGAATTGTGCCGCTCCCGTCACTCTGGTTAGGTTGGCATCGAAAAAAACGCTCTCGGGTGCTTTAGAGTGCCGAGTTTATTACTGCGCATTAAGAAATGACCACCTCCAACGTTTGGTTTATGTTTTATAAGCATTTTTAATTTTATTGCTTAAATCGCATTTTCTCGGCGAGCTGAGCGCTTTTTCTGAATTGTGCCGCTCCCGTCACTCTGGTTAGGTTGGCATCGAAAAAAACGCTCTCGGGTGCTTTAGAGTGCCGAGTTATTCACTGCGCATGAAGAAATGACCACCTCCAACGTTTGGTTTATGTTTAATAAGCATTTTTAATTTTATTGCTTAAATCGCATTTTCTCGGCGAGCTGAGCACTTTTTCTGAATTGTGCCGCTCCCGTCACTCTGGTTAGGTTGGCATCGAAAAAAACGCTCTCGGGTGCTTTAGAGTGCCGAGTTTATTACTGCGCATTAAGAAATGACCACCTCCAACGTTTGGTTTATGTTTTATAAGCATTTTTAATTTTATTGCTTAAATCGCATTTTCTCGGCGAGCTGAGCACTTTTTCTGAATTGTGCCGCTCCCGTCACTCTGGTTAGGTTGGCATCCAAAAAAACGCTCTCGGGTGCTTTAGAGTGCCGAGTTTATCACTGCGCATGAAGAAATGACCACCTCCAACGTTTGGTTTATGTTTAATAAGCATTTTTAATTTTATTGCTTAAATCGCATTTTCTCGGCGAGCTGAGCACTTTTTCTGAATTGTGCCGCTCCCGTCACTCTGGTTAGGTTGGCATCGAAAAAAATGCTCTCGGGTGCTTTAGAGTGCCGACTTTATCACTGCCCATGAAGAAATGACCACCTCCAACGTTTGGTTTATGTTTTATAAGCATTTTTAATTTTATTGCTTAAATCGCATTTTCTCGGCGAGCTGAGCACTTTTTCTGAATTGTGCCGCTCCCGTCACTCTGGTTAGGTTGGCATCGAAAAAAACGCTCACGGGTGCTTTAGAGTGCCGAGTTTATTACTGCGCATTAAGAAATGACCACCTCCAACGTTTGGTTTATGTTTTATAAGCATTTTTAATTTTATTGCTTAAATCGCATTTTCTCGGCGAGCTGAGCACTTTTTCTGAATTGTGCCGCTCCCGTCACTCTGGTTAGGTTGGCATCGAAAAAAACGCTCTCGGGTGCTTTAGAGTGCCGAGTTTATCACTGCGCATGAAGAAATGACCACCTCCAACGTTTGGTTTATGTTTTATAAGCATTTTTAATTTTATTGCTTAAATCGCATTTTCTCGGCGAGCTGAGCACTTTTTCTGAATTGTGCCGCGCTCCCGTCACTCTGGTTAGGTTGGCATCGAAAAAAACGCTCTCGGGTGCTTTAGAGTGCCGAGTTTATCACTGCGCATGAAGAAATGACCACCTCCAACGTTTGGTTTATGTTTTATAAGCATTTTTAATTTTATTGCTTAAATCGCATTTTCTCGGCGAGCTGAGCGCTTTTTCTGAATTGTGCCTCTCCCGTCACTCTGGTTAGGTTGGCATCGAAAAAAACGCTCTCGGGTGCTTTAGAGTGCCGAGTTATTCACTGCGCATGAAGAAATGACCACCTCCAACGTTTGGTTTATGTTTAATAAGCATTTTTAATTTTATTGCTTAAATCGCATTTTCTCGGCGAGCTGAGCGCTTTTTCTGAATTGTGCCGCTCCCGTCACTCTGGTTAGGTTGGCATCGAAAAAAACGCTCTCGGGTGCTTTAGAGTGCCGAGTTATTCACTGCGCATGAAGAAATGACAACCTCCAACGTTTGGTTTATGTTTAATAAGCATTTTTAATTTTATTGCTTAAATCGCATTTTCTCGGCGAGCTGAGCACTTTTTCTGAATTGTGCCGCTCCCGTCACTCTGGTTAGGTTGGCATCGAAAAAAACGCTCTCGGGTGCTTTAGAGTGCCGAGTTTATTACTGCGCATTAAGAAATGACCACCTCCAACGTTTGGTTTATGTTTTATAAGCATTTTTAATTTTATTGCTTAAATCGCATTTTCTCGGCGAGCTGAGCGCTTTTTCTGAATTTTGCCGCTCCCGTCACTCTGGTTAGGTTGGCATCGAAAAAAACGCTCTCGAGTGCTTTAGAGTGCCGAGTTTATTACTGCGCATTAAGAAATGACCACCTCCAACGTTTGGTTTATGTTTTATAAGCATTTTTAATTTTATTGCTTAAATCGCATTTTCTCGGCGAGCTGAGCACTTTTTCTGAATTGTGCCGCTCCCGTCACTCTGGTTAGGTTGGCATCGAAAAAAACGCTCTCGGGTGCTTTAGAGTGCCGAGTTTATCACTGCGCATGAAGAAATGACCACCTCCAACGTTTGGTTTATGTTTTATAAGCATTTTTAATTTTATTGCTTAAATCGCATTTTCTCGGCGAGCTGAGCGCTTTTTCTGAATTGTGCCGCTCCCGTCACTCTGGTTAGGTTGGCATCGAAAAAAAACGCTCTCGGGTGCTTTAGAGTGCCGAGTTATTCACTGCGCATGAAGAAATGACCACCTCCAACGTTTGGTTTATGTTTAATAAGCATTTTTAATTTTATTGCTTAAATCGCATTTTCTCGGCGAGCTGAGCACTTTTTCTGAATTGTGCCGCTCCCGTCACTCTGGTTAGGTTGGCATCGAAAAAAACGCTCTCGGGTGCTTTAGAGTGCCGAGTTATTCACTGCGCATGAAGAAATGACCACCTCCAACGTTTGGTTTATGTTTAATAAGCATTTTTAATTTTATTGCTTAAATCGCATTTTCTCGGCGAGCTGAGCGCTTTTTCTGAATTGTGCCGCTCCTGTCACTCTGGTTAGGTTGGCATCGAAAAAAACGCTCTCGGGTGCTTTAGAGTGCCGAGTTATTCACTGCGCATGAAGAAATGACCACCTCCAACGTTTGGTTTATATTTAATAAGCATTTTTAATTTTATTGCTTAAATCGCATTTTCTCGGCGAGCTGAGCACTTTTTCTGAATTGTGCCGCTCCCGTCACTCTGGTTAGGTTGGCATCGAAAAAAACGCTCTCGGGTGCTTTAGAGTGCCGAGTTTATTACTGCGCATTAAGAAATGACCACCTCCAACGTTTGGTTTATGTTTTATAAGCATTTTTAATTTTATTGCTTAAATCACATTTTCTCGGCGAGCTGAGCACTTTTTCTGAATTGTGCCGCTCCCGTCACTCTGGTTAGGTTGGCATCGAAAAAAACGCTCTCGGGTGCTTTAGAGTGCCGAGTTATTCACTGCGCACGAAGAAATGACCACCTCCAACGTTTGGTTTATGTTTTATAAGCATTTTTAATTTTATTGCTTAAATCGCATTTTCTCGGCGAGCTGAGCGCTTTTTCTGAATTGTGCCGCTCCCGTCACTCTGGTTAGGTTGGCATCGAAAAAAACGCTCTCGGGTGCTTTAGAGTGCCGAGTTTATTACTGCGCATTAAGAAATGACCACCTCCAACGTTTGGTTTATGTTTTATAAGCATTTTTAATTTTATTGCTTAAATCGCATTTTCTCGGCGAGCTGAGCACTTTTTCTGAATTGTGCCGCTCCCGTCACTCTGGTTAGGTTGGCATCGAAAAAAACGCTCTCGGGTGCTTTAGAGTGCCGAGTTTATCACTGCGCATGAAGAAATGACCACCTCCAACGTTTGGTTTATGTTTAATAAGCATTTTTAATTTTATTGCTTAAATCGCATTTTCTCGGCGAGCTGAGCACTTTTTCTGAATTGTGCCGCTCCCGTCACTCTGGTTAGGTTGGCATCGAAAAAAACGCTCTCGGGTGCTTTAGAGTGCCGAGTTATTCACTGCGCATGAAGAAATGACCACCTCCAACGTTTGGTTTATGTTTAATAAGCATTTTTAATTTTATTGCTTAAATCAGATTTTCTCGGCGAGCTGAGCACTTTTTCTGAATTGTGCCGCTCCCGTCACTCTGGTTAGGTTGGCATCGAAAAAAACGCTCTCGGGTGCTTTAGAGTGCCGAGTTTATTACTGCGCATTAAGAAATGACCACCTCCAACGTTTGGTTTATGTTTTATAAGCATTTTTAATTTTATTGCTTAAATCACATTTTCTCGGCGAGCTGAGCACTTTTTCTGAATTGTGCCGCTCCCGTCACTCTGGTTAGGTTGGCATCGAAAAAAACGCTCTCGGGTGCTTTAGAGTGCCGAGTTATTCACTGCGCACGAAGAAATGACCACCTCCAACGTTTGGTTTATGTTTTATAAGCATTTTTAATTTTATTGCTTAAATCGCATTTTCTCGGCGAGCTGAGCGCTTTTTCTGAATTGTGCCGCTCCCGTCACTCTGGTTAGGTTGGCATCGAAAAAAACGCTCTCGGGTGCTTTAGAGTGCCGAGTTTATTACTGCGCATTAAGAAATGACCACCTCCAACGTTTGGTTTATGTTTTATAAGCATTTTTAATTTTATTGCTTAAATCGCATTTTCTCGGCGAGCTGAGCACTTTTTCTGAATTGTGCCGCTCCCGTCACTCTGGTTAGGTTGGCATCGAAAAAAACGCTCTCGGGTGCTTTAGAGTGCCGAGTTTATCACTGCGCATGAAGAAATGACCACCTCCAACGTTTGGTTTATGTTTAATAAGCATTTTTAATTTTATTGCTTAAATCGCATTTTCTCGGCGAGCTGAGCACTTTTTCTGAATTGTGCCGCTCCCGTCACTCTGGTTAGGTTGGCATCGAAAAAAACGCTCTCGGGTGCTTTAGAGTGCCGACTTTATCACTGCGCATGAAGAAATGACCACCTCCAACGTTTGGTTTATGTTTTATAAGCATTTTTAATTTTATTGCTTAAATCGCATTTTCTCGGCGAGCTGAGCACTTTTTCTGAATTGTGCCGCGCCCGTCACTCTGGTTAGGTTGGCATCGAAAAAAACGCTCACGGGTGCTTTAGAGTGCCGAGTTTATTACTGCGCATTAAGAAATGACCACCTCCAACGTTTGGTTTATGTTTTATAAGCATTTTTAATTTTATTGCTTAAATCGCATTTTCTCGGCGAGCTGAGCACTTTTTCTGAATTGTGCCGCTCCCGTCACTCTGGTTAGGTTGGCATCGAAAAAAACGCTCTCGGGTGCTTTAGAGTGCCGAGTTATTCACTGCGCATGAAGAAATGACCACCTCCAACGTTTGGTTTATGTTTTATAAGCATTTTTAATTTTATTGCTTAAATCGCATTTTCTCGGCGAGCTGAGCACTTTTTCTGAATTGTGCCGCTCCAGTCACTCTGGTTAGGTTGGCATCGAAAAAAACGCTCTCGGGTGCTTTAGAGTGCCGAGTTTATCACTGCGCATGAAGAAATGACCACCTCCAACGTTTGGTTTATGTTTTATAAGCATTTTTAATTTTATTGCTTAAATCGCATTTTCTCGGCGAGCTGAGCGCTTTTTCTGAATTGTGCCGCTCCCGTCACTCTGGTTAGGTTGGCATCGAAAAAAACGCTCTCGGGTGCTTTAGAGTGCCGAGTTTATCACTGCGCATGAAGAAATGACCACCTCCAACGTTTGGTTTATGTTTTATAAGCATTTTTAATTTTATTTCTTAAATCGCATTTTCTCGGCGAGCTGAGCGCTTTTTCTGAATTGTGCCGCTCCCGTCACTCTGGTTGGCATCGAAAAAAACGCTTTCGGGTGCTTTAGAGTGCCGAGTTATTCACTGCGCATGAAGAAATGACCAACTCCAACGTTTGGTTTATGTTTAATAAGCATTTTTAATTTTATTGCTTAAATCGCATTTTCTCGGCGAGCTGAGCACTTTTTCTGAATTGTGCCGCTCCCGTCACTCTGGTTAGGTTGGCATCGAAAAAAACGCTCTCGGGTGCTTTAGAGTGCCGAGTTTATCACTGCGCATGAAGAAATGACCACCTCCAACGTTTGGTTTATGTTTTATAAGCATTTTTAATTTTATTGCTTAAATCGCATTTTCTCGGCGAGCTGAGCGCTTTTTCTGAATTGTGCCGCTCCCGTCACTCTGGTTAGGTTGGCATCGAAAAAAACGCTCTCGGGTGCTTTAGAGTGCCGAGTTTATCACTGCGCATGAAGAAATGACCACCTCCAACGTTTGGTTTATGTTTTATAAGCATTTTTAATTTTATTGCTTAAATCGCATTTTCTCGGCGAGCTGAGCGCTTTTTCTGAATTGTGCCGCTCCCGTAACTCTGGTTAGGTAGGCATCGAAAAAAACGCTCTCGGGTGCTTTAGAGTGCCGAGTTTATCACTGCGCATGAAGAATTGACCACTTCCAACGTTTGGTTTATGTTTTATAAGCATTTTTAATTTTATTGCTTAAATCGCATTTTCTCGGCGAGCTGAGCACTTTTTCTGAATTGTGCCGCTCCCGTCACTCTGGTTAGGTTGGCATCGAAAAAAACGCTCTCGGGTGCTCTAGAGTGCCGAGTTTATTACTGCGCATTAAGAAATGACCACCTCCAACGTTTGGTTTATGTTTTATAAGCATTTTTAATTTTATTGCTTAAATCGCATTTTCTCGGCGAGCTGAGCACTTTTTCTGAATTGTGCCGCTCCCGTCACTCTGGTTAGGTTGGCATCGAAAAAAACGCTCTCGGGTGCTTTAGAGTGCCGAGTTTATTACTGCGCATTAAGAAATGACCACCTCCAACGTTTGGTTTATGTTTTATAAGCATTTTTAATTTTATTGCTTAAATCGCATTTTCTCGGCGAGCTGAGCACTTTTTCTGAATTGTGCCGCTCCCGTCACTCTGGTTAGGTTGGCATCGAAAAAAACGCTCTCGGGTGCTTTAGAGTGCCGAGTTATTCACTGCGCATGAAGAAATGACCACCTCCAACGTTTGGTTTATGTTTTATAAGCATTTTTAATTTTATTGCTTAAATCGCATTTTCTCGGCGAGCTGAGCACTTTTTCTGAATTGTGCCGCTCCCGTCACTCTGGTTAGGTTGGCATCGAAAAAAACGCTCTCGGGTGCTTTAGAGTGCCGAGTTTATCACTGCGCATGAAGAAATGACCACCTCCAACGTTTGGTTTATGTTTTATAAGCATTTTTAATTTTATTGCTTAAATCGCATTTTCTCGGCGAGCTGAGCGCTTTTTCTGAATTGTGCCGCTCCCGTCACTCTGGTTAGGTTGGCATCGAAAAAAACGCTCTCGGGTGCTTTAGAGTGCCGAGTTTATTACTGCGCATTAGGAAATGACCACCTCCAACGTTTGGTTTATGTTTTATAAGCATTTTTAATTTTATTGCTTAAATCGCATTTTCTCGGCGAGCTGAGCGCTTTTTCTGAATTGTGCCGCTCCCGTCACTCTGGTTAGGTTGGCATCGAAAAAAACGCTCTCGGGTGCTTTAGAGTGCCGAGTTTATCACTGCGCATTAAGAAATGACCACCTCCAACGTTTGGTTTATGTTTTATAAGCATTTTTAATTTTATTGCTTAAATCGCATTTTCTCGGCGAGCTGAGCACTTTTTCTGAATTGTGCCGCTCCCGTCACTCTGGTTAGGTTGGCATCGAAAAAAACGCTCTCGGGTGCTTTAGAGTGCCGAGTTTATTACTGCGCATTAAGAAATGACCACCTCCAACGTTTGGTTTATGTTTTATAAGCATTTTTAATTTTATTGCTTAAATCGCATTTTCTCGGCGAGCTGAGCACTTTTTCTGAATTGTGCCGCTCCCGTCACTCTGGTTAGGTTGGCATCGAAAAAAACGCTATCGGGTGCTTTAGAGTGCCGAGTTATTCACTGCGCATGAAGAAATGACCACCTCCAACGTTTGGTTTATGTTTAATAAGCATTTTTAATTTTATTGCTTAAATCGCATTTTCTCGGCGAGCTGAGCACTTTTTCTGAATTGTGCCGCTCCCGTCACTCTGGTTAGGTTGGCATCGAAAAAAACGCTCTCGGGTGCTTTAGAGTGCCGAGTTTATTACTGCGCATTAAGAAATGACCACCTCCAACGTTTGGTTTATGTTTTATAAGCATTTTTAATTTTATTGCTTAAATCGCATTTTCTCGGCGAGCTGAGCGCTTTTTCTGAATTGTGCCGCTCCCGTCACTCTGGTTAGGTTGGCATCGAAAAAAACGCTCTCGGGTGCTTTAGAGTGCCGAGTTATTCACTGCGCATGAAGAAATGACCACCTCCAACGTTTGGTTTATGTTTAATAAGCATTTTTAATTTTATTGCTTAAATCGCATTTTCTCGGCGAGCTGAGCACTTTTTCTGAATTGTGCCGCTCCCGTCACTCTGGTTAGGTTGGCATCGAAAAAAACGCTCTCGGGTGCTTTAGAGTGCCGAGTTTATTACTGCGCATTAAGAAATGACCACCTCCAACGTTTGGTTTATGTTTTATAAGCATTTTTAATTTTATTGCTTAAATCGTATTTTCTCGGCGAGCTGAGCGCTTTTTCTGAATTGTGCCGCTCCCGTCACTCTGGTTAGGTTGGCATCGAAAAAAACGCTTTCGGGTGCTTTAGAGTGCCGAGTTATTCACTGCGCATGAAGAAATGACCAGCTCCAACGTTTGGTTTATGTTTAATAAGCATTTTTAATTTTATTGCTTAAATCGCATTTTCTCGGCGAGCTGAGCACTTTTTCTGAATTGTGCCGCTCCCGTCACTCTGGTTAGGTTGGCATCGAAAAAAACGCTCTCGGGTGCTTTAGAGTGCCGAGTTTATTACTGCGCATTAAGAAATGACCACCTCCAACGTTTGGTTTATGTTTTATAAGCATTTTTAATTTTATTGCTTAAATCGCATTTTCTCGGCGAGCTGAGCACTTTTTCTGAATTGTGCCGCTCCCGTCACTCTGGTTAGGTTGGTGTTGTGAATTTTTATTCTGGTATCATGCAATGTATATCTCACTAGTAAGCCTAAGTATGACCAGGTCATGTTCGGGTCAGGTTCGTGTGGTATTGTTTAGGGCTTGGTCCAGGAAGGTAGACTCATTGGCGCCAGACACATCTGGCTTCCATTAACAACTGCTAAGATGCACATGATGTAGAGATGAGGAGGCAACTGCGGGGTCATAGGTCAGCCAACAGCCCCATCTGCGCGCTCCCGCGTGGAGGGAAGCGCAAGAGTATAAGGTTTAGGACGAGAGTAGACAAAGGGACTCGACATCTTGGCTAGGGCGCGAGACACTTCTCTCTGACATCGGTTGAATAAAATCTTTCCCCAATCAGCCATGTGTGACTGAAGTTTTCCTTCCCCAAGCCAGCCACTTTTTCACCATCTTGTTTGGAAGACCAGCTGACCATCGAAGAGAATTCACCACAATTTTGGCGTCACGAACAGTTCTCTTGTCCTTCGGGGAGCCCTCGCCCGCCTGGGTGCGAGCATCGAGCGTCCGGCCGGCAGGCTGAGTTTGAGGTGAGAAGCTTTCACTCACAGTATCGCAATGTGCTCGTGCCTGGTGTGGGGGGGGATGGAGTGGCTCCTAAGCGGGACGGTTAACGGGCCTGGTGTGCCAGTGGCTTGCAAAAAGGGGGGGGGATTGGTCTCCCCTAGCTGGATGTCGACGAGATGTGGATTTTGAAAGGGGGGAGTAGCCCCAATAGAAAAATGAAAATGTTCAATAAAAATAGAAAAAAGAAAAAAGGCAAATAAAAATGGGAAAATAGCATAAAACTTAATGGGGAATGTGCACAACAGTGTGAGTGACATGTCTGGTGTGAATGATGAATGAGAAAGAAAATGCTCCGAGAGAGGGCACGTGAAACAGGACAGGATGTCTGGGACATCGCTGATCGGCTGTCACGAGAGAAGAATAATAGAAAGTCCCATAAAACGTGAACTTTGTTTTGGCTACAGATCCGATGGAGGATGGAAATTTTAGCTGTGTGATTGAGGCGGAAACACAGGTACGATTGAACACTGTGTGCGACAAGAGACGGGCACCACCAAGCCACCGGAGGCACAATTCCCGGGGTCGTGCTGGGACGTTGAGATCACATTCAATGTAGTTGAGATCACACTCAATGTGGTTGAGATGTTCGGTGGGGGCATTTGTCTCTATATATAGGTCGCACGAAAAAGGGAGGCGTGCTGCAGACCGCAATTGGCAAAGCGGAGGAATGGGCAGCCTTGGCATCCGTAACCGTGTGAACGAATGTGGGAAAATTACCGGCTGGGTCTGGGACCAGGGTGCCGAGAAGGATGATGCGCGCAGACCACGTTATTTGAGCACTGATCAGATTAGGAGTTTGTGCGGGTTGCAAGGTTCCCCCGGCTGACAGCTGGTGCGTTAGCCGCTTAGAGAGATACTCTTCGGGCAACTTACCGGGGCGAACCGGTGCGCTGCGGTTGTACCCAAGTCGTCACGGTCCGATTCCGATTGGCGAGGCGCACTATAATAGCACACACTCCTGTCAAAGTCTGATAAAATTTACGGCTTGCAGCAGACCGCAATTGGCAGAGCGGAGGAGTGGGCAGCCGATAGAAATTGGAAAACGTGGAAAAAAGAGGCCTCAGGGGGGTTAATTTTGGTATACCATGTAAGAAAAGTAATTTGTGTGCACACTGAAGTTAAAAATCTGCAGTATAAGGGGAAATGCAAAGCGCTCTTAGGGGAAACAAAGACAAGAAGTGCAAAGGGCATGTTTGTACGTGCACCTGCGCACGGTAAGAAGACACAGAATGACCAAACCGCATGGAAGCGGTTAGTGAGAAGCTACATGAGAGATGGATTCGAATCCCTTTGTCTGTGTTCTATGTTGTGCGTAATGTCTGTAAAGTTTCTGTCAGTTGTCGTCGTTCGTCTAAGCGGTGTGTGCGCTTGGTGTATGGGGTGTGCGTGCGCGCGGATGGGTGTGTGCATGTGCGGTTGTGTGCGCGCTCGGTGTGTGTGCGTTTATGTGCACACGCATGGGAGACGGCAGTGTGAGAAGAAAGGAGGGGGCCCTGGGTGCTCCAAGGCGCGGAATGGTGCTCTGTCGGCAAAGGTGGGGGCCGGCGAGACGCGCGGGCCTGGCCAGCCCGTGGCGTCAACATTGATACGCTGACCCCCCCCCTTGTCCGAGGGCGCTGTGCCGAGGAGCCCGCAAAGGCGAGGCTGGGTCCCCCCGGTGGAGGTCAATGTCGATGAGAACTGAGACATGACGAGGGGAGATCAAATGTGGATGAGCAAAGGGTGCATGATTAACAACGAACGTGCATGATTGAAACTGAAACTTCACTGGCACTAATGTTGAACAGTTTGCAAATAGGCAAGAGAGAGACATGCTTGCAATACTCACTAAAATACTAATGTTTGTGTACCTGTGTGTCTTAAGAAAAGAGTTGGGCCGTGGCAGCAGTGATCTATGGCAGGACGCTACACATTCGGCCCAAGACCGATAGGTGGGGGGAGAAAGTGAAGAAAGGGGGGTTCGCTCGTAAATTAAGAGGGAGCCTGTTGAGGGCGGCCAGCGCCCCTAGTCCATCTGACAACTAATGAGAAAGTGAGTGATTACGTTAACTTGAACGAGATTGCTATTTCTCCTGTTTGCATAACAAATACGAGACGGTGCACGCGCACGTCTCCTCCCAGAGGACAAAGAGACACGGACAGAACTCCCAGGTCGTCTGAGGAAAAGCTTCGCGGAGCGCTGCCCCCAAATTCTTCACTAATTTACGTCAGGACGCCACAAATGCGGCCAGAGACAGATAGAAAGAGGGAGTGAGAGAAGAAAGGGGGGCTAACTCGTAAATATTGAGGAGATATTGGGAGTAATCTATTGGTCCTTCCTTTAACACCTTTTAAATCATTTCCTGGAGTAGATAGGTTAGCAACACGGGAGATTTAGAGGTTCAACAGAAAGACAGTTAAAAGAAAATAACATTTTTGATTTGAACAATTGCAGGCTAACAGGGGCATGAGAAAGCAGAGCTGAGAAGCGGGATCCACTTTGATCGGGGAGATTGGAAATTCACAGCACCATATTCTAAGTCGCATTTTTGAGCAAGCATGACACGCGTGAGAGATCAAGACATAGATCAGGGCTAGTTGTGGGACGCAGACCTCGGAGTTAATTTTGAATAATGATACTGAAGACACAATGTACTGTCCCATTAAATTGGAACTATAGACAAAACGTAGCTCGACAATAGGATGAGTTGCAGGACTTACAATATAAAGACGACATTGCTGTTACTAGGAGAATTCGACTTTTGGTAAACAAACGTTACTAGTGAATGGAGGGCAGCAGCTACATTTGGAGATAGTCTTACAAGTTTGATGTCCCAGTCTGTCTCTCTCAGTGCCAGGATCCCTGAAAACTCGACCCCGAGACTCCGCCTGCAGCCGCGGACGACTACAAGACGGTGCCTGGCTTTGAGGCACCTTTGACCTTTGGCAAGGACAAAGTAAGACTGTTGTTGTGCTTGGAGGGGGCAAGTACACTCCGGAGGATAGACAACATCCTCGGAGACGAGAAAAGACAGTGAGAAGTGGAGGAACTCACAATGTTGAAGAAAAAATGGACATTTGAACAATGGACTCATTCGAGAGTGATGGATGTGTTGGCTCTGAAGCAACAACAAAAGGACACCATCTTGAGAGGGTGAGGTGCGGCAGAAGATATGGACTTGAAATGTCCGACGGCCAAATCGCACTCCTGGCGGTGCTAAGACCTCGTGGGGCTTGGGTTAGAGTGGACAGGAGCTTCATTGTGCACTGGGTTTGACAGAACTGAGGAGATTTGATAAAGGATTGAATAATGCGTAGAGCTACAGAGAGAAGCATCATGGTCAGAGATTGAACAGATTTGAATAAAACAAATGGGCTAAAACGGTGAGAAACAAGAGCGAGATCTGATGTTTTGGCTCACCAGACATGAGAAGTAGAAATCGAGTTAGATAAATTTTAGAATGGGACATCTAGACTAAAGTGGATTCAGCCAAGAAGAAGCTAGGACGCTCGATGTACCTACTCAGTACGATAGAAGTTTGTTGCACCATAGTGGAGGTTGGGTAGTCAGAAAGTTGGATCCGTTAAATTTTTGACTTTCACACATTCATGCATAGGAGTCGCACAAGGCCACAGGTAACAAGATAATGACTGAGATAGGGCTCAAATTCAACTGCACCCACACGGCAATGTTGAAGCAGGAGAGCGAAGTAAGGGATTATATGCTAAACAGTCCGCTGTAGGGTTACCAATAGGAGATTCTGACAAAAGAACTACTAAGAGGTGGAGGCGAAGATAATAGGAGGACATAGATATTCGAAGGTTTAATAAGGGCAAACTCCATTGTCAAAGATCGGATTAGAGCAAGTAGGAACGGGAGTATTTTGGCATTTTAACAGGAATTGGCAGCAAGGGAGATTGAGGATAGAAGATCTGGACAGCAATGACGTGAATTGCATTAAAAACTGCTCATTCGAGGGAGGAGGCTCGGCGCTCCCTGTGTGGAGCTGCAGCTTTGCAGAAGGGGGGCAGGCCGCGCGAGTGAGGAGTGGTGATAGGCGACCACAAGGAAGTAGGGAGAGGTGTTGGATGGTGTGACAGGCAGGAGGTTTAGGAAGAAGTAGAAGAAAGAAAATAAAAAGGGGGGGGGAGTGAGACTCGCCAAGAGGGGCAATAAAGAGAAGCAGACTGAGAAACAGTTTTGAGCAAGACAACGGGGAAAAGGGGGAGAGCCAAATGATGACGTAAAAAGCCAGAGAGAATAGTCTGACCCATCTTTATTGAATTTAATTAACATAAGTAATAGAGATCGAGTTTGTAGGACCAATACGAGGGTATGGAGGCTCCCTCAAAACGCGGGTCCCACAGTTAGTCCCTCAGATAGACATATATGACAATTTGCGATGAATCTGATGAGCGAGTTTATGGAAAATTTAATTGGAGATTTTACAATAGGTCATGTTGACGAGTATGTCCGAATGTGAAGAGTCACTATTAGGAGTCAATATTTGCCTACACACTAACATACTAACTTTGCTTGGTTTGGGGGGAGAGCTGAGTGATAGAGACGGATGAGTGTGTCTGTGAGTGTGTGGATGGGTGAGTGCGCATGTGATCATCTACGGCTGTGTGTGCGCAGTATGATTGGCCAGAGAGGTCTGAAGTTGGGATGATGTGTTTGCCATTGAGGATAAAATTCCTCTCACCTGAAGGGGTGGTGCAGATCGGAGGGACTGGAACTGGTAAGTGATGAGTTCCGATCGGAACCATGGTTCAATGATCAATCAGGGGCACCATCGACAACCAAACGGTTCGATGGAGAAGGCCCGTTTCAGTGATATGGTCAGACAAGACAGAACTAGTATTGAACATCAAGACTTTGGACGATTTGACGTGTGACGACCTTGAGCTCACCCGACGGGGTGACGGACTAGGTGGACAGTGACCAAATGTTTGACGCTTGAGCTTGCTTGCGACATGAGCGAGCTCTGCTTTGTTTTTCTGTGTGACTTGATTTTTTGCAGCAGCAGCAACGGCCGCCAGCCAAGGAGCGGGTTGCGCGTTGCTGGCGTAACTTGCTTTCGTTCTTGCAGGTTGTCGATTGCGTTCGTGGAACGTTTGTGTTGAATTTACAGGAGTATGTTAACCCTTGCTTTTTTGGTTTTTATAATGGACTTGTTGATTACATGGTTTTCAGGACAGGATCCCCGAGCGCCAGGATTCATTTTATGACTGTTTTTGTTTTGATACTTGATGTCTGTTTTTGTGTGTACAAATGTCCGCTGTCAGCGGGGCTATAAGCTCACTGACAGGAGTGCGCTGATTTTTGTGTGTGTTGCCGAGTGTGTGGTGGACAGTCAAGTTTCAGAGACTTGGGGTGACGGTCCCAGGGCCCGGATTGGAGCTAGAGGTTCCACGGGCCTGGCTACAATGAGTGTGGTGATGAGAGGGGACGCTTTGCAGGTTCCTTTTGATACGTAATCACACATTAAGTGAATGTGTCAAAAGGGGGGAGTGGTAAAACAGAAAGGGGTGAGTAGGTTTCAATGTGTAATTGTGATATACGAAGTTTTTTTTTCCAAATTCACTTGTTTTTAAGCTTTAACACAGGGGTCACCAAACTACGGCCCGCGGGCCGGATACGGCCCGCGGGACCGATTAATCCGGCCCGCCAACCCTGAATAAGATTAAGATTAAAGATTAAAGTCCCAATGATCGTCACACACACACCTGGGTGTGGTGAAATTTGTCCTCTGCATTTAACCCATCCCCGTGTGATTTTAATCCATCCCCTGGGGGAGAGGGGAGCAGTGAGCAGCAGCGGTGCCGCGCTCGGGAATCAGTTGGTGATCTAACCCCCCAATTCCAACCCTTAATGCTGAGTGCCAAGCAGGGAGGCAATGGGTCCCATTTTTATAGTCTTTGGTATGACCCGGCCGGGGTTTGAACCCACAACCTTCCAGTCTCAGGGCGGACACTCTTCCACTAGGCCACTGAGCTTGAGCATAAATTGTATTATTAAACTTTTTTTTTTTTTTTGCTCATTTTGCCTGCAATGACTGCGTTTCCCCAGTAGATGGGGAAGCTCGCCTGCGCATTTACTACCGGAAGCCGTGTCAGAAAGCTCGGTGCACACTCACAAGTGCGTGTACGGACATGGCGCACTCGCGCTCTATTTGTATCAGTCCCGAATTTAGAGCGTGGGCTGTGACGACAGCATTCTTGTAATTTGCGCGCTGAGCTTTCAGATGCAGTTTTGCGCTAAAGCCACCCACAAACCTTCCCCTGGAATCCTTCCGTTAAAATGTCGCCCAAGTAAAGCAGGGTGAACACAGTGCCGAGCGTTTAAAAGAGTTGCCAATTTGGCTCGACGTACGCGACGTGACGTTCAGCCACATGAACGTCAACATCTACCCGTCACAGATCGAGGTAAACGGACCAACACCTCGGATCTCGCCTAAGAATTGCCACAACAAATTTTACTCCAGACTATGACGCACTATCAAACTAAAAACTAAAAAGACAGCGGTGTCTACAAGCCTACTGGAACCTACAAAAGGATTATAAGGAAGGAACACAAGAACTTTAAGAGACTGCTCATATGTGTCAGAGAGGTTCTGCTCTGACAACTGAGCTGAACTTTTATCTGTTAAGATTGTGCATGGCACAACAGAAAGTTAATGTTCCATGGGTTTTTTTCTATGAAGAACCCAGAGAGAGTTATTTAGTTATTATTTATTTCCTGTTTTTTCTGTGAAGAACTCAGAGAGGGTTTAGTTATTATTTATTTCATTAATAGTGTTATTATTTGTTTCCTGACTTTTTTTCTGTAAAGAACCTGGTAAGGGTTATTAAATAACCGTTATTTGGTTATGTGTGGCTTTCTGGAAAACAATAATTTTTTAAGCTCCCCTACGATCGTCACACTTTTTCTGTTACAAACTGCCACCGGCCCGCCATCAGAGAAGGGAAAGGTTATGTGGCCCTCACAGGAAAAAGTTTGGGGACCCCTGCTTTAACAGGACACGCCAGAATTCAACTAGCAGTGACGGAAGGAGCCGAAGAAGCGTCTTGAAAGAAAGGGAGTTAACGGGAGACAACAGCCTGGAATGGATGCGAAGCGTGGTAACAATTTAGTGACAATAAGGTTTAAGGTTTTTCAATGACAAAGTACGAAGGACAAATCATACAGTGATTTGGGAATGGACAGTGGCACAGTACACGGCGAAAGTTTGGAAGGTTATTGAATGTGAGGAAGACGGGGCCAGAGACAAGGAACGGGGACATTTCTGAACGCGTGACTGCATCAAAGCTGCTATTACAGGGCAAATGTTTAATTATACATTTTAGGACGAGTAGTTTGCATAACGAATACAGAAAGGATTTGAGTGGCTGTACCGTTTTGGAAAGGTTACGTGAGCGTTGTTTCAGAATGATGACTGGTTTGAACAGTGAGGTGACTCGAACATAAGGCACGGATACATAAAGGTACAGATCTAGGAAACTACAGTATTGTGAGGGATACCGGTTTGAGAATGCTACGCATCTTTAAACTGAAAAAGGAATTTGGGGGTGACAAATAGTATTTGGACGGGAAAAAGAGCGGCTGAAGTGACATGACTGACGGGACTTCAGAAAGATGACAGTGTGATTGAGACAGTGACACCTGCGACAGGAAAGGCTACCAGGAACAGGTAGAATTTACATTGTGACTGGGGGGATCTAGCAACGCTGTCGGCACGACGAGGAATGAGGGGAATGAGTCCTGGAGTGTTTGCTTGTTTGTTTGCTTGTTTGTTTGTTTGCTTGTTTGTTTGTTGGTTTGTTTGTTTGTTTCAGGGATCGCCTCTGGAAACGAGGGGTAGGTGTCGGGAGCCCTCGTGCGTTCTGATGAGATTTCGATGAGACGATTGACACAGCTTTTTCCTCGTTGCCCCCATCACTGCCAAGTATTATTTGAGGGGGCTGGAAACACTGGAGCTATCGGGTTGTGTTGCCCTGCCAGCGGTGGCCGTCGGGGCCGGAAGGACGTCCGGCTGGGCTGCTACCTTTGACATTATGACTCCACATGTTCGCACTGTTAAAGTCACTCGATACAGACAGTAGCTTTAGCTTGTCATAGGTCGCCTGGCTGCTGACCGGGGCCTTGCACGGGATTCAAACGGCCATCATAAGCAACAGGAGGACACTGAACGGACAGCCGGCCCGGGACGGTGCCGTCTACTACTAGTGCTATTTTCCACTGACGGATCAGGGGGACTGGATTTCATATCTGCACGCACTTGTGCATGCGAGGGGGCAGCGCGACAACGGGTTTAATGTTCTTGCATGCTTTGACGTTCGTTTTTATATACCTCACTGTGTTACATCGTTGCTTTGTTTGCCATGTTATTTACTTTATTATGTGACCTCATTTGCTTGCCCCGTGGCATGTTTACGATACAACATTGCATGTTGAGCGATCTGTATTTGTGGGTCGTGGTTCCGCTTGTTGCTGTGTTTAGGGCTCATGCTACGCTTTGTGAAATGTGGTGTGTGCCGGAGCTCCCTTCACCTGACTCTCGCCAGGTGAGAGGCGCCTCCGGGGGTGTAGAATGGGCCTCCCTCTTTTTCCTCGTCATTAGATTGGCGAGGTTTTTTCGACGGCGGTCCGGCAACTTTTTGGGGCTTCTAACGGGCCACAGCAAACCTTTCCTCTCCAAATTGATGGCGTTGGTGATATATTACCGAAGGGGGGTGTGCGGACGGCGTCAATCAGTTAATGGGGTTGGGGGATTCGATCTTGGTCAAATGTGGTTCCTGAGAGGCCTCAGATTGCTGTCAGGGAGGAATTGCTATTAAATTAGGTTGAGCTTTCCTAGTTAATGTAACCTTAAGTAGCATGCCTTGAGCGTGGTTTAGGATGAGACAAATAGGTCCAAATTGTAGACGAAAACCATAAAATGGTTGGGGGAAGGTTTTTGGATTTACCGATGTCTTTTTCGTGTTGAGTTGTTGCCGGGGCACTTGATGTGCCCCGGCAGGGGGGAATGTTGTGAATTTTTATTCTGGTATCATGCAATGTATATCTCACTAGTAAGCCTAAGTATGACCAGGTCATGTTCGGGTCAGGTTCGTGTGGTATTGTTTAGGGCTTGGTCCAGGAAGGTAGACTCATTGGCGCCAGACACATCTGGCTTCCATTAACAACTGCTAAGATGCACATGATGTAGAGATGAGGAGGCAACTGCGGGGTCATAGGTCAGCCAACAGCCCCATCTGCGCGCTCCCGCGTGGAGGGAAGCGCAAGAGTATAAGGTTTAGGACGAGAGTAGACAAAGGGACTCGACATCTTGGCTAGGGCGCGAGACACTTCTCTCTGACATCGGTTGAATAAAATCTTTCCCCAATCAGCCATGTGTGACTGAAGTTTTCCTTCCCCAAGCCAGCCACTTTTTCACCATCTTGTTTGGAAGACCAGCTGACCATCGAAGAGAATTCACCACATTGGCATCGAAAAAAACGCTCTCGGGTGCTTTAGAGTGCCGAGTTTATCACTGCGCATGAAGAAATGACCACCTCCAACGTTTGGTTTATGTTTAATAAGCATTTTTAATTTTATTGCTTAAATCGCATTTTCTCGGCGAGCTGAGCACTTTTTCTGAATTGTGCCGCTCCCGTCACTCTGGTTAGGTTGGCATCGAAAAAAACGCTCTCGGGTGCTTTAGAGTGCCGACTTTATCACTGCGCATGAAGAAATGACCACCTCCAACGTTTGGTTTATGTTTTATAAGCATTTTTAATTTTATTGCTTAAATCGCATTTTCTCGGCGAGCTGAGCACTTTTTCTGAATTGTGCCGCTCCCGTCACTCTGGTTAGGTTGGCATCGAAAAAAACGCTCACGGGTGCTTTAGAGTGCCGAGTTTATTACTGCGCATTAAGAAATGCCCACCTCCAACGTTTGGTTTATGTTTTATAAGCATTTTTAATTTTATTGCTTAAATCGCATTTTCTCGGCGAGCTGAGCACTTTTTCTGAATTGTGCCGCTCCCGTCACTCTGGTTAGGTTGGCATCGAAAAAAACGCTCTCGGGTGCTTTAGAGTGCCGAGTTATTCACTGCGCATGAAGAAATGACCACCTCCAACGTTTGGTTTATGTTTTATAAGCATTTTTAATTTTATTGCTTAAATCGCATTTTCTCGGCGAGCTGAGCACTTTTTCTGAATTGTGCCGCTCCCGTCACTCTGGTTAGGTTGGCATCGAAAAAAACGCTCTCGGGTGCTTTAGAGTGCCGAGTTTATCACTGCGCATGAAGAAATGACCACCTCCAACGTTTGGTTTATGTTTTATAAGCATTTTTAATTTTATTGCTTAAATCGCATTTTCTCGGCGAGCTGAGCGCTTTTTCTGAATTGTGCCGCTCCCGTCACTCTGGTTAGGTTGGCATCGAAAAAAACGCTCTCGGGTGCTTTAGAGTGCCGAGTTTATCACTGCACATGAAGAAATGACCACCTCCAACGTTTGGTTTATGTTTTATAAGCATTTTTAATTTTATTGCTTAAATCGCATTTTCTCGGCGAGCTGAGCGCTTTTTCTGAATTGTGCCGCTCCCGTAACTCTGGTTAGGTTGGCATCGAAAAAAACGCTCTCGGGTGCTTTAGAGTGCCGAGTTTATTACTGCGCATTAAGAAATGACCACCTCCAACGTTTGGTTTATGTTTTATAAGCATTTTTAATTTTATTGCTTAAATCGCATTTTCTCGGCGAGCTGAGCGCTTTTTCTGAATTGTGCCGCTCCCGTCACTCTGGTTAGGTTGGCATCGAAAAAAACGCTCTCGGGTGCTTTAGAGTGCCGAGTTTATCACTGCGCATGAAGAAATGACCACCTCCAACGTTTGGTTTATGTTTTATAAGCATTTTTAATTTTATTGCTTAAATCGCATTTTCTCGGCGAACTGAGCACTTTTTCTGAATTGTGCCGCTCCCGTCACTCTGGTTAGGTTGGCATCGAAAAAAACGCTCTCGGGTGCTTTAGAGTGCCGAGTTTATTACTGCGCATTAAGAAATGACCACCTCCAACGTTTGGTTTATGTTTTATAAGCATTTTTAATTTTATTGCTTAAATCGCATTTTCTCGGCGAGCTGAGCACTTTTTCTGAATTGTGCCGCTCCCGTCACTCTGGTTAGGTTGGCATCGAAAAAAACGCTCTCGGGTGCTTTAGAATGCCGAGTTATTCACTGCGCATGAAGAAATGACCACCTCCAACGTTTGGTTTATGTTTTATAAGCATTTTTAATTTTATTGCTTAAATTGCATTTTCTCGGCGAGCTGAGCACTTTTTCTGAATTGTGCCGCTCCCGTCACTCTGGTTAGGTTGGCATCGAAAAAAACGCTCTCGGGTGCTTTAGAGTGCCGAGTTATTCACTGCGCATGAAGAAATGACCACCTCCAACGTTTGGTTTATGTTTTATAAGCATTTTTAATTTTATTGCTTAAATCGCATTTTCTCGGCGAGCTGAGCACTTTTTCTGAATTGTGCCGCTCCCGTCACTCTGGTTAGGTTGGCATCGAAAAAAACGCTCTCGGGTGCTTTAGAGTGCCGAGTTATTCACTGCGCATGAAGAAATGACCACCTCCAACGTTTGGTTTATGTTTAATAAGCATTTTTAATTTTATTGCTTGAATCGCATTTTCTCGGCGAGCTGAGCACTTTTTCTGAATTGTGCCGCTCCCGTCACTCTGGTTAGGTTGGCAACGAAAAAAACGCTCTCGGGTGCTTTAGAGTGCCGAGTTTATCACTGCGCATGAAGAAATGACCACCTCCAACGTTTGGTTTATGTTTTATAAGCATTTTTAATTTTATTGCTTAAATCGCATTTTCTCGGCGAGCTGAGCGCTTTTTCTGAATTGTGCCGCTCCCGTCACTCTGGTTAGGTTGGCATCGAAAAAAACGCTCTCGGGTGCTTTAGAGTGCCGAGTTTATCACTGCGCATGAAGAAATGACCACCTCCAACGTTTGGTTTATGTTTTATAAGCATTTTTAATTTTATTGCTTAAATCGCATTTTCTCGGCGAGCTGAGCACTTTTTCTGAAATGTGCCGCTCCCGTCACTCTGGTTAGGTTGGCATCGAAAAAAACGCTCTCGGGTGCTTTAGAGTGCCGAGTTTATCACTGCGCATGAAGAAATGACCACCTCCAACGTTTGGTTTATGTTTTATAAGCATTTTTAATTTTATTGCTTAAATCGCATTTTCTCGGCGAGCTGAGCGCTTTTTCTGAATTGTGCCTGTCCCGTCACTCTGGTTAGGTTGGCATCGAAAAAAACGCTCTCGGGTGCTTTAGAGTGCCGAGTTATTCACTGCGCATGAAGAAATGACCACCTCCAACGTTTGGTTTATGTTTAATAAGCATTTTTAATTTTATTGCTTAAATCGCATTTTCTCGGCGAGCTGAGCGCTTTTTCTGAATTGTGCCGCTCCCGTCACTCTGGTTAGGTTGGCATCGAAAAAAACGCTCTCGGGTGCTTTAGAGTGCCGAGTTTATTACTGCGCATTGAGAAATGACCACCTCCAACGTTTGGTTTATGTTTTATAAGCATTTTTAATTTTATTGCTTAAATCGCATTTTCTCGGCGAGCTGAGCGCTTTTTCTGAATTGTGCCGCTCCCGTCACTCTGGTTAGGTTGGCATCGAAAAAAACGCTCTCGGGTGCTTTAGAGTGCCGAGTTATTCACTGCGCATGAAGAAATGACAACCTCCAACGTTTGGTTTATGTTTAATAAGCATTTTTAATTTTATTGCTTAAATCGCATTTTCTCGGCGAGCTGAGCGCTTTTTCTGAATTGTGCCGCTCCCGTCACTCTGGTTAGGTTGGCATCGAAAAAAACGCTCTCGGGTGCTTTAGAGTGCCGAGTTTATTACTGCGCATTAAGAAATGACCACCTCCAACGTTTGGTTTATGTTTTATAAGCATTTTTAATTTTATTGCTTAAATCGCATTTTCTCGGCGAGCTGAGCACTTTTTCTGAATTGTGCCGTCCCGTCACTCTGGTTAGGTTGGCATCGAAAAAAACGCTCACGGGTGCTTTAGAGTGCCGAGTTTATTACTGCGCATTAAGAAATGACCACCTCCAACTTTTGGTTTATGTTTTATAAGCATTTTTAATTTTATTGCTTAAATCGCATTTTCTCGGCGAGCTGAGCACTTTTTCTGAATTGTGCCGCTCCCGTCACTCTGGTTAGGTTGGCATCGAAAAAAACGCTCTCGGGTGCTTTAGAGTGCCGAGTTATTCACTGCGCATGGAGAAATGACCACCTCCAACGTTTGGTTTATGTTTTATAAGCATTTTTAATTTTATTGCTTAAATCGCATTTTCTCGGCGAGCTGAGCACTTTTTCTGAATTGTGCCGCTCCCGTCACTCTGGTTAGGTTGGCATCGAAAAAAACGCTCTCGGGTGCTTTAGAGTGCCGAGTTTATCACTGCGCATGAAGAAATGACCACCTCCAACGTTTGGTTTATGTTTTATAAGCATTTTTAATTTTATTGCTTAAATCGCATTTTCTCGGCGAGCTGAGCGCTTTTTCTGAATTGTGCCGCTCCCGTCACTCTGGTTAGGTTGGCATCGAAAAAAACGCTCTCGGGTGCTTTAGAGTGCCGAGTTTATCACTGCGCATGAAGAAATGACCACCTCCAACGTTTGGTTTATGTTTTATAAGCATTTTTAATTTTATTGCTTAAATCGCATTTTCTCGGCGAGCTGAGCGCTTTTTCTGAATTGTGCCGCTCCCGTAACTCTGGTTAGGTTGGCATCGAAAAAAACGCTCTCGGGTGCTTTAGAGTGCCGAGTTTATCACTGCGCATGAAGAAATGACCACTTCCAACGTTTGGTTTATGTTTTATAAGCATTTTTAATTTTATTGCTTAAATCGCATTTTCTCGGCGAGCTGAGCACTTTTTCTGAATTGTGCCGCTCCCGTCACTCTGGTTAGGTTGGCATCGAAAAAAACGCTCTCGGGTGCTTTAGAGTGCCGAGTTATTCACTGCGCATGAAGAAATGACCACCTCCAACGTTTGGTTTATGTTTTATAAGCATTTTTAATTTTATTGCTTAAATCGCATTTTCTCGGCGAGCTGAGCACTTTTTCTGAATTGTGCCGCTCCCGTCACTCTGGTTAGGTTGGCATCGAAAAAAACGCTCTCGGGTGCTTTAGAGTGCCGAGTTTATCACTGCGCATGAAGAAATGACCACCTCCAACGTTTGGTTTATGTTTTATAAGCATTTTTAATTTTATTGCTTAAATCGCATTTTCTCGGCGAGCTGAGCGCTTTTTCTGAATTGTGCCGCTCCCGTCACTCTGGTTAGGTTGGCATCGAAAAAAACGCTCTCGGGTGCTTTAGAGTGCCGAGTTATTCACTGCGCATGAAGAAATGACCACCTCCAACGTTTGGTTTATGTTTAATAAGCATTTTTAATTTTATTGCTTAAATCGCATTTTCTCGGCGAGCTGAGCGCTTTTTCTGAATTGTGCTGCTCCCGTCACTCTGGTTAGGTTGGCATCTAAAAAAACGCTCTCGGGTGCTTTAGAGTGCCGAGTTATTCACTGCGCATGAAGAAATGACCACCTCCACCGTTTGGTTTATGTTTAATAAGCATTTTTAATTTTATTGCTTAAATCGCATTTTCTCGGCGAGCCGAGCACTTTTTCTGAATTGTGCCGCTCCCGTCACTCTGGTTAGGTTGGCATCGAAAAAAACGCTCTCGGGTGCTTTAGAGTGCCGAGTTTATTACTGCGCATTAAGAAATGACCACCTCCAACGTTTGGTTTATGTTTTATAAGCATTTTTAATTTTATTGCTTAAATCGCATTTTCTCGGCGAGCTGAGCACTTTTTCTGAATTGTGCCGCTCCCGTCACTCTGGTTAGGTTGGCATCGAAAAAAACGCTCTCGGGTGCTTTAGAGTGCCGAGTTATTCACTGCGCACAAAGAAATGACCACCTCCAACGTTTGGTTTATGTTTTATAAGCATTTTTAATTTTATTGCTTAAATCGCATTTTCTCGGCGAGCTGAGCGCTTTTTCTGAATTGTGCCGCTCCCGTCACTCTGGTTAGGTTGGCATCGAAAAAAACGCTCTCGGGTGCTTTAGAGTGCCGAGTTTATTACTGCGCATTAAGAAATGACCACCTCCAACGTTTGGTTTATGTTTTATAAGCATTTTTAATTTTATTGCTTAAATCGCATTTTCTCGGCGAGCTGAGCACTTTTTCTGAATTGTGCCGCTCCCGTCACTCTGGTTAGGTTGGCATCGAAAAAAACGCTCTCGGGTGCTTTAGAGTGCCGAGTTTATTACTGCGCATGAAGAAATGACCACCTCCAACGTTTGGTTTATGTTTAATAAGCATTTTTAATTTTATTGCTTGAATCGCATTTTCTCGGCGAGCTGAGCACTTTTTCTGAATTGTGCCGCTCCCGTCACTCTGGTTAGGTTGGCATCGAAAAAAACGCTCTCGGGTGCTTTAGAGTGCCGAGTTTATTACTGCGCATTAAGAAATGACCACCTCCAACGTTTGGTTTATGTTTTATAAGCATTTTTAATTTTATTGCTTAAATCGCATTTTCTCGGCGAGCTGAGCGCTTTTTCTGAATTGTGCCGCTCCCGTCACTCTGGTTAGGTTGGCATCGAAAAAAACGCTCTCGGGTGCTTTAGAGTGCCGAGTTATTCACTGCGCATGAAGAAATGACCACCTCCAACGTTTGGTTTATGTTTAATAAGCATTTTTAATTTTATTGCTTAAATCGCATTTTCTCGGCGAGCTGAGCACTTTTTCTGAATTGTGCCGCTCCCGTCACTCTGGTTAGGTTGGCATCGAAAAAAACGCTCTCGGGTGCTTTAGAGTGCCGAGTTTATTACTGCGCATTAAGAAATGACCACCTCCAACGTTTGGTTTATGTTTTATAAGCATTTTTAATTTTATTGCTTAAATCGCATTTTCTCGGCGAGCTGAGCACTTTTTCTGAATTGTGCCGCTCCCGTCACTCTGGTTAGGTTGGCATCGAAAAAAACGCTCTCTGGTGCTTTAGAGTGCCGACTTTATCACTGCGCATGAAGAAATGACCACCTCCAACGTTTGGTTTATGTTTAATAAGCATTTTTAATTTTATTGCTTAAATCGCATTTTCTCGGCGAGCTGAGCACTTTTTCTGAATTGTGCCGCGCCCGTCACTCTGGTTAGGTTGGCATCGAAAAAAACGCTCACGGGTGCTTTAGAGTGCCGAGTTTATTACTGCGCATTAAGAAATGACCACCTCCAACGTTTGGTTTATGTTTTATAAGCATTTTTAATTTTATTGCTTAAATCGCATTTTCTCGGCGAGCTGAGCACTTTTTCTGAATTGTGCCGCTCCCGTCACTCTGGTTAGGTTGGCATCGAAAAAAACGCTCTCGGGTGCTTTAGAGTGCCGAGTTATTCACTGCGCATGAAGAAATGACCACCTCCAACGTTTGGTTTATGTTTTATAAGCATTTTTAATTTTATTGCTTAAATCGCATTTTCTCGGCGAGCTGAGCACTTTTTCTGAATTGTGCCGCTCCCGTCACTCTGGTTAGGTTGGCATCGAAAAAAACGCTCTCGGGTGCTTTAGAGTGCCGAGTTTATCACTGCGCATGAAGAAATGACCACCTCCAACGTTTGGTTTATGTTTTATAAGCATTTTTAATTTTATTGCTTAAATCGCATTTTCTCGGCGAGCTGAGCACTTTTTCTGAATTGTGCCGCTCCCGTCACTCTGGTTAGGTTGGCATCGAAAAAAACGCTCTCGGGTGCTCTAGAGTGCCGAGTTTATTACTGCGCATTAAAAAATGACCACCTCCAACGTTTGGTTTATGTTTTATAAGCATTTTTAATTTTATTGCTTAAATCGCATTTTCTCGGCGAGCTGAGCACTTTTTCTGAATTGTGCCGCTCCCGTCACTCTGGTTAGGTTGGCATCGAAAAAAACGCTCTCGGGTGCTTTAGAGTGCCGAGTTATTCACTGCGCATGAAGAAATGACCACCTCCAACGTTTGGTTTATGTTTTATAAGCATTTTTAATTTTATTGCTTAAATCGCATTTTCTCGGCGAGCTGAGCACTTTTTCTGAATTGTGCCGCTCCCGTCACTCTGGTTAGGTTGGCATCGAAAAAAACGCTCTCGGGTGCTTTAGAGTGCCGAGTTTATCACTGCGCATGAAGAAATGACCACCTCCAACGTTTGGTTTATGTTTTATAAGCATTTTTAATTTTATTGCTTAAATCGCATTTTCTCGGCGAGCTGAGCGCTTTTTCTGAATTGTGCCGCTCCCGTCACTCTGGTTAGGTTGGCATCGAAAAAAACGCTCTCGGGTGCTTTAGAGTGCCGAGTTATTCACTGCGCATGAAGAAATGACCACCTCCAACGTTTGGTTTATGTTTAATAAGCATTTTTAATTTTATTGCTTAAATCGCATTTTCTCGGCGAGCTGAGCGCTTTTTCTGAATTGTGCCGCTCCCGTCACTCTGGTTAGGTTGGCATCGAAAAAAACGCTCTCGGGTGCTTTAGAGTGCCGAGTTATTCACTGCGCATGAAGAAATGACCACCTCCAACGTTTGGTTTATGTTTAATAAGCATTTTTAATTTTATTGCTTAAATCGCATTTTCTCGGCGAGCTGAGCGCTTTTTCTGAATTGTGCCGCTCCCGTCACTCTGGTTAGGTTGGCATCGAAAAAAACGCTCTCGGGTGCTTTAGAGTGCCGAGTTATTCACTGCGCATGAAGAAATGACCACCTCCACCGTTTGGTTTATGTTTAATAAGCATTTTTAATTTTATTGCTTAAATCGCATTTTCTCGGCGAGCTGAGCACTTTTTCTGAATTGTGCCGCTCCCGTCACTCTGGTTAGGTTGGCATCGAAAAAAAACGCTCTCGGGTGCTTTAGAGTGCCGAGTTTATTACTGCGCATTAAGAAATGACCACCTCCAACGTTTGGTTTATGTTTTATAAGCATTTTTAATTTTATTGCTTAAATCGCATTTTCTCGGCGAGCTGAGCACTTTTTCTGAAGTGTGCCGCTCCCGTCACTCTGGTTAGGTTGGCATCGAAAAAAACGCTCTCGGGTGCTTTAGAGTGCCGAGTTATTCACTGCGCACGAAGAAATGACCACCTCCAACGTTTGGTTTATGTTTTATAAGCATTTTTAATTTTATTGCTTAAATCGCATTTTCTCGGCGAGCTGAGCGCTTTTTCTGAATTGTGCCGCTCCCGTCACTCTGGTTAGGTTGGCATCGAAAAAAACGCTCTCGGGTGCTTTAGAGTGCCGAGTTTATTACTGCGCATTAAGAAATGACCACCTCCAACGTTTGGTTTATGTTTTATAAGCATTTTTAATTTTATTGCTTAAATCGCATTTTCTCGGCGAGCTGAGCACTTTTTCTGAATTGTGCCGCTCCCGTCACTCTGGTTAGGTTGGCATCGAAAAAAACGCTCTCGGGTGCTTTAGAGTGCCGAGTTTATTACTGCGCATTAAGAAATGACCACCTCCAACGTTTGGTTTATGTTTTATAAGCATTTTTAATTTTATTGCTTAAATCGCATTTTCCCGGCGAGCTCAGCACTTTTTCTGAATTGTGCCGCTCCCGTCACTCTGGTTAGGTTGGCATCGAAAGAAACGCTATCGGGTGCTTTAGAGTGCCGAGTTATTCACTGCGCATGAAGAAATGACCACCTCCAACGTTTGGTTTATGTTTTATAAGCATTTTTAATTTTATTGCTCGCATTTTCTCGGCGAGCTGAGCACTTTTTCTGAATTGTGCCGCTCCCGTCACTCTGGTTAGGTTGGCATCGAAAAAAACGCTCTCGGGTGCTTTAGAGTGCCGAGTTTATTACTGCGCATTAAGAAATGACCACCTCCAACGTTTGGTTTATGTTTTATAAGCATTTTTAATTTTATTGCTTAAATCGCATTTTCTCGGCGAGCTGAGCGCTTTTTCTGAATTGTGCCGCTCCCGTCACTCTGGTTAGGTTGGCATCGAAAAAAACGCTCTCGGGTGCTTTAGAGTGCCGAGTTATTCACTGCGCATGAAGAAATGACCACCTCCAACGTTTGGTTTATGTTTAATAAGCATTTTTAATTTTATTGCTTAAATCGCATTTTCTCGGCGAGCTGAGCACTTTTTCTGAATTGTGCCGCTCCCGTCACTCTGGTTAGGTTGGCATCGAAAAAAACGCTCTCGGGTGCTTTAGAGTGCCGAGTTTATTACTGCGCATGAAGAAATGACCACCTCCAACGTTTGGTTTATGTTTAATAAGCATTTTTAATTTTATTGCTTAAATCGCATTTTCTCGGCGAGCTGAGCACTTTTTCTGAATTGTGCCGCTCCCGTCACTCTGGTTAGGTTGGCATCGAAAAAAACGCTCTCGGGTGCTTTAGAGTGCCGAGTTTATTACTGCGCATTAAGAAATGACCACCTCCAACGTTTGGTTTATGTTTTATAAGCATTTTTAATTTTATTGCTTAAATCGCATTTTCTCGGCGATCTGAGCACTTTTTCTGAATTGTGCCGCTCCCGTCACTCTGGTTAGGTTGGCATCGAAAAAAACGCTCTCGGGTGCTTTAGAGTGCCGAGTTTATCACTGCGCATGAAGAAATGACCACCTCCAACGTTTGGTTTATGTTTAATAAGCATTTTTAATTTTATTGCTTAAATCGCATTTTCTCGGCGAGCTGAGCACTTTTTCTGAATTGTGCCGCGCCCGTCACTCTGGTTAGGTTGGCATCGAAAAAAACGCTCACGGGTGCTTTAGAGTGCCGAGTTTATTACTGCGCATTAAGAAATGACCACCTCCAACGTTTGGTTTATGTTTTATAAGCATTTTTAATTTTATTGCTTAAATCGCATTTTCTCGGCGAGCTGAGCGCTTTTTCTGAATTGTGCCGCTCCCGTCACTCTGGTTAGGTTGGCATCGAAAAAAACGCTCTCGGGTGCTTTAGAGTGCCGAGTTTATCACTGCACATGAAGAAATGACCACCTCCAACGTTTGGTTTATGTTTTATAAGCATTTTTAATTTTATTGCTTAAATCGCATTTTCTCGGCGAGCTGAGCGCTTTTTCTGAATTGTGCCGCTCCCGTAACTCTGGTTAGGTTGGCATCGAAAAAAACGCTCTCGGGTGCTTTAGAGTGCCGAGTTTATTACTGCGCATTAAGAAATGACCACCTCCAACGTTTGGTTTATGTTTTATAAGCATTTTTAATTTTATTGCTTAAATCGCATTTTCTCGGCGAGCTGAGCGCTTTTTCTGAATTGTGCCGCTCCCGTCACTCTGGTTAGGTTGGCATCGAAAAAAACGCTCTCGGGTGCTTTAGAGTGCCGAGTTTATCACTGCGCATGAAGAAATGACCACCTCCAACGTTTGGTTTATGTTTTATAAGCATTTTTAATTTTATTGCTTAAATCGCATTTTCTCGGCGAACTGAGCACTTTTTCTGAATTGTGCCGCTCCCGTCACTCTGGTTAGGTTGGCATCGAAAAAAACGCTCTCGGGTGCTTTAGAGTGCCGAGTTTATTACTGCGCATTAAGAAATGACCACCTCCAACGTTTGGTTTATGTTTTATAAGCATTTTTAATTTTATTGCTTAAATCGCATTTTCTCGGCGAGCTGAGCACTTTTTCTGAATTGTGCCGCTCCCGTCACTCTGGTTAGGTTGGCATCGAAAAAAACGCTCTCGGGTGCTTTAGAATGCCGAGTTATTCACTGCGCATGAAGAAATGACCACCTCCAACGTTTGGTTTATGTTTTATAAGCATTTTTAATTTTATTGCTTAAATTGCATTTTCTCGGCGAGCTGAGCACTTTTTCTGAATTGTGCCGCTCCCGTCACTCTGGTTAGGTTGGCATCGAAAAAAACGCTCTCGGGTGCTTTAGAGTGCCGAGTTATTCACTGCGCATGAAGAAATGACCACCTCCAACGTTTGGTTTATGTTTTATAAGCATTTTTAATTTTATTGCTTAAATCGCATTTTCTCGGCGAGCTGAGCACTTTTTCTGAATTGTGCCGCTCCCGTCACTCTGGTTAGGTTGGCATCGAAAAAAACGCTCTCGGGTGCTTTAGAGTGCCGAGTTATTCACTGCGCATGAAGAAATGACCACCTCCAACGTTTGGTTTATGTTTAATAAGCATTTTTAATTTTATTGCTTGAATCGCATTTTCTCGGCGAGCTGAGCACTTTTTCTGAATTGTGCCGCTCCCGTCACTCTGGTTAGGTTGGCAACGAAAAAAACGCTCTCGGGTGCTTTAGAGTGCCGAGTTTATCACTGCGCATGAAGAAATGACCACCTCCAACGTTTGGTTTATGTTTTATAAGCATTTTTAATTTTATTGCTTAAATCGCATTTTCTCGGCGAGCTGAGCGCTTTTTCTGAATTGTGCCGCTCCCGTCACTCTGGTTAGGTTGGCATCGAAAAAAACGCTCTCGGGTGCTTTAGAGTGCCGAGTTTATCACTGCGCATGAAGAAATGACCACCTCCAACGTTTGGTTTATGTTTTATAAGCATTTTTAATTTTATTGCTTAAATCGCATTTTCTCGGCGAGCTGAGCACTTTTTCTGAAATGTGCCGCTCCCGTCACTCTGGTTAGGTTGGCATCGAAAAAAACGCTCTCGGGTGCTTTAGAGTGCCGAGTTTATCACTGCGCATGAAGAAATGACCACCTCCAACGTTTGGTTTATGTTTTATAAGCATTTTTAATTTTATTGCTTAAATCGCATTTTCTCGGCGAGCTGAGCGCTTTTTCTGAATTGTGCCTGTCCCGTCACTCTGGTTAGGTTGGCATCGAAAAAAACGCTCTCGGGTGCTTTAGAGTGCCGAGTTATTCACTGCGCATGAAGAAATGACCACCTCCAACGTTTGGTTTATGTTTAATAAGCATTTTTAATTTTATTGCTTAAATCGCATTTTCTCGGCGAGCTGAGCGCTTTTTCTGAATTGTGCCGCTCCCGTCACTCTGGTTAGGTTGGCATCGAAAAAAACGCTCTCGGGTGCTTTAGAGTGCCGAGTTTATTACTGCGCATTGAGAAATGACCACCTCCAACGTTTGGTTTATGTTTTATAAGCATTTTTAATTTTATTGCTTAAATCGCATTTTCTCGGCGAGCTGAGCGCTTTTTCTGAATTGTGCCGCTCCCGTCACTCTGGTTAGGTTGGCATCGAAAAAAACGCTCTCGGGTGCTTTAGAGTGCCGAGTTATTCACTGCGCATGAAGAAATGACAACCTCCAACGTTTGGTTTATGTTTAATAAGCATTTTTAATTTTATTGCTTAAATCGCATTTTCTCGGCGAGCTGAGCGCTTTTTCTGAATTGTGCCGCTCCCGTCACTCTGGTTAGGTTGGCATCGAAAAAAACGCTCTCGGGTGCTTTAGAGTGCCGAGTTTATTACTGCGCATTAAGAAATGACCACCTCCAACGTTTGGTTTATGTTTTATAAGCATTTTTAATTTTATTGCTTAAATCGCATTTTCTCGGCGAGCTGAGCACTTTTTCTGAATTGTGCCGTCCCGTCACTCTGGTTAGGTTGGCATCGAAAAAAACGCTCACGGGTGCTTTAGAGTGCCGAGTTTATTACTGCGCATTAAGAAATGACCACCTCCAACTTTTGGTTTATGTTTTATAAGCATTTTTAATTTTATTGCTTAAATCGCATTTTCTCGGCGAGCTGAGCACTTTTTCTGAATTGTGCCGCTCCCGTCACTCTGGTTAGGTTGGCATCGAAAAAAACGCTCTCGGGTGCTTTAGAGTGCCGAGTTATTCACTGCGCATGGAGAAATGACCACCTCCAACGTTTGGTTTATGTTTTATAAGCATTTTTAATTTTATTGCTTAAATCGCATTTTCTCGGCGAGCTGAGCACTTTTTCTGAATTGTGCCGCTCCCGTCACTCTGGTTAGGTTGGCATCGAAAAAAACGCTCTCGGGTGCTTTAGAGTGCCGAGTTTATCACTGCGCATGAAGAAATGACCACCTCCAACGTTTGGTTTATGTTTTATAAGCATTTTTAATTTTATTGCTTAAATCGCATTTTCTCGGCGAGCTGAGCGCTTTTTCTGAATTGTGCCGCTCCCGTCACTCTGGTTAGGTTGGCATCGAAAAAAACGCTCTCGGGTGCTTTAGAGTGCCGAGTTTATCACTGCGCATGAAGAAATGACCACCTCCAACGTTTGGTTTATGTTTTATAAGCATTTTTAATTTTATTGCTTAAATCGCATTTTCTCGGCGAGCTGAGCGCTTTTTCTGAATTGTGCCGCTCCCGTAACTCTGGTTAGGTTGGCATCGAAAAAAACGCTCTCGGGTGCTTTAGAGTGCCGAGTTTATCACTGCGCATGAAGAAATGACCACTTCCAACGTTTGGTTTATGTTTTATAAGCATTTTTAATTTTATTGCTTAAATCGCATTTTCTCGGCGAGCTGAGCACTTTTTCTGAATTGTGCCGCTCCCGTCACTCTGGTTAGGTTGGCATCGAAAAAAACGCTCTCGGGTGCTTTAGAGTGCCGAGTTATTCACTGCGCATGAAGAAATGACCACCTCCAACGTTTGGTTTATGTTTTATAAGCATTTTTAATTTTATTGCTTAAATCGCATTTTCTCGGCGAGCTGAGCACTTTTTCTGAATTGTGCCGCTCCCGTCACTCTGGTTAGGTTGGCATCGAAAAAAACGCTCTCGGGTGCTTTAGAGTGCCGAGTTTATCACTGCGCATGAAGAAATGACCACCTCCAACGTTTGGTTTATGTTTTATAAGCATTTTTAATTTTATTGCTTAAATCGCATTTTCTCGGCGAGCTGAGCGCTTTTTCTGAATTGTGCCGCTCCCGTCACTCTGGTTAGGTTGGCATCGAAAAAAACGCTCTCGGGTGCTTTAGAGTGCCGAGTTATTCACTGCGCATGAAGAAATGACCACCTCCAACGTTTGGTTTATGTTTAATAAGCATTTTTAATTTTATTGCTTAAATCGCATTTTCTCGGCGAGCTGAGCGCTTTTTCTGAATTGTGCTGCTCCCGTCACTCTGGTTAGGTTGGCATCTAAAAAAACGCTCTCGGGTGCTTTAGAGTGCCGAGTTATTCACTGCGCATGAAGAAATGACCACCTCCACCGTTTGGTTTATGTTTAATAAGCATTTTTAATTTTATTGCTTAAATCGCATTTTCTCGGCGAGCCGAGCACTTTTTCTGAATTGTGCCGCTCCCGTCACTCTGGTTAGGTTGGCATCGAAAAAAACGCTCTCGGGTGCTTTAGAGTGCCGAGTTTATTACTGCGCATTAAGAAATGACCACCTCCAACGTTTGGTTTATGTTTTATAAGCATTTTTAATTTTATTGCTTAAATCGCATTTTCTCGGCGAGCTGAGCACTTTTTCTGAATTGTGCCGCTCCCGTCACTCTGGTTAGGTTGGCATCGAAAAAAACGCTCTCGGGTGCTTTAGAGTGCCGAGTTATTCACTGCGCACAAAGAAATGACCACCTCCAACGTTTGGTTTATGTTTTATAAGCATTTTTAATTTTATTGCTTAAATCGCATTTTCTCGGCGAGCTGAGCGCTTTTTCTGAATTGTGCCGCTCCCGTCACTCTGGTTAGGTTGGCATCGAAAAAAACGCTCTCGGGTGCTTTAGAGTGCCGAGTTTATTACTGCGCATTAAGAAATGACCACCTCCAACGTTTGGTTTATGTTTTATAAGCATTTTTAATTTTATTGCTTAAATCGCATTTTCTCGGCGAGCTGAGCACTTTTTCTGAATTGTGCCGCTCCCGTCACTCTGGTTAGGTTGGCATCGAAAAAAACGCTCTCGGGTGCTTTAGAGTGCCGAGTTTATTACTGCGCATGAAGAAATGACCACCTCCAACGTTTGGTTTATGTTTAATAAGCATTTTTAATTTTATTGCTTGAATCGCATTTTCTCGGCGAGCTGAGCACTTTTTCTGAATTGTGCCGCTCCCGTCACTCTGGTTAGGTTGGCATCGAAAAAAACGCTCTCGGGTGCTTTAGAGTGCCGAGTTTATTACTGCGCATTAAGAAATGACCACCTCCAACGTTTGGTTTATGTTTTATAAGCATTTTTAATTTTATTGCTTAAATCGCATTTTCTCGGCGAGCTGAGCGCTTTTTCTGAATTGTGCCGCTCCCGTCACTCTGGTTAGGTTGGCATCGAAAAAAACGCTCTCGGGTGCTTTAGAGTGCCGAGTTATTCACTGCGCATGAAGAAATGACCACCTCCAACGTTTGGTTTATGTTTAATAAGCATTTTTAATTTTATTGCTTAAATCGCATTTTCTCGGCGAGCTGAGCACTTTTTCTGAATTGTGCCGCTCCCGTCACTCTGGTTAGGTTGGCATCGAAAAAAACGCTCTCGGGTGCTTTAGAGTGCCGAGTTTATTACTGCGCATTAAGAAATGACCACCTCCAACGTTTGGTTTATGTTTTATAAGCATTTTTAATTTTATTGCTTAAATCGCATTTTCTCGGCGAGCTGAGCACTTTTTCTGAATTGTGCCGCTCCCGTCACTCTGGTTAGGTTGGCATCGAAAAAAACGCTCTCTGGTGCTTTAGAGTGCCGACTTTATCACTGCGCATGAAGAAATGACCACCTCCAACGTTTGGTTTATGTTTAATAAGCATTTTTAATTTTATTGCTTAAATCGCATTTTCTCGGCGAGCTGAGCACTTTTTCTGAATTGTGCCGCGCCCGTCACTCTGGTTAGGTTGGCATCGAAAAAAACGCTCACGGGTGCTTTAGAGTGCCGAGTTTATTACTGCGCATTAAGAAATGACCACCTCCAACGTTTGGTTTATGTTTTATAAGCATTTTTAATTTTATTGCTTAAATCGCATTTTCTCGGCGAGCTGAGCACTTTTTCTGAATTGTGCCGCTCCCGTCACTCTGGTTAGGTTGGCATCGAAAAAAACGCTCTCGGGTGCTTTAGAGTGCCGAGTTATTCACTGCGCATGAAGAAATGACCACCTCCAACGTTTGGTTTATGTTTTATAAGCATTTTTAATTTTATTGCTTAAATCGCATTTTCTCGGCGAGCTGAGCACTTTTTCTGAATTGTGCCGCTCCCGTCACTCTGGTTAGGTTGGCATCGAAAAAAACGCTCTCGGGTGCTTTAGAGTGCCGAGTTTATCACTGCGCATGAAGAAATGACCACCTCCAACGTTTGGTTTATGTTTTATAAGCATTTTTAATTTTATTGCTTAAATCGCATTTTCTCGGCGAGCTGAGCACTTTTTCTGAATTGTGCCGCTCCCGTCACTCTGGTTAGGTTGGCATCGAAAAAAACGCTCTCGGGTGCTCTAGAGTGCCGAGTTTATTACTGCGCATTAAAAAATGACCACCTCCAACGTTTGGTTTATGTTTTATAAGCATTTTTAATTTTATTGCTTAAATCGCATTTTCTCGGCGAGCTGAGCACTTTTTCTGAATTGTGCCGCTCCCGTCACTCTGGTTAGGTTGGCATCGAAAAAAACGCTCTCGGGTGCTTTAGAGTGCCGAGTTATTCACTGCGCATGAAGAAATGACCACCTCCAACGTTTGGTTTATGTTTTATAAGCATTTTTAATTTTATTGCTTAAATCGCATTTTCTCGGCGAGCTGAGCACTTTTTCTGAATTGTGCCGCTCCCGTCACTCTGGTTAGGTTGGCATCGAAAAAAACGCTCTCGGGTGCTTTAGAGTGCCGAGTTTATCACTGCGCATGAAGAAATGACCACCTCCAACGTTTGGTTTATGTTTTATAAGCATTTTTAATTTTATTGCTTAAATCGCATTTTCTCGGCGAGCTGAGCGCTTTTTCTGAATTGTGCCGCTCCCGTCACTCTGGTTAGGTTGGCATCGAAAAAAACGCTCTCGGGTGCTTTAGAGTGCCGAGTTATTCACTGCGCATGAAGAAATGACCACCTCCAACGTTTGGTTTATGTTTAATAAGCATTTTTAATTTTATTGCTTAAATCGCATTTTCTCGGCGAGCTGAGCGCTTTTTCTGAATTGTGCCGCTCCCGTCACTCTGGTTAGGTTGGCATCGAAAAAAACGCTCTCGGGTGCTTTAGAGTGCCGAGTTATTCACTGCGCATGAAGAAATGACCACCTCCAACGTTTGGTTTATGTTTAATAAGCATTTTTAATTTTATTGCTTAAATCGCATTTTCTCGGCGAGCTGAGCGCTTTTTCTGAATTGTGCCGCTCCCGTCACTCTGGTTAGGTTGGCATCGAAAAAAACGCTCTCGGGTGCTTTAGAGTGCCGAGTTATTCACTGCGCATGAAGAAATGACCACCTCCACCGTTTGGTTTATGTTTAATAAGCATTTTTAATTTTATTGCTTAAATCGCATTTTCTCGGCGAGCTGAGCACTTTTTCTGAATTGTGCCGCTCCCGTCACTCTGGTTAGGTTGGCATCGAAAAAAAACGCTCTCGGGTGCTTTAGAGTGCCGAGTTTATTACTGCGCATTAAGAAATGACCACCTCCAACGTTTGGTTTATGTTTTATAAGCATTTTTAATTTTATTGCTTAAATCGCATTTTCTCGGCGAGCTGAGCACTTTTTCTGAAGTGTGCCGCTCCCGTCACTCTGGTTAGGTTGGCATCGAAAAAAACGCTCTCGGGTGCTTTAGAGTGCCGAGTTATTCACTGCGCACGAAGAAATGACCACCTCCAACGTTTGGTTTATGTTTTATAAGCATTTTTAATTTTATTGCTTAAATCGCATTTTCTCGGCGAGCTGAGCGCTTTTTCTGAATTGTGCCGCTCCCGTCACTCTGGTTAGGTTGGCATCGAAAAAAACGCTCTCGGGTGCTTTAGAGTGCCGAGTTTATTACTGCGCATTAAGAAATGACCACCTCCAACGTTTGGTTTATGTTTTATAAGCATTTTTAATTTTATTGCTTAAATCGCATTTTCTCGGCGAGCTGAGCACTTTTTCTGAATTGTGCCGCTCCCGTCACTCTGGTTAGGTTGGCATCGAAAAAAACGCTCTCGGGTGCTTTAGAGTGCCGAGTTTATTACTGCGCATTAAGAAATGACCACCTCCAACGTTTGGTTTATGTTTTATAAGCATTTTTAATTTTATTGCTTAAATCGCATTTTCCCGGCGAGCTCAGCACTTTTTCTGAATTGTGCCGCTCCCGTCACTCTGGTTAGGTTGGCATCGAAAGAAACGCTATCGGGTGCTTTAGAGTGCCGAGTTATTCACTGCGCATGAAGAAATGACCACCTCCAACGTTTGGTTTATGTTTTATAAGCATTTTTAATTTTATTGCTCGCATTTTCTCGGCGAGCTGAGCACTTTTTCTGAATTGTGCCGCTCCCGTCACTCTGGTTAGGTTGGCATCGAAAAAAACGCTCTCGGGTGCTTTAGAGTGCCGAGTTTATTACTGCGCATTAAGAAATGACCACCTCCAACGTTTGGTTTATGTTTTATAAGCATTTTTAATTTTATTGCTTAAATCGCATTTTCTCGGCGAGCTGAGCGCTTTTTCTGAATTGTGCCGCTCCCGTCACTCTGGTTAGGTTGGCATCGAAAAAAACGCTCTCGGGTGCTTTAGAGTGCCGAGTTATTCACTGCGCATGAAGAAATGACCACCTCCAACGTTTGGTTTATGTTTAATAAGCATTTTTAATTTTATTGCTTAAATCGCATTTTCTCGGCGAGCTGAGCACTTTTTCTGAATTGTGCCGCTCCCGTCACTCTGGTTAGGTTGGCATCGAAAAAAACGCTCTCGGGTGCTTTAGAGTGCCGAGTTTATTACTGCGCATTAAGAAATGACCACCTCCAACGTTTGGTTTATGTTTTATAAGCATTTTTAATTTTATTGCTTAAATCGCATTTTCTCGGCGAGCTGAGCGCTTTTTCTGAATTGTGCCGCTCCCGTCACTCTGGTTAGGTTGGCATCGAAAAAAACGCTCTCGGGTGCTTTAGAGTGCCGAGTTATTCACTGCGCATGAAGAAATGACCACCTCCAACGTTTGGTTTATGTTTAATAAGCATTTTTAATTTTATTGCTTAAATCGCATTTTCTCGGCGAGCTGAGCACTTTTTCTGAATTGTGCCGCTCCCGTCACTCTGGTTAGGTTGGCATCGAAAAAAACGCTCTCGGGTGCTTTAGAGTGCCGAGTTTATTACTGCGCATTAAGAAATGACCACCTCCAACGTTTGGTTTATGTTTTATAAGCATTTTTAATTTTATTGCTTAAATCGCATTTTCTCGGCGATCTGAGCACTTTTTCTGAATTGTGCCGCTCCCGTCACTCTGGTTAGGTTGGCATCGAAAAAAACGCTCTCGGGTGCTTTAGAGTGCCGAGTTTATCACTGCGCATGAAGAAATGACCACCTCCAACGTTTGGTTTATGTTTAATAAGCATTTTTAATTTTATTGCTTAAATCGCATTTTCTCGGCGAGCTGAGCACTTTTTCTGAATTGTGCCGCGCCCGTCACTCTGGTTAGGTTGGCATCGAAAAAAACGCTCACGGGTGCTTTAGAGTGCCGAGTTTATTACTGCGCATTAAGAAATGACCACCTCCAACGTTTGGTTTATGTTTTATAAGCATTTTTAATTTTATTGCTTAAATCGCATTTTCTCGGCGAGCTGAGCACTTTTTCTGAATTGTGCCGCTCCCGTCACTCTGGTTAGGTTGGCATCGAAAAAAACGCTCTCGGGTGCTTTAGAGTGCCGAGTTATTCACTGCGCATGAAGAAATGACCACCTCCAACGTTTGGTTTATGTTTTATAAGCATTTTTAATTTTATTGCTTAAATCGCATTTTCTCGGCGAGCTGAGCACTTTTTCTGAATTGTGCCGCTCCCGTCACTCTGGTTAGGTTGGCATCGAAAAAAACGCTCTCGGGTGCTTTAGAGTGCCGAGTTTATCACTGCGCATGAAGAAATGACCACCTCCAACGTTCGGTTTATGTTTTATAAGCATTTTTAATTTTATTGCTTAAATCGCATTTTCTCGGCGAGCTGAGCACTTTTTCTGAATTGTGCCGCTCCCGTCACTCTGGTTAGGTTGGCATCGAAAAAAACGCTCTCGGGTGCTCTAGAGTGCCGAGTTTATTACTGCGCATTAAAAAATGACCACCTCCAACGTTTGGTTTATGTTTTATAAGCATTTTTAATTTTATTGCTTAAATCGCATTTTCTCGGCGAGCTGAGCACTTTTTCTGAATTGTGCCGCTCCCGTCACTCTGGTTAGGTTGGCATCGAAAAAAACGCTCTCGGGTGCTTTAGAGTGCCGAGTTATTCACTGCGCATGAAGAAATGACCACCTCCAACGTTTGGTTTATGTTTTATAAGCATTTTTAATTTTATTGCTTAAATCGCATTTTCTCGGCGAGCTGAGCACTTTTTCTGAATTGTGCCGCTCCCGTCACTCTGGTTAGGTTGGCATCGAAAAAAACGCTCTCGGGTGCTTTAGAGTGCCGAGTTTATCACTGCGCATGAAGAAATGACCACCTCCAACGTTTGGTTTATGTTTTATAAGCATTTTTAATTTTATTGCTTAAATCGCATTTTCTCGGCGAGCTGAGCGCTTTTTCTGAATTGTGCCGCTCCCGTCACTCTGGTTAGGTTGGCATCGAAAAAAACGCTCTCGGGTGCTTTAGAGTGCCGAGTTATTCACTGCCTATGAAGAAATGACCACCTCCAACGTTTGGTTTATGTTTAATAAGCATTTTTAATTTTATTGCTTAAATCGCATTTTCTCGGCGAGCTGAGCGCTTTTTCTGAATTGTGCCGCTCCCGTCACTCTGGTTAGGTTGGCATCGAAAAAAACGCTCTCGGGTGCTTTAGAGTGCCGAGTTATTCACTGCGCATGAAGAAATGACCACCTCCAACGTTTGGTTTATGTTTAATAAGCATTTTTAATTTTATTGCTTAAATCGCATTTTCTCGGCGAGCTGAGCACTTTTTCTGAATTGTGCCGCTCCCGTCACTCTGGTTAGGTTGGCATCGAAAAAAACGCTCTCGGGTGCTTTAGAGTGCCGAGTTTATTACTGCGCATTAAGAAATGACCACCTCCAACGTTTGGTTTATGTTTTATAAGCATTTTTAATTTTATTGCTTAAATCGCATTTTCTCGGCGAGCTGAGCACTTTTTCTGAATTGTGCCGCTCCCGTCACTCTGGTTAGGTTGGCATCGAAAAAAACGCTCTCGGGTGCTTTAGAGTGCCGAGTTATTCACTGCGCACGAAGAAATGACCACCTCCAACGTTTGGTTTATAGTTTATAAGCATTTTTAATTTTATTGCTTAAATCGCATTTTCTCGGCGAGCTGAGCGCTTTTTCTTGTGCCGCTCCCGTCACTCTGGTTAGGTTGGCATCGAAAAAAACGCTCTCGGGTGCTTTAGAGTGCCGAGTTTATTACTGCGCATTAAGAAATGACCACCTCCAACGTTTGGTTTATGTTTTATAAGCATTTTTAATTTTATTGCTTAAATCGCATTTTCTCGGCGAGCTGAGCACTTTTTCTGAATTGTGCCGCTCCCGTCACTCTGGTTAGGTTGGCATCGAAAAAAACGCTCTCGGTTGCTTTAGAGTGCCGAGTTTATTACTGCGCATTAAGAAATGACCACCTCCAACGTTTGGTTTATGTTTTATAAGCATTTTTAATTTTATTGCTTAAATCGCATTTTCTCGGCGAGCTGAGCACTTTTTCTGAATTGTGCCGCTCCCGTCACTCTGGTTAGGTTGGCATCGAAAAAAACGCTATCGGGTGCTTTAGAGTGCCGAGTTATTCACTGCGCATGAAGAAATGACCACCTCCAACGTTTGGTTTATGTTTAATAAGCATTTTTAATTTTATTGCTTAAATCGCATTTTCTCGGCGAGCTGAGCACTTTTTCTGAATTGTGCCGCTCCCGTCACTCTGGTTAGGTTGGCATCGAAAAAAACGCTCTCGGGTGCTTTAGAGTGCCGAGTTTATTACTGCGCATTAAGAAATGACCACCTCCAACGTTTGGTTTATGTTTTATAAGCATTTTTAATTTTATTGCTTAAATCGCATTTTCTCGGCGAGCTGAGCACTTTTTCTGAATTGTGCCGCTCCCGTCACTCTGGTTAGGTTGGCATCGAAAAAAACGCTCTCGGGTGCTTTAGAGTGCCGAGTTTATCACTGCGCATGAAGAAATGACCACCTCCAACGTTTGGTTTATGTTTTATAAGCATTTTTAATTTTATTGCTTAAATCGCATTTTCTCGGCGAGCTGAGCACTTTTTCTGAATTGTGCCGCTCCCGTCACTCTGGTTAGGTTGGCATCGAAAAAAACGCTCTCGGGTGCTCTAGAGTGCCGAGTTTATTACTGCGCATTAAAAAATGACCACCTCCAACGTTTGGTTTATGTTTTATAAGCATTTTTAATTTTATTGCTTAAATCGCATTTTCTCGGCGAGCTGAGCACTTTTTCTGAATTGTGCCGCTCCCGTCACTCTGGTTAGGTTGGCATCGAAAAAAACGCTCTCGGGTGCTTTAGAGTGCCGAGTTATTCACTGCGCATGAAGAAATGACCACCTCCAACGTTTGGTTTATGTTTTATAAGCATTTTTAATTTTATTGCTTAAATCGCATTTTCTCGGCGAGCTGAGCACTTTTTCTGAATTGTGCCGCTCCCGTCACTCTGGTTAGGTTGGCATCGAAAAAAACGCTCTCGGGTGCTTTAGAGTGCCGAGTTTATCACTGCGCATGAAGAAATGACCACCTCCAACGTTTGGTTTATGTTTTATAAGCATTTTTAATTTTATTGCTTAAATCGCATTTTCTCGGCGAGCTGAGCGCTTTTTCTGAATTGTGCCGCTCCCGTCACTCTGGTTAGGTTGGCATCGAAAAAAACGCTCTCGGGTGCTTTAGAGTGCCGAGTTTATTACTGCGCATTAAGAAATGACCACCTCCAACGTTTGGTTTATGTTTTATAAGCATTTTTAATTTTATTGCTTAAGTCGCATTTTCTCGGCGAGCTGAGCACTTTTTCTGAATTGTGCCGCTCCCGTCACTCTGGTTAGGTTGGCATCGAAAAAAACGCTCTCGGGTGCTTTAGAGTGCCGAGTTTATTACTGCGCATTGAGAAATGACCACCTCCAACGTTTGGTTTATGTTTTATAAGCATTTTTAATTTTATTGCTTAAATCGCATTTTCTCGGCGAGCTGAGCACTTTTTCTGAATTGTGCCGCTCCCGTCACTCTGGTTAGGTTGGCATCGAAAAAAACGCTCTCGGGTGCTTTAGAGTGCCGAGTTTATTACTGCGCATTAAGAAATGACCACCTCCAACGTTTGGTTTATGTTTTATAAGCATTTTTAATTTTATTGCTTAAATCGCATTTTCTCGGCGAGCTGAGCGCTTTTTCTGAATTGTGCCGCTCCCGTCACTCTGGTTAGGTTGGCATCGAAAAAAACGCTCTCGGGTGCTTTAGAGTGCCGAGTTATTCACTGCGCATGAAGAAATGACCACCTCCAACGTTTGGTTTATGTTTAATAAGCATTTTTAATTTTATTGCTTAAATCGCATTTTCTCGGCGAGCTGAGCACTTTTTCTGAATTGTGCCGCTCCCGTCACTCTGGTTAGGTTGGCATCGAAAAAAACGCTCTCGGGTGCTTTAGAGTGCCGAGTTTATTACTGCGCATTAAGAAATGACCACCTCCAAAGTTTGGTTTATGTTTTATAAGCATTTTTAATTTTATTGCTTAAATCGCATTTTCTCGGCGAGCTGAGCGCTTTTTCTGAATTGTGCCGCTCCCGTCACTCTGGTTAGGTTGGCATCGAAAAAAACGCTTTCGGGTGCTTTAGAGTGCCGAGTTATTCACTGCGCATGAAGAAATGACCAGCTCCAACGTTTGGTTTATGTTTAATAAGCATTTTTAATTTTATTGCTTAAATCGCATTTTCTCGGCGAGCTGAGCACTTTTTCTGAATTGTGCCGCTCCCGTCACTCTGGTTAGGTTGGCATCGAAAAAAACGCTCTCGGGTGCTTTAGAGTGCCGAGTTTATTACTGCGCATTAAGAAATGACCACCTCCAACGTTTGGTTTATGTTTTATAAGCTTTTTTAATTTTATTGCTTAAATCGCATTTTCTCGGCGAGCTGAGCACTTTTTCTGAATTGTGCCGCTCCCGTCACTCTGGTTAGGTTGGCATCGAAAAAAAACGCTCTCGGGTGCTTTAGAGTGCCGAGTTTATCACTGCGCATGAAGAAATGACCACCTCCAACGTTTGGTTTATGTTTAATAAGCATTTTCAATTTTATTGCTTAAATCGCATTTTCTCGGCGAGCTGAGCACTTTTTCTGAATTGTGCCGCTCCCGTCACTCTGGTTAGGTTGGCAACGAAAAAAACGCTCTCGGGTGCTTTAGAGTGCCGACTTTATCACTGCGCGTGAAGAAATGACCACCTCCAACGTTTGGTTTATGTTTTATAAGCATTTTTAATTTTATTGCTTAAATCGCATTTTCTCGGCGAGCTGAGCACTTTTTCTGAATTGTGCCGCTCCCGTCACTCTGGTTAGGTTGGCATCGAAAAAAACGCTCACGGGTGCTTTAGAGTGCCGAGTTTATTACTGCGCATTAAGAAATGACCACCTCCAACGTTTGGTTTATGTTTTATAAGCATTTTTAATTTTATTGCTTAAATCGCATTTTCTCGGCGAGCTGAGCACTTTTTCTGAATTGTGCCGCTCCCGTCACTCTGGTTAGGTTGGCATCGAAAAAAACGCTCTCGGGTGCTTTAGAGTGCCGAGTTATTCACTGCGCATGAAGAAATGACCACCTCCAACGTTTGGTTTATGTTTTATAAGCATTTTTAATTTTATTGCTTAAATCGCATTTTCTCGGCGAGCTGAGCACTTTTTCTGAATTGTGCCGCTCCCGTCACTCTGGTTAGGTTGGCATCGAAAAAAACGCTCTCGGGTGCTTTAGAGTGCCGAGTTATTCACTGCGCATGAAGAAATGACCACCTCCAACGTTTGGTTTATGTTTAATAAGCATTTTTAATTTTATTGCTTAAATCGCATTTTCTCGGCGAGCTGAGCGCTTTTTCTGAATTGTGCCGCTCCCGTCACTCTGGTTAGGTTGGCATCGAAAAAAACGCTCTCGGGTGCTTTAGAGTGCCGAGTTTATCACTGCGCATGAAGAAATGACCACCTCCAACGTTTGGTTTATGTTTTAAAAGCATTTTTAATTTTATTGCTTAAATCGCATTTTCTCGGCGAGCTGAGCGCTTTTTCTGAATTGTGCCGCTCCCATAACTCTGGTTAGGTTGGCATCGAAAAAAACGCTCTCGGGTGCTTTAGAGTGCCGAGTTTATCACTGCGCATGAAGAAATGACCACTTCCAACGTTTGGTTTATGTTTTATAAGCATTTTTAATTTTATTGCTTAAATCGCATTTTCTCGGCGAGCTGAGCACTTTTTCTGAATTGTGCCGCTCCCGTCACTTTGGTTAGGTTGGCATCGAAAAAAACGCTCTCGGGTGCTCTAGAGTGCCGAGTTTATTACTGCGCATTAAGAAATGACCACCTCCAACGTTTGGTTTATGTTTTATAAGCATTTTTAATTTTATTGCTTAAATCGCATTTTCTCGGCGAGCTGAGCACTTTTTCTGAATTGTGCCGCTCCCGTCACTCTGGTTAGGTTGGCATCGAAAAAAACGCTCTCGGGTGCTTTAGAGTGCCGAGTTTATTACTGCGCATTAAGAAATGACCACCTCCAACGTTTGGTTTATGTTTTATAAGCATTTTTAATTTTATTGCTTAAATCGCATTTTCTCGGCGAGCTGAGCACTTTTTCTGAATTGTGCCGCTCCCGTCACTCTGGTTAGGTTGGCATCGAAAAAAACGCTCTCGGGTGCTTTAGAGTGCCGAGTTATTCACTGCGCATGAAGAAATGACCACCTCCAACGTTTGGTTTATGTTTTATAAGCATTTTTAATTTTATTGCTTAAATCGCATTTTCTCGGCGAGCTGAGCACTTTTTCTGAATTGTGCCGCTCCCGTCACTCTGGTTAGGTTGGCATCGAAAAAAACGCTCTCGGGTGCTTTAGAGTACCGAGTTTATCACTGCGCATGAAGAAATGACCACCTCCAACGTTTGGTTTATGTTTTATAAGCATTTTTAATTTTATTGCTTAAATCGCATTTTCTCGGCGAGCTGAGCGCTTTTTCTGAATTGTGCCGCTCCCGTCACTCTGGTTAGGTTGGCATCGAAAAAAACGCTCTCGGGTGCTTTAGAGTGCCGAGTTTATCACTGCGCATGAAGAAATGACCACTTCCAACGTTTGGTTTATGTTTTATAAGCATTTTTAATTTTATTGCTTAAATCGCATTTTCTCGGCGAGCTGAGCACTTTTTCTGAATTGTGCCGCTCCCGTCACTCTGGTTAGGTTGGCATCGAAGAAAACGCTCTCGGGTGCTCTAGAGTGCCGAGTTTATTACTGCGCATTAAGAAATGACCACCTCCAACGTTTGGTTTATGTTTTATAAGCATTTTTAATTTTATTGCTTAAATCGCATTTTCTCGGCGAGCTGAGCACTTTTTCTGAATTGTGCCGCTCCCGTCACTCTGGTTAGGTTGGCATCGAAAAAAACGCTCTCGGGTGCTTTAGAGTGCCGAGTTTATTACTGCGCGTTAAGAAATGACCACCTCCAACGTTTGGTTTATGTTTTATAAGCATTTTTAATTTTATTGCTTAAATCGCATTTTCTCGGCGAGCTGAGCACTTTTTCTGAATTGTGCTGCTCCCGTCACTCTGGTTAGGTTGGCATCGAAAAAAACGCTCTCGGGTGCTTAAGAGTGCCGAGTTATTCACTGCGCATGAAGAAATGACAACCTCCAACGTTTGGTTTATGTTTTATAAGCATTTTTAATTTTATTGCTTAAATCGCATTTTCTCGGCGAGCTGAGCACTTTTTCTGAATTGTGCCGCTCCCGTCACTCTGGTTAGGTTGGCATCGAAAAAAACGCTCTCGGGTGCTTTAGAGTGCCGAGTTTATCACTGCGCATGAAGAAATGACCACCTCCAACGTTTGGTTTATGTTTTATAAGCATTTTTAATTTTATTGCTTAAATCGCATTTTCTCGGCGAGCTGAGCGCTTTTTCTGAATTGTGCCGCTCCCGTCACTCTGGTTAGGTTGGCATCGAAAAAAACGCTCTCGGGTGCTTTAGAGTGCCGAGTTATTCACTGCGCATGAAGAAATGACCACCTCCAATGTTTGGTTTATGTTTAATAAGCATTTTTAATTTTATTGCTGAAATCGCATTTTCTCGGCGAGCTGAGCGCTTTTTCTGAATTGTGCCGCTCCCGTCACTCTGGTTAGGTTGGCATCGAAAAAAACGCTCTCGGGTGCTTTAGAGTGCCGAGTTATTCACTGCGCATGAAGAAATGACCACCTCCAAAGTTTGGTTTATGTTTAATAAGAATTTTTAATTTTATTGCTTAAATCGCATTTTCTCGGCGAGCTGAGCACTTTTTCTGAATTGTGCCGCTCCCGTCACTCTGGTTAGGTTGGCATCGAAAAAAACGCTCTCGGGTGCTTTAGAGTGCCGAGTTATTCACTGCGCATGAAGAAATGACCACCTCCAACGTTTGGTTTATGTTTTATAAGCATTTTTAATTTTATTGCTTAAATCGCATTTTCTCGGCGAGCTGAGCACTTTTTCTGAATTGTGCCGCTCCCGTCACTCTGGTTAGGTTGGCATCGAAAAAAACGCTCTCGGGTGCTTTAGAGTGCCGAGTTTATTACTGCGCATTACGAAATGACCACCTCCAACGTTTGGTTTATGTTTTATAAGCATTTTTAATTTTATTGCTTAAATCGCATTTTCTCGGCGAGCTGAGCACTTTTTCTGAATTGTGCCGCTCCCGTCACTCTGGTTAGGTTGGCATCGAAAAAAAACGCTCTCGGGTGCTTTAGAGTGCCGAGTTATTCACTGCGCACGAAGAAATGACCACCTCCAACGTTTGGTTTATGTTTTATAAGCATTTTTAATTTTATTGCTTAAATCGCATTTTCTCGGCGAGCTGAGCGCTTTTTCTGAATTGTGCCGCTCCCGTCACTCTGGTTAGGTTGGCATCGAAAAAAACGCTCTCGGGTGCTTTAGAGTGCCGAGTTTATTACTGCGCATTACGAAATGACCACCTCCAACGTTTGGTTTATGTTTTATAAGCATTTTTAATTTTATTGCTTAAATCGCATTTTCTCGGCGAGCTGAGCACTTTTTCTAAATTGTGCCGCTCCCGTCACTCTGGTTAGGTTGGCATCGAAAAAAACGCTCTCGGGTGCTTTAGAGTGCCGAGTTTATCACTGCGCATGAAGAAATGACCACCTCCAACGTTTGGTTTATGTTTTATAAGCATTTTTAATTTTATTGCTTAAATCGCATTTTCTCGGCGAGCTGAGCGCTTTTTCTGAATTGTGCCGCTCCCGTCACTCTGGTTAGGTTGGCATCGAAAAAAACGCTCTCGGGTGCTTTAGAGTGCCGAGTTATTCACTGCGCATGAAGAAATGACCACCTCCAACGTTTGGTTTATGTTTTATAAGCATTTTTAATTTTATTGCTTAAATCGCATTTTCTCGGCGAGCTGAGCACTTTTTCTGAATTGTGCCGCTCCCGTCACTCTGGTTAGGTTGGCATCGAAAAAAACGCTCTCGGGTGCTCTAGAGTGCCGAGTTATTCACTGCGCATGAAGAAATGACCACCTCCAACGTTTGGTTTATGTTAAATAAGCATTTTTAATTTTATTGCTTAAATCGCATTTTCTCGGCGAGCTGAGCACTTTTTCTGAATTGTGCCGCTCCCGTCACTCTGGTTAGGTTGGCATCGAAAAAAACGCTCTCGGGTGCTTTAGAGTGCCGAGTTTATTACTGCGCATTAGGAAATGACCACCTCCAACGTTTGGTTTATGTTTTATAAGCATTTTTAATTTTATTGCTTAAATCGCATTTTCTCGGCGAGCTGAGCGCTTTTTCTGAATTGTGCCGCTCCCGTCACTCTGGTTAGGTTGGCATCGAAAAAAACGCTCTCGGGTGCTTTAGAGTGCCGAGTTTATTACTGCGCATTAAGAAATGACCACCTCCAACGTTTGGTTTATGTTTTATAAGCATTTTTAATTTTATTGCTTAAATCGCATTTTCTCGGCGAGCTGAGCACTTTTTCTGAATTGTGCCGCTCCCGTCACTCTGGTTAGGTTGGCATCGAAAAAAACGCTCTCGGGTGCTTTAGAGTGCCGAGTTTATTACTGCGCATTGAGAAATGACCACCTCCAACGTTTGGTTTATGTTTTATAAGCATTTTTAATTTTATTGCTTAAATCGCATTTTCTCGGCGAGCTGAGCACTTTTTCTGAATTGTGCCGCTCCCGTCACTCTGGTTAGGTTGGCATCGAAAAAAACGCTCTCGGGTGCTTTAGAGTGCCGAGTTTATTACTGCGCATTAAGAAATGACCACCTCCAACGTTTGGTTTATGTTTTATAAGCTTTTTTAATTTTATTGCTTAAATCGCATTTTCTCGGCGAGCTGAGCGCTTTTTCTGAATTGTGCCGCTCCCGTCACTCTGATTAGGTTGGCATCGAAAAAAACGCTCTCGGGTGCTTTAGAGTGCCGAGTTTATCACTGCGCATGAAGAAATGACCACCTCCAACGTTTGGTTTATGTTTTATAAGCATTTTTAATTTTATTGCTTAAATCGCATTTTCTCGGCGAGCTGAGCGCTTTTTCTGAATTGTGCCGCTCCCGTAACTCTGGTTAGGTTGGCATCGAAAAAAACGCTCTCGGGTGCTTTAGAGTGCCGAGTTTATCACTGCGCATGAAGAAATGACCACTTCCAACGTTTGGTTTATGTTTTATAAGCATTTTTAATTTTATTGCTTAAATCGCATTTTCTCGGCGAGCTGAGCACTTTTTCTGAATTGTGCCGCTCCCGTCACTCTGGTTAGGTTGGCATCGAAAAAAACGCTCTCGGGTGCTCTAGAGTGCCGAGTTTATTACTGCGCATTAAGAAATGACCACCTCCAACGTTTGGTTTATGTTTTATAAGCATTTTTAATTTTATTGCTTAAATCGCATTTTCTCGGCGAGCTGAGCACTTTTTCTGAATTGTGCCGCTCCCGTCACTCTGGTTAGGTTGGCATCGAAAAAAACGCTCTCGGGTGCTTTAGAGTGCCGAGTTTATTACTGCGCATTAAGAAATGACCACCTCCAACGTTTGGTTTATGTTTTATAAGCATTTTTAATTTTATTGCTTAAATCGCATTTTCTCGGCGAGCTGAGCACTTTTTCTGAATTGTGCTGCTCCCGTCACTCTGGTTAGGTTGGCATCGAAAAAAACGCTCTCGGGTGCTTTAGAGTGCCGAGTTATTCACTGCGCATGAAGAAATGACCACCTCCAACGTTTGGTTTATGTTTTATAAGCATTTTTAATTTTATTGCTTAAATCGCATTTTCTCGGCGAGCTGAGCACTTTTTCTGAATTGTGCCGCTCCCGTCACTCTGGTTAGGTTGGCATCGAAAAAAACGCTCTCGGGTGCTTTAGAGTGCCGAGTTTATCACTGCGCATGAAGAAATGACCACCTCCAACGTTTGGTTTATGTTTTATAAGCATTTTTAATTTTATTGCTTAAATCGCATTTTCTCGGCGAGCTGAGCGCTTTTTCTGAATTGTGCCGCTCCCGTCACTCTGGTTAGGTTGGCATCGAAAAAAACGCTCTCGGGTGCTTTAGAGTGCCGAGTTATTCACTGCGCATGAAGAAATGACCACCTCCAATGTTTGGTTTATGTTTAATAAGCATTTTTAATTTTATTGCTGAAATCGCATTTTCTCGGCGAGCTGAGCGCTTTTTCTGAATTGTGCCGCTCCCGTCACTCTGGTTAGGTTGGCATCGAAAAAAACGCTCTCGGGTGCTTTAGAGTGCCGAGTTATTCACTGCGCATGAAGAAATGACCACCTCCAAAGTTTGGTTTATGTTTAATAAGAATTTTTAATTTTATTGCTTAAATCGCATTTTCTCGGCGAGCTGAGCACTTTTTCTGAATTGTGCCGCTCCCGTCACTCTGGTTAGGTTGGCATCGAAAAAAACGCTCTCGGGTGCTTTAGAGTGCCGAGTTTATTACTGCGCATTAGGAAATGACCACCTCCAACGTTTGGTTTATGTTTTATAAGCATTTTTAATTTTATTGCTTAAATCGCATTTTCTCGGCGAGCTGAGCGCTTTTTCTGAATTGTGCCGCTCCCGTCACTCTGGTTAGGTTGGCATCGAAAAAAACGCTCTCGGGTGCTTTAGAGTGCCGAGTTTATTACTGCGCATTAAGAAATGACCACCTCCAACGTTTGGTTTATGTTTTATAAGCATTTTTAATTTTATTGCTTAAATCGCATTTTCTCGGCGAGCTGAGCACTTTTTCTGAATTGTGCCGCTCCCGTCACTCTGGTTAGGTTGGCATCGAAAAAAACACTCTCGGGTGCTTTAGAGTGCCGAGTTTATTACTGTGCATTAAGAAATGACCACCTCCAACGTTTGGTTTATGTTTTATAAGCATTTTTAATTTTATTGCTTAAATCGCATTTTCTCGGCGAGCTGAGCGCTTTTTCTGAATTGTGCCGCTCCCGTCACTCTGGTTAGGTTGGCATCGAAAAAAACGCTCTCGGGTGCTTTAGAGTGCCGAGTTATTCACTGCGCATGAAGAAATGACCACCTCCAACGTTTGGTTTATGTTTAATAAGCATTTTTAATTTTATTGCTTAAATCGCATTTTCTCGGCGAGCTGAGCACTTTTTCTGAATTGTGCCGCTCCCGTCACTCTGGTTAGGTTGGCATCGAAAAAAACGCTCTCGGGTGCTTTAGAGTGCCGAGTTTATTACTGCGCATTAAGAAATGACCACCTCCAACGTTTGGTTTATGTTTTATAAGCATTTTTAATTTTATTGCTTAAATCGCATTTTCTCGGCGAGCTGAGCACTTTTTCTGAATTGTGCCGCTCCCGTCACTCTGGTTAGGTTGGCATCGAAAAAAACGCTCTCGGGTGCTTTAGAGTGCCGAGTTTATCACTGCGCATGAAGAAATGACCACCTCCAACGTTTGGTTTATGTTTAATAAGCATTTTTAATTTTATTGCTTAAATCGCATTTTCTCGGCGAGCTGAGCACTTTTTCTGAATTGTGCCGCTCCCGTCACTCTGGTTAGGTTGGCATCGAAAAAAACGCTCTCGGGTGCTTTAGAGTGCCGACTTTATCACTGCGCATGAAGAAATGACCACCTCCAACGTTTGGTTTATGTTTTATAAGCATTTTTAATTTTATTGCTTAAATCGCATTTTCTCGGCGAGCTGAGCACTTTTTCTGAATTGTGCCGCGCCCGTCACTCTGGTTAGGTTGGCATCGAAAAAAACGCTCACGGGTGCTTTAGAGTGCCGAGTTTATTACTGCGCATTAAGAAATGACCACCTCCAACGTTTGGTTTATGTTTTATAAGCATTTTTAATTTTATTGCTTAAATCGCATTTTCTCGGCGAGCTGAGCACTTTTTCTGAATTGTGCCGCTCCCGTCACTCTGGTTAGGTTGGCATCGAAAAAAACGCTCTCGGGTGCTTTAGAGTGCCGAGTTATTCACTGCGCATGAAGAAATGACCACCTCCAACGTTTGGTTTATGTTTTATAAGCATTTTTAATTTTATTGCTTAAATCGCATTTTCTCGGCGAGCTGAGCACTTTTTCTGAATTGTGCCGCTCCCGTCACTCTGGTTAGGTTGGCATCGAAAAAAACGCTCTCGGGTGCTTTAGAGTGCCGAGTTTATCACTGCGCATGAATAAATGACCACCTCCAACGTTTGGTTTATGTTTTATAAGCATTTTTAATTTTATTGCTTAAATCGCATTTTCTCGGCGAGCTGAGCGCTTTTTCTGAATTGTGCCGCTCCCGTCACTCTGGTTAGGTTGGCATCGAAAAAAACGCTTTCGGGTGCTTTAGAGTGCCGAGTTATTCACTGCGCATGAAGAAATGACCACCTCCAACGTTTGGTTTATGTTTTATAAGCATTTTTAATTTTATTGCTTAAATCGCATTTTCTCGGCGAGCTGAGCACTTTTTCTGAATTGTGCCGCTCCCGTCACTCTGGTTAGGTTGGCATCGAAAAAAACGCTCTCGGGTGCTCTAGAGTGCCGAGTTTATTACTGCGCATTAAAAAATGACCACCTCCAACGTTTGGTTTATGTTTTATAAGCATTTTTAATTTTATTGCTTAAATCGCATTTTCTCGGCGAGCTGAGCACTTTTTCTGAATTGTGCCGCTCCCGTCACTCTGGTTAGGTTGGCATCGAAAAAAACGCTCTCGGGTGCTTTAGAGTGCCGAGTTATTCACTGCGCATGAAGAAATGACCACCTCCAACGTTTGGTTTATGTTTTATAAGCATTTTTAATTTTATTGCTTAAATCGCATTTTCTCGGCGAGCTGAGCACTTTTTCTGAATTGTGCCGCTCCCGTCACTCTGGTTAGGTTGGCATCGAAAAAAACGCTCTCGGGTGCTTTAGAGTGCCGAGTTTATCACTGCGCATGAAGAAATGACCACCTCCAACGTTTGGTTTATGTTTTATAAGCATTTTTAATTTTATTGCTTAAATCGCATTTTCTCGGCGAGCTGAGCGCTTTTTCTGAATTGTGCCGCTCCCATAACTCTGGTTAGGTTGGCATCGAAAAAAACGCTCTCGGGTGCTTTAGAGTGCCGAGTTTATCACTGCGCATGAAGAAATGACCACTTCCAACGTTTGGTTTATGTTTTATAAGCATTTTTAATTTTATTGCTTAAATCGCATTTTCTCGGCGAGCTGAGCACTTTTTCTGAATTGTGCCGCTCCCGTCACTTTGGTTATGTTGGCATCGAAAAAAACGCTCTCGGGTGCTCTAGAGTGCCGAGTTTATTACTGCGCATTAAGAAATGACCACCTCCAACGTTTGGTTTATGTTTTATAAGCATTTTTAATTTTATTGCTTAAATCGCATTTTCTCGGCGAGCTGAGCACTTTTTCTGAATTGTGCCGCTCCCGTCACTCTGGTTAGGTTGGCATCGAAAAAAACGCTCTCGGGTGCTTTAGAGTGCCGAGTTTATTACTGCGCATTAAGAAATGACCACCTCCAACGTTTGGTTTATGTTTTATAAGCATTTTTAATTTTATTGCTTAAATCGCATTTTCTCGGCGAGCTGAGCACTTTTTCTGAATTGTGCCGCTCCCGTCACTCTGGTTAGGTTGGCATCGAAAAAAACGCTCTCGGGTGCTTTAGAGTGCCGAGTTATTCACTGCGCATGAAGAAATGACCACCTCCAACGTTTGGTTTATGTTTTATAAGCATTTTTAATTTTATTGCTTAAATCGCATTTTCTTGGCGAGCTGAGCGCTTTTTCTGAATTGTGCCGCTCCCGTCACTCTGGTTAGGTTGGCATCGAAAAAAACGCTCTCGGGTGCTTTAGAGTGCCGAGTTTATCACTGCGCATGAAGAAATGACCACTTCCAACGTTTGGTTTATGTTTTATAAGCATTTTTAATTTTATTGCTTAAATCGCATTTTCTCGGCGAGCTGAGCACTTTTTCTGAATTGTGCCGCTCCCGTCACTCTGGTTAGGTTGGCATCGAAAAAAACGCTCTCGGGTGCTCTAGAGTGCCGAGTTTATTACTGCGCATTAAGAAATGACCACCTCCAACGTTTGGTTTATGTTTTATAAGCATTTTTAATTTTATTGCTTAAATCGCATTTTCTCGGCGAGCTGAGCACTTTTTCTGAATTGTGCCGCTCCCGTCACTCTGGTTAGGTTGGCATCGAAAAAAACGCTCTCGGGTGCTTTAGAGTGCCGAGTTTATTACTGCGCGTTAAGAAATGACCACCTCCAACGTTTGGTTTATGTTTTATAAGCATTTTTAATTTTATTGCTTAAATCGCATTTTCTCGGCGAGCTGAGCACTTTTTCTGAATTGTGCTGCTCCCGTCACTCTGGTTAGGTTGGCATCGAAAAAAACGCTCTCGGGTGCTTAAGAGTGCCGAGTTATTCACTGCGCATGAAGAAATGACCACCTCCAACGTTTGGTTTATGTTTTATAAGCATTTTTAATTTTATTGCTTAAATCGCATTTTCTCGGCGAGCTGAGCACTTTTTCTGAATTGTGCCGCTCCCGTCACTCTGGTTAGGTTGGCATCGAAAAAAACGCTCTCGGGTGCTTTAGAGTGCCGAGTTTATCACTGCGCATGAAGAAATGACCACCTCCAACGTTTGGTTTATGTTTTATAAGCATTTTTAATTTTATTGCTTAAATCGCATTTTCTCGGCGAGCTGAGCGCTTTTTCTGAATTGTGCCGCTCCCGTCACTCTGGTTAGGTTGGCATCGAAAAAAACGCTCTCGGGTGCTTTAGAGTGCCGAGTTATTCACTGCGCATGAAGAAATGACCACCTCCAATGTTTGGTTTATGTTTAATAAGCATTTTTAATTTTATTGCTGAAATCGCATTTTCTCGGCGAGCTGAGCGCTTTTTCTGAATTGTGCCGCTCCCGTCACTCTGGTTAGGTTGGCATCGAAAAAAACGCTCTCGGGTGCTTTAGAGTGCCGAGTTATTCACTGCGCATGAAGAAATGACCACCTCCAAAGTTTGGTTTATGTTTAATAAGAATTTTTAATTTTATTGCTTAAATCGCATTTTCTCGGCGAGCTGAGCACTTTTTCTGAATTGTGCCGCTCCCGTCACTCTGGTTAGGTTGGCATCGAAAAAAACGCTCTCGGGTGCTTTAGAGTGCCGAGTTTATTACTGCGCATTAGGAAATGACCACCTCCAACGTTTGGTTTATGTTTTATAAGCATTTTTAATTTTATTGCTTAAATCGCATTTTCTCGGCGAGCTGAGCGCTTTTTCTGAATTGTGCCGCTCCCGTCACTCTGGTTAGGTTGGCATCGAAAAAAACGCTCTCGGGTGCTTTAGAGTGCCGAGTTTATTATTGCGCATTAAGAAATGACCACCTCCAACGTTTGGTTTATGTTTTATAAGCATTTTTAATTTTATTGCTTAAATCGCATTTTCTCGGCGAGCTGAGCACTTTTTCTGAATTGTGCCGCTCCCGTCACTCTGGTTAGGTTGGCATCGAAAAAAACACTCTCGGGTGCTTTAGAGTGCCGAGTTTATTACTGCGCATTAAGAAATGACCACCTCCAACGTTTGGTTTATGTTTTATAAGCATTTTTAATTTTATTGCTTAAATCGCATTTTCTCGGCGAGCTGAGCACTTTTTCTGAATTGTGCCGCTCCCGTCACTCTGGTTAGGTTGGCATCGAAAAAAACGCTCTCGGGTGCTTTAGAGTGCCGAGTTTATTACTGCGCATTACGAAATGACCACCTCCAACGTTTGGTTTATGTTTTATAAGCATTTTTAATTTTATTGCTTAAATCGCATTTTCTCGGCGAGCTGAGCACTTTTTCTGAATTGTGCCGCTCCCGTCACTCTGGTTAGGTTGGCATCGAAAAAAACGCTCTCGGGTGCTTTAGAGTGCCGAGTTATTCACTGCGCACGAAGAAATGACCACCTCCAACGTTTGGTTTATGTTTTATAAGCATTTTTAATTTTATTGCTTAAATCGCATTTTCTCGGCGAGCTGAGCGCTTTTTCTGAATTGTGCCGCTCCCGTCACTCTGGTTAGGTTGGCATCGAAAAAAACGCTCTCGGGTGCTTTAGAGTGCCGAGTTTATTACTGCGCATTACGAAATGACCACCTCCAACGTTTGGTTTATGTTTTATAAGCATTTTTAATTTTATTGCTTAAATCGCATTTTCTCGGCGAGCTGAGCACTTTTTCTAAATTGTGCCGCTCCCGTCACTCTGGTTAGGTTGGCATCGAAAAAAACGCTCTCGGGTGCTTTAGAGTGCCGAGTTTATCACTGCGCATGAAGAAATGACCACCTCCAACGTTTGGTTTATGTTTTATAAGCATTTTTAATTTTATTGCTTAAATCGCATTTTCTCGGCGAGCTGAGCGCTTTTTCTGAATTGTGCCGCTCCCGTCACTCTGGTTAGGTTGGCATCGAAAAAAACGCTCTCGGGTGCTTTAGAGTGCCGAGTTATTCACTGCGCATGAAGAAATGACCACCTCCAACGTTTGGTTTATGTTTTATAAGCATTTTTAATTTTATTGCTTAAATCGCATTTTCTCGGCGAGCTGAGCACTTTTTCTGAATTGTGCCGCTCCCGTCACTCTGGTTAGGTTGGCATCGAAAAAAACGCTCTCGGGTGCTCTAGAGTGCCGAGTTATTCACTGCGCATGAAGAAATGACCACCTCCAACGTTTGGTTTATGTTAAATAAGCATTTTTAATTTTATTGCTTAAATCGCATTTTCTCGGCGAGCTGAGCACTTTTTCTGAATTGTGCCGCTCCCGTCACTCTGGTTAGGTTGGCATCGAAAAAAACGCTCTCGGGTGCTTTAGAGTGCCGAGTTTATTACTGCGCATTAGGAAATGACCACCTCCAACGTTTGGTTTATGTTTTATAAGCATTTTTAATTTTATTGCTTAAATCGCATTTTCTCGGCGAGCTGAGCGCTTTTTCTGAATTGTGCCGCTCCCGTCACTCTGGTTAGGTTGGCATCGAAAAAAACGCTCTCGGGTGCTTTAGAGTGCCGAGTTTATTACTGCGCATTAAGAAATGACCACCTCCAACGTTTGGTTTATGTTTTATAAGCATTTTTAATTTTATTGCTTAAATCGCATTTTCTCGGCGAGCTGAGCACTTTTTCTGAATTGTGCCGCTCCCGTCACTCTGGTTAGGTTGGCATCGAAAAAAACGCTCTCGGGTGCTTTAGAGTGCCGAGTTTATTACTGCGCATTGAAAAATGACCACCTCCAACGTTTGGTTTATGTTTTATAAGCATTTTTAATTTTATTGCTTAAATCGCATTTTCTCGGCGAGCTGAGCACTTTTTCTGAATTGTGCCGCTCCCGTCACTCTGGTTAGGTTGGCATCGAAAAAAACGCTCTCGGGTGCTTTAGAGTGCCGAGTTTATTACTGCGCATTAAGAAATGACCACCTCCAACGTTTGGTTTATGTTTTATAAGCTTTTTTAATTTTATTGCTTAAATCGCATTTTCTCGGCGAGCTGAGCGCTTTTTCTGAATTGTGCCGCTCCCGTCACTCTGATTAGGTTGGCATCGAAAAAAACGCTCTCGGGTGCTTTAGAGTGCCGAGTTTATCACTGCGCATGAAGAAATGACCACCTCCAACGTTTGGTTTATGTTTTATAAGCATTTTTAATTTTATTGCTTAAATCGCATTTTCTCGGCGAGCTGAGCGCTTTTTCTGAATTGTGCCGCTCCCGTAACTCTGGTTAGGTTGGCATCGAAAAAAACGCTCTCGGGTGCTTTAGAGTGCCGAGTTTATCACTGCGCATGAAGAAATGACCACTTCCAACGTTTGGTTTATGTTTTATAAGCATTTTTAATTTTATTGCTTAAATCGCATTTTCTCGGCGAGCTGAGCACTTTTTCTGAATTGTGCCGCTCCCGTCACTCTGGTTAGGTTGGCATCGAAAAAAACGCTCTCGGGTGCTCTAGAGTGCCGAGTTTATTACTGCGCATTAAGAAATGACCACCTCCAACGTTTGGTTTATGTTTTATAAGCATTTTTAATTTTATTGCTTAAATCGCATTTTCTCGGCGAGCTGAGCACTTTTTCTGAATTGTGCCGCTCCCGTCACTCTGGTTAGGTTGGCATCGAAAAAAACGCTCTCGGGTGCTTTAGAGTGCCGAGTTTATTACTGCGCATTAAGAAATGACCACCTCCAACGTTTGGTTTATGTTTTATAAGCATTTTTAATTTTATTGCTTAAATCGCATTTTCTCGGCGAGCTGAGCACTTTTTCTGAATTGTGCTGCTCCCGTCACTCTGGTTAGGTTGGCATCGAAAAAAACGCTCTCGGGTGCTTTAGAGTGCCGAGTTATTCACTGCGCATGAAGAAATGACCACCTCCAACGTTTGGTTTATGTTTTATAAGCATTTTTAATTTTATTGCTTAAATCGCATTTTCTCGGCGAGCTGAGCACTTTTTCTGAATTGTGCCGCTCCCGTCACTCTGGTTAGGTTGGCATCGAAAAAAACGCTCTCGGGTGCTTTAGAGTGCCGAGTTTATCACTGCGCATGAAGAAATGACCACCTCCAACGTTTGGTTTATGTTTTATAAGCATTTTTAATTTTATTGCTTAAATCGCATTTTCTCGGCGAGCTGAGCGCTTTTTCTGAATTGTGCCGCTCCCGTCACTCTGGTTAGGTTGGCATCGAAAAAAACGCTCTCGGGTGCTTTAGAGTGCCGAGTTATTCACTGCGCATGAAGAAATGACCACCTCCAATGTTTGGTTTATGTTTAATAAGCATTTTTAATTTTATTGCTGAAATCGCATTTTCTCGGCGAGCTGAGCGCTTTTTCTGAATTGTGCCGCTCCCGTCACTCTGGTTAGGTTGGCATCGAAAAAAACGCTCTCGGGTGCTTTAGAGTGCCGAGTTATTCACTGCGCATGAAGAAATGACCACCTCCAAAGTTTGGTTTATGTTTAATAAGAATTTTTAATTTTATTGCTTAAATCGCATTTTCTCGGCGAGCTGAGCACTTTTTCTGAATTGTGCCGCTCCCGTCACTCTGGTTAGGTTGGCATCGAAAAAAACGCTCTCGGGTGCTTTAGAGTGCCGAGTTTATTACTGCGCATTAGGAAATGACCACCTCCAACGTTTGGTTTATGTTTTATAAGCATTTTTAATTTTATTGCTTAAATCGCATTTTCTCGGCGAGCTGAGCGCTTTTTCTGAATTGTGCCGCTCCCGTCACTCTGGTTAGGTTGGCATCGAAAAAAACGCTCTCGGGTGCTTTAGAGTGCCGAGTTTATTACTGCGCATTAAGAAATGACCACCTCCAACGTTTGGTTTATGTTTTATAAGCATTTTTAATTTTATTGCTTAAATCGCATTTTCTCGGCGAGCTGAGCACTTTTTCTGAATTGTGCCGCTCCCGTCACTCTGGTTAGGTTGGCATCGAAAAAAACACTCTCGGGTGCTTTAGAGTGCCGAGTTTATTACTGTGCATTAAGAAATGACCACCTCCAACGTTTGGTTTATGTTTTATAAGCATTTTTAATTTTATTGCTTAAATCGCATTTTCTCGGCGAGCTGAGCACTTTTTCTGAATTGTGCCGCTCCCGTCACTCTGGTTAGGTTGGCATCGAAAAAAACGCTCTCGGGTGCTTTAGAGTGCCGAGTTTATTACTGCGCATTACGAAATGACCACCTCCAACGTTTGGTTTATGTTTTATAAGCATTTTTAATTTTATTGCTTAAATCGCATTTTCTCGGCGAGCTGAGCACTTTTTCTGAATTGTGCCGCTCCCGTCACTCTGGTTAAGTTGGCATCGAAAAAAACGCTCTCGGGTGCTTTAGAGTGCCGAGTTATTCACTGCGCACGAAGAAATGACCACCTCCAACGTTTGGTTTATGTTTTATAAGCATTTTTAATTTTATTGCTTAAATCGCATTTTCTCGGCGAGCTGAGCGCTTTTTCTGAATTGTGCCGCTCCCGTCACTCTGGTTAGGTTGGCATCGAAAAAAACGCTCTCGGGTGCTTTAGAGTGCCGAGTTTATTACTGCGCATTAAGAAATGACCACCTCCAACGTTTGGTTTATGTTTTATAAGCATTTTTAATTTTATTGCTTAAATCGCATTTTCTCGGCGAGCTGAGCACTTTTTCTGAATTGTGCCGCTCCCGTCACTCTGGTTAGGTTGGCATCGAAAAAAACGCTCTCGGGTGCTTTAGAGTGCCGAGTTTATTACTGCGCATTAAGAAATGACCACCTCCAACGTTTGGTTTATGTTTTATAAGCATTTTTAATTTTATTGCTTAAATCGCATTTTCTCGGCGAGCTGAGCACTTTTTCTGAATTGTGCCGCTCCCGTCACTCTGGTTAGGTTGGCATCGAAAAAAACGCTATCGGGTGCTTTAGAGTGCCGAGTTATTCACTGCGCATGAAGAAATGACCACCTCCAACGTTTGGTTTATGTTTAATAAGCATTTTTAATTTTATTGCTTAAATCGCATTTTCTCGGCGAGCTGAGCACTTTTTCTGAATTGTGCCGCTCCCGTCACTCTGGTTAGGTTGGCATCGAAAAAAACGCTCTCGGGTGCTTTAGAGTGCCGAGTTTATTACTGCGCATTAAGAAATGACCACCTCCAACGTTTGGTTTATGTTTTATAAGCATTTTTAATTTTATTGCTTAAATCGCATTTTCTCGGCGAGCTGAGCGCTTTTTCTGAATTGTGCCGCTCCCGTCACTCTGGTTAGGTTGGCATCGAAAAAAACGCTCTCGGGTGCTTTAGAGTGCCGAGTTATTCACTGCGCATGAAGAAATGACCACCTCCAACGTTTGGTTTATGTTTAATAAGCATTTTTAATTTTATTGCTTAAATCGCATTTTCTCGGCGAGCTGAGCACTTTTTCTGAATTGTGCCGCTCCCGTCACTCTGGTTAGGTTGGCATCGAAAAAAACGCTCTCGGGTGCTTTAGAGTGCCGAGTTTATTACTGCGCATTAAGAAATGACCACCTCCAACGTTTGGTTTATGTTTTATAAGCATTTTTAATTTTATTGCTTAAATCGCATTTTCTCGGCGAGCTGAGCGCTTTTTCTGAATTGTGCCGCTCCCGTCACTCTGGTTAGGTTGGCATCGAAAAAAACGCTCTCGGGTGCTTTAGAGTGCCGAGTTATTCACTGCGCATGAAGAAATGACCACCTCCAACGTTTGGTTTATGTTTAATAAGCATTTTTAATTTTATTGCTTAAATCGCATTTTCTCGGCGAGCTGAGCACTTTTTCTGAATTGTGCCGCTCCCGTCACTCTGGTTAGGTTGGCATCGAAAAAAACGCTCTCGGGTGCTTTAGAGTGCCGAGTTTATTACTGCGCATTAAGAAATGACCACCTCCAACGTTTGGTTTATGTTTTATAAGCATTTTTAATTTTATTGCTTAAATGGCATTTTCTCGGCGAGCTGAGCACTTTTTCTGAATTGTGCCGCTCCCGTCACTCTGGTTAGGTTGGCATCGAAAAAAACGCTCTCGGGTGCTTTAGAGTGCCGAGTTTATCACTGCGCATGAAGAAATGACCACCTCCAACGTTTGGTTTATGTTTAATAAGCATTTTTAATTTTATTGCTTAAATCGCATTTTCTCGGCGAGCTGAGCACTTTTTCTGAATTGTGCCGCTCCCGTCACTCTGGTTAGGTTGGCATCGAAAAAAACGCTCTCGGGTGCTTTAGAGTGCCGACTTTATCACTGCGCATGAAGAAATGACCACCTCCAACGTTTGGTTTATGTTTTATAAGCATTTTTAATTTTATTGCTTAAATCGCATTTTCTCGGCGAGCTGAGCACTTTTTCTGAATTGTGCCGCGCCCGTCACTCTGGTTAGGTTGGCATCGAAAAAAACGCTCACGGGTGCTTTAGAGTGCCGAGTTTATTACTGCGCATTAAGAAATGACCACCTCCAACGTTTGGTTTATGTTTTATAAGCATTTTTAATTTTATTGCTTAAATCGCATTTTCTCGGCGAGCTGAGCACTTTTTCTGAATTGTGCCGCTCCCGTCACTCTGGTTAGGTTGGCATCGAAAAAAACGCTCTCGGGTGCTTTAGAGTGCCGAGTTATTCACTGCGCATGAAGAAATGACCACCTCCAACGTTTGGTTTATGTTTTATAAGCATTTTTAATTTTATTGCTTAAATCGCATTTTCTCGGCGAGCTGAGCACTTTTTCTGAATTGTGCCGCTCCCGTCACTCTGGTTAGGTTGGCATCGAAAAAAACGCTCTCGGGTGCTTTAGAGTGCCGAGTTTATCACTGCGCATGAATAAATGACCACCTCCAACGTTTGGTTTATGTTTTATAAGCATTTTTAATTTTATTGCTTAAATCGCATTTTCTCGGCGAGCTGAGCGCTTTTTCTGAATTGTGCCGCTCCCGTCACTCTGGTTAGGTTGGCATCGAAAAAAACGCTCTCGGGTGCTTTAGAGTGCCGAGTTATTCACTGCGCATGAAGAAATGACCACCTCCAACGTTTGGTTTATGTTTTATAAGCATTTTTAATTTTATTGCTTAAATCGCATTTTCTCGGCGAGCTGAGCACTTTTTCTGAATTGTGCCGCTCCCGTCACTCTGGTTAGGTTGGCATCGAAAAAAACGCTCTCGGGTGCTCTAGAGTGCCGAGTTTATTACTGCGCATTAAAAAATGACCACCTCCAACGTTTGGTTTATGTTTTATAAGCATTTTTAATTTTATTGCTTAAATCGCATTTTCTCGGCGAGCTGAGCACTTTTTCTGAATTGTGCCGCTCCCGTCACTCTGGTTAGGTTGGCATCGAAAAAAACGCTCTCGGGTGCTTTAGAGTGCCGAGTTATTCACTGCGCATGAAGAAATGACCACCTCCAACGTTTGGTTTATGTTTTATAAGCATTTTTAATTTTATTGCTTAAATCGCATTTTCTCGGCGAGCTGAGCACTTTTTCTGAATTGTGCCGCTCCCGTCACTCTGGTTAGGTTGGCATCGAAAAAAACGCTCTCGGGTGCTTTAGAGTGCCGAGTTTATCACTGCGCATGAAGAAATGACCACCTCCAACGTTTGGTTTATGTTTTATAAGCATTTTTAATTTTATTGCTTAAATCGTATTTTCTCGGCGAGCTGAGCGCTTTTTCTGAATTGTGCCGCTCCCGTCACTCTGGTTAGGTTGGCATCGAAAAAAACGCTCTCGGGTGCTTTAGAGTGCCGAGTTATTCACTGCGCATGAAGAAATGACCACCTCCAATGTTTGGTTTATGTTTAATAAGCATTTTTAATTTTATTGCTTAAATCGCATTTTCTCGGCGAGCTGAGCGCTTTTTCTGAATTGTGCCGCTCCCGTCACTCTGGTTAGGTTGGCATCGAAAAAAACACTCTCGGATGCTTTAGAGTGCCGAGTTTATTACTGCGCATTAAGAAATGACCACCTCCAACGTTTGGTTTATGTTTTATAAGCATTTTTAATTTTATTGCTTAAATCGCATTTTCTCGGCGAGCTGAGCACTTTTTCTGAATTGTGCCGCTCCCGTCACTCTGGTTAGGTTGGCATCGAAAAAAACGCTCTCGGGTGCTTTAGAGTGCCGAGTTTATTACTGCGCATTAAGAAATGACCACCTCCAACGTTTGGTTTATGTTTTATAAGCATTTTTAATTTTATTGCTTAAATCGCATTTTCTCGGCGAGCTGAGCACTTTTTCTGAATTGTGCCGCTCCCGTCACTCTGGTTAGGTTGGCATCGAAAAAAAACGCTCTCGGGTGCTTTAGAGTGCCGAGTTATTCACTGCGCACGAAGAAATGACCACCTCCAACGTTTGGTTTATGTTTTATAAGCATTTTTAATTTTATTGCTTAAATCGCATTTTCTCGGCGAGCTGAGCGCTTTTTCTGAATTGTGCCGCTCCCGTCACTCTGGTTAGGTTGGCATCGAAACAAACGCTCTCGGGTGCTTTAGAGTGCCGAGTTTATTACTGCGCATTAAGAAATGACCACCTCCAACGTTTGGTTTATGTTTTATAAGCATTTTTAATTTTATTGCTTAAATCGCATTTTCTCGGCGAGCTGAGCACTTTTTCTGAATTGTGCCGCTCCCGTCACTCTGGTTAGGTTGGCATCGAAAAAAACACTCTCGGGTGCTTTAGAGTGCCGAGTTTATTACTGTGCATTAAGAAATGACCACCTCCAACGTTTGGTTTATGTTTTATAAGCATTTTTAATTTTATTGCTTAAATCGCATTTTCTCGGCGAGCTGAGCACTTTTTCTGAATTGTGCCGCTCCCGTCACTCTGGTTAGGTTGGCATCGAAAAAAACGCTCTCGGGTGCTTTAGAGTGCCGAGTTTATTACTGCGCATTACGAAATGACCACCTCCAACGTTTGGTTTATGTTTTATAAGCATTTTTAATTTTATTGCTTAAATCGCATTTTCTCGGCGAGCTGAGCACTTTTTCTGAATTGTGCCGCTCCCGTCACTCTGGTTAGGTTGGCATCGAAAAAAACGCTCTCGGGTGCTTTAGAGTGCCGAGTTATTCACTGCGCACGAAGAAATGACCACCTCCAACGTTTGGTTTATGTTTTATAAGCATTTTTAATTTTATTGCTTAAATCGCATTTTCTCGGCGAGCTGAGCGCTTTTTCTGAATTGTGCCGCTCCCGTCACTCTGGTTAGGTTGGCATCGAAAAAAACGCTCTCGGGTGCTTTAGAGTGCCGAGTTTATTACTGCGCATTAAGAAATGACCACCTCCAACGTTTGGTTTATGTTTTATAAGCATTTTTAATTTTATTGCTTAAATCGCATTTTCTCGGCGAGCTGAGCACTTTTTCTGAATTGTGCCGCTCCCGTCACTCTGGTTAGGTTGGCATCGAAAAAAACGCTCTCGGGTGCTTTAGAGTGCCGAGTTTATTACTGCGCATTAAGAAATGACCACCTCCAACGTTTGGTTTATGTTTTATAAGCATTTTTAATTTTATTGCTTAAATCGCATTTTCTCGGCGAGCTGAGCACTTTTTCTGAATTGTGCCGCTCCCGTCACTCTGGTTAGGTTGGCATCGAAAAAAACGCTATCGGGTGCTTTAGAGTGCCGAGTTATTCACTGCGCATGAAGAAATGACCACCTCCAACGTTTGGTTTATGTTTAATAAGCATTTTTAATTTTATTGCTTAAATCGCATTTTCTCGGCGAGCTGAGCACTTTTTCTGAATTGTGCCGCTCCCGTCACTCTGGTTAGGTTGGCATCGAAAAAAACGCTCTCGGGTGCTTTAGAGTGCCGAGTTTATTACTGCGCATTAAGAAATGACCACCTCCAACGTTTGGTTTATGTTTTATAAGCATTTTTAATTTTATTGCTTAAATCGCATTTTCTCGGCGAGCTGAGCGCTTTTTCTGAATTGTGCCGCTCCCGTCACTCTGGTTAGGTTGGCATCGAAAAAAACGCTCTCGGGTGCTTTAGAGTGCCGAGTTATTCACTGCGCATGAAGAAATGACCACCTCCAACGTTTGGTTTATGTTTAATAAGCATTTTTAATTTTATTGCTTAAATCGCATTTTCTCGGCGAGCTGAGCACTTTTTCTGAATTGTGCCGCTCCCGTCACTCTGGTTAGGTTGGCATCGAAAAAAACGCTCTCGGGTGCTTTAGAGTGCCGAGTTTATTACTGCGCATTAAGAAATGACCACCTCCAACGTTTGGTTTATGTTTTATAAGCATTTTTAATTTTATTGCTTAAATCGCATTTTCTCGGCGAGCTGAGCGCTTTTTCTGAATTGTGCCGCTCCCGTCACTCTGGTTAGGTTGGCATCGAAAAAAACGCTCTCGGGTGCTTTAGAGTGCCGAGTTATTCACTGCGCATGAAGAAATGACCACCTCCAACGTTTGGTTTATGTTTAATAAGCATTTTTAATTTTATTGCTTAAATCGCATTTTCTCGGCGAGCTGAGCACTTTTTCTGAATTGTGCCGCTCCCGTCACTCTGGTTAGGTTGGCATCGAAAAAAACGCTCTCGGGTGCTTTAGAGTGCCGAGTTTATTACTGCGCATTAAGAAATGACCACCTCCAACGTTTGGTTTATGTTTTATAAGCATTTTTAATTTTATTGCTTAAATCGCATTTTCTCGGCGAGCTGAGCACTTTTTCTGAATTGTGCCGCTCCCGTCACTCTGGTTAGGTTGGCATCGAAAAAAACGCTCTCGGGTGCTTTAGAGTGCCGAGTTATTCACTGCGCATGAAGAAATGACCACCTCCAACGTTTGGTTTATGTTTTATAAGCATTTTTAATTTTATTGCTTAAATCGCATTTTCTCGGCGAGCTGAGCACTTTTTCTGAATTGTGCCGCTCCCGTCACTCTGGTTAGGTTGGCATCGAAAAAAACGCTCTCGGGTGCTTTAGAGTGCCGAGTTTATCACTGCGCATGAAGAAATGACCACCTCCAACGTTTGGTTTATGTTTTATAAGCATTTTTAATTTTATTGCTTAAATCGCATTTTCTCGGCGAGCTGAGCGCTTTTTCTGAATTGTGCCGCTCCCGTCACTCTGGTTAGGTTGGCATCGAAAAAAACGCTCTCGGGTGCTTTAGAGTGCCGAGTTATTCACTGCGCATGAAGAAATGACCACCTCCAATGTTTGGTTTATGTTTAATAAGCATTTTTAATTTTATTGCTTAAATCGCATTTTCTCGGCGAGCTGAGCGCTTTTTCTGAATTGTGCCGCTCCCGTCACTCTGGTTAGGTTGGCATCGAAAAAAACGCTCTCGGGTGCTTTAGAGTGCCGAGTTATTCACTGCGCATGAAGAAATGACCACCTCCAACGTTTGGTTTATGTTTAATAAGAATTTTTAATTTTATTGCTTAAATCGCATTTTCTCGGCGAGCTGAGCACTTTTTCTGAATTGTGCCGCTCCCGTCACTCTGGTTAGGTTGGCATCGAAAAAAACGCTCTCGGGTGCTTTAGAGTGCCGAGTTTATTACTGCGCATTAGGAAATGACCACCTCCAACGTTTGGTTTATGTTTTATAAGCATTTTTAATTTTATTGCTTAAATCGCATTTTCTCGGCGAGCTGAGCGCTTTTTCTGAATTGTGCCGCTCCCGTCACTCTGGTTAGGTTGGCATCGAAAAAAACGCTCTCGGGTGCTTTAGAGTGCCGAGTTTATTACTGCGCATTAAGAAATGACCACCTCCAACGTTTGGTTTATGTTTTATAAGCATTTTTAATTTTATTGCTTAAATCGCATTTTCTCGGCGAGCTGAGCACTTTTTCTGAATTGTGCCGCTCCCGTCACTCTGGTTAGGTTGGCATCGAAAAAAACACTCTCGGGTGCTTTAGAGTGCCGAGTTTATTACTGCGCATTAAGAAATGACCACCTCCAACGTTTGGTTTATGTTTTATAAGCATTTTTAATTTTATTGCTTAAATCGCATTTTCTCGGCGAGCTGAGCACTTTTTCTGAATTGTGCCGCTCCCGTCACTCTGGTTAGGTTGGCATCGAAAAAAACGCTCTCGGGTGCTTTAGAGTGCCGAGTTTATTACTGCGCATTAAGAAATGACCACCTCCAACGTTTGGTTTATGTTTTATAAGCATTTTTAATTTTATTGCTTAAATCGCATTTTCTCGGCGAGCTGAGCACTTTTTCTGAATTGTGCCGCTCCCGTCACTCTGGTTAGGTTGGCATCGAAAAAAACGCTCTCGGGTGCTTTAGAGTGCCGAGTTTATTACTGCGCATTAAGAAATGACCACCTCCAACGTTTGGTTTATGTTTTATAAGCATTTTTAATTTTATTGCTTAAATCGCATTTTCTCGGCGAGCTGAGCACTTTTTCTGAATTGTGCCGCTCCCGTCACTCTGGTTAGGTTGGCATCGAAAAAAACGCTCTCGGGTGCTTTAGAGTGCCGAGTTTATTACTGCGCATTAAGAAATGACCACCTCCAACGTTTGGTTTATGTTTTATAAGCATTTTTAATTTTATTGCTTAAATCGCATTTTCTCGGCGAGCTGAGCGCTTTTTCTGAATTGTGCCGCTCCCGTCACTCTGGTTAGGTTGGCATCGAAAAAAACGCTCTCGGGTGCTTTAGAGTGCCGAGTTATTCACTGCGCATGAAGAAATGACCACCTCCAACGTTTGGTTTATGTTTAATAAGCATTTTTAATTTTATTGCTTAAATCGCATTTTCTCGGCGAGCTGAGCACTTTTTCTGAATTGTGCCGCTCCCGTCACTCTGGTTAGGTTGGAATCGAAAAAAACGCTCTCGGGTGCTTTAGAGTGCCGAGTTTATTACTGCGCATTAAGAAATGACCACCTCCAACGTTTGGTTTATGTTTTATAAGCATTTTTAATTTTATTGCTTAAATCGCATTTTCTCGGCGAGCTGAGCGCTTTTTCTGAATTGTGCCGCTCCCGTCACTCTGGTTAGGTTGGCATCGAAAAAAACGCTTTCGGGTGCTTTAGAGTGCCGAGTTATTCACTGCGCATGAAGAAATGACCAGCTCCAACGTTTGGTTTATGTTTAATAAGCATTTTTAATTTTATTGCTTAAATCGCATTTTCTCGGCGAGCTGAGCACTTTTTCTGAATTGTGCCGCTCCCGTCACTCTGGTTAGGTTGGCATCGAAAAAAACGCTCTCGGGTGCTTTAGAGTGCCGAGTTTATTACTGCGCATTAAGAAATGACCACCTCCAACGTTTGGTTTATGTTTTATAAGCATTTTTAATTTTATTGCTTAAATCGCATTTTCTCGGCGAGCTGAGCACTTTTTCTGAATTGTGCCGCTCCCGTCACTCTGGTTAGGTTGGCATCGAAAAAAACGCTCTCGGGTGCTTTAGAGTGCCGAGTTTATCACTGCGCATGAAGAAATGACCACCTCCAACGTTTGGTTTATGTTTAATAAGCATTTTTAATTTTATTGCTTAAATCGCATTTTCTCGGCGAGCTGAGCACTTTTTCTGAATTGTGCCGCTCCCGTCACTCTGGTTAGGTTGGCAACGAAAAAAACGCTCTCGGGTGCTTTAGAGTGCCGACTTTATCACTGCGCGTGAAGAAATGACCACCTCCAACGTTTGGTTTATGTTTTATAAGCATTTTTAATTTTATTGCTTAAATCGCATTTTCTCGGCGAGCTGAGCACTTTTTCTGAATTGTGCCGCTCCCGTCACTCTGGTTAGGTTGGCATCGAAAAAAACGCTCACGGGTGCTTTAGAGTGCCGAGTTTATTACTGCGCATTAAGAAATGACCACCTCCAACGTTTGGTTTATGTTTTATAAGCATTTTTAATTTTATTGCTTAAATCGCATTTTCTCGGCGAGCTGAGCACTTTTTCTGAATTGTGCCGCTCCCGTCACTCTGGTTAGGTTGGCATCGAAAAAAACGCTCTCGGGTGCTTTAGAGTGCCGAGTTATTCACTGCGCATGAAGAAATGACCACCTCCAACGTTTGGTTTATGTTTTATAAGCATTTTTAATTTTATTGCTTAAATCGCATTTTCTCGGCGAGCTGAGCACTTTTTCTGAATTGTGCCGCTCCCGTCACTCTGTTTAGGTTAGCATCGAAAAAAACGCTCTCGGGTGCTTTAGAGTGCCGAGTTATTCACTGCGCATGAAGAAATGACCACCTCCAACGTTTGGTTTATGTTTAATAAGCATTTTTAATTTTATTGCTTAAATCGCATTTTCTCGGCGAGCTGAGCGCTTTTTCTGAATTGTGCCGCTCCCGTCACTCTGGTTAGGTTGGCATCGAAAAAAACGCTCTCGGGTGCTTTAGAGTGCCGAGTTTATCACTGCGCATGAAGAAATGACCACCTCCAACGTTTGGTTTATGTTTTATAAGCATTTTTAATTTTATTGCTTAAATCGCATTTTCTCGGCGAGCTGAGCGCTTTTTCTGAATTGTGCCGCTCCCGTAACTCTGGTTAGGTTGGCATCGAAAAAAACGCTCTCGGGTGCTTTAGAGTGCCGAGTTTATCACTGCGCATGAAGAAATGACCACTTCCAACGTTTGGTTTATGTTTTATAAGCATTTTTAATTTTATTGCTTAAATCGCATTTTCTCGGCGAGCTGAGCACTTTTTCTGAATTGTGCCGCTCCCGTCACTTTGGTTAGGTTGGCATCGAAAAAAACGCTCTCGGGTGCTCTAGAGTGCCGAGTTTATTACTGCGCATTAAGAAATGACCACCTCCAACGTTTGGTTTATGTTTTATAAGCATTTTTAATTTTATTGCTTAAATCGCATTTTCTCGGCGAGCTGAGCACTTTTTCTGAATTGATCCGCTCCCGTCACTCTGGTTAGGTTGGCATCGAAAAAAACGCTCTCGGGTGCTTTAGAGTGCCGAGTTTATTACTGCGCATTAAGAAATGACCACCTCCAACGTTTGGTTTATGTTTTATAAGCATTTTTAATTTTATTGCTTAAATCGCATTTTCTCGGCGAGCTGAGCACTTTTTCTGAATTGTGCCGCTCCCGTCACTCTGGTTAGGTTGGCATCGAAAAAAACGCTCTCGGGTGCTTTAGAGTGCCGAGTTATTCACTGCACATGAAGAAATGACCACCTCCAACGTTTGGTTTATGTTTTATAAGCATTTTTAATTTTATTGCTTAAATCGCATTTTCTCGGCGAGCTGAGCACTTTTTCTGAATTGTGCCGCTCCCGTCACTCTGGTTAGGTTGGCATCGAAAAAAACGCTCTCGGGTGCTTTAGAGTACCGAGTTTATCACTGCGCATGAAGAAATGACCACCTCCAACGTTTGGTTTATGTTTTATAAGCATTTTTAATTTTATTGCTTAAATCGCATTTTCTCGGCGAGCTGAGCGCTTTTTCTGAATTGTGCCGCTCCCGTCACTCTGGTTAGGTTGGCATCGAAAAAAACGCTCTCGGGTGCTTTAGAGTGCCGAGTTATTCACTGCGCATGAAGAAATGACCACCTCCAATGTTTGGTTTATGTTTAATAAGCATTTTTAATTTTATTGCTTAAATCGCATTTTCTCGGCGAGCTGAGCGCTTTTTCTGAATTGTGCCGCTCCCGTCACTCTGGTTAGGTTGGCATCGAAAAAAACGCTCTCGGGTGCTTTAGAGTGCCGAGTTATTAACTGCGCATGAAGAAATGACCACCTCCAACGTTTGGTTTATGTTTAATAAGCATTTTTAATTTTATTGCTTAAATCGCATTTTCTCGGCGAGCTGAGCACTTTTTCTGAATTGTGCCGCTCCCGTCACTCTGGTTAGGTTGGCATCGAAAAAAACGCTCTCGGGTGCTTTAGAGTGCCGAGTTTATTACGGCGCATTAGGAAATGACCACCTCCAACGTTTGGTTTATGTTTTATAAGCATTTTTAATTTTATTGCTTAAATCGCATTTTCTCGGCGAGCTGAGCGCTTTTTCTGAATTGTGCCGCTCCCGTCACTCTGGTTAGGTTGGCATCGAAAAAAACGCTCTCGGGTGCTTTAGAGTGCCGAGTTTATTACTGCGCATTAAGAAATGACCACCTCCAACGTTTGGTTTATGTTTTATAAGCATTTTTAATTTTATTGCTTAAATCGCATTTTCTCGGCGAGCTGAGCACTTTTTCTGAATTGTGCCGCTCCCGTCACTCTGGTTAGGTTGGCATCGAAAAAAACGCTCTCGGGTGCTTTAGAGTGCCGAGTTTATTACTGCGCATTGAGAAATGACCACCTCCAACGTTTGGTTTATGTTTTATAAGCATTTTTAATTTTATTGCTTAAATCGCATTTTCTCGGCGAGCTGAGCACTTTTTCTGAATTGTGCCGCTCCCGTCACTCTGGTTAGGTTGGCATCGAAAAAAACGCTCTCGGGTGCTTTAGAGTGCCGAGTTTATTACTGCGCATTAAGAAATGACCACCTCCAACGTTTGGTTTATGTTTTATAAGCTTTTTTAATTTTATTGCTTAAATCGCATTTTCTCGGCGAGCTGAGCGCTTTTTCTGAATTGTGCCGCTCCCGTCACTCTGGTTAGGTTGGCATCGAAAAAAACGCTCTCGGGTGCTTTAGAGTGCCGAGTTTATCACTGCGCATGAAGAAATGACCACCTCCAACGTTTGGTTTATGTTTTATAAGCATTTTTAATTTTATTGCTTAAATCGCATTTTCTCGGCGAGCTGAGCGCTTTTTCTGAATTGTGCCGCTCCCGTAACTCTGGTTAGGTTGGCATCGAAAAAAACGCTCTCGGGTGCTTTAGAGTGCCGAGTTTATCACTGCGCATGAAGAAATGACCACTTCCAACGTTTGGTTTATGTTTTATAAGCATTTTTAATTGTATTGCTTAAATCGCATTTTCTCGGCGAGCTGAGCACTTTTTCTGAATTGTGCCGCTCCCGTCACTCTGGTTAGGTTGGCATCGAAAAAAACGCTCTCGGGTGCTCTAGAGTGCCGAGTTTATTACTGCGCATTAAGAAATGACCACCTCCAACGTTTGGTTTATGTTTTATAAGCATTTTTAATTTTATTGCTTAAATCGCATTTTCTCGGCGAGCTGAGCACTTTTTCTGAATTGTGCCGCTCCCGTCACTCTGGTTAGGTTGGCATCGAAAAAAACGCTCTCGGGTGCTTTAGAGTGCCGAGTTTATTACTGCGCATTAAGAAATGACCACCTCCAACGTTTGGTTTATGTTTTATAAGCATTTTTAATTTTATTGCTTAAATCGCATTTTCTCGGCGAGCTGAGCACTTTTTCTGAATTGTGCCGCTCCCGTCACTCTGGTTAGGTTGGCATCGAAAAAAACGCTCTCGGGTGCTTTAGAGTGCCGAGTTATTCACTGCGCATGAAGAAATGACCACCTCCAACGTTTGGTTTATGTTTTATAAGCATTTTTAATTTTATTGCTTAAATCGCATTTTCTCGGCGAGCTGAGCACTTTTTCTGAATTGTGCCGCTCCCGTCACTCTGGTTAGGTTGGCATCGAAAAAAACGCTCTCGGGTGCTTTAGAGTGCCGAGTTTATCACTGCGCATGAAGAAATGACCACCTCCAACGTTTGGTTTATGTTTTATAAGCATTTTTAATTTTATTGCTTAAATCGCATTTTCTCGGCGAGCTGAGCGCTTTTTCTGAATTGTGCCGCTCCCGTCACTCTGGTTAGGTTGGCATCGAAAAAAACGCTCTCGGGTGCTTTAGAGTGCCGAGTTATTCACTGCGCATGAAGAAATGACCACCTCCAATGTTTGGTTTATGTTTAATAAGCATTTTTAATTTTATTGCTTAAATCGCATTTTCTCGGCGAGCTGAGCGCTTTTTCTGAATTGTGCCGCTCCCGTCACTCTGGTTAGGTTGGCATCGAAAAAAACGCTCTCGGGTGCTTTAGAGTGCCGAGTTTATTACTGCGCATTAAGAAATGACCACCTCCAACGTTTGGTTTATGTTTTATAAGCATTTTTAATTTTATTGCTTAAATCGCATTTTCTCGGCGAGCTGAGCACTTTTTCTGAATTGTGCCGCTCCCGTCACTCTGGTTAGGTTGGCATCGAAAAAAACACTCTCGGGTGCTTTAGAGTGCCGAGTTTATTACTGCGCATTAAGAAATGACCACCTCCAACGTTTGGTTTATGTTTTATAAGCATTTTTAATTTTATTGCTTAAATCGCATTTTCTCGGCGAGCTGAGCACTTTTTCTGAATTGTGCCGCTCCCGTCACTCTGGTTAGGTTGGCATCGAAAAAAACGCTCTCGGGTGCTTTAGAGTGCCGAGTTTATTACTGCGCATTAAGAAATGACCACCTCCAACGTTTGGTTTATGTTTTATAAGCATTTTTAATTTTATTGCTTAAATTGCATTTTCTCGGCGAGCTGAGCACTTTTTCTGAATTGTGCCGCTCCCGTCACTCTGGTTAGGTTGGCATCGAAAAAAACGCTCTCGGGTGCTTTAGAGTGCCGAGTTATTCACTGCGCACGAAGAAATGACCACCTCCAACGTTTGGTTTATGTTTTATAAGCATTTTTAATTTTATTGCTTAAATCGCATTTTCTCGGCGAGCTGAGCGCTTTTTCTGAATTGTGCCGCTCCCGTCACTCTGGTTAGGTTGGCATCGAAAAAAACGCTCTCGGGTGCTTTAGAGTGCCGAGTTTATTACTGCGCATTAAGAAATGACCACCTCCAACGTTTGGTTTATGTTTTATAAGCATTTTTAATTTTATTGCTTAAATCGCATTTTCTCGGCGAGCTGAGCACTTTTTCTGAATTGTGCCGCTCCCGTCACTCTGGTTAGGTTGGCATCGAAAAAAACGCTCTCGGGTGCTTTAGAGTGCCGAGTTTATTACTGCGCATTAAGAAATGACCACCTCCAACGTTTGGTTTATGTTTTATAAGCATTTTTAATTGTATTGCTTAAATCGCATTTTCTCGGCGAGCTGAGCACTTTTTCTGAATTGTGCCGCTCCCGTCACTCTGGTTAGGTTGGCATCGAAAAAAACGCTATCGGGTGCTTTAGAGTGCCGAGTTATTCACTGCGCATGAAGAAATGACCACCTCCAACGTTTGGTTTATGTTTAATAAGCATTTTTAATTTTATTGCTTAAATCGCATTTTCTCGGCGAGCTGAGCACTTTTTCTGAATTGTGCCGCTCCCGTCACTCTGGTTAGGTTGGCATCGAAAAAAACGCTCTCGGGTGCTTTAGAGTGCCGAGTTTATTAATGCGCATTAAGAAATGACCACCTCCAACGTTTGGTTTATGTTTTATAAGCATTTTTAATTTTATTGCTTAAATCGCATTTTCTCGGCGAGCTGAGCGCTTTTTCTGAATTGTGCCGCTCCCGTCACTCTGGTTAGGTTGGCATCGAAAAAAACGCTCTCGGGTGCTTTAGAGTGCCGAGTTATTCACTGCGCATGAAGAAATGACCACCTCCAACGTTTGGTTTATGTTTAATAAGCATTTTTAATTTTATTGCTTAAATCGCATTTTCTCGGCGAGCTGAGCACTTTTTCTGAATTGTGCCGCTCCCGTCACTCTGGTTAGGTTGGCATCGAAAAAAACGCTCTCGGGTGCTTTAGAGTGCCGAGTTTATTACTGCGCATTAAGAAATGACCACCTCCAACGTTTGGTTTATGTTTTATAAGCATTTTTAATTTTATTGCTTAAATCGCATTTTCTCGGCGAGCTGAGCGCTTTTTCTGAATTGTGCCGCTCCCGTCACTCTGGTTAGGTTGGCATCGAAAAAAACGCTCTCGGGTGCTTTAGAGTGCCGAGTTATTCACTGCGCATGAAGAAATGACCACCTCCAACGTTTGGTTTATGTTTAATAAGCATTTTTAATTTTATTGCTTAAATCGCATTTTCTCGGCGAGCTGAGCACTTTTTCTGAATTGTGCCGCTCCCGTCACTCTGGTTAGGTTGGCATCGAAAAAAACGCTCTCGGGTGCTTTAGAGTGCCGAGTTTATTACTGCGCATTAAGAAATGACCACCTCCAACGTTTGGTTTATGTTTTATAAGCATTTTTAATTTTATTGCTTAAATCGCATTTTCTCGGCGAGCTGAGCACTTTTTCTGAATTGTGCCGCTCCCGTCACTCTGGTTAGGTTGGCATCGAAAAAAACGCTCTCGGGTGCTTTAGAGTGCCGAGTTTATCACTGCGCATGAAGAAATGACCACCTCCAACGTTTGGTTTATGTTTAATAAGCATTTTTAATTTTATTGCTTAAATCGCATTTTCTCGGCGAGCTGAGCACTTTTTCTGAATTGTGCCGCTCCCGTCACTCTGGTTAGGTTGGCATCGAAAAAAACGCTCTCGAGTGCTTTAGAGTGCCGACTTTATCACTGCGCATGAAGAAATGACCACCTCCAACGTTTGGTTTATGTTTTATAAGCATTTTTAATTTTATTGCTTAAATCGCATTTTCTCGGCGAGCTGAGCACTTTTTCTGAATTGTGCCGCGCCCGTCACTCTGGTTAGGTTGGCATCGAAAAAAACGCTCACGGGTGCTTTAGAGTGCCGAGTTTATTACTGCGCATTAAGAAATGACCACCTCCAACGTTTGGTTTATGTTTTATAAGCATTTTTAATTTTATTGCTTAAATCGCATTTTCTCGGCGAGCTGAGCACTTTTTCTGAATTGTGCCGCTCCCGTCACTCTGGTTAGGTTGGCATCGAAAAAAACGCTCTCGGGTGCTTTAGAGTGCCGAGTTATTCACTGCGCATGAAGAAATGACCACCTCCAACGTTTGGTTTATGTTTTATAAGCATTTTTAATTTTATTGCTTAAATCGCATTTTCTCGGCGAGCTGAGCACTTTTTCTGAATTGTGCCGCTCCCGTCACTCTGGTTAGGTTGGCATCGAAAAAAACGCTCTCGGGTGCTTTAGAGTGCCGAGTTTATCACTGCGCATGAAGAAATGACCACCTCCAACGTTTGGTTTACGTTTTATAAGCATTTTTAATTTTATTGCTTAAATCGCATTTTCTCGGCGAGCTGAGCGCTTTTTCTGAATTGTGCCGCTCCCGTCACTCTGGTTAGGTTGGCATCGAAAAAAACGCTCTCGGGTGCTTTAGAGTGCCGAGTTATTCACTGCGCATGAAGAAATGACCACCTCCAACGTTTGGTTTATGTTTTATAAGCATTTTTAATTTTATTGCTTAAATCGCATTTTCTCGGCGAGCTGAGCACTTTTTCTGAATTGTGCCGCTCCCGTCACTCTGGTTAGGTTGGCATCGAAAAAAACGCTCTCGGGTGCTCTAGAGTGCCGAGTTTATTACTGCGCATTAAAAAATGACCACCTCCAACGTTTGGTTTATGTTTTATAAGCATTTTTAATTTTATTGCTTAAATCGCATTTTCTCGGCGAGCTGAGCACTTTTTCTGAATTGTGCCGCTCCCGTCACTCTGGTTAGGTTGGCATCGAAAAAAACGCTCTCGGGTGCTTTAGAGTGCCGAGTTATTCACTGCGCATGAAGAAATGACCACCTCCAACGTTTGGTTTATGTTTTATAAGCATTTTTAATTTTATTGCTTAAATCGCATTTTCTCGGCGAGCTGAGCACTTTTTCTGAATTGTGCCGCTCCCGTCACTCTGGTTAGGTTGGCATCGAAAAAAACGCTCTCGGGTGCTTTAGAGTGCCGAGTTTATCACTGCGCATGAAGAAATGACCACCTCCAACGTTTGGTTTATGTTTTATAAGCATTTTTAATTTTATTGCTTAAATCGCATTTTCTCGGCGAGTAGAGCGCTTTTTCTGAATTGTGCCGCTCCCGTCACTCTGGTTAGGTTGGCATCGAAAAAAACGCTCTCGGGTGCTTTAGAGTGCCGAGTTATTCACTGCGCATGAAGAAATGACCACCTCCAACGTTTGGTTTATGTTTAATAAGCATTTTTAATTTTATTGCTTAAATCGCATTTTCTCGGCGAGCTGAGCACTTTTTCTGAATTGTGCCGCTCCCGTCACTCTGGTTAGGTTGGCATCGAAAAAAACGCTATCGGGTGCTTTAGAGTGCCGAGTTATTCACTGCGCATGAAGAAATGACCACCTCCAACGTTTGGTTTATGTTTAATAAGCATTTTTAATTTTATTGCTTAAATCGCATTTTCTCGGCGAGCTGAGCACTTTTTCTGAATTGTGCCGCTCCCGTCACTCTGGTTAGGTTGGCATCGAAAAAAACGCTCTCGGGTGCTTTAGAGTGCCGAGTTTATTACTGCGCATTAAGAAATGACCACCTCCAACGTTTGGTTTATGTTTTATAAGCATTTTTAATTTTATTGCTTAAATCGCATTTTCTCGGCGAGCTGAGCGCTTTTTCTGAATTGTGCCGCTCCCGTCACTCTGGTTAGGTTGGCATCGAAAAAAACGCTCTCGGGTGCTTTAGAGTGCCGAGTTTATTACTGCGCATTAAGAAATGACCACCTCCAACGTTTGGTTTATGTTTTATAAGCATTTTTAATTTTATTGCTTAAATCGCATTTTCTCGGCGAGCTGAGCACTTTTTCTGAATTGTGCCGCTCCCGTCACTCTGGTTAGGTTGGCATCGAAAAAAACGCTATCGGGTGCTTTAGAGTGCCGAGTTATTCACTGCGCATGAAGAAATGACCACCTCCAACGTTTGGTTTATGTTTAATAAGCATTTTTAATTTTATTGCTTAAATCGCATTTTCTCGGCGAGCTGAGCACTTTTTCTGAATTGTGCCGCTCCCGTCACTCTGGTTAGGTTGGCATCGAAAAAAACGCTCTCGGGTGCTTTAGAGTGCCGAGTTTATTACTGCGCATTAAGAAATGACCACCTCCAACGTTTGGTTTATGTTTTATAAGCATTTTTAATTTTATTGCTTAAATCGCATTTTCTCGGCGAGCTGAGCGCTTTTTCTGAATTGTGCCGCTCCCGTCACTCTGGTTAGGTTGGCATCGAAAAAAACGCTCTCGGGTGCTTTAGAGTGCCGAGTTATTCACTGCGCATGAAGAAATGACCACCTCCAACGTTTGGTTTATGTTTAATAAGCATTTTTAATTTTATTGCTTAAATCGCATTTTCTCGGCGAGCTGAGCACTTTTTCTGAATTGTGCCGCTCCCGTCACTCTGGTTAGGTTGGCATCGAAAAAAACGCTCTCGGGTGCTTTAGAGTGCCGAGTTTATTACTGCGCATTAAGAAATGACCACCTCCAACGTTTGGTTTATGTTTTATAAGCATTTTTAATTTTATTGCTTAAATCGCATTTTCTCGGCGAGCTGAGCGCTTTTTCTGAATTGTGCCGCTCCCGTCACTCTGGTTAGGTTGGCATCGAAAAAAACGCTCTCGGGTGCTTTAGAGTGCCGAGTTATTCACTGCGCATGAAGAAATGACCACCTCCAACGTTTGGTTTATGTTTAATAAGCATTTTTAATTTTATTGCTTAAATCGCATTTTCTCGGCGAGCTGAGCACTTTTTCTGAATTGTGCCGCTCCCGTCACTCTGGTTAGGTTGGCATCGAAAAAAACGCTCTCGGGTGCTTTAGAGTGCCGAGTTTATTACTGCGCATTAAGAAATGACCACCTCCAACGTTTGGTTTATGTTTTATAAGCATTTTTAATTTTATTGCTTAAATCGCATTTTCTCGGCGAGCTGAGCACTTTTTCTGAATTGTGCCGCTCCCGTCACTCTGGTTAGGTTGGCATCGAAAAAAACGCTCTCGGGTGCTTTAGAGTGCCGAGTTTATCACTGCGCATGAAGAAATGACCACCTCCAACGTTTGGTTTATGTTTAATAAGCATTTTTAATTTTATTGCTTAAATCGCATTTTCTCGGCGAGCTGAGCACTTTTTCTGAATTGTGCCGCTCCCGTCACTCTGGTTAGGTTGGCATCGAAAAAAACGCTCTCGAGTGCTTTAGAGTGCCGACTTTATCACTGCGCATGAAGAAATGACCACCTCCAACGTTTGGTTTATGTTTTATAAGCATTTTTAATTTTATTGCTTAAATCGCATTTTCTCGGCGAGCTGAGCACTTTTTCTGAATTGTGCCGCGCCCGTCACTCTGGTTAGGTTGGCATCGAAAAAAACGCTCACGGGTGCTTTAGAGTGCCGAGTTTATTACTGCGCATTAAGAAATGACCACCTCCAACGTTTGGTTTATGTTTTATAAGCATTTTTAATTTTATTGCTTAAATCGCATTTTCTCGGCGAGCTGAGCACTTTTTCTGAATTGTGCCGCTCCCGTCACTCTGGTTAGGTTGGCATCGAAAAAAACGCTCTCGGGTGCTTTAGAGTGCCGAGTTATTCACTGCGCATGAAGAAATGACCACCTCCAACGTTTGGTTTATGTTTAATAAGCATTTTTAATTTTATTGCTTAAATCGCATTTTCTCGGCGAGCTGAGCGCTTTTTCTGAATTGTGCCGCTCCCGTCACTCTGGTTAGGTTGGCATCGAAAAAAACGCTCTCGGGTGCTTTAGAGTGCCGAGTTATTCACTGCGCATGAAGAAATGACCACCTCCAACGTTTGGTTTATGTTTAATAAGCATTTTTAATTTTATTGCTTAAATCGCATTTTCTCGGCGAGCTGAGCACTTTTTCTGAATTGTGCCGCTCCCGTCACTCTGGTTAGGTTGGCATCGAAAAAAACGCTCTCGGGTGCTTTAGAGTGCCGAGTTTATTACTGCGCATTAAGAAATGACCACCTCCAACGTTTGGTTTATGTTTTATAAGCATTTTTAATTTTATTGCTTAGATCGCATTTTCTCGGCGAGCTGAGCACTTTTTCTGAATTGTGCCGCTCCCGTCACTCTGGTTAGGTTGGCATCGAAAAAAACGCTCTCGGGTGCTTTAGAGTGCCGAGTTATTCACTGCGCATGAAGAAATGACCACCTCCAACGTTTGGTTTATGTTTTATAAGCATTTTTAATTTTATTGCTTAAATCGCATTTTCTCGGCGAGCTGAGCACTTTTTCTGAATTGTGCCGCTCCCGTCACTCTGGTTAGGTTGGCATCGAAAAAAACGCTCTCGGGTGCTTTAGAGTGCCGAGTTTATCACTGCGCATGAAGAAATGACCACCTCCAACGTTTGGTTTATGTTTTATAAGCATTTTTAATTTTATTGCTTAAATCGCATTTTCTCGGCGAGCTGAGCGCTTTTTCTGAATTGTGCCGCTCCCGTCACTCTGGTTAGGTTGGCATCGAAAAAAACGCTCTCGGGTGCTTTAGAGTGCCGAGTTATTCACTGCGCATGAAGAAATGACCACCTCCAACGTTTGGTTTATGTTTAATAAGCATTTTTAATTTTATTGCTTAAATCGCATTTTCTCGGCGAGCTGAGCGCTTTTTCTGAATTGTGCCGCTCCCGTCACTCTGGTTAGGTTGGCATCGAAAAAAACGCTCTCGGGTGCTTTAGAGTGCCGAGTTATTCACTGCGCATGAAGAAATGACCACCTCCAACGTTTGGTTTATGTTTAATAAGCATTTTTAATTTTATTGCTTAAATCGCATTTTCTCGGCGAGCTGAGCACTTTTTCTGAATTGTGCCGCTCCCGTCACTCTGGTTAGGTTGGCATCGAAAAAAACGCTCTCGGGTGCTTTAGAGTGCCGAGTTTATTACTGCGCATTAAGAAATGACCACCTCCAACGTTTGGTTTATGTTTTATAAGCATTTTTAATTTTATTGCTTAGATCGCATTTTCTCGGCGAGCTGAGCACTTTTTCTGAATTGTGCCGCTCCCGTCACTCTGGTTAGGTTGGCATCGAAAAAAACGCTCTCGGGTGCTTTAGAGTGCCGAGTTATTCACTGCGCATGAAGAAATGACCACCTCCAACGTTTGGTTTATGTTTTATAAGCATTTTTAATTTTATTGCTTAAATCGCATTTTCTCGGCGAGCTGAGCACTTTTTCTGAATTGTGCCGCTCCCGTCACTCTGGTTAGGTTGGCATCGAAAAAAACGCTCTCGGGTGCTTTAGAGTGCCGAGTTTATCACTGCGCATGAAGAAATGACCACCTCCAACGTTTGGTTTATGTTTTATAAGCATTTTTAATTTTATTGCTTAAATCGCATTTTCTCGGCGAGCTGAGCGCTTTTTCTGAATTGTGCCGCTCCCGTCACTCTGGTTAGGTTGGCATCGAAAAAAACGCTCTCGGGTGCTTTAGAGTGCTGAGTTATTCACTGCGCATGAAGAAATGACCACCTCCAACGTTTGGTTTATGTTTAATAAGAATTTTTAATTTTATTGCTTAAATCGCATTTTCTCGGCGAGCTGAGCACTTTTTCTGAATTGTGCCGCTCCCGTCACTCTGGTTAGGTTGGCATCGAAAAAAACGCTCTCGGGTGCTTTAGAGTGCCGAGTTTATTACTGCGCATTAGGAAATGACCACCTCCAACGTTTGGTTTATGTTTTATAAGCATTTTTAATTTTATTGCTTAAATCGCATTTTCTCGGCGAGCTGAGCGCTTTTTCTGAATTGTGCCGCTCCCGTCACTCTGGTTAGGTTGGCATCGAAAAAAACGCTCTCGGGTGCTTTAGAGTGCCGAGTTTATTACTGCGCATTAAGAAATGACCACCTCCAACGTTTGGTTTATGTTTTATAAGCATTTTTAATTTTATTGCTTAAATCGCATTTTCTCGGCGAGCTGAGCACTTTTTCTGAATTGTGCCGCTCCCGTCACTCTGGTTAGGTTGGCATCGAAAAAAACACTCTCGGGTGCTTTAGAGTGCCGAGTTTATTACTGCGCATTAAGAAATGACCACCTCCAACGTTTGGTTTATGTTTTATAAGCATTTTTAATTTTATTGCTTAAATCGCATTTTCTCGGCGAGCTGAGCACTTTTTCTGAATTGTGCCGCTCCCGTCACTCTGGTTAGGTTGGCATCGAAAAAAACGCTCTCGGGTGCTTTAGAGTGCCGAGTTTATTACTGCGCATTAAGAAATGACCACCTCCAACGTTTGGTTTATGTTTTATAAGCGTTTTTAATTTTATTGCTTAAATCGCATTTTCTCGGCGAGCTGAGCACTTTTTCTGAATTGTGCCGCTCCCGTCACTCTGGTTAGGTTGGCATCGAAAAAAACGCTCTGGGTGCTTTAGAGTGCCGAGTTATTCACTGCGCACGAAGAAATGACCACCTCCAACGTTTGGTTTATGTTTTATAAGCATTTTTAATTTTATTGCTTAAATCGCATTTTCTCGGCGAGCTGAGCGCTTTTTCTGAATTGTGCCGCTCCCGTCACTCTGGTTAGGTTGGCATCGAAAAAAACGCTCTCGGGTGCTTTAGAGTGCCGAGTTTATTACTGCGCATTAAGAAATGACCACCTCCAACGTTTGGTTTATGTTTTATAAGCATTTTTAATTTTATTGCTTAAATCGCATTTTCTCGGCGAGCTGAGCACTTTTTCTGAATTGTGCCGCTCCCGTCACTCTGGTTAGGTTGGCATCGAAAAAAACGCTCTCGGGTGCTTTAGAGTGCCGAGTTTATCACTGCGCATGAAGAAATGACCACCTCCAACGTTTGGTTTATGTTTAATAAGCATTTTTAATTTTATTGCTTAAATCGCATTTTCTCGGCGAGCTGAGCACTTTTTCTGAATTGTGCCGCTCCCGTCACTCTGGTTAGGTTGGCATCGAAAAAAACGCTCTCGAGTGCTTTAGAGTGCCGACTTTATCACTGCGCATGAAGAAATGACCACCTCCAACGTTTTGTTTATGTTTTATAAGCATTTTTAATTTTATTGCTTAAATCGCATTTTCTCGGCGAGCTGAGCACTTTTTCTGAATTGTGCCGCGCCCGTCACTCTGGTTAGGTTGGCATCGAAAAAAACGCTCACGGGTGCTTTAGAGTGCCGAGTTTATTACTGCGCATTAAGAAATGACCACCTCCAACGTTTGGTTTATGTTTTATAAGCATTTTAAATTTTATTGCTTAAATCGCATTTTCTCGGCGAGCTGAGCACTTTTTCTGAATTGTGCCGCTCCCGTCACTCTGGTTAGGTTGGCATCGAAAAAAACGCTCTCGGGTGCTTTAGAGTGCCGAGTTATTCACTGCGCATGAAGAAATGACCACCTCCAACGTGTGGTTTATGTTTTATAAGCATTTTTAATTTTATTGCTTAAATCGCATTTTCTCGGCGAGCTGAGCACTTTTTCTGAATTGTGCCGCTCCCGTCACTCTGGTTAGGTTGGCATCGAAAAAAACGCTCTCGGGTGCTTTAGAGTGCCGAGTTTATCACTGCGCATGAAGAAATGACCACCTCCAACGTTTGGTTTATGTTTTATAAGCATTTTTAATTTTATTGCTTAAATCGCATTTTCTCGGCGAGCTGAGCGCTTTTTCTGAATTGTGCCGCTCCCGTCACTCTGGTTAGGTTGGCATCGAAAAAAACGCTCTCGGGTGCTTTAGAGTGCCGAGTTATTCACTGCGCATGAAGAAATGACCACCTCCAACGTTTGGTTTATGTTTAATAAGCATTTTTAATTTTATTGCTTAAATCGCATTTTCTCGGCGAGCTGAGCACTTTTTCTGAATTGTGCCGCTCCCGTCACTCTGGTTAGGTTGGCATCGAAAAAAACGCTCTCGGGTGCTTTAGAGTGCCGAGTTTATTACTGCGCATTAAGAAATGACCACCTCCAACGTTTGGTTTATGTTTTATAAGCATTTTTAATTTTATTGCTTAAATCGCATTTTCTCGGCGAGCTGAGCGCTTTTTCTGAATTGTGCCGCTCCCGTCACTCTGGTTAGGTTGGCATCGAAAAAAACGCTCTCGGGTGCTTTAGAGTGCCGAGTTATTCACTGCGCATGAAGAAATGACCACCTCCAACGTTTGGTTTATGTTTAATAAGCATTTTTAATTTTATTGCTTAAATCGCATTTTCTCGGCGAGCTGAGCACTTTTTCTGAATTGTGCCGGTCCCGTCACTCTGGTTAGGTTGGCATCGAAAAAAACGCTCTCGGGTGCTTTAGAGTGCCGAGTTTATTACTGCGGATTAAGAAATGACCACCTCCAACGTTTGGTTTATGTTTTATAAGCATTTTTAATTTTATTGCTTAAATCGCATTTTCTCGGCGAGCTGAGCACTTTTTCTGAATTGTGCCGCTCCCGTCACTCTGGTTAGGTTGGCATCGAAAAAAACGCTCTCGGGTGCTTTAGAGTGCCGAGTTTATCACTGCGCATGAAGAAATGACCACCTCCAACGTTTGGTTTATGTTTAATAAGCATTTTTAATTTTATTGCTTAAATCGCATTTTCTCGGCGAGCTGAGCACTTTTTCTGAATTGTGCCGCTCCCGTCACTCTGGTTAGGTTGGCATCGAAAAAAACGCTCTCGAGTGCTTTAGAGTGCCGACTTTATCACTGCGCATGAAGAAATGACCACCTCCAACGTTTTGTTTATGTTTTATAAGCATTTTTAATTTTATTGCTTAAATCGCATTTTCTCGGCGAGCTGAGCACTTTTTCTGAATTGTGCCGCTCCCGTCACTCTGGTTAGGTTGGCATCGAAAAAAACGCTCTCGGGTGCTCTAGAGTGCCGAGTTTATTACTGCGCATTAAAAAATGACCACCTCCAACGTTTGGTTTATGTTTTATAAGCATTTTTAATTTTATTGCTTAAATCGCATTTTCTCGGCGAGCTGAGCACTTTTTCTGAATTGTGCCGCTCCCGTCACTCTGGTTAGGTTGGCATCGAAAAAAACGCTCTCGGGTGCTTTAGAGTGCCGAGTTATTCACTGCGCATGAAGAAATGACCACCTCCAACGTTTGGTTTATGTTTTATAAGCATTTTTAATTTTATTGCTTAAATCGCATTTTCTCGGCGAGCTGAGCACTTTTTCTGAATTGTGCCGCTCCCGTCACTCTGGTTAGGTTGGCATCGAAAAAAACGCTCTCGGGTGCTTTAGAGTGCCGAGTTTATCACTGCGCATGAAGAAATGACCACCTCCAACGTTTGGTTTATGTTTTATAAGCATTTTTAATTTTATTGCTTAAATCGCATTTTCTCGGCGAGCTGAGCGCTTTTTCTGAATTGTGCCGCTCCCGTCACTCTGGTTAGGTTGGCATCGAAAAAAACGCTCTCGGGTGCTTTAGAGTGCCGAGTTATTCACTGCGCATGAAGAAATGACCACCTCCAACGTTTGGTTTATGTTTAATAAGCATTTTTAATTTTATTGCTTAAATCGCATTTTCTCGGCGAGCTGAGCGCTTTTTCTGAATTGTGCCGCTCCCGTCACTCTGGTTAGGTTGGCATCGAAAAAAACGCTCTCGGGTGCTTTAGAGTGCCGAGTTATTCACTGCGCATGAAGAAATGACCACCTCCAACGTTTGGTTTATGTTTAATAAGCATTTTTAATTTTATTGCTTAAATCGCATTTTCTCGGCGAGCTGAGCACTTTTTCTGAATTGTGCCGCTCCCGTCACTCTGGTTAGGTTGGCATCGAAAAAAACGCTCTCGGGTGCTTTAGAGTGCCGAGTTTATCACTGGGCATGAAGAAATGACCACCTCCAACGTTTGGTTTATGTTTTATAAGCATTTTTAATTTTATTGCTTAAATCGCATTTTCTCGGCGAGCTGAGCGCTTTTTCTGAATTGTGCCGCTCCCGTCACTCTGGTTAGGTTGGCATCGAAAAAAACGCTCTCGGGTGCTTTAGAGTGCCGAGTTATTCACTGCGCATGAAGAAATGACCACCTCCAATGTTTGGTTTATGTTTAATAAGCATTTTTAATTTTATTGCTTAAATCGCATTTTCTCGGCGAGCTGAGCGCTTTTTCTGAATTGTGCCGCTCCCGTCACTCTGGTTAGGTTGGCATCGAAAAAAACGCTCTCGGGTGCTTTAGAGTGCTGAGTTATTCACTGCGCATGAAGAAATGACCACCTCCAACGTTTGGTTTATGTTTAATAAGAATTTTTAATTTTATTGCTTAAATCGCATTTTCTCGGCGAGCTGAGCACTTTTTCTGAATTGTGCCGCTCCCGTCACTCTGGTTAGGTTGGCATCGAAAAAAACGCTCTCGGGTGCTTTAGAGTGCCGAGTTTATTACTGCGCATTAGGAAATGACCACCTCCAACGTTTGGTTTATGTTTTATAAGCATTTTTAATTTTATTGCTTAAATCGCATTTTCTCGGCGAGCTGAGCGCTTTTTCTGAATTGTGCCGCTCCCGTCACTCTGGTTAGGTTGGCATCGAAAAAAACGCTCTCGGGTGCTTTAGAGTGCCGAGTTTATTACTGCGCTTTAAGAAATGACCACCTCCAACGTTTGGTTTATGTTTTATAAGCATTTTTAATTTTATTGCTTAAATCGCATTTTCTCGGCGAGCTGAGCACTTTTTCTGAATTGTGCCGCTCCCGTCACTCTGGTTAGGTTGGCATCGAAAAAAACACTCTCGGGTGCTTTAGAGTGCCGAGTTTATTACTGCGCATTAAGAAATGACCACCTCCAACGTTTGGTTTATGTTTTATAAGCATTTTTAATTTTATTGCTTAAATCGCATTTTCTCGGCGAGCTGAGCACTTTTTCTGAATTGTGCCGCTCCCGTCACTCTGGTTAGGTTGGCATCGAAAAAAACGCTCTCGGGTGCTTTAGAGTGCCGAGTTTATTACTGCGCATTAGGAAATGACCACCTCCAACGTTTGGTTTATGTTTTATAAGCATTTTTAATTTTATTGCTTAAATCGCATTTTCTCGGCGAGCTAAGCACTTTTTCTGAATTGTGCCGCTCCCGTCACTCTGGTTAGGTTGGCATCGAAAAAAACGCTATCGGGTGCTTTAGAGTGCCGAGTTATTCACTGCGCATGAAGAAATGACCACCTCCAACGTTTGGTTTATGTTTAATAAGCATTTTTAATTTTATTGCTTAAATCGCATTTTCTCGGCGAGCTGAGCACTTTTTCTGAATTGTGCCGCTCCCGTCACTCTGGTTAGGTTGGCATCGAAAAAAACGCTCTCGGGTGCTTTAGAGTGCCGAGTTTATTACTGCGCATTAAGAAATGACCACCTCCAACGTTTGGTTTATGTTTTATAAGCATTTTTAATTTTATTGCTTAAATCGCATTTTCTCGGCGAGCTGAGCGCTTTTTCTGAATTGTGCCGCTCCCGTCACTCTGGTTAGGTTGGCATCGAAAAAAACGCTCTCGGGTGCTTTAGAGTGCCGAGTTATTCACTGCGCATGAAGAAATGACCACCTCCAACGTTTGGTTTATGTTTAATAAGCATTTTTAATTTTATTGCTTAAATCGCATTTTCTCGGCGAGCTGAGCACTTTTTCTGAATTGTGCCGCTCCCGTCACTCTGGTTAGGTTGGCATCGAAAAAAACGCTCTCGGGTGCTTTAGAGTGCCGAGTTTATTACTGCGCATTAAGAAATGACCACCTCCAATATAAGCATTTTTAATTTTATTGCTTAAATCGCATTTTCTCGGCGAGCTGAGAGCTTTTTCTGAATTGTGCCGCTCCCGTCACTCTGGTTAGGTTGGCATCGAAAAAAACGCTCTCGGGTGCTTTAGAGTGCCGAGTTATTCACTGCGCATGAAGAAATGACCACCTCCAACGTTTGGTTTATGTTTAATAAGCATTTTTAATTTTATTGCTTAAATCGCATTTTCTCGGCGAGCTGAGCACTTTTTCTGAATTGTGCCGCTCCCGTCACTCTGGTTAGGTTGGCATCGAAAAAAACGCTCACGGGTGCTTTAGAGTGCCGAGTTTATTACTGCGCATTAAGAAATGACCACCTCCAACGTTTGGTTTATGTTTTATAAGCATTTTTAATTTTATTGCTTAAATCGCATTTTCTCGGCGAGCTGAGCACTTTTTCTGAATTGTGCCGCTCCCGTCACTCTGGTTAGGTTGGCATCGAAAAAAACGCTCTCGGGTGCTTTAGAGTGCCGAGTTATTCACTGCGCATGAAGAAATGACCACCTGCAACGTTTGGTTTATGTTTTATAAGCATTTTTAATTTTATTGCTTAAATCGCATTTTCTCGGCGAGCTGAGCGCTTTTTCTGAATTGTGCCGCTCCCGTAACTCTGGTTAGGTTGGCATCGAAAAAAACGCTCTCGGGTGCTTTAGAGTGCCGAGTTTATTACTGCGCATTAAGAAATGACCACCTCCAACGTTTGGTTTATGTTTAATAAGCATTTTTAATTTTATTGCTTAAATCGCATTTTCTCGGCGAGCTGAGCACTTTTTCTGAATTGTGCCGCTCCCGTCACTCTGGTTAGGTTGGCATCGAAAAAAACGCTCTCGGGTGCTTTAGAGTGCCGAGTTTATTACTGCGCATTAAGAAATGACCACCTCCAACGTTTGGTTTATGTTTTATAAGCATTTTTAATTTTATTGCTTAAATCGCATTTTCTCGGCGAGCTGAGCACTTTTTCTGAATTGTGCCGCTCCCGTCACTCTGGTTAGGTTGGCATCGAAAAAAACGCTCTCGGGTGCTTTAGAATGCCGAGTTTATTACTGCGCATTAAGAAATGACCACCTCCAACGTTTGGTTTATGTTTTATAAGCATTTTTAATTTTATTGCTTAAATCGCATTTTCTCGGCGAGCTGAGCACTTTTTCTGAATTGTGCCGCTCCCGTCACTTGGCATCGAAAAAAACGCTCTCGGGTGCTTTAGAGTGCCGAGTTATTCACTGCGCATGAAGAAATGACCACCTCCAACGTTTGGTTTATGTTTAATAAGCATTTTTAATTTTATTGCTTAAATCGCATTTTCTCGGCGAGCTGAGCGCTTTTTCTGAATTGTGCCGCTCCCGTCACTCTGGTTAGGTTGGCATCGAAAAAAACGCTCTCGGGTGCTTTAGAGTGCCGAGTTTATTACTGCGCATTAAGAAATGACCACCTCCAACGTTTGGTTTATGTTTTATAAGCAATTTTAATTTTATTGCCTAAATCGCATTTTCTCGGCGAGCTGAGCACTTTTTCTGAATTGTGCCGCTCCCGTCACTCTGGTTAGGTTGGCATCGAAAAAAACGCTCTCGGGTGCTTTAGAGTGCCGAGTTTATTACTGCGCATTAAGAAATGACCACCTCCAACGTTTGGTTTATGTTTTATAAGCATTTTTAATTGTATTGCTTAAATCGCATTTTCTCGGCGAGCTGAGCACTTTTTCTGAATTGTGCCGCTCCCGTCACTCTGGTTAGGTTGGCATCGAAAAAAACGCTATCGGGTGCTTTAGAGTGCCGAGTTATTCACTGCGCACGAAGAAATGACCACCTCCAACGTTTGGTTTATGTTTTATAAGCATTTTTAATTTTATTGCTTAAATCGCATTTTCTCGGCGAGCTGAGCACTTTTTCTGAATTGTGCCGCTCCCGTCACTCTGGTTAGGTTGGCATCGAAAAAAACGCTCTCGGGTGCTTTAGAGTGCCGAGTTTATTACTGCGCATTAAGAAATGACCACCTCCAACGTTTGGTTTATGTTTTATAAGCGTTTTTAATTTTATTGCTTAAATCGCATTTTCTCGGCGAGCTGAGCACTTTTTCTGAATTGTGCCGCTCCCGTCACTCTGGTTAGGTTGGCATCGAAAAAAACGCTCACGGGTGCTTTAGAGTGCCGAGTTTATTACTGCGCATTAAGAAATGACCACCTCCAACGTTTGGTTTATGTTTTATAAGCATTTTTAATTTTATTGCTTAAATCGCATTTTCTCGGCGAGCTGAGCACTTTTTCTGAATTGTGCCGCTCCCGTCACTCTGGTTAGGTTGGCATCGAAAAAAACGCTCTCGGGTGCTTTAGAGTGCCGAGTTATTCACTGCGCGTGAAGAAATGACCACCTGCAACGTTTGGTTTATGTTTTATAAGCATTTTTAATTTTATTGCTTAAATCGCATTTTCTCGGCGAGCTGAGCGCTTTTTCTGAATTGTGCCGCTCCCGTAACTCTGGTTAGGTTGGCATCGAAAAAAACGCTCTCGGGTGCTTTAGAGTGCGAAGTTTATCACTGCGCATGAAGAAATGACCACTTCCAACGTTTGGTTTATGTTTTATAAGCATTTTTAATTTTATTGCTTAAATCGCATTTTCTCGGCGAGCTGAGCACTTTTTCTGAATTGTGCCGCTCCCGTCACTCTGGTTAGGTTGGCATCGAAAAAAACGCTCTCGGGTGCTCTAGAGTGCCGAGTTTATTACTGCGCATTAAGAAATAACCACCTCCAACGTTTGGTTTATGTTTTATAAGCATTTTTAATTTTATTGCTTAAATCGCATTTTCTCCGCGAGCTGAGCACTTTTTCTGAATTGTGCCGCTCCCGTCACTCTGGTTAGGTTGGCATCGAAAAAAACGCTCTCGGGTGCTTTAGAGTGCCGAGTTATTCACTGCGCATGAAGAAATGACCACCTCCAACGTTTGGTTTATGTTTTATAAGCATTTTTAATTTTATTGCTTAAATCGCATTTTCTCGGCGAGCTGAGCACTTTTTCTGAATTGTGCCGCTCCCGTCACTCTGGTTAGGTTGGCATCGTAAAAAACGCTCTCGGGTGCTTTAGAGTGCCGAGTTTATCACTGCGCATGAAGAAATGACCACCTCCAACGTTTGGTTTATGTTTTACAAGCATTTTTAATTTTATTGCTTAAATCGCATTTTCTCGGTGAGCTGAGCGCTTTTTCTGAATTGTGCCGCTCCCGTAACTCTGGTTAGGTTGGCATCGAAAAAAACGCTCTCGGGTGCTTTAGAGTGCCGAGTTTATCACTGCGCATGAAGAAATGACCACCTCCACCGTTTGGTTTATGTTTTATAAGCATTTTTAATTTTATTGCTCAAGTCGCATTTTCTCGGCGAGCTGAGCGCTTTTTCTGAATTGTGCCGCTCCCGTAACTCTGGTTAGGTTGGCATCGAAAAAAACGCTCTCGGGTGCTTTAGAGTGCCGAGTTTATTACTGCGCATTAAGAAATGACCACCTCCAACGTTTGGTTTATGTTTTATAAGCATTTTTAATTTTATTGCTTAAATCGCATTTTCTCGGCGAGCTGAGCACTTTTTCTGAATTGTGCCGCTCCCGTCACTCTGGTTAGGTTGGCATCGAAAAAAACGCTCTCGGGTGCTTTAGAGTGCCGAGTTTATTACTGCGCATTAAGAAATGACCACCTCCAACGTTTGGTTTATGTTGTATAAGCATTTTTAATTTTATTGCTTAAATCGCATTTTCTCGGCGAGCTGAGCACTTTTTCTGAATTGTGCCGCTCCCGTCACTCTGGTTAGGTTGGCATCGAAAAAAACGCTCACGGGAGCTTTAGAGTGCCGAGTTTATTACTGCGCATTAAGAAATGACCACCTCCAACGTTTGGTTTATGTTTTATAAGCATTTTTAATTTTATTGCTTAAATCGCATTTTCTCGGCGAGCTGAGCACTTTTTCTGAATTGTGCCGCTCCCGTCACTCTGGTTAGGTTGGCATCGAAAAAAACGCTCTCGGGTGCTTTAGAGTGCCGAGTTATTCACTGCGCATGGAGAAATGACCACCTCCAACGTTTGGTTTATGTTTTATGAGCATTTTTAATTTTATTGCTTAAATCGCATTTTCTCGGCGAGCTGAGCACTTTTTCTGAATTGTGCCGCTCCCGTCACTCTGGTTAGGTTGGCATCGAAAAAAACGCTCTCGGGTGCTTTAGAGTGCCGAGTTTATCACTGCGCATGAAGAAATGACCACCTCCAACGTTTGGTTTATGTTTTATAAGCATTTTTAATTTTATTGCTTAAATCGCATTTTCTCGGCGAGCTGAGCGCTTTTTCTGAATTGTGCCGCTCCCGTCACTCTGGTTAGGTTGGCATCGAAAAAAACGCTCTCGGGTGCTTTAGAGTGCCGAGTTTATCACTGCGCATGAAGAAATGACCACCTCCAACGTTTGGTTTATGTTTTATAAGCATTTTTAATTTTATTGCTTAAATCGCATTTTCTCGGCGAGCTGAGCGCTTTTTCTGAATTGTGCCGCTCCCGTAACTCTGGTTAGGTTGGCATCGAAAAAAACGCTCTCGGGTGCTTTAGAGTGCCGAGTTTATCACTGCGCATGAAGAAATGACCACTTCCAACGTTTGGTTTATGTTTTATAAGCATTTTTAATTTTATTGCTTAAATCGCATTTTCTCGGCGAGCTGAGCGCTTTTTCTGAATTGTGCCGCTCCCGTAACTCTGGTTAGGTTGGCATCGAAAAAAACGCTCTCGGGTGCTTTAGAGTGCCGAGTTTATCACTGCGCATGAAGAAATGACCACTTCCAACGTTTGGTTTATGTTTTATAAGCATTTTTAATTTTATTGCTTAAATCGCATTTTCTCGGCGAGCTGAGCACTTTTTCTGAATTGTGCCGCTCCCGTCACTCTGGTTAGGTTGGCATCGAAAAAAACGCTCTCGGGTGCTTTAGAGTGCCGAGTTATTCACTGCGCATGAAGAAATGACCACCTCCAACGTTTGGTTTATGTTTTATAAGCATTTTTAATTTTATTGCATAAATCGCATTTTCTCGGCGAGCTGAGCACTTTTTCTGAATTGTGCCGCTCCCGTCACTCTGGTTAGGTTGGCATCGAAAAAAACGCTCTCGGGTGCTCTAGAGTGCCGAGTTTATTACTGCGCATTAAGAAATGACCACCTCCAACGTTTGGTTTATGTTTTATAAGCATTTTTAATTTTATTGCTTAAATCGCATTTTCTCGGCGAGCTGAGCACTTTTTCTGAATTGTGCCGCTCCCGTCACTCTGGTTAGGTTGGCATCGAAAAAAACGCTCTCGGGTGCTTTAGAGTGCCGAGTTATTCACTGCGCATGAAGAAATGACCACCTCCAACGTTTGGTTTATGTTTTATAAGCATTTTTAATTTTATTGCTTAAATCGCATTTTCTCGGCGAGCTGAGCACTTTTTCTGAATTGTGCCGCTCCCGTCACTCTGGTTAGGTTGGCATCGAAAAAAACGCTCTCGGGTGCTTTAGAGTGCCGAGTTTATCACTGCGCATGAAGAAATGACCACCTCCAACGTTTGGTTTATGTTTTATAAGCATTTTTAATTTTATTGCTTAAATCGCATTTTCTCGGCGAGCTGAGCGCTTTTTCTGAATTGTGCCGCTCCCGTCACTCTGGTTAGGTTGGCATCGAAAAAAACGCTCTCGGGTGCTTTAGAGTGCCGAGTTATTCACTGCGCATGAAGAAATGACCACCTCCAACGTTTGGTTTATGTTTAATAAGCATTTTTAATTTTATTGCTTAAATCGCATTTTCTCGGCGAGCTGAGCGCTTTTTCTGAATTGTGCTGCTCCCGTCACTCTGGTTAGGTTGGCATCGAAAAAAACGCTCTCGGGTGCTTTAGAGTGCCGAGTTATTCACTGCGCATGAAGAAATGACCACCTCCACCGTTTGGTTTATGTTTAATAAGCATTTTTAATTTTATTGCTTGAATCGCATTTTCTCGGCGAGCTGAGCACTTTTTCTGAATTGTGCCGCTCCCGTCACTCTGGTTAGGTTGGCATCGAAAAAAACGCTCTCGGGTGCTTTAGAGTGCCGAGTTTATTACTGCGCATTAAGAAATGACCACCTCCAACGTTTGGTTTATGTTTTATAAGCATTTTTAATTTTATTGCTTAAATCGCATTTTCTCGGCGAGCTGAGCACTTTTTCTGAATTGTGCCGCTCCCGTCACTCTGGTTAGGTTGGCATCGAAAAAAACGCTCTCGGGTGCTTTAGAGTGCCGAGTTATTCACTGCGCACGAAGAAATGACCACCTCCAACGTTTGGTTTATGTTTTATAAGCATTTTTAATTTTATTGCTTAAATCGCATTTTCTCGGCGAGCTGAGCGCTTTTTCTGAGTTGTGCCGCTCCCGTCACTCTGGTTAGGTTGGCATCGAAAAAAACGCTCTCGGGTGCTTTAGAGTGCCGAGTTTATTACTGCGCATTAAGAAATGACCACCTCCAACGTTTGGTTTATGTTTTATAAGCATTTTTAATTTTATTGCTTAAATCGCATTTTCTCGGCGAGCTGAGCGCTTTTTCTGAATTGTGCCGCTCCCGTCACTCTGGTTAGGTTGGCATCGAAAAAAAAGCTCTCGGGTGCTTTAGAGTGCCGAGTTATTCACTGCGCATGAAGAAATGACCACCTCCAACGTTCGGTTTATGTTTAATAAGCATTTTTAATTTTATTGCTTAAATCGCATTTTCTCGGCGAGCTGAGCACTTTTTCTGAATTGTGCCGCTCCCGTCACTCTGGTTAGGTTGGCATCGAAAAAAACGCTCTCGGGTGCTTTAGAGTGCCGAGTTTATTACTGCGCATTAAGAAATGACCACCTCCAACGTTTGGTTTATGTTTTATAAGCATTTTTAATTGTATTGCTTAAATCGCATTTTCTCGGCGAGCTGAGCGCTTTTTCTGAATTGTGCCGCTCCCGTAACTCTGGTTAGGTTGGCATCGAAAAAAACGCTCTCGGGTGCTTTAGAGTGCCGAGTTATTCACTGCGCATGAAGAAATGACCACCTCCAACGTTTGGTTTATGTTTAATAAGCATTTTTAATTTTATTGCTTAAATCGCATTTTCTCGGCGAGCTGAGCACTTTTTCTGAATTGTGCCGCTCCCGTCACTCTGGTTAGGTTGGCATCGAAAAAAACGCTCTCGGGTGCTTTAGAGTGCCGAGTTTATTACTGCGCATTAAGAAATGACCACCTCCAACGTTTGGTTTATGTTTTATAAGCATTTTTAATTTTATTGCTTAAATCGCATTTTCTCGGCGAGCTGAGCACTTTTTCTGAATTGTGCCGCTCCCGTCACTCTGGTTAGGTTGGCATCGAAAAAAACGCTCTCGGGTGCTTTAGAGTGCCGAGTTTATCACTGCGCATGAAGAAATGACCACCTCCAACGTTTGGTTTGTGTTTAATAAGCATTTTTAATTTTATTGCTTAAATCGCATTTTCTCGGCGAGCTGAGCACTTTTTCTGAATTGTGCCGCTCCCGTCACTCTGGTTAGGTTGGCATCGAAAAAAACGCTCTCGGGTGCTTTAGAGTGCCGACTTTATCACTGCGCATGAAGAAATGACCACCTCCAACGTTTGGTTTATGTTTTATAAGCATTTTTAATTTTATTGCTTAAATCGCATTTTCTCGGCGAGCTGAGCACTTTTTCTGAATTGTGCCGCTCCCGTCACTTGGCATCGAAAAAAACGCTCTCGGGTGCTTTAGAGTGCCGAGTTATTCACTGCGCATGAAGAAATGACCACCTCCAACGTTTGGTTTATGTTTTATAAGCATTTTTAATTTTATTGCTTAAATCGCATTTTCTCGGCGAGCTGAGCGCTTTTTCTGAATTGTGCCGCTCCCGTCACTCTGGTTAGGTTGGCATCGAAAAAAACGCTCTCGGGTGCTTTAGAGTGCCGAGTTTATTACTGCGCATTAAGAAATGACCACCTCCAACGTTTGGTTTATGTTTTATAAGCATTTTTAATTTTATTGCCTAAATCGCATTTTCTCGGCGAGCTGAGCACTTTTTCTGAATTGTGCCGCTCCCGTCACTCTGGTTAGGTTGGCATCGAAAAAAACGCTCTCGGGTGCTTTAGAGTGCCGAGTTTATTACTGCGCATTAAGAAATGACCACCTCCAACGTTTGGTTTATGTTTTATAAGCATTTTTAATTTTATTGCTTAAATCGCATTTTCTCGGCGAGCTGAGCACTTTTTCTGAATTGTGCCGCTCCCGTCACTCTGGTTAGGTTGGCATCGAAAAAAACGCTCCGGGTGCTTTAGAGTGCCGAGTTATTCACTGCGCACGAAGAAATGACCACCTCCAACGTTTGGTTTATGTTTTATAAGCATTTTTAATTTTATTGCTTAAATCGCATTTTCTCGGCGAGCTGAGCGCTTTTTCTGAATTGTGCCGCTCCCGTCACTCTGGTTAGGTTGGCATCGAAAAAAACGCTCTCGGGTGCTTTAGAGTGCCGAGTTTATTACTGCGCATTAAGAAATGACCACCTCCAACGTTTGGTTTATGTTTTATAAGCATTTTTAATTTTATTGCTTAAATCGCATTTTCTCGGCGAGCTGAGCACTTTTTCTTAATTGTGCCGCTCCCGTCACTCTGGTTAGGTTGGCATCGAAAAAAACGCTCTCGGGTGCTTTAGAGTGCCGAGTTTATTACTGCGCATTAAGAAATGACCACCTCCAACGTTTGGTTTATGTTTTATAAGCATTTTTAATTTTATTGCTTAAATCGCATTTTCTCGGCGAGCTGAGCACTTTTTCTGAATTGTGCCGCTCCCGTCACTCTGGTTAGGTTGGCATCGAAAAAAACGCTATCGGGTGCTTTAGAGTGCCGAGTTATTCACTGCGCATGAAGAAATGACCACCTCCAACGTTTGGTTTATGTTTAATAAGCATTTTTAATTTTATTGCTTAAATCGCATTTTCTCGGCGAGCTGAGCACTTTTTCTGAATTGTGCCGCTCCCGTCACTCTGGTTAGGTTGGCATCGAAAAAAACGCTCTCGGGTGCTTTAGAGTGCCGAGTTTATTACTGCGCATTAAGAAATGACCACCTCCAACGTTTGGTTTATGTTTTATAAGCATTTTTAATTTTATTGCTTAAATCGCATTTTCTCGGCGAGCTGAGCACTTTTTCTGAATTGTGCCGCTCCCGTCACTCTGGTTAGGTTGGCATCGAAAAAAACGCTCTCGAGTGCTTTAGAGTGCCGAGTTTATTACTGCGCATTAAGAAATGACCACCTCCAACGTTTGGTTTATGTTTTATAAGCATTTTTAATTTTATTGCTTAAATCGCATTTTCTCGGCGAGCTGAGCGCTTTTTCTGAATTGTGCCGCTCCCGTCACTCTGGTTAGGTTGGCATCGAAAAAAACGCTCTCGGGTGCTTTAGAGTGCCGAGTTATTCACTGCGCATGAAGAAATGACCACCTCCAACGTTTGGTTTATGTTTTATAAGCATTTTTAATTTTATTGCTTAAGTCGCATTTTCTCGGCGAGCTGAGCACTTTTTCTGAATTGTGCCGCTCCCGTCACTCTGGTTAGGTTGGCATCGAAAAAAACGCTCTCGGGTGCTTTAGAGTGCCGAGTTTATTACTGCGCATTAAGAAATGACCACCTCCAACGTTTGGTTTATGTTTTATAGGCATTTTTAATTTTATTGCTTAAATCGCATTTTCTCGGCGAGCTGAGCACTTTTTCTGAATTGTGCCGCTCCCGTCACTCTGGTTAGGTTGGCATCGAAAAAAACGCTCTCGGGTGCTTTAGAGTGCCGAGTTTATTACTGCGCATTAAGAAATGACCACCTCCAACGTTTGGTTTATGTTTTATAAGCATTTTTAATTTTATTGCTTAAATCGCATTTTCTCGGCGAGCTGAGCGCTTTTTCTGAATTGTGCCGCTCCCGTCACTCTGGTTAGGTTGGCATGGAAAAAAACGCTCTCGGGTGCTTTAGAGTGCCGAGTTATTCACTGCGCATGAAGAAATGACCACCTCCAACGTTTGGTTTATGTTTAATAAGCATTTTTAATTTTATTGCTTAAATCGCATTTTCTCGGCGAGCTGAGCACTTTTTCTGAATTGTGCCGCTCCCGTCACTCTGGTTAGGTTGGCATCGAAAAAAACGCTCTCGGGTGCTTTAGAGTGCCGAGTTTATTACTGCGCATTAAGAAATGACCACCTCCAACGTTTGGTTTTTGTTTTATAAGCATTTTTAATTTTATTGCTTAAATCGCATTTTCTCGGCGAGCTGAGCGCTTTTTCTGAATTGTGCCGCTCCCGTCACTCTGGTTGGGTTGGCATCGAAAAAAACGCTCTCGGGTGCTTTAGAGTGCCGAGTTTATTACTGCGCATTAAGAAATGACCACCTCCAACGTTTGGTTTATGTTTTATAAGCATTTTTAATTTTATTGCTTAAATCGCATTTTCTCGGCGAGCTGAGCACTTTTTCTGAATTGTGCCGCTCCCGTCACTCTGGTTAGGTTGGCATCGAAAAAAACGCTCTCGGGTGCTTTAGAGTGCCGAGTTTATTACTGCGCATTAAGAAATGACCACCTCCAACGTTTGGTTTATGTTTTATAAGCATTTTTAATTTTATTGCTTAAATCGCATTTTCTCGGCGAGCTGAGCACTTTTTCTGAATTGTGCCGCTCCCGTCACTCTGGTTAGGTTGGCATCGAAAAAAACGCTATCGGGTGCTTTAGAGTGCCGAGTTATTCACTGCGCATGAAGAAATGACCACCTCCAACGTTTGGTTTATGTTTAATAAGCATTTTTAATTTTATTGCTTAAATCGCATTTTCTCGGCGAGCTGAGCACTTTTTCCGAATTGTGCCGCTGCCGTCACTCTGGTTAGGTTGGCATCGAAAAAAACGCTCTCGGGTGCTTTAGAGTGCCGAGTTTATTACTGCGCATTAAGAAATGACCACCTCCAACGTTTGGTTTATGTTTTATAAGCATTTTTAATTTTATTGCTTAAATCGCATTTTCTCGGCGAGCTGAGCACTTTTTCTGAATCGTGCCGCTCCCGTCACTCTGGTTAGGTTGGCATCGAAAAAAACGCTCTCGGGTGCTTTAGAGTGCCGAGTTATTCACTGCGCATGAAGAAATGACCACCTCCAACGTTTGGTTTATGTTTAATAAGCATTTTTAATTTTATTGCTTAAATCGCATTTTCTCGGCGAGCTGAGCACTTTTTCTGAATTGTGCCGCTCCCGTCACTCTGGTTAGGTTGGCATCGAAAAAAACGCTCTCGGGTGCTTTAGAGTGCCGAGTTTATTACTGCGCATTAAGAAATGACCACCTCCAACGTTTGGTTTATGTTTTATAAGCATTTTTAATTTTATTGCTTAAATCGCATTTTCTCGGCGAGCTGAGCGCTTTTTCTGAATTGTGCCGCTCCCGTCACTCTGGTTAGGTTGGCATCGAAAAAAACGCTCTCGGGTGCTTTAGAGTGCCGAGTTATTCACTGCACATGAAGAAATGACCACCTCCAACGTTTGGTTTATGTTTAATAAGCATTTTTAATTTTATTGCTTAAATCGCATTTTCTCGGCGAGCTGAGCACTTTTTCTGAATTGTGCCGCTCCCGTCACTCTGGTTAGGTTGGCATCGAAAAAAACGCTCTCGGGTGCTTTAGAGTGCCGAGTTTATTACTGCGCATTAAGAAATGACCACCTCCAACGTTTGGTTTATGTTTTATAAGCATTTTTAATTTTATTGCTTAAATCGCATTTTCTCGGCGAGCTGAGCACTTTTTCTGAATTGTGCCGCTCCCGTCACTCTGGTTAGGTTGGCATCGAAAAAAACGCTCTCGGGTGCTTTAGAGTGCCGAGTTATTCACTGCGCACGAAGAAATGACCACCTCCAACGTTTGGTTTATGTTTTATAAGCATTTTTAATTTTATTGCTTAAATCGCATTTTCTCGGCGAGCTGAGCGCTTTTTCTGAATTGTGCCGCTCCCGTCACTCTGGTTAGGTTGGCATCGAAAAAAACGCTCTCGGGTGCTTTAGAGTGCCGAGTTTATTACTGCGCATTAAGAAATGACCACCTCCAACGTTTGGTTTATGTTTTATAAGCATTTTTAATTTTATTGCTTAAATCGCATTTTCTCGGTTAGCTGAGCACTTTTTCTGAATTGTGCCGCTCCCGTCACTCTGGTTAGGTTGGCATCGAAAAAAACGCTCTCGGGTGCTTTAGAGTGCCGAGTTTATTACTGCGCATTAAGAAATGACCACCTCCAACGTTTGGTTTATGTTTTATAAGCATTTTTAATTTTATTGCTTAAATCGCATTTTCTCGGCGAGCTGAGCACTTTTTCTGAATTGTGCCGCTCCCGTCACTCTGGTTAGGTTGGCATCGAAAAAAACGCTATCGGGTGCTTTAGAGTGCCGAGTTATTCACTGCGCATGAAGAAATGACCACCTCCAACGTTTGGTTTATGTATAAGCATTTTTAATTTTATTGCTTAAATCGCATTTTCTCGGCGAGCTGAGCACTTTTTCTGAATTGTGCCGCTCCCGTCACTCTGGTTAGGTTGGCATTGAAAAAAACGCTCTCGGGTGCTTTAGAGTGCCGAGTTTATTACTGCGCATTAAGAAATGACCACCTCCAACGTTTGGTTTATGTTTTATAAGCATTTTTAATTTTATTGCTTAAATCGCATTTTCTCGGCGAGCTGAGCGCTTTTTCTGAATTGTGCCGCTCCCGTCACTCTGGTTAGGTTGGCATCGAAAAAAACGCTCTCGGGTGCTTTAGAGTGCCGAGTTACTCACTGCGCATGAAGAAATGACCACCTCCAACGTTTGGTTTATGTTTAATAAGCATTTTTAATTTTATTGCTTGAATCGCATTTTCTCGGCGAGCTGAGCACTTTTTCTGAATTGTGCCGCTCCCGTCACTCTGGTTAGGTTGGCATCGAAAAAAACGCTCTCGGGTGCTTTAGAGTGCCGAGTTTATTACTGCGCATTAAGAAATGACCACCTCCAACGTTTGGTTTATGTTTTATAAGCATTTTTAATTTTATTGCTTAAATCGCATTTTCTCGGCGAGCTGAGCGCTTTTTCTGAATTGTGCCGCTCCCGTCACTCTGGTTAGGTTGGCATCGAAAAAAACGCTCTCGGGTGCTTTAGAGTGCCGAGTTATTCACTGCGCATGAAGAAATGACCACCTCCAACGTTTGGTTTATGTTTAATAAGCATTTTTAATTTTATTGCTTAAATCGCATTTTCTCGGCGAGCTGAGCACTTTTTCTGAATTGTGCCGCTCCCGTCACTCTGGTTAGGTTGGCATCGAAAAAAACGCTCTCGGGTGCTTTAGAGTGCCGAGTTTATTACTGCGCATTAAGAAATGACCACCTCCAACGTTTGGTTTATGTTTAATAAGCATTTTTAATTTTATTGCTTAAATCGCATTTTCTCGGCGAGCTGAGCGCTTTTTCTGAATTGTGCCGCTCCCGTCACTCTGGTTAGGTTGGCATCGAAAAAAACGCTCTCGGGTGCTTTAGAGTGCCGAGTTATTCACTGCGCATGAAGAAATGACCACCTCCACCGTTTGGTTTATGTTTAATAAGCATTTTTAATTTTATTGCTTAAATCGCATTTTCTCGGCGAGCTGAGCACTTTTTCTGAATTGTGCCGCTCCCGTCACTCTGGTTAGGTTGGCATCGAAAAAAACGCTCTCGGGTGCTTTAGAGTGCCGAGTTTATTACTGCGCATTAAGAAATGACCACCTCCAACGTTTGGTTTATGTTTTATAAGCATTTTTAATTTTATTGCTTAAATCGCATTTTCTCGGCGAGCTGAGCACTTTTTCTGAAGTGTGCCGCTCCCGTCACTCTGGTTAGGTTGGCATCGAAAAAAACGCTCTCGGGTGCTTTAGAGTGCCGAGTTATTCACTGCGCACGAAGAAATGACCACCTCCAACGTTTGGTTTATGTTTTATAAGCATTTTTAATTTTATTGCTTAAATCGCATTTTCTCGGCGAGCTGAGCGCTTTTTCTGAATTGTGCCGCTCCCGTCACTCTGGTTAGGTTGGCATCGAAAAAAACGCTCTCGGGTGCTTTAGAGTGCCGAGTTTATTACTGCGCATTAAGAAATGACCACCTCCAACGTTTGGTTTATGTTTTATAAGCATTTTTAATTTTATTGCTTAAATCGCATTTTCTCGGCGAGCTGAGCACTTTTTCTGAATTGTGCCGCTCCCGTCACTCTGGTTAGGTTGGCATCGAAAAAAACGCTCTCGGGTGCTTTAGAGTGCCGAGTTTATTACTGCGCATTAAGAAATGACCACCTCCAACGTTTGGTTTATGTTTTATAAGCATTTTTAATTTTATTGCTTAAATCGCATTTTCTCGGCGAGCTGAGCACTTTTTCTGAATTGTGCCGCTCCCGTCACTCTGGTTAGGTTGGCATCGAAAAAAACGCTATCGGGTGCTTTAGAGTGCCGAGTTATTCACTGCGCATGAAGAAATGACCACCTCCAACGTTTGGTTTATGTTTAATAAGCATTTTTAATTTTATTGCTTAAATCGCATTTTCTCGGCGAGCTGAGCACTTTTTCTGAATTGTGCCGCTCCCGTCACTCTGGTTAGGTTGGCATCGAAAAAAACGCTCTCGGGTGCTTTAGAGTGCCGAGTTTATTACTGCGCATTAAGAAATGGCCACCTCCAACGTTTGGTTTATGTTTTATAAGCATTTTTAATTTTATTGCTTAAATCGCATTTTCTCGGCGAGCTGAGCGCTTTTTCTGAATTGTGCCGCTCCCGTCACTCTGGTTAGGTTGGCATCGAAAAAAACGCTCTCGGGTGCTTTAGAGTGCCAAGTTACTCACTGCGCATGAAGAAATGACCACCTCCAACGTTTGGTTTATGTTTAATAAGCATTTTTAATTTTATTGCTTGAATCGCATTTTCTCGGCGAGCTGAGCACTTTTTCTGAATTGTGCCGCTCCCGTCACTCTGGTTAGGTTGGCATCGAAAAAAACGCTCTCGGGTGCTTTAGAGTGCCGAGTTTATTACTGCGCATTAAGAAATGACCACCTCCAACGTTTGGTTTATGTTTTATAAGCATTTTTAATTTTATTGCTTAAATCGCATTTTCTCGGCGAGCTAAACGCGTTTTCTGAATTGTGCCGCTCCCGTCACTCTGGTTAGGTTGGCATCGAAAAAAACGCTCTCGGGTGCTTTAGAGTGCCGAGTTATTCACTGCGCATGAAGAAATGACCACCTCCAACGTTTGGTTTATGTTTAATAAGCATTTTTAATTTTATTGCTTAAATCGCATTTTCTCGGCGAGCTGAGCACTTTTTCTGAATTGTGCCGCTCCCGTCACTCTGGTTAGGTTGGCATCGAAAAAAACGCTCTCGGGTGCTTTAGAGTGCCGAGTTTATTACTGCGCATTAAGAAATGACCACCTCCAACGTTTGGTTTATGTTTTATAAGCATTTTTAATTTTATTGCTTAAATCGCATTTTCTCGGCGAGCTGAGCACTTTTTCTGAATTGTGCCGCTCCCGTCACTCTGGTTAGGTTGGCATCGAAAAAAACGCTCTCTGGTGCTTTAGAGTGCCGAGTTTATCACTGCGCATGAAGAAATGACCACCTCCAACGTTTGGTTTATGTTTAATAAGCATTTTTAATTTTATTGCTTAAATCGCATTTTCTCGGCGAGCTGAGCACTTTTTCTGAATTGTGCCGCTCCCGTCACTCTGGTTAGGTTGGCATCGAAAAAAACGCTCTCGGGTGCTTTAGAGTGCCGAGTTATTCACTGCGCATGAAGAAATGACCACCTCCAACGTTTGGTTTATGTTTAATAAGCATTTTTAATTTTATTGCTTAAATCGCATTTTCTCGGCGAGCTGAGCGCTTTTTCTGAATTGTGCCGCTCCCGTCACTCTGGTTAGGTTGGCATCGAAAAAAACGCTCTCGGGTGCTTTAGAGTGCCGAGTTATTCACTGCGCATGAAGAAATGACCACCTCCACCGTTTGGTTTATGTTTAATAAGCATTTTTAATTTTATTGCTTAAATCGCATTTTCTCGGCGAGCTGAGCACTTTTTCTGAATTGTGCCGCTCCCGTCACTCTGGTTAGGTTGGCATCGAAAAAAACGCTCTCGGGTGCTTTAGAGTGCCGAGTTTATTACTGCGCATTAAGAAATGACCACCTCCAACGTTTGGTTTATGTTTTATAAGCATTTTTAATTTTATTGCTTAAATCGCATTTTCTCGGCGAGCTGAGCACTTTTTCTGAAGTGTGCCGCTCCCGTCACTCTGGTTAGGTTGGCATCGAAAAAAACGCTCTCGGGTGCTTTAGAGTGCCGAGTTATTCACTGCGCACGAAGAAATGACCACCTCCAACGTTTGGTTTATGTTTTATAAGCATTTTTAATTTTATTGCTTAAATCGCATTTTCTCGGCGAGCTGAGCGCTTTTTCTGAATTGTGCCGCTCCCGTCACTCTGGTTAGGTTGGCATCGAAAAAAACGCTCTCGGGTGCTTTAGAGTGCCGAGTTTATTACTGCGCATTAAGAAATGACCACCTCCAACGTTTGGTTTATGTTTTATAAGCATTTTTAATTTTATTGCTTAAATCGCATTTTCTCGGCGAGCTGAGCACTTTTTCTGAATTGTGCCGCTCCCGTCACTCTGGTTAGGTTGGCATCGAAAAAAACGCTCTCGGGTGCTTTAGAGTGCCGAGTTTATTACTGCGCATTAAGAAATGACCACCTCCAACGTTTGGTTTATGTTTTATAAGCATTTTTAATTTTATTGCTTAAATCGCATTTTCCCGGCGAGCTGAGCACTTTTTCTGAATTGTGCCGCTCCCGTCACTCTGGTTAGGTTGGCATCGAAAAAAACGCTATCGGGTGCTTTAGGGTGCCGAGTTATTCACTGCGCATGAAGAAATGACCACCTCCAACGTTTGGTTTATGTTTAATAAGCATTTTTAATTTTATTGCTTAAATCGCATTTTCTCGGCGAGCTGAGCACTTTTTCTGAATTGTGCCGCTCCCGTCACTCTGGTTAGGTTGGCATCGAAAAAAACGCTCTCGGGTGCTTTAGAGTGCCGAGTTTATTACTGCGCATTAAGAAATGACCACCTCCAACGTTTGGTTTATGTTTTATAAGCATTTTTAATTTTATTGCTTAAATCGCATTTTCTCGGCGAGCTGAGCACTTTTTCTGAATTGTGCCGCTCCCGTCACTCTGGTTAGGTTGGCATCGAAAAAAACGCTCTCGGGTGCTTTAGAGTGCCGAGTTTATTACTGCGCATTAAGAAATGACCACCTCCAACGTTTGGTTTATGTTTTATAAGCATTTTTAATTTTATTGCTTAAATCGCATTTTCTCGGCGAGCTGAGCGCTTTTTCTGAATTGTGCCGCTCCCGTCACTCTGGTTAGGTTGGCATCGAAAAAAACGCTCTCGGGTGCTTTAGAGTGCCGAGTTATTCACTGCGCATGAAGAAATGACCACCTCCAACGTTTGGTTTATGTTTAATAAGCATTTTTAATTTTATTGCTTAAATCGCATTTTCTCGGCGAGCTGAGCACTTTTTCTGAATTGTGCCGCTCCCGTCACTCTGGTTAGGTTGGCATCGAAAAAAACGCTCTCGGGTGCTTTAGAGTGCCGAGTTTATTACTGCGCATTAAGAAATGACCACCTCCAACGTTTGGTTTATGTTTTATAAGCATTTTTAATTTTATTGCTTAAATCGCATTTTCTCGGCGAGCTGAGCACTTTTTCTGAATTGTGCCGCTCCCGTCACTCTGGTTAGGTTGGCATCGAAAAAAACGCTCTCTGGTGCTTTAGAGTGCCGAGTTTATCACTGCGCATGAAGAAATGACCACCTCCAACGTTTTGTTTATGTTTAATAAGCATTTTTAATTTTATTGCTTAAATCGCATTTTCTCGGCGAGCTGAGCACTTTTTCTGAATTGTGCCGCTCCCGTCACTCTGGTTAGGTTGGCATCGAAAAAAACGCTCTCGGGTGCTTTAGAGTGCCGAGTTATTCACTGCGCATGAAGAAATGACCACCTCCAACGTTTGGTTTATGTTTAATAAGCATTTTTAATTTTATTGCTTAAATCGCATTTTCTCGGCGAGCTGAGCGCTTTTTCTGAATTGTGCCGCTCCCGTCACTCTGGTTAGGTTGGCATCGAAAAAAACGCTCTCGGGTGCTTTAGAGTGCCGAGTTATTCACTGCGCATGAAGAAATGACCACCTCCACCGTTTGGTTTATGTTTAATAAGCATTTTTAATTTTATTGCTTAAATCGCATTTTCTCGGCGAGCTGAGCACTTTTTCTGAATTGTGCCGCTCCCGTCACTCTGGTTAGGTTGGCATCGAAAAAAACGCTCTCGGGTGCTTTAGAGTGCCGAGTTTATTACTGCGCATTAAGAAATGACCACCTCCAACGTTTGGTTTATGTTTTATAAGCATTTTTAATTTTATTGCTTAAATCGCATTTTCTCGGCGAGCTGAGCACTTTTTCTGAAGTGTGCCGCTCCCGTCACTCTGGTTAGGTTGGCATCGAAAAAAACGCTCTCGGGTGCTTTAGAGTGCCGAGTTATTCACTGCGCACGAAGAAATGACCACCTCCAACGTTTGGTTTATGTTTTATAAGCATTTTTAATTTTATTGCTTAAATCGCATTTTCTCGGCGAGCTGAGCGCTTTTTCTGAATTGTGCCGCTCCCGTCACTCTGGTTAGGTTGGCATCGAAAAAAACGCTCTCGGGTGCTTTAGAGTGCCGAGTTTATTACTGCGCATTAAGAAATGACCACCTCCAACGTTTGGTTTATGTTTTATAAGCATTTTTAATTTTATTGCTTAAATCGCATTTTCTCGGCGAGCTGAGCACTTTTTCTGAATTGTGCCGCTCCCGTCACTCTGGTTAGGTTGGCATCGAAAAAAACGCTCTCGGGTGCTTTAGAGTGCCGAGTTTATTACTGCGCATTAAGAAATGACCACCTCCAACGTTTGGTTTATGTTTTATAAGCATTTTTAATTTTATTGCTTAAATCGCATTTTCTCGGCGAGCTGAGCACTTTTTCTGAAGTGTGCCGCTCCCGTCACTCTGGTTAGGTTGGCATCGAAAAAAACGCTCTCGGGTGCTTTAGAGTGCCGAGTTATTCACTGCGCACGAAGAAATGACCACCTCCAACGTTTGGTTTATGTTTTATAAGCATTTTTAATTTTATTGCTTAAATCGCATTTTCTCGGCGAGCTGAGCGCTTTTTCTGAATTGTGCCGCTCCCGTCACTCTAGTTAGGTTGGCATCGAAAAAAACGCTCTCGGGTGCTTTAGAGTGCCGAGTTTATTACTGCGCATTAAGAAATGACCACCTCCAACGTTTGGTTTATGTTTTATAAGCATTTTTAATTTTATTGCTTAAATCGCATTTTCTCGGCGAGCTGAGCACTTTTTCTGAATTGTGCCGCTCCCGTCACTCTGGTTAGGTTGGCATCGAAAAAAACGCTCTCGGGTGCTTTAGAGTGCCGAGTTTATTACTGCGCATTAAGAAATGACCACCTCCAACGTTTGGTTTATGTTTTATAAGCATTTTTAATTTTATTGCTTAAATCGCATTTTCCCGGCGAGCTGAGCACTTTTTCTGAATTGTGCCGCTCCCGTCACTCTGGTTAGGTTGGCATCGAAAAAAACGCTATCGGGTGCTTTAGAGTGGAGAGTTATTCACTGCGCATGAAGAAATGACCACCTCCAACGTTTGGTTTATGTTTAATAAGCATTTTTAATTTTATTGCTTAAATCGCATTTTCTCGGCGAGCTGAGCACTTTTTCTGAATTGTGCCGCTCCCGTCACTCTGGTTAGGTTGGCATCGAAAAAAACGCTCTCGGGTGCTTTAGAGTGCCGAGTTTATTACTGCGCATTAAGAAATGACCACCTCCAACGTTTGGTTTATGTTTTATAAGCATTTTTAATTTTATTGCTTAAATCGCATTTTCTCGGCGAGCTGAGCACTTTTTCTGAATTGTGCCGCTCCCGTCACTCTGGTTAGGTTGGCATCGAAAAAAACGCTCTCGGGTGCTTTAGAGTGCCGAGTTTATTACTGCGCATTAAGAAATGACCACCTCCAACGTTTGGTTTATGTTTTATAAGCATTTTTAATTTTATTGCTTAAATCGCATTTTCTCGGCGAGCTGAGCGCTTTTTCTGAATTGTGCCGCTCCCGTCACTCTGGTTAGGTTGGCATCGAAAAAAACGCTCTCGGGTGCTTTAGAGTGCCAAGTTTATCACTGCGCATGAAGAAATGACCACCTCCAACGTTTGGTTTATGTTTAATAAGCATTTTTAATTTTATTGCTTAAATCGCATTTTCTCGGCGAGCTGAGCACTTTTTCTGAATTGTGCCGCTCCCGTCACTCTGGTTAGGTTGGCATCGAAAAAAACGCTCTCGGGTGCTTTAGAGTGCCGAGTTATTCACTGCGCATGAAGAAATGACCACCTCCAACGTTTGGTTTATGTTTAATAAGCATTTTTAATTGTATTGCTTAAATCGCATTTTCTCGGCGAGCTGAGCGCTTTTTCTGAATTGTGCCGCTCCCGTCACTCTGGTTAGGTTGGCATCGAAAAAAACGCTCTCGGGTGCTTTAGAGTGCCGAGTTATTCACTGCGCATGAAGAAATGACCACCTCCACCGTTTGGTTTATGTTTAATAAGCATTTTTAATTTTATTGCTTAAATCGCATTTTCTCGGCGAGCTGAGCACTTTTTCTGAATTGTGCCGCTCCCGTCACTCTGGTTAGGTTGGCATCGAAAAAAACGCTCTCGGGTGCTTTAGAGTGCCGAGTTTATTACTGCGCATTAAGAAATGACCACCTCCAACGTTTGGTTTATGTTTTATAAGCATTTTTAATTTTATTGCTTAAATCGCATTTTCTCGGCGAGCTGAGCACTTTTTCTGAAGTGTGCCGCTCCCGTCACTCTGGTTAGGTTGGCATCGAAAAAAACGCTCTCGGGTGCTTTAGAGTGCCGAGTTATTCACTGCGCACGAAGAAATGACCACCTCCAACGTTTGGTTTATGTTTTATAAGCATTTTTAATTTTATTGCTTAAATCGCATTTTCTCGGCGAGCTGAGCGCTTTTTCTGAATTGTGCCGCTCCCGTCACTCTGGTTAGGTTGGCATCGAAAAAAACGCTCTCGGGTGCTTTAGAGTGCCGAGTTTATTACTGCGCATTAAGAAATGACCACCTCCAACGTTTGGTTTATGTTTTATAAGCATTTTTAATTTTATTGCTTAAATCGCATTTTCTCGGCGAGCTGAGCACTTTTTCTGAATTGTGCCGCTCCCGTCACTCTGGTTAGGTTGGCATCGAAAAAAACGCTCTCGGGTGCTTTAGAGTGCCGAGTTTATTACTGCGCATTAAGAAATGACCACCTCCAACGTTTGGTTTATGTTTTATAAGCATTTTTAATTTTATTGCTTAAATCGCATTTTCTCGGCGAGCTGAGCACTTTTTCTGAATTGTGCCGCTCCCGTCACTCTGGTTAGGTTGGCATCGAAAAAAACGCTATCGGGTGCTTTAGAGTGCCGAGTTATTCACTGCGCATGAAGAAATGACCACCTCCAACGTTTGGTTTATGTTTAATAAGCATTTTTAATTTTATTGCTTAAATCGCATTTTCTCGGCGAGCTGAGCACTTTTTCTGAATTGTGCCGCTCCCGTCACTCTGGTTAGGTTGGCATCGAAAAAAACGCTCTCGGGTGCTTTAGAGTGCCGAGTTTATTACTGCGCATTAAGAAATGACCACCTCCAACGTTTGGTTTATGTTTTATAAGCATTTTTAATTTTATTGCTTAAATCGCATTTTCTCGGCGAGCTGAGCGCTTTTTCTGAATTGTGCCGCTCCCGTCACTCTGGTTAGGTTGGCATCGAAAAAAACGCTCTCGGGTGCTTTAGAGTGCCGAGTTACTCACTGCGCATGAAGAAATGACCACCTCCAACGTTTGGTTTATGTTTAATAAGCATTTTTAATTTTATTGCTTGAATCGCATTTTCTCGGCGAGCTGAGCACTTTTTCTGAATTGTGCCGCTCCCGTCACTCTGGTTAGGTTGGCATCGAAAAAAACGCTCTCGGGTGCTTTAGAGTGCCGAGTTTATTACTGCGCATTAAGAAATGACCACCTCCAACGTTTGGTTTATGTTTTATAAGCATTTTTAATTTTATTGCTTAAATCGCATTTTCTCGGCGAGCTGAGCGCTTTTTCTGAATTGTGCCGCTCCCGTCACTCTGGTTAGGTTGGCATCGAAAAAAACGCTCTCGGGTGCTTTAGAGTGCCGAGTTATTCACTGCGCATGAAGAAATGACCACCTCCAACGTTTGGTTTATGTTTAATAAGCATTTTTAATTTTATTGCTTAAATCGCATTTTCTCGGCGAGCTGAGCACTTTTTCTGAATTGTGCCGCTCCCGTCACTCTGGTTAGGTTGGCATCGAAAAAAACGCTCTCGGGTGCTTTAGAGTGCCGAGTTTATTACTGCGCATTAAGAAATGACCACCTCCAACGTTTGGTTTATGTTTTATAAGCATTTTTAATTTTATTGCTTAAATCGCATTTTCTCGGCGAGCTGAGCACTTTTTCTGAATTGTGCCGCTCCCGTCACTCTGGTTAGGTTGGCATCGAAAAAAACGCTCTCTGGTGCTTTAGAGTGCCGAGTTTATCACTGCGCATGAAGAAATGACCACCTCCAACGTTTGGTTTATGTTTAATAAGCATTTTTAATTTTATTGCTTAAATCGCATTTTCTCGGCGAGCTGAGCACTTTTTCTGAATTGTGCCGCTCCCGTCACTCTGGTTAGGTTGGCATCGAAAAAAACGCTCTCGGGTGCTTTAGAGTGCCGAGTTATTCACTGCGCATGAAGAAATGACCACCTCCAACGTTTGGTTTATGTTTAATAAGCATTTTTAATTTTATTGCTTAAATCGCATTTTCTCGGCGAGCTGAGCGCTTTTTCTGAATTGTGCCGCTCCCGTCACTCTGGTTAGGTTGGCATCGAAAAAAACGCTCTCGGGTGCTTTAGAGTGCCGAGTTATTCACTGCGCATGAAGAAATGACCACCTCCACCGTTTGGTTTATGTTTAATAAGCATTTTTAATTTTATTGCTTAAATCGCATTTTCTCGGCGAGCTGAGCACTTTTTCTGAATTGTGCCGCTCCCGTCACTCTGGTTAGGTTGGCATCGAAAAAAACGCTCTCGGGTGCTTTAGAGTGCCGAGTTTATTACTGCGCATTAAGAAATGACCACCTCCAACGTTTGGTTTATGTTTTATAAGCATTTTTAATTTTATTGCTTAAATCGCATTTTCTCGGCGAGCTGAGCACTTTTTCTGAAGTGTGCCGCTCCCGTCACTCTGGTTAGGTTGGCATCGAAAAAAACGCTCTCGGGTGCTTTAGAGTGCCGAGTTATTCACTGCGCACGAAGAAATGACCACCTCCAACGTTTGGTTTATGTTTTATAAGCATTTTTAATTTTATTGCTTAAATCGCATTTTCTCGGCGAGCTGAGCGCTTTTTCTGAATTGTGCCGCTCCCGTCACTCTGGTTAGGTTGGCATCGAAAAAAACGCTCTCGGGTGCTTTAGAGTGCCGAGTTTATTACTGCGCATTAAGAAATGACCACCTCCAACGTTTGGTTTATGTTTTATAAGCATTTTTAATTTTATTGCTTAAATCGCATTTTTTCGGCGAGCTGAGCACTTTTTCTGAATTGTGCCGCTCCCGTCACTCTGGTTAGGTTGGCATCGAAAAAAACGCTCTCGGGTGCTTTAGAGTGCCGAGTTTATTACTGCGCATTAAGAAATGACCACCTCCAACGTTTGGTTTATGTTTTATAAGCATTTTTAATTTTATTGCTTAAATCGCATTTTCCCGGCGAGCTGAGCACTTTTTCTGAATTGTGCCGCTCCCGTCACTCTGGTTAGGTTGGCATCGAAAAAAACGCTATCGGGTGCTTTAGAGTGGAGAGTTATTCACTGCGCATGAAGAAATGACCACCTCCAACGTTTGGTTTATGTTTAATAAGCATTTTTAATTTTATTGCTTAAATCGCATTTTCTCGGCGAGCTGAGCGCTTTTTCTGAATTGTGCCGCTCCCGTCACTCTGGTTAGGTTGGCATCGAAAAAAACGCTCTCGGGTGCTTTAGAGTGCCGAGTTATTCACTGCGCATGAAGAAATGACCACCTCCACCGTTTGGTTTATGTTTAATAAGCATTTTTAATTTTATTGCTTAAATCGCATTTTCTCGGCGAGCTGAGCACTTTTTCTGAATTGTGCCGCTCCCGTCACTCTGGTTAGGTTGGCATCGAAAAAAACGCTCTCGGGTGCTTTAGAGTGCCGAGTTTATTACTGCGCATTAAGAAATGACCACCTCCAACGTTTGGTTTATGTTTTATAAGCATTTTTAATTTTATTGCTTAAATCGCATTTTCTCGGCGAGCTGAGCACTTTTTCTGAAGTGTGCCGCTCCCGTCACTCTGGTTAGGTTGGCATCGAAAAAAACGCTCTCGGGTGCTTTAGAGTGCCGAGTTATTCACTGCGCACGAAGAAATGACCACCTCCAACGTTTGGTTTATGTTTTATAAGCATTTTTAATTTTATTGCTTAAATCGCATTTTCTCGGCGAGCTGAGCGCTTTTTCTGAATTGTGCCGCTCCCGTCACTCTGGTTAGGTTGGCATCGAAAAAAACGCTCTCGGGTGCTTTAGAGTGCCGAGTTTATTACTGCGCATTAAGAAATGACCACCTCCAACGTTTGGTTTATGTTTTATAAGCATTTTTAATTTTATTGCTTAAATCGCATTTTCTCGGCGAGCTGAGCACTTTTTCTGAATTGTGCCGCTCCCGTCACTCTGGTTAGGTTGGCATCGAAAAAAACGCTCTCGGGTGCTTTAGAGTGCCGAGTTTATTACTGCGCATTAAGAAATGACCACCTCCAACGTTTGGTTTATGTTTTATAAGCATTTTTAATTTTATTGCTTAAATCGCATTTTCCCGGCGAGCTGAGCACTTTTTCTGAATTGTGCCGCTCCCGTCACTCTGGTTAGGTTGGCATCGAAAAAAACGCTATCGGGTGCTTTAGAGTGCCGAGTTATTCACTGCGCATGAAGAAATGACCACCTCCAACGTTTGGTTTATGTTTAATAAGCATTTTTAATTTTATTGCTTAAATCGCATTTTCTCGGCGAGCTGAGCACTTTTTCTGAATTGTGCCGCTCCCGTCACTCTGGTTAGGTTGGCATCGAAAAAAACGCTCTCGGGTGCTTTAGAGTGCCGAGTTTATTACTGCGCATTAAGAAATGACCACCTCCAACGTTTGGTTTATGTTTTATAAGCATTTTTAATTTTATTGCTTAAATCGCATTTTCTCGGCGAGCTGAGCACTTTTTCTGAATTGTGCCGCTCCCGTCACTCTGGTTAGGTTGGCATCGAAAAAAACGCTCTCGGGTGCTTTAGAGTGCCGAGTTTATTACTGCGCATTAAGAAATGACCACCTCCAACGTTTGGTTTATGTTTTATAAGCATTTTTAATTTTATTGCTTAAATCGCATTTTCTCGGCGAGCTGAGCGCTTTTTCTGAATTGTGCCGCTCCCGTCACTCTGGTTAGGTTGGCATCGAAAAAAACGCTCTCGGGTGCTTTAGAGTGCCGAGTTATTCACTGCGCATGAAGAAATGACCACCTCCAACGTTTGGTTTATGTTTAATAAGCATTTTTAATTTTATTGCTTAAATCGCATTTTCTCGGCGAGCTGAGCACTTTTTCTGAATTGTGCCGCTCCCGTCACTCTGGTTAGGTTGGCATCGAAAAAAACGCTCTCGGGTGCTTTAGAGTGCCGAGTTTATTACTGCGCATTAAGAAATGACCACCTCCAACGTTTGGTTTATGTTTTATAAGCATTTTTAATTTTATTGCTTAAATCGCATTTTCTCGGCGAGCTGAGCACTTTTTCTGAATTGTGCCGCTCCCGTCACTCTGGTTAGGTTGGCATCGAAAAAAACGCTCTCTGGTGCTTTAGAGTGCCGAGTTTATCACTGCGCATGAAGAAATGACCACCTCCAACGTTTTGTTTATGTTTAATAAGCATTTTTAATTTTATTGCTTAAATCGCATTTTCTCGGCGAGCTGAGCACTTTTTCTGAATTGTGCCGCTCCCGTCACTCTGGTTAGGTTGGCATCGAAAAAAACGCTCTCGGGTGCTTTAGAGTGCCGAGTTATTCACTGCGCATGAAGAAATGACCACCTCCAACGTTTGGTTTATGTTTAATAAGCATTTTTAATTTTATTGCTTAAATCGCATTTTCTCGGCGAGCTGAGCGCTTTTTCTGAATTGTGCCGCTCCCGTCACTCTGGTTAGGTTGGCATCGAAAAAAACGCTCTCGGGTGCTTTAGAGTGCCGAGTTATTCACTGCGCATGAAGAAATGACCACCTCCACCGTTTGGTTTATGTTTAATAAGCATTTTTAATTTTATTGCTTAAATCGCATTTTCTCGGCGAGCTGAGCACTTTTTCTGAATTGTGCCGCTCCCGTCACTCTGGTTAGGTTGGCATCGAAAAAAACGCTCTCGGGTGCTTTAGAGTGCCGAGTTTATTACTGCGCATTAAGAAATGACCACCTCCAACGTTTGGTTTATGTTTTATAAGCATTTTTAATTTTATTGCTTAAATCGCATTTTCTCGGCGAGCTGAGCACTTTTTCTGAAGTGTGCCGCTCCCGTCACTCTGGTTAGGTTGGCATCGAAAAAAACGCTCTCGGGTGCTTTAGAGTGCCGAGTTATTCACTGCGCACGAAGAAATGACCACCTCCAACGTTTGGTTTATGTTTTATAAGCATTTTTAATTTTATTGCTTAAATCGCATTTTCTCGGCGAGCTGAGCGCTTTTTCTGAATTGTGCCGCTCCCGTCACTCTGGTTAGGTTGGCATCGAAAAAAACGCTCTCGGGTGCTTTAGAGTGCCGAGTTTATTACTGCGCATTAAGAAATGACCACCTCCAACGTTTGGTTTATGTTTTATAAGCATTTTTAATTTTATTGCTTAAATCGCATTTTCTCGGCGAGCTGAGCACTTTTTCTGAATTGTGCCGCTCCCGTCACTCTGGTTAGGTTGGCATCGAAAAAAACGCTCTCGGGTGCTTTAGAGTGCCGAGTTTATTACTGCGCATTAAGAAATGACCACCTCCAACGTTTGGTTTATGTTTTATAAGCATTTTTAATTTTATTGCTTAAATCGCATTTTCTCGGCGAGCTGAGCACTTTTTCTGAAGTGTGCCGCTCCCGTCACTCTGGTTAGGTTGGCATCGAAAAAAACGCTCTCGGGTGCTTTAGAGTGCCGAGTTATTCACTGCGCACGAAGAAATGACCACCTCCAACGTTTGGTTTATGTTTTATAAGCATTTTTAATTTTATTGCTTAAATCGCATTTTCTCGGCGAGCTGAGCGCTTTTTCTGAATTGTGCCGCTCCCGTCACTCTAGTTAGGTTGGCATCGAAAAAAACGCTCTCGGGTGCTTTAGAGTGCCGAGTTTATTACTGCGCATTAAGAAATGACCACCTCCAACGTTTGGTTTATGTTTTATAAGCATTTTTAATTTTATTGCTTAAATCGCATTTTCTCGGCGAGCTGAGCACTTTTTCTGAATTGTGCCGCTCCCGTCACTCTGGTTAGGTTGGCATCGAAAAAAACGCTCTCGGGTGCTTTAGAGTGCCGAGTTTATTACTGCGCATTAAGAAATGACCACCTCCAACGTTTGGTTTATGTTTTATAAGCATTTTTAATTTTATTGCTTAAATCGCATTTTCCCGGCGAGCTGAGCACTTTTTCTGAATTGTGCCGCTCCCGTCACTCTGGTTAGGTTGGCATCGAAAAAAACGCTATCGGGTGCTTTAGAGTGGAGAGTTATTCACTGCGCATGAAGAAATGACCACCTCCAACGTTTGGTTTATGTTTAATAAGCATTTTTAATTTTATTGCTTAAATCGCATTTTCTCGGCGAGCTGAGCACTTTTTCTGAATTGTGCCGCTCCCGTCACTCTGGTTAGGTTGGCATCGAAAAAAACGCTCTCGGGTGCTTTAGAGTGCCGAGTTTATTACTGCGCATTAAGAAATGACCACCTCCAACGTTTGGTTTATGTTTTATAAGCATTTTTAATTTTATTGCTTAAATCGCATTTTCTCGGCGAGCTGAGCACTTTTTCTGAATTGTGCCGCTCCCGTCACTCTGGTTAGGTTGGCATCGAAAAAAACGCTCTCGGGTGCTTTAGAGTGCCGAGTTTATTACTGCGCATTAAGAAATGACCACCTCCAACGTTTGGTTTATGTTTTATAAGCATTTTTAATTTTATTGCTTAAATCGCATTTTCTCGGCGAGCTGAGCGCTTTTTCTGAATTGTGCCGCTCCCGTCACTCTGGTTAGGTTGGCATCGAAAAAAACGCTCTCGGGTGCTTTAGAGTGCCAAGTTTATCACTGCGCATGAAGAAATGACCACCTCCAACGTTTGGTTTATGTTTAATAAGCATTTTTAATTTTATTGCTTAAATCGCATTTTCTCGGCGAGCTGAGCACTTTTTCTGAATTGTGCCGCTCCCGTCACTCTGGTTAGGTTGGCATCGAAAAAAACGCTCTCGGGTGCTTTAGAGTGCCGAGTTATTCACTGCGCATGAAGAAATGACCACCTCCAACGTTTGGTTTATGTTTAATAAGCATTTTTAATTGTATTGCTTAAATCGCATTTTCTCGGCGAGCTGAGCGCTTTTTCTGAATTGTGCCGCTCCCGTCACTCTGGTTAGGTTGGCATCGAAAAAAACGCTCTCGGGTGCTTTAGAGTGCCGAGTTATTCACTGCGCATGAAGAAATGACCACCTCCACCGTTTGGTTTATGTTTAATAAGCATTTTTAATTTTATTGCTTAAATCGCATTTTCTCGGCGAGCTGAGCACTTTTTCTGAATTGTGCCGCTCCCGTCACTCTGGTTAGGTTGGCATCGAAAAAAACGCTCTCGGGTGCTTTAGAGTGCCGAGTTTATTACTGCGCATTAAGAAATGACCACCTCCAACGTTTGGTTTATGTTTTATAAGCATTTTTAATTTTATTGCTTAAATCGCATTTTCTCGGCGAGCTGAGCACTTTTTCTGAAGTGTGCCGCTCCCGTCACTCTGGTTAGGTTGGCATCGAAAAAAACGCTCTCGGGTGCTTTAGAGTGCCGAGTTATTCACTGCGCACGAAGAAATGACCACCTCCAACGTTTGGTTTATGTTTTATAAGCATTTTTAATTTTATTGCTTAAATCGCATTTTCTCGGCGAGCTGAGCGCTTTTTCTGAATTGTGCCGCTCCCGTCACTCTGGTTAGGTTGGCATCGAAAAAAACGCTCTCGGGTGCTTTAGAGTGCCGAGTTTATTACTGCGCATTAAGAAATGACCACCTCCAACGTTTGGTTTATGTTTTATAAGCATTTTTAATTTTATTGCTTAAATCGCATTTTCTCGGCGAGCTGAGCACTTTTTCTGAATTGTGCCGCTCCCGTCACTCTGGTTAGGTTGGCATCGAAAAAAACGCTCTCGGGTGCTTTAGAGTGCCGAGTTTATTACTGCGCATTAAGAAATGACCACCTCCAACGTTTGGTTTATGTTTTATAAGCATTTTTAATTTTATTGCTTAAATCGCATTTTCCCGGCGAGCTGAGCACTTTTTCTGAATTGTGCCGCTCCCGTCACTCTGGTTAGGTTGGCATCGAAAAAAACGCTATCGGGTGCTTTAGAGTGCCGAGTTATTCACTGCGCATGAAGAAATGACCACCTCCAACGTTTGGTTTATGTTTAATAAGCATTTTTAATTTTATTGCTTAAATCGCATTTTCTCGGCGAGCTGAGCACTTTTTCTGAATTGTGCCGCTCCCGTCACTCTGGTTAGGTTGGCATCGAAAAAAACGCTCTCGGGTGCTTTAGAGTGCCGAGTTTATTACTGCGCATTAAGAAATGACCACCTCCAACGTTTGGTTTATGTTTTATAAGCATTTTTAATTTTATTGCTTAAATCGCATTTTCTCGGCGAGCTGAGCGCTTTTTCTGAATTGTGCCGCTCCCGTCACTCTGGTTAGGTTGGCATCGAAAAAAACGCTCTCGGGTGCTTTAGAGTGCCGAGTTATTCACTGCGCATGAAGAAATGACCACCTCCAACGTTTGGTTTATGTTTTATAAGCATTTTTAATTTTATTGCTTAAATCGCATTTTCTCGGCGAGCTGAGCACTTTTTCTGAATTGTGCCGCTCCCGTCACTCTGGTTAGGTTGGCATCGAAAAAAACGCTCTCGGGTGCTTTAGAGTGCCGAGTTTATTACTGCGCACGAAGAAATGACCACCTCCAACGTTTGGTTTATGTTTTATAAGCATTTTTAATTTTATTGCTTAAATCGCATTTTCTCGGCGAGCTGAGCGCTTTTTCTGAATTGTGCCGCTCCCGTCACTCTGGTTAGGTTGGCATCGAAAAAAACGCTCTCGGGTGCTTTAGAGTGCCGAGTTTATTACTGCGCATTAAGAAATGACCACCTCCAACGTTTGGTTTATGTTTTATAAGCATTTTTAATTTTATTGCTTAAATCGCATTTTCTCGGCGAGCTGAGCACTTTTTCTGAATTGTGCCGCTCCCGTCACTCTGGTTAGGTTGGCATCGAAAAAAACGCTCTCGGGTGCTTTAGAGTGCCGAGTTTATTACTGCGCATTAAGAAATGACCACCTCCAACGTTTGGTTTATGTTTTATAAGCATTTTTAATTGTATTGCTTAAATCGCATTTTCCCGGCGAGCTGAGCACTTTTTCTGAATTGTGCCGCTCCCGTCACTCTGGTTAGGTTGGCATCGAAAAAAACGCTATCGGGTGCTTTAGAGTGCCGAGTTATTCACTGCGCATGAAGAAATGACCACCTCCAACGTTTGGTTTATGTTTAATAAGCATTTTTAATTTTATTGCTTAAATCGCATTTTCTCGGCGAGCTGAGCACTTTTTCTGAATTGTGCCGCTCCCGTCACTCTGGTTAGGTTGGCATCGAAAAAAACGCTCTCGGGTGCTTTAGAGTGCCGAGTTTATTACTGCGCATTAAGAAATGACCACCTCCAACGTTTGGTTTATGTTTTATAAGCATTTTTAATTTTATTGCTTAAATCGCATTTTCTCGGCGAGCTGAGCACTTTTTCTGAATTGTGCCGCTCCCGTCACTCTGGTTAGGTTGGCATCGAAAAAAACGCTCTCGGGTGCTTTAGAGTGCCGAGTTTATTACTGCGCATTAAGAAATGACCACCTCCAACGTTTGGTTTATGTTTTATAAGCATTTTTAATTTTATTGCTTAAATCGCATTTTCTCGGCGAGCTGAGCGCTTTTTCTGAATTGTGCCGCTCCCGTCACTCTGGTTAGGTTGGCATCGAAAAAAACGCTCTCGGGTGCTTTAGAGTGCCGAGTTATTCACTGCGCATGAAGAAATGACCACCTCCAACGTTTGGTTTATGTTTAATAAGCATTTTTAATTTTATTGCTTAAATCGCATTTTCTCGGCGAGCTGAGCACTTTTTCTGAATTGTGCCGCTCCCGTCACTCTGGTTAGGTTGGCATCGAAAAAAACGCTCTCGGGTGCTTTAGAGTGCCGAGTTTATTACTGCGCATTAAGAAATGACCACCTCCAACGTTTGGTTTATGTTTTATAAGCATTTTTAATTTTATTGCTTAAATCGCATTTTCTCGGCGAGCTGAGCACTTTTTCTGAATTGTGCCGCTCCCGTCACTCTGGTTAGGTTGGCATCGAAAAAAACGCTCTCTGGTGCTTTAGAGTGCCGAGTTTATCACTGCGCATGAAGAAATGACCACCTCCAACGTTTGGTTTATGTTTAATAAGCATTTTTAATTTTATTGCTTAAATCGCATTTTCTCGGCGAGCTGAGCACTTTTTCTGAATTGTGCCGCTCCCGTCACTCTGGTTAGGTTGGCATCGAAAAAAACGCTCTCGGGTGCTTTAGAGTGCCGAGTTATTCACTGCGCATGAAGAAATGACCACCTCCAACGTTTGGTTTATGTTTAATAAGCATTTTTAATTTTATTGCTTAAATCGCATTTTCTCGGCGAGCTGAGCGCTTTTTCTGAATTGTGCCGCTCCCGTCACTCTGGTTAGGTTGGCATCGAAAAAAACGCTCTCGGGTGCTTTAGAGTGCCGAGTTATTCACTGCGCATGAAGAAATGACCACCTCCACCGTTTGGTTTATGTTTAATAAGCATTTTTAATTTTATTGCTTAAATCGCATTTTCTCGGCGAGCTGAGCACTTTTTCTGAATTGTGCCGCTCCCGTCACTCTGGTTAGGTTGGCATCGAAAAAAACGCTCTCGGGTGCTTTAGAGTGCCGAGTTTATTACTGCGTATTAAGAAATGACCACCTCCAACGTTTGGTTTATGTTTTATAAGCATTTTTAATTTTATTGCTTAAATCGCATTTTCTCGGCGAGCTGAGCACTTTTTCTGAATTGTGCCGCTCCCGTCACTCTGGTTAGGTTGGCATCGAAAAAAACGCTCTCGGGTGCTTTAGAGTGCCGAGTTATTCACTGCGCACGAAGAAATGACCACCTCCAACGTTTGGTTTATGTTTTATAAGCATTTTTAATTTTATTGCTTAAATCGCATTTTCTCGGCGAGCTGAGCGCTTTTTCTGAATTGTGCCGCTCCCGTCACTCTGGTTAGGTTGGCATCGAAAAAAACGCTCTCGGGTGCTTTAGAGTGCCGAGTTTATTACTGCGCATTAAGAAATGACCACCTCCAACGTTTGGTTTATGTTTTATAAGCATTTTTAATTTTATTGCTTAAATCGCATTTTCTCGGCGAGCTGAGCACTTTTTCTGAATTGTGCCGCTCCCGTCACTCTGGTTAGGTTGGCATCGAAAAAAACGCTCTCGGGTGCTTTAGAGTGCCGAGTTTATTACTGCGCATTAAGAAATGACCACCTCCAACGTTTGGTTTATGTTTTATAAGCATTTTTAATTTTATTGCTTAAATCGCATTTTCTCGGCGAGCTGAGCACTTTTTCTGAATTGTGCCGCTCCCGTCACTCTGGTTAGGTTGGCATCGAAAAAAACGCTATCGGGTGCTTTAGAGTGCCGAGTTATTCACTGCGCATGAAGAAATGACCACCTCCAACGTTTGGTTTATGTTTAATAAGCATTTTTAATTTTATTGCTTGAATCGCATTTTCTCGGCGAGCTGAGCACTTTTTCTGAATTGTGCCGCTCCCGTCACTCTGGTTAGGTTGGCATCGAAAAAAACGCTCTCGGGTGCTTTAGAGTGCCGAGTTTATTACTGCGCATTAAGAAATGACCACCTCCAACGTTTGGTTTATGTTTTATAAGCATTTTTAATTTTATTGCTTAAATCGCATTTTCTCGGCGAGCTGAGCGCTTTTTCTGAATTGTGCCGCTCCCGTCACTCTGGTTAGGTTGGCATCGAAAAAAACGCTCTCGGGTGCTTTAGAGTGCCGAGTTACTCACTGCGCATGAAGAAATGACCACCTCCAACGTTTGGTTTATGTTTAATAAGCATTTTTAATTTTATTGCTTGAATCGCATTTTCTCGGCGAGCTGAGCACTTTTTCTGAATTGTGCCGCTCCCGTCACTCTGGTTAGGTTGGCATCGAAAAAAACGCTCTCGGGTGCTTTAGAGTGCCGAGTTTATTACTGCGCATTAAGAAATGACCACCTCCAACGTTTGGTTTATGTTTTATAAGCATTTTTAATTTTATTGCTTAAATCGCATTTTCTCGGCGAGCTGAGCGCTTTTTCTGAATTGTGCCGCTCCCGTCACTCTGGTTAGGTTGGCATCGAAAAAAACGCTCTCGGGTGCTTTAGAGTGCCGAGTTATTCACTGCGCATGAAGAAATGACCACCTCCAACGTTTGGTTTATGTTTAATAAGCATTTTTAATTTTATTGCTTAAATCGCATTTTCTCGGCGAGCTGAGCACTTTTTCTGAATTGTGCCGCTCCCGTCACTCTGGTTAGGTTGGCATCGAAAAAAACGCTCTCGGGTGCTTTAGAGTGCCGAGTTTATTACTGCGCATTAAGAAATGACCACCTCCAACGTTTGGTTTATGTTTTATAAGCATTTTTAATTTTATTGCTTAAATCGCATTTTCTCGGCGAGCTGAGCACTTTTTCTGAATTGTGCCGCTCCCGTCACTCTGGTTAGGTTGGCATCGAAAAAAACGCTCTCTGGTGCTTTAGAGTGCCGAGTTTATCACTGCGCATGAAGAAATGACCACCTCCAACGTTTGGTTTATGTTTAATAAGCATTTTTAATTTTATTGCTTAAATCGCATTTTCTCGGCGAGCTGAGCACTTTTTCTGAATTGTGCCGCTCCCGTCACTCTGGTTAGGTTGGCATCGAAAAAAACGCTCTCGGGTGCTTTAGAGTGCCGAGTTATTCACTGCGCATGAAGAAATGACCACCTCCAACGTTTGGTTTATGTTTAATAAGCATTTTTAATTTTATTGCTTAAATCGCATTTTCTCGGCGAGCTGAGCGCTTTTTCTGAATTGTGCCGCTCCCGTCACTCTGGTTAGGTTGGCATCGAAAAAAACGCTCTCGGGTGCTTTAGAGTGCCGAGTTATTCACTGCGCATGAAGAAATGACCACCTCCACCGTTTGGTTTATGTTTAATAAGCATTTTTAATTTTATTGCTTAAATCGCATTTTCTCGGCGAGCTGAGCACTTTTTCTGAATTGTGCCGCTCCCGTCACTCTGGTTAGGTTGGCATCGAAAAAAACGCTCTCGGGTGCTTTAGAGTGCCGAGTTTATTACTGCGCATTAAGAAATGACCACCTCCAACGTTTGGTTTATGTTTTATAAGCATTTTTAATTTTATTGCTTAAATCGCATTTTCTCGGCGAGCTGAGCACTTTTTCTGAAGTGTGCCGCTCCCGTCACTCTGGTTAGGTTGGCATCGAAAAAAACGCTCTCGGGTGCTTTAGAGTGCCGAGTTATTCACTGCGCACGAAGAAATGACCACCTCCAACGTTTGGTTTATGTTTTATAAGCATTTTTAATTTTATTGCTTAAATCGCATTTTCTCGGCGAGCTGAGCGCTTTTTCTGAATTGTGCCGCTCCCGTCACTCTGGTTAGGTTGGCATCGAAAAAAACGCTCTCGGGTGCTTTAGAGTGCCGAGTTTATTACTGCGCATTAAGAAATGACCACCTCCAACGTTTGGTTTATGTTTTATAAGCATTTTTAATTTTATTGCTTAAATCGCATTTTTTCGGCGAGCTGAGCACTTTTTCTGAATTGTGCCGCTCCCGTCACTCTGGTTAGGTTGGCATCGAAAAAAACGCTCTCGGGTGCTTTAGAGTGCCGAGTTTATTACTGCGCATTAAGAAATGACCACCTCCAACGTTTGGTTTATGTTTTATAAGCATTTTTAATTTTATTGCTTAAATCGCATTTTCCCGGCGAGCTGAGCACTTTTTCTGAATTGTGCCGCTCCCGTCACTCTGGTTAGGTTGGCATCGAAAAAAACGCTATCGGGTGCTTTAGAGTGGAGAGTTATTCACTGCGCATGAAGAAATGACCACCTCCAACGTTTGGTTTATGTTTAATAAGCATTTTTAATTTTATTGCTTAAATCGCATTTTCTCGGCGAGCTGAGCACTTTTTCTGAATTGTGCCGCTCCCGTCACTCTGGTTAGGTTGGCATCGAAAAAAACGCTCTCGGGTGCTTTAGAGTGCCGAGTTTATTACTGCGCATTAAGAAATGACCACCTCCAACGTTTGGTTTATGTTTTATAAGCATTTTTAATTTTATTGCTTAAATCGCATTTTCTCGGCGAGCTGAGCACTTTTTCTGAAGTGTGCCGCTCCCGTCACTCTGGTTAGGTTGGCATCGAAAAAAACGCTCTCGGGTGCTTTAGAGTGCCGAGTTATTCACTGCGCACGAAGAAATGACCACCTCCAACGTTTGGTTTATGTTTTATAAGCATTTTTAATTTTATTGCTTAAATCGCATTTTCTCGGCGAGCTGAGCGCTTTTTCTGAATTGTGCCGCTCCCGTCACTCTGGTTAGGTTGGCATCGAAAAAAACGCTCTCGGGTGCTTTAGAGTGCCGAGTTTATTACTGCGCATTAAGAAATGACCACCTCCAACGTTTGGTTTATGTTTTATAAGCATTTTTAATTTTATTGCTTAAATCACATTTTCTCGGCGAGCTGAGCACTTTTTCTGAAGTGTGCCGCTCCCGTCACTCTGGTTAGGTTGGCATCGAAAAAAACGCTCTCGGGTGCTTTAGAGTGCCGAGTTATTCACTGCGCACGAAGAAATGACCACCTCCAACGTTTGGTTTATGTTTTATAAGCATTTTTAATTTTATTGCTTAAATCGCATTTTCTCGGCGAGCTGAGCGCTTTTTCTGAATTGTGCCGCTCCCGTCACTCTGGTTAGGTTGGCATCGAAAAAAACGCTCTCGGGTGCTTTAGAGTGCCGAGTTTATTACTGCGCATTAAGAAATGACCACCTCCAACGTTTGGTTTATGTTTTATAAGCATTTTTAATTTTATTGCTTAAATCGCATTTTCTCGGCGAGCTGAGCACTTTTTCTGAATTGTGCCGCTCCCGTCACTCTGGTTAGGTTGGCATCGAAAAAAACGCTCTCGGGTGCTTTAGAGTGCCGAGTTTATTACTGCGCATTAAGAAATGACCACCTCCAACGTTTGGTTTATGTTTTATAAGCATTTTTAATTTTATTGCTTAAATCGCATTTTCCCGGCGAGCTGAGCACTTTTTCTGAATTGTGCCGCTCCCGTCACTCTGGTTAGGTTGGCATCGAAAAAAACGCTATCGGGTGCTTTAGAGTGCCGAGTTATTCACTGCGCATGAAGAAATGACCACCTCCAACGTTTGGTTTATGTTTAATAAGCATTTTTAATTTTATTGCTTAAATCGCATTTTCTCGGCGAGCTGAGCACTTTTTCTGAATTGTGCCGCTCCCGTCACTCTGGTTAGGTTGGCATCGAAAAAAACGCTCTCGGGTGCTTTAGAGTGCCGAGTTTATTACTGCGCATTAAGAAATGACCACCTCCAACGTTTGGTTTATGTTTTATAAGCATTTTTAATTTTATTGCTTAAATCGCATTTTCTCGGCGAGCTGAGCGCTTTTTCTGAATTGTGCCGCTCCCGTCACTCTGGTTAGGTTGGCATCGAAAAAAACGCTCTCGGGTGCTTTAGAGTGCCGAGTTATTCACTGCGCATGAAGAAATGACCACCTCCAACGTTTGGTTTATGTTTTATAAGCATTTTTAATTTTATTGCTTAAATCGCATTTTCTCGGCGAGCTGAGCACTTTTTCTGAATTGTGCCGCTCCCGTCACTCTGGTTAGGTTGGCATCGAAAAAAACGCTCTCGGGTGCTTTAGAGTGCCGAGTTTATTACTGCGCACGAAGAAATGACCACCTCCAACGTTTGGTTTATGTTTTATAAGCATTTTTAATTTTATTGCTTAAATCGCATTTTCTCGGCGAGCTGAGCGCTTTTTCTGAATTGTGCCGCTCCCGTCACTCTGGTTAGGTTGGCATCGAAAAAAACGCTCTCGGGTGCTTTAGAGTGCCGAGTTTATTACTGCGCATTAAGAAATGACCACCTCCAACGTTTGGTTTATGTTTTATAAGCATTTTTAATTTTATTGCTTAAATCGCATTTTCTCGGCGAGCTGAGCACTTTTTCTGAATTGTGCCGCTCCCGTCACTCTGGTTAGGTTGGCATCGAAAAAAACGCTCTCGGGTGCTTTAGAGTGCCGAGTTTATTACTGCGCATTAAGAAATGACCACCTCCAACGTTTGGTTTATGTTTTATAAGCATTTTTAATTTTATTGCTTAAATCGCATTTTCCCGGCGAGCTGAGCACTTTTTCTGAATTGTGCCGCTCCCGTCACTCTGGTTAGGTTGGCATCGAAAAAAACGCTATCGGGTGCTTTAGAGTGCCGAGTTATTCACTGCGCATGAAGAAATGACCACCTCCAACGTTTGGTTTATGTTTAATAAGCATTTTTAATTTTATTGCTTAAATCGCATTTTCTCGGCGAGCTGAGCACTTTTTCTGAATTGTGCCGCTCCCGTCACTCTGGTTAGGTTGGCATCGAAAAAAACGCTCTCGGGTGCTTTAGAGTGCCGAGTTTATTACTGCGCATTAAGAAATGACCACCTCCAACGTTTGGTTTATGTTTTATAAGCATTTTTAATTTTATTGCTTAAATCGCATTTTCTCGGCGAGCTGAGCGCTTTTTCTGAATTGTGCCGCTCCCGTCACTCTGGTTAGGTTGGCATCGAAAAAAACGCTCTCGGGTGCTTTAGAGTGCCGAGTTATTCACTGCGCATGAAGAAATGACCACCTCCAACGTTTGGTTTATGTTTTATAAGCATTTTTAATTTTATTGCTTAAATCGCATTTTCTCGGCGAGCTGAGCACTTTTTCTGAATTGTGCCGCTCCCGTCACTCTGGTTAGGTTGGCATCGAAAAAAACGCTCTCGGGTGCTTTAGAGTGCCGAGTTTATTACTGCGCATTAAGAAATGACCACCTCCAACGTTTGGTTTATGTTTTATAAGCATTTTTAATTTTATTGCTTAAATCGCATTTTCTCGGCGAGCTGAGCACTTTTTCTGAATTGTGCCGCTCCCGTCACTCTGGTTAGGTTGGCATCGAAAAAAACGCTCTCGGGTGCTTTAGAGTGCCGAGTTTATTACTGCGCATTAAGAAATGACCACCTCCAACGTTTGGTTTATGTTTTATAAGCATTTTTAATTTTATTGCTTAAATCGCATTTTCTCGGCGAGCTGAGCGCTTTTTCTGAATTGTGCCGCTCCCGTCACTCTGGTTAGGTTGGCATCGAAAAAAACGCTCTCGGGTGCTTTAGAGTGCCGAGTTATTCACTGCGCATGAAGAAATGACCACCTCCAACGTTTGGTTTATGTTTAATAAGCATTTTTAATTTTATTGCTTAAATCGCATTTTCTCGGCGAGCTGAGCACTTTTTCTGAATTGTGCCGCTCCCGTCACTCTGGTTAGGTTGGCATCGAAAAAAACGCTCTCGGGTGCTTTAGAGTGCCGAGTTTATTACTGCGCATTAAGAAATGACCACCTCCAACGTTTGGTTTATGTTTTATAAGCATTTTTAATTTTATTGCTTAAATCGCATTTTCTCGGCGAGCTGAGCGCTTTTTCTGAATTGTGCCGCTCCCGTCACTCTGGTTAGGTTGGCATCGAAAAAAACGCTCTCGGGTGCTTTAGAGTGCCGAGTTATTCACTGCGCATGAAGAAATGACCACCTCCAATGTTTGGTTTATGTTTAATAAGCATTTTTAATTTTATTGCTTAAATCGCATTTTCTCGGCGAGCTGAGCGCTTTTTCTGAATTGTGCCGCTCCCGTCACTCTGGTTAGGTTGGCATCGAAAAAAACGCTCTCGGGTGCTTTAGAGTGCCGAGTTATTCACTGCGCATGAAGAAATGACCACCTCCAACGTTTGGTTTATGTTTAATAAGCATTTTTAATTTTATTGCTTAAATCGCATTTTCTCGGCGAGCTGAGCACTTTTTCTGAATTGTGCCGCTCCCGTCACTCTGGTTAGGTTGGCATCGAAAAAAACGCTCTCGGGTGCTTTAGAGTGCCGAGTTTATTACTGCGCATTAGGAAATGACCACCTCCAACGTTTGGTTTATGTTTTATAAGCATTTTTAATTTTATTGCTTAAATCGCATTTTCTAGGCGAGCTGAGCGCTTTTTCTGAATTGTGCCGCTCCCGTCACTCTGGTTAGGTTGGCATCGAAAAAAACGCTCTCGGGTGCTTTAGAGTGCCGAGTTTATTACTGCGCATTAAGAAATGACCACCTCCAACGTTTGGTTTATGTTTTATAAGCATTTTTAATTTTATTGCTTAAGTCGCATTTTCTCGGCGAGCTTAGCACTTTTTCTGAATTGTGCCGCTCCCGTCACTCTGGTTAGGTTGGCATCGAAAAAAACGCTCTCGGGTGCTTTAGAGTGCCGAGTTTATTACTGCGCATTGAGAAATGACCACCTCCAACGTTTGGTTTATGTTTTATAAGCATTTTTAATTTTATTGCTTAAATCGCATTTTCTCGGCGAGCTGAGCACTTTTTCTGAATTGTGCCGCTCCCGTCACTCTGGTTAGGTTGGCATCGAAAAAAACGCTCTCGGGTGTTTAGAGTGCCGAGTTTATTACTGCGCATTAAGAAATGACCACCTCCAACGTTTGGTTTATGTTTGTTAAGTATTATTGTTTATGTCCGCCCTTAGACTCACTGTGTGTATTAAGGTACCAATTCTGTTTACCTTTATGTTTGTTATATACGGTAATGACGTCACTACATTGATGCTACCGGGAAAGAAAGTCCTGTGACAACGGACATGCGGATTGTTGTGTGGAATTGACTGACGGAGAAGTTGTTGCGTTTAGCGCCAGTGTGTTTGTAAAATAAATAAGCTGTGTTTTCAACTGAAAAAGGAACCACGCATCGTCCTACTTTTCTCCACCACGCAGACAGCGGAAAAAGTCACCGCTGCACACCATTTATTTGGTGAAGAAAAAGGAACACCCCCCTTTTTCACTTTACAGGTTATGGGCCCAGGGAAGGTTTGGACATGAGCTAACGTTAGCATCGGTAAGAAGACCGGAAAAAGTTATCGCGAAGTATATACGTGAAACTTGTGTCAAGCTAACAAGAAAGCTATCCGTGTACCAACCACCTGGAAATAAGTGGACGTGTTTAGATTCCCGGAAGAAGTGAAACGTGAGTGGCGATATTTGCATGTTGTAAATGCTAAAGAAGCAAACAACCTAGCTTAGCAAGTGAAAAGTATTTTAGCAAGCTAGAGTGAACGTGGCGCGTCAACAACAACAAGAAGAAAAATGGCAAGCACAACAGCAGGAATCATTGCAGCACAGATGTTATTCGACGGTTCAGAAGATAAATATGAACTATGGGAAACAAGATTCCTGGGACACTTGCACATCCGTAAGTTAAAAAGGACAATTTTGAATGAGCCAGCAACCGACACCAGTGAAGAGGAATTAGCCCAAGACGTAGCTAAAAATGCTGACTGTTATGCAGAGCTGATAAGGCTGTTAGACGACAAAAGCTTATCACTTATCAGACATGATGCAGCTGATGATGGCAGGAAAGCCTTGAAAATGCTCAGAGAACATTATTCAGGAAAAAGCAAGCCAAGAATCATAAACTTGTATACCTCGTTGACCAGACTGAACATGACAGGTAACGAGAGTGTAACAGACTATATGATAAGGGCAGAAAACCTGATTACTGCTCTGAGAGATGCAGGTGAGACTATGAGTGATGGATTGACCATAGCAATGGTGTTAAATGGCCTACCTGATTCCTTCAAGCCACTAGCCGTACATGTAACACAAAATGAAGATACAGTTACATTTACCGATTTCAAGAGAAGGCTACGGATTTATGAAGAAAGTGAGAGGATGAAACTAATAGAGTCTGCAGATAATGTGATGAAAACTTGTGTGAAGCCAAGCCGAGGCTCCACTAAAAAGCACATCAGCAACAGAAACGGTGAAGATTCTGCTGACCTGACATGCTACAGATGTGGAACAAAAGGGCACAAGTCAAGAGGATGTACCAGAAAAGTTTGGTGCAGTTACTGCAACAGCAACACGCATCAAGAGTCCATATGCAGGAAAAAGAGGACTCAAGATGGAGCGAGACAAATCGCAGAGGGAGAGACTGGTAACCAAGATCACCTTTTCAAAGCCGAGCACATGAAAAAGAAGAGACTGTCAGATAACGTGAAGATGAAAGGCATCATGGTGGACGGGGGAGCTACATCTCACATTGTGAATGACATCCAGACGTTCACCAGCTTCGATGAGTCATTCAAGCCTGAGTCTCATTCAGTGGAACTAGCCGACGGGACCAAGTGCAGTGGAATAGCACAACGCAGAGGAACAGCGGTGATCTACCTACGTGACGATGCCGGGCGCCAGCAGACAGCGCAGCTGAGAGAGGCGTTGTACATGCCCTCATATCCTCACAACATCTTTTCGGTGGCAAGAGCAACAAATGGAGGAGCGACTATCACCTTCAAGAAAGGAGACAGTCACATAGTTACCAAAGACGGCAGCAGGTTTGACATCCATGAGAGTGGTAACTTGTTTTATCTGCCAACCATTGAAAAGAATGTTATTGATAAATGTAAACAATGTGTGAGTCATGATGTGCAAACTTGGCACGAGATTTTTGGACATTGTAACTACGATGATGTACAAAGATTACAAGGTGTAGTGAAAGGTATGGAGATAAAAGGCAGTGCAGTAAAACCTGCATTCTGTGAGGTATGCACACAGGGAAAATTCACCCAGACAAGGAACAGAGAGCCAGATAGTAAAGCTAAAAAGCCTTTAGAACTAGTGCACACTGACCTAGCGGGTCCCATGCGGACACCAAGCATAGAAGGGCACAGATATGCACAGTCTTTCACCGATGACTACTCAGGGACCATATTGGTGTATTTTCTTATGTCTAAAGCAGATACAGTACAGGCTACAGAGCGGTTCTTAGCAGACATAGCACCTTATGGGGAAGTAAAACGTATCCGTTCAGATAACGGAACTGAGTTCACAAGTCGAGACTTCCAGACATTGTTGAGGATAAATAGGATTAAACACGAGACGTCTGCACCATATTCTCCCCACCAAAACGGTACAGCAGAAAGAGGGTGGAGAACACTGTATGATATGGGCAGATGTTTTCTCATAGAGAGTAAGCTACCAGATACGCTGTGGAACTACGCTATCCAAACAGCAGCTTACGTGAGAAACAGATGTTACAATAGACGTACAAAGAAAACCCCGTACGAACTGTTAAACGGCAGGGAACCAAATGTATCCAAACTACAAAAATTTGGATCCGTATGTTTTGCTTACAAACAAGAGAAAGGCAAACTAGAGTCAAGGTGCGAGCAGGGTGTGTTCGTAGGTTATGACAAAAACAGCCCAGCTTACCTGGTGTATTATCCAGATACAGAGAAGGTTCAGAAGCATAGATTGGTGAAATTCACCCAAGCAGCCAAAGAGAAGGAAACACAAACACCTGAGTCACATACAGGATGTAATGACATAGAGGTACATCCCAGGGTCAACAAGGATGAAAATGTTGATGATGAATGTGTGTATGTGCCAGATGATTGTACCCAAAGTGATGTTTCCAGAGCTCTACCTGACATGACTGAACGTACACCACGGGGTAGAGCTGCTGAGACTGAGATTAGAAGGAACCCACCGAGAAACAGGAGACTTCCAAGCCACCTACAGGAGTTTGAGACCGAGGACACTGTTGACAAACTGATAACATGCGTGGACTTTTGTTACAAAGCCGTATGCGACATTCCTCAAACCTACCAGGACGCCATAGTGTCATCCAAGTCAAAGCAGTGGAAAAATGCAATGGACGAGGAGATGAGATCGCTGGAGGAAAACAAGACCTTCACCCTCACCCAGTTGCCACCGGGTAAACAGGCAGTGGGTGGTAGGTGGGTCTATGCACTCAAGAGTGACATTGATGGGTCAGACAAGTACAAGGCAAGATTTGTGGCAAAAGGCTACAGTCAGAGACAAGGGACTGACTATGAGGAAACATTCTCACCTACAGCCGACATGACAAGTGTGCGAATAATGATGCAAAAAGCGGCGCAAGAAGATCTTATTCTACACCAGATGGACGTTAAGACAGCTTATTTGCATGCACCAATTGACTGTGAGATATATCTGGAGCAGCCACAAGGTTATGAAAAAGAGTCTGAAAATGGTGGAAAAATGGTATGTAAATTGCACAAGTCTCTTTATGGTTTGAAACAATCAGGCAGGAACTGGAATGTGATGTTACATACATATCTGAGTGAAAATGGTTTTGAACAGAACCCAGCAGACCACTGTGTGTACACGAGAGAAAAAGATAATGAGAAGGTTATTTTGCTAGTATGGGTGGATGATCTCATAATAGCAGCTAGTAGCGAGAATGTACTGAACAGTGTAAAAGGGATGCTTGCAGACAGGTTTAAAATGAAAGACCTTGGTAAGTTAAACCATTTTTTAGGGATAGACTTTAACCAGACAGAGGGCCAGGTAAAAATGTCACAGAAGAGATATGTAAACAAGATCCTGGACAGATTCGAAATGCATAATTGCAGGCCCAGAGAGACTCCTTGTGAGCCAAAGCTTGAGTATTCAGAGCATGCTCAGAAAATGAAAGACTCAAGGAAATATAGGGAAGCTGTGGGAAGTTTAATTTACCTGTCCACATGCACTCGACCAGATCTAAGTTATGTGGTCAGTAAACTATCCCAGCACTTTGCTGATCCAACAGAGGAACACTGGAGCACAGTTAAACATGTGTTCAGATATCTCAAAAACACCACAGAACAGGAGTTACTTTTTAAAAGAAGTGAGACACTAGGTCTAAGAGTGTACTGTGATGCGGATTGGGCATCAGATGTAACAGACAGGCATAGTACAACAGGATTTTGTGTAAACATGAGTGAGAGGAGCGCTCTCATCTCTTGGAAAACAAGAAAACAATCAACTGTGGCTTTGTCTACATGCGAAGCAGAGTACATGTCCTTAGCATCAGCTATACAGGAATGTATCTACTTAGAACAGCTGCTGAGGGGCATAGACAAATACGAGTATGCACAAACTAAAGTGTACGAAGACAATCAAGGTACTATTGCACTAGCCAGAAACCCAGTAAGCAGGCAAAGATGCAAACATATAGATATAAAGTACCACTTCATCAGAGAACATGTAAAAAGTGGGAAGATAATCTTAGAGTACTGTCCTACTGAGCAAATGGTTGCTGACGTGTTAACTAAACCAGCTACTAAACTTAAACTAAGAAGGTTTGCTCAGGACATGTTTGGTACTTAAATGTGCATAGTGTATTTGTGTTATTGTTTTATTTGGCCCAAAGAGGCAAACTGTGTTATTGTTTTGTTTTTCTAGATAACACAGTGAGTTAAGTGCGAGTGGGTGTGTTAAGTATTATTGTTTATGTCCGCCCTTAGACTCACTGTGTGTATTAAGGTACCAATTCTGTTTACCTTTATGTTTGTTATATACGGTAATGACGTCACTACATTGATGCTACCGGGAAAGAAAGTCCTGTGACAACGGACATGCGGATTGTTGTGTGGAATTGACTGACGGAGAAGTTGTTGCGTTTAGCGCCAGTGTGTTTGTAAAATAAATAAGCTGTGTTTTCAACTGAAAAAGGAACCACGCATCGTCCTACTTTTCTCCACCACGCAGACAGCGGAAAAAGTCACCGCTGCACACCATTTATTTGGTGAAGAAAAAGGAACACCCCCCTTTTTCACTTTACATGTTTTATAAGCATTTTTAATTTTATTGCTTAAATCGCATTTTCTCGGCGAGCTGAGCGCTTTTTCTGAATTGTGCCGCTCCCGTCACTCTGGTTAGGTTGGCATCGAAAAAAACGCTCTCGGGTGCTTTAGAGTGCCGAGTTTATCACTGCGCATGAAGAAATGACCACCTCCAACGTTTGGTTTATGTTTTATAAGCATTTTTAATTTTATTGCTTAAATCGCATTTTCTCGGCGAGCTGAGCACTTTTTCTGAATTGTGCCGCTCCCGTCACTCTGGTTAGGTTGGCATCGAAAAAAACGCTCTCGGGTGCTTTAGAGTGCCGAGTTTATTACTGCGCATTAAGAAATGACCACCTCCAACGTTTGGTTTATGTTTTATAAGCATTTTTAATTTTATTGCTTAAATCGCATTTTCTCGGCGAGCTGAGCACTTTTTCTGAATTGTGCCGCTCCCGTCACTCTGGTTAGGTTGGCATCGAAAAAAACGCTATCGGGTGCTTTAGAGTGCCGAGTTATTCACTGCGCGTGAAGAAATGACCACCTCCAACGTTTGGTTTATGTTTAATAAGCATTTTTAATTTTATTGCTTAAATCGCATTTTCTCGGCGAGCTGAGCACTTTTTCTGAATTGTGCCGCTCCCGTCACTCTGGTTAGGTTGGCATCGAAAAAAACGCTCTCGGGTGCTTTAGAGTGCCGAGTTTATTACTGCGCATTAAGAAATGACCACCTCCAACGTTTGGTTTATGTTTTATAAGCATTTTTAATTTTATTGCTTAAATCGCATTTTCTCGGCGAGCTGAGCACTTTTTCTGAATTGTGCCGCTCCCGTCACTCTGGTTAGGTTGGCATCGAAAAAAACGCTCTCGGGTGCTTTAGAGTGCCGAGTTTATTACTGCGCATTAAGAAATGACCACCTCCAACGTTTGGTTTATGTTTTATAAGCATTTTTAATTTTATTGCTTAAATCGCATTTTCTCGGCGAGCTGAGCGCTTTTTCTGAATTGTGCCGCTCCCGTCACTCTGGTTAGGTTGGCATCGAAAAAAACGCTCTCGGGTGCTTTAGAGTGCCGAGTTATTCACTGCGCATGAAGAAATGACCACCTCCAACGTTTGGTTTATGTTTAATAAGCATTTTTAATTTTATTGCTTAAATCGCATTTTCTCGGCGAGCTGAGCACTTTTTCTGAATTGTGCCGCTCCCGTCACTCTGGTTAGGTTGGCATCGAAAAAAACGCTCTCGGGTGCTTTAGAGTGCCGAGTTTATTACTGCGCATTAAGAAATGACCACCTCCAACGTTTGGTTTATGTTTTATAAGCATTTTTAATTTTATTGCTTAAATTGCATTTTCTCGGCGAGCTGAGCGCTTTTTCTGAATTGTGCCGCTCCCGTCACTCTGGTTAGGTTGGCATCGAAAAAAACGCTTTCGGGTGCTTTAGAGTGCCGAGTTATTCACTGCGCATGAAGAAATGACCAGCTCCAACGTTTGGTTTATGTTTAATAAGCATTTTTAATTTTATTGCTTAAATCGCATTTTCTCGGCGAGCTGAGCACTTTTTCTGAATTGTGCCGCTCCCGTCACTCTGGTTAGGTTGGCATCGAAAAAAACGCTCTCGGGTGCTTTAGAGTGCCGAGTTTATTACTGCGCATTAGGAAATGACCACCTCCAACGTTTGGTTTATGTTTTATAAGCATTTTTAATTTTATTGCTTAAATCGCATTTTCTCGGCGAGCTGAGCACTTTTTCTGAATTGTGCCGCTCCCGTCACTCTGGTTATAGGTTGGCATCGAAAAAAACGCTCTCGGGTGCTTTAGAGTGCCGAGTTTATCACTGCGCATGAAGAAATGACCACCTCCAACGTTTGGTTTGTGTTTAATAAGCATTTTTAATTTTATTGCTTAAATCGCATTTTCTCGGCGAGCTGAGCACTTTTTCTGAATTGTGCCGCTCCCGTCACTCTGGTTAGGTTGGCAACGAAAAAAACGCTCTCGGGTGCTTTAGAGTGCCGACTTTATCACTGCGCATGAAGAAATGACCACCTCCAACGTTTGGTTTATGTTTTATAAGCATTTTTAATTTTATTGCTTAAATCGCATTTTCTCGGCGAGCTGAGCACTTTTTCTGAATTGTGCCGCTCCCGTCACTCTGGTTAGGTTGGCATCGGAAAAAACGCTCACGGGTGCTTTAGAGTGCCGAGTTTATTACTGCGCATTAAGAAATGACCACCTCCAACGTTTGGTTTATGTTTTATAAGCATTTTTAATTTTATTGCTTAAATCGCATTTTCTCGGCGAGCTGAGCACTTTTTCTGAATTGTGCCGCTCCCGTCACTCTGGTTAGGTTGGCATCGAAAAAAACGCTCTCGGGTGCTTTAGAGTGCCGAGTTATTCACTGCGCATGAAGAAATGACCACCTCCAACGTTTGGTTTATGTTTTATAAGCATTTTTAATTTTATTGCTTAAATCGCATTTTCTCGGCGAGCTGAGCACTTTTTCTGAATTGTGCCGCTCCCGTCACTCTGGTTAGGTTGGCATCGAAAAAAACGCTCTCGGGTGCTTTAGAGTGCCGAGTTTATCACTGCGCATGAAGAAATGACCACCTCCAACGTTTGGTTTATGTTTTATAAGCATTTTTAATTTTATTGCTTAAATCGCATTTTCTCGGCGAGCTGAGCGCTTTTTCTGAATTGTGCCGCTCCCGTCACTCTGGTTAGGTTGGCATCGAAAAAAACGCTCTCGGGTGCTTTAGAGTGCCGAGTTTATCACTGCGCATGAAGAAATGACCACCTCCAACGTTTGGTTTATGTTTTATAAGCATTTTTAATTTTATTGCTTAAATCGCATTTTCTCGGCGAGCTGAGCACTTTTTCTGAATTGTGCCGCTCCCGTCACTTTGGTTAGGTTGGCATCGAAAAAAACGCTCTCGGGTGCTCTAGAGTGCCGAGTTTATTACTGCGCATTAAGAAATGACCACCTCCAACGTTTGGTTTATGTTTTATAAGCATTTTTAATTTTATTGCTTAAATCGCATTTTCTCGGCGAGCTGAGCACTTTTTCTGAATTGTGCCGCTCCCGTCACTCTGGTTAGGTTGGCATCGAAAAAAACGCTCTCGGGTGCTTTAGAGTGCCGAGTTTATTACTGCGCATTAAGAAATGACCACCTCCAACGTTTGGTTTATGTTTTATAAGCATTTTTAATTTTATTGCTTAAATCGCATTTTCTCGGCGAGCTGAGCACTTTTTCTGAATTGTGCCGCTCCCGTCACTCTGGTTAGGTTGGCATCGAAAAAAACGCTCTCGGGTGCTTTAGAGTGCCGAGTTATTCACTGCGCATGAAGAAATGACCACCTCCAACGTTTGGTTTATGTTTTATAAGCATTTTTAATTTTATTGCTTAAATCGCATTTTCTCGGCGAGCTGAGCACTTTTTCTGAATTGTGCCGCTCCCGTCACTCTGGTTAGGTTGGCATCGAAAAAAACGCTCTCGGGTGCTTTAGAGTGCCGAGTTTATCACTGCGCATGAAGAAATGACCACCTCCAACGTTTGGTTTATGTTTTATAAGCATTTTTAATTTTATTGCTTAAATCGCATTTTCTCGGCGAGCTGAGCGTTTTTTCTGAATTGTGCCGCTCCCGTCACTCTGGTTAGGTTGGCATCGAAAAAAACGCTCTCGGGTGCTTTAGAGTGCCGAGTTATTCACTGCGCATGAAGAAATGACCACCTCCAATGTTTGGTTTATGTTTAATAAGCATTTTTAATTTTATTGCTTAAATCGCATTTTCTCGGCGAGCTGAGCGCTTTTTCTGAATTGTGCCGCTCCCGTCACTCTGGTTAGGTTGGCATCGAAAAAAACGCTCTCGGGTGCTTTAGAGTGCCGAGTTATTCACTGCGCATGAAGAAATGACCACCTCCAACGTTTGGTTTATGTTTAATAAGCATTTTTAATTTTATTGCTTAAATCGCATTTTCTCGGCGAGCTGAGCACTTTTTCTGAATTGTGCCGCTCCCGTCACTCTGGTTAGGTTGGCATCGAAAAAAACGCTCTCGGGTGCTTTAGAGTGCCGAGTTTATTACTGCGCATTAGGAAATGACCACCTCCAACGTTTGGTTTATGTTTTATAAGCATTTTTAATTTTATTGCTTAAATCGCATTTTCTCGGCGAGCTGAGCGCTTTTTCTGAATTGTGCCGCTCCCGTCACTCTCGTTAGGTTGGCATCGAAAAAAACGCTCTCGGGTGCTTTAGAGTGCCGAGTTTATTACTGCGCATTAAGAAATGACCACCTCCAACGTTTGGTTTATGTTTTATAAGCATTTTTAATTTTATTGCTTAAATCGCATTTTCTCGGCGAGCTGAGCACTTTTTCTGAATTGTGCCGCTCCCGTCACTCTGGTTAGGTTGGCATCGAAAAAAACGCTCTCGGGTGCTTTAGAGTGCCGAGTTTATTACTGCGCATTGAGAAATGACCACCTCCAACGTTTGGTTTATGTTTTATAAGCATTTTTAATTTTATTGCTTAAATCGCATTTTCTCGGCGAGCTGAGCACTTTTTCTGAATTGTGCCGCTCCCGTCACTCTGGTTAGGTTGGCATCGAAAAAAACGCTCTCGGGTGCTTTAGAGTGCCGAGTTTATTACTGCGCATTAAGAAATGACCACCTCCAACGTTTGGTTTATGTTTTATAAGCATTTTTAATTTTATTGCTTAAATCGCATTTTCTCGGCGAGCTGAGCGCTTTTTCTGAATTGTGCCGCTCCCGTCACTCTGGTTAGGTTGGCATCGAAAAAAACACTCTCGGGTGCTTTAGAGTGCCGAGTTTATCACTGCGCATGAAGAAATGACCACCTCCAACGTTTGGTTTATGTTTTATAAGCATTTTTAATTTTATTGCTTAAATCGCATTTTCTCGGCGAGCTGAGCGCTTTTTCTGAATTGTGCCGCTCCCGTAACTCTGGTTAGGTTGGCATCGAAAAAAACGCTCTCGGGTGCTTTAGAGTGCCGAGTTTATCACTGCGCATGAAGAAATGACCACTTCCAACGTTTGGTTTATGTTTTATAAGCATTTTTAATTTTATTGCTTAAATCGCATTTTCTCGGCGAGCTGAGCACTTTTTCTGAATTGTGCCGCTCCCGTCACTCTGGATAGGTTGGCATCGAAAAAAACGCTCTCGGGTGCTCTAGAGTGCCGAGTTTATTACTGCGCATTAAGAAATGACCACCTCCAACGTTTGGTTTATGTTTTATAAGCATTTTTAATTTTATTGCTTAAATCGCATTTTCTCGGCGAGCTGAGCACTTTTTCTGAATTGTGCCGCTCCCGTCACTCTGGTTAGGTTGGCATCGAAAAAAACGCTCTCGGGTGCTTTAGAGTGCCGAGTTTATTACTGCGCATTAAGAAATGACCACCTCCAACGTTTGGTTTATGTTTTATAAGCATTTTTAATTTTATTGCTTAAATCGCATTTTCTCGGCGAGCTGAGCACTTTTTCTGAATTGTGCCGCTCCCGTCACTCTGGTTAGGTTGGCATCGAAAAAAACGCTCTCGGGTGCTTTAGAGTGCCGAGTTATTCACTGCGCATGAAGAAATGACCACCTCCAACGTTTGGTTTATGTTTTATAAGCATTTTTAATTTTATTGCTTAAATCGCATTTTCTCGGCGAGCTGAGCACTTTTTCTGAATTGTGCCGCTCCCGTCACTCTGGTTAGGTTGGCATCGAAAAAAACGCTCTCGGGTGCTTTAGAGTGCCGAGTTTATCACTGCGCATGAAGAAATGACCACCTCCAACGTTTGGTTTATGTTTTATAAGCATTTTTAATTTTATTGCTTAAATCGCATTTTCTCGGCGAGCTGAGCGCTTTTTCTGAATTGTGCCGCTCCCGTCACTCTGGTTAGGTTGGCATCGAAAAAAACGCTCTCGGGTGCTTTAGAGTGCCGAGTTATTCACTGCGCATGAAGAAATGACCACCTCCAATGTTTGGTTTATGTTTAATAAGCATTTTTAATTTTATTGCTTAAATCGCATTTTCTCGGCGAGCTGAGCGCTTTTTCTGAATTGTGCCGCTCCCGTCACTCTGGTTAGGTTGGCATCGAAAAAAACGCTCTCGGGTGCTTTAGAGTGCCGAGTTTATCACTGCGCATGAAGAAATGACCACCTCCAACGTTTGGTTTATGTTTTATAAGCATTTTTAATTTTATTGCTTAAATCGCATTTTCTCGGCGAGCTGAGCACTTTTTCTGAATTGTGCCGCTCCCGTCACTCTGGTTAGGTTGGTGTTAGGTTTTTACAGACAGAGTGAATAAATGTTAAGAGAAACGCACCAACGGACAGACCACAAGTGAGGCAGAATATTGAGTCGTAGCTTGCGCAAGGAGTGCAGTACAGACAGCTTACAATGCCCAACCTACACTAAAGTCTGTCTGCATCCTTGCTCTCTTTATTTGGGGAATTTTCCTCATCACATGTGTAGCAGAAACCAAATAAGGGTAGGGGGAAGCGCAAACGGTTTCTGCTTTTGGTAAGCGCAGGAAACTTCTGGTGTGTGTAGATTACTGCAAACGTTATGCTAATGTGGCGACATAGGAAAGAGCAAACAGAGTTCATCAAGTTCAATGGGTTCAAGCAGTCTTATCAGCAAGGACCAGGGGCGCTCCCAGCGCTCCATTTCTTGAGGGTGTGAGGTGCCGAGTCAGCCACTTGAGGAAGGCTGACACAATGTCGTTGCTGCTGTCTCTCGCTGACCGAGACAAGACCTCACACCTTGGCTGATGTGGTATTCTGTGGTGGACATAAGAACAGCAAAGCAGAACAACGAACGCACGTACGCAGATCTAATCTAACGGTAGATCTAACGAGACATCATTTACTGTAATATAGTAATATAGAAACTAAAAGAGAACGCATGATAACATATATATACAATTTTCCAACAATTCCCCCCTGTTTATCATAAGTTCTCAGAGACCCTCAAATCACCCAAAGGCTACTTCAAAAGATTTTCAGCCGCAGGATCATACGTCATAAGAACAAATTTACACCCGGGAGGCGACCGAAGCCAATCAGACAACGTCGGACTCAGGAAAAAGGTCGGACAGGTCCACAGCGGGGGCCTCATCAATGGAGTCAATGCGAAGATGACAACTCGGGGGCCGTGGGAGCTCAAAGTCGTCCTCAGGGAGCAACGGAAAAGCGTCAGCCGGCGGAGAGATAGCGGTCGTAATCAATTTATTAATTAGGGACCGGAGACACGGAATGCAAAAACATCCACACAAGGTCAAAACAGCAGAAAAAACGGCAAGGGAGACAAGGACCGAGGAAACCAGGGTGCGGTACTTGCCGAACACATTCAGCCAGCTGTTCCAAACCTCCGTGTTCACACCACTGTGGTCCTTCATCTTCCCATTCAAGGTCCTCAAACCCTCAAGGGCCAGGGACAGGCTTCCGCCGGCTGCAGTGTTATTTGGGATAAAAGTGCAGCATTGCTCACCGAACATGGCGCAGACACCGCCCTCCTTAGCGAGTAGCATGTCAAGGGCCATCCGGTTCTGGAAAGCCATGAGGGAAGTCGCGGCCAGCTGGGAGTGGACCGCTCTGAAGCCCGCCTCGGTCCAATTTCCAAGCCTCTGCACGTTGTAGTGGATGTAATTGATCCTGTCAACATTTTTGTTAAGGGTGCACCACCAACAAATGGAGGATTCGAAACCAGCTGCTATCTGGTTCACCAGCTTATACTCATCCGGCACTCCTCTGGGAACTCCAATGGCATCTATATAGGTCGGATCCGCCGCGCCTTGCCACTCGGCACTCCGCTTAGCCCTCGACCAGGGTCGGGGCACAAAAGAATCAATAAAAACGTCTAGCTCATGAGTAGATGCGGGCATTAATAAAACGGGAAGCAAAAGGGTCACCAAAGCGCAAGTACCAGAGCTATTAAAAGGGAGACTATCATAAAGTTTGTCAGTGTTGCACCAAAACCAAATATCACTACGAGCGATGGGTGAGAAAAAGGCAGCGCCATAGAACAGGGAAGTGCACAAAGGAGCTGACAAAACGCCTAGGCTTGCGCCGGTACCGGGCAACTTGATGCACGTGAAATTACCTTTAGCAACATCAGTGGAAAAAAGGGGTTTGGACTTTGCCAAGGAGGAAACGGGATAGACCTTGTCCCAACTGGAGCAAGGATGAGCAGACGGAATGGAAGGGGTAGACATCACAAAAATCGCACACTCAGGAGCCACACTCGCGGGAATGATTCTCAAGAGGGGCCGTGGGCCCATACACACAACGCAACTGGTGTTAGTCACATTAGCAGCTTGCTCGGCCATGAGGAGCCAATTGTTAGTCTGGCCACTCATACCTGTGGAGGCCACAAAGTGACTGTCTACATCGGTGAGGGCCACGCTCGTAATCACTGCCCCAGATGTTTTGGAAAAGTCGCTCAACACGGGACTGTCAGCGCCCCGCATAGTTTTGTTAACGCAAAGGACAATAGGAAACTGAGGATCCTTCCCAGAGGACCAAGCCCACAACTGAAAACCCCAACAGGAAGTATTGAGCAGGGTAGCGTGAGGGGGCCGAACCGTGTCATCAGGGAGTGTAACGGTCAAAAGAAGGCTTGAGCCTTGGTTCTTCAAAGTGATACGTTTAGCAAAAAACACAGCTTCTTCACTGGAGCCAGGAGGCCAGTAACCTGGTACCTGCGAGGTGATGAAGGCGCTCCAGTCCGAAATGTCTGGATTGACAGTCAAATACCACCAATACCCAGGCCATTTGTCACCCGTAGTGAGCCAGCCTTGTCGGGTACCTTTCAAACTCTTCAAGGGCACGGTGATAGTGGAAGCCGTGTTTGGGGCCACGGTGAACGCCAATGAATGTAGGTACGCGTTGGCTATGCGCCATGGCACGCAGGAAATACCGTCGTGAACGAGAGCAGGCGTGCAGTGTTTAAAGGTGGGCCTAATGGACGAGACCTCACGCCTATGTCTACGCGAAGCAACATCATCCCATGGACAATATCGGGAACCAACGGAACTATCGCGACTGTGCCTAGGATCGTTATCCGTCGAACAAAGTTTGTAAAACTCATAATCAGAAATAGTAAAAACATCAGGTGAATCAGAAACAGCGGAAACTACAGGTAAATCAGGAACAGTGGAAACTCCAGGTGAACTGTCTGGAGTCGTGTGTTTTATAAAAACAGGGCCGATGCGCATATAGCACACTGTCCCAACTACAGTGAAACCAAAAATGACAAAAATCCAAATGAATGCTTCCCAAGGTTTGCAACCATCCCGCACCTTCGCAAGACATTGTTCCAACGGCATTTTAACACCTAGTTTTAGATCTCCTCAGAGTCAACTCCCTGAGCTTCGGGTTGGTGGCTTGGAATGCTTCTGCTGGCTTTCGTGTCAACCCTGGATCTTGGCACCAGAATCAGGCACTATTACCAGACTTGCACACCTTCCGTACTTAGGTTGGGTCTGCGGAGATCACCTTTTTACAGTGTGACAAATGAATCCACGTGTTACGTTCGGCTATTTTTAAAGCGTTAGGTGTTGTGAGAAGCACTAAAAAGGGACCTTCCCACTTGGGCGAGTGCCAATTCTTCTTCTTGATGCTCCTGATCAAGACCCAGTCTCCCGGAACCACTTTGGGGTCCTCCTGCGGAGAGATGGGTTGGTCAGTAATGTTACTGGTCTGATTTTTAGCATGTTCCAACATTTTTCTCATGTAGTCGGCCAAAGTGGCCTCTTCCGGCACGTCCCAAACATTTTTAAACTGAGGAAGCCTGTACGGCCTTCCAAAGATGGTTTCATAGGGAGTCAACCCAGTCGTACTTGTAACATTCATGTACATTTTCACTAAATCTAGACACTGAGTCCATGGTCGTTTAGTTTCCTCCATGCATTTTTTTAGTCTATTTTTTATAGTACCATTAAAACGCTCAATCAAGCCAGCTGACTGTGGATGGTAGGAACAATGGTTCTTTATATTTATGTGGAACAATCTCCCAATGTTTTGCACCACTTGATTGACAAAATGTTGACCATTGTCACTATAAATTTTTTCTGGAATGCCATATCTTGGAATAATGTCTTTGCACAATGCTTTTGCTACTGTTAGTGCGTCCGCATGTCTAGTGGGAAAAACTTCTACCCATTTAGAAAACGCATCGATGATGACCAAACAATATTCTTTTCCCTCGCTCTTATTTAATTGGATGTAATCCATATGTATTGTGTGAAATGGATACAATGGAGTCGGAAATTTTCCTCTCCGAGGTCGCAAGTTACCTTGTGGATTGTGTTTAGCACAAATCAAACATGCTCTGCAAAATTGTTGCGAAAAACCAGCAAACCCGTATGCTGTGTAAATGGACTCAATCTGTTTCACCATCCCCCCTGTCGAGACATGGGTGACCCCATGACTCGAAATAGCAGCCCACTTATACAAGTTCCGAGGCAAGACAGGCTTGCCCAGAGGTCACACAAAAAGGCCATTGTCATTTTTAATGGCGCCCCGTTTCTCCCAAGAGAGGCGCTCCTGGGAGGGGCTTTGAGATTGCATGTCAAGCAGCACGTCAGGAGAAACGTGAGACACGGAATCGCTATCAGTACAAGAAGAGAGGACATGGAGCACGCCTTCAGCGGCAGCCTTGGCAGACCTGTCCGCGAAGGCGTTACCCAAAGAAACAGGATCAGTCCTAGTAGTATGAGCAGCACATTTGCAGACCGCCACCTTGGAGGGCAGTTGGACAGCGTCCAAAAGTTGGGGAAGCAATGTCGAATGGGTGACGGGCTTGCCTGTAGATGTTACCATGCCACGGTTGCTCCATTGTTGAGCAAAGACGTGCACTGTGGCAAAAGCATACTGACTGTCAGTCCAAATGGTGACAGGCTTGTTCGCGAAAAGAATGCAAGCTTCCGTGAGAGCAATGAGTTCAGCGGCCTGTGCCGACATATGGGAAGGCAGTTTCACAGCTTTCAAAACCTCGTCAGCTGTAACGACAGCGTAACCAGAGAGGGTCACGCCAAGAGCATTTTTCTTCGAAGATCCATCAACAAAAACCACGTGACCGTCAGACAAGGGTGTGTCCTCCAGATCGGGCCGAGCCTTGGCTACTTGTTGGGCCGCATCGACACAATCATGGAAATCACCGTCATCCGGAAGAGGAATGAGAGTAGCAGGATTGAGTGTTGTGCACCTCTCAACGGTCAGATGCGGTTGGGAAAGCAAAGTAGCCATGCACGACAAGTGACGTGCAGGCGACAAAAAGGTCATGTTTGTTTGTAGCAAAAGAGCTGACACTGCATGCGGAACTTTCAGCGTTAAAGGATGAAACAACACAACGCTGGCGCTGCTTTCCACAGCCATGGAGGCCGCCACCACGGCCCTCACACATGGTGGGAGAGCGCAAGCAACACTATCCAATTTAGAAGAATAAAAGGCAATAGGGCGAAGTTTCAAGCCATGCGATTGCATCAAAACAGAGGTCATATAATGACCTTTGCAATCAACAGTCTGGACAAACGGTTTGTCATAATTGGGCAAGGCTAGAGTGGAGCTAGAGACCAATGCCTGCTTGATCAACACAAATGCATCCTCCGCCTCAGGAGTCCATTTTAGTGGAGTGGACATCGAGATGTCCTCAACATACATTAATTTGGACAGAGGAGCGACAATTAGGGCATAATCAGGCACCCAGCTCCTGCAATAACCAGCAAGACCCAGAAAAGACATCATTTGTTTCTTAGTGAGTGGTTTAGGGGCCTGCAAAATGGAAACTTTCCTGCTCTCAATTATAGTTCGACCTTGGGAACTAAGATTGTGTCCTAAATATTTAATTTCCTCGGACCACAGTTGGAGCTTGTTTTTGCTGACCTTGTGGCCTTCCTTCGCCAAGTGATGTAACACTGCAAGTGTGTCCGTCTGACAAGAATCAAAATCAGGAGAAGCAATCAAAATGTCATCAACATAGAGCAAAATCTGACTTCCCTTTGGCGGGACAAATTTTGCCATGCTGGCCGCCATCACCTGCGAATAGATAGTTGGGCTTTCGCAGTACCCTTGGGGCAGTCTGGTAAAGGTGTACCTCGAGCCAGCATAAGTAAATGCAAACCAAAACTGGCTTTCTTCAGCAACAGGAACAGAGAAGAAAGCGTTGCTAATATCAATTACTGAGAACATCTGTGCATCAGGCGTCAATGAATTCAACAAGGTGTGTGGGTCAGGGACACAAGGTGCCCTCTGAATGACGGCGCTGTTCACTGCTTGCAAATCTTGCACCATTCTCCACCCGACAGAAGGAGGCGCTTTCTTCACAGGAAAAATCGGAGTATTACAAGGAGAATCAGGACAGAGAATAATGACACCGGCTTTTAGCAAATCCGAAATAACAGGTGCGATGCCTTGCAGGGCATCGGGTTTCAATGGATACTGTCGCACACAAGGACGGTACTCAGTCTTAGGTCTAATGACAACAGGAAGTGCACTTTTCACCAACCCAACGTCAGAGGGCCCTGTTGACCAGAGATCAGTCGGGACCTCAGCGAGGACCTGCTCATCTCCTGGTGACAACACAAAATGTCAAGCTGAGGGTGCATTCTCAGAACAAGTTTTAGCATGCACACCACAAGAAAGGAAAAAGATGTGGTTCAAGACACTTCTGAAAAGCTTGGTAGAAGGACTGTAAAGAACACCAGAACTATCTCGAGTCCAGTCAAGGGCAGCCAATCCGTCTTTGGCCATGAATCCCACGCTTTGCCATGTGGATGAAAAGGGTCGGAACAAAGAGATATGGAGCGGGGTGGCCGTCTTGTGTAAATTTTCGATTCTAGAGGGAGCTGGCTGCATGACTACACAAGCGCGGCTTTCACCATCATGTAAGAGGAAAGCTGCTCTCAAGATGATAGGCGTAGCAGCCTTAAGCATGGCTTCGTAGTTTTGGTCAGGACCGGGCGTGTCCTTGTGCCACAAGGTCACGTGCAAGTCGTTTGGTTCCATTGCCTGCTCAGGGCATCGCAAAAGGCTTCTGGCCCGTGCCAAAAGAGGAGACCCAAATTGTCTCACCTCGGGGTCAATTAAATCCAATGAATAAAAATAGTAGCAATGAAATTGACCAAATATTTGTAATTGGTGACGCCTTTTGACAACGATTTTGTCATCAAGAGATACTAGAGAAAGACCAAGAGCAGTGAGAGCATCTCTTCCAAGCAAGTTAATAGGGCAATTTGGCATCAGCAAGACAGGAATGCAACAACTTCCTCCTTCAGGGTCCCGTATCCAGACTGGATGAGACTGAGGAACTGGAGTTGTCATTCCATTTGCTGCCCTCACCCAAAAGGATCTCCCGCCTTCTCGCACATCCGCAGGAATGTCGCGACAAGTAGTGATGCACGCTCCTGAATCACACAAAAAGGTAATGGGAGTACCATTCACAAACAAAGTTATCACAGGTTTCTCTACATTGTTCATCAACAAGTCCTGAATGTTCAAATCTGCATCAATAGGGGGAGCTGTTGTCAAAACAGCTCCTTCAGTTCCATGCTGACTGTCGGTTAGTCACAAGGGAGGGACAGCCCCGCTTTTATGGGGGTCCGGACAATATTTTGCTATGTGGCCCTCCTTGCCGCACGCCCAGCAGACAGGAGGCTGAGTGCTAGGTTGCTTCGGTTGACCTGTCGGGCCATAACCGAGAGCACCATGCCGGTAGCCTCCCCTGCCCTTGCCGCGGAAGTTTCCACGACCATGCTTCTTCTGGTAAGGTTCAAAAGTTTTGTTTTGATAAAATGCATCATGTGAGTCTTTATCAGCAAAAAAAATGGTAGCCACTTTCCCTTTTTCTTTTCCTTTTTTCAAATTAACAACTTTCTCAGCATGCATGGCATGATCAATAAATTGTGGCAGTGTGGAAGTAGGGAAAGTGATCATATGTTTCACAACCCAGTTTTGAATTGCTGGTCGCGAATTTGTATGTAGAGCATTTTTGAACTGCTGGTTGTAAACCTCAGTTCCAGGTACCAAGCCGCTATTGGCTTTGAACACTTTCTCCAATCTGTGTCTATAATCTTCAAACAATTCATCCTCTTTTTGTTTGGTTCGACCAATTTCTGCATAATTTGCTCTACGTTGAAATTTAGTTTTTATCCTGCCCAAAAGTTGCTCAATTTGATTTCTCAATGGCAGCCCATTATATTCCAATGGGCGGCCATTTTCATCAAAAGGATCCCAATTGCCCTTGACACTGGCCCAGTCTTTGGTCAAAGTTGCCATAAAAACTTGTTGCACCTCATCTCCTCTTAAATTATAAGAAGCAATGAGTTGCATCATGTCAGTACAATATTGCTCAACATCTTCAGACGGCAATGCTATTCCCTCAGTGGCTGATTTTACATCAGCATGAGTCCACGTTCTGTAGACTAAAATAGTGGGCCCTCCGTCATCATGGGGGTTTGCCACTTGAATCATTGGGTAGGCCTCGGTTACTCCTGCGCCCATGTAGTTCGGGCTGCCGTCTGCTACGGGGGCCGATGGAGAGGGAGCTTCCGCTTTTACGCGGCTCCGCGTAACCATGGCGTGAGCAAAATCACTATATTTTGGAGGGTCATCTACGACCGGCAATTGTGGGTACAATCGCTCGCGCTCCACAGTACTTCTCCTAACAATCTGTTCATCTTTCTCATCTGAATCCACCCCCTCCTCGGGCACGGCTCTCAAGCGAGGCCGCGCTACTGAAGTTTCATCATCTTCTCGTCTGTGCAATAAAAGGCTCTCTTTGGAGACGGACTTTTCTTCGCTCCTTTTGTTCTTTAATTTTTCTTTTATTTGTCCACATTTTCTTTTTTCTGCTTCCAATTCCCATTTCACTATTAAATGATACCCATCTTTATTCTTTTTATTTGCACCATGTTTGGCAATAATCGATTGTTTGAGATTGTTTAATGAGTTTGCACTCAATTGACCATCGAAGTTATAATTCGTTATCCATTTATCGAGATATTTCACATTTTTAGGGTCGACCCATTCCATTAATTTCCAATCTTTGCATTTTAATTTATCTCGAGGTAAAGAGTTTCGTTTGCTGTTTAAATTTCCCATGGTTTTATTTTCTAAATTTCGGAGTTGGCGGTTCGAATGGCACCTACAGTGTCCTAAAGCCAACTTTATTCACAGGACAGTGGTTAAATATTCGATGTGGAGTAAGTCTCCTTTCACCTTCCCAGCAGGGAAGCGGAGAGTTCTCTAGCCTCTGCACCTCACACAAAGCCACTGTTTACAATCCTGTGTTTTTATATAGAGGAGAGCTCAAATGAGATCACTCTCAGTCAAACCGCACACAAACACACCACACGCGTTTTTCACCACTTTTAGGAATAACAGAGGAGTCCGCACCTCCTTGCGGAATTTAACTAACAATTAATCGCTAGGTTTAACTAACAATTAGTTAGGGGGCTCCGCACCGCCCCGCGGAATTTAACTGTTCCTATTTCACTTGACAGGGTCTAGAATTCCCAAGGTTTTAGTGACTTCTCGTCACTTTTCTCTTTAAGTGACCTCTTGTCACCGCTCATTCATTCCTTTTAGTAGAATCAATATTCCTACTCACAGTCCGCTGGTCCTTTTCCTCGGGTGATTTCGGCAGTCCCCCCAGCGTCCAGCCGAACCGCTCGAGGCAGTCCCGTCAAAGGGCTTTTGTTTACCTTGGCCAAGGATTTTTCCTGCGTCGAGGAGTCCCGCCGGAGCCGCAAGGACGTATAGAAATCCCGGACGAGCCCCCAATTTCTGTTAGGTTTTTACAGACAGAGTGAATAAATGTTAAGAGAAACGCACCAACGGACAGACCACAAGTGAGGCAGAATATTGAGTCGTAGCTTGCGCAAGGAGTGCAGTACAGACAGCTTACAATGCCCAACCTACACTAAAGTCTGTCTGCATCCTTGCTCTCTTTATTTGGGGAATTTTCCTCATCACATGTGTAGCAGAAACCAAATAAGGGTAGGGGGAAGCGCAAACGGTTTCTGCTTTTGGTAAGCGCAGGAAACTTCTGGTGTGTGTAGATTACTGCAAACGTTATGCTAATGTGGCGACATAGGAAAGAGCAAACAGAGTTCATCAAGTTCAATGGGTTCAAGCAGTCTTATCAGCAAGGACCAGGGGCGCTCCCAGCGCTCCATTTCTTGAGGGTGTGAGGTGCCGAGTCAGCCACTTGAGGAAGGCTGACACAATGTCGTTGCTGCTGTCTCTCGCTGACCGAGACAAGACCTCACACCTTGGCTGATGTGGTATTCTGTGGTGGACATAAGAACAGCAAAGCAGAACAACGAACGCACGTACGCAGATCTAATCTAACGGTAGATCTAACGAGACATCATTTACTGTAATATAGTAATATAGAAACTAAAAGAGAACGCATGATAACATATATATACAATTTTCCAACAGTTGGCATCGAAAAAAACGCTCTCGGGTGCTTTAGAGTGCCGAGTTTATTACTGCGCATTAAGAAATGACCACCTCCAACGTTTGGTTTATGTTTTATAAGCATTTTTAATTTTATTGCTTAAATCGCATTTTCTCGGCGAGCTGAGCACTTTTTCTGAATTGTGCCGCTCCCGTCACTCTGGTTAGGTTGGCATCGAAAAAAACGCTATCGGGTGCTTTAGAGTGCCGAGTTATTCACTGCGCGTGAAGAAATGACCACCTCCAACGTTTGGTTTATGTTTAATAAGCATTTTTAATTTTATTGCTTAAATCGCATTTTCTCGGCGAGCTGAGCACTTTTTCTGAATTGTGCCGCTCCCGTCACTCTGGTTAGGTTGGCATCGAAAAAAACGCTCTCGGGTGCTTTAGAGTGCCGAGTTTATTACTGCGCATTAAGAAATGACCACCTCCAACGTTTGGTTTATGTTTTATAAGCATTTTTAATTTTATTGCTTAAATCGCATTTTCTCGGCGAGCTGAGCACTTTTTCTGAATTGTGCCGCTCCCGTCACTCTGGTTAGGTTGGCATCGAAAAAAACGCTCTCGGGTGCTTTAGAGTGCCGAGTTTATTACTGCGCATTAAGAAATGACCACCTCCAACGTTTGGTTTATGTTTTATAAGCATTTTTAATTTTATTGCTTAAATCGCATTTTCTCGGCGAGCTGAGCGCTTTTTCTGAATTGTGCCGCTCCCGTCACTCTGGTTAGGTTGGCATCGAAAAAAACGCTCTCGGGTGCTTTAGAGTGCCGAGTTATTCACTGCGCATGAAGAAATGACCACCTCCAACGTTTGGTTTATGTTTAATAAGCATTTTTAATTTTATTGCTTAAATCGCATTTTCTCGGCGAGCTGAGCACTTTTTCTGAATTGTGCCGCTCCCGTCACTCTGGTTAGGTTGGCATCGAAAAAAACGCTCTCGGGTGCTTTAGAGTGCCGAGTTTATTACTGCGCATTAAGAAATGACCACCTCCAACGTTTGGTTTATGTTTTATAAGCATTTTTAATTTTATTGCTTAAATCGCATTTTCTCGGCGAGCTGAGCGCTTTTTCTGAATTGTGCCGCTCCCGTCACTCTGGTTAGGTTGGCATCGAAAAAAACGCTTTCGGGTGCTTTAGAGTGCCGAGTTATTCACTGCGCATGAAGAAATGACCAGCTCCAACGTTTGGTTTATGTTTAATAAGCATTTTTAATTTTATTGCTTAAATCGCATTTTCTCGGCGAGCTGAGCACTTTTTCTGAATTGTGCCGCTCCCGTCACTCTGGTTAGGTTGGCATCGAAAAAAACGCTCTCGGGTGCTTTAGAGTGCCGAGTTTATTACTGCGCATTAGGAAATGACCACCTCCAACGTTTGGTTTATGTTTTATAAGCATTTTTAATTTTATTGCTTAAATCGCATTTTCTCGGCGAGCTGAGCACTTTTTCTGAATTGTGCCGCTCCCGTCACTCTGGTTATAGGTTGGCATCGAAAAAAACGCTCTCGGGTGCTTTAGAGTGCCGAGTTTATCACTGCGCATGAAGAAATGACCACCTCCAACGTTTGGTTTGTGTTTAATAAGCATTTTTAATTTTATTGCTTAAATCGCATTTTCTCGGCGAGCTGAGCACTTTTTCTGAATTGTGCCGCTCCCGTCACTCTGGTTAGGTTGGCAACGAAAAAAACGCTCTCGGGTGCTTTAGAGTGCCGACTTTATCACTGCGCATGAAGAAATGACCACCTCCAACGTTTGGTTTATGTTTTATAAGCATTTTTAATTTTATTGCTTAAATCGCATTTTCTCGGCGAGCTGAGCACTTTTTCTGAATTGTGCCGCTCCCGTCACTCTGGTTAGGTTGGCATCGGAAAAAACGCTCACGGGTGCTTTAGAGTGCCGAGTTTATTACTGCGCATTAAGAAATGACCACCTCCAACGTTTGGTTTATGTTTTATAAGCATTTTTAATTTTATTGCTTAAATCGCATTTTCTCGGCGAGCTGAGCACTTTTTCTGAATTGTGCCGCTCCCGTCACTCTGGTTAGGTTGGCATCGAAAAAAACGCTCTCGGGTGCTTTAGAGTGCCGAGTTATTCACTGCGCATGAAGAAATGACCACCTCCAACGTTTGGTTTATGTTTTATAAGCATTTTTAATTTTATTGCTTAAATCGCATTTTCTCGGCGAGCTGAGCACTTTTTCTGAATTGTGCCGCTCCCGTCACTCTGGTTAGGTTGGCATCGAAAAAAACGCTCTCGGGTGCTTTAGAGTGCCGAGTTTATCACTGCGCATGAAGAAATGACCACCTCCAACGTTTGGTTTATGTTTTATAAGCATTTTTAATTTTATTGCTTAAATCGCATTTTCTCGGCGAGCTGAGCGCTTTTTCTGAATTGTGCCGCTCCCGTCACTCTGGTTAGGTTGGCATCGAAAAAAACGCTCTCGGGTGCTTTAGAGTGCCGAGTTTATCACTGCGCATGAAGAAATGACCACCTCCAACGTTTGGTTTATGTTTTATAAGCATTTTTAATTTTATTGCTTAAATCGCATTTTCTCGGCGAGCTGAGCACTTTTTCTGAATTGTGCCGCTCCCGTCACTTTGGTTAGGTTGGCATCGAAAAAAACGCTCTCGGGTGCTCTAGAGTGCCGAGTTTATTACTGCGCATTAAGAAATGACCACCTCCAACGTTTGGTTTATGTTTTATAAGCATTTTTAATTTTATTGCTTAAATCGCATTTTCTCGGCGAGCTGAGCACTTTTTCTGAATTGTGCCGCTCCCGTCACTCTGGTTAGGTTGGCATCGAAAAAAACGCTCTCGGGTGCTTTAGAGTGCCGAGTTTATTACTGCGCATTAAGAAATGACCACCTCCAACGTTTGGTTTATGTTTTATAAGCATTTTTAATTTTATTGCTTAAATCGCATTTTCTCGGCGAGCTGAGCACTTTTTCTGAATTGTGCCGCTCCCGTCACTCTGGTTAGGTTGGCATCGAAAAAAACGCTCTCGGGTGCTTTAGAGTGCCGAGTTATTCACTGCGCATGAAGAAATGACCACCTCCAACGTTTGGTTTATGTTTTATAAGCATTTTTAATTTTATTGCTTAAATCGCATTTTCTCGGCGAGCTGAGCACTTTTTCTGAATTGTGCCGCTCCCGTCACTCTGGTTAGGTTGGCATCGAAAAAAACGCTCTCGGGTGCTTTAGAGTGCCGAGTTTATCACTGCGCATGAAGAAATGACCACCTCCAACGTTTGGTTTATGTTTTATAAGCATTTTTAATTTTATTGCTTAAATCGCATTTTCTCGGCGAGCTGAGCGTTTTTTCTGAATTGTGCCGCTCCCGTCACTCTGGTTAGGTTGGCATCGAAAAAAACGCTCTCGGGTGCTTTAGAGTGCCGAGTTATTCACTGCGCATGAAGAAATGACCACCTCCAATGTTTGGTTTATGTTTAATAAGCATTTTTAATTTTATTGCTTAAATCGCATTTTCTCGGCGAGCTGAGCGCTTTTTCTGAATTGTGCCGCTCCCGTCACTCTGGTTAGGTTGGCATCGAAAAAAACGCTCTCGGGTGCTTTAGAGTGCCGAGTTATTCACTGCGCATGAAGAAATGACCACCTCCAACGTTTGGTTTATGTTTAATAAGCATTTTTAATTTTATTGCTTAAATCGCATTTTCTCGGCGAGCTGAGCACTTTTTCTGAATTGTGCCGCTCCCGTCACTCTGGTTAGGTTGGCATCGAAAAAAACGCTCTCGGGTGCTTTAGAGTGCCGAGTTTATTACTGCGCATTAGGAAATGACCACCTCCAACGTTTGGTTTATGTTTTATAAGCATTTTTAATTTTATTGCTTAAATCGCATTTTCTCGGCGAGCTGAGCGCTTTTTCTGAATTGTGCCGCTCCCGTCACTCTCGTTAGGTTGGCATCGAAAAAAACGCTCTCGGGTGCTTTAGAGTGCCGAGTTTATTACTGCGCATTAAGAAATGACCACCTCCAACGTTTGGTTTATGTTTTATAAGCATTTTTAATTTTATTGCTTAAATCGCATTTTCTCGGCGAGCTGAGCACTTTTTCTGAATTGTGCCGCTCCCGTCACTCTGGTTAGGTTGGCATCGAAAAAAACGCTCTCGGGTGCTTTAGAGTGCCGAGTTTATTACTGCGCATTGAGAAATGACCACCTCCAACGTTTGGTTTATGTTTTATAAGCATTTTTAATTTTATTGCTTAAATCGCATTTTCTCGGCGAGCTGAGCACTTTTTCTGAATTGTGCCGCTCCCGTCACTCTGGTTAGGTTGGCATCGAAAAAAACGCTCTCGGGTGCTTTAGAGTGCCGAGTTTATTACTGCGCATTAAGAAATGACCACCTCCAACGTTTGGTTTATGTTTTATAAGCATTTTTAATTTTATTGCTTAAATCGCATTTTCTCGGCGAGCTGAGCGCTTTTTCTGAATTGTGCCGCTCCCGTCACTCTGGTTAGGTTGGCATCGAAAAAAACACTCTCGGGTGCTTTAGAGTGCCGAGTTTATCACTGCGCATGAAGAAATGACCACCTCCAACGTTTGGTTTATGTTTTATAAGCATTTTTAATTTTATTGCTTAAATCGCATTTTCTCGGCGAGCTGAGCGCTTTTTCTGAATTGTGCCGCTCCCGTAACTCTGGTTAGGTTGGCATCGAAAAAAACGCTCTCGGGTGCTTTAGAGTGCCGAGTTTATCACTGCGCATGAAGAAATGACCACTTCCAACGTTTGGTTTATGTTTTATAAGCATTTTTAATTTTATTGCTTAAATCGCATTTTCTCGGCGAGCTGAGCACTTTTTCTGAATTGTGCCGCTCCCGTCACTCTGGATAGGTTGGCATCGAAAAAAACGCTCTCGGGTGCTCTAGAGTGCCGAGTTTATTACTGCGCATTAAGAAATGACCACCTCCAACGTTTGGTTTATGTTTTATAAGCATTTTTAATTTTATTGCTTAAATCGCATTTTCTCGGCGAGCTGAGCACTTTTTCTGAATTGTGCCGCTCCCGTCACTCTGGTTAGGTTGGCATCGAAAAAAACGCTCTCGGGTGCTTTAGAGTGCCGAGTTTATTACTGCGCATTAAGAAATGACCACCTCCAACGTTTGGTTTATGTTTTATAAGCATTTTTAATTTTATTGCTTAAATCGCATTTTCTCGGCGAGCTGAGCACTTTTTCTGAATTGTGCCGCTCCCGTCACTCTGGTTAGGTTGGCATCGAAAAAAACGCTCTCGGGTGCTTTAGAGTGCCGAGTTATTCACTGCGCATGAAGAAATGACCACCTCCAACGTTTGGTTTATGTTTTATAAGCATTTTTAATTTTATTGCTTAAATCGCATTTTCTCGGCGAGCTGAGCACTTTTTCTGAATTGTGCCGCTCCCGTCACTCTGGTTAGGTTGGCATCGAAAAAAACGCTCTCGGGTGCTTTAGAGTGCCGAGTTTATCACTGCGCATGAAGAAATGACCACCTCCAACGTTTGGTTTATGTTTTATAAGCATTTTTAATTTTATTGCTTAAATCGCATTTTCTCGGCGAGCTGAGCGCTTTTTCTGAATTGTGCCGCTCCCGTCACTCTGGTTAGGTTGGCATCGAAAAAAACGCTCTCGGGTGCTTTAGAGTGCCGAGTTATTCACTGCGCATGAAGAAATGACCACCTCCAATGTTTGGTTTATGTTTAATAAGCATTTTTAATTTTATTGCTTAAATCGCATTTTCTCGGCGAGCTGAGCGCTTTTTCTGAATTGTGCCGCTCCCGTCACTCTGGTTAGGTTGGCATCGAAAAAAACGCTCTCGGGTGCTTTAGAGTGCCGAGTTATTCACTGCGCATGAAGAAATGACCACCTCCAACGTTTGGTTTATGTTTAATAAGAATTTTTAATTTTATTGCTTAAATCGCATTTTCTCGGCGAGCTGAGCACTTTTTCTGAATTGTGCCGCTCCCGTCACTCTGGTTAGGTTGGCATCGAAAAAAACGCTCTCCGCTGCTTTAGAGTGCCGAGTTTATTACTGCGCATTAGGAAATGACCACCTCCAACGTTTGGTTTATGTTTTATAAGCATTTTTAATTTTATTGCTTAAATCGCATTTTCTCGGCGAGCTGAGCACTTTTTCTGAATTGTGCCGCTCCCGTCACTCTGGTTAGGTTGGCATCGAAAAAAACGCTCTCGGGTGCTTTAGAGTGCCGAGTTATTCACTGCGCATGAAGAAATGACCACCTCCAACGTTTGGTTTATGTTTTATAAGCATTTTTAATTTTATTGCTTAAATCGCATTTTCTCGGCGAGCTGAGCACTTTTTCTGAATTGTGCCGCTCCCGTCACTCTGGTTAGGTTGGCATCGAAAAAAACGCTCTCGGGTGCTTTAGAGTGCCGAGTTTATCACTGCGCATGAAGAAATGACCACCTCCAACGTTTGGTTTATGTTTTATAAGCATTTTTAATTTTATTGCTTAAATCGCATTTTCTCGGCGAGCTGAGCGCTTTTTCTGAATTGTGCCGCTCCCGTCACTCTGGTTAGGTTGGCATCGAAAAAAACGCTCTCGGGTGCTTTAGAGTGCCGAGTTATTCACTGCGCATGAAGAAATGACCACCTCCAATGTTTGGTTTATGTTTAATAAGCATTTTTAATTTTATTGCTTAAATCGCATTTTCTCGGCGAGCTGAGCGCTTTTTCTGAATTGTGCCGCTCCCGTCACTCTGGTTAGGTTGGCATCGAAAAAAACGCTCTCGGGTTCTTTAGAGTGCCGAGTTATTCACTGCGCATGAAGAAATGACCACCTCCAACGTTTGGTTTATGTTTAATAAGAATTTTTAATTTTATTGCTTAAATCGCATTTTCTCGGCGAGCTGAGCACTTTTTCTGAATTGTGCCGCTCCCGTCACTCTGGTTAGGTTGGCATCGAAAAAAACGCTCTCGGGTGCTTTAGAGTGCCGAGTTTATTACTGCGCATTAGGAAATGACCACCTCCAACGTTTGGTTTATGTTTTATAAGCATTTTTAATTTTATTGCTTAAATCGCATTTTCTCGGCGAGCTGAGCGCTTTTTCTGAATTGTGCCGCTCCCGTCACTCTGGTTAGGTTGGCATCGAAAAAAACGCTCTCGGGTGCTTTAGAGTGCCGAGTTTATTACTGCGCATTAAGAAATGACCACCTCCAACGTTTGGTTATAAGCATTTTTAATTTTATTGCTTAAATCGCATTTTCTCGGCGAGCTGAGCACTTTTTCTGAATTGTGCCGCTCCCGTCACTCTGGTTAGGTTGGCATCGAAAAAAACGCTCTCGGGTGCTTTAGAGTGCCGAGTTTATTACTGCGCTTTAAGAAATAACCACCTCCAACGTTTGGTTTATGTTTTATAAGCATTTTTAATTTTATTGCTTAAATCGCATTTTCTCGGCGAGCTGAGCACTTTTTCTGAATTGTGCCGCTCCCGTCACTCTGGTTAGGTTGGCATCGAAAAAAACGCTCTCAGGTGCTTTAGAGTGCCGAGTTTATTACTGCGCATTAAGAAATGACCACCTCCAACGTTTGGTTTATGTTTTATAAGCATTTTTAATTTTATTGCTTAAATCGCATTTTCTCGGCGAGCTGAGCACTTTTTCTGAATTGTGCCGCTCCCGTCACTCTGGTTAGGTTGGCATCGAAAAAAACGCTCTCGGGTGCTTTAGAGTGCCGAGTTATTCACTGCGCACGAAGAAATGACCACCTCCAACGTTTGGTTTATGTTTTATAAGCATTTTTAATTTTATTGCTTAAATCGCATTTTCTCGGCGAGCTGAGCGCTTTTTCTGAATTGTGCCGCTCCCGTCACTCTGGTTAGGTTGGCATCGAAAAAAACGCTCTCCGCTGCTTTAGAGTGCCGAGTTTATTACTGCGCATTAGGAAATGACCACCTCCAACGTTTGGTTTATGTTTTATAAGCATTTTTAATTTTATTGCTTAAATCGCATTTTCTCGGCGAGCTGAGCGCTTTTTCTGAATTGTGCCGCTCCCGTCACTCTGGTTAGGTTGGCATCGAAAAAAACGCTCTCGGGTGCTTTAGAGTGCCGAGTTTATTACTGCGCATTAAGAAATGACCACCTCCAACGTTTGGTTTATGTTTTATAAGCATTTTTAATTTTATTGCTTAAATCGCATTTTCTCGGCGAGCTGAGCACTTTTTCTGAATTGTGCCGCTCCCGTCACTCTGGTTAGGTTGGCATCGAAAAAAACGCTCTCGGGTGCTTTAGAGTGCCGAGTTTATTACTGCGCTTTAAGAAATGACCACCTCCAACGTTTGGTTTATGTTTTATAAGCATTTTTAATTTTATTGCTTAAATCGCATTTTCTCGGCGAGCTGAGCACTTTTTCTGAATTGTGCCGCTCCCGTCACTCTGGTTAGGTTGGCATCGAAAAAAACGCTCTCGGGTGCTTTAGAGTGCCGAGTTTATTACTGCGCATTAAGAAATGACCACCTCCAACGTTTGGTTTATGTTTTATAAGCATTTTTAATTTTATTGCTTAAATCGCATTTTCTCGGCGAGCTGAGCACTTTTTCTGAATTGTGCCGCTCCCGTCACTCTGGTTAGGTTGGCATCGAAAAAAACGCTCTCGGGTGCTTTAGAGTGCCGAGTTATTCACTGCGCATGAAGAAATGACCACCTCCAACGTTTGGTTTATGTTTTATAAGCATTTTTAATTTTATTGCTTAAATCGCATTTTCTCGGCGAGCTGAGCACTTTTTCTGAATTGTGCCGCTCCCGTCACTCTGGTTAGGTTGGCATCGAAAAAAACGCTCTCGGGTGCTTTAGAGTGCCGAGTTTATCACTGCGCATGAAGAAATGACCACCTCCAACGTTTGGTTTATGTTTTATAAGCATTTTTAATTTTATTGCTTAAATCGCATTTTCTCGGCGAGCTGAGCGCTTTTTCTGAATTGTGCCGCTCCCGTCACTCTGGTTAGGTTGGCATCGAAAAAAACGCTCTCGGGTGCTTTAGAGTGCCGAGTTATTCACTGCGCATGAAGAAATGACCACCTCCAATGTTTGGTTTATGTTTAATAAGCATTTTTAATTTTATTGCTTAAATCGCATTTTCTCGGCGAGCTGAGCGCTTTTTCTGAATTGTGCCGCTCCCGTCACTCTGGTTAGGTTGGCATCGAAAAAAACGCTCTCGGGTTCTTTAGAGTGCCGAGTTATTCACTGCGCATGAAGAAATGACCACCTCCAACGTTTGGTTTATGTTTAATAAGAATTTTTAATTTTATTGCTTAAATCGCATTTTCTCGGCGAGCTGAGCACTTTTTCTGAATTGTGCCGCTCCCGTCACTCTGGTTAGGTTGGCATCGAAAAAAACGCTCTCGGGTGCTTTAGAGTGCCGAGTTTATTACTGCGCATTAGGAAATGACCACCTCCAACGTTTGGTTTATGTTTTATAAGCATTTTTAATTTTATTGCTTAAATCGCATTTTCTCGGCGAGCTGAGCGCTTTTTCTGAATTGTGCCGCTCCCGTCACTCTGGTTAGGTTGGCATCGAAAAAAACGCTCTCGGGTGCTTTAGAGTGCCGAGTTTATTACTGCGCATTAAGAAATGACCACCTCCAACGTTTGGTTATAAGCATTTTTAATTTTATTGCTTAAATCGCATTTTCTCGGCGAGCTGAGCACTTTTTCTGAATTGTGCCGCTCCCGTCACTCTGGTTAGGTTGGCATCGAAAAAAACGCTCTCGGGTGCTTTAGAGTGCCGAGTTTATTACTGCGCTTTAAGAAATAACCACCTCCAACGTTTGGTTTATGTTTTATAAGCATTTTTAATTTTATTGCTTAAATCGCATTTTCTCGGCGAGCTGAGCACTTTTTCTGAATTGTGCCGCTCCCGTCACTCTGGTTAGGTTGGCATCGAAAAAAACGCTCTCAGGTGCTTTAGAGTGCCGAGTTTATTACTGCGCATTAAGAAATGACCACCTCCAACGTTTGGTTTATGTTTTATAAGCATTTTTAATTTTATTGCTTAAATCGCATTTTCTCGGCGAGCTGAGCACTTTTTCTGAATTGTGCCGCTCCCGTCACTCTGGTTAGGTTGGCATCGAAAAAAACGCTCTCGGGTGCTTTAGAGTGCCGAGTTATTCACTGCGCACGAAGAAATGACCACCTCCAACGTTTGGTTTATGTTTTATAAGCATTTTTAATTTTATTGCTTAAATCGCATTTTCTCGGCGAGCTGAGCGCTTTTTCTGAATTGTGCCGCTCCCGTCACTCTGGTTAGGTTGGCATCGAAAAAAACGCTCTCGGGTGCTTTAGAGTGCCGAGTTTATTACTGCGCATTAAGAAATGACCACCTCCAACGTTTGGTTTATGTTTTATAAACATTTTTAATTTTATTGCTTAAATCGCATTTTCTCGGCGAGCTGAGCACTTTTTCTGAATTGTGCCGCTCCCGTCACTCTGGTTAGGTTGGCATCGAAAAAAACGCTCTCGGGTGCTTTAGAGTGCCGAGTTTATTACTGCGCATTAAGAAATTACCACCTCCAACGTTTGGTTTATGTTTTATAAGCATTTTTAATTTTATTGCTTAAATCGCATTTTCTCGGCGAGCTGAGCACTTTTTCTGAATTGTGCCGCTCCCGTCACTCTGGTTAGGTTGGCATCGAAAAAAACGCTATCGGGTGCTTTAGAGTGCCGTGTTATTCACTGCGCATGAAGAAATGACCACCTCCAACGTTTGGTTTATGTTTAATAAGCATTTTTAATTTTATTGCTTAAATCGCATTTTCTCGGCGAGCTGAGCACTTTTTCTGAATTGTGCCGCTCCCGTCACTCTGGTTAGGTTGGCATCGAAAAAAACGCTCTCGGGTGCTTTAGAGTGCCGAGTTTATTACTGCGCATTAAGAAATGACCACCTCCAACGTTTGGTTTATGTTTTATAAGCATTTTTAATTTTATTGCTTAAATCGCATTTTCTCGGCGAGCTGAGCGCTTTTTCTGAATTGTGCCGCTCCCGTCACTCTGGTTAGGTTGGCATCGAAAAAAACGCTCTCGGGTGCTTTAGAGTGCCGAGTTATTCACTGCGCATGAAGAAATGACCACCTCCAACGTTTGGTTTATGTTTAATAAGCATTTTTAATTTTATTGCTTAAATCGCATTTTCTCGGCGAGCTGAGCACTTTTTCTGAATTGTGCCGCTCCCGTCACTCTGGTTAGGTTGGCATCGAAAAAAACGCTCTCGGGTGCTTTAGAGTGCCGAGTTTATTACTGCGCATTAAGAAATGACCACCTCCAACGTTTGGTTTATGTTTTATAAGCATTTTTAATTTTATTGCTTAAATCGCATTTTCTCGGCGAGCTGAGCGCTTTTTCTGAATTGTGCCGCTCCCGTCACTCTGGTTAGGTTGGCATCGAAAAAAACGCTCTCGGGTGCTTTAGAGTGCCGAGTTATTCACTGCGCATGAAGAAATGACCACCTCCAACGTTTGGTTTATGTTTAATAAGCATTTTTAATTTTATTGCTTAAATCGCATTTTCTCGGCGAGCTGAGCACTTTTTCTGAATTGTGCCGCTCCCGTCACTCTGGTTAGGTTGGCATCGAAAAAAACGCTCTCGGGTGCTTTAGAGTGCCGAGTTTATTACTGCCCATTAAGAAATGACCACCTCCAACGTTTGGTTTATGTTTTATAAGCATTTTTAATTTTATTGCTTAAATCGCATTTTCTCGGCGAGCTGAGCGCTTTTTCTGAATTGTGCCGCTCCCGTCACTCTGGTTAGGTTGGCATCGAAAAAAACGCTCTCGGGTGCTTTAGAGTGCCGAGTTATTCACTGCGCATGAAGAAATGACGTTTATGTTTTATAAGCATTTTTAATTTTATTGCTTAAATCGCATTTTCTCGGCGAGCTGAGCACTTTTTCTGAATTGTGCCGCTCCCGTCACTCTGGTTGGGTTGGCATCGAAAAAAACGCTCTCGGGTGCTTTAGAGTGCCGAGTTTATCACTGCGCATGAAGAAATGACCACCTCCAACGTTTGGTTTATGTTTTATAAGCATTTTTAATTTTATTGCTTAAATCGCATTTTCTCGGCGAGCTGAGCGCTTTTTCTGAATTGTGCCGCTCCCGTCACTCTGGTTAGGTTGGCATCGAAAAAAACGCTCTCGGGTGCTTTAGAGTGCCGAGTTTATCACTGCGCATGAAGAAATGACCACCTCCAACGTTTGGTTTATGTTTTATAAGCATTTTTAATTTTATTGCTTAAATCGCATTTTCTCGGCGAGCTGAGCACTTTTTCTGAATTGTGCCGCTCCCGTCACTCTGGTTAGGTTGGCATCGAAAAAAACGCTCTCGGGTGCTCTAGAGTGCCGAGTTTATTACTGCGCATTAAAAAATGACCACCTCCAACGTTTGGTTTATGTTTTATAAGCATTTTTAATTTTATTGCTTAAATCGCATTTTCTCGGCGAGCTGAGCACTTTTTCTGAATTGTGCCGCTCCCGTCACTCTGGTTAGGTTGGCATCGAAAAAAACGCTCTCGGGTGCTTTAGAGTGCCGAGTTATTCACTGCGCATGAAGAAATGACCACCTCCAACGTTTGGTTTATGTTTTATAAGCATTTTTAATTTTATTGCTTAAATCGCATTTTCTCGGCGAGCTGAGCACTTTTTCTGAATTGTGCCGCTCCCGTCACTCTGGTTAGGTTGGCATCGAAAAAAACGCTCTCGGGTGCTTTAGAGTGCCGAGTTTATCACTGCGCATGAAGAAATGACCACCTCCAACGTTTGGTTTATGTTTTATAAGCATTTTTAATTTTATTGCTTAAATCGCATTTTCTCGGCGAGCTGAGCGCTTTTTCTGAATTGTGCCGCTACCGTCACTCTGGTTAGGTTGGCATCGAAAAAAACGCTCTCGGGTGCTTTAGAGTGCCGAGTTATTCACTGCGCATGAAGAAATGACCACCTCCAACGTTTGGTTTATGTTTAATAAGCATTTTTAATTTTATTGCTTAAATCGCATTTTCTCGGCGAGCTGAGCGCTTTTTCTGAATTGTGCCGCTCCCGTCACTCTGGTTAGGTTGGCATCGAAAAAAACGCTCTCGGGTGCTTTAGAGTGCCGAGTTATTCACTGCGCATGAAGAAATGACCACCTCCAACGTTTGGTTTATGTTTAATAAGCATTTTTAATTTTATTGCTTAAATCGCATTTTCTCGGCGAGCTGAGCACTTTTTCTGAATTGTGCCGCTCCCGTCACTCTGGTTAGGTTGGCATCGAAAAAAACGCTCTCGGGTGCTTTAGAGTGCCGAGTTTATTACTGCGCATTAAGAAATGACCACCTCCAACGTTTGGTTTATGTTTTATAAGCATTTTTAATTTTATTGCTTAAATCGCATTTTCTCGGCGAGCTGAGCACTTTTTCTGAATTGTGCCGCTCCCGTCACTCTGGTTAGGTTGGCATCGAAAAAAACGCTCTCGGGTGCTTTAGAGTGCCGAGTTATTCACTGCGCACGAATAAATGACCACCTCCAACGTTTGGTTTATAGTTTATAAGCATTTTTAATTTTATTGCTTAAATCGCATTTTCTCGGCGAGCTGAGCGCTTTTTCTTGTGCCGCTCCCGTCACTCTGGTTAGGTTGGCATAGAAAAAAACGCTCTCGGGTGCTTTAGAGTGCCGAGTTTATTACTGCGCATTAAGAAATGACCACCTCCAACGTTTGGTTTATGTTTTATAAGCATTTTTAATTTTATTGCTTAAATCGCATTTTCTCGGCGAGCTGAGCACTTTTTCTGAATTGTGCCGCTCCCGTCACTCTGGTTAGGTTGGCATCGAAAAAAACGCTCTCGGGTGCTTTAGAGTGCCGAGTTTATTACTGCGCATTAAGAAATGACCACCTCCAACGTTTGGTTTATGTTTTATAAGCATTTTTAATTTTATTGCTTAAATCGCATTTTCTCGGCGAGCTGAGCACTTTTTCTGAATTGTGCCGCTCCCGTCACTCTGGTTAGGTTGGCATCGAAAAAAACGCTATCGGGTGCTTTAGAGTGCCGAGTTATTCACTGCGCATGAAGAAATGACCACCTCCAACGTTTGGTTTATGTTTAATAAGCATTTTTAATTTTATTGCTTAAATCGCATTTTCTCGGCGAGCTGAGCACTTTTTCTGAATTGCGCCGCTCCCGTCACTCTGGTTAGGTTGGCATCGAAAAAAACGCTCTCGGGTGCTTTAGAGTGCCGAGTTTATCACTGCGCATGAAGAAATGACCACCTCCAACGTTTGGTTTATGTTTTATAAGCATTTTTAATTTTATTGCTTAAATCGCATTTTCTCGGCGAGCTGAGCGCTTTTTCTGAATTGTGCCGCTCCCGTCACTCTGGTTAGGTTGGCATCGAAAAAAACGCTCTCGGGTGCTTTAGAGTGCCGAGTTTATCACTGCGCATGAAGAAATGACCACCTCCAACGTTTGGTTTATGTTTTATAAGCATTTTTAATTTTATTGCTTAAATCGCATTTTCTCGGCGAGCTGAGCGCTTTTTCTGAATTGTGCCGCTCCCGTAACTCTGGTTAGGTTGGCATCGAAAAAAACGCTCTCGGGTGCTTTAGAGTGCCGAGTTTATCACTGCGCATGAAGAAATGACCACTTCCAACGTTTGGTTTATGTTTTATAAGCATTTTTAATTTTATTGCTTAAATCGCATTTTCTCGGCGAGCTGAGCACTTTTTCTGAATTGTGCCGCTCCCGTCACTTTGGTTAGGTTGGCATCGAAAAAAACGCTCTCGGGTGCTCTAGAGTGCCGAGTTTATTACTGCGCATTAAGAAATGACCACCTCCAACGTTTGGTTTATGTTTTATAAGCATTTTTAATTTTATTGCTTAAATCGCATTTTCTCGGCGAGCTGAGCACTTTTTCTGAATTGTGCCGCTCCCGTCACTCTGGTTAGGTTGGCATCGAAAAAAACGCTCTCGGGTGCTTTAGAGTGCCGAGTTTATTACTGCGCATTAAGAAATGACCACCTCCAACGTTTGGTTTATGTTTTATAAGCATTTTTAATTTTATTGCTTAAATCGCATTTTCTCGGCGAGCTGAGCACTTTTTCTGAATTGTGCCGCTCCCGTCACTCTGGTTAGGTTGGCATCGAAAAAAACGCTCTCGGGTGCTTTAGAGTGCCGAGTTATTCACTGCGCATGAAGAAATGACCACCTCCAACGTTTGGTTTATGTTTTATAAGCATTTTTAATTTCATTGCTTAAATCGCATTTTCTCGGCGAGCTGAGCACTTTTTCTGAATTGTGCCGCTCCCGTCACTCTGGTTAGGTTGGCATCGAAAAAAACGCTCTCGGGTGCTTTAGAGTGCCGAGTTTATCACTGCGCATGAAGAAATGACCACCTCCAACGTTTGGTTTATGTTTTATAAGCATTTTTAATTTTATTGCTTAAATCGCATTTTCTCGGCGAGCTGAGCGCTTTTTCTGAATTGTGCCGCTCCCGTCACTCTGGTTAGGTTGGCATCGAAAAAAACGCTCTCGGGTGCTTTAGAGTGCCGAGTTATTCACTGCGCATGAAGAAATGACCACCTCCAATGTTTGGTTTATGTTTAATAAGCATTTTTAATTTTATTGCTTAAATCGCATTTTCTCGGCGAGCTGAGCGCTTTTTCTGAATTGTGCCGCTCCCGTCACTCTGGTTAGGTTGGCATCGAAAAAAACGCTCTCGGGTGCTTTAGAGTGCCGAGTTATTCACTGCGCATGAAGAAATGACCACCTCCAACGTTTGGTTTATGTTTAATAAGCATTTTTAATTTTATTGCTTAAATCGCATTTTCTCGGCGAGCTGAGCACTTTTTCTGAATTGTGCCGCTCCCGTCACTCTGGTTAGGTTGGCATCGAAAAAAACGCTCTCGGGTGCTTTAGAGTGCCGAGTTTATTACTGCGCATTAGGAAATGACCACCTCCAACGTTTGGTTTATGTTTTATAAGCATTTTTAATTGTATTGCTTAAATCGCATTTTCTCGGCGAGCTGAGCGCTTTTTCTGAATTGTGCCGCTCCCGTCACTCTGGTTAGGTTGGCATCGAAAAAAACGCTCTCGGGTGCTTTAGAGTGCCGAGTTCATTACTGCGCATTAAGAAATGACCACCTCCAACGTTTGGTTTATGTTTTATAAGCATTTTTAATTTTATTGCTTAAATCGCATTTTCTCGGCGAGCTGAGCACTTTTTCTGAATTGTGCCGCTCCCGTCACTCTGGTTAGGTTGGCATCGAAAAAAACGCTCTCGGGTGCTTTAGAGTGCCGAGTTATTCACTGCGCATGAAGAAATGACCACCTCCAACGTTTGGTTTATGTTTAATAAGCATTTTTAATTTTATTGCTTAAATCGCATTTTCTCGGCGAGCTGAGCACTTTTTCTGAATTGTGCCGCTCCCGTCACTCTGGTTAGGTTGGCATCGAAAAAAACGCTCTCGGGTGCTTTAGAGTGCCGAGTTATTCACTGCGCACGAATAAATGACCACCTCCAACGTTTGGTTTATAGTTTATAAGCATTTTTAATTTTATTGCTTAAATCGCATTTTCTCGGCGAGCTGAGCGCTTTTTCTTGTGCCGCTCCCGTCACTCTGGTTAGGTTGGCATAGAAAAAAACGCTCTCGGGTGCTTTAGAGTGCCGAGTTTATTACTGCGCATTAAGAAATGACCACCTCCAACGTTTGGTTTATGTTTTATAAGCATTTTTAATTTTATTGCTTAAATCGCATTTTCTCGGCGAGCTGAGCACTTTTTCTGAATTGTGCCGCTCCCGTCACTCTGGTTAGGTTGGCATCGAAAAAAACGCTCTCGGGTGCTTTAGAGTGCCGAGTTTATTACTGCGCATTAAGAAATGACCACCTCCAACGTTTGGTTTATGTTTTATAAGCATTTTTAATTTTATTGCTTAAATCGCATTTTCTCGGCGAGCTGAGCACTTTTTCTGAATTGTGCCGCTCCCGTCACTCTGGTTAGGTTGGCATCGAAAAAAACGCTATCGGGTGCTTTAGAGTGCCGAGTTATTCACTGCGCATGAAGAAATGACCACCTCCAACGTTTGGTTTATGTTTAATAAGCATTTTTAATTTTATTGCTTAAATCGCATTTTCTCGGCGAGCGAGCACTTTTTCTGAATTGCGCCGCTCCCGTCACTCTGGTTAGGTTGGCATCGAAAAAAACGCTCTCGGGTGCTTTAGAGTGCCGAGTTTATCACTGCGCATGAAGAAATGACCACCTCCAACGTTTGGTTTATGTTTTATAAGCATTTTTAATTTTATTGCTTAAATCGCATTTTCTCGGCGAGCTGAGCGCTTTTTCTGAATTGTGCCGCTCCCGTCACTCTGGTTAGGTTGGCATCGAAAAAAACGCTCTCGGGTGCTTTAGAGTGCCGAGTTTATCACTGCGCATGAAGAAATGACCACCTCCAACGTTTGGTTTATGTTTTATAAGCATTTTTAATTTTATTGCTTAAATCGCATTTTCTCGGCGAGCTGAGCGCTTTTTCTGAATTGTGCCGCTCCCGTAACTCTGGTTAGGTTGGCATCGAAAAAAACGCTCTCGGGTGCTTTAGAGTGCCGAGTTTATCACTGCGCATGAAGAAATGACCACAACGTTTGGTTTATGTTTTATAAGCATTTTTAATTTTATTGCTTAAATCGCATTTTCTCGGCGAGCTGAGCACTTTTTCTGAATTGTGCCGCTCCCGTCACTTTGGTTAGGTTGGCATCGAAAAAAACGCTCTCGGGTGCTCTAGAGTGCCGAGTTTATTACTGCGCATTAAGAAATGACCACCTCCAACGTTTGGTTTATGTTTTATAAGCATTTTTAATTTTATTGCTTAAATCGCATTTTCTCGGCGAGCTGAGCACTTTTTCTGAATTGTGCCGCTCCCGTCACTCTGGTTAGGTTGGCATCGAAAAAAACGCTCTCGGGTGCTTTAGAGTGCCGAGTTTATTACTGCGCATTAAGAAATGACCACCTCCAACGTTTGGTTTATGTTTTATAAGCATTTTTAATTTTATTGCTTAAATCGCATTTTCTCGGCGAGCTGAGCACTTTTTCTGAATTGTGCCGCTCCCGTCACTCTGGTTAGGTTGGCATCGAAAAAAACGCTCTCGGGTGCTTTAGAGTGCCGAGTTATTCACTGCGCATGAAGAAATGACCACCTCCAACGTTTGGTTTATGTTTTATAAGCATTTTTAATTTTATTGCTTAAATCGCATTTTCTCGGCGAGCTGAGCACTTTTTCTGAATTGTGCCGCTCCCGTCACTCTGGTTAGGTTGGCATCGAAAAAAACGCTCTCGGGTGCTTTAGAGTGCCGAGTTTATCACTGCGCATGAAGAAATGACCACCTCCAACGTTTGGTTTATGTTTTATAAGCATTTTTAATTTTATTGCTTAAATCGCATTTTCTCGGCGAGCTGAGCGCTTTTTCTGAATTGTGCCGCTCCCGTCACTCTGGTTAGGTTGGCATCGAAAAAAACGCTCTCGGGTGCTTTAGAGTGCCGAGTTATTCACTGCGCATGAAGAAATGACCACCTCCAATGTTTGGTTTATGTTTAATAAGCATTTTTAATTTTATTGCTTAAATCGCATTTTCTCGGCGAGCTGAGCGCTTTTTCTGAATTGTGCCGCTCCCGTCACTCTGGTTAGGTTGTGTTGGGAAAAATATACTTTTTATCATTGGATTCTATGTATCTACTTATGTGTGCAAGATTCTCCGCAACATGTGATAGTTTGGCCTCGTGATAATGTCTTGGGAGCAGATGGCTGGCTAAGGAGCTCATGTGTGGAGTCACGAGCCGCGCTATACAATGAGCCCATAGTTAGCTATCCATGTACATGTCATGAGGTTGTCATGGGATGGCTGAAGCAGACAAACGTCTTATTTAAGTAGAAGTCATGAGAACTCCAACAGAGGTATCCATCCCATGAGCACCAAGACTACGTCTTTTGTCTAGCTAAAGTCATGGGACGACCATACCGCTTCTGTCCTAATAGTATCGCTGTTGCGCGGTGGTCATGAGATGTAATTGTGGAATGTCCTTCCCGTCTAAAGAAGCTATGCATTCATGTACATGTACACTTGCCCCTTTGTTTGTTCCTCAATAAAAGGCACGACCAAACTGAAGGAAGGGCGCAGATCCCAACCACACTTGTTGTGTCTGGGATTGAGCCCGTCTGCAGATGATCGTTCGCCAAAAAAGAGATATCCTGCCTCTGTGAGATTCTTTTCAGAAAAATGTTGTGAACCCAACATTTTGTGGTGGCCCGTACGGGGATTCCTGGAAATCTGCTCGCTGATCCGAGGAGTGTTGAAGACGCCGAATCCGTGCACGGCAGAGGTCATCACAGGACCCTGAAGGAAAGCCCTGGGGAGCGATGTTCATCCACCAGGCCGGCGAAGTCCAGTTCAGCACCTCTCGGCGGCGACGATTGACGGAATCTTCAAGAATCCTTCACAGACTCGGTGAGACCTCTTTGTTGGCTGCGTGGTTGGGGTATTTTAGTCCCCGGAAAAAAGGGTACCCGGGTAAGGGCGGCGGAGTCCTTGTGAATTCCAAGTGATAGGAATTCTGCCTACAGATGGAACTTGTAGACGTAAATACACCTCGTTGTGTTAAAATTCCGCAGTGTGAATGTGTGTGTGAATGGTAGCACGTATGTGCTGCATGTAATATAGTGGGAAGAAATAACAAATTTCTGTCAGGAATTACCACAGAAAGTCGTTATCCCACTAAAGAAACATTCCAGCTTTAGAAATCCCTAAGATTTGACAGTTGGACTAAATTCATTAAAATGGGGGGCCGTCAAAGTGTTATTGACAATATATAAGAAGATGAGAAGTATACATGTTAAATAAGTTACCAAACTTGAGGCAAGTGTCATTAAGAACGATGAGGCCGCAAGTATGTTTGTCAGACAATGAAGCCACAGTGCGCAGGCGCACTGTTAAACAGAGGAGCCGCAGGCAAAAAGCTCTTTCTGCTCCTATGCAAAACATGCATCTAAAATACCTGAAACTCCCCCATATAATAGCAAAATATGTCATGCTCAGTCAATTAGAACTCCTGTACAAACAAGAAGCATGACGAAGGCTGTTAAATTCCCCCAAAGTATAAACGATGCTGATGTATGCTATGCGAATGATACAGGTGTCAAACCTTATTGAAAGATAAGGCCACTAATATGAAAAAATAAAAATAAAAATAGTAAAACCAACACATCAAATGGAGGTAGACGTTTGCGCAGCGCTGTTTGTTGATGTTGTTTGTGTATTTTGTCTTTATTGTGGGCCCTTGTCTTGTCCTTGTTTTTTCTGTGTGTTTCTGTGTGTCTATGTGTTAAAATTATGAAATTGGCTAAAATAGTGTGCAAGGAAATTTACTAGACTGCGGTCTATTAGATTTGTACCATGACACAAAAAGCAAAATGATTTTGAAACTAGAAGATGCAATTTCTGGAGAAATTGGATGTGAAGGCGTAAAAAGATTAATAAATACTTAGAGGATGCAACAGAATGATGTTGAAGCATAATTGAATCGGTTGGAAAAATGTAGAAATTAGAGATGAAAAAATTAATTTTGTGAAATTTTGCAGAACATTTAATCAATCAATCTTTTATTGGCCAAGTTTGAGCATGCCATACAAAGGATTAATAAGATAACGTGAAAACATAATTTTTTTTTAATTTAGCGATTTTGGGAATGTTGAAAACTCTCCCCGGTGTGACGTGAATGGGCTGAATGATGTGAATTTCAAACTGGGACAATGTTAATCTGAAACATGGAATGTGCCATTAGGAATGAATGGAAGAAAAATTGCCATAAATTTGCAAATTTTGTGGAAATGAAAAGCTTATGGAATCAAATGAATGCAAGCATCTCTTGCGTGAAATTTCGGAATATGTCAAAATTGGAATGAGTGGGTTGTTTTAGCAAGAACCTTGAGATGGGACAAATTCAAATGAGGAATGTGAATTGAAAATAATGTATGACTATGTGAACAGCTTGCAGAGGACTTGAGGAGAGTGAGACCAGTATATAATGGAGGCTGTGTGTGTGTGTGTGTGTGTGTGTGTGTGTGTGTGTGTGTGCGTGTGTGTGTGTGAGAGAGAGAGAGAGAGAGAGAGAGAGAGAGAGAGAGAGAGAGAGAGAGAGAGAGAGAGAGAGAGAGGAGAGATGCAAATGAGCAGGAATGAATGATTGACAAGATACAGGTTGAACGGTTGACGTTGTTGGAGACTGCTATGGGAAAATTAGCAGAACAACTTTGAAGAAAGAGTGATCTTGAGCAAATTTAATGCTAAGAAAAGAAAATAGGGCTTATTTCACAGTGGTTGACTGATTATCATGAATTGAATGGCTGGTTTTACGCTTTCATTTAAAAGTCAAGTTTTGGTGTACATTGTTGATAATTGCTTTTGAAACAAAGGAAGCGTGGGGATGAGATTTCTTTCTCCTCATGCAGCATTTAGGCCTGAGAGGAAATGAAGTCAAGTAACAGAAGTTACGATGGGTAAAACCAGAAGTAAACTATGTTGGTTTACTCTCAGCGTAAGGGAGAGCACTGCAATGAAGCAGGAAACAGGCTATATTAGACACAACACGACCTATCACAAAGAACAATTTATGTTTTTTTTGTTCCCTGTGATTGCTGCAGAGCTTGGGCTCCACATTATGCTGAAATTGCTAAGCCACTGACAGGAGTGGCTCGTGGACAGCCGTTAGCAGTCGAAGATACATTCGCGTGGACACCGAAAGTGGAAGCATTGACAAATTGAAAATGGCATTAGTTCAGACAACAAAGGGTGCGATAATGGATAAGGTGTTATTGACCACGTCAGCAATGAAGCTGTTTTGCCAAAATGATTTTTTAAGGCAAACCCAATTGTGTCACTTATGTGACAACAGGGGGGGGGATGAGTTATAAGTTACCTTCGGTTTAGATTCTTAAGTGAAATTTAAAAAACAAAAAAGAAAAAAAAAAAGAAAAACGAAAAAAAAACATGTCCTATTTGTGTGAAACATGATCCACACGGGAACCTAAAAGAAACTATATGAAAATCACCCCCACTTTAGAAGGGTTAACACCTGTTGAAAAGAAAGTGGAAAATGTGTTCAAGTTATGCTATGTGGTGCTGCAATGGCAGTAGAATCGTCAGCAGATGTTAACTTGTTCCATCCCACAGACCTGTTTGTACCACATGCTGTTGATGTGTTGTTACTTCAAAGTAAAATGAATATGCTGTCTCCAGCCAGACATTTGTCTTATACAGCTCTGTTATTGTCACGAATCATTACACTGACCAGAGCGTGTACTCTAGAAGATGGACAAGACCTAATTGTATATACAGACATCCAGTGTGCATTTTCAACAGTTTTTACTTTGCAAAACAATGGGAAAGGCATGGAATGATAACTTCAACAGGAAAGCAAATAACACATGCACAACTTCTAATCCAGCTCCTCCAGGCAGTAATGTTGCCCACAAAGCTTGCAATTTTCAAATGTGAGGCACACACACGAAGGAAAGACTTGGTATCACTAGGCAATGCCTTCGCAGATAAAATAGCAAAGTAAGCTGCTATAGGCAAATACGGAACCTCAGACCTATTTCTGAGATTGCCGTCAGAAAAGGAGGAACTAATAAATACACAGATCTTGCATGATATGCAACATTCAGCCCCTAAACAAGAACAGAAAATGTGGATTGCTAAAGGTGCACAACTGACAGACAAAGAGATATACATTGTAAATAATAAGCCTGTTCTCCCTAAATCCCGTTTTAGAGCAGCTGCAATTTCGACACACGGAAGTTCTCATGTGTCGACAGGGGGGGATGCAAGAGCTAATATCACAACACTTTACAACGTATGGTTTCAATTTGTACTCAAAACTTTTTGTAGAGCGGGTGAAGTCTGTATAAAAAATAATCCACAAGGGAATGTAAACCCAAAAAGAGGAAAATTCCCAGAACCAACATATCCGTTCCAAATGTCGCGTATGGACTTCATAGAACTAAACAGGTGTGGATTGTACAAATACTGTTTAGTCCTAATCGATGCCTTTTCAAGGTGGACAGGAATGATCCCAGCAAAGAATGCAGATGCTATAACAGTAGCAAAGGCTATCTGCAAGACCATTATTCCCAGTTATGGAATCCCAGAGACCATTTATAGTGACAACGGACCACATTTTGTCAATACGATCATTAACCAAATGCATGGCAGAAACGGGAAGACCATGGCCCGAATGTCTAGATTTTGTAAAACTCTATATGAGGATTATGCCCTGTGGCAAGGTTTTAACCCGATATGAGATCATTCATGGCAGAGCATACGGGCTCCCACTGTTCTCACATGATCAAGACATCCACAGAAGAGCTAACTCTAGCTGACTAACATGATCAAAACCATGCAAACGGAAAATGTGTCAAATGCAAATTTACTGCCCTCCACTCCTTTATCTCCACAGGATGGCTCAGCAAAACCAGGTGACTGGGTCTTCATCAAAGTAATCAAACGGAAGACGTGGTCTTCACCCCGGTGGGAGGGACCATTCCAAGTCCTACTCACCACACCCACAGCTGTGCAGAATGACCCAGCTGGATTCATCTCAGCCACTGTAAGCTGCAGAGAGTGCTTGGCTCCTAGGCCCCGGTCAGGGCGAAGTATCCGGCTACAAAGGGGGTGCCAATTATAGTTTGGCATCAGTCTCAAACCGGTGAAGAACTAAGAACCCTGATCATTTAGCTCCCTAGGGGTTCAGGTGGCTCTGTGGAACTGAACGGAAAATGGCACTCAGAGGAGTGCTTGTCTGTGCTGTGGCTGTAGCATGCTTGCCAATGACATGGAGTGTCCAGGGTCCCCAAGGGGAGAGTGGAACTTCCGCTCGAATCAAGAGAATGACGACCGAACTGTTGACAAAGTATATAAAGATAAACCCAGATATACCCCATGCAGACAACATGTGGTACCAGTATGTATCCATGTTGGCCGAAACATACAATCAAAGTGAATGTTATGTATGTTCCATAATGCCACGATCAAGTCAACAGCCCGTCCTACATGCCCGATCCATGCCAGAGAAAAATGGATGGTGTTTCGCAATACTAAGGGCTTTTGGGTTTAATCCCATCGAAGGACTCAGACGGTCGGAAATTAATGAGGCACAACTAACCGCCCATCCCTGTTACAACATCTCAAGGCCATTCACAATAGTGTCAAGAAGTTCTGACGTCACACCCGCACCAGTGACTCTCGAAGTGAGTGAAACCATCTCACATCCCCTGTGCTTCCGACAAAGACGTGTTGATGGAATAAAGGTGGGAGATACAAAGCGCTGCATCACCACCGCACTTCTAGAACCTTCCAGCAAGACCTCGATGAATACCACCTTAGCAATCAGACAAATCCTAGCAGGAGGCGAAAATCCCCACTCCATCATCGAAGGGGGATGGTGGCTCTGTGGTCGCCGAGGCTACGCAGTCCTTCCAGGACGATGGGATGGCACATGTGCCCCCGTATATGTGTCAGATCACACTGTGTTCCTCAGTCTGACACATTTTCAGGAACATCATCAGCGAAAGACACGTGCAGCTGTTGCCCCCACCTTCCGTCCCTACGACAGTGTCTGGGGCTCAGACGTACCAGATGAATACAAGCTTTGGAGCGCGGGACAAAAGGTGGCACTCACACTCTTCCCACAGGCGGGTGTGGCTAAGACTATTCTCCGAATAGAGACTATGGACTACAGGTTGAAGACCTTTGCCAATTTTACTCTAGAGGTCCTTACAGGTTACCAGTCGGAACTGCAAGCCCTGAGACTAATGGCACTACAGTCCCGAATGGTTTTGGACCTCCTGACTGCCGAGAAAGGAGGTGTGTGTGAAATAGTTGGTACCTCCTGTTGTACCTACATCCCAGGAGAAAATGACACCCACATCGAGTATGCTCTACAAGGACTTCGGAACCTCCGTAGGGCTATGTCCCAGGACGAAACTCCAGCCAAGGATGGCCATCCCTTTTGGTGGCTGTTTTATGGCGATTGGAAGTAACTTCTCTTGAAAGTCGTAGTTTTTTTAGTTGCCATACTGTTATTTCTCTGTGTTTTTACATCATGCATCATTCCTTGTATTCGTCACATGATGACTAAAATGTTGACATCAGCGTTTGCTATCCGGAATGTCATGTTGGTCCAGCGTAAACAAGATGAGTGGGACCACCTTGCGTAAATCACCTACATGTTTGTTTTTGCTTTTGGATGGTGCAAAACGGAATACATTCCGTTATGATGAACATGGCCAGAGCCGAATGGAGAGCTGTAGTTCTGATAAACTCTGGAATGTAGACTTTCATACTTTTTGATGTTACTATACTATATCGTGTAGGCATATACTCATTTATACACATATGTAGTTATTGGTTGATGTTTTGTTTTCCCATGAATTCCAATGTTAAACAGGGGGGAATGTTGGGAAAAATATACTTTTTATCATTGGATTCTATGTATCTACTTATGTGTGCAAGATTCTCCGCAACATGTGATAGTTTGGCCTCGTGATAATGTCTTGGGAGCAGATGGCTGGCTAAGGAGCTCATGTGTGGAGTCACGAGCCGCGCTATACAATGAGCCCATAGTTAGCTATCCATGTACATGTCATGAGGTTGTCATGGGATGGCTGAAGCAGACAAACGTCTTATTTAAGTAGAAGTCATGAGAACTCCAACAGAGGTATCCATCCCATGAGCACCAAGACTACGTCTTTTGTCTAGCTAAAGTCATGGGACGACCATACCGCTTCTGTCCTAATAGTATCGCTGTTGCGCGGTGGTCATGAGATGTAATTGTGGAATGTCCTTCCCGTCTAAAGAAGCTATGCATTCATGTACATGTACACTTGCCCCTTTGTTTGTTCCTCAATAAAAGGCACGACCAAACTGAAGGAAGGGCGCAGATCCCAACCACACTTGTTGTGTCTGGGATTGAGCCCGTCTGCAGATGATCGTTCGCCAAAAAAGAGATATCCTGCCTCTGTGAGATTCTTTTCAGAAAAATGTTGTGAACCCAACAGGTTGGCATCGAAAAAAACGCTCTCGGGTGCTTTAGAGTGCCGAGTTATTCACTGCGCATGAAGAAATGACCACCTCCAACGTTTGGTTTATGTTTAATAAGCATTTTTAATTTTATTGCTTAAATCGCATTTTCTCGGCGAGCTGAGCACTTTTTCTGAATTGTGCCGCTCCCGTCACTCTGGTTAGGTTGGCATCGAAAAAAACGCTCTCGGGTGCTTTAGAGTGCCGAGTTTATTACTGCGCATTAGGAAATGACCACCTCCAACGTTTGGTTTATGTTTTATAAGCATTTTTAATTGTATTGCTTAAATCGCATTTTCTCGGCGAGCTGAGCGCTTTTTCTGAATTGTGCCGCTCCCGTCACTCTGGTTAGGTTGGCATCGAAAAAAACGCTCTCGGGTGCTTTAGAGTGCCGAGTTTATTACTGCGCATTAAGAAATGACCACCTCCAACGTTTGGTTTATGTTTTATAAGCATTTTTAATTTTATTGCTTAAATCGCATTTTTTCGGCGAGCTGAGCACTTTTTCTGAATTGTGCCGCTCCCGTCACTCTGGTTAGGTTGGCATCGAAAAAAACGCTCTCGGGTGCTTTAGAGTGCCGAGTTTATTACTGCGCATTGAGAAATGACCACCTCAAACGTATGGTTTATGTTTTATAAGCATTTTTAATTTTATTGCTTAAATCGCATTTTCTCGGCGAGCTGAGCGCTTTTTCTGAATTGTGCCGCTCCCGTCACTCTGGTTAGGTTGGCATCGAAAAAAACGCTCTCGGGTGCTTTAGAGTGCCGAGTTATTCACTGCGCATGAAGAAATGACCACCTCCAATGTTTGGTTTATGTTTAATAAGCATTTTTAATTTTATTGCTTAAATCGCATTTTCTCGGCGAGCTGAGCGCTTTTTCTGAATTGTGCCGCTCCCGTCACTCTGGTTAGGTTGGCATCGAAAAAAACGCTCTCGGGTGCTTTAGAGTGCCGAGTTATTCACTGCGCATGAAGAAATGACCACCTCCAACGTTGGGTTTATGTTTAATAAGCATTTTTAATTTTATTGCTTAAATCGCATTTTCTCGGCGAGCTGAGCACTTTTTCTGAATTGTGCCGCTCCCGTCACTCTGGTTAGGTTGGCATCGAAAAAAACGCTCTCGGGTGCTTTAGAGTGCCGAGTTTATTACTGCGCATTAGGAAATGACCACCTCCAACGTTTGGTTTATGTTTTATAAGCATTTTTAATTTTATTGCTTAAATCGCATTTTCTCGGCGAGCTGAGCGCTTTTTCTGAATTGTGCCGCTCCCGTCACTCTGGTTAGGTTGGCATCGAAAAAAACGCTCTCGGGTGCTTTAGAGTGCCGAGTTTATTACTGCGCATTAAGAAATGACCACCTCCAACGTTTGGTTTATGTTTTATAAGCATTTTTAATTTTATTGCTTAAATCGCATTTTCTCGGCGAGCTGAGCACTTTTTCTGAATTGTGCCGCTCCCGTCACTCTGGTTAGGTTGGCATCGAAAAAAACGCTCTCGGGTGCTTTAGAGTGCCGAGTTTATTACTGCGCATTGAGAAATGACCACCTCCAACGTTTGGTTTATGTTTTATAAGCATTTTTAATTTTATTGCTTAAATCGCATTTTCTCGGCGAGCTGAGCACTTTTTCTGAATTGTGCCGCTCCCGTCACTCTGGTTAGGTTGGCATCGAAAAAAACGCTCTCGGGTGCTTTAGAGTGCCGAGTTTATTACTGCGCATTAAGAAATGACCACCTCCAACGTTTGGTTTATGTTTTATAAGCATTTTTTATTTTATTGCTTAAATCGCATTTTCTCGGCGAGCTGAGCGCTTTTTCTGAATTGTGCCGCTCCCGTCACTCTGGTTAGGTTGGCATCGAAAAAAACGCTCTCGGGTGCTTTAGAGTGCCGAGTTTATCACTGCGCATGAAGAAATGACCACCTCCAACGTTTGGTTTATGTTTTATAAGCATTTTTAATTTTATTGCTTAAATCGCATTTTCTCGGCGAGCTGAGCGCTTTTTCTGAATTGTGCCGCTCCCGTAACTCTAGTTAGGTTGGCATCGAAAAAAACGCTCTCGGGTGCTTTAGAGTGCCGAGTTTATCACTGCGCATGAAGAAATGACCACTTCCAACGTTTGGTTTATGTTTTATAAGCATTTTTAATTTTATTGCTTAAATCGCATTTTCTCGGCGAGCTGAGCACTTTTTCTGACTTGTGCCGCTCCCGTCACTCTGGTTAGGTTGGCATCGAAAAAAACGCTCTCGGGTGCTCTAGAGTGCCGAGTTTATTACTGCGCATTAAGAAATGACCACCTCCAACGTTTGGTTTATGTTTTATAAGCATTTTTAATTTTATTGCTTAAATCGCATTTTCTCGGCGAGCTGAGCACTTTTTCTGAATTGTGCCGCTCCCGTCACTCTGGTTAGGTTGGCATCGAAAAAAACGCTCTCGGGTGCTTTAGAGTGCCGAGTTTATTACTGCGCATTAAGAAATGACCACCTCCAACGTTTGGTTTATGTTTTATAAGCATTTTTAATTTTATTGCTTAAATCGCATTTTCTCGGCGAGCTGAGCACTTTTTCTGAATTGTGCCGCTCCCGTCACTCTGGTTAGGTTGGCATCGAAAAAAACGCTCTCGGGTGCTTTAGAGTGCCGAGTTATTCACTGCGCATGAAGAAATGACCACCTCCAACGTTTGGTTTATGTTTTATAAGCATTTTTAATTTTATTGCTTAAATCGCATTTTCTCGGCGAGCTGAGCACTTTTTCTGAATTGTGCCGCTCCCGTCACTCTGGTTAGGTTGGCATCGAAAAAAACGCTCTCGGGTGCTTTAGAGTGCCGAGTTTATCACTGCGCATGAAGAAATGACCACCTCCAACGTTTGGTTTATGTTTTATAAGCATTTTTAATTTTATTGCTTAAATCGCATTTTCTCGGCGAGCTGAGCGCTTTTTCTGAATTGTGCCACTCCCGTCACTCTGGTTAGGTTGGCATCGAAAAAAACCCTCTCGGGTGCTTTAGAGTGCCGAGTTATTCACTGCGCATGAAGAAATGACCACCTCCAATGTTTGGTTTATGTTTAATAAGCATTTTTAATTTTATTGCTTAAATCGCATTTTCTCGGCGAGCTGAGCGCTTTTTCTGAATTGTGCCGCTCCCGTCACTCTGGTTAGGTTGGCATCGAAAAAAACGCTCTCGGGTGCTTTAGAGTGCCGAGTTATTCACTGCGCATGAAGAAATGACCACCTCCAACGTTTGGTTTATGTTTAATAAGAATTTTTAATTTTATTGCTTAAATCGCATTTTCTCGGCGAGCTGAGCACTTTTTCTGAATTGTGCCGCTCCCGTCACTCTGGTTAGGTTGGCATCGAAAAAAACGCTCTCGGGTGCTTTAGAGTGCCGAGTTTATTACTGCGCATTAGGAAATGACCACCTCCAACGTTTGGTTTATGTTTTATAAGCATTTTTAATTTTATTGCTTAAATCGCATTTTCTCGGCGAGCTGAGCGCTTTTTCTGAATTGTGCCGCTCCCGTCACTCTGGTTAGGTTGGCATCGAAAAAAACGATCTCGGGTGCTTTAGAGTGCCGAGTTTATTACTGCGCATTAAGAAATGACCACCTCCAACGTTTGGTTTATGTTTTATAAGCATTTTTAATTTTATTGCTTAAATCGCATTTTCTCGGCGAGCTGAGCACTTTTTCTTACTTGTGCCGCTCCCGTCACTCTGGTTAGGTTGGCATCGAAAAAAACGCTCTCGGGTGCTCTAGAGTGCCGAGTTTATTACTGCGCATTGAGAAATGACCACCTCCAACGTTTGGTTTATGTTTTATAAGCATTTTTAATTTTATTGCTTAAATCGCATTTTCTCGGCGAGCTGAGCACTTTTTCTGAATTGTGCCGCTCCCGTCACTCTGGTTAGGTTGGCATCGAAAAAAACGCTCTCGGGTGCTTTAGAGTGCCGAGTTTATTACTGCGCATTAAGAAATGACCACCTCCAACGTTTGGTTTATGTTTTATAAGCATTTTTTATTTTATTGCTTAAATCGCATTTTCTCGGCGAGCTGAGCGCTTTTTCTGAATTGTGCCGCTCCCGTCACTCTGGTTAGGTTGGCATCGAAAAAAACGCTCTCGGGTGCTTTAGAGTGCCGAGTTTATCACTGCGCATGAAGAAATGACCACCTCCAACGTTTGGTTTATGTTTTATAAGCATTTTTAATTTTATTGCTTAAATCGCATTTTCTCGGCGAGCTGAGCGCTTTTTCTGAATTGTGCCGCTCCCGTAACTCTAGTTAGGTTGGCATCGAAAAAAACGCTCTCGGGTGCTTTAGAGTGCCGAGTTTATCACTGCGCATGAAGAAATGACCACTTCCAACGTTTGGTTTATGTTTTATAAGCATTTTTAATTTTATTGCTTAAATCGCATTTTCTCGGCGAGCTGAGCACTTTTTCTGACTTGTGCCGCTCCCGTCACTCTGGTTAGGTTGGCATCGAAAAAAACGCTCTCGGGTGCTCTAGAGTGCCGAGTTTATTACTGCGCATTAAGAAATGACCACCTCCAACGTTTGGTTTATGTTTTATAAGCATTTTTAATTTTATTGCTTAAATCGCATTTTCTCGGCGAGCTGAGCACTTTTTCTGAATTGTGCCGCTCCCGTCACTCTGGTTAGGTTGGCATCGAAAAAAACGCTCTCGGGTGCTTTAGAGTGCCGAGTTTATTACTGCGCATTAAGAAATGACCACCTCCAACGTTTGGTTTATGTTTTATAAGCATTTTTAATTTTATTGCTTAAATCGCATTTTCTCGGCGAGCTGAGCACTTTTTCTGAATTGTGCCGCTCCCGTCACTCTGGTTAGGTTGGCATCGAAAAAAACGCTCTCGGGTGCTTTAGAGTGCCGAGTTATTCACTGCGCATGAAGAAATGACCACCTCCAACGTTTGGTTTATGTTTTATAAGCATTTTTAATTTTATTGCTTAAATCGCATTTTCTCGGCGAGCTGAGCACTTTTTCTGAATTGTGCCGCTCCCGTCACTCTGGTTAGGTTGGCATCGAAAAAAACGCTCTCGGGTGCTTTAGAGTGCCGAGTTTATCACTGCGCATGAAGAAATGACCACCTCCAACGTTTGGTTTATGTTTTATAAGCATTCTTAATTTTATTGCTTAAATCGCATTTTCTCGGCGAGCTGAGCGCTTTTTCTGAATTGTGCCGCTCCCGTCACTCTGGTTAGGTTGGCATCGAAAAAAACCCTCTCGGGTGCTTTAGAGTGCCGAGTTATTCACTGCGCATGAAGAAATGACCACCTCCAATGTTTGGTTTATGTTTAATAAGCATTTTTAATTTTATTGCTTAAATCGCATTTTCTCGGCGAGCTGAGCGCTTTTTCTGAATTGTGCCGCTCCCGTCACTCTGGTTAGGTTGGCATCGAAAAAAACGCTCTCGGGTGCTTTAGAGTGCCGAGTTATTCACTGCGCATGAAGAAATGACCACCTCCAACGTTTGGTTTATGTTTAATAAGAATTTTTAATTTTATTGCTTAAATCGCATTTTCTCGGCGAGCTGAGCACTTTTTCTGAATTGTGCCGCTCCCGTCACTCTGGTTAGGTTGGCATCGAAAAAAACGCTCTCGGGTGCTTTAGAGTGCCGAGTTTATTACTGCGCATTAGGAAATGACCACCTCCAACGTTTGGTTTATGTTTTATAAGCATTTTTAATTTTATTGCTTAAATCGCATTTTCTCGGCGAGCTGAGCGCTTTTTCTGAATTGTGCCGCTCCCGTCACTCTGGTTAGGTTGGCATCGAAAAAAACGATCTCGGGTGCTTTAGAGTGCCGAGTTTATTACTGCGCATTAAGAAATGACCACCTCCAACGTTTGGTTTATGTTTTATAAGCATTTTTAATTTTATTGCTTAAATCGCATTTTCTCGGCGAGCTGAGCACTTTTTCTGACTTGTGCCGCTCCCGTCACTCTGGTTAGGTTGGCATCGAAAAAAACGCTCTCGGGTGCTCTAGAGTGCCGAGTTTATTACTGCGCATTGAGAAATGACCACCTCCAACGTTTGGTTTATGTTTTATAAGCATTTTTAATTTTATTGCTTAAATCGCATTTTCTCGGCGAGCTGAGCACTTTTTCTGAATTGTGCCGCTCCCGTCACTCTGGTTAGGTTGGCATCGAAAAAAACGCTCTCGGGTGCTTTAGAGTGCCGAGTTTATTACTGCGCATTAAGAAATGACCACCTCCAACGTTTGGTTTATGTTTTATAAGCATTTTTTATTTTATTGCTTAAATCGCATTTTCTCGGCGAGCTGAGCGCTTTTTCTGAATTGTGCCGCTCCCGTCACTCTGGTTAGGTTGGCATCGAAAAAAACGCTCTCGGGTGCTTTAGAGTGCCGAGTTTATCACTGCGCATGATGAAATGACCACCTCCAACGTTTGGTTTATGTTTTATAAGCATTTTTAATTTTATTGCTTAAATCGCATTTTCTCGGCGAGCTGAGCGCTTTTTCTGAATTGTGCCGCTCCCGTAACTCTGGTTAGGTTGGCATCGAAAAAAACGCTCTCGGGTGCTTTAGAGTGCCGAGTTTATCACTGCGCATGAAGAAATGACCACTTCCAACGTTTGGTTTATGTTTTATAAGCATTTTTAATTTTATTGCTTAAATCGCATTTTCTCGGCGAGCTGAGCACTTTTTCTGACTTGTGCCGCTCCCGTCACTCTGGTTAGGTTGGCATCGAAAAGAACGCTCTCGGGTGCTCTAGAGTGCCGAGTTTATTACTGCGCATTAAGAAATGACCACCTCCAACGTTTGGTTTATGTTTTATAAGCATTTTTAATTTTATTGCTTAAATCGCATTTTCTCGGCGAGCTGAGCACTTTTTCTGAATTGTGCCGCTCCCGTCACTCTGGTTAGGTTGGCATCGAAAAAAACGCTCTCGGGTGCTTTAGAGTGCCGAGTTTATTACTGCGCATTAAGAAATGACCACCTCCAACGTTTGGTTTATGTTTTATAAGCATTTTTAATTTTATTGCTTAAATCGCATTTTCTCGGCGAGCTGAGCACTTTTTCTGAATTGTGCCGCTCCCGTCACTCTGGTTAGGTTGGCATCGAAAAAAACGCTCTCGGGTGCTTTAGAGTGCCGAGTTATTCACTGCGCATGAAGAAATGACCACCTCCAACGTTTGGTTTATGTTTTATAAGCATTTTTAATTTTATTGCTTAAATCGCATTTTCTCGGCGAGCTGAGCACTTTTTCTGAATTGTGCCGCTCCCGTCACTCTGGTTAGGTTGGCATCGAAAAAAACGCTCTCGGGTGCTTTAGAGTGCCGAGTTTATCACTGCGCATGAAGAAATGACCACCTCCAACGTTTGGTTTATGTTTTATAAGCATTTTTAATTTTATTGCTTAAATCGCATTTTCTCGGCGAGCTGAGCGCTTTTTCTGAATTGTGCCGCTCCCGTCACTCTGGTTAGGTTGGCATCGAAAAAAACGCTCTCGGGTGCTTTAGAGTGCCGAGTTATTCACTGCGCATGAAGAAATGACCACCTCCAATGTTTGGTTTATGTTTAATAAGCATTTTTAATTTTATTGCTTAAATCGCATTTTCTCGGCGAGCTGAGCGCTTTTTCTGAATTGTGCCGCTCCCGTCACTCTGGTTAGGTTGGCATCGAAAAAAACGCTCTCGGGTGCTTTAGAGTGCCGAGTTATTCACTGCGCATGAAGAAATGACCACCTCCAACGTTTGGTTTATGTTTAATAAGCATTTTTAATTTTATTGCTGAAATCGCATTTTCTCGGCGAGCTGAGCACTTTTTCTGAATTGTGCCACTCCCGTCACTCTGGTTAGGTTGGCATCGAAAAAAACGCTATCGGGTGCTTTAGAGTGCCGAGTTATTCACTGCGCATGAAGAAATGACCACCTCCAACGTTTGGTTTATGTTTAATAAGCATTTTTAATTTTATTGCTTAAATCGCATTTTCTCGGCGAGCTGAGCACTTTTTCTGAATTGTGCCGCTCCCGTCACTCTGGTTAGGTTGGCATCGAAAAAAACGCTCTCGGGTGCTTTAGAGTGCCGAGTTATTCACTGCGCATGAAGAAATGACCACCTCCAATGTTTGGTTTATGTTTAATAAGCATTTTTAATTTTATTGCTTAAATCGCATTTTCTCGGCGAGCTGAGCGCTTTTTCTGAATTGTGCCGCTCCCGTCACTCTGGTTAGGTTGGCATCGAAAAAAACGCTCTCGGGTGCTTTAGAGTGCCGAGTTTATCACTGCGCATGAAGAAATGACCACTTCCAACGTTTGGTTTATGTTTTATAAGCATTTTTAATTTTATTGCTTAAATCGCATTTTCTCGGCGAGCTGAGCACTTTTTCTGACTTGTGCCGCTCCCGTCACTCTGGTTAGGTTGGCATCGAAAAAAACGCTCTCGGGTGCTCTAGAGTGCCAAGTTTATTACTGCGCATTAAGAAATGACCACCTCCAACGTTTGGTTTATGTTTTATAAGCATTTTTAATTTTATTGCTTAAATCGCATTTTCTCGGCGAGCTGAGCACTTTTTCTGAATTGTGCCGCTCCCGTCACTCTGGTTAGGTTGGCATCGAAAAAAACGCTCTCGGGTGCTTTAGAGTGCCGAGTTTATTACTGCGCATTAAGAAATGACCACCTCCAACGTTTGGTTTATGTTTTATAAGCATTTTTAATTTTATTGCTTAAATCGCATTTTCTCGGCGAGCTGAGCACTTTTTCTGAATTGTGCCGCTCCCGTCACTCTGGTTAGGTTGGCATCGAAAAAAACGCTCTCGGGTGCTTTAGAGTGCCGAGTTATTCACTGCGCATGAAGAAATGACCACCTCCAACGTTTGGTTTATGTTTTATAAGCATTTTTAATTTTATTGCTTAAATCGCATTTTCTCGGCGAGCTGAGCACTTTTTCTGAATTGTGCCGCTCCCGTCACTCTGGTTAGGTTGGCATCGAAAAAAACGCTCTCGGGTGCTTTAGAGTGCCGAGTTTATCACTGCGCATGAAGAAATGACCACCTCCAACGTTTGGTTTATGTTTTATAAGCATTTTTAATTTTATTGCTTAAATCGCATTTTCTCGGCGAGCTGAGCGCTTTTTCTGAATTGTGCCACTCCCGTCACTCTGGTTAGGTTGGCATCGAAAAAAACCCTCTCGGGTGCTTTAGAGTGCCGAGTTATTCACTGCGCATGAAGAAATGACCACCTCCAATGTTTGGTTTATGTTTAATAAGCATTTTTAATTTTATTGCTTAAATCGCATTTTCTCGGCGAGCTGAGCGCTTTTTCTGAATTGTGCCGCTCCCGTCACTCTGGTTAGGTTGGCATCGAAAAAAACGCTCTCGGGTGCTTTAGAGTGCCGAGTTATTCACTGCGCATGAAGAAATGACCACCTCCAACGTTTGGTTTATGTTTAATAAGAATTTTTAATTTTATTGCTTAAATCGCATTTTCTCGGCGAGCTGAGCACTTTTTCTGAATTGTGCCGCTCCCGTCACTCTGGTTAGGTTGGCATCGAAAAAAACGCTCTCGGGTGCTTTAGAGTGCCGAGTTTATTACTGCGCATTAGGAAATGACCACCTCCAACGTTTGGTTTATGTTTTATAAGCATTTTTAATTTTATTGCTTAAATCGCATTTTCTCGGCGAGCTGAGCGCTTTTTCTGAATTGTGCCGCTCCCGTCACTCTGGTTAGGTTGGCATCGAAAAAAACGATCTCGGGTGCTTTAGAGTGCCGAGTTTATTACTGCGCATTAAGAAATGACCACCTCCAACGTTTGGTTTATGTTTTATAAGCATTTTTAATTTTATTGCTTAAATCGCATTTTCTCGGCGAGCTGAGCACTTTTTCTGACTTGTGCCGCTCCCGTCACTCTGGTTAGGTTGGCATCGAAAAAAACGCTCTCGGGTGCTCTAGAGTGCCGAGTTTATTACTGCGCATTGAGAAATGACCACCTCCAACGTTTGGTTTATGTTTTATAAGCCATTTTAATTTTATTGCTTAAATCGCATTTTCTCGGCGAGCTGAGCACTTTTTCTGAATTGTGCCGCTCCCGTCACTCTGGTTAGGTTGGCATCGAAAAAAACGCTCTCGGGTGCTTTAGAGTGCCGAGTTTATTACTGCGCATTAAGAAATGACCACCTCCAACGTTTGGTTTATGTTTTATAAGCATTTTTAATTTTATTGCTTAAATCGCATTTTCTCGGCGAGCTGAGCGCTTTTTCTGAATTGTGCCGCTCCCGTCACTCTGGTTAGGTTGGCATCGAAAAAAACGCTCTCGGGTGCTTTAGAGTGCCGAGTTATTCACTGCGCATGAAGAAATGACCACCTCCAATGTTTGGTTTATGTTTAATAAGCATTTTTAATTTTATTGCTTAAATCGCATTTTCTCGGCGAGCTGAGCGCTTTTTCTGAATTGTGCCGCTTCCGTCACTCTGGTTAGGTTGGCATCGAAAAAAACGCTCTCGGGTGCTTTAGAGTGCCGAGTTATTCACTGCGCATGAAGAAGTGACCACCTCCAACGTTTGGTTTATGTTTAATAAGCATTTTTAATTTTATTGCTTAAATCGCATTTTCTCGGCGAGCTGAGCACTTTTTCTGAATTGTGCCGCTCCCGTCACTCTGGTTAGGTTGGCATCGAAAAAAACGCTCTCGGGTGCTTTAGAGTGCCGAGTTATTCACTGCGCACGAAGAAATGACCACCTCCAACGTTTGGTTTATAGTTTATAAGCATTTTTAATTTTATTGCTTAAATCGCATTTTCTCGGCGAGCTGAGCACTTTTTCTGAATTGTGCCGCTCCCGTCACTCTGGTTAGGTTGGCATCGAAAAAAACGCTCTCGGGTGCTTTAGAGTGCCGAGTTATTCACTGCGCACGAAGAAATGACCACCTCCAACGTTTGGTTTATAGTTTATAAGCATTTTTAATTTTATTGCTTAAATCGCATTTTCTCGGCGAGCTGAGCGCTTTTTCTTGTGCTGCTCCCGTCACTCTGGTTAGGTTGGCATAGAAAAAAACGCTCTCGGGTGCTTTAGAGTGCCGAGTTTATTACTGCGCATTAAGAAATGACCACCTCCAACGTTTGGTTTATGTTTTATAAGCATTTTTAATTTTATTGCTTAAATCGCATTTTCTCGGCGAGCTGAGCACTTTTTCTGAATTGTGCCGCTCCCGTCACTCTGGTTAGGTTGGCATCGAAAAAAACGCTCTCGGGTGCTTTAGAGTGCCGAGTTATTCACTGCGCATGAAGAAATGACCACCTCCAACGTTTGGTTTATGTTTAATAAGCATTTTTAATTTTATTGCTTAAATCGCATTTTCTCGGCGAGCTGAGCACTTTTTCTGAATTGTGCCGCTCCCGTCACTCTGGTTAGGTTGGCATCGAAAAAAACGCTCTCGGGTGCTTTAGAGTGCCGAGTTTATTACTGCGCATTAGGAAATGACCACCTCCAACGTTTGGTTTATGTTTTATAAGCATTTTTAATTTTATTGCTTAAATCGCATTTTCTCGGCGAGCTGAGCGCTTTTTCTGAATTGTGCCGCTCCCGTCACTCTGGTTAGGTTGGCATCGAAAAAAACGCTCTCGGGTGCTTTAGAGTGCCGAGTTTATTACTGCGCATTAAGAAATGACCACCTCCAACGTTTGGTTTATGTTTTATAAGCATTTTTTATTTTATTGCTTAAATCGCATTTTCTCGGCGAGCTGAGCACTTTTTCTGAATTGTGCCGCTCCCGTCACTCTGGTTAGGTTGGCATCGAAAAAAACGCTCTCGGGTGCTTTAGAGTGCCGAGTTTATTACTGCGCATTGAGAAATGACCACCTCCAACGTTTGGTTTATGTTTTATAAGCATTTTTAATTTTATTGCTTAAATCGCATTTTCTCGGCGAGCTGAGCACTTTTTCTGAATTGTGCCGCTCCCGTCACTCTGGTTAGGTTGGCATCGAAAAAAACGCTCTCGGGTGCTTTAGAGTGCCGAGTTTATTACTGCGCATTAAGAAATGACCACCTCCAACGTTTGGTTTATGTTTTATAAGCATTTTTAATTTTATTGCTTAAATCGCATTTTCTCGGCGAGCTGAGCGCTTTTTCTGAATTGTGCCGCTCCCGTCACTCTGGTTAGGTTGGCATCGAAAAAAACGCTCTCGGGTGCTTTAGAGTGCCGAGTTTATCACTGCGCATGAAGAAATGACCACCTCCAACGTTTGGTTTATGTTTTATAAGCATTTTTAATTTTATTGCTTAAATCGCATTTTCTCGGCGAGCTGAGCACTTTTTCTGAATTGTGCCGCTCCCGTCACTCTGGTTAGGTTGGCATCGAAAAAAAACGCTCTCGGGTGCTTTAGAGTGCCGAGTTTATTACTGCGCATTAAGAAATGACCACCTCCAACGTTTGGTTTATGTTTTATAAGCATTTTTAATTTTATTGCTTAAATCGCATTTTCTCGGCGAGCTGAGCGCTTTTTCTGAATTGTGCCGCTCCCGTCACTCTGGTTAGGTTGGCATCGAAAAAAACGCTCTCGGGTGCTTTAGAGTGCCGAGTTATTCACTGCGCATGAAGAAATGACCACCTCCAACGTTTGGTTTATGTTTTATAAGCATTTTTAATTTTATTGCTTAAATCGCATTTTCTCGGCGAGCTGAGCACTTTTTCTGAATTGTGCCGCTCCCGTCACTCTGGTTAGGTTGGCATCGAAAAAAACGCTCTCGGGTGCTTTAGAGTGCCGAGTTATTCACTGCGCATGAAGAAATGACCACCTCCAACGTTTGGTTTATGTTTTATAAGCATTTTTAATTTTATTGCTTAAATCGCATTTTCTCGGCGAGCTGAGCGCTTTTTCTGAATTGTGCCGCTCCCGTCACTCTGGTTAGGTTGGCATCGAAAAAAACGCTCTCGGGTGCTTTAGAGTGCCGAGTTATTCACTGCGCATGAAGAAATGACCACCTCCAACGTTTGGTTTATGTTTAATAAGCATTTTTAATTTTATTGCTTAAATCGCATTTTCTCGGCGAGCTGAGCGCTTTTTCTGAATTGTGCCGCTCCCGTCACTCTGGTTAGGTTGGCATCGAAAAAAACGCTCTCGGGTGCTTTAGAGTGCCGAGTTATTCACTGCGCATGAAGAAATGACCACCTCCAACGTTTGGTTTATGTTTAATAAGCATTTTTAATTTTATTGCTTAAATCGCATTTTCTCGGCGAGCTGAGCACTTTTTCTGAATTGTGCCGCTCCCGTCACTCTGGTTAGGTTGGCATCGAAAAAAACGCTCTCGGGTGCTTTAGAGTGCCGAGTTTATTACTGCGCATTAAGAAATGACCACCTCCAACGTTTGGTTTATGTTTTATAAGCATTTTTAATTTTATTGCTTAAATCGCATTTTCTCGGCGAGCTGAGCACTTTTTCTGAATTGTGCCGCTCCCGTCACTCTGGTTAGGTTGGCATCGAAAAAAACGCTCTCGGGTGCTTTAGAGTGCCGAGTTATTCACTGCGCACGAAGAAATGACCACCTCCAACGTTTGGTTTATAGTTTATAAGCATTTTTAATTTTATTGCTTAAATCGCATTTTTTGGCGAGCTGAGCGCTTTTTCTTGTGCCGCTCCCGTCACTCTGGTTAGGTTGGCATAGAAAAAAACGCTCTCGGGTGCTTTAGAGTGCCGAGTTTATTACTGCGCATTAAGAAATGACCACCTCCAACGTTTGGTTTATGTTTTATAAGCATTTTTAATTGTATTGCTTAAATCGCATTTTCTCGGCGAGCTGAGCACTTTTTCTGAATTGTGCCGCTCCCGTCACTCTGGTTAGGTTGGCATCGAAAAAAACGCTCTCGGGTGCTTTAGAGTGCCGAGTTATTCACTGCGCATGAAGAAATGACCACCTCCAACGTTTGGTTTATGTTTAATAAGCATTTTTAATTTTATTGCTTGAATCGCATTTTCTCGGCGAGCTGAGCACTTTTTCTGAATTGTGCCGCTCCCGTCACTCTGGTTAGGTTGGCATCGAAAAAAACGCTCTCGGGTGCTTTAGAGTGCCGAGTTTATCACTGCGCATGAAGAAATTACCACCTCCAACGTTTGGTTTATGTTTTATAAGCATTTTTAATTTTATTGCTTAAATCGCATTTTCTCGGCGAGCTGAGCGCTTTTTCTGAATTGTGCCGCTCCCGTCACTCTGGTTAGGTTGGCATCGAAAAAAACGCTCTCGGGTGCTTTAGAGTGCCGAGTTTATCACTGCGCATGAAGAAATGACCACCTCCAACGTTTGGTTCATGTTTTATAAGCATTTTTAATTTTATTGCTTAAATCGCATTTTCTCGGCGAGCTGAGCACTTTTTCTGAATTGTGCCGCTCCCGTCACTCTGGTTAGGTTGGCATCGAAAAAAACGCTCTCGGGTGCTTTAGAGTGCCGAGTTATTCACTGCGCATGAAGAAATGACCACCTCCAACGTTTGGTTTATGTTTAATAAGCATTTTTAATTTTATTGCTTAAATCGCATTTTCTCGGCGAGCTGAGCGCTTTTTCTGAATTGTGCCGCTCCCGTCACTCTGGTTAGGTTGGCATCGAAAAAAACGCTCTCGGGTGCTTTAGAGTGCCGAGTTATTCACTGCGCATGAAGAAATGACCACCTCCAACGTTTGGTTTATGTTTAATAAGCATTTTTAATTTTATTGCTTAAATCGCATTTTCTCGGCGAGCTGAGCACTTTTTCTGAATTGTGCCGCTCCCGTCACTCTGGTTAGGTTGGCATCGAAAAAAACGCTCTCGGGTGCTTTAGAGTGCCGAGTTTATTACTACGCATTAAGAAATGACCACCTCCAACGTTTGGTTTATGTTTTATAAGCATTTTTAATTTTATTGCTTAAATCGCATTTTCTCGGCGAGCTGAGCACTTTTTCTGAATTGTGCCGCTCCCGTCACTCTGGTTAGGTTGGCATCGAAAAAAACGCTCTCGGGTGCTTTAGAGTGCCGAGTTATTCACTGCGCACGAAGAAATGACCACCTCCAACGTTTGGTCTATGTTTTATAAGCATTTTTAATTTTATTGCTTAAATCGCATTTTCTCGGCGAGCTGAGCGCTTTTTCTGAATTGTGCCGCTCCCGTCACTCTGGTTAGGTTGGCATCGAAAAAAACGCTCTCGGGTGCTTTAGAGTGCCGAGTTTATTACTGCGCATTAAGAAATGACCACCTCCAACGTTTGGTTTATGTTTTATAAGCATTTTTAATTTTATTGCTTAAATCGCATTTTCTCGGCGAGCTGAGCACTTTTTCTGAATTGTGCCGCTCCCGTCACTCTGGTTAGGTTGGCATCGAAAAAAACGCTCTCGGGTGCTTTAGAGTGCCGAGTTTATTACTGCGCATTAAGAAATGACCACCTCCAACGTTTGGTTTATGTTTTATAAGCATTTTTAATTGTATTGCTTAAGTCGCATTTTCTCGGCGAGCTGAGCACTTTTTCTGAATTGTGCCGCTCCCGTCACTCTGGTTAGGTTGGCATCGAAAAAAACGCTCTCGGGTGCTTTAGAGTGCCGAGTTTATCACTGCGCATGAAGAAATGACCACCTCCAACGTTTGGTTTATGTTTTATAAGCATTTTTAATTTTATTGCTTAAATCGCATTTTCTCGGCGAGCTGAGCACTTTTTCTGAATTGTGCCGCTCCCGTCACTCTGGTTAGGTTGGCATCGAAAAAAACGCTCTCGGGTGCTTTAGAGTGCCGAGTTTATCACTGCGCATGAAGAAATGATCACCTCCAACGTTTGGTTTATGTTTTATAAGCATTTTTAAATTTATTGCTTAAATCGCATTTTCTCGGCGAGCTGAGCGCTTTTTCTGAATTGTGCCGCTCCCGTCACTCTGGTTAGGTTGGCATCGAAAAAAACGCTCTCGGGTGCTTTAGAGTGCCGAGTTATTCACTGCGCATGAAGAAATGACCACCTCCAACGTTTGGTTTATGTTTTATAAGCATTTTTAGTTTTATTGCTTAAATCGCATTTTCTCGGCGAGCTGAGCACTTTTTCTGAATTGTGCCGCTCCCGTCACTCTGGTTAGGTTGGCATCGAAAAAAACGCTCTCGGGTGCTTTAGAGTGCCGAGTTTATCACTGCGCATGAAGAAATGACCACCTCCAACGTTTGGTTTATGTTTAATAAGCATTTTTAATTTTATTGCTTAAATCGCATTTTCTCGGCCAGCTGAGCACTTTTTCTGAATTGTGCCGCTCCCGTCACTCTGGTTAGGTTGGCATCGAAAAAAACGCTCTCGGGTGCTTTAGAGTGCCGACTTTATCACTGCGCATGAAGAAATGACCACCTCCAACGTTTGGTTTATGTTTTATAAGCATTTTTAATTTTATTGCTTAAATCGCATTTTCTCGGCGAGCTGAGCACTTTTTCTGAATTGTGCCGCTCCCGTCACTCTGGTTAGGTTGGCATCGAAAAAAACGCTCTCGGGTGCTTTAGAGTGCCGAGTTTATTACTGCGCATTAAGAAATGACCACCTCCAACGTTTGGTTTATGTTTTATAAGCATTTTTAATTTTATTGCTTGAATCGCATTTTCTCGGCGAGCTGAATTGTGCCGCTCCCGTCACTCGTTAGGTTGGCATCGAAAAAAACGCTCTCGGGTGCTTTAGAGTGCCGAGTTATTCACTGCGCATGAAGAAATGACCACCTCCAACGTTTGGTTTATGTTTAATAAGCATTTTTAATTTTATTGCTAAAATCGCATTTTCTCGGCGAGCTGAGCGCTTTTTCTGAATTGTGCCGCTCCCGTCACTCTGGTTAGGTTGGCATCGAAAAAAACGCTCTCGGGTGCTTTAGAGTGCCGAGTTATTCACTGCGCATGAAGAAATGGCCACCTCCAACGTTTGGTTTATGTTTAATAAGCATTTTTAATTTTATTGCTTAAATCGCATTTTCTCGGCGAGCTGAGCACTTTTTCTGAATTGTGCCGCTCCCGTCACTCTGGTTAGGTTGGCATCGAAAAAAACGCTCTCGGGTGCTTTAGAGTGCCGAGTTTATTAATGCGCATTAAGAAATGACCACCTCCAACGTTTGGTTTATGTTTTATAAGCATTTTTAATTTTATTGCTTAAATCGCATTTTCTCGGCGAGCTGAGCACTTTTTCTGAATTGTGCCGCTCCCGTCACTCTGGTTAGGTTGGCATCGAAAAAAACGCTCTCGGGTGCTTTAGAGTGCCGAGTTATTCACTGCGCACGAAGAAATGACCACCTCCAACGTTTGGTTTATGTTTTATAAGCGTTTTTAATTTTATTGCTTAAATCGCATTTTCTCGGCGAGCTGAGCGCTTTTTCTGAATTGTGCCGCTCCCGTCACTCTGGTTAGGTTGGCATCGAAAAAAACGCTATCGGGTGCTTTAGAGTGCCGAGTTTATTACTGCGCATTAAGAAATGACCACCTCCAACGTTTGGTTTATGTTTTATAAGCATTTTTAATTTTATTGCTTAAATCGCATTTTCTCGGCGAGCTGAGCACTTTTTCTGAATTGTGCCGCTCCCGTCACTCTGGTTAGGTTGGCATCGAAAAAAACGCTCTCGGGTGCTTTAGAGTGCCAAGTTTATTACTGCGCATTAAGAAATGACCACCTCAACGTTTGGTTTATGTTTTATAAGCATTTTTAATTTTATTGCTTAAATCGCATTTTCTCGGCGAGCTGAGCACTTTTTCTGAATTGTGCCGCTCCCGTCACTCTGGTTAGGTTGGCATCGAAAAAAACGCTCTCGGGTGCTTTAGAGTGCCGAGTTTATTACTGCGCATTAAGAAATGACCACCTCCAACGTTTGGTTTATGTTTTATAAGCATTTTTAATTTTATTGCTTAAATCGCATTTTCTCGGCGAGCTGAGCACTTTTTCTGAATTGTGCCGCTCCCGTCACTCTGGTTAGGTTGGCATCGAAAAAAACGCTCTCGGGTGCTTTAGAGTGCCGAGTTATTCACTGCGCATGAAGAAATGACCACCTCCAACGTTTGGTTTATGTTTTATAAGCATTTTTAGTTTTATTGCTTAAATCGCAATTTCTCGGCGAGCTGAGCACTTTTTCTGAATTGTGCCGCTCCCGTCACTCTGGTTAGGTTGGCATCGAAAAAAACGCTCTCGGGTGCTTTAGAGTGCCGAGTTTATCACTGCGCATGAAGAAATGACCACCTCCAACGTTTGGTTTATGTTTAATAAGCATTTTTAATTTTATTGCTTAAATCGCATTTTCTCGGCGAGCTGAGCACTTTTTCTGAATTGTGCCGCTCCCGTCACTCTGGTTAGGTTGGCATCGAAAAAAACGCTCTCGGGTGCTTTAGAGTGCCGACTTTATCACTGCGCATGAAGAAATGACCACCTCCAACGTTTGGTTTATGTTTTATAAGCATTTTTAATTTTATTGCTTAAATCGCATTTTCTCGGCGAGCTGAGCACTTTTTCTGAATTGTGCCGCTCCAATCACTCTGGTTAGGTTGGCATCGCAAAAAACGCTCACGGGTGCTTTAGAGTGCCGAGTTTATTACTGCGCATTAAGAAATGACCACCTCCAACGTTTGGTTTATGTTTTATAAGCATTTTTAATTTTATTGCTTAAATCGCATTTTCTCGGCGAGCTGAGCACTTTTTCTGAATTGTGCCGCTCCCGTCACTCTGGTTAGGTTGGAATCGAAAAAAACGCTCTCGGGTGCTTTAGAGTGCCGAGTTATTCACTGCGCATGAAGAAATGACCACCTCCAACGTTTGGTTTATGTTTTATAAGCATTTTTAATTTTATTGCTTAAATCGCATTTTCTCGGCGAGCTGAGCACTTTTTCTGAATTGTGCCGCTCCCGTCACTCTGGTTAGGTTGGCATCGAAAAAAACGCTCTCGGGTGCTTTAGAGTGCCGAGTTTATCACTGCGCATGAAGAAATGACCACCTCCAACGTTTGGTTTATGTTTTATAAGCATTTTAAAATTTATTGCTTAAATCGCATTTTCTCGGCGAGCTGAGCGCTTTTTCTGAATTGTGCCGCTCCCGTCACTCTGGTTAGGTTGGCATCGAAAAAACGCTCTCGGGTGCTTTAGAGTGCCGAGTTTATTACTGCGCATTAAGAAATGACCACCTCCAACGTTTGGTTTATGTTTTATAAGCATTTTTAATTTTATTGCTGAAATCGCATTTTCTCGGCGAGCTGAGCACTTTTTCTGAATTGTGCCACTCCCGTCACTCTGGTTAGGTTGGCATCGAAAAAAACGCTATCGGGTGCTTTAGAGTGCCGAGTTATTCACTGCGCATGAAGAAATGACCACCTCCAACGTTTGGTTTATGTTTAATAAGCATTTTTAATTTTATTGCTTAAATCGCATTTTCTCGGCGAGCTGAGCACTTTTTCTGAATTGTGCCGCTCCCGTCACTCTGGTTAGGTTGGCATCGAAAAAAACGCTCTCGGGTGCTTTAGAGTGCCGAGTTATTCACTGCGCATGAAGAAATGACCACCTCCAACGTTTGGTTTATGTTTAATAAGCATTTTTAATTTTATTGCTTGAATCGCATTTTCTCGGCGAGCTGAGCACTTTTTCTGAATTGTGCCGCTCCCGTCACTCTGGTTAGGTTGGCATCGAAAAAAACGCTCTCGGGTGCTTTAGAGTGCCGAGTTTATCACTGCGCATGAAGAAATGACCACCTCCAACGTTTGGTTTATGTTTTATAAGCATTTTTAATTTTATTGCTTAAATCGCATTTTCTCGGCGAGCTGAGCACTTTTTCTGAATTGTGCCGCTCCCGTCACTCTGGTTAGTTTGGCATCGAAAAAAACGCTCTCGGGTGCTTTAGAGTGCCGAGTTATTCACTGCGCATGAAGAAATGACCACCTCCAACGTTTGGTTTATGTTTTATAAGCATTTTTAATTTTATTGCTTAAATCGCATTTTCTCGGCGAGCTGAGCGCTTTTTCTGAATTGTGCCGCTCCCGTCACTCTGGTTAGGTTGGCATCGAAAAAACGCTCTCGGGTGCTTTAGAGTGCCGAGTTATTCACTGCGCATGAAGAAATGACCACCTCCAACGTTTGGTTTATGTTTTATAAGCATTTTTAGTTTTATTGCTTAAATCGCATTTTCTCGGCGAGCTGAGCACTTTTTCTGAATTGTGCCGCTCCCGTCACTCTGGTTAGGTTGGCATCGAAAAAAACGCTCTCGGGTGCTTTAGAGTGCCGAGTTTATCACTGCGCATGAAGAAATGACCACCTCCAACGTTTGGTTTATGTTTAATAAGCATTTTTAATTTTATTGCTTAAATCGCATTTTCTCGGCGAGCTGAGCACTTTTTCTGAATTGTGCCACTCCCGTCACTCTGGTTAGGTTGGCATCGAAAAAAACGCTCTCGGGTGCTTTAGAGTGCCGACTTTATCACTGCGCATGAAGAAATGACCACCTCCAACATTTGGTTTATGTTTTATAAGCATTTTTAATTTTATTGCTTAAATCGCATTTTCTCGGCGAGCTGAGCACTTTTTCTGAATTGTGCCGCTCCCGTCACTCTGGTTAGGTTGGCATCGAAATAAACGCTCACGGGTGCTTTAGAGTGCCGAGTTTATTACTGCGAATTAAGAAATACCACCTCCAACGTTTGGTTTATGTTTTATAAGCATTTTTAATTTTATTGCTTAAATCGCATTTTCTCGGCGAGCTGAGCACTTTTTCTGAATTGTGCCGCTCCCGTCACTCTGGTTAGGTTGGCATCGAAAAAAACGCTCTCGGGTGCTTTAGAGTGCCGAGTTATTCACTGCGCATGAAGAAATGACCACCTCCAACGTTTTGTTTATGTTTTATAAACATTTTTAATTTTATTGCTTAAATCGCATTTTCTCGGCGAGCTGAGCACTTTTTCTGAATTGTGCCGCTCCCGTCAGTCTGGTTAGGTTGGCATCGAAAAAAACGCTCTCGGGTGCTTTAGAGTGCCGAGTTTATCACTGCGCATGAAGAAATGACCACCTCCAACGTTTGGTTTATGTTTTATAAGCATTTTTAATTTTATTGCTTAAATCGCATTTTCTCGGCGAGCTGAGCGCTTTTTCTGAATTGTGCCGCTCCCGTCACTCTGGTTAGGTTGGCATCGAAAAAAACGCTCTCGGGTGCTTTAGAGTGCCGAGTTTATCACTGCGCATGAAGAAATGACCACCTCCAACGTTTGGTTTATGTTTTATAAGCATTTTTAATTTTATTGCTTAAATCGCATTTTCTCGGCGAGCTGAGCGCTTTTTCTGAATTGTGCCGCTCCCGTAACTCTGGTTAGGTTGGCATCGAAAAAACGCTCTCGGGTGCTTTAGAGTGCCGAGTTTATCACTGCGCATGAAGAAATGACCACTTCCAACGTTTGGTTTATGTTTTATAAGCATTTTTAATTTTATTGCTTAAATCGCATTTTCTCGGCGAGCTGAGCACTTTTTCTGAATTGTGCCGCTCCCGTCACTCTGGTTAGGTTGGTATCGAAAAAAACGCTCTCGGGTGCTTTAGAGTGCCGAGTTTATTACTGCGCATTAAGAAATGACCACCTCCAACGTTTGGTTTATGTTTTATAAGCATTTTTAATTTTAATGCTTAAATCGCATTTTCTCGGCGAGCTGAGCACTTTTTCTGAATTGTGCCGCTCCCGTCACTCTGGTTAGGTTGGCATCGAAAAAAACGCTCTCGGGTGCTTTAGAGTGCCGAGTTATTCACTGCGCATGAAGAAATGACCACCTCCAACGTTTGGTTTATGTTTTATAAGCATTTTTAATTTTATTGCTTAAATCGCATTTTCTCGGCGAGCTGAGCACTTTTTCTGAATTGTGCCGCTCCCGTCACTCTGGTTAGGTTGGCATCGAAAAAAACGCTCTCGGGTGCTTTAGAGTGCCGAGTTTATCACTGCGCATGAAGAAATGACCACCTCCAACGTTTGGTTTATGTTTTATAAGCATTTTTAATTTTATTGCTTAAATCGCATTTTCCCGGCGAGCTGAGCACTTTTTCTGAATTGTGCCGCTCCCGTCACTCTGGTTAGGTTGGCATCGAAAAAAACGCTCTCGGGTGCTTTAGAGTGCCGAGTTATTCACTGCGCATGAAGAAATGACTACCTCCAACGTTTGGTTTATGTTTTATAAGCATTTTTAATTTTATTGCTTAAATCGCATTTTCTCGGCGAGCTGAGCACTTTTTCTGAATTGTGCCGCTCCCGTCACTCTGGTTAGGTTGGCATCGAAAAAAACGCTCTCGGGTGCTTTAGAGTGCCGAGTTTATTACTGCGCATTAAGAAATGACCACCTCCAACGTTTGGTTTATGTTTTATAAGCATTTTTAATTTTATTGCTTAAATCGCATTTTCTCGGCGAGCTGAGCACTTTTTCTGAATTGTGCCGCTCCCGTCACTCTGGTTAGGTTGGCATTGAAAAAAACGCTCTCGGGTGCTTTAGAGTGCCGAGTTATTCACTGCGCATGAAGAAATGACCACCTCCAACGTTTGGTTTATGTTTTATAAGCATTTTTAATTTTATTGCTTAAATCGCATTTTCTCGGCGAGCTGAGCACTTTTTCTGAATTGTGCCGCTCCCGTCACTCTGGTTAGGTTGGCATCGAAAAAAACGCTCTCGGGTGCTTTAGAGTGCCGAGTTTATCACTGCGCATGAAGAAATGACCACCTCCAACGTTTGGTTTATGTTTTATAAGCATTTTTAATTTTATTGCTTAAATCGCATTTTCTCGGCGAGCTGAGCGCTTTTTCTGAATTGTGCCGCTCCCGTCAATCTGGTTAGGTTGGCATCGAAAAAAACGCTCTCGGGTGCTTTAGAGTGCCGAGTTATTCACTGCGCATGAAGAAATGACCACCTCCAACGTTTGGTTTATGTTTTATAAGCATTTTTAATTTTATTGCTTAAATCGCATTTTCTCGGCGAGCTGAGCACTTTTTCTGAATTGTGCCGCTCCCGTCACTCTGGTTAGGTTGGCATCGAAAAAAACGCTCTCGGGTGCTTTAGAGTGCCGAGTTTATCACTGCGCATGAAGAAATGACCACCTCCAACGTTTGGTTTATGTTTAATAAGCATTTTTAATTTTATTGCTTTAATCGCATTTTCTCGGCGAGCTGAGCACTTTTTCTGAATTGTGCCGCTCCCGTCACTCTGGTTAGGTTGGCATCGAAAAAAACGCTCTCGGGTGCTTTAGAGTGCCGAGTTATTCACTGCGCATGAAGAAATGACCACCTCCAACGTTTGGTTTATGTTTTATAAGCATTTTTAATTTTATTGCTTAAATCGCATTTTCTCGGCGAGCTGAGCACTTTTTCTGAATTGTGCCGCTCCCGTCACTCTGGTTAGGTTGGCATCGAAAAAAACGCTCTCGGGTGCTTTAGAGTGCCGAGTTTATTACTGCGCATTAAGAAATGACCACCTCCAACGTTTGGTTTATGTTTTATAAGCATTTTTAATTTTATTGCTTAAATCGCATTTTCTCGGCGAGCTGAGCACTTTTTCTGAATTGTGCCGCTCCCGTCACTCTGGTTAGGTTGGCATCGAAAAAAACGCTCTCGGGTGCTTTAGAGTGCCGAGTTATTCACTGCGCATGAAGAAATGACCACCTCCAACGTTTGGTTTATGTTTTATAAGCATTTTTAATTTTATTGCTTAAATCGCATTTTCTCGGCGAGCTGAGCACTTTTTCTGAATTGTGCCGCTCCCGTCACTCTGGTTAGGTTGGCATCGAAAAAAACGCTCTCGGGTGCTTTAGAGTGCCGAGTTTATTACTGCGCATTAAGAAATGACCACCTCCAACGTTTGGTTTATGTTTAATAAGCATTTTTAATTTTATTGCTTAAATCGCATTTTCTCGGCGAGCTGAGCACTTTTTCTGAATTGTGCCGCTCCCGTCACTCTGGTTAGGTTGGCATCGAAAAAAACGCTCTCGGGTGCTTTAGAGTGCCGAGTTATTCACTGCGCATGAAGAAATGACCACCTCCAACGTTTGGTTTATGTTTTATAAGCATTTTAAATTTTATTGCTTAAATCGCATTTTCTCCGCGAGCTGAGCACTTTTTCTGAATTGTGCCGCTCCCGTCACTCTGGTTAGGTTGGCATTGAAAAAAACGCTCTCGGGTGCTTTAGAGTGCCGAGTTTATCACTGCGCATGAAGAAATGACCACCTCCAACGTTTGGTTTATGTTTTATAAGCATTTTTAATTTTATTGCTTGAATCGCATTTTCTCGGCGAGCTGAGCACTTTTTCTGAATTGTGCCGCTCCCGTCACTCTGGTTAGGTTGGCATCGAAAAAAACGCTCTCGGGTGCTTTAGAGTGCCGAGTTTATCACTGCGCATGAAGAAATGACCACCTCCAACGTTTGGTTTATGTTTTATAAGCATTTTTAATTTTATTGCTTAAATCGCATTTTCTCGGCGAGCTGAGCACTTTTTCTGAATTGTGCCGCTCCCGTCACTCTGGTTAGGTTGGCATCGAAAAAAACGCTCTCGGGTGCTTTAGAGTGCCGAGTTTATCACTGCGCATGAAGAAATGACCACCTCCAACGTTTGGTTTATGTTTTATAAGCATTTTTAATTTTATTGCTTAAATCGCATTTTCTCGGCGAGCTGAGCACTTTTTCTGAATTGTGCTGCTCCCGTCACTCTGGTTAGGTTGGCATAGTTATAGCGCTCTCGGGTGCTTTAGAGTGCCGAGTTTATCAGTGCGCATGAAGAAATGACCCCCTCCAACGTTTGGTTTATGTTTTATAAGCATTTTTAATTTTATTGCTTAAATCGCATTTTCTCGACGAGCTGAGCACTTTTTCTGAATGGTGCCGCTCCCGTCACTCTGGTTAGGTTGGCATAGTTATAGCGCTCTCGGGTACTTCAGAGTGCCGAGTTTATCACTGCGCATGAAGAAATGACCACCTGCAACGTTTGGTTTATGTTTTATTAGCATTTTTATTTTTATTGGTTAAATCGCATTTTCTCGACGAGGTAAGGACGTTTTCTGAATGGTTCCTCTCAAAGTCAAAATCAGCTTTATTGTCAATCTCTTCACATATCATACGGTTTTATGGAGCAGCTCACAAGCAGTATAGATAGGAATAGCTAAATGCCAAAAACAGTGCGGTTCCAGTGAGACTTGAACTCTGGTCACTGGGGTGAGAGCCCAGAGAACTAACCACTACACTATGGAACGCACGACATTACTACATGGAAGTTACGTATATGGTTTTATGGAGCAGCTCAAAAGCCAGTGTAGATAGGAATAGGTAAATGCTAAAATAGTAGAGGTTCCACTGAGACTTGAACTCTGGTCGCTGGAGTAAGTGTACAGAGCACTAACCACTACAGTATGGAAACCACACTATCACTTCATGGAAGTTACCTATACGGTTTTATGGAGCAGCTCACAAGCAAATGGTATAGTTAGGAATAGGTAAATGCCAAAACAGTTGGGGTTCCACTGAGACTTGAACGAAGGTCGTTGGAGTGAGAGTCCAGAGCACTTTCCACTACACTACAGAACACTTTTTCTTTTGGCATTTACGTATTCCTATCTATACTACCTATTCCTATACAATTTGCGTGTGAGCTGCTCCATAAAACCATATAAGTAACATCCATGAAATAATTTCGTGGGTGCCGTACTGTAGTGGTTTGTGCTGTGGAATCTCACCCCAGCGAACTGAGTTCAAGTCTCAGTGGAACTTCAACTATTTTGGCATTTACCTATTCCTATCTATACTATTTGCTTGTGAGCTGCTATAAAAAACCATATAGGTAAATTCCAAGGATTAATGGTGTGGGTTCCATACTGTATTGGTTAGTGCTCTGGACTCTCACCCCAGTGCCCTGAGTTCAAGTCTCAGTGGAACCTCAACCATTTTGGCATTTACCTATTCCTATCTTTGCTAGTTGCTTGTGAGCTGCTCCATAAAACCATATAGGTAACTTACATGGATTAATGGTGTGGATTCCATACCGTAGTGGTTAGTGCGCTGGACTCTCACCCCAGCAACCTGAGTTCAAGTCTCAGTGGAACCTCAACTATTTTGGCATTTAACTATTCCTATCTTTGCTAGTTGCTTGTGAGCTGCTCCATAAAACCATATAGGTAACTTACATGGAATAATGGTGTGGATTCCATACCGTAGTGGTTAGTGCGCTGGACTTTCACCCCAGCAACCTGAGTTCAAGTCTCAGTGGAACCTCAACTATTTTGGCATTTAACTATTCCTATCTTTGCGTGTAAGCTCCTCCATAAAACCATATACGTAACTTCCATGCAACATAGGTGTAGGTTCCATAGTGTAGTGGTTAGTGCTCTGTACTCGCACCCAGGCAGCCTGAGTTCAAATCCCAGCTAGAGCAAGGATTAGGTTTAGAGTAAGAGCTAGGGTTGGGGTTAAGGTTAGAGCTAGGAATAGGGTTAGTGTAAGAGTTAGCGTAATAGCTAGGGTTAGGGTTAGAGCTAGGAATTGGGTTAGTGTAAGAGTTAGGGTAATAGCTAGGGTTGGGGTTGGGTTTAAGGTAAGAGCTAGGATTAGGGTTAGAGCTAGCGCTAGGGTTAGTGTAAGAGCTACAGCGCATGTAAGAGCTAGGCTATGATTAGAGTAAGAGCTAGAATTACGGCTAGAAGTCTGGTTAAGATTGCATAGGTTAAGGTTAAAGCTAGGAATAGGGATAGTGTAAGACTTAGGGTAATAGCTCCTATTAAAAGCTAGGGTTGGGGTTAGGGTTACAGCTAGAAATCGGGTTGGGGTTAGGGTTACAGCTAGCGCTAGGGTTAGTGTAAGACCTACAGTTCATGTAAGCGCTACGATTACAATTAGAGTAAGCGCTAGGGTTACGGCTAGAAATCTGGTTAGGATGGCATAGGTTAAGGTTAGAGCTAGGAATAGGGTTAGTGTAAGACTTAGGGTAATAGCTCCTAGTAAAAGCTAGAGTTGTGCTAGTAATCGAGTTGGGGTTAGGGTTAGAGCTAGGATTAGGGTTAGCGCTAGGGTTAGTGTAAGAGCTACGGTTCATGTAAGAGCTAGGAGTATGATTAGTGTAAGAGCTAGGGCTAGGGCTAGAAGTCTGGTTAGGATGGCATAGAAAAAAGCGCTCTCGGATGCTTCAGAGTACCGTGTTTATCACTGCGCATGAAGAATTGACCACCTACAACGTTTGGTTTATGTTTTAGCATTTTTAATTTCATTGCTTAAATCGCATTTTCTCGACGAGCTGAGCACGTTTTCTAAATGGTGCCTCTCCCGTCACTCTGGTGAGGTTGGCATAGAAAAAAGCGCTCTTGGGTGCTTCAGAGTGCCGAGTTTATCACTGCGCATGGAGAAATGACCACCTGCAACGTTTGTTTTATGTTTTATAAGCATTTTTAATTTTATTGCTTAAATCGCATTTTCTCGACGAGCTGAGCACTTTTTCTGAATGGTGCCGCTCCCGTCACTCTGGTTAGGTTGGCATAGAAAAAAGCGCTCTCGGGTGCTTCAGAGTGTCGCGTTTATCACTGCGCATGAAGAAATGACCACCTGCAACGTTTGTTTTATGTTTTATAAGCATTTTTAATTTTATTGATTAAATCGCATTTTCTCGACGAGCTGAGCACGTTTTCTGAATGGTGCTTCTCCCGTCACTCTGGTGAGGTTGGCATAGAAAAAAGCGCTCTTGGGTGCTTCAGAGTGCCGAGTTTATCACTGCGCATGAAGAAATGACCAACGTTTGGTTTACATTTTATAAGCATTTTTAATTTTATTGCTTAAATCGCATTTTCTCGGCGAGCTGAGCACGTTTTCTGAAAGGTGCGTCTCCCGACACTCTGGTTACGTTGGCATAGAAAAAAGCGCTCTTGGGTGCTTCAGAGTGCCGAGTTTATCACTGCTCATGAAGAAATAACCACCTACAACGTTTGGTTTATGTTTTATAAGCATTTTTAATTTTATTTCTTAAATCGCATTTTCTCGATGAGCTGAGCACTTTTTCTGAATGGTGCCGCTCCCGTCACTCTGGCTAGGTTGGCATAGAAAAAAGCTCTCTCGGGTGCTTCAGAGTGCCGAGTTTATCACTGCGCATGAAGAAATGACCACCTGCAACGTTTGGTTTATGTTTTATAAGCATTTTTAATTTTATTGCTTAAATCGCATTTTCTCGACGAGCTGAGCACTTTTTCTGAATTTTGCCACTCGCGTCACTCTGGTTAGGTTGGCATAGAAAAAAGCGCTCTCGGGTGTTTTAGAGTGCCGAGTTTATCACTGCGCATGAAGAAATGACCACCTCCAACGTTTGGTTTATGTTTTATAAGCATTTTTAATTTTATTGCTTAAGTCGCATTTTCTCGGCGAGCTGAGCACTTTTTCTGAATGGTGCTTCTCCCGTCACTCTGGTGAGGTTGGCATAGAAAAAAGCGCTCTTGGGTGCTTCAGACTGCCGAGTTTATCACTGCGCATGAAGAAATGACCACCTGCAACGTTTGTTTTATGTTTTATAAGCATTTTTAATTTTATTGCTTAAATCGCATTTTCTCGACGAGCTGAGCACTTTTTCTGAATTTTGCCGCTCGCGTCACTCTGGTTAGGTTGGCATAGAAAAAAGCGCTCTCGGGTGCTTTAGAGTGCCGAGTTTATCACTGCGCATGAAGAAATGACCACCTCCAACGTTTGGTTTATGTTTTATAAGCATTTTTAATTTTATTGCTTAAATCGCATTTTCTCGACAAGCTGAGCACTTTTTCTGAATTGTGCCGCTCCCGTCACTCTGGTTAGGTTGGCATAGAAAAAAACGCTAGAGTGCCGAGTTTATCACTGCGCATGAAGAAATGACCACCTGCAACGTTTGTTTTATGTTTTATAAGCATTTTTAATTTTATTGCTTAAATCGCATTTTCTCGCGGCGAGCTGAGCACGTTTTCTGAATGGTGCGTCTCCCGTCACTCTGGTTAGGTTGGCATAGAAAAAAGCGCTCTTGGGTGTTTCAGAGTGCCGAGTTTATCACTGCTCATGAAGAAATAACCACCTACAACGTTTGGTTTATGTTTTATAAGCATTTTTAATTTTATTGCTTAAATCGCATTTTCTCGACGAGCTGAGCACTTTTTCTTAATGGTGCGTCTCCCGTCACTCTGGTTACGTTGGCATAGACAAAAGCGCTCTTGGGTGCTTCAGAGTGCCGAGTTTATCACTGCGCATGAAGAAATGACCACATACAACGTTTGGTTTATGTTTTATAAGCATTTTTAATTTTATTGCTTAAATCGCATTTTCTCGACGAGCTGAGCACGTTTTCTGAATGGTGCGTCTCCCGTCACTCTGGTTACGTTGGCATAGAAAAAAGCGCTCTGGGGTGCTTCAGAGTGCCGAGTTTATCACTGCTCATGAAGAAATGACCACCTGCAACGTTTAGTTTATGTTTTATAAGCATTTTTAATTTTATTGCTTAAATCGCATTTTCTCGACGAGCTGAGCACTTTTTCTGAATGGTGCCGCTCCCGTCACTCTGGCTAGGTTGGCATAGAAAAAAACGCTCTCGGGTGCTACAGAGTGCCGAGTTTATCACTGCGCATGAAGAAATGACCACCTCCAACGTTTGGTTTATGTTTTATAAGCATTTTTAATTTTATTGCTTAAATCGCATTTTCTCGGCGAGCTGAGCGCTTTTTCTGAATTGTGCCGCTCCCGTCACTCTGGTTAGGTTGGCATCGAAAAAAACGCTCTCGGGTGCTTTAGAGTGCCGAGTTTATCACTGCGCATGAAGAAATGACCACCTCCAACGTTTGGTTTATGTTTTATAAGCATTTTTAATTTTATTGCTTAAATCGCATTTTCTCGGCGAGCTGAGCACTTTTTCTGAATTGTGCCGCTCCCGTCACTCTGGTTAGGTTGGCATCGAAAAAAACGCTCTCGGGTGCTTAAGAGTGCCGAGTTTATCACTGCGCATGAAGAAATGACCACCTCCAACGTTTGGTTTATGTTTTATAAGCATTTTTAATTTTATTGCTTAAATCGCATTTTCTCGGCGAGCTGAGCACTTTTTCTGAATTGTGCCGCTCCCGTCACTCTGGTTAGGTTGGCATCGAAAAAAACGCTCTCGGGTGCTTTAGAGTGCCGAGTTTATCACTGCGCATGAAGAAAAGACCACCTCCAACGTTTGGTTTATGTTTTATAAGCATTTTTAATTTTATTGCTTAAATCGCATTTTCTCGGCGAGTTGAGCGCTTTTTCTGAATTGTGCCGCTCCCGTCACTCTGGTTAGGTTGGCATCGAAAAAAACGCTCTCGGGTGCTTTAGAGTGCCGAGTTTATCACTGCGCATGAAGAAATGACCACCTCCAACGTTTGGTTTATGTTTTATAAGCATTTTTAATTTTATTGCTTAAATTGCATTTTCTCGGCGAGCTGAGCACTTTTTCTGAATTGTGCCGCTCCCGTCACTCTGGTTAGGTTGGCATCGAAAAAAAACGCTCTCGGGTGCTTTAGAGTGCCGAGTTTATCACTGCGCATGAAGAAATGACCACCTCCAACGTTTGGTTTATGTTTTATAAGCATTTTTAATTTTATTGCTTAAATCGCATTTTCTCGGCGAGCTGAGCACTTTTTTCTGAATTGTGCCGCTCCCGTCACTCTGGTTAGGTTGGCATCGAAAAAAACGCTCTCGGGTGCTTTAGAGTGCCGAGTTTATCACTGCGCATGAAGAAATGACCACCTCCAACGTTTGGTTTATGTTTTATAAGCATTTTTAATTTTATTGCTTAAATCGCATTTTCTCGGCGGGCTGAGCACTTTTTCTGAATTGTGCCGCTCCCGTCACTCTGGTTAGGTTGGCATAGTTATAGCGCTCTCGGGTGCTTTAGAGTGCCGAGTTTATCACTGCGCATGAAGAAATGACCCCCTCCAACGTTTGGTTTATGTTTTATAAGCATTTTTAATTTTATTGCTTAAATTGCATTTTCTCGGCGAGCTGAGCACTTTTTCTGAATGGTGCCGCTCCCGTCACTCTGGCTAGGTTGGCATAGAAAAAAACGCTCTCGGGTGCTACAGAGTGCCGAGTTTATCACTGCGCATGAAGAAATGACCACCTCCAACGTTTGGTTTATGTTTTATAAGCATTTTTAATTTTATTGCTTAAATCGCATTTTCTCGGCGAGCTGAGCGCTTTTTCTGAATTGTGCCGCTCCCGTCACTCTGGTTAGGTTGGCATCGAAAAAAACGCTCTCGGGTGCTTTAGAGTGCCGAGTTTATCACTGCGCATGAAGAAATGACCCCCTCCAACGTTTGGTTTATGTTTTATAAGCATTTTTAATTTTATTGCTTAAATCGCATTTTCTCGGCGAGCTGAGCACTTTTTTCTGAATTGTGCCGCTCCCGTCACTCTGGTTAGGTTGGCATCGAAAAAAACGCTCTCGGGTGCTTTAGAGTGCCGAGTTTATCACTGCGCATGAAGAAATGACCACCTCCAACGTTTGGTTTATGTTTTATAAGCATTTTTAATTTTATTGCTTAAATCGCATTTTCTCGGCGGGCTGAGCACTTTTTCTGAATTGTGCCGCTCCCGTCACTCTGGTTAGGTTGGCATAGTTATAGCGCTCTCGGGTGCTTTAGAGTGCCGAGTTTATCACTGCGCATGAAGAAATGACCCCCTCCAACGTTTGGTTTATGTTTTATAAGCATTTTTAATTTTATTGCTTAAATCGGATTTTCTCGGCGAGCTGAGCACTTTTTCTGAATTGTGCCGCTCCCGTCACTCTGGTTAGGTTGGCATCGAAAAAACTGCTCTCGGGTGCTTTAGAGTGCCGAGTTTATCACTGCGCATGAAGAAATGACCACCTCCAACGTTTGGTTTATGTTTTATAAGCATTTTTAATTGTATTGCTTAAATCGCATTTTCTCGGCGAGCTGAGCACTTTTTCTGAATTGTGCCGCTCCCGTCACTCTGGTTAGGTTGGCATCGAAAAAAACGCTCTCGGGTGCTTTAGAGTGCCGAGTTTATCACTGCGCATGAAGAAATGACCACCTCCAACGTTTGGTTTATGTTTTATAAGCATTTTTAATTTTATTGCTTAAATCGCATTTTCTCGGCGAGCTGAGCGCTTTTTCTGAATTGTGCCGCTCCCGTCACTCTGGTTAGGTTGGCATCGAAAAAAACGCTCTCGGGTGCTTTAGAGTGCCGAGTTTATCACTGCGCATTAAGAAATGACCACCTCCAACGTTTGGTTTATGTTTTATAAGCATTTTTAATTTTATTGCTTAAATCGCATTTTCTCGGCGAGCTGAGCACTTTTTCTGAATTGTGCCGCTCCCGTCACTCTGGTTAGGTTGGCATCGAAAAAAACGCTATCGGGTGCTTTAGAGTGCCGAGTTATTCACTGCGCATAAAGAAATGACCACCTCCAACGTTTGGTTTATGTTTTATAAGCATTTTTAATTTTATTGCTTGAATCGCATTTTCTCGGCGAGCTGAGCACTTTTTCTGAATTGTGCGGCTCCCGTCACTCTGGTTAGGTTGGCATCGAAAAAAACGCTCTCGGGTGCTTTAGAGTGCCGAGTTTATTACTGCGCATTAAGAAATGACCACCTCCAACGTTTGGTTTATGTTTTATAAGCATTTTTAATTTTATTGCTTAAATCGCATTTTCTCGGCGAGCTGAGCGCTTTTTCTGAATTGTGCCGCTCCCGTCACTCTGGTTAGGTTGGCATCGAAAAAAACGCTCTCGGGTGCTTTAGAGTGCCGAGTTTATTACTGCGCATTAAGAAATGACCACCTCCAACGTTTGGTTTATGTTTTATAAGCATTTTTAATTTTATTGCTTAAATCGCATTTTCTCGGCGAGCTGAGCACTTTTTCTGAATTGTGCCGCTCCCGTCACTCTGGTTAGGTTGGCATCGAAAAAAACGCTCTCGGGTGCTTTAGAGTGCCGAGTTTATTACTGCGCATTAAGAAATGACCACCTCCAACGTTTGGTTTATGTTTTATAAGCATTTTTAATTTTATTGCTTAAATCGCATTGTCTCGGCGAGCTGAGCACTTTTTCTGAATTGTGCCGCTCCCGTCACTCTGGTTAGGTTGGCATCGAAAAAAACGCTATCGGGTGCTTTAGAGTGCCGAGTTATTCACTGCGCATGAAGAAATGACCACCTCCAACGTTTGGTTTATGTTTAATAAGCATTTTTAATTTTATTGCTTAAATCGCATTTTCTCGGCGAGCTGAGCACTTTTTCTGAATTGTGCCGCTCCCGTCACTCTGGTTAGGTTGGCATCGAAAAAAACGCTCTCGGGTGCTTTAGAGTGCCGAGTTTATTACTGCGCATTAAGAAATGACCACCTCCAACGTTTGGTTTATGTTTTATAAGCATTTTTAATTTTATTGCTTAAATCGCATTTTCTCGGCGAGCTGAGCGCTTTTTCTGAATTGTGCCGCTCCCGTCACTCTGGTTAGGTTGGCATCGAAAAAAACGCTCTCGGGTGCTTTAGAGTGCCGAGTTATTCACTGCGCATGAAGAAATGACCACCTCCAACGTTTGGTTTATGTTTAATAAGCATTTTTAATTTTATTGCTTAAATCGCATTTTCTCGGCGAGCTGAGCACTTTTTCTGAATTGTGCCGCTCCCGTCACTCTGGTTAGGTTGGCATCGAAAAAAACGCTCTCGGGTGCTTTAGAGTGCCGAGTTTATTACTGCGCATTAAGAAATGACCACCTCCAACGTTTGGTTTATGTTTAATAAGCATTTTTAATTTTATTGCTTAAATCGCATTTTCTCGGCGAGCTGAGCACTTTTTCTGAATTGTGCCGCTCCCGTCACTCTGGTTCGGTTGGCATCGAAAAAAACGCTCTCGGGTGCTTTAGAGTGCCGAGTTTATTACTGCGCATTAAGAAATGACCACCTCCAACGTTTGGTTTATGTTTTATAAGCATTTTTAATTTTATTGCTTAAATCGCATTTTCTCGGCGAGCTGAGCACTTTTTCTGAATTGTGCCGCTCCCGTCACTCTGGTTAGGTTGGCATCGAAAAAAACGCTCTCGGGTGCTTTAGAGTGCCGAGTTTATCACTGCGCATGAAGAAATGACCACCTCCAACGTTTGGTTTATGTTTAATAAGCATTTTTAATTTTATTGCTTAAATCGCATTTTCTCGGCGAGCTGAGCACTTTTTCTGAATTGTGCCGCTCCCGTCACTCTGGTTAGGTTGGCATCGAAAAAAACGCTCTCGGGTGCTTTAGAGTGCCGACTTTATCACTGCGCATGAAGAAATGACCACCTCCAACGTTTGGTTTATGTTTTATAAGCATTTTTAATTTTATTGCTTAAATCGCATTTTCTCGGCGAGCTGAGCACTTTTTCTGAATTGTGCCGCGCCCGTCACTCTGGTTAGGTTGGCATCGAAAAAAACGCTCACGGGTGCTTTAGAGTGCCGAGTTTATTACTGCGCATTAAGAAATGACCACCTCCAACGTTTGGTTTATGTTTTATAAGCATTTTTAATTTTATTGCTTAAATCGCATTTTCTCGGCGAGCTGAGCACTTTTTCTGAATTGTGCCGCTCCCGTCACTCTGGTTAGGTTGGCATCGAAAAAAACGCTCTCGGGTGCTTTAGAGTGCCGAGTTATTCACTGCGCATGAAGAAATGACCACCTCCAACGTTTGGTTTATGTTTTATAAGCATTTTTAATTTTATTGCTTAAATCGCATTTTCTCGGCGAGCTGAGCGCTTTTTCTGAATTGTGCCGCTCCCGTCACTCTGGTTAGGTTGGCATCGAAAAAAACGCTCTCGGGTGCTTTAGAGTGCCGAGTTTATCACTGCGCATGAAGAAATGACCACCTCCAACGTTTGGTTTATGTTTTATAAGCATTTTTAATTTTATTGCTTAAATCGCATTTTCTCGGCGAGCTGAGCACTTTTTCTGAATTGTGCCGCTCCCGTCACTCTGTTTAGGTTGGCATCGAAAAAAACGCTCTCGGGTGCTTTAGAGTGCCGAGTTATTCACTGCGCACGAAGAAATGACCACCTCCAACGTTTGGTTTATAGTTTATAAGCATTTTTAATTTTATTGCTTAAATCGCATTTTCTCGGCGAGCTGAGCGCTTTTTCTTGTGCCGCTCCCGTCACTCTGGTTAGGTTGGCATAGAAAAAAACGCTCTCGGGTGCTTTAGAGTGCCGAGTTTATTACTGCGCATTAAGAACTGACCACCTCCAACGTTTGGTTTATGTTTTATAAGCATTTTTAATTTTATTGCTTAAATCGCATTTTCTCGGCGAGCTGAGCACTTTTTCTGAATTGTGCCGCTCCCGTCACTCTGGTTAGGTTGGCATCGAAAAAAACGCTCTCGGGTGCTTTAGAGTGCCGAGTTTATTACTGCGCATTAAGAAATGACCACCTCCAACGTTTGGTTTATGTTTTATAAGCATTTTTAATTTTATTGCTTAAATCGCATTTTCTCGGCGAGCTGAGCACTTTTTCTGAATTGTGCCGCTCCCGTCACTCTGGTTAGGTTGGCATCGAAAAAAACGCTCTCGGGTGCTTTAGAGTGCCGAGTTATTCACTGCGCATGAAGAAATGACCACCTCCAACGTTTGGTTTATGTTTTATAAGCATTTTTAATTTTATTGCTTAAATCGCATTTTCTCGGCGAGCTGAGCGCTTTTTCTGAATTGTGCCGCTCCCGTCACTCTGGTTAGGTTGGCATCGAAAAAAACGCTCTCGGGTGCTTTAGAGTGCCGAGTTTATCACTGCGCATGAAGAAATGACCACCTCCAACGTTTGGTTTATGTTTTATAAGCATTTTTAATTTTATTGCTTAAATCGCATTTTCTCGGCGAGCTGAGCACTTTTTCTGAATTGTGCCGCTCCCGTCACTCTGTTTAGGTTGGCATCGAAAAAAACGCTCTCGGGTGCTTTAGAGTGCCGAGTTATTCACTGCGCACGAAGAAATGACCACCTCCAACGTTTGGTTTATAGTTTATAAGCATTTTTAATTTTATTGCTTAAATCGCATTTTCTCGGCGAGCTGAGCGCTTTTTCTTGTGCCGCTCCCGTCACTCTGGTTAGGTTGGCATAGAAAAAAACGCTCTCGGGTGCTTTAGAGTGCCGAGTTTATTACTGCGCATTAAGAACTGACCACCTCCAACGTTTGGTTTATGTTTTATAAGCATTTTTAATTTTATTGCTTAAATCGCATTTTCTCGGCGAGCTGAGCACTTTTTCTGAATTGTGCCGCTCCCGTCACTCTGGTTAGGTTGGCATCGAAAAAAACGCTCTCGGGTGCTTTAGAGTGCCGACTTTATCACTGCGCATGAAGAAATGACCACCTCCAACGTTTGGTTTATGTTTTATAAGCATTTTTAATTTTATTGCTTAAATCGCATTTTCTCGGCGAGCTGAGCACTTTTTCTGAATTGTGCCGCTCCCGTCACTCTGGTTAGGTTGGCATCGAAAAAAACGCTATCGGGTGCTTTAGAGTGCCGAGTTATTCACTGCGCATGAAGAAATGACCACCTCCAACGTTTGGTTTATGTTTAATGAGCATTTTTAATTTTATTGATTAAATCGCATTTTCTCGGCGAGCTGAGCACTTTTTCTGAATTGTGCCGCTCCCGTCACTCTGGTTAGGTTGGCATCGAAAAAAACGCTCTCGGGTGCTTTAGAGTGCCGAGTTTATTACTGCGCATTAAGAAATGACCACCTCCAACGTTTGGTTTATGTTTTATAAGCATTTTTAATTTTATTGCTTAAATCGCATTTTCTCGGCGAGCTGAGCACTTTTTCTGAATTGTGCCGCTCCCGTCACTCTGGTTAGGTTGGCATCGAAAAAAACGCTCTCGGGTGCTTTAGAGTGCCGAGTTTATTACTGCGCATTAAGAAATGACAACCTCCAACGTTTGGTTTATGTTTTATAAGCATCTTTAATTTTATTGCTTAAATCGCATTTTCTCGGCGAGCTGAGCACTTTTTCTGAATTGTGCCGCTCCCGTCACTCTGGTTAGGTTGGCATCGAAAAAAACGCTCTCGGGTGCTTTAGAGTGCCGAGTTATTCACTGCGCATGAAGAAATGACCACCTCCAACGTTTGGTTTATGTTTAATAAGCATTTTTAATTTTATTGCTTGAATCGCATTTTCTCGGCGAGCTGAGCACTTTTTCTGAATTGTGCCGCTCCCGTCACTCTGGTTAGGTTGGCATCGAAAAAAACGCTCTCGGGTGCTTTAGAGTGCCGAGTTTATCACTGCGCATGAAGAAATTACCACCTCCAACGTTTGGTTTATGTTTTATAAGCATTTTTAATTTTATTGCTTAAATCGCATTTTCTCGGCGAGCTGAGCGCTTTTTCTGAATTGTGCCGCTCCCGTCACTCTGGTTAGGTTGGCATCGAAAAAAACGCTCTCGGGTGCTTTAGAGTGCCGAGTTTATCACTGCGCATGAAGAAATGACCACCTCCAACGTTTGGTTTATGTTTTATAAGCATTTTTAATTTTATTGCTTAAATCGCATTTTCTCGGCGAGCTGAGCACTTTTTCTGAATTGTGCCGCTCCCGTCACTCTGGTTAGGTTGGCATCGAAAAAAACGCTCTCGGGTGCTTTAGAGTGCCGAGTTATTCACTGCGCATGAAGAAATGACCACCTCCAACGTTTGGTTTATGTTTAATAAGCATTTTTAATTTTATTGCTTAAATCGCATTTTCTCGGCGAGCTGAGCGCTTTTTCTGAATTGTGCCGCTCCCGTCACTCTGGTTAGGTTGGCATCGAAAAAATCGCTCTCGGGTGCTTTAGAGTGCCGAGTTATTCACTGCGCATGAAGAAATGACCACCTCCAACGTTTGGTTTATGTTTAATAAGCATTTTTAATTTTATTGCTTAAATCGCATTTTCTCGGCGAGCTGAGCGCTTTTTCTGAATTGTGCCGCTCCCGTCACTCTGGTTAGGTTGGCATCGAAAAAAACGCTCTCGGGTGCTTTAGAGTGCCGAGTTTATTACTACGCATTAAGAAATGACCACCTCCAACGTTTGGTTTATGTTTTATAAGCATTTTTAATTTTATTGCTTAAATCGCATTTTCTCGGCGAGCTGAGCGCTTTTTCTGAATTGTGCCGCTCCCGTCACTCTGGTTAGGTTGGCATCGAAAAAAACGCTCTCGGGTGCTTTAGAGTGCCGAGTTATTCACTGCGCATGAAGAAATGACCACCTCCAACGTTTGGTTTATGTTTAATAAGCATTTTTAATTTTATTGCTTAAATCGCATTTTCTCGGCGAGCTGAGCACTTTTTCTGAATTGTGCCGCTCCCGTCACTCTGGTTAGGTTGGCATCGAAAAAAACGCTCTCGGGTGCTTTAGAGTGCCGAGTTTATCACTGCGCATGAAGAAATGACCACCTCCAACGTTTGGTTTATGTTTTATAAGCATTTTTAATTTTATTGCTTAAATCGCATTTTCTCGGCGAGCGAGCGCTTTTTCTGAATTGTGCCGCTCCCGTCACTCTGGTTAGGTTGGCATCGAAAAAAACGCTCTCGGGTGCTTTAGAGTGCCGAGTTTATCACTGCGCATGAAGAAATGACCACCTCCAACGTTTGGTTTATGTTTTATAAGCATTTTTAATTTTATTGCTTAAATCGCATTTTCTCGGCGAGCTGAGCACTTTTTCTGAATTGTGCCGCTCCCGTCACTCTGTTTAGGTTGGCATCGAAAAAAACGCTCTCGGGTGCTTTAGAGTACCGAGTTATTCACTGCGCACGAAGAAATGACCACCTCCAACGTTTGGTTTATAGTTTATAAGCATTTTTAATTTTATTGCTTAAATCGCATTTTCTCGGCGAGCTGAGCGCTTTTTCTTGTGCCGCTCCCGTCACTCTGGTTAGGTTGGCATAGAAAAAAACGCTCTCGGGTGCTTTAGAGTGCCGAGTTTATTACTGCGCATTAAGAAATGACCACCTCCAACGTTTGGTTTATGTTTTATAAGCATTTTTAATTTTATTGCTTAAATCGCATTTTCTCGGCGAGCTGAGCACTTTTTCTGAATTGTGCCGCTCCCGTCACTCTGGTTAGGTTGGCATCGAAAAAAACGCTCTCGGGTGCTTTAGAGTGCCGAGTTTATTACTGCGCATTAAGAAATGACCACCTCCAACGTTTGGTTTATGTTTTATAAGCATTTTTAATTTTATTGCTTAAATCGCATTTTCTCGGCGAGCTGAGCACTTTTTCTGAATTGTGCCGCTCCCGTCACTCTGGTTAGGTTGGCATCGAAAAAAACGCTATCGGGTGCTTTAGAGTGCCGAGTTATTCACTGCGCATGAAGAAATGACCACCTCCAACGTTTGGTTTATGTTTAATAAGCATTTTTAATTTTATTGCTTAAATCGCATTTTCTCGGCGAGCTGAGCACTTTTTCTGAATTGTGCCGCTCCCGTCACTCTGGTTAGGTTGGCATCGAAAAAAACGCTCTCGGGTGCTTTAGAGTGCCGAGTTTATTACTGCGCATTAAGAAATGACCACCTCCAACGTTTGGTTTATGTTTTATAAGCATTTTTAATTTTATTGCTTAAATCGCATTTTCTCGGCGAGCTGAGCACTTTTTCTGAATTGTGCCGCTCCCGTCACTCTGGTTAGGTTGGCATCGAAAAAAACGCTCTCGGGTGCTTTAGAGTGCCGAGTTTATTACTGCGCATTAAGAAATGACAACCTCCAACGTTTGGTTTATGTTTTATAAGCATTTTTAATTTTATTGCTTAAATCGCATTTTCTCGGCGAGCTGAGCACTTTTTCTGAATTGTGCCGCTCCCGTCACTCTGGTTAGGTTGGCATCGAAAAAAACGCTCTCGGGTGCTTTAGAGTGCCGAGTTATTCACTGCACATGAAGAAATGACCACCTCCAACGTTTGGTTTATGTTTAATAAGCATTTTTAATTTTATTGCTTGAATCGCATTTTCTCGGCGAGCTGAGCACTTTTTCTGAATTGTGCCGCTCCCGTCACTCTGGTTAGGTTGGCATCGAAAAAAACGCTCTCGGGTGCTTTAGAGTGCCGAGTTATTCACTGCGCATGAAGAAATTACCACCTCCAACGTTTGGTTTATGTTTTATAAGCATTTTTAATTTTATTGCTTAAATCGCATTTTCTCGGCGAGCTGAGCGCTTTTTCTGAATTGTGCCGCTCCCGTCACTCTGGTTAGGTTGGCATCGAAAAAAACGCTCTCGGGTGCTTTAGAGTGCCGAGTTATTCACTGCGCATGAAGAAATGACCACCTCCAACGTTTGGTTTATGTTTAATAAGCATTTTTAATTTTATTGCTTAAATCGCATTTTCTCGGCGAGCTGAGCACTTTTTCTGAATTGTGCCGCTCCCGTCACTCTGGTTAGGTTGGCATCGAAAAAAACGCTCTCGGGTGCTTTAGAGTGCCGAGTTTATTACTACGCATTAAGAAATGACCACCTCCAACGTTTGGTTTATGTTTTATAAGCATTTTTAATTTTATTGCTTAAATCGCATTTTCTCGGCGAGCTGAGCACTTTTTCTGAATTGTGCCGCTCCCGTCACTCTGGTTAGGTTGGCATCGAAAAAAACGCTCTCGGGTGCTTTAGAGTGCCGAGTTATTCACTGCGCACGAAGAAATGACCACCTCCAACGTTTGGTTTATGTTTTATAAGCATTTTTAATTTTATTGCTTAAATCGCATTTTCTCGGCGAGCTGAGCGCTTTTTCTGAATTGTGCCGCTCCCGTCACTCTGGTTAGGTTGGCATCGAAAAAAACGCTCTCGGGTGCTTTAGAGTGCCAAGTTTATTACTGCGCATTAAGAAATGACCACCTCCAACGTTTGGTTTATGTTTTATAAGCATTTTTAATTTTATTGCTTAAATCGCATTTTCTCGGCGAGCTGAGCGCTTTTTCTGAATTGTGCCGCTCCCGTCACTCTGGTTAGGTTGGCATCGAAAAAAACGCTCTCGGGTGCTTTAGAGTGCCGAGTTATTCACTGCGCATTAAGAAATGACCACCTCCAACGTTTGGTTTATGTTTAATAAGCATTTTTAATTTTATTGCTTAAATCGCATTTTCTCGGCGAGCTGAGCGCTTTTTCTGAATTGTGCCGCTCTCGTCACTCTGGTTAGGTTGGCATCGAAAAAAACGCTCTCGGGTGCTTTAGAGTGCCGAGTTTATCACTGCGCATGAAGAAATGACCACCTCCAACGTTTGGTTTATGTTTTATAAGCATTTTTAATTTTATTGCTTAAATCGCATTTTCTCGGCGAGCTGAGCGCTTTTTCTGAATTGTGCCGCTCCCGTCACTCTGGTTAGGTTGGCATCGAAAAAAACGCTCTCGGGTGCTTTAGAGTGCCGAGTTATTCACTGCGCATGAAGAAATGACCACCTCCAACGTTTGGTTTATGTTTAATAAGCATTTTTAATTTTATTGCTTAAATCGCATTTTCTCGGCGAGCTGAGCGCTTTTTCTGAATTGTGCCGCTCCCGTCACTCTGGTTAGGTTGGCATCGATAAAAACGCTCTCGGGTGCTTTAGAGTGCCGAGTTATTCACTGCGCATGAAGAAATGACCACCTCCAACGTTTGTTTTATGTTTAATAAGCATTTTTAATTTTATTGCTTAAATCGCATTTTCTCGGCGAGCTGAGCACTTTTTCTGAATTGTGCCGCTCCCGTCACTCTGGTTAGGTTGGCATCGAAAAAAACGCTCTCGGGTGCTTTAGAGTGCCGAGTTTATTACTACGCATTAAGAAATGACCACCTCCAACGTTTGGTTTATGTTTTATAAGCATTTTTAATTTTATTGCTTAAATCGCATTTTCTCGGCGAGCTGAGCACTTTTTCTGAATTGTGCCGCTCCCGTCACTCTGGTTAGGTTGGCATCGAAAAAAACGCTCTTGGGTGCTTTAGAGTGCCGAGTTATTCACTGCGCACGAAGAAATGACCACCTCCAACGTTTGGTTTATGTTTTATAAGCATTTTTAATTTTATTGCTTAAATCGCATTTTCTCGGCGAGCTGAGCGCTTTTTCTGAATTGTGCCGCTCCCGTCACTCTGGTTAGGTTGGCATCGAAAAAAACGCTCTCGGGTGCTTTAGAGTGCCGAGTTTATTACTGCGCATTAAGAAATGACCACCTCCAACGTTTGGTTTATGTTTTATAAGCATTTTTAATTTTATTGCTTAAATCGCATTTTCTCGGCGAGCTGAGCACTTTTTCTGAATTGTGCCGCTCCCGTCACTCTGGTTAGGTTGGCATCGAAAAAAACGCTCTCGGGTGCTTTAGAGTGCCGAGTTTATTACTGCGCATTAAGAAATGACCACCTCCAACGTTTGGTTTATGTTTTATAAGCATTTTTAATTTTATTGCTTAAATCGCATTTTCTCGGCGAGCTGAGCACTTTTTCTGAATTGTGCCGCTCCTGTCACTCTGGTTAGGTTGGCATCGAGAAAAACGCTATCGGGTGCTTTAGAGTGCCGAGTTATTCACTGCGCATGAAGAAAAGACCACCTCCAACGTTTGGTTTATGTTTAATAAGCATTTTTAATTTTATTGCTTAAATCGCATTTTCTCGGCGAGCTGAGCACTTTTTCTGAATTGTGCCGCTCCCGTCACTCTGGTTAGGTTGGCATCGAAAAAAACGCTCTCGGGTGCTTTAGAGTGCCGAGTTTATTACTGCGCATTAAGAAATGACCACCTCCAACGTTTGGTTTATGTTTTATAAGCATTTTTAATTTTATTGCTTAAATCGCATTTTCTCGGCGAGCTGAGCACTTTTTCTGAATTGTGCCGCTCCCGTCACTCTGGTTAGGTTGGCATCGAAAAAAACGCTCTCGGGTGCTTTAGAGTGCCGAGTTTATTACTGCGCATTAAGAAATGACCACCTCCAACGTTTGGTTTATGTATAAGCATTTTTAATTTTATTGCTTAAATCGCATTTTCTCGGCGAGCTGAGCACTTTTTCTGAATTGTGCCGCTCCCGTCACTCTGGTTAGGTTGGCATCGAAAAAAACGCTCTCGGGTGCTTTAGAGTGCCGAGTTTATCACTGCGCATGAAGAAATGACCACCTCCAACGTTTGGTTTATGTTTTATAAGCATTTTTAATTTTATTGCTTAAATCGCATTTTCTCGGCGAGCTGAGCACTTTTTCTGAATTGTGCCGCTCCCGTCACTCTGGTTAGGTTGGCATCGAAAAAAACGCTCTCGGGTGCTTTAGAGTGCCGAGTTTATCACTGCGCATGAAGAAATGATCACCTCCAACGTTTGGTTTATGTTTTATAAGCATTTTTAAATTTATTGCTTAAATCGCATTTTCTCGGCGAGCTGAGCGCTTTTTCTGAATTGTGCCGCTCCCGTCACTCTGGTTAGGTTGGCATCGAAAAAAACGCTCTCGGGTGCTTTAGAGTGCCGAGTTATTCACTGCGCATGAAGAAATGACCACCTCCAACGTTTGGTTTATGTTTTATAAGCATTTTTAGTTTTATTGCTTAAATCGCATTTTCTCGGCGAGCTGAGCACTTTTTCTTAATTGTGCCGCTCCCGTCACTCTGGTTAGGTTGGCATCGAAAAAAACGCTCTCGGGTGCTTTAGAGTGCCGAGTTTATCACTGCGCATGAAGAAATGACCACCTCCAACGTTTGGTTTATGTTTAATAAGCATTTTTAATTTTATTGCTTAAATCGCATTTTCTCGGCGAGCTGAGCACTTTTTCTGAATTGTGCCGCTCCCGTCACTCTGGTTAGGTTGGCATAAAAAAAAACCCTCTCGGGTGCTTTAGAGTGCCGACTTTATCACTGCGCATGAAGAAATGACCACCTCCAACGTTTGGTTTATGTTTTATAAGCATTTTTAATTTTATTGCTTAAATCGCATTTTCTCGGCGAGCTGAGCACTTTTTCTGAATTGTGCCGCTCCCGTCACTCTGGTTAGGTTGGCATCGAAAAAAACGCTCACGGGTGCTTTAGAGTGCCGAGTTTATTACTGCGCATTAAGAAATGACCACCTCCAACGTTTGGTTTATGTTTTATAAGCATTTTTAATTTTATTGCTTAAATCGCATTTTCTCGGCGAGCTGAGCACTTTTTCTGAATTGTGCCGCTCCCGTCACTCTGGTTAGGTTGGCATCGAAAAAAACGCTCTCGGGTGCTTTAGAGTGCCGAGTTATTCACTGCGCATGAAGAAATGACCACCTCCAACGTTTGGTTTATGTTTTATAAGCATTTTTAATTTTATTGCTTAAATCGCATTTTCTCGGCGAGCTGAGCACTTTTTCTGAATTGTGCCGCTCCCGTCACTCTGGTTAGGTTGGCATCGAAAAAAACGCTATCGGGTGCTTTAGAGTGCCGAGTTATTCACTGCGCATGAAGAAATGACCACCTCCAACGTTTGGTTTATGTTTAATAAGCATTTTTAATTTTATTGCTTAAATCGCATTTTCTCGGCGAGCTGAGCACTTTTTCTGAATTGTGCCGCTCCCCTCACTCTGGTTAGGTTGGCATCGAAAAAAACGCTCTCGGGTGCTTTAGAGTGCCGAGTTTATTACTGCGCATTAAGAAATGACCACCTCCAACGTTTGGTTTATGTTTTATAAGCATTTTTAATTTTATTGCTTAAATCGCATTTTCTCGGCGAGCTGAGCACTTTTTCTGAATTGTGCCGCTCCCGTCACTCTGGTTAGGTTGGCATCGAAAAAAACGCTCTCGGGTGCTTTAGAGTGCCGAGTTTATTACTGCGCATTAAGAAATGACCACCTCCAACGTTTGGTTTATGTTTTATAAGCATTTTTAATTTTATTGCTTAAATCGCATTTTCTCGGCGAGCTGAGCACTTTTTCTGAATTGTGCCGCTCCCGTCACTCTGGTTAGGTTGGCATCGAAAAAAACGCTCTCGGGTGCTTTAGAGTGCCGAGTTTATTACTGCGCATTAAGAAATGACCACCTCCAACGTTTGGTTTATGTTTTATAAGCATTTTTAATTTTATTGCTTAAATCGCATTTTCTCGGCGAGCTGAGCACTTTTTCTGAATTGTGCCGCTCCCGTCACTCTGGTTAGGTTGGCATCGAAAAAAACGCTCTCGGGTGCTTTAGAGTGCCGAGTTTATTACTGCGCATTAAGAAATGACCACCTCCAACGTTTGGTTTATGTTTTATAAGCATTTTTAATTTTATTGCTTAAATCGCATTTTCTCGGCGAGCTGAGCACTTTTTCTGAATTGTGCCGCTCCCGTCACTCTGGTTAGGTTGGCATCGAAAAAAACGCTCTCGGGTGCTTTAGATTGCCGAGTTTATTACTGCGCATTAAGAAATGACCACCTCCAACGTTTGGTTTACGTTTTATAAGCATTTTTAATTTTATTGCTTAAATCGCATTTTCTCGGCGAGCTGAGCACTTTTTCTGAATTGTGCCGCTCCCGTCACTCTGGTTAGGTTGGCATCGAAAAAAACGCTCTCGGGTGCTTTAGAGTGCCGAGTTATTCACTGCGCATGAAGAAATGTCCACCTCCAACGTTTGGTTTATGTTTAATAAGCATTTTTAATTTTATTGCTTGAATCGCATTTTCTCGGCGAGCTGAGCACTTTTTCTGAATTGTGCCGCTCCCGTCACTCTGGTTAGGTTGGCATCGAAAAAAACGCTCTCGGGTGCTTTAGAGTGCCGAGTTTATCACTGCGCATGAAGAAATGACCACCTCCAACGTTTGGTTTATGTTTAATAAGCATTTTTAATTTTATTGCTTAAATCGCATTTTCTCGGCGAGCTGAGCGCTTTTTCTGAATTGTGCCGCTCCCGTCACTCTGGTTAGGTTGGCATCAAAAAAACGCTCTCGGGTGCTTTAGAGTGCCGAGTTTATTACTGCGCATTAAGAAATGACCACCTCCAACGTTTGGTTTATGTTTTATAAGCATTTTTAATTTTATTGCTTAAATCGCATTTTCTCGGCGAGCTGAGCACTTTTTCTGAATTGTGCCGCTCCCGTCACTCTGGTTAGGTTGGCATCGAAAAAAACGCTCTCGGGTGCTTTAGAGTGCCGAGTTTATCACTGCGCATGAAGAAATGACCACCTCCAACGTTTGGTTTATGTTTTATAAGCATTTTTAATTTTATTGCTTAAATCGCATTTTCTAGGCGAGCTGAGCGCTTTTTCTGAATTGTGCCGCTCCCGTCACTCTGGTTAGGTTGGCATCGAAAAAAACGCTCTCGGGTGCTTTAGAGTGCTGAGTTATTCACTGCGCATGAAGAAATGACCACCTCCAACGTTTGGTTTATGTTTTATAAGCATTTTTAGTTTTATTGCTTAAATCGCATTTTCTCGGCGAGCTGAGCACTTTTTCTGAATTGTGCCGCTCCCGTCACTCTGGTTAGGTTGGCATCGAAAAAAACGCTCTCGGGTGCTTTAGAGTGCCGAGTTTATCACTGCGCATGAAGAAATGACCACCTCCAACGTTTGGTTTATGTTTAATAAGCATTTTTAATTTTATTGCTTAAATCGCATTTTCTCGGCGAGCTGAGCACTTTTTCTGAATTGTGCCGCTCCCGTCACTCTGGTTAGGTTGGCATCGAAAAAAACGCTCTCGGGTGCTTTAGAGTGCCGACTTTATCACTGCGCATGAAGAAATGACCACCTCCAACGTTTGGTTTATGTTTTATAAGAATTTTTAATTTTATTGGTTAAATCGCATTTTCTCGGCGAGCTGAGCACTTTTTCTGAATTGTGCCGCTCCCGTCACTCTGGTTAGGTTGGCATCGAAAAAAACGCTCTCGGGTGCTTTAGAGTGCCGAGTTTATCACTGCGCATGAAGAAATGACCACCTCCAACGTTTGGTTTATGTTTAATAAGCATTTTTAATTTTATTGCTTAAATCGCATTTTCTCGGCGAGCTGAGCACTTTTTCTGAATTGTGCCGCTCCCGTCACTCTGGTTAGGTTGGCATCGAAAAAAACGCTCTCGGGTGCTTTAGAGTGCCGAGTTTATTACTGCGCATTAAGAAATGACCACCTCCAACGTTTGGTTTATGTTTTATAAGCATTTTTAATTTTATTGCTTAAATCGCATTTTCTCGGCGAGCTGAGCACTTTTTCTGAATTGTGCCGCTCCCGTCACTCTGGTTAGGTTGGCATCGAAAAAAACGCTCTCGGGTGCTTTAGAGTGCCGAGGTTATTACTGCGCATTAAGAAATGACCACCTCCAACGTTTGGTTTATGTTTTATAAGCATTTTTAATTTTATTGCTTAAATCGCATTTTCTCGGCGAGCTGAGCACTTTTTCTGAATTGTGCCGCTCCCGTCACTCTGGTTAGGTTGGCATCGAAAAAAACGCTCTCGGGTGCTTTAGAGTGCCGAGTTTATCACTGCGCATGAAGAAATGACCACCTCCAACGTTTGGTTTATGTTTTATAAGCATTTTTAATTTTATTGCTTAAATCGCATTTTCTCGGCGAGCTGAGCGCTTTTTCTGAATTGTGCCGCTCCCGTCACTCTGGTTAGGTTGGCATCGAAAAAAACGCTCTCGGGTGCTTTAGAGTGCCGAGTTATTCACTGCGCATGAAGAAATGACCACCTCCAACGTTTGGTTTATGTTTTATAAGCATTTTTAGTTTTATTGCTTAAATCGCATTTTCTCGGCGAGCTGAGCACTTTTTCTGAATTGTGCCGCTCCCGTCACTCTGGTTAGGTTGGCATCGAAAAAAACGCTCTCGGGTGCTTTAGAGTGCCGAGTTTATTACTGCGCATTAAGAAATGACAACCTCCAACGTTTGGTTTATGTTTTATAAGCATTTTTAATTTTATTGCTTAAATCGCATTTTCTCGGCGAGCTGAGCACTTTTTCTGAATTGTGCCGCTCCCGTCACTCTGGTTAGGTTGGCATCGAAAAAAACGCTCTCGGGTGCTTTAGAGTGCCGAGGTTATTACTGCGCATTAAGAAATGACCACCTCCAACGTTTGGTTTATGTTTTATAAGCATTTTTAATTTTATTGCTTAAATCGCATTTTCTCGGCGAGCTGAGCACTTTTTCTGAATTGTGCCGCTCCCGTCACTCTGGTTAGGTTGGCATCGAAAAAAACGCTATCGGGTGCTTTAGAGTGCCGAGTTTATCACTGCGCATGAAGAAATGACCACCTCCAACGTTTGGTTTATGTTTTATAAGCATTTTTAATTTTATTGCTTAAATCGCATTTTCTCGGCGAGCTGAGCGCTTTTTCTGAATTGTGCCGCTCCCGTCACTCTGGTTAGGTTGGCATCGAAAAAAACGCTCTCGGGTGCTTTAGAGTGCCGAGTTATTCACTGCGCATGAAGAAATGACCACCTCCAACGTTTGGTTTATGTTTTATAAGCATTTTTAGTTTTATTGCTTAAATCGCATTTTCTCGGCGAGCTGAGCACTTTTTCTGAATTGTGCCGCTCCCGTCACTCTGGTTAGGTTGGCATCGAAAAAAACGCTCTCGGGTGCTTTAGAGTGCCGAGTTTATTACTGCGCATTAAGAAATGACAACCTCCAACGTTTGGTTTATGTTTTATAAGCATTTTTAATTTTATTGCTTAAATCGCATTTTCTCGGCGAGCTGAGCACTTTTTCTGAATTGTGCCGCTCCCGTCACTCTGGTTAGGTTGGCATCGAAAAAAACGCTCTCGGGTGCTTTAGAGTGCCGAGTTTATTACTGCGCATTAAGAAATGACCACCTCCAACGTTTGGTTTATGTTTTATAAGCATTTTTAATTTTATTGCTTAAATCGCATTTTCTCGGCGAGCTGAGCACTTTTTCTGAATTGTGCCGCTCCCGTCACTCTGGTTAGGTTGGCATCGAAAAAAACGCTATCGGGTGCTTTAGAGTGCCGAGTTATTCACTGCGCATGAAGAAATGACCACCTCCAACGTTTGGTTTATGTTTAATAAGCATTTTTAATTTTATTGCTTAAATCGCATTTTCTCGGCGAGCTGAGCACTTTTTCTGAATTGTGCCGCTCCCGTCACTCTGGTTAGGTTGGCATCGAAAAAAACGCTCTCGGGTGCTTTAGAGTGCCGAGTTTATTACTGCGCATTAAGAAATGACCACCTCCAACGTTTGGTTCATGTTTTATAAGCATTTTTAATTTTATTGCTTAAATCGCATTTTCTCGGCGAGCTGAGCACTTTTTCTGAATTGTGCCGCTCCCGTCACTCTGGTTAGGTTGGCATCGAAAAAAACGCTCTCGGGTGCTTTAGAGTGCCGAGTTATTCACTGCGCACGAAGAAATGACCACCTCCAACGTTTGGTTTATGTTTTATAAGCATTTTTAATTTTATTGCTTAAATCGCATTTTCTCGGCGAGCTGAGCGCTTTTTCTGAATTGTGCCGCTCCCGTCACTCTGGTTAGGTTGGCATCGAAAAAAACGCTCTCGGGTGCTTTAGAGTGCCGAGTTTATTACTGCGCATTAAGAAATGACCACCTCCAACGTTTGGTTTATGTTTTATAAGCATTTTTAATTTTATTGCTTAAATCGCATTTTCTCGGCGAGCTGAGCACTTTTTCTGAATTGTGCCGCTCCCGTCACTCTGGTTAGGTTGGCATCGAAAAAAACGCTCTCGGGTGCTTTAGAGTGCCGAGTTTATTACTGCGCATTAAGAAATGACAACCTCCAACGTTTGGTTTATGTTTTATAAGCATTTTTAATTTTATTGCTTAAATCGCATTTTCTCGGCGAGCTGAGCACTTTTTCTGAATTGTGCCGCTCCCGTCACTCTGGTTAGGTTGGCATCGAAAAAAACGCTATCGGGTGCTTTAGAGTGCCGAGTTATTCACTGCGCATGAAGAAATGACCACCTCCAACGTTTGGTTTATGTTTTATAAGCATTTTTAATTTTATTGCTTAAATCGCATTTTCTCGGCGAGCTGAGCACTTTTTCTGAATTGTGCCGCTCCCGTCACTCTGGTTAGGTTGGCATCGAAAAAAACGCTCTCGGGTGCTTTAGAGTGCCGAGGTTATTACTGCGCATTAAGAAATGACCACCTCCAACGTTTGGTTTATGTTTTATAAGCATTTTTAATTTTATTGCTTAAATCGCATTTTCTCGGCGAGCTGAGCACTTTTTCTGAATTGTGCCGCTCCCGTCACTCTGGTTAGGTTGGCATCGAAAAAAACGCTCTCGGGTGCTTTAGAGTGCCGAGTTTATCACTGCGCATGAAGAAATGACCACCTCCAACGTTTGGTTTATGTTTTATAAGCATTTTTAATTTTATTGCTTAAATCGCATTTTCTCGGCGAGCTGAGCGCTTTTTCTGAATTGTGCCGCTCCCGTCACTCTGGTTAGGTTGGCATCGAAAAAAACGCTCTCGGGTGCTTTAGAGTGCCGAGTTATTCACTGCGCATGAAGAAATGACCACCTCCAACGTTTGGTTTATGTTTTATAAGCATTTTTAGTTTTATTGCTTAAATCGCATTTTCTCGGCGAGCTGAGCACTTTTTCTGAATTGTGCCGCTCCCGTCACTCTGGTTAGGTTGGCATCGAAAAAAACGCTCTCGGGTGCTTTAGAGTGCCGAGTTTATTACTGCGCATTAAGAAATGACAACCTCCAACGTTTGGTTTATGTTTTATAAGCATTTTTAATTTTATTGCTTAAATCGCATTTTCTCGGCGAGCTGAGCACTTTTTCTGAATTGTGCCGCTCCCGTCACTCTGGTTAGGTTGGCATCGAAAAAAACGCTCTCGGGTGCTTTAGAGTGCCGAGTTTATTACTGCGCATTAAGAAATGACCACCTCCAACGTTTGGTTTATGTTTTATAAGCATTTTTAATTTTATTGCTTAAATCGCATTTTCTCGGCGAGCTGAGCACTTTTTCTGAATTGTGCCGCTCCCGTCACTCTGGTTAGGTTGGCATCGAAAAAAACGCTATCGGGTGCTTTAGAGTGCCGAGTTATTCACTGCGCATGAAGAAATGACCACCTCCAACGTTTGGTTTATGTTTAATAAGCATTTTTAATTTTATTGCTTAAATCGCATTTTCTCGGCGAGCTGAGCACTTTTTCTGAATTGTGCCGCTCCCGTCACTCTGGTTAGGTTGGCATCGAAAAAAACGCTCTCGGGTGCTTTAGAGTGCCGAGTTTATTACTGCGCATTAAGAAATGACCACCTCCAACGTTTGGTTCATGTTTTATAAGCATTTTTAATTTTATTGCTTAAATCGCATTTTCTCGGCGAGCTGAGCACTTTTTCTGAATTGTGCCGCTCCCGTCACTCTGGTTAGGTTGGCATCGAAAAAAACGCTCTCGGGTGCTTTAGAGTGCCGAGTTATTCACTGCGCACGAAGAAATGACCACCTCCAACGTTTGGTTTATGTTTTATAAGCATTTTTAATTTTATTGCTTAAATCGCATTTTCTCGGCGAGCTGAGCGCTTTTTCTGAATTGTGCCGCTCCCGTCACTCTGGTTAGGTTGGCATCGAAAAAAACGCTCTCGGGTGCTTTAGAGTGCCGAGTTTATTACTGCGCATTAAGAAATGACCACCTCCAACGTTTGGTTTATGTTTTATAAGCATTTTTAATTTTATTGCTTAAATCGCATTTTCTCGGCGAGCTGAGCACTTTTTCTGAATTGTGCCGCTCCCGTCACTCTGGTTAGGTTGGCATCGAAAAAAACGCTCTCGGGTGCTTTAGAGTGCCGAGTTTATTACTGCGCATTAAGAAATGACAACCTCCAACGTTTGGTTTATGTTTTATAAGCATTTTTAATTTTATTGCTTAAATCGCATTTTCTCGGCGAGCTGAGCACTTTTTCTGAATTGTGCCGCTCCCGTCACTCTGGTTAGGTTGGCATCGAAAAAAACGCTATCGGGTGCTTTAGAGTGCCGAGTTATTCACTGCGCATGAAGAAATGACCACCTCCAACGTTTGGTTTATGTTTAATAAGCATTTTTAATTTTATTGCTTAAATCGCATTTTCTCGGCGAGCTGAGCACTTTTTCTGAATTGTGCCGCTCCCGTCACTCTGGTTAGGTTGGCATCGAAAAAAACGCTCTCGGGTGCTTTAGAGTGCCGAGTTTATTACTGCGCATTAAGAAATGACCACCTCCAACGTTTGGTTTATGTTTTATAAGCATTTTTAATTTTATTGCTTAAATCGCATTTTCTCGGCGAGCTGAGCACTTTTTCTGAATTGTGCCGCTCCCGTCACTCTGGTTAGGTTGGCATCGAAAAAAACGCTCTCGGGTGCTTTAGAGTGCCGAGTTTATTACTGCGCATTAAGAAATGACCACCTCCAACGTTTGGTTTATGTTTTATAAGCATTTTTAATTTTATTGCTTAAATCGCATTTTCTCGGCGAGCTGAGCACTTTCTCTGAATTGTGCCGCTCCCGTCACTCTGGTTAGGTTGGCATCGAAAAAAACGCTCTCGGGTGCTTTAGAGTGCCGAGTTTATTACTGCGCATTAAGAAATGACCACCTCCAACGTTTGGTTTATGTTTTATAAGCATTTTTAATTTTATTGCTTAAATCGCATTTTCTCGGCGAGCTGAGCGCTTTTTCTGAATTGTGCCGCTCCCGTCACTCTGGTTAGGTTGGCATCGAAAAAAACGCTCTCGGGTGCTTTAGAGTGCCGAGTTATTCACTGCGCATGAAGAAATGACCACCTCCAACGTTTGGTTTATGTTTAATAAGCATTTTTAATTTTATTGCTTAAATCGCATTTTCTCGGCGAGCTGAGCGCTTTTTCTGAATTGTGCCGCTCCCGTCACTCTGGTTAGGTTGGCATCGAAAAAAACGCTATCGGGTGCTTTAGAGTGCCGAGTTATTCACTGCGCATGAAGAAATGACCACCTCCAACGTTTGGTTTATGTTTAATAAGCATTTTTAATTTTATTGCTTAAATCGCATTTTCTCGGCGAGCTGAGCACTTTTTCTGAATTGTGCCGCTCCCGTCACTCTGGTTAGGTTGGCATCGAAAAAAACGCTCTCGGGTGCTTTAGAGTGCCGAGTTATTCACTGCGCATGAAGAAATGACCACCTCCAACGTTTGGTTTATGTTTAATAAGCATTTTTAATTTTATTGCTTGAATCGCATTTTCTCGGCGAGCTGAGCACTTTTTCTGAATTGTGCCGCTCCCGTCACTCTGGTTAGGTTGGCATCGAAAAAAACGCTCTCGGGTGCTTTAGAGTGCCGAGTTTATCACTGCGCATGAAGAAATGACCACCTCCAACGTTTGGTTTATGTTTTATAAGCATTTTTAATTTTATTGCTTAAATCGCATTTTCTCGGCGAGCTGAGCGCTTTTTCTGAATTGTGCCGCTCCCGTCACTCTGGTTAGGTTGGCATCGAAAAAAACGCTCTCGGGTGCTTTAGAGTGCCGAGTTTATCACTGCGCATGAAGAAATGACCACCTCCAACGTTTGGTTTATGTTTTATAAGCATTTTTAATTTTATTGCTTAAATCGCATTTTCTCGGCGAGCTGAGCACTTTTTCTGAATTGTGCCGCTCCCGTCACTCTGGTTAGGTTGGCATCGAAAAAAACGCTCTCGGGTGCTTTAGAGTGCCGAGTTTATCACTGCGCATGAAGAAATGACCACCTCCAACGTTTGGTTTATGTTTTATAAGCATTTTTAAATTTATTGCTTAAATCGCATTTTCTCGGCGAGCTGAGCGCTTTTTCTGAATTGTGCCGCTCCCGTCACTCTGGTTAGGTTGGCATCGAAAAAACGCTCTCGGGTGCTTTAGAGTGCCGAGTTATTCACTGCGCATGAAGAAATGACCACCTCCAACGTTTGGTTTATGTTTTATAAGCATTTTTAGTTTTATTGCTTAAATCGCATTTTCTCGGCGAGCTGAGCACTTTTTCTGAATTGTGCCGCTCCCGTCACTCTGGTTAGGTTGGCATCGAAAAAAACGCTCTCGGGTGCTTTAGAGTGCCGAGTTTATCACTGCGCATGAAGAAATGACCACCTCCAACGTTTGGTTTATGTTTAATAAGCATTTTTAATTTTATTGCTTAAATCGCATTTCCTCGGCGAGCTGAGCACTTTTTCTGAATTGTGCCGCTCCCGTCACTCTGGTTAGGTTGGCATCGAAAAAAACGCTCTCGGGTGCTTTAGAGTGCCGAGTTATTCACTGCGCATGAAGAAATGACCACCTCCAACGTTCGGTTTATGTTTTATAAGCATTTTTAATTTTATTGCTTAAATCGCATTTTCTCGGCGAGCTGAGCACTTTTTCTGAATTGTGCCGCTCCCGTCACTCTGGTTAGGTTGGCATCGAAAAAAACGCTCTCGGGTGCTTTAGAGTGCCGAGTTTATCACTGCGCATGAAGAAATGACCACCTCCAACGTTTGGTTTATGTTTTATAAGCATTTTTAATTTTATTGCTTAAATCGCATTTTCTCGGCGAGCTGAGCGCTTTTTCTGAATTGTGCCGCTCACGTCACTCTGGTTAGGTTGGCATCGAAAAAAACGCTCTCGGGTGCTTTAGAGTGCCGAGTTTATCACTGCGCATGAAGAAATGACCACCTCCAACGTTTGGTTTATGTTTTATAAGCAATTTTAATTTTATTGCTTAAATCGCATTTTCTCGGCGAGCTGAGCGCTTTTTCTGAATTGTGCCGCTCCCGTAACTCTGGTTAGGTTGGCATCGAAAAAAACGCTCTCGGGTGCTTTAGAGTGCCGAGTTTATCACTGCGCATGAAGAAATGACCACTTCCAACGTTTGGTTTATGTTTTATAAGCATTTTTAATTTTATTGCTTAAATCGCATTTTCTCGGCGAGCTGAGCACTTTTTCTGAATTGTGCCGCTCCCGTCACTCTGGTTAGGTTGGCATCGAAAAAAACGCTCTCGGGTGCTTTAGAGTGCCGAGTTTATTACTGCGCATTAAGAAATGACCACCTCCAACGTTTGGTTTATGTTTTATAAGCATTTTTAATTTTATTGCTTAAATCGCATTTTCTCGGCGAGCTGAGCACTTTTTCTGAATTGTGCCGCTCCCGTCACTCTGGTTAGGTTGGCATCGAAAAAAACGCTCTCGGGTGCTTTAGAGTGCCGAGTAATTCACTGCGCATGAAGAAATGACCACCTCCAACGTTTGGTTTATGTTTTATAAGCATTTTTAATTTTATTGCTTAAATCGCATTTTCTCGGCGAGCTGAGCACTTTTTCTGAATTGTGCCGCTCCCGTCACTCTGGTTAGGTTGGCATCGAAAAAAACGCTCTCGGGTGCTTTAGAGTGCCGAGTTTATCACTGCGCATGAAGAAAAGACCACCTCCAACGTTTGGTTTATGTTTAATAAGCATTTTTAATTTTATTGCTTAAATCGCATTTCCTCGGCGAGCTGAGCACTTTTTCTGAATTGTGCCGCTCCCGTCACTCTGGTTAGGTTGGCATCGAAAAAAACGCTCTCGGGTGCTTTAGAGTGCCGAGTTATTCACTGTGCATGAAGAAATGACCACCTCCAACGTTCGGTTTATGTTTTATAAGCATTTTTAATTTTATTGCTTAAATCGCATTTTCTCGGCGAGCTGAGCACTTTTTCTGAATTGTGCCGCTCCCGTCACTCTGGTTAGGTTGGCATCGAAAAAAACGCTCTCGGGTGCTTTAGAGTGCCGAGTTTATCACTGCGCATGAAGAAATGACCACCTCCAACGTTTGGTTTATGTTTTATAAGCATTTTTAATTTTATTGCTTAAATCGCATTTTCTCGGCGAGCTGAGCGCTTTTTCTGAATTGTGCCGCTCACGTCACTCTGGTTAGGTTGGCATCGAAAAAAACGCTCTCGGGTGCTTTAGAGTGCCGAGTTTATCACTGCGCATGAAGAAATGACCACCTCCAACGTTTGGTTTATGTTTTATAAGCATTTTTAATTTTATTGCTTAAATCGCATTTTCTCGGCGAGCTGAGCGCTTTTTCTGAATTGTGCCGCTCCCGTAACTCTGGTTAGGTTGGCATCGAAAAAAACGCTCTCGGGTGCTTTAGAGTGCCGAGTTTATCACTGCGCATGAAGAAATGACCACTTCCAACGTTTGGTTTATGTTTTATAAGCATTTTTAATTTTACTGCTTAAATCGCATTTTCTCGGCGAGCTGAGCACTTTTTCTGAATTGTGCCGCTCCCGTCACTCTGGTTAGGTTGGCATCGAAAAAAACGCTCTCGGGTGCTTTAGAGTGCCGAGTTTATTACTGCGCATTAAGAAATGACCACCTCCAACGTTTGGTTTATGTTTTATAAGCATTTTTAATTTTATTGCTTAAATCGCATTTTCTCGGCGAGCTGAGCACTTTTTCTGAATTGTGCCGCTCCCGTCACTCTGGTTAGGTTGGCATCGAAAAAAACGCTCTCGGGTGCTTTAGAGTGCCGAGTAATTCACTGCGCATGAAGAAATGACCACCTCCAACGTTTGGTTTATGTTTTATAAGCATTTTTAATTTTATTGCTTAAATCGCATTTTCTCGGCGAGCTGAGCACTTTTTCTGAATTGTGCCGCTCCCGTCACTCTGGTTAGGTTGGCATCGAAAAAAACGCTCTCGGGTGCTTTAGAGTGCCGAGTTTATCACTGCGCATGAAGAAATGACCACCTCCAACGTTCGGTTTATGTTTTATAAGCATTTTTAATTTTATTGCTTAAATCGCATTTTCTCGGCGAGCTGAGCGCTTTTTCTGAATTGTGCCGCTCCCGTCACTCTGGTTAGGTTGGCATCGAAAAAAACGCTCTCGGGTGCTTTAGAGTGCCGAGTTATTCACTGCGCATGAAGAAATGACCACCTCCAACGTTTGGTTTATGTTTTATAAGCATTTTTAATTTTATTGCTTAAATCGCATTTTCTCGGCGAGCTGAGCACTTTTTCTGGATTGTGCCGCTCCCGTCACTCTGGTTAGGTTGGCATCGAAAAAAACGCTCTCGGGTGCTTTAGAGTGCCGAGTTTATTACTGCGCATTAAGAAATGACCACCTCCAACGTTTGGTTTATGTTTTATAAGCATTTTTAATTTTATTGCTTAAATCGCATTTTCTCGGCGAGCTGAGACTTTTTCTGAATTGTGCCGCTCCCGTCACTCTGGTTAGGTTGGCATCGAAAAAAACGCTCTCGGGTGCTTTAGAGTGCCGAGTTTATTACTGCGCATTAAGAAATGACCACCTCCAACGTTTGGTTTATGTTTTATAAGCATTTTTAATTTTATTGCTTAAATCGCATTTTCTCGGCGAGCTGAGCACTTTTTCTGAATTGTGCCGCTCCCGTCACTCTGGTTAGGTTGGCATCGAAAAAAACGCTCTCGGGTGCTTTAGAGTGCCGAGTTATTCACTGCGCATGAAGAAATGACCACCTCCAACGTTTGGTTTATGTTTTATAAGCATTTTTAGTTTTATTGCTTAAATCGCATTTTCTCGGCGAGCTGAGCACTTTTTCTGAATTGTGCCGCTCCCGTCACTCTGGTTAGGTTGGCATCGAAAAAAACGCTCTCGGGTGCTTTAGAGTGCCGAGTTATTCACTGCGCATGAAGAAATGACCACCTCCAACGTTTGGTTTATGTTTTATAAGCATTTTTAGTTTTATTGCTTAAATCGCATTTTCTCGGCGAGCTGAGCACTTTTTCTGAATTGTGCCGCTCCCGTCACTCTGGTTAGGTTGGCATCGAAAAAAACGCTCTCGGGTGCTTTAGAGTGCCGAGTTTATCACTGCGCATGAAGAAATGACCACCTCCAACGTTTGGTTTATGTTTAATAAGCATTTTTAATTTTATTGCTTAAATCGCATTTTCTCGGCGAGCTGAGCACTTTTTCTGAATTGTGCCGCTCCCGTCACTCTGGTTAGGTTGGCATCGAAAAAAACGCTTTCGGGTGCTTTAGAGTGCCGACTTTATCACTGCGAATGAAGAAATGACCACCTCCAACGTTTGGTTTACGTTTTATAAGCATTTTTAATTTTATTGCTTAAATCGCATTTTCTCGGCGAGCTGAGCACTTTTTCTGAATTGTGCCGCTCCCGTCACTCTGGTTAGGTTGGCATCGAAAAAAACGCTCACGGGTGCTTTAGAGTGCCGAGTTTATTACTGCGCATTAAGAAATGACCACCTCCAACGTTTGGTTTATGTTTTATAAGCATTTTTAATTTTATTGCTTAAATCGCATTTTCTCGGCGAGCTGAGCACTTTTTCTGAATTGTTCCGCTCCCGTCACTCTGGTTAGGTTGGCATCGAAAAAAACGCTCTCGGGTGCTTTAGAGTGCCGAGTTATTCACTGCGCATGAAGAAATGACCACCTCCAACGTTTGGTTTATGTTATATAAGCATTTTTAATTTTATTGCTTAAATCGCATTTTCTCGGCGAGCTGAGCACTTTTTCTGAATTGTGCCGCTCCCGTCACTCTGGTTAGGTTGGCATCGAAAAAAACGCTATCGGGTGCTTTAGAGTTCCGAGTTATTCACTGCGCATGAAGAAATGACCACCTCCAACGTTTGGTTTATGTTTAATAAGCATTTTTAATTTTATTGCTTAAATCGCATTTTCTCGGCGAGCTGAGCACTTTTTCCGAATTGTGCCGCTCCCGTCACTCTGGTTAGGTTGGCATCGAAAAAAACGCTCTCGGGTGCTTTAGAGTGCCGAGTTTATTACTGCGCATTAAGAAATGACCACCTCCAACGTTTGGTTTATGTTTTATAAGCATTTTTAATTTTATTGCTTAAATCGCATCGAGCTGAGCACTTTTTCTGAATTGTGCCGCTCCCGTCACTCTGGTTAGGTTGGCATCGAAAAAAACGCTCTCGGGTGCTTTAGAGTGCCGAGTTTATTACTGCGCATTAAGAAATGACCACCTCCAACGTTTGGTTTATGTTTTATAAGCATTTTTAATTTTATTGCTTAAATCGCATTTTCTCGGCGAGCTGAGCACTTTTTCTGAATTGTGCCGCTCCCGTCACTCTGGTTAGGTTGGCATCGAAAAAAACGCTCTCGGGTGCTTTAGAGTGCCGAGTTATTCACTGCGCATGAAGAAATGACCACCTCCAACGTTTGGTTTATGTTTTATAAGCATTTTTAGTTTTATTGCTTAAATCGCATTTTCTCGGCGAGCTGAGCACTTTTTCTGAATTGTGCCGCTCCCGTCACTCTGGTTAGGTTGGCATCGAAAAAAACGCTCTCGGGTGCTTTAGAGTGCCGAGTTATTCACTGCGCACGAAGAAATGACCACCTCCAACGTTCGGTTTATGTTTTATAAGCATTTTTAATTTTATTGCTTAAATCGCATTTTCTCGGCGAGCTGAGCGCTTTTTCTGAATTGTGCCGCTCCCGTCACTCTGGTTAGGTTGGCATCGAAAGAAACGCTCTCGGGTGCTTTAGAGTGCCGAGTTATTCACTGCGCATGAAGAAATGACCACCTCCAACGTTTGGTTTATGTTTAATAAGCATTTTTAATTTTATTGCTTAAATCGCATTTTCTCGGCGAGCTGAGCGCTTTTTCTGAATTGTGCCGCTCCCGTCACTCTGGTTAGGTTGGCATCGAAAAAAACGCTCTCGGGTGCTTTAGAGTGCCGAGTTATTCACTGCGCATGAAGAAATGACCACCTCCAACGTTTGGTTTATGTTTAATAAGCATTTTTAATTTTATTGCTTAAATCGCATTTTCTCGGCGAGCTGAGCACTTTTTCTGAATTGTGCCGCTCCCGTCACTCTGGTTAGGTTGGCATCGAAAAAAACGCTCTTGGGTGCTTTAGAGTGCCGAGTTTATTACTGCGCATTAAGAAATGACCACCTCCAACGTTTGGTTCATGTTTTATAAGCATTTTTAATTTTATTGCTTAAATCGCATTTTCTCGGCGAGCTGAGCACTTTTTCTGAATTGTGCCGCTCCCGTCACTCTGGTTAGGTTGGCATCGAAAAAAACGCTCTCGGGTGCTTTAGAGTGCCGAGTTATTCACTGCGCACGAAGAAATGACCACCTCCAACGTTTGGTTTATGTTTTATAAGCATTTTTAATTTTATTGCTTAAATCGCATTTTCTCGGCGAGCTGAGCGCTTTTTCTGAATTGTGCCGCTCCCGTCTCTCTGGTTAGGTTGGCATCGAAAAAAACGCTCTCGGGTGCTTTAGAGTGCCGAGTTTATTACTGCGCATTAAGAAATGACCACCTCCAACGTTTGGTTTATGTTTTATAAGCATTTTTAATTTTATTGCTTAAATCGCATTTTCTCGGCGAGCTGAGCACTTTTTCTGAATTGTGCCGCTCCCGTCACTCTGGTTAGGTTGGCATCGAAAAAAACGCTCTCGGGTGCTTTAGAGTGCCGAGTTTATTACTGCGCATTAAGAAATGACCACCTCCAACGTTTGGTTTATGTTTTATAAGCATTTTTAATTTTATTGCTTAAATCGCATTTTCTCGGCGAGCTGAGCACTTTTTCTGAATTGTGCCGCTCCCGTCACTCTGGTTAGGTTGGCATCGAAAAAAACGCTATCGGGTGCTTTAGAGTGCCGAGTAATTCACTGCGCATGAAGAAATGACCACCTCCAACGTTTGGTTTATGTTTAATAAGCATTTTTAATTTTATTGCTTAAATCGCATTTTCTCGGCGAGCTGAGCACTTTTTCTGAATTGTGCCGCTCCCGTCACTCTGGTTAGGTTGGCATCGAAAAAAACGCTCTCGGGTGCTTTAGAGTGCCGAGTTTATTACTGCGCATTAAGAAATGACCACCTCCAACGTTTGGTTTATGTTTTATAAGCATTTTATAATTTTATTGCTTAAATCGCATTTTCTCGGCGAGCTGAGCACTTTTTCTGAATTGTGCCGCTCCCGTCACTCTGGTTAGGTTGGCATCGAAAAAAACGCTCTCGGGTGCTTTAGAGTGCCGAGTTTATTACTGCGCATTAAGAAATGACCACCTCCAACGTTTGGTTTATGTTTTATAAGCATTTTTAATTTTATTGCTTAAATCGCATTTTCTCGGCGAGCTGAGCACTTTCTCTGAATTGTGCCGCTCCCGTCACTCTGGTTAGGTTGGCATCGAAAAAAACGCTCTCGGGTGCTTTAGAGTGCCGAGTTTATTACTGCGCATTAAGAAATGACCACCTCCAACGTTTGGTTTATGTTTTATAAGCATTTTTAATTTTATTGCTTAAATCGCATTTTCTCGGCGAGCTGAGCGCTTTTTCTGAATTGTGCCGCTCCCGTCACTCTGGTTAGGTTGGCATCGAAAAAAACGCTTTCGGGTGCTTTAGAGTGCCGAGTTATTCACTGCGCATGAAGAAATGACCACCTCCAACGTTTGGTTTATGTTTAATAAGCATTTTTAATTTTATTGCTTAAATCGCATTTTCTCGGCGAGCTGAGCGCTTTTTCTGAATTGTGCCGCTCCCGTCACTCTGGTTAGGTTGGCATCGAAAAAAACGCTATCGGGTGCTTTAGAGTGCCGAGTTATTCACTGCGCATGAAGAAATGACCACCTCCAACGTTTGGTTTATGTTTAATAAGCATTTTTAATTTTATTGCTTAAATCGCATTATCTCGGCGAGCTGAGCACTTTTTCTGAATTGTGCCGCTCCCGTCACTCTGGTTAGGTTGGCATCGAAAAAAACGCTCTCGGGTGCTTTAGAGTGCCGAGTTATTCACTGCGCATGAAGAAATGACCACCTCCAACGTTTGGTTTATGTTTAATAAGCATTTTTAATTTTATTGCTTGAATCGCATTTTCTCGGCGAGCTGAGCACTTTTTCTGAATTGTGCCGCTCCCGTCACTCTGGTTAGGTTGGCATCGAAAAAAACGCTCTCGGGTGCTTTAGAGTGCCGAGTTTATCACTGCGCATGAAGAAATGACCACCTCCAACGTTTGGTTTATGTTTTATAAGCATTTTTAATTTTATTGCTTAAATCGCATTTTCTCGGCGAGCTGAGCGCTTTTTCTGAATTGTGCCGCTCCCGTCACTCTGGTTAGGTTGGCATCGAAAAAAACGCTCTCGGGTGCTTTAGAGTGCCGAGTTTATCACTGCGCATGAAGAAATGACCACCTCCAACGTTTGGTTTATGTTTTATAAGCATTTTTAATTTTATTGCTTAAATCGCATTTTCTCGGCGAGCTGAGCACTTTTTCTGAATTGTGCCGCTCCCGTCACTCTGGTTAGGTTGGCATCGAAAAAAACGCTCTCGGGTGCTTTAGAGTGCCGAGTTTATCACTGCGCATGAAGAAATGACCACCTCCAACGTTTGGTTTATGTTTTATAAGCATTTTTAAATTTATTGCTTAAATCGCATTTTCTCGGCGAGCTGAGCGCTTTTTCTGAATTGTGCCGCTCCCGTCACTCTGGTTAGGTTGGCATCGAAAAAACGCTCTCGGGTGCTTTAGAGTGCCGAGTTATTCACTGCGCATGAAGAAATGACCACCTCCAACGTTTGGTTTATGTTTTATAAGCATTTTTAATTTTATTGCTTAAATCGCATTTTCTCGGCGAGCTGAGCACTTTTTCTGAATTGTGCCGCTCCCGTCACTCTGGTTAGGTTGGCATCGAAAAAAACGCTCTCGGGTGCTTTAGAGTGCCGAGTTTATCACTGCGCATGAAGAAATGACCACCTCCAACGTTTGGTTTATGTTTAATAAGCATTTTTAATTTTATTGCTTAAATCGCATTTCCTCGGCGAGCTGAGCACTTTTTCTGAATTGTGCCGCTCCCGTCACTCTGGTTAGGTTGGCATCGAAAAAAACGCTCTCGGGTGCTTTAGAGTGCCGAGTTATTCACTGCGCATGAAGAAATGACCACCTCCAACGTTCGGTTTATGTTTTATAAGCATTTTTAATTTTATTGCTTAAATCGCATTTTCTCGGCGAGCTGAGCACTTTTTCTGAATTGTGCCGCTCCCGTCACTCTGGTTAGGTTGGCATCGAAAAAAACGCTCTCGGGTGCTTTAGAGTGCCGAGTTTATCACTGCGCATGAAGAAATGACCACCTCCAACGTTTGGTTTATGTTTTATAAGCATTTTTAATTTTATTGCTTAAATCGCATTTTCTCGGCGAGCTGAGCGCTTTTTCTGAATTGTGCCGCTCACGTCACTCTGGTTAGGTTGGCATCGAAAAAAACGCTCTCGGGTGCTTTAGAGTGCCGAGTTTATCACTGCGCATGAAGAAATGACCACCTCCAACGTTTGGTTTATGTTTTATAAGCATTTTTAATTTTATTGCTTAAATCGCATTTTCTCGGCGAGCTGAGCGCTTTTTCTGAATTGTGCCGCTCCCGTAACTCTGGTTAGGTTGGCATCGAAAAAAACGCTCTCGGGTGCTTTAGAGTGCCGAGTTTATCACTGCGCATGAAGAAATGACCACTTCCAACGTTTGGTTTATGTTTTATAAGCATTTTTAATTTTACTGCTTAAATCGCATTTTCTCGGCGAGCTGAGCACTTTTTCTGAATTGTGCCGCTCCCGTCACTCTAGTTAGGTTGGCATCGAAAAAAACGCTCTCGGGTGCTTTAGAGTGCCGAGTTTATTACTGCGCATTAAGAAATGACCACCTCCAACGTTTGGTTTATGTTTTATAAGCATTTTTAATTTTATTGCTTAAATCGCATTTTCTCGGCGAGCTGAGCACTTTTTCTGAATTGTGCCGCTCCCGTCACTCTGGTTAGGTTGGCATCGAAAAAAACGCTCTCGGGTGCTTTAGAGTGCCGAGTAATTCACTGCGCATGAAGAAATGACCACCTCCAACGTTTGGTTTATGTTTTATAAGCATTTTTAATTTTATTGCTTAAATCGCATTTTCTCGGCGAGCTGAGCACTTTTTCTGAATTGTGCCGCTCCCGTCACTCTGGTTAGGTTGGCATCGAAAAAAACGCTCTCGGGTGCTTTAGAGTGCCGAGTTTATCACTGCGCATGAAGAAATGACCACCTCCAACGTTCGGTTTATGTTTTATAAGCATTTTTAATTTTATTGCTTAAATCGCATTTTCTCGGCGAGCTGAGCGCTTTTTCTGAATTGTGCCGCTCCCGTCACTCTGGTTAGGTTGGCATCGAAAAAAACGCTCTCGGGTGCTTTAGAGTGCCGAGTTATTCACTGTGCATGAAGAAATGACCACCTCCAACGTTTGGTTTATGTTTTATAAGCATTTTTAATTTTATTGCTTAAATCGCATTTTCTCGGCGAGCTGAGCACTTTTTCTGGATTGTGCCGCTCCCGTCACTCTGGTTAGGTTGGCATCGAAAAAAACGCTCTCGGGTGCTTTAGAGTGCCGAGTTTATTACTGCGCATTAAGAAATGACCACCTCCAACGTTTGGTTTATGTTTTATAAGCATTTTTAATTTTATTGCTTAAATCGCATTTTCTCGGCGAGCTGAGACTTTTTCTGAATTGTGCCGCTCCCGTCACTCTGGTTAGGTTGGCATCGAAAAAAACGCTCTCGGGTGCTTTAGAGTGCCGAGTTTATTACTGCGCATTAAGAAATGACCACCTCCAACGTTTGGTTTATGTTTTATAAGCATTTTTAATTTTATTGCTTAAATCGCATTTTCTCGGCGAGCTGAGCACTTTTTCTGAATTGTGCCGCTCCCGTCACTCTGGTTAGGTTGGCATCGAAAAAAACGCTCTCGGGTGCTTTAGAGTGCCGAGTTATTCACTGCGCATGAAGAAATGACCACCTCCAACGTTTGGTTTATGTTTTATAAGCATTTTTAGTTTTATTGCTTAAATCGCATTTTCTCGGCGAGCTGAGCACTTTTTCTGAATTGTGCCGCTCCCGTCACTCTGGTTAGGTTGGCATCGAAAAAAACGCTCTCGGGTGCTTTAGAGTGCCGAGTTATTCACTGCGCATGAAGAAATGACCACCTCCAACGTTTGGTTTATGTTTTATAAGCATTTTTAGTTTTATTGCTTAAATCGCATTTTCTCGGCGAGCTGAGCACTTTTTCTGAATTGTGCCGCTCCCGTCACTCTGGTTAGGTTGGCATCGAAAAAAACGCTCTCGGGTGCTTTAGAGTGCCGAGTTTATCACTGCGCATGAAGAAATGACCACCTCCAACGTTTGGTTTATGTTTAATAAGCATTTTTAATTTTATTGCTTAAATCGCATTTTCTCGGCGAGCTGAGCACTTTTTCTGAATTGTGCCGCTCCCGTCACTCTGGTTAGGTTGGCATCGAAAAAAACGCTTTCGGGTGCTTTAGAGTGCCGACTTTATCACTGCGAATGAAGAAATGACCACCTCCAACGTTTGGTTTACGTTTTATAAGCATTTTTAATTTTATTGCTTAAATCGCATTTTCTCGGCGAGCTGAGCACTTTTTCTGAATTGTGCCGCTCCCGTCACTCTGGTTAGGTTGGCATCGAAAAAAACGCTCACGGGTGCTTTAGAGTGCCGAGTTTATTACTGCGCATTAAGAAATGACCACCTCCAACGTTTGGTTTATGTTTTATAAGCATTTTTAATTTTATTGCTTAAATCGCATTTTCTCGGCGAGCTGAGCACTTTTTCTGAATTGTGCCGCTCCCGTCACTCTGGTTAGGTTGGCATCGAAAAAAACGCTCTCGGGTGCTTTAGAGTGCCGAGTTATTCACTGCGCATGAAGAAATGACCACCTCCAACGTTTGGTTTATGTTATATAAGCATTTTTAATTTTATTGCTTAAATCGCATTTTCTCGGCGAGCTGAGCACTTTTTCTGAATTGTGCCGCTCCCGTCACTCTGGTTAGGTTGGCATCGAAAAAAACGCTATCGGGTGCTTTAGAGTTCCGAGTTATTCACTGCGCATGAAGAAATGACCACCTCCAACGTTTGGTTTATGTTTAATAAGCATTTTTAATTTTATTGCTTAAATCGCATTTTCTCGGCGAGCTGAGCACTTTTTCCGAATTGTGCCGCTCCCGTCACTCTGGTTAGGTTGGCATCGAAAAAAACGCTCTCGGGTGCTTTAGAGTGCCGAGTTTATTACTGCGCATTAAGAAATGACCACCTCCAACGTTTGGTTTATGTTTTATAAGCATTTTTAATTTTATTGCTTAAATCGCATCGAGCTGAGCACTTTTTCTGAATTGTGCCGCTCCCGTCACTCTGGTTAGGTTGGCATCGAAAAAAACGCTCTCGGGTGCTTTAGAGTGCCGAGTTTATTACTGCGCATTAAGAAATGACCACCTCCAACGTTTGGTTTATGTTTTATAAGCATTTTTAATTTTATTGCTTAAATCGCATTTTCTCGGCGAGCTGAGCACTTTTTCTGAATTGTGCCGCTCCCGTCACTCTGGTTAGGTTGGCATCGAAAAAAACGCTCTCGGGTGCTTTAGAGTGCCGAGTTATTCACTGCGCATGAAGAAATGACCACCTCCAACGTTTGGTTTATGTTTTATAAGCATTTTTAGTTTTATTGCTTAAATCGCATTTTCTCGGCGAGCTGAGCACTTTTTCTGAATTGTGCCGCTCCCGTCACTCTGGTTAGGTTGGCATCGAAAAAAACGCTCTCGGGTGCTTTAGAGTGCCGAGTTTATCACTGCGCATGAAGAAATGACCACCTCCAACGTTTGGTTTATGTTTAATAAGCATTTTTAATTTTATTGCTTAAATCGCAGTTTCTCGGCGACCTGAGCACTTTTTCTGAATTGTGCCGCTCCCGTCACTCTGGTTAGGTTGGCATCGAAAAAAACGCTCTCGGGTGCTTTAGAGTGCCGACTTTATCACTGCGCATGAAGAAATGACCACCTCCAACGTTTGGTTTATGTTTTATAAGCATTTTTAATTTTATTGCTTAAATCGCATTTTCTCGGCGAGCTGAGCACTTTTTCTGAATTGTGCCGCTCCCGTCACTCTGGTTAGGTTGGCATCGAAAAAAACGCTCTCGGGTGCTTTAGAGTGCCGAGTTATTCACTGCGCACGAAGAAATGACCACCTCCAACGTTCGGTTTATGTTTTATAAGCATTTTTAATTTTATTGCTTAAATCGCATTTTCTCGGCGAGCTGAGCGCTTTTTCTGAATTGTGCCGCTCCCGTCACTCTGGTTAGGTTGGCATCGAAAGAAACGCTCTCGGGTGCTTTAGAGTGCCGAGTTATTCACTGCGCATGAAGAAATGACCACCTCCAACGTTTGGTTTATGTTTAATAAGCATTTTTAATTTTATTGCTTAAATCGCATTTTCTCGGCGAGCTGAGCGCTTTTTCTGAATTGTGCCGCTCCCGTCACTCTGGTTAGGTTGGCATCGAAAAAAACGCTCTCGGGTGCTTTAGAGTGCCGAGTTATTCACTGCGCATGAAGAAATGACCACCTCCAACGTTTGGTTTATGTTTAATAAGCATTTTTAATTTTATTGCTTAAATCGCATTTTCTCGGCGAGCTGAGCACTTTTTCTGAATTGTGCCGCTCCCGTCACTCTGGTTAGGTTGGCATCGAAAAAAACGCTCTTGGGTGCTTTAGAATGCCGAGTTTATTACTGCGCATTAAGAAATGACCACCTCCAACGTTTGGTTCATGTTTTATAAGCATTTTTAATTTTATTGCTTAAATCGCATTTTCTCGGCGAGCTGAGCACTTTTTCTGAATTGTGCCGCTCCCGTCACTCTGGTTAGGTTGGCATCGAAAAAAACGCTCTCGGGTGCTTTAGAGTGCCGAGTTATTCACTGCGCACGAAGAAATGACCACCTCCAACGTTTGGTTTATGTTTTATAAGCATTTTTAATTTTATTGCTTAAATCGCATTTTCTCGGCGAGCTGAGCGCTTTTTCTGAATTGTGCCGCTCCCGTCTCTCTGGTTAGGTTGGCATCGAAAAAAACGCTCTCGGGTGCTTTAGAGTGCCGAGTTTATTACTGCGCATTAAGAAATGACCACCTCCAACGTTTGGTTTATGTTTTATAAGCATTTTTAATTTTATTGCTTAAATCGCATTTTCTCGGCGAGCTGAGCACTTTTTCTGAATTGTGCCGCTCCCGTCACTCTGGTTAGGTTGGCATCGAAAAAAACGCTCTCGGGTGCTTTAGAGTGCCGAGTTTATTACTGCGCATTAAGAAATGACCACCTCCAACGTTTGGTTTATGTTTTATAAGCATTTTTAATTTTATTGCTTAAATCGCATTTTCTCGGCGAGCTGAGCACTTTTTCTGAATTGTGCCGCTCCCGTCACTCTGGTTAGGTTGGCATCGAAAAAAACGCTATCGGGTGCTTTAGAGTGCCGAGTAATTCACTGCGCATGAAGAAATGACCACCTCCAACGTTTGGTTTATGTTTAATAAGCATTTTTAATTTTATTGCTTAAATCGCATTTTCTCGGCGAGCTGAGCACTTTTTCTGGATTGTGCCGCTCCCGTCACTCTGGTTAGGTTGGCATCGAAAAAAACGCTCTCGGGTGCTTTAGAGTGCCGAGTTTATTACTGCGCATTAAGAAATGACCACCTCCAACGTTTGGTTTATGTTTTATAAGCATTTTATAATTTTATTGCTTAAATCGCATTTTCTCGGCGAGCTGAGCACTTTTTCTGAATTGTGCCGCTCCCGTCACTCTGGTTAGGTTGGCATCGAAAAAAACGCTCTCGGGTGCTTTAGAGTGCCGAGTTTATTACTGCGCATTAAGAAATGACCACCTCCAACGTTTGGTTTATGTTTTATAAGCATTTTTAATTTTATTGCTTAAATCGCATTTTCTCGGCGAGCTGAGCACTTTCTCTGAATTGTGCCGCTCCCGTCACTCTGGTTAGGTTGGCATCGAAAAAAACGCTCTCGGGTGCTTTAGAGTGCCGAGTTTATTACTGCGCATTAAGAAATGACCACCTCCAACGTTTGGTTTATGTTTTATAAGCATTTTTAATTTTATTGCTTAAATCGCATTTTCTCGGCGAGCTGAGCGCTTTTTCTGAATTGTGCCGCTCCCGTCACTCTGGTTAGGTTGGCATCGAAAAAAACGCTTTCGGGTGCTTTAGAGTGCCGAGTTATTCACTGCGCATGAAGAAATGACCACCTCCAACGTTTGGTTTATGTTTAATAAGCATTTTTAATTTTATTGCTTAAATCGCATTTTCTCGGCGAGCTGAGCGCTTTTTCTGAATTGTGCCGCTCCCGTCACTCTGGTTAGGTTGGCATCGAAAAAAACGCTATCGGGTGCTTTAGAGTGCCGAGTTATTCACTGCGCATGAAGAAATGACCACCTCCAACGTTTGGTTTATGTTTAATAAGCATTTTTAATTTTATTGCTTAAATCGCATTATCTCGGCGAGCTGAGCACTTTTTCTGAATTGTGCCGCTCCCGTCACTCTGGTTAGGTTGGCATCGAAAAAAACGCTCTCGGGTGCTTTAGAGTGCCGAGTTATTCACTGCGCATGAAGGAATGACCACCTCCAACGTTTGGTTTATGTTTAATAAGCATTTTTAATTTTATTGCTTGAATCGCATTTTCTCGGCGAGCTGAGCACTTTTTCTGAATTGTGCCGCTCCCGTCACTCTGGTTAGGTTGGCATCGAAAAAAACGCTCTCGGGTGCTTTAGAGTGCCGAGTTTATCACTGCGCATGAAGAAATGACCACCTCCAACGTTTGGTTTATGTTTTATAAGCATTTTTAATTTTATTGCTTAAATCGCATTTTCTCGGCGAGCTGAGCGCTTTTTCTGAATTGTGCCGCTCCCGTCACTCTGGTTAGGTTGGCATCGAAAAAAACGCTCTCGGGTGCTTTAGAGTGCCGAGTTTATCACTGCGCATGAAGAAATGACCACCTCCAACGTTTGGTTTATGTTTTATAAGCATTTTTAATTTTATTGCTTAAATCGCATTTTCTCGGCGAGCTGAGCACTTTTTCTGAATTGTGCCGCTCCCGTCACTCTGGTTAGGTTGGCATCGAAAAAAACGCTCTCGGGTGCTTTAGAGTGCCGAGTTTATCACTGCGCATGAAGAAATGACCACCTCCAACGTTTGGTTTATGTTTTATAAGCATTTTTAAATTTATTGCTTAAATCGCATTTTCTCGGCGAGCTGAGCGCTTTTTCTGAATTGTGCCGCTCCCGTCACTCTGGTTAGGTTGGCATCGAAAAAACGCTCTCGGGTGCTTTAGAGTGCCGAGTTATTCACTGCGCATGAAGAAATGACCACCTCCAACGTTTGGTTTATGTTTTATAAGCATTTTTAGTTTTATTGCTTAAATCGCATTTTCTCGGCGAGCTGAGCACTTTTTCTGAATTGTGCCGCTCCCGTCACTCTGGTTAGGTTGGCATCGAAAAAAACGCTCTCGGGTGCTTTAGAGTGCCGAGTTTATCACTGCGCATGAAGAAATGACCACCTCCAACGTTTGGTTTATGTTTAATAAGCATTTTTAATTTTATTGCTTAAATCGCATTTCCTCGGCGAGCTGAGCACTTTTTCTGAATTGTGCCGCTCCCGTCACTCTGGTTAGGTTGGCATCGAAAAAAACGCTCTCGGGTGCTTTAGAGTGCCGAGTTATTCACTGCGCATGAAGAAATGACCACCTCCAACGTTCGGTTTATGTTTTATAAGCATTTTTAATTTTATTGCTTAAATCGCATTTTCTCGGCGAGCTGAGCACTTTTTCTGAATTGTGCCGCTCCCGTCACTCTGGTTAGGTTGGCATCGAAAAAAACGCTCTCGGGTGCTTTAGAGTGCCGAGTTTATCACTGCGCATGAAGAAATGACCACCTCCAACGTTTGGTTTATGTTTTATAAGCATTTTTAATTTTATTGCTTAAATCGCATTTTCTCGGCGAGCTGAGCGCTTTTTCTGAATTGTGCCGCTCACGTCACTCTGGTTAGGTTGGCATCGAAAAAAACGCTCTCGGGTGCTTTAGAGTGCCGAGTTTATCACTGCGCATGAAGAAATGACCACCTCCAACGTTTGGTTTATGTTTTATAAGCAATTTTAATTTTATTGCTTAAATCGCATTTTCTCGGCGAGCTGAGCGCTTTTTCTGAATTGTGCCGCTCCCGTAACTCTGGTTAGGTTGGCATCGAAAAAAACGCTCTCGGGTGCTTTAGAGTGCCGAGTTTATCACTGCGCATGAAGAAATGACCACTTCCAACGTTTGGTTTATGTTTTATAAGCATTTTTAATTTTATTGCTTAAATCGCATTTTCTCGGCGAGCTGAGCACTTTTTCTGAATTGTGCCGCTCCCGTCACTCTGGTTAGGTTGGCATCGAAAAAAACGCTCTCGGGTGCTTTAGAGTGCCGAGTTTATCACTGCGCATGAAGAAATGACCACCTCCAACGTTTGGTTTATGTTTAATAAGCATTTTTAATTTTATTGCTTAAATCGCATTTCCTCGGCGAGCTGAGCACTTTTTCTGAATTGTGCCGCTCCCGTCACTCTGGTTAGGTTGGCATCGAAAAAAACGCTCTCGGGTGCTTTAGAGTGCCGAGTTATTCACTGCGCATGAAGAAATGACCACCTCCAACGTTCGGTTTATGTTTTATAAGCATTTTTAATTTTATTGCTTAAATCGCATTTTCTCGGCGAGCTGAGCACTTTTTCTGAATTGTGCCGCTCCCGTCACTCTGGTTAGGTTGGCATCGAAAAAAACGCTCTCGGGTGCTTTAGAGTGCCGAGTTTATCACTGCGCATGAAGAAATGACCACCTCCAACGTTTGGTTTATGTTTTATAAGCATTTTTAATTTTATTGCTTAAATCGCATTTTCTCGGCGAGCTGAGCGCTTTTTCTGAATTGTGCCGCTCACGTCACTCTGGTTAGGTTGGCATCGAAAAAAACGCTCTCGGGTGCTTTAGAGTGCCGAGTTTATCACTGCGCATGAAGAAATGACCACCTCCAACGTTTGGTTTATGTTTTATAAGCATTTTTAATTTTATTGCTTAAATCGCATTTTCTCGGCGAGCTGAGCGCTTTTTCTGAATTGTGCCGCTCCCGTAACTCTGGTTAGGTTGGCATCGAAAAAAACGCTCTCGGGTGCTTTAGAGTGCCGAGTTTATCACTGCGCATGAAGAAATGACCACTTCCAACGTTTGGTTTATGTTTTATAAGCATTTTTAATTTTACTGCTTAAATCGCATTTTCTCGGCGAGCTGAGCACTTTTTCTGAATTGTGCCGCTCCCGTCACTCTAGTTAGGTTGGCATCGAAAAAAACGCTCTCGGGTGCTTTAGAGTGCCGAGTTTATTACTGCGCATTAAGAAATGACCACCTCCAACGTTTGGTTTATGTTTTATAAGCATTTTTAATTTTATTGCTTAAATCGCATTTTCTCGGCGAGCTGAGCACTTTTTCTGAATTGTGCCGCTCCCGTCACTCTGGTTAGGTTGGCATCGAAAAAAACGCTCTCGGGTGCTTTAGAGTGCCGAGTAATTCACTGCGCATGAAGAAATGACCACCTCCAACGTTTGGTTTATGTTTTATAAGCATTTTTAATTTTATTGCTTAAATCGCATTTTCTCGGCGAGCTGAGCACTTTTTCTGAATTGTGCCGCTCCCGTCACTCTGGTTAGGTTGGCATCGAAAAAAACGCTCTCGGGTGCTTTAGAGTGCCGAGTTTATCACTGCGCATGAAGAAATGACCACCTCCAACGTTCGGTTTATGTTTTATAAGCATTTTTAATTTTATTGCTTAAATCGCATTTTCTCGGCGAGCTGAGCGCTTTTTCTGAATTGTGCCGCTCCCGTCACTCTGGTTAGGTTGGCATCGAAAAAAACGCTCTCGGGTGCTTTAGAGTGCCGAGTTATTCACTGCGCATGAAGAAATGACCACCTCCAACGTTTGGTTTATGTTTTATAAGCATTTTTAATTTTATTGCTTAAATCGCATTTTCTCGGCGAGCTGAGCACTTTTTCTAGATTGTGCCGCTCCCGTCACTCTGGTTAGGTTGGCATCGAAAAAAACGCTCTCGGGTGCTTTAGAGTGCCGAGTTTATTACTGCGCATTAAGAAATGACCACCTCCAACGTTTGGTTTATGTTTTATAAGCATTTTTAATTTTATTGCTTAAATCGCATTTTCTCGGCGAGCTGAGCACTTTTTCTGAATTGTGCCGCTCCCGTCACTCTGGTTAGGTTGGCATCGAAAAAAACGCTCTCGGGTGCTTTAGAGTGCCGAGTTTATTACTGCGCATTAAGAAATGACCACCTCCAACGTTCGGTTTATGTTTTACAAGCATTTTTAATGCTTAAATCGCATTTTCTCGGCGAGCTGAGCGCTTTTTCTGAATTGTGCCGCTCACGTCACTCTGGTTAGGTTGGCATCGAAAAAAACGCCCTCGGGTGCTTTAGAGTGCCGAGTTTATCACTGCGCATGAAGAAATGACCACCTCCAACGTTTGGTTTATGTTTTATAAGCATTTTTTATTTTATTGCTTAAATCGCATTTTCTCGGCGAGCTGAGCGCTTTTTCTGAATTGTGCCGCTCCCGTAACTCTGGTTAGGTTGGCATCGAAAAAAACGCTCTCGGGTGCTTTAGAGTGCCGAGTTTATCACTGCGCATGAAGAAATGACCACTTCCAACGTTTGGTTTATGTTTTATAAGCATTTTTAATTTTATTGCTTAAATCGCATTTTCTCGGCGAGCTGAGCGCTTTTTCTGAATTGTGCCGCTCACGTCACTCTGGTTAGGTTGGCATCGAAAAAAACGCTCTCGGGTGCTTTAGAGTGCCGAGTTTATCACTGCGCATGAAGAAATGACCACCTCCAACGTTTGGTTTATGTTTTATAAGCATTTTTAATTTTATTGCTTAAATCGCATTTTCTCGGCGAGCTGAGCGCTTTTTCTGAATTGTGCCGCTCCCGTAACTCTGGTTAGGTTGGCATCGAAAAAAACGCTCTCGGGTGCTTTAGAGTGCCGAGTTTATCACTGCGCATGAAGAAATGACCACTTCCAACGTTTGGTTTATGTTTTATAAGCATTTTTAATTTTACTGCTTAAATCGCATTTTCTCGGCGAGCTGAGCACTTTTTCTGAATTGTGCCGCTCCCGTCACTCTGGTTAGGTTGGCATCGAAAAAAACGCTCTCGGGTGCTTTAGAGTGCCGAGTTTATTACTGCGCATTAAGAAATGACCACCTCCAACGTTTGGTTTATGTTTTATAAGCATTTTTAATTTTATTGCTTAAATCGCATTTTCTCGGCGAGCTGAGCACTTTTTCTGAATTGTGCCGCTCCCGTCACTCTGGTTAGGTTGGCATCGAAAAAAACGCTCTCGGGTGCTTTAGAGTGCCGAGTAATTCACTGCGCATGAAGAAATGACCACCTCCAACGTTTGGTTTATGTTTTATAAGCATTTTTAATTTTATTGCTTAAATCGCATTTTCTCGGCGAGCTGAGCACTTTTTCTGAATTGTGCCGCTCCCGTCACTCTGGTTAGGTTGGCATCGAAAAAAACGCTCTCGGGTGCTTTAGAGTGCCGAGTTTATCACTGCGCATGAAGAAATGACCACCTCCAACGTTCGGTTTATGTTTTATAAGCATTTTTAATTTTATTGCTTAAATCGCATTTTCTCGGCGAGCTGAGCGCTTTTTCTGAATTGTGCCGCTCCCGTCACTCTGGTTAGGTTGGCATCGAAAAAAACGCTCTCGGGTGCTTTAGAGTGCCGAGTTATTCACTGCGCATGAAGAAATGACCACCTCCAACGTTTGGTTTATGTTTTATAAGCATTTTTAATTTTATTGCTTAAATCGCATTTTCTCGGCGAGCTGAGCACTTTTTCTGGATTGTGCCGCTCCCGTCACTCTGGTTAGGTTGGCATCGAAAAAAACGCTCTCGGGTGCTTTAGAGTGCCGAGTTTATTACTGCGCATTAAGAAATGACCACCTCCAACGTTTGGTTTATGTTTTATAAGCATTTTTAATTTTATTGCTTAAATCGCATTTTCTCGGCGAGCTGAGCACTTTTTCTGAATTGTGCCGCTCCCGTCACTCTGGTTAGGTTGGCATCGAAAAAAACGCTCTCGGGTGCTTTAGAGTGCCGAGTTTATTACTGCGCATTAAGAAATGACCACCTCCAACGTTTGGTTTATGTTTTATAAGCATTTTTAATTGTATTGCTTAAATCGCATTTTCTCGGCGAGCTGAGCACTTTTTCTGAATTGTGCCGCTCCCGTCACTCTGGTTAGGTTGGCATCGAAAAAAACGCTCTCGGGTGCTTTAGAGTGCCGAGTTATTCACTGCGCATGAAGAAATGACCACCTCCAACGTTTGGTTTATGTTTTATAAGCATTTTTAGTTTTATTGCTTAAATCGCATTTTCTCGGCGAGCTGAGCACTTTTTCTGAATTGTGCCGCTCCCGTCACTCTGGTTAGGTTGGCATCGAAAAAAACTCTCTCGGGTGCTTTAGAGTGCCGGGTTTATCACTGCGCATGAAGAAATGACCACCTCCAACGTTTGGTTTATGTTTTATAAGCATTTTTAATTTTATTGCTTAAATCGCATTTTCTCGGAGAGCTGAGCGCTTTTTCTGAATTGTGCCGCTCCCGTCACTCTGGTTAGGTTGGCATCGAAAAAAACGCTCTCAGGTGCTTTAGAGTGCCGAGTTTATCACTGCGCATGAAGAAATGACCACCTCCAACGTTTGGTTTATGTTTTATAAGCATTTTTAATTTTATTGCTTAAATCGCATTTTCTCGGCGAGCTGAGCACTTTTTCTGAATTGTGCCGCTCCCGTCACTCTGGTTAGGTTGGCATCGAAAAAAACGCTCTCGGGTGCTTTAGAGTGCCGAGTTTATCACTGCGCATGAAGAAATGACCACCTCCAACGTTTGGTTTATGTTTTATAAGCATTTTTAATTTTATTGCTTAAATCGCATTTTCTCGGCGAGCTGAGCACTTTTTCTGAATTGTGCCGCTCCCGTCACTCTGGTTAGGTTGGCATCGAAAAAAACGCTCTCGGGTGCTTTAGAGTGCCGAGTTATTCACTGCGCATGAAGAAATGACCACCTCCAACGTTTGGTTTATGTTTTATAAGCATTTTTAATTTTATTGCTTAAATCGCATTTTCTCGGCGAGCTGAGCACTTTTTCTGAATTGTGCCGCTCCCGTCACTCTGGTTAGGTTGGCATCGAAAAAAACGCTCTCGGGTGCTTTAGAGTGCAGAGTTTATCACTGCGCATGAAGAAATGACCACCTCCAACGTTTGGTTTATGTTTTATAAGCATTTTTAATTTTATTGCTTAAATCGCATTTTCTCGGCGAGCTGAGCGCTTTTTCTGAATTGTGCCGCTCCCGTCACTCTGGTTAGGTTGGCATCGAAAAAAACGCTCTCGGGTGCTTTAGAGTGCCGAGTTTATCACTGCGCATGAAGAAATGACCACCTCCAACGTTTGGTTTATGTTTTATAAGCATTTTTAATTTTATTGCTTAAATCGCATTTTCTCGGCGAGCTGAGCGCTTTTTCTGAATTGTGCCGCTCCCGTAACTCTGGTTAGGTTGGCATCGAAAAAAACGCTCTCGGGTGCTTTAGAGTGCCGAGTTTATCACTGCGCATGAAGAAATGACCACTTCCAACGTTTGGTTTATGTTTTATAAGCATTTTTAATTTTATTGCTTAAATCGCATTTTCTCGGCGAGCTGAGCACTTTTTCTGAATTGTGCCGCTCCCGTCACTCTGGTTAGGTTGGCATCGAAAAAAACGCTCTCGGGTGCTTTAGAGTGCCGAGTTTATTACTGCGCATTAAGAAATGACCACCTCCAACGTTTGGTTCATGTTTTATAAGCATTTTTAATTTTATTGCTTAAATCGCATTTTCTCGGCGAGCTGAGCACTTTTTCTGAATTGTGCCGCTCCCGTCACTCTGGTTAGGTTGGCATCGAAAAAAACGCTCTCGGGTGCTTTAGAGTGCCGAGTTATTCACTGCGCATGAAGAAATGACCACCTCCAACGTTTGGTTTATGTTTTATAAGCATTTTTAATTTTATTGCTTAAATCGCATTTTCTCGGCGAGCTGAGCACTTTTTCTGAATTGTGCCGCTCCCGTCACTCTGGTTAGGTTGGCATCGAAAAAAACGCTCTCGGGTGCTTTAGAGTGCCGAGTTATTCACTGCGCATGAAGAAATGACCAACTCCAACGTTTGGTTTATGTTTTATAAGCATTTTTAGTTTTATTGCTTAAATCGCATTTTCTCGGCGAGCTGAGCACTTTTTCTGAATTGTGCCGCTCCCGTCACTCTGGTTAGGTTGGCATCGAAAAAAACGCTCTCGGGTGCTTTAGAGTAACGAGTTTATCACTGCGCATGAAGAAATGACCACCTCCAACGTTTGGCTTATGTTTAATAAGCATTTTTAATTTTATTGCTTAAATCGCATTTTCTCGGCGAGCTGAGCACTTTTTCCTGAATTGTGCCACTCCCGTCACTCTGGTTAGGTTGGCATCGAAAAAAACGCTCTCGGGTGCTTTAGAGTGCCGACTTTATCACTGCGCATGAAGAAATGACCACCTCCAACATTTGGTTTATGTTTTATAAGCATTTTTAATTTTATTGCTTAAATCGCATTTTCTCGGCGAGCTGAGCACTTTTTCTGAATTGTGCCGCTCCCGTCACTCTGGTTAGGTTGGCATCGAAAAAAACGCTCACGGGTGCTTTAGAGTGCCGAGTTTATTACTGCGAATTAAGAAATACCACCTCCAACGTTTGGTTTATGTTTTATAAGCATTTTTAATTTTATTGCTTAAATCGCATTTTCTCGGCGAGCTGAGCACTTTTTCTGAATTGTGCCGCTCCCGTCACTCTGGTTAGGTTGGCATCGAAAAAAACGCTCTCGGGTGCTTTAGAGTGCCGAGTTATTCACTGCGCATGAAGAAATGACCACCTCCAACGTTTGGTTTATGTTTTATAAGCATTTTTAATTTTATTGCTTAAATCGCATTTTCTCGGCGAGCTGAGCGCTTTTTCTGGATTGTGCCGCTCCCGTCACTCTGGTTAGGTTGGCATCGAAAAAAACGCTCTCGGGTGCTTTAGAGTGCCGAGTTTATCACTGCGCATGAAGAAATGACCACCTCCAACGTTTGGTTTATGTTTTATAAGCATTTTTAATTTTATTGCTTAAATCGCATTTTCTCGGCGAGCTGAGCGCTTTTTCTGAATTGTGCCGCTCCCGTCACTCTGGTTAGGTTGGCATCGAAAAAAACGCTCTCGGGTGCTTTAGAGTGCCGAGTTTATCACTGCGCATGAAGAAATGACCACCTCCAACGTTTGGTTTATGTTTTATAAGCATTTTTAATTTTATTGCTTAAATCGCATTTTCTCGGCGAGCTGAGCGCTTTTTCTGAATTGTGCCGCTCCCGTAACTCTGGTTAGGTTGGCATCGAAAAAACGCTCTCGGGTGCTTTAGAGTGCCGAGTTTATCACTGCGCATGAAGAAATGACCACTTCCAACGTTTGGTTTATGTTTTATAAGCATTTTTAATTTTATTGCTTAAATCGCATTTTCTCGGCGAGCTGAGCACTTTTTCTGAATTGTGCCGCTCCCGTCACTCTGGTTAGGTTGGCATCGAAAAAAACGCTCTCGGGTGCTTTAGAGTGCCGAGTTTATTACTGCGCATTAAGAAATGACCACCTCCAACGTTTGGTTTATGTTTTATAAGCATTTTTAATTTTATTGCTTAAATCGCATTTTCTCGGCGAGCTGAGCGCTTTTTCTGAATTGTGCCGCTCCCGTCACTCTGGTTAGGTTGGCATCGAAAAAAACGCTCTCGGGTGCTTTAGAGTGCCGAGTTATTCACTGCGCATGAAGAAATGACCACCTCCAACGTTTGGTTTATGTTTTATAAGCATTTTTAATTTTATTGCTTAAATCGCATTTTCTCGGCGAGCTGAGCACTTTTTCTGAATTGTGCCGCTCCCGTCACTCTGGTTAGGTTGGCATCGAAAAAAACGCTCTCGGGTGCTTTAGAGTGCCGAGTTATTCACTGCGCATGAAGAAATGACCACCTCCAACGTTTGGTTTATGTTTTATAAGCATTTTTAATTTTATTGCTTAAATCGCATTTTCTCGGCGAGCTGAGCACTTTTTCTGAATTGTGCCGCTCCCGTCACTCTGGTTAGGTTGGCATAAAAAAAAACGCTCTCGGGTGCTTTAGAGTGCCGAGTTTATCACTGCGCATGAAGAAATGACCACCTCCAACGTTTGGTTTATGTTTTATAAGCATTTTTAATTTTATTGCTTAAATCGCATTTTCTCGGCGAGCTGAGCGCTTTTTCTGAATTGTGCCGCTCCCGTAACTCTGGTTAGGTTGGCATCGAAAAAAACGCTCTCGGGTGCTTTAGAGTGCCGAGTTTATCACTGCGCATGAAGAAATGACCACTTCCAACGTTTGGTTTATGTTTTATAAGCATTTTTAATTTTATTGCTTAAATCGCATTTTCTCGGCGAGCTGAGCACTTTTTCTGAATTGTGCCGCTCCCGTCACTCTGGTTAGGTTGGCATCGAAAAAAACGCTCTCGGGTGCTTTAGAGTGCCGAGTTTATTACTGCGCATTAAGAAATGACCACCTCCAACGTTTGGTTTATGTTTTATAAGCATTTTTAATTTTATTGCTTAAATCGCATTTTCTCGGCGAGCTGAGCACTTTTTCTGAATTGTGCCGCTCCCGTCACTCTGGTTAGGTTGGCATCGAAAAAAACGCTCTCGGGTGCTTTAGAGTGCACAGCAAAAACTGGAGTGTTGAAATTTCAGGGTTAAACATGTCAGAGTTGATTTCAACTCTCAAAGTGTCATTTTAACACATTCTGATTAAAATGGTGTTCAGTGTTGGAGTTATTTAACAGAGTTATTCCAACCTAAGCAAATCAACTCTGTAGAGATGTAAAGTGCATCTCGGCCGAGTTAACTTGCTTGATAGGCCCCTGGGCTTCAGTCCAGGTAACCCCATGTGTTATGCCCCTGGGCTTTCAGCAGGGTGAACCCGTGCATCAATCAATAGTCTCCTGTGCGTGGCGTGGTCAACCGTCGTTTATTTCGCTGCTGGAATCAGGAATGGATGCGAAGTTGGACTTTTACACGAGAGGTAAGCTACAAAATCAAACTTGTAGGAACAATAACATTGAATTAAACATCTGCTGAGAATATTTATGTAACTTTGCTAAGCATTTTTTGTGGTTGGCACTGGACAGCGAACGTTTGGATTTTTTTTTTAATGCAATGTTAACTTCACCACTAACGTTACCACTTGCTAAAAAATAAACACTAATAAAAAAACGGTTTCCTATGTTATCCTTTGCATTTTACCAAGTCTCACGCGTGCTTGAGAGGTTGTATAAACAAGGCTTCATATTTAACTGTGGAATATAGTTTGGGGCTAACGTTAGCACATGTTAACAAGCTAACTTGAAGTTCATGGCGGGTGCAATGTTTTAATAAATCAGTTTTGCCTCAAATGTAAATGTTAATTACGGTAGCATGTGCTGCAGTCACTACAGCTAGTCGCTGCCACGTTCATCAATGAGAGCGTTTCCACTGGGCCTGCTGTGGCATGTTTTAACAGCCTCCCAGCAGCTGCTGAATGTGTTTAATCTTAGACCTGCAGTGAAATTAATAATGAAACAATTTCTTGCATGATACACAACGTTTATGTGAGTGTTAAATAATTATTTCTTGCATGTTAAGTGTTTACTGACATTTGTTTGTTGTTGCATGTCTCAGAAAAATGTTGATCCAGGTTCGGTATTGCCAACAGCAGAAGTATGTGAAGTTGGATGAGGTTGATGGATGTTTTGATTTTGTGCAGTTCCATGACAAAGGTTTGTTTTTGTTTTACTTATGCTTGGTTTGATATAAAGGGCAGAACAACGCCCCTTTCTTTTAAGATTTGGACTGAAAAGAGAATGTATTTTATGCAGGGGATTATCTCTGAATTTGTTTACAGTGGTGGATTAAATTATTGAATGTGAAATGAGGCAAGATCAGTGCTATCTTAAAGGTCCACTCAGATGTATCTTGTCTTTTCCAGTCATCGAGAGATTTTGCCTGCCACCTGACGCAAAATTAGTGTACAAAGATGCAACAGGGACAGAAGTTGATGAGGACATTTTCAGTGACCTTGTCAGCCAAGGCAATGTGACTCTATCAGTTTTCTCAAATGACGGTGAGAAATGTAAAGGGGTAAATTACATAATGCAATGTGTAAAACACTAATGCAAATTTATAAGTACAGAAATACAGTAAACAATTTCAATTTAATGTTTTCAGAATTAAGTCATTTAATACACTTAAAGGTGGATCAAATATTCAATATCATTCTTTGTGGTTACACAACAGGGACATTCAGCCTGACTTTTATTGAATGGTTTAAATGTCATTTTAACTGACATAAATCCAATATGAATACCAAATGTATTTTTGATTAATCTAATTCATGCCTTTAAAACAATTTCTGAAAATATTTCTGAATTGCCTATCAAGACTGAGAATCAATTGATTAAATGAGTTGAGTCTATGGTGTGCCGTTGGCTTGGTTAGATCAAAAATCTTCTATGACTTTTTGTATACTGCAAATAAACACCCCACCCCCCTTCTTTTTTTTTTTTTTTTTTTTTTTTTTAGAATTTTCCGATTGCTCCTTGTCCTCTCCATCCGATTATTCTGATTCAAGCTTCAGTTCATGTGCAAGTACATCAACTATACTCCTAGATGAGGTTCCTAGGAAGAAACCAAGACTTGAGGGCCCACTTACTGCAGCATCTGCTAGAAAGGTTGTGCTAAGTACTCACAGGTTTCTTAAAATCAACATTTGTCATCCTTAAACTCTAGAAAGGCAGTTTATCACATTTGTTTTTTTGCTTCTTTTTCAAAGTTGATTGAAGATGTCCTTGGTACCAGCTCAGGTGGTGAAGAGGTCCTCCAAGAGTATCACACAACAAAAACTCTAACAGATGCTACCAGAAGAAAGTTGGTCAATATAATAGTGGCACACATGATTGATAAACACGGGTATGTGTGTTCTATTTGTCTGTACTATCCTTTTTTTATTAACAAGTTAACTACTTGGCCCTTGTATTAATGCTAATTTGATCTTTTCTCAGGCAACTCCCAAGCAAAGCTGTTCGAGAAGAGTACGCTCTTGGGATAGTGACAGTGTTCCCGTCCCTCAAAGACCCATACTCCAAGAAAGGCTATGTATAGTCATTATTATTGTACTCTCTGTTTACATAATTTTCATGTTTTGTCTACATTACAGTAACATTTAGATTCTGAAATTTCACAGTAGCTTATGAGGTTGACATCACATTAATTTTGAATGTATTTCCATTTTAGGAACATTTCTATGATGCTGCAAGCAGCACCGGATACATTTCTTGGCGTCTGAAAACGATTCAGAGAAAGATTCGAAGAGGACATGCATCTACAAGTAGCCCCACTGGCTTTTCCCCAGGAGGAGGTCAGTCTATCTATCTATCTATCTATCTATCTATCTATCTCTCTCTCTCTCTCTCTCTCTCTCTCTCTCTCTCTCTCTCTCTCTCTCTCTCTCTCTCTCTCTCTCTCTCTCTATCTCTCTCTATCTCTCTCTATCTCTCTCTATCTCTCTCTATCTCTCTCTATCTCTCTCTATCTCTCTATCTCTATCTCTCTATCTCTATCTCTCTCTCTCTCTCTCTCTCTCTCTCTCTCTCTCTCTCTCTCTCTCTCTCTCTACGCAACTGTCTTTCTTTCTCTAAGTACCCCTCATTTTTCTTTCTTTCTTACAACTTCATCTAGGGTGTTTCTTGTTTTTTTTCTTGAAAGAATTGTGTGCTTTTTTTCAGGAGGCCCAAATGTGCGCAGGTCCATTGTTGTTGACCAGCAGCTTGATGGGGATACATACCAGGAAGCCATCTCCTTGCTCAACCATACAACAGACAGTTCCGTAATTTTTCTGAAGATGAGAGAGACCTTTCAGAATCGCCAAAAACTCATCCACGACTCAGACAAAACTCAAGATATCTTCTCCATCTTCCCAAGATTCCTGGATACAAAGGGATTGGTAAGTATGAAATGGGATTTTTAGAATGCCTTGAAATGTGCTGAATGTGGTAGTAGTACATTTGCTTTCTTATAGATGAATCAAGACTTCACACTCCTGTTTGAAGAGGAGGTTTCCAACCTGCTGCTCCAGAAATGGGATCCGTTCTTCAGAGATAACGTCATCAAAGAGGCCAAGCGGCTCACCCCAACACCTGAGCTGCGCCGAATGCTGCAGGCCGCAGAGTCTCCAGGAAGTGAACTTGATGAGGCACCAAGTGAGTTTTGTTCGATAGAATTTGTTATAAGCAATTACAGTTCAATAGTCTTGTGATTAATAAAGACCGATTGATTTTATGTTACTGGACTTCAATTGTTCGTTCATTCTGTGTATTTCTTTTTCTTTTTAAAGTTGGGTTAAAGTCGATGGTGTTGAGTACAAAGGTGGACTTGTTGTTTGCAGTTCCATGGAGGAAGACATGCCAGTCTTTTGTCAAATAGATGATGTACTTCTGGTTGAAGATGACGTTTATTTTTTGACAAAAAAGCTATTTACAGAGATGTTTGTTGAACACCACCATGCCTTCAAAGTTTTACCAACTGAAGAGAGGTGTGTCATGAAAATGACTGAACTCAAATGTCACAAACCATTTGATATTCAAAGCTCATATGGTAAAGCAGATGAAAGTTTGTACATTATACCCTCGTTTATTATGTTTTAACTGACTGCATTGGGGGAAAGTTCTTAAAATAAATGGTAAGCAGATGGAGGTTTGTACATTATACCCTCATGTTTTAACTGACTGCATTGGGGGAAAAGTTAAAATAAATTGTGTTTTTGAAAATGCATTTTTCTTGGAATTGTCATTTTAATGGTTGTATTGTACGGTTTTTCTTTTAACTATGTAGTGTCAATTTAACCCAATTTAGGAAGTTAAAAAGGAGCTTTGATATAATGTAAATCGATAGTGCTAATTTAACCCAGTTTAGAGAGTTAAAAAGGAACTCTGATATAGTGTTAATGTAACTCGATATAGTGTTAATTTAACACAGTTTAGGGAGTTAAAAAGGAACTCTGATATAGTGTTAATGTAACTCGATATAGTATTAATTTAACACAGTTTAGGGAGTTAAAAAGGAACTCTGATATAGTGTTAATGTAACTCGATATAGTGTTAATTCAACCCAGTCTAGGGAGTTAAAAAGTAACTCTGATATAGTGTTAATGTAACTCGATATAGTGTTAATTCAACCCAGTCTAGGGAGTTAAAAAGTAACTCTAGGTACAGTGTTAAATAATTAACTATTTTGAAAGTGTTAATTTAACTCTGTAGAGTGTGGAGCTATATAAACCCGCAAAAAGTGTTAAAATTGACTCTGTGGGAGTTGATTCAACACTCCAGTTTTTGCTGTGTGCCGAGTTTATTACTGCGCATTAAGAAATGACCACCTCCAACGTTTGGTTTATGTTTTATAAGCATTTTTAATTTTATTGCTTAAATCGCATTTTCTCGGCGAGCTGAGCGCTTTTTCTGAATTGTGCCGCTCCCGTCACTCTGGTTAGGTTGGCATCGAAAAAAACGCTCTCGGGTGCTTTAGAGTGCCGAGTTTATTACTGCGCATTAAGAAATGACCACCTCCAACGTTTGGTTTATGTTTTATAAGCATTTTTAATTTTATTGCTTAAATCGCATTTTCTCGGCGAGCTGAGCACTTTTTCTGAATTGTGCCGCTTTCGTCACTCTGGTTAGGTTGGCATCGAAAAAAACGCTCTCGGGTGCTTTAGAGTGCCGAGTTTATTACTGCGCATTAAGAAATGACCACCTCCAACGTTTGGTTTATGTTTTATAAGCATTTTTAATTTTATTGCTTAAATCGCATTTTCTCGGCGAGCTGAGCACTTTTTCTGAATTGTGCCGCTCCCGTCACTCTGGTTAGGTTGGCATCGAAAAAAACGCTTTCGGGTGCTTTAGAGTGCCGACTTTATCATTGCGCATGAAGAAATGACCACCTCCAACGTTTGGTTTATGTTTTATAAGCATTTTTAATTTTATTGCTTAAATCGCATTTTCTCGGCGAGCTGAGCACTTTTTCTGAATTGTGCCGCTCCCGTCACTCTGGTTAGGTTGGCATCGAAAAAAACGCTCACGGGTGCTTTAGAGTGCCGAGTTTATTACTGCGCATTAAGAAATGACCACCTCCAACGTTTGGTTTATGTTTTATAAGCATTTTTAATTTTATTGCTTAAATCGCATTTTCTCGGCGAGCTGAGCACTTTTTCTGAATTGTGCCGCTCCCGTCACTCTGGTTAGGTTGGCATCGAAAAAAACGCTCTCGGGTGCTTTAGAGTGCCGAGTTATTCACTGCGCATGAAGAAATGACCACCTCCAACGTTTGGTTTATGTTATATAAGCATTTTTAATTTTATTGCTTAAATCGCATTTTCTCGGCGAGCTGAGCACTTTTTCTGAATTGTGCCGCTCCCGTCACTCTGGTTAGGTTGGCATCGAAAAAAACGCTATCGGGTGCTTTAGAGTGCCGAGTTATTCACTGCGCATGAAGAAATGACCACCTCCAACGTTTGGTTTATGTTTAATAAGCATTTTTAATTTTATTGCTTAAATCGCATTTTCTCGGCGAGCTGAGCACTTTTTCTGAATTGTGCCGCTCCCGTCACTCTGGTTAGGTTGGCATCGAAAAAAACGCTCTCGGGTGCTTTAGAGTGCCGAGTTTATTACTGCGCATTAAGAAATGACCACCTCCAACGTTTGGTTTATGTTTTATAAGCATTTTTAATTTTATTGCTTACATCGCATTTTCTCGGCGAGCTGAGCACTTTTTCTGAATTGTGCCGCTCCCGTCACTCTGGTTAGGTTGGCATCGAAAAAAACGCTCTCGGGTGCTTTAGAGTGCCGAGTTTATTACTGCGCATTAAGAAATGACCACCTCCAACGTTTGGTTTATGTTTTATAAGCATTTTTAATTTTATTGCTTAAATCGCATTTTCTCGGCGAGCTGAGCACTTTTTCTGAATTGTGCCGCTCCCGTCACTCTGGTTAGGTTGGCATCGAAAAAAAACGCTCTCGGGTGCTTTAGAGTGCCGAGTTATTCACTGCGCATGAAGAAATGACCACCTCCAACGTTTGGTTTATGTTTTATAAGCATTTTTAGTTTTATTGCTTAAATCGCATTTTCTCGGCGAGCTGAGCACTTTTTCTGAATTGTGCCGCTCCCGTCACTCTGGTTAGGTTGGCATCGAAAAAAACGCTCTCGGGTGCTTTAGAGTGCCGAGTTTATCACTGCGCATGAAGAAATGACCACCTCCAACGTTTGGTTTATGTTTAATAAGCATTTTTAATTTTATTGCTTAAATCGCATTTTCTCGGCGAGCTGAGCACTTTTTCTGAATTGTGCCGCTCCCGTCACTCTGGTTAGGTTGGCATCGAAAAAAACGCTCTCGGGTGCTTTAGAGTGCCGACTTTATCACTGCGCATGAAGAAATGACCACCTCCAACGTTTGGTTTATGTTTTATAAGCATTTTTAATTTTATTGCTTAAATCGCATTTTCTCGGCGAGCTGAGCACTTTTTCTGAATTGTGCCGCTCCCGTCACTCTGGTTAGGTTGGCATCGAAAAAAACGCTCTCGGGTGCTTTAGAGTGCCGAGTTATTCACTGCGCACGAAGAAATGACCACCTCCAACGTTCGGTTTATGTTTTATAAGCATTTTTAATTTTATTGCTTAAATCGCATTTTCTCGGCGAGCTGAGCGCTTTTTCTGAATTGTGCCGCTCCCGTCACTCTGGTTAGGTTGGCATCGAAAAAAACGCTCTCGGGTGCTTTAGAGTGCCGAGTTATTCACTGCGCATGAAGAAATGACCACCTCCAACGTTTGGTTTATGTTTAATAAGCATTTTTAATTTTATTGCTTAAATTGCATTTTCTCGGCGAGCTGAGCACTTTTTCTGAATTGTGCCGCTCCCGTCACTCTGGTTAGGTTGGCATCGAAAAAAACGCTCTCGGGTGCTTTAGAGTGCCGAGTTTATCACTGCGCATGAAGAAATGACCACCTCCAACGTTTGGTTTATGTTTTATAAGCATTTTTAATTTTATTGCTTAAATCGCATTTTCTCGGCGAGCTGAGCACTTTTTCTGAATTGTGCCGCTCCCGTCACTCTGGTTAGGTTGGCATCGAAAAAAACGCTCTCGGGTGCTTTAGAGTGCCGAGTTTATTACTGCGCATTAAGAAATGACCACCTCCAACGTTTGGTTTATGTTTTATAAGCATTTTTAATTTTATTGCTTAAATCGCATTTTCTCGGCGAGCTGAGCACTTTTTCTGAATTGTGCCGCTCCCGTCACTCTGGTTAGGTTGGCATCGAAAAAAACGCTCTCGGGTGCTTTAGAGTGCCGAGTTATTCACTGCGCATGAAGAAATGACCACCTCCAACGTTTGGTTTATGTTTTATAAGCATTTTTAGTTTTATTGCTTAAATCGCATTTTCTCGGCGAGCTGAGCACTTTTTCTGAATTGTGCCGCTCCCGTCACTCTGGTTAGGTTGGCATCGAAAAAAACGCTCTCGGGTGCTTTAGAGTGCCGAGTTATTCACTGCGCATGAAGAAATGACCACCTCCAACGTTTGGTTTATGTTTTATAAGCATTTTTAGTTTTATTGCTTAAATCGCATTTTCTCGGCGAGCTGAGCACTTTTTCTGAATTGTGCCGCTCCCGTCACTCTGGTTAGGTTGGCATCGAAAAAAACGCTCTCGGGTGCTTTAGAGTGCCGAGTTTATCACTGCGCATGAAGAAATGACCACCTCCAACGTTTGGTTTATGTTTAATAAGCATTTTTAATTTTATTGCTTAAATCGCATTTTCTCGGCGAGCTGAGCACTTTTTCTGAATTGTGCCGCTCCCGTCACTCTGGTTAGGTTGGCATCGAAAAAAACGCTTTCGGGTGCTTTAGAGTGCCGACTTTATCACTGCGCATGAAGAAATGACCACCTCCAACGTTTGGTTTATGTTTTATAAGCATTTTTAATTTTATTGCTTAAATCGCATTTTCTCGGCGAGCTGAGCACTTTTTCTGAATTGTGCCGCTCCCGTCACTCTGGTTAGGTTGGCATCGAAAAAAACGCTCACGGGTGCTTTAGAGTGCCGAGTTTATTACTGCGCATTAAGAAATGACCACCTCCAACGTTTGGTTTATGTTTTATAAGCATTTTTAATTTTATTGCTTAAATCGCATTTTCTCGGCGAGCTGAGCACTTTTTCTGAATTGTGCCACTCCCGTCACTCTGGTTAGGTTGGCATCGAAAAAAACGCTCTCGGGTGCTTTAGAGTGCCGAGTTATTCACTGCGCATGAAGAAATGACCACCTCCAACGTTTGGTTTATGTTATATAAGCATTTTTAATTTTATTGCTTAAATCGCATTTTCTCGGCGAGCTGAGCACTTTTTCTGAATTGTGCCGCTCCCGTCACTCTGGTTAGGTTGGCATCGAAAAAAACGCTATCGGGTGCTTTAGAGTGCCGAGTTATTCACTGCGCATGAAGAAATGACCACCTCCAACGTTTGGTTTATGTTTAATAAGCATTTTTAATTTTATTGCTTAAATCGCATTTTCTCGGCGAGCTGAGCACTTTTTCTGAATTGTGCCGCTCCCGTCACTCTGGTTAGGTTGGCATCGAAAAAAACGCTCTCGGGTGCTTTAGAGTGCCGAGTTTATTACTGCGCATTAAGAAATGACCACCTCCAACGTTTGGTTTATGTTTTATAAGCATTTTTAATTTTATTGCTTAAATCGCATTTTCTCGGCGAGCTGAGCACTTTTTCTGAATTGTGCCGCTCCCGTCACTCTGGTTAGGTTGGCATCGAAAAAAACGCTCTCGGGTGCTTTAGAGTGCCGAGTTTATTACTGCGCATTAAGAAATGACCACCTCCAACGTTTGGTTTATGTTTTATAAGCATTTTTAATTTTATTGCTTAAATCGCATTTTCTCGGCGAGCTGAGCGCTTTTTCTGAATTGTGCCGCTCCCGTCACTCTGGTTAGGTTGGCATCGAAAAAAACGCTCTCGGGTGCTTTAGAGTGCCGAGTTATTCACTGCGCATGAAGAAATGACCACCTCCAACGTTTGGTTTATGTTTAATAAGCATTTTTAATTTTATTGCTTAAATCGCATTTTCTCGGCGAGCTGAGCGCTTTTTCTGAATTGTGCCGCTCCCGTCACTCTGGTTAGGTTGGCATCGAAAAAAACGCTCTCGGGTGCTTTAGAGTGCCGAGTTATTCACTGCGCATGAAGAAATGACCACCTCCAACGTTTGGTTTATGTTTAATAAGCATTTTTAATTTTATTGCTTAAATCGCATTTTCTCGGCGAGCTGAGCACTTTTTCTGAATTGTGCCGCTCCCGTCACTCTGGTTAGGTTGGCATCGAAAAAAACGCTCTCGGGTGCTTTAGAGTGCCGAGTTTATTACTGCGCATTAAGAAATGACCACCTCCAACGTTTGGTTCATGTTTTATAAGCATTTTTAATTTTATTGCTTAAATCGCATTTTCTCGGCGAGCTGAGCACTTTTTCTGAATTGTGCCGCTCCCGTCACTCTGGTTAGGTTGGCATCGAAAAAAACGCTCTCGGGTGCTTTAGAGTGCCGAGTTATTCACTGCGCACGAAGAAATGACCACCTCCAACGTTTGGTTTATGTTTTATAAGCATTTTTAATTTTATTGCTTAAATCGCATTTTCTCGGCGAGCTGAGCGCTTTTTCTGAATTGTGCCGCTCCCGTCACTCTGGTTAGGTTGGCATCGAAAAAAACGCTCTCGGGTGCTTTAGAGTGCCGAGTTTATTACTGCGCATTAAGAAATGACCACCTCCAACGTTTGGTTTATGTTTTATAAGCATTTTTAATTTTATTGCTTAAATCGCATTTTCTCGGCGAGCTGAGCACTTTTTCTGAATTGTGCCGCTCCCGTCACTCTGGTTAGGTTGGCATCGAAAAAAACGCTCTCGGGTGCTTTAGAGTGCCGAGTTTATTACTGCGCATTAAGAAATGACCACCTCCAACGTTTGGTTTATGTTTTATAAGCATTTTTAATTTTATTGCTTAAATCGCATTTTCTCGGCGAGCTGAGCACTTTTTCTGAATTGTGCCGCTCCCGTCACTCTGGTTAGGTTGGCATCGAAAAAAACGCTATCGGGTGCTTTAGAGTGCCGAGTTATTCACTGCGCATGAAGAAATGACCACCTCCAACGTTTGGTTTATGTTTAATAAGCATTTTTAATTTTATTGCTTAAATCGCATTTTCTCGGCGAGCTGAGCGCTTTTTCTGAATTGTGCCGCTCCCGTCACTCTGGTTAGGTTGGCATCGAAAAAAACGCTCTCGGGTGCTTTAGAGTGCCGAGTTTATCACTGCGCATGAAGAAATGACCACCTCCAACGTTTGGTTTATGTTTTATAAGCATTTTTAATTTTATTGCTTAAATCGCATTTTCTCGGCGAGCTGAGCACTTTTTCTGAATTGTGCCGCTCCCGTCACTCTGGTTAGGTTGGCATCGAAAAAAACGCTCTCGGGTGCTTTAGAGTGCCGAGTTTATCACTGCGCATGAAGAAATGACCACCTCCAACGTTTGGTTTAAGTTTTATAAGCATTTTTAAATTTATTGCTTAAATCGCATTTTCTCGGCGAGCTGAGCGCTTTTTCTGAATTGTGCCGCTCCCGTCACTCTGGTTAGGTTGGCATCGAAAAAACGCTCTCGGGTGCTTTAGAGTGCCGAGTTATTCACTGCGCATGAAGAAATGACCACCTCCAACGTTTGGTTTATGTTTTATAAGCATTTTTAGTTTTATTGCTTAAATCGCATTTTCTCGGCGAGCTGAGCACTTTTTCTGAATTGTGCCGCTCCCGTCACTCTGGTTAGGTTGGCATCGAAAAAAACGCTCTCGGGTGCTTTAGAGTGCCGAGTTTATCACTGCGCATGAAGAAATGACCACCTCCAACGCTTGGTTTATGTTTAATAAGCATTTTTAATTTTATTGCTTAAATCGCATTTCCTCGGCGAGCTGAGCACTTTTTCTGAATTGTGCCGCTCCCGTCACTCTGGTTAGGTTGGCATCGAAAAAAACGCTCTCGGGTGCTTTAGAGTGCCGAGTTATTCACTGCGCATGAAGAAATGACCACCTCCAACGTTCGGTTTATGTTTTATAAGCATTTTTAATTTTATTGCTTAAATCGCATTTTCTCGGCGAGCTGAGCGCTTTTTCTGAATTGTGCCGCTCACGTCACTCTGGTTAGGTTGGCATCGAAAAAAACGCCCTCGGGTGCTTTAGAGTGCCGAGTTTATTACTGCGCATGAAGAAATGACCACCTCCAACGTTTGGTTTATGTTTTATAAGCATTTTTTATTTTATTGCTTAAATCGCATTTTCTATGCGAGCTGAGCGCTTTTTCTGAATTGTGCCGCTCCCGTAACTCTGGTTAGGTTGGCATCGAAAAAAACGCTCTCGGGTGCTTTAGAGTGCCGAGTTTATCACTGCGCATGAAAAAATGACCACTTCCAAAGTTTGGTTTATGTTTTATAAGCATTTTTAATTTTATTGCTTAAATCGCACTTTCTCGGCGAGCTGAGCACTTTTTCTGAATTGTGCCGCTCCCGTCACTCTGGTTAGGTTGGCATCGAAAAAAACGCTCTCGGGTGCTTTAGAGTGCCGAGTTTATTACTGCGCATTAAGAAATGACCACCTCAAACGTTTGGTTTATGTTTTATAAGCATTTTTAATTTTATTGCTTAAATCGCATTTTCTCGGCGAGCTGAGCACTTTTTCTGAATTGTGCCGCTCCCGTCACTCTGGTTAGGTTGGCATCGAAAAAAACGCTCTCGGGTGCTTTAGAGTGCCGAGTAATTCACTGCGCATGAAGAAATGACCACCTCCAACGTTTGGTTTATGTTTTATAAGCATTTTTAATTTTATTGCTTAAATCGCATTTTCTCGGCGAGCTGAGCACTTTTTCTGAATTGTGCCGCTCCCGTCACTCTGGTTAGGTTGGCATCGAAAAAAACGCTCTCGGGTGCTTTAGAGTGCCGAGTTTATCACTGCGCATGAAGAAATGACCACCTCCAACGTTTGGTTTATGTTTAATAAGCATTTTTAATTTTATTGCTTAAATCGCATTTCCTCGGCGAGCTGAGCACTTTTTCTGAATTGTGCCGCTCCCGTCACTCTGGTTAGGTTGGCATCGAAAAAAACGCTCTCGGGTGCTTTAGAGTGCCGAGTTATTCACTGCGCATGAAGAAATGACCACCTCCAACGTTCGGTTTATGTTTTATAAGCATTTTTAATTTTATTGCTTAAATCGCATTTTCTCGGCGAGCTGAGCACTTTTTCTGAATTGTGCCGCTCCCGTCACTCTGGTTAGGTTGGCATCGAAAAAAACGCTCTCGGGTGCTTTAGAGTGCCGAGTTTATCACTGCGCATGAAGAAATGACCACCTCCAACGTTTGGTTTATGTTTTATAAGCATTTTTAATTTTATTGCTTAAATCGCATTTTCTCGGCGAGCTGAGCGCTTTTTCTGAATTGTGCCGCTCACGTCACTCTGGTTAGGTTGGCATCGAAAAAAACGCTCTCGGGTGCTTTAGAGTGCCGAGTTTATCACTGCGCATGAAGAAATGACCACCTCCAACGTTTGGTTTATGTTTTATAAGCATTTTTAATTTTATTGCTTAAATCGCATTTTCTCGGCGAGCTGAGCGCTTTTTCTGAATTGTGCCGCTCCCGTAACTCTGGTTAGGTTGGCATCGAAAAAAACGCTCTCGGGTGCTTTAGAGTGCCGAGTTTATCACTGCGCATGAAGAAATGACCACTTCCAACGTTTGGTTTATGTTTTATAAGCATTTTTAATTTTACTGCTTAAATCGCATTTTCTCGGCGAGCTGAGCACTTTTTCTGAATTGTGCCGCTCCCGTCACTCTGGTTAGGTTGGCATCGAAAAAAACGCTCTCGGGTGCTTTAGAGTGCCGAGTTTATTACTGCGCATTAAGAAATGACCACCTCCAACGTTTGGTTTATGTTTTATAAGCATTTTTAATTTTATTGCTTAAATCGCATTTTCTCGGCGAGCTGAGCACTTTTTCTGAATTGTGCCGCTCCCGTCACTCTGGTTAGGTTGGCATCGAAAAAAACGCTCTCGGGTGCTTTAGAGTGCCGAGTAATTCACTGCGCATGAAGAAATGACCACCTCCAACGTTTGGTTTATGTTTTATAAGCATTTTTAATTTTATTGCTTAAATCGCATTTTCTCGGCGAGCTGAGCACTTTTTCTGAATTGTGCCGCTCCCGTCACTCTGGTTAGGTTGGCATCGAAAAAAACGCTCTCGGGTGCTTTAGAGTGCCGAGTTTATCACTGCGCATGAAGAAATGACCACCTCCAACGTTCGGTTTATGTTTTATAAGCATTTTTAATTTTATTGCTTAAATCGCATTTTCTCGGCGAGCTGAGCGCTTTTTCTGAATTGTGCCGCTCCCGTCACTCTGGTTAGGTTGGCATCGAAAAAAACGCTCTCGGGTGCTTTAGAGTGCCGAGTTATTCACTGCGCATGAAGAAATGACCACCTCCAACGTTTGGTTTATGTTTTATAAGCATTTTTAATTTTATTGCTTAAATCACATTTTCTCGGCGAGCTGAGCACTTTTTCTGGATTGTGCCGCTCCCGTCACTCTGGTTAGGTTGGCATCGAAAAAAACGCTCTCGGGTGCTTTAGAGTGCCGAGTTTATTACTGCGCATTAAGAAATGACCACCTCCAACGTTTGGTTTATGTTTTATAAGCATTTTTAATTTTATTGCTTAAATCGCATTTTCTCGGCGAGCTGAGCACTTTTTCTGAATTGTGCCGCTCCCGTCACTCTGGTTAGGTTGGCATCGAAAAAAACGCTCTCGGGTGCTTTAGAGTGCCGAGTTTATTACTGCGCATTAAGAAATGACCACCTCCAACGTTTGGTTTATGTTTTATAAGCATTTTTAATTGTATTGCTTAAATCGCATTTTCTCGGCGAGCTGAGCACTTTTTCTGAATTGTGCCGCTCCCGTCACTCTGGTTAGGTTGGCATCGAAAAAAACGCTCTCGGGTGCTTTAGAGTGCCGAGTTATTCACTGCGCATGAAGAAATGACCACCTCCAACGTTTGGTTTATGTTTTATAAGCATTTTTAGTTTTATTGCTTAAATCGCATTTTCTCGGCGAGCTGAGCACTTTTTCTGAATTGTGCCGCTCCCGTCACTCTGGTTAGGTTGGCATCGAAAAAAACTCTCTCGGGTGCTTTAGAGTGCCGGGTTTATCACTGCGCATGAAGAAATGACCACCTCCAACGTTTGGTTTATGTTTTATAAGCATTTTTAATTTTATTGCTTAAATCGCATTTTCTCGGAGAGCTGAGCGCTTTTTCTGAATTGTGCCGCTCCCGTCACTCTGGTTAGGTTGGCATCGAAAAAAACGCTCTCAGGTGCTTTAGAGTGCCGAGTTTATCACTGCGCATGAAGAAATGACCACCTCCAACGTTTGGTTTATGTTTTATAAGCATTTTTAATTTTATTGCTTAAATCGCATTTTCTCGGCGAGCTGAGCACTTTTTCTGAATTGTGCCGCTCCCGTCACTCTGGTTAGGTTGGCATCGAAAAAAACGCTCTCGGGTGCTTTAGAGTGCCGAGTTTATCACTGCGCATGAAGAAATGACCACCTCCAACGTTTGGTTTATGTTTTATAAGCATTTTTAATTTTATTGCTTAAATCGCATTTTCTCGGCGAGCTGAGCACTTTTTCTGAATTGTGCCGCTCCCGTCACTCTGGTTAGGTTGGCATCGAAAAAAACGCTCTCGGGTGCTTTAGAGTGCCGAGTTATTCACTGCGCATGAAGAAATGACCACCTCCAACGTTTGGTTTATGTTTTATAAGCATTTTTAATTTTATTGCTTAAATCGCATTTTCTCGGCGAGCTGAGCACTTTTTCTGAATTGTGCCGCTCCCGTCACTCTGGTTAGGTTGGCATCGAAAAAAACGCTCTCGGGTGCTTTAGAGTGCAGAGTTTATCACTGCGCATGAAGAAATGACCACCTCCAACGTTTGGTTTATGTTTTATAAGCATTTTTAATTTTATTGCTTAAATCGCATTTTCTCGGCGAGCTGAGCGCTTTTTCTGAATTGTGCCGCTCCCGTAACTCTGGTTAGGTTGGCATCGAAAAAAACGCTCTCGGGTGCTTTAGAGTGCCGAGTTTATCACTGCGCATGAAGAAATGACCACTTCCAACGTTTGGTTTATGTTTTATAAGCATTTTTAATTTTATTGCTTAAATCGCATTTTCTCGGCGAGCTGAGCACTTTTTCTGAATTGTGCCGCTCCCGTCACTCTGGTTAGGTTGGCATCGAAAAAAACGCTCTCGGGTGCTTTAGAGTGCCGAGTTTATTACTGCGCATTAAGAAATGACCACCTCCAACGTTTGGTTCATGTTTTATAAGCATTTTTAATTTTATTGCTTAAATCGCATTTTCTCGGCGAGCTGAGCACTTTTTCTGAATTGTGCCGCTCCCGTCACTCTGGTTAGGTTGGCATCGAAAAAAACGCTCTCGGGTGCTTTAGAGTGCCGAGTTATTCACTGCGCATGAAGAAATGACCACCTCCAACGTTTGGTTTATGTTTTATAAGCATTTTTAATTTTATTGCTTAAATCGCATTTTCTCGGCGAGCTGAGCACTTTTTCTGAATTGTGCCGCTCCCGTCACTCTGGTTAGGTTGGCATCGAAAAAAACGCTCTCGGGTGCTTTAGAGTGCCGAGTTATTCACTGCGCATGAAGAAATGACCAACTCCAACGTTTGGTTTATGTTTTATAAGCATTTTTAGTTTTATTGCTTAAATCGCATTTTCTCGGCGAGCTGAGCACTTTTTCTGAATTGTGCCGCTCCCGTCACTCTGGTTAGGTTGGCATCGAAAAAAACGCTCTCGGGTGCTTTAGAGTAACGAGTTTATCACTGCGCATGAAGAAATGACCACCTCCAACGTTTGGCTTATGTTTAATAAGCATTTTTAATTTTATTGCTTAAATCGCATTTTCTCGGCGAGCTGAGCACTTTTTCTGAATTGTGCCACTCCCGTCACTCTGGTTAGGTTGGCATCGAAAAAAACGCTCTCGGGTGCTTTAGAGTGCCGACTTTATCACTGCGCATGAAGAAATGACCACCTCCAACATTTGGTTTATGTTTTATAAGCATTTTTAATTTTATTGCTTAAATCGCATTTTCTCGGCGAGCTGAGCACTTTTTCTGAATTGTGCCGCTCCCGTCACTCTGGTTAGGTTGGCATCGAAAAAAACGCTCACGGGTGCTTTAGAGTGCCGAGTTTATTACTGCGAATTAAGAAATACCACCTCCAACGTTTGGTTTATGTTTTATAAGCATTTTTAATTTTATTGCTTAAATCGCATTTTCTCGGCGAGCTGAGCACTTTTTCTGAATTGTGCCGCTCCCGTCACTCTGGTTAGGTTGGCATAGTTATAGCGCTCTCGGGTGCTTTAGAGTGCCGAGTTTATCAGTGCGCATGAAGAAATGACCCCCTCCAACGTTTGGTTTATGTTTTATAAGCATTTTTAATTTTATTGCTTAAATCGCATTTTCTCGACGAGCTGAGCACTTTTTCTGAATGGTGCCGCTCCCGTCACTCTGGTTAGGTTGGCATAGTTATAGCGCTCTCGGGTACTTCAGAGTGCCGAGTTTATCACTGCGCATGAAGAAATGACCACCTGCAACGTTTGGTTTATGTTTTATTAGCATTTTTATTTTTATTGGTTAAATCGCATTTTCTCGACGAGGTAAGGACGTTTTCTGAATGGTTCCTCTCAAAGTCAAAATCAGCTTTATTGTCAATCTCTTCACATGTCATACGGTTTTATGGAGCAGCTCACAAGCAGTATAGATAGGAATAGCTAAATGCCAAAAACAGTGCGGTTCTAGTGAGACTTGAACTCTGGTCACTGGGGTGAGAGCCCAGAGAACTAACCACTACACTATGGAACGCACGACATCACTACATGGAAGTTACGTATATGGTTTTATGGAGCAGCTCAAAAGCCAGTGTAGATAGGAATAGGTAAATGCTAAAATAGTAGAGGTTCCACTGAGACTTGAACTCTGGTCGCTGGAGTAAGTGTACAGAGCACTAACCACTACAGTATGGAAACCACACTATCACTTCATGGAAGTTACCTATACGGTTTTATGGAGCAGCTCACAAGCAAATGGTATAGTTAGGAATAGGTAAATGCCAAAACAGTTGGGGTTCCACTGAGACTTGAACGAAGGTCGTTGGAGTGAGAGTCCAGAGCACTTTCCACTACACTACAGAACACTTTTTCTTTTGGCATTTACGTATTCCTATCTATACTACCTATTCCTATACAATTTGCGTGTGAGCTGCTCCATAAAACCATATAAGTAACATCCATGAAATAATTTCGTGGGTGCCGTACTGTAGTGGTTTGTGCTGTGGAATCTCACCCCAGCGAACTGAGTTCAAGTCTCAGTGGAACTTCAACTATTTTGGCATTTACCTATTCCTATCTATACTATTTGCTTGTGAGCTGCTCTATAAAACCATATAGGTAAATTCCAAGGATTAATGGTGTGGGTTCCATACTGTATTGGTTAGTGCTCTGGACTCTCACCCCAGTGCCCTGAGTTCAAGTCTCAGTGGAACCTCAACCATTTTGGCATTTACCTATTCCTATCTTTGCTAGTTGCTTGTGAGCTGCTCCATAAAACCATATAGGTAACTTACATGGATTAATGGTGTGGATTCCATACCGTAGTGGTTAGTGCGCTGGACTCTCACCCCAGCAACCTGAGTTCAAGTCTCAGTGGAACCTCAACTATTTTGGCATTTAACTATTCCTATCTTTGCTAGTTGCTTGTGAGCTGCTCCATAAAACCATATAGGTAACTTACATGGAATAATGGTGTGGATTCCATACCGTAGTGGTTAGTGCGCTGGACTTTCACCCCAGCAACCTGAGTTCAAGTCTCAGTGGAACCTCAACTATTTTGGCATTTAACTATTCCTATCTTTGCGTGTAAGCTCCTCCATAAAACCATATACGTAACTTCCATGCAACATAGGTGTAGGTTCCATAGTGTAGTGGTTAGTGCTCTGTACTCGCACCCAGGCAGCCTGAGTTCAAATTCCAGCTAGAGCAAGGATTAGGTTTAGAGTAAGAGCTAGGGTTGGGGTTAAGGTTAGAGCTAGGAATAGGGTTAGTGTAAGAGTTAGCGTAATAGCTAGGGTTAGGGTTTGAGCTAGGAATCGGGTTAGTGTAAGAGTTAGGGTAATAGCTAGGGTTGGGGTTGGGTTTAAGGTAAGAGCTAGGATTAGGGTTAGAGCTAGCGCTAGGGTTAGTGTAAGAGCTACAGTTCATGTAAGCGCTAGGCTATGATTAGAGTAAGAGCTAGGATTACGGCTAGAAATCTGGTTAAGATTGCATAGGTTAAGGTTAGAGCTAGGAATAGGGATAGTGTAAGACTTAGGGTAATAGCTCCTATTAAAAGCTAGGGTTGGGGTTAGGGTTACAGCTAGAAATCGGGTTGGGGTTAGGGTTAGAGCTAGCGCTAGGGTTAGTGTAAGACCTACAGTTCATGTAAGCGCTACGATTACAATTAGAGTAAGCGCTAGGGTTACGGCTAGAAATCTGGTTAGGATGGCATAGGTTAAGGTTAGAGCTAGGAATAGGGTTAGTGTAAGACTTAGGGTAATAGCTCCTAGTAAAAGCTAGAGTTGTGCTAGTAATCGAGTTGGGGTTAGGGTTAGAGCTAGGATTAGGGTTAGCGCTAGCGCTAGGGTTAGTGTAAGAGCTACGGTTCATGTAAGAGCTAGGAGTACGATTAGAGTAAGAGCTAGGGCTAGGGCTAGAAGTCTGGTTAGGATGGCATAGAAAAAAGCGCTCTCGGATGCTTCAGAGTACCGTGTTAATCACTGCGCATGAAGAATTGACCACCTACAACGTTTGGTTTATGTTTTAGCATTTTTAATTTCATTGCTTAAATCGCATTTTCTCGACGAGCTGAGCACGTTTTCTAAATGGTGCCTCTCCCGTCACTCTGGTGAGGTTGGCATAGAAAAAAGCGCTCTTGGGTGCTTCAGAGTGCCGAGTTTATCACTGCGCATGGAGAAATGACCACCTGCAACGTTTGTTTTATGTTTTATAAGCATTTTTAATTTTATTGCTTAAATCGCATTTTCTCGACGAGCTGAGCACTTTTTCTGAATGGTGCCGCTCCCGTCACTCTGGTTAGGTTGGCATAGAAAAAAGCGCTCTCGGGTGCTTCAGAGTGTCGCGTTTATCACTGCGCATGAAGAAATGACCACCTGCAACGTTTGTTTTATGTTTTATAAGCATTTTTAATTTTATTGATTAAATCGCATTTTCTCGACGAGCTGAGCACGTTTTCTGAATGGTGCTTCTCCCGTCACTCTGGTGAGGTTGGCATAGAAAAAAGCGCTCTTGGGTGCTTCAGAGTGCCGAGTTTATCACTGCGCATGAAGAAATGACCAACGTTTGGTTTACATTTTATAAGCATTTTTAATTTTATTGCTTAAATCGCATTTTCTCGGCGAGCTGAGCACGTTTTCTGAAAGGTGCGTCTCCCGACACTCTGGTTACGTTGGCATAGAAAAAAGCGCTCTTGGGTGCTTCAGAGTGCCGAGTTTATCACTGCTCATGAAGAAATAACCACCTACAACGTTTGGTTTATGTTTTATAAGCATTTTTAATTTTATTTCTTAAATCACATTTTCTCGATGAGCTGAGCACTTTTTCTGAATGGTGCTTCTCCCGTCACTCTGGTGAGGTTGGCATAGAAAAAAGCGCTCTTGGGTGCTTCAGACTGCCGAGTTTATCACTGCGCATGAAGAAATGACCACCTGCAACGTTTGTTTTATGTTTTATAAGCATTTTTAATTTTATTGCTTAAATCGCATTTTCTCGACGAGCTGAGCACTTTTTCTGAATTTTGCCGCTCGCGTCACTCTGGTTAGGTTGGCATAGAAAAAAGCGCTCTCGGGTGCTTTAGAGTGCCGAGTTTATCACTGCGCATGAAGAAATGACCACCTCCAACGTTTGGTTTATGTTTTATAAGCATTTTTAATTTTATTGCTTAAATCGCATTTTCTCGACAAGCTGAGCACTTTTTCTGAATTGTGCCGCTCCCGTCACTCTGGTTAGGTTGGCATAGAAAAAAACGCTAGAGTGCCGAGTTTATCACTGCGCATGAAGAAATGACCACCTGCAACGTTTGTTTTATGTTTTATAAGCATTTTTAATTTTATTGCTTAAATCGCATTTTCTCGCGGCGAGCTGAGCACGTTTTCTGAATGGTGCGTCTCCCGTCACTCTGGTTAGGTTGGCATAGAAAAAAGCGCTCTTGGGTGTTTCAGAGTGCCGAGTTTATCACTGCTCATGAAGAAATAACCACCTACAACGTTTGGTTTATGTTTTATAAGCATTTTTAATTTTATTGCTTAAATCGCATTTTCTCGACGAGCTGAGCACTTTTTCTTAATGGTGCGTCTCCCGTCACTCTGGTTACGTTGGCATAGACAAAAGCGCTCTTGGGTGCTTCAGAGTGCCGAGTTTATCACTGCGCATGAAGAAATGACCACATACAACGTTTGGTTTATGTTTTATAAGCATTTTTAATTTTATTGCTTAAATCGCATTTTCTCGACGAGCTGAGCACGTTTTCTGAATGGTGCGTCTCCCGTCACTCTGGTTACGTTGGCATAGAAAAAAGCGCTCTGGGGTGCTTCAGAGTGCCGAGTTTATCACTGCTCATGAAGAAATGACCACCTGCAACGTTTAGTTTATGTTTTATAAGCATTTTTAATTTTATTGCTTAAATCGCATTTTCTCGACGAGCTGAGCACTTTTTCTGAATGGTGCCGCTCCCGTCACTCTGGCTAGGTTGGCATAGAAAAAAACGCTCTCGGGTGCTACAGAGTGCCGAGTTTATCACTGCGCATGAAGAAATGACCACCTCCAACGTTTGGTTTATGTTTTATAAGCATTTTTAATTTTATTGCTTAAATCGCATTTTCTCGGCGAGCTGAGCGCTTTTTCTGAATTGTGCCGCTCCCGTCACTCTGGTTAGGTTGGCATCGAAAAAAACGCTCTCGGGTGCTTTAGAGTGCCGAGTTTATCACTGCGCATGAAGAAATGACCACCTCCAACGTTTGGTTTATGTTTTATAAGCATTTTTAATTTTATTGCTTAAATCGCATTTTCTCGGCGAGCTGAGCACTTTTTCTGAATTGTGCCGCTCCCGTCACTCTGGTTAGGTTGGCATCGAAAAAAACGCTCTCGGGTGCTTAAGAGTGCCGAGTTTATCACTGCGCATGAAGAAATGACCACCTCCAACGTTTGGTTTATGTTTTATAAGCATTTTTAATTTTATTGCTTAAATCGCATTTTCTCGGCGAGCTGAGCACTTTTTCTGAATTGTGCCGCTCCCGTCACTCTGGTTAGGTTGGCATCGAAAAAAACGCTCTCGGGTGCTTTAGAGTGCCGAGTTTATCACTGCGCATGAAGAAAAGACCACCTCCAACGTTTGGTTTATTTTTTATAAGCATTTTTAATTTTATTGCTTAAATCGCATTTTCTCGGCGAGTTGAGCGCTTTTTCTGAATTGTGCCGCTCCCGTCACTCTGGTTAGGTTGGCATCGAAAAAAACGCTCTCGGGTGCTTTAGAGTGCCGAGTTTATCACTGCGCATGAAGAAATGACCACCTCCAACGTTTGGTTTATGTTTTATAAGCATTTTTAATTTTATTGCTTAAATCGCATTTTCTCGGCGAGCTGAGCACTTTTTCTGAATTGTGCCGCTCCCGTCACTCTGGTTAGGGTGGCATCGAAAAAAAACGCTCTCGGGTGCTTTAGAGTGCCGAGTTTATCACTGCGCATGAAGAAATGACCACCTCCAACGTTTGGTTTATGTTTTATAAGCATTTTTAATTTTATTGCTTAAATCGCATTTTCTCGGCGAGCTGAGCACTTTTTTCTGAATTGTGCCGCTCCCGTCACTCTGGTTAGGTTGGCATCGAAAAAAACGCTCTCGGGTGCTTTAGAGTGCCGAGTTTATCACTGTGCATGAAGAAATGACCACCTCCAACGTTTGGTTTATGTTTTATAAGCATTTTTAATTTTATTGCTTAAATCGCATTTTCTCGGCGGGCTGAGCACTTTTTCTGAATTGTGCCGCTCCCGTCACTCTGGTTAGGTTGGCATAGTTATAGCGCTCTCGGGTGCTTTAGAGTGCCGAGTTTATCACTGCGCATGAAGAAATGACCCCCTCCAACGTTTGGTTTATGTTTTATAAGCATTTTTAATTTTATTGCTTAAATCGGATTTTCTCGGCGAGCTGAGCACTTTTTCTGAATTGTGCCGCTCCCGTCACTCTGGTTAGGTTGGCATCGAAAAAACTGCTCTCGGGTGCTTTAGAGTGCCGAGTTTATCACTGCGCATGAAGAAATGACCACCTCCAACGTTTGGTTTATGTTTTATAAGCATTTTTAATTTTATTGCTTAAATCGCATTTTCTCGGCGAGCTGAGCACTTTTTCTGAATTGTGCCGCTCCCGTCACTCTGGTTAGGTTGGCATCGAAAAAAACGCTCTCGGGTGCTTTAGAGTGCCGAGTTTATCACTGCGCATGAAGAAATGACCACCTCCAACGTTTGGTTTATGTTTTATAAGCATTTTTAATTTTATTGCTTAAATCGCATTTTCTCGGCGAGCTGAGCGCTTTTTCTGAATTGTGCCGCTCCCGTCACTCTGGTTAGGTTGGCATCGAAAAAAACGCTCTCGGGTGCTTTAGAGTGCCGAGTTTATCACTGCGCATTAAGAAATGACCACCTCCAACGTTTGGTTTATGTTTTATAAGCATTTTTAATTTTATTGCTTAAATCGCATTTTCTCGGCGAGCTGAGCACTTTTTCTGAATTGTGCCGCTCCCGTCACTCTGGTTAGGTTGGCATCGAAAAAAACGCTATCGGGTGCTTTAGAGTGCCGAGTTATTCACTGCGCATAAAGAAATGACCACCTCCAACGTTTGGTTTATGTTTTATAAGCATTTTTAATTTTATTGCTTGAATCGCATTTTCTCGGCGAGCTGAGCACTTTTTCTGAATTGTGCCGCTCCCGTCACTCTGGTTAGGTTGGCATCGAAAAAAACGCTCTCGGGTGCTTTAGAGTGCCGAGTTTATTACTGCGCATTAAGAAATGACCACCTCCAACGTTTGGTTTATGTTTTATAAGCATTTTTAATTTTATTGCTTAAATCGCATTTTCTCGGCGAGCTGAGCACTTTTTCTGAATTGTGCCGCTCCCGTCACTCTGGTTAGGTTGGCATCGAAAAAAACGCTCTCGGGTGCTTTAGAGTGCCGAGTTTATTACTGCGCATTAAGAAATGACCACCTCCACCGTTTGGTTTATGTTTTATAAGCATTTTTAATTTTATTGCTTAAATCGCATTTTCTCGGCGAGCTGAGCACTTTTTCTGAATTGTGCCGCTCCCGTCACTCTGGTTAGGTTGGCATCGAAAAAAACGCTCTCGGGTGCTTTAGAGTGCCGAGTTTATCACTGTACATGAAGAAATGACCACCTCCAACGTTTGGTTTATGTTTTATAAGCATTTTTAATTTTATTGCTTAAATCGCATTTTCTCGGCGAGCTGAGCACTTTTTCTGAATTGTGCCGCTCCCGTCACTCTGGTTAGGTTGGCATCGAAAAAAACGCTCTCGGGTGCTTTAGAGTGCCGAGTTTATCACTGCGCATGAAGAAATGATCACCTCCAACGTTTGGTTTATGTTTTATAAGCATTTTTAAATTTATTGCCTAAATCGCATTTTCTCGGCGAGCTGAGCGCTTTTTCTGAATTGTGCCGCTCCCGTCACTCTGGTTAGGTTGGCATCGAAAAAAACGCTCTCGGGTGCTTTAGAGTGCCGAGTTATTCACTGCGCATGAAGAAATGACCACCTCCAACGTTTGGTTTATGTTTTATAAGCATTTTTAGTTTTATTGCTTAAAATGCATTTTCTCGGCGAGCTGAGCACTTTTTCTGAATTGTGCCGCTCCCGTCACTCTGGTTAGGTTGGCATCGAAAAAAACGCTCTCGGGTGCTTTAGAGTGCCGAGTTTATCACTGCGCATGAAGAAATGACCACCTCCAACGTTTGGTTTATGTTTAATAAGCATTTTTAATTTTATTGCTTAAATCGCATTTTCTCGGCGAGCTGAGCACTTTTTCTGAATTGTGTCGCTCCCGTCACTCTGGTTAGGTTGGCATCGAAAAAAACGCTCTCGGGTGCTTTAGAGTGCCGAGTTATTCACTGCGCACGAAGAAATGACCACCTCCAACGTTTGGTTTATGTTTTATAAGCATTTTTAATTTTATTGCTTAAATCGCATTTTCTCGGCGAGCTGAGCACTTTTTCTGAATTGTGCCGCTCCCGTCACTCTGGTTAGGTTGGCATCGAAAAAAACGCTCTCGGGTGCTTTAGAGTGCCGAGTTTATCACTGCGCATGAAGAAATGACCACCTCCAACGTTTGGTTTATGTTTTATAAGCATTTTTAATTTTATTGCTTAAATCGCATTTTCTCGGCGAGCTGAGCACTTTTTCTGAATTGTGCCGCTCCCGTCACTCTGGTTAGGTTGGCATCGAAAAAAACGCTCTCGGGTGCTTTAGAGTGCCGAGTTTATCACTGCGCATGAAGAAATGATCACCTCCAACGTTTGGTTTATGTTTAATAAGCATTTTTAATTTTATTGCTTAAATCGCATTTTCTCGGCGAGCTGAGCACTTTTTCTGAATTGTGCCGCTCCCGTCACTCTGGTTAGGTTGGCATCGAAAAAAACGCTCTCGGGTGCTTTAGAGTGCCGAGTTTATCACTGCGCATGAAGAAATGATCACCTCCAACGTTTGGTTTATGTTTTATAAGCATTTTTAAATTTATTGCTTAAATCGCATTTTCTCGGCGAGCTGAGCGCTTTTTCTGAATTGTGCCGCTCCCGTCACTCTGGTTAGGTTGGCATCGAAAAAAACGCTCTCGGGTGCTTTAGAGTGCCGAGTTATTCACTGCGCATGAAGAAATGACCACCTCCAACGTTTGGTTTATGTTTTATAAGCATTTTTAGTTTTATTGCTTAAATCGCATTTTCTCGGCGAGCTGAGCACTTTTTCTGAATTGTGCCGCTCCCGTCACTCTGGTTAGGTTGGCATCGAAAAAAACGCTCTCGGGTGCTTTAGAGTGCCGAGTTTATCACTGCGCATGAAGAAATGACCACCTCCAACGTTTGGTTTATGTTTAATAAGCATTTTTAATTTTATTGCTTAAATCGCATTTTCTCGGCGAGCTGAGCACTTTTTCTGAATTGTGCCGCTCCCGTCACTCTGGTTAGGTTGGCATCGAAAAAAACGCTCTCGGGTGCTTTAGAGTGCCGACTTTATCACTGCGCATGAAGAAATGACCACCTCCAACGTTTGGTTTATGTTTTATAAGCATTTTTAATTTTATTGCTTAAATCGCATTTTCTCGGCGAGCTGAGCACTTTTTCTGAATTGTGCCGCTCCCGTCACTCTGGTTAGGTTGGCATCGAAAAAAACGCTCTCGGGTGCTTTAGAGTGCCGAGTTTATTACTGCGCATTAAGAAATGACCACCTCCAACGTTTGGTTTATGTTTTATAAGCATTTTTAATTGTATTGCTTAAATCGCATTTTCTCGGCGAGCTGAGCACTTTTTCTGAATTGTGCCGCTCCCGTCACTCTGGTTAGGTTGGCATCGAAAAAAACGCTCTCGGGTGCTTTAGAGTGCCGAGTTTATTACTGCGCATTAAGAAATGACCACCTCCAACGTTTGGTTTATGTTTTATAAGCATTTTTAATTGTATTGCTTGAATCGCATTTTCTCGGCGAGCTGAGCGCTTTTTCTGAATTGTGCCGCTCCCGTCACTCTGGTTAGGTTGGCATCGAAAAAAACGCTCTCGGGTGCTTTAGAGTGCCGAGTTTATTACTGCGCATTAAGAAATGACCACCTCCAACGTTTGGTTTATGTTTTATAAGCATTTTTAATTTTATTGCTTAAATCGCATTTTCTCGGCGAGCTGAGCACTTTTTCTGAATTGTGCCGCTCCCGTCACTCTGGTTAGGTTGGCATCGAAAAAAACGCTCTCGGGTGCTTTAGAGTGCCGAGTTTATTACTGCGCATTAAGAAATGACCACCTCCAACGTTTGGTTTATGTTTTATAAGCATTTTTAATTTTATTGCTTAAATCGCATTTTCTCGGCGAGCTGAGCACTTTTTCTGAATTGTGCCGCTCCCGTCACTCTGGTTAGGTTGGCATCGAAAAAAACGCTCTCGGGTGCTTTAGAGTGCCGAGTTATTCACTGCGCACGAAGAAATGACCACCTCCAACGTTTGGTTTATGTTTTATAAGCATTTTTAATTTTATTGCTTAAATCGCATTTTCTCGGCGAGCTGAGCGCTTTTTCTGAATTGTGCCGCTCCCGTCACTCTGGTTAGGTTGGCATCGAAAAAAACGCTCTCGGGTGCTTTAGAGTGCCGAGTTTATTACTGCGCATTAAGAAATGACCACCTCCAACGTTTGGTTTATGTTTTATAAGCATTTTTAATTTTATTGCTTAAATCGCATTTTCTCGGCGAGCTGAGCACTTTTTCTGAATTGTGCCGCTCCCGTCACTCTGGTTAGGTTGGCATCGAAAAAAACGCTCTCGGGTGCTTTAGAGTGCCGAGTTTATTACTGCGCATTAAGAAATGACCACCTCCAACGTTTGGTTTATGTTTTATAAGCATTTTTAATTTTATTGCTTAAATCGCATTTTCTCGGCGAGCTGAGCACTTTTTCTGAATTGTGCCGCTCCCGTCACTCTGGTTAGGTTGGCATCGAAAAAAACGCTATCGGGTGCTTTAGAGTGCCGAGTTATTCACTGCGCATGAAGAAATGACCACCTCCAACGTTTGGTTTATGTTTAATAAGCATTTTTAATTTTATTGCTTAAATCGCATTTTCTCGGCGAGCTGAGCACTTTTTCTGAATTGTGCCGCTCCCGTCACTCTGGTTAGGTTGGCATCGAAAAAAACGCTCTCGGGTGCTTTAGAGTGCCGAGTTTATTACTGCGCATTAAGAAATGACCACCTCCAACGTTTGGTTCATGTTTTATAAGCATTTTTAATTTGATTGCTTAAATCGCATTTTCTCGGCGAGCTGAGCACTTTTTCTGAATTGTGCCGCTCCCGTCACTCTGGTTAGGTTGGCATCGAAAAAAACGCTCTCGGGTGCTTTAGAGTGCCGAGTTATTCACTGCGCACGAAGAAATGACCACCTCCAACGTTTGGTTTATGTTTTATAAGCATTTTTAATTTTATTGCTTAAATCGCATTTTCTCGGCGAGCTGAGCACTTTTTCTGAATTGTGCCGCTCCCGTCACTCTGGTTAGGTTGGCATCGAAAAAAACGCTATCGGGTGCTTTAGAGTGCCGAGTTATTCACTGCGCATGAAGAAATGACCACCTCCAACGTTTGGTTTATGTTTAATAAGCATTTTTAATTTTATTGCTTAAATCGCATTTTCTCGGCGAGCTGAGCACTTTTTCTGAATTGTGCCGCTCCCGTCACTCTGGTTAGGTTGGCATCGAAAAAAACGCTCTCGGGTGCTTTAGAGTGCCGAGTTTATTACTGCGCATAAAGAAATGACCACCTCCAACGTTTGGTTTATGTTTTATAAGCATTTTTAATTTTATTGCTTAAATCGCATTTTCTCGGTGAGCTGAGCACTTTTTCTGAATTGTGCCGCTCCCGTCACTCTGGTTAGGTTGGCATCGAAAAAAACGCTCTCGGGTGCTTTAGAGTGCCGAGTTTATTACTGCGCATTAAGAAATGACCACCTCCAACGTTTGGTTTATGTTTTATAAGCATTTTTAATTTTATTGCTTAAATCGCATTTTCTCGGCGAGCTGAGCACTTTCTCTGAATTGTGCCGCTCCCGTCACTCTGGTTAGGTTGGCATCGAAAAAAACGCTCTCGGGTGCTTTAGAGTGCCGAGTTTATTACTGCGCATTAAGAAATGACCACCTCCAACGTTTGGTTTATGTTTTATAAGCATTTTTAATTTTATTGCTTAAATCGCATTTTCTCGGCGAGCTGAGCGCTTTTTCTGAATTGTGCCGCTCCCGTCACTCTGGTTAGGTTGGCATCGAAAAAAACGCTCTCGGGTGCTTTAGAGTGCCGAGTTATTCACTGCGCATGAAGAAATGACCACCTCCAACGTTTGGTTTATGTTTAATAAGCATTTTTAATTTTATTGCTTAAATCGCATTTTCTCGGCGAGCTGAGCGCTTTTTCTGAATTGTGCCGCTCCCGTCACTCTGGTTAGGTTGGCATCGAAAAAAACGCTATCGGGTGCTTCAGAGTGCCGAGTTATTCACTGCGCATGAAGAAATGACCACCTCCAACGTTTGGTTTATGTTTAATAAGCATTTTTAATTTTATTGCTTAAATCGCATTTTCTCGGCGAGCTGAGCACTTTTTCTGAATTGTGCCGCTCCCGTCACTCTGGTTAGGTTGGCATCGAAAAAAACGCTCTCGGGTGCTTTAGAGTGCCGAGTTTATCACTGCGCATGAAGAAATGACCACCTCCAACGTTTGGTTTATGTTTTATAAGCAATTTTAATTTTATTGCTTAAATCGCATTTTCTCGGCGAGCTGAGCGCTTTTTCTGAATTGTGCCGCTCCCGTAACTCTGGTTAGGTTGGCATCGAAAAAAACGCTCTCGGGTGCTTTAGAGTGCCGAGTTTATCACTGCGCATGAAGAAATGACCACCTCCAACGTTTGGTTTATGTTTTATAAGCATTTTTAGTTTTATAAGCTTAAATCGCATTTTCTCGGCGAGCTGAGCACTTTTTCTGAATTGTGCCGCTCCCGTCACTCTGGTTAGGTTGGCATCGAAAAAAACGCTCTCGGGTGCTTTAGAGTGCCGAGTTTATTACTGCGCATTAAGAAATGACCACCTCCAACGTTTGGTTTATGTTTTATAAGCATTTTTAATTTTATTGCTTAAATCGCATTTTCTCGGCGAGCTGAGCACTTTTTCTGAATTGTGCCGCTCCCGTCACTCTGGTTAGGTTGGCATCGAAAAAAACGCTCTCGGGTGCTTTAGAGTGCCGAGTAATTCACTGCGCATGAAGAAATGACCACCTCCAACGTTTGGTTTATGTTTTATAAGCATTTTTAATTTTATTGCTTAAATCGCATTTTCTCGGCGAGCTGAGCACTTTTTCTGAATTGTGCCGCTCCCGTCACTCTGGTTAGGTTGGCATCGAAAAAAATGCTCTCGGGTGCTTTAGAGTGCCGAGTTTATCACTGCGCATGAAGAAATGACCACCTCCAACGTTTGGTTTATGTTTAATAAGCATTTTTAATTTTATTGCTTAAATCGCATTTCCTCGGCGAGCTGAGCACTTTTTCTGAATTGTGCCGCTCCCGTCACTCTGGTTAGGTTGGCATCGAAAAAAACGCTCTCGGGTGCTTTAGAGTGCCGAGTTATTCACTGCGCATGAAGAAATGACCACCTCCAACGTTCGGTTTATGTTTTATAAGCATTTTTAATTTTATTGCTTAAATCGCATTTTCTCGGCGAGCTGAGCACTTTTTCTGAATTGTGCCGCTCCCGTCACTCTGGTTAGGTTGGCATCGAAAAAAACGCTCTCGGGTGCTTTAGAGTGCCGAGTTTATCACTGCGCATGAAGAAATGACCACCTCCAACGTTTGGTTTATGTTTTATAAGCATTTTTAATTTTATTGCTTAAATCGCATTTTCTCGGCGAGCTGAGCGCTTTTTCTGAATTGTGCCGCTCACGTCACTCTGGTTAGGTTGGCATCGAAAAAAACGCTCTCGGGTGCTTTAGAGTGCCGAGTTTATCACTGCGCATGAAGAAATGACCACCTCCAACGTTTGGTTTATGTTTTATAAGCATTTTTAATTTTATTGCTTAAATCGCATTTTCTCGGCGAGCTGAGCGCTTTTTCTGAATTGTGCCGCTCCCGTAACTCTGGTTAGGTTGGCATCGAAAAAAACGCTCTCGGGTGCTTTAGAGTGCCGAGTTTATCACTGCGCATGAAGAAATGACCACTTCCAACGTTTGGTTTATGTTTTATAAGCATTTTTAATTTTACTGCTTAAATCGCATTTTCTCGGCGAGCTGAGCACTTTTTCTGAATTGTGCCGCTCCCGTCACTCTGGTTAGGTTGGCATCGAAAAAAACGCTCTCGGGTGCTTTAGAGTGCCGAGTTTATTACTGCGCATTAAGAAATGACCACCTCCAACGTTTGGTTTATGTTTTATAAGCATTTTTAATTTTATTGCTTAAATCGCATTTTCTCGGCGAGCTGAGCACTTTTTCTGAATTGTGCCGCTCCCGTCACTCTGGTTAGGTTGGCATCGAAAAAAACGCTCTCGGGTGCTTTAGAGTGCCAAGTAATTCACTGCGCATGAAGAAATGACCACCTCCAACGTTTGGTTTATGTTTTATAAGCATTTTTAATTTTATTGCTTAAATCGCATTTTCTCGGCGAGCTGAGCACTTTTTCTGAATTGTGCCGCTCCCGTCACTCTGGTTAGGTTGGCATCGAAAAAAACGCTCTCGGGTGCTTTAGAGTGCCGAGTTTATCACTGCGCATGAAGAAATGACCACCTCCAACGTTCGGTTTATGTTTAATAAGCATTTTTAATTTTATTGCTTAAATCGCATTTTCTCGGCGAGCTGAGCACTTTTTCTGAATTGTGCCGCTCCCGTCACTCTGGTTAGGTTGGCATCGAAAAAAACGCTTTCGGGTGCTTTAGAGTGCCGACTTTATCACTGCGCATGAAGAAATGACCACCTCCAACGTTTGGTTTATGTTTTATAAGCATTTTTAATTTTATTGCTTAAATCGCATTTTCTCGGCGAGCTGAGCACTTTTTCTGAATTGTGCCGCTCCCGTCACTCTGGTTAGGTTGGCATCGAAAAAAACGCTCACGGGTGCTTTAGAGTGCCGAGTTTATTACTGCGCATTAAGAAATGACCACCTCCAACGTTTGGTTTATGTTTTATAAGCATTTTTAATTTTATTGCTTAAATCGCATTTTCTCGGCGAGCTGAGCACTTTTTCTGAATTGTGCCGCTCCCGTCACTCTGGTTAGGTTGGCATCGAAAAAAACGCTCTCGGGTGCTTTAGAGTGCCGAGTTATTCACTGCGCATGAAGAAATGACCACCTCCAACGTTTGGTTTATGTTATATAAGCATTTTTAATTTTATTGCTTAAATCGCATTTTCTCGGCGAGCTGAGCACTTTTTCTGAATTGTGCCGCTCCCGTCACTCTGGTTAGGTTGGCATCGAAAAAAACGCTATCGGGTGCTTTAGAGTGCCGAGTTATTCACTGCGCATGAAGAAATGACCACCTCCAACGTTTGGTTTATGTTTAATAAGCATTTTTAATTTTATTGCTTAAATCGCATTTTCTTGGCGAGCTGAGCACTTTTTCTGAATTGTGCCGCTCCCGTCACTCTGGTTAGGTTGGCATCGAAAAAAACGCTCTCGGGTGCTTTAGAGTGCCGAGTTTATTACTGCGCATTAAGAAATGACCACCTCCAACGTTTGGTTTATGTTTTATAAGCATTTTTAATTTTATTGCTTAAATCGCATCGAGCTGAGCACTTTTTCTGAATTGTGCCGCTCCCGTCACTCTGGTTAGGTTGGCATCGAAAAAAACGCTATCGGGTGCTTTAGAGTGCCGAGTTATTCACTGCGCATGAAGAAATGACCACCTCCAACGTTTGGTTTATGTTTAATAAGCATTTTTAATTTTATTGCTTAAATCGCATTTTCTCGGCGAGCTGAGCACTTTTTCTGAATTGTGCCGCTCCCGTCACTCTGGTTAGGTTGGCATCGAAAAAAACGCTCTCGGGTGCTTTAGAGTGCCGAGTTTATTACTGCGCATTAAGAAATGACCACCTCCAACGTTTGGTTTATGTTTTATAAGCATTTTATAATTTTATTGCTTAAATCGCATTTTCTCGGCGAGCTGAGCACTTTTTCTGAATTGTGCCGCTCCCGTCACTCTGGTTAGGTTGGCATCGAAAAAAACGCTCTCGGGTGCTTTAGAGTGCCGAGTTTATTACTGCGCATTAAGAAATGACCACCTCCAACGTTTGGTTTATGTTTTATAAGCATTTTTAATTTTATTGCTTAAATCGCATTTTCTCGGCGAGCTGAGCACTTTCTCTGAATTGTGCCGCTCCCGTCACTCTGGTTAGGTTGGCATCGAAAAAAACGCTCTCGGGTGCTTTAGAGTGCCGAGTTTATTACTGCGCATTAAGAAATGACCACCTCCAACGTTTGGTTTATGTTTTATAAGCATTTTTAATTTTATTGCTTAAATCGCATTTTCTCGGCGAGCTGAGCGCTTTTTCTGAATTGTGCCGCTCCCGTCACTCTGGTTAGGTTGGCATCGAAAAAAACGCTTTCGGGTGCTTTAGAGTGCCGAGTTATTCACTGCGCATGAAGAAATGACCACCTCCAACGTTTGGTTTATGTTTAATAAGCATTTTTAATTTTATTGCTTAAATCGCATTTTCTCGGCGAGCTGAGCGCTTTTTCTGAATTGTGCCGCTCCCGTCACTCTGGTTAGGTTGGCATCGAAAAAAACGCTATCGGGTGCTTTAGAGTGCCGAGATATTCACTGCGCATGAAGAAATGACCACCTCCAACGTTTGGTTTATGTTTAATAAGCATTTTTAATTTTATTGCTTAAATCGCATTATCTCGGCGAGCTGAGCACTTTTTCTGAATTGTGCCGCTCCCGTCACTCTGGTTAGGTTGGCATCGAAAAAAACGCTCTCGGGTGCTTTAGAGTGCCGAGTTATTCACTGCGCATGAAGAAATGACCACCTCCAACGTTTGGTTTATGTTTAATAAGCATTTTTAATTTTATTGCTTGAATCGCATTTTCTCGGCGAGCTGAGCACTTTTTCTGAATTGTGCCGCTCCCGTCACTCTGGTTAGGTTGGCATCGAAAAAAACGCTCTCGGGTGCTTTAGAGTGCCGAGTTTATCACTGCGCATGAAGAAATGACCACCTCCAACGTTTGGTTTATGTTTTATAAGCATTTTTAATTTTATTGCTTAAATCGCATTTTCTCGGCGAGCTGAGCGCTTTTTCTGAATTGTGCCGCTCCCGTCACTCTGGTTAGGTTGGCATCGAAAAAAACGCTCTCGGGTGCTTTAGAGTGCCGAGTTTATCACTGCGCATGAAGAAATGACCACCTCCAACGTTTGGTTTATGTTTTATAAGCATTTTTAATTTTATTGCTTAAATCGCATTTTCTCGGCGAGCTGAGCACTTTTTCTGAATTGTGCCGCTCCCGTCACTCTGGTTAGGTTGGCATCGAAAAAAACGCTCTCGGGTGCTTTAGAGTGCCGAGTTTATCACTGCGCATGAAGAAATGACCACCTCCAACGTTTGGTTTATGTTTTATAAGCATTTTTAAATTTATTGCTTAAATCGCATTTTCTCGGCGAGCTGAGCGCTTTTTCTGAATTGTGCCGCTCCCGTCACTCTGGTTAGGTTGGCATCGAAAAAACGCTCTCGGGTGCTTTAGAGTGCTGAGTTATTCACTGCGCATGAAGAAATGACCACCTCCAACGTTTGGTTTATGTTTTATAAGCATTTTTAGTTTTATTGCTTAAATCGCATTTTCTCGGCGAGCTGAGCACTTTTTCTGAATTGTGCCGCTCCCGTCACTCTGGTTAGGTTGGCATCGAAAAAAACGCTCTCGGGTGCTTTAGAGTGCCGAGTTTATCACTGCGCATGAAGAAATGACCACCTCCAACGTTTGGTTTATGTTTAATAAGCATTTTTAATTTTATTGCTTAAATCGCATTTCCTCGGCGAGCTGAGCACTTTTTCTGAATTGTGCCGCTCCCGTCACTCTGGTTAGGTTGGCATCGAAAAAAACGCTCTCGGGTGCTTTAGAGTGCCGAGTTATTCACTGCGCATGAAGAAATGACCACCTCCAACGTTCGGTTTATGTTTTATAAGCATTTTTAATTTTATTGCTTAAATCGCATTTTCTCGGCGAGCTGAGCACTTTTTCTGAATTGTGCCGCTCCCGTCACTCTGGTTAGGTTGGCATCGAAAAAAACGCTCTCGGGTGCTTTAGAGTGCCGAGTTTATCACTGCGCATGAAGAAATGACCACCTCCAACGTTTGGTTTATGTTTTATAAGCATTTTTAATTTTATTGCTTAAATCGCATTTTCTCGGCGAGCTGAGCGCTTTTTCTGAATTGTGCCGCTCACGTCACTCTGGTTAGGTTGGCATCGAAAAAAACGCTCTCGGGTGCTTTAGAGTGCCGAGTTTATCACTGCGCATGAAGAAATGACCACCTCCAACGTTTGGTTTATGTTTTATAAGCAATTTTAATTTTATTGCTTAAATCGCATTTTCTCGGCGAGCTGAGCGCTTTTTCTGAATTGTGCCGCTCCCGTAACTCTGGTTAGGTTGGCATCGAAAAAAACGCTCTCGGGTGCTTTAGAGTGCCGAGTTTATCACTGCGCATGAAGAAATGACCACTTCCAACGTTTGGTTTATGTTTTATAAGCATTTTTAATTTTATTGCTTAAATCGCATTTTCTCGGCGAGCTGAGCACTTTTTCTGAATTGTGCCGCTCCCGTCACTCTGGTTAGGTTGGCATCGAAAAAAACGCTCTCGGGTGCTTTAGAGTGCCGAGTTTATTACTGCGCATTAAGAAATGACCACCTCCAACGTTTGGTTTATGTTTTATAAGCATTTTTAATTTTATTGCTTAAATCGCATTTTCTCGGCGAGCTGAGCACTTTTTCTGAATTGTGCCGCTCCCGTCACTCTGGTTAGGTTGGCATCGAAAAAAACGTTCTCGGGTGCTTTAGAGTGCCGAGTAATTCACTGCGCATGAAGAAATGACCACCTCCAACGTTTGGTTTATGTTTTATAAGCATTTTTAATTTTATTGCTTAAATCGCATTTTCTCGGCGAGCTGAGCACTTTTTCTGAATTGTGCCGCTCCCGTCACTCTGGTTAGGTTGGCATCGAAAAAAAGCTCTCGGGTGCTTTAGAGTGCCGAGTTTATCACTGCGCATGAAGAAATGACCACCTCCAACGTTTGGTTTATGTTTGATAAGCATTTTTAATTTTATTGCTTAAATCGCATTTCCTCGGCGAGCTGAGCTTTTTTCTGAATTGTGCCGCTCCCGTCACTCTGGTTAGGTTGGCATCGAAAAAAACGCTCTCGGGTGCTTTAGAGTGCCGAGTTATTCACTGCGCATGAAGAAATGACCACCTCCAACGTTCGGTTTATGTTTTATAAGCATTTTTAATTTTATTGCTTAAATCGCATTTTCTCGGCGAGCTGAGCACTTTTTCTGAATTGTGCCGCTCCCGTCACTCTGGTTAGGTTGGCATCGAAAAAAACGCTCTCGGGTGCTTTAGAGTGCCGAGTTTATCACTGCGCATGAAGAAATGACCACCTCCAACGTTTGGTTTATGTTTTATAAGCATTTTTAATTTTATTGCTTAAATCGCATTTTCTCGGCGAGCTGAGCGCTTTTTCTGAATTGTGCCGCTCACGTCACTCTGGTTAGGTTGGCATCGAAAAAAACGCTCTCGGGTGCTTTAGAGTGCCGAGTTTATCACTGCGCATGAAGAAATGACCACCTCCAACGTTTGGTTTATGTTTTATAAGCATTTTTAATTTTATTGCTTAAATCGCATTTTCTCGGCAAGCTGAGCGCTTTTTCTGAATTGTGCCGCTCCCGTAACTCTGGTTAGGTTGGCATCGAAAAAAACGCTCTCGGGTGCTTTAGAGTGCCGAGTTTATCACTGCGCATGAAGAAATGACCACTTCCAACGTTTGGTTTATGTTTTATAAGCATTTTTAATTTTACTGCTTAAATCGCATTTTCTCGGCGAGCTGAGCACTTTTTCTGAATTGTGCCGCTCCCGTCACTCTGGTTAGGTTGGCATCGAAAAAAACGCTCTCGGGTGCTTTAGAGTGCCGAGTTTATTACTGCGCATTAAGAAATGACCACCTCCAACGTTTGGTTTATGTTTTATAAGCATTTTTAATTTTATTGCTTAAATCGCATTTTCTCGGCGAGCTGAGCACTTTTTCTGAATTGTGCCGCTCCCGTCACTCTGGTTAGGTTGGCATCGAAAAAAACGCTCTCGGGTGCTTTAGAGTGCCGAGTAATTCACTGCGCATGAAGAAATGACCACCTCCAACGTTTGGTTTATGTTTTATAAGCATTTTTAATTTTATTGCTTAAATCGCATTTTCTCGGCGAGCTGAGCACTTTTTCTGAATTGTGCCGCTCCCGTCACTCTGGTTAGGTTGGCATCGAAAAAAACGCTCTCGGGTGCTTTAGAGTGCCGAGTTTATCACTGCGCATGAAGAAATGACCACCTCCAACGTTCGGTTTATGTTTTATAAGCATTTTTAATTTTATTGCTTAAATCGCATTTTCTCGGCGAGCTGAGCGCTTTTTCTGAATTGTGCCGCTCCCGTCACTCTGGTTAGGTTGGCATCGAAAAAAACGCTCTCGGGTGCTTTAGAGTGCCGAGTTATTCACTGCGCATGAAGAAATGACCACCTCCAACGTTTGGTTTATGTTTTATAAGCATTTTTAATTTTATTGCTTAAATCGCATTTTCTCGGCGAGCTGAGCGCTTTTTCTGAATTGTGCCGCTCCCGTCACTCTGGTTAGGTTGGCATCGAAAAAAACGCTCTCGGGTGCTTTAGAGTGCCGAGTTTATTACTGCGCATTAAGAAATGACCACCTCCAACGTTTGGTTTATGTTTTATAAGCATTTTTTATTTTATTGCTTAAATCGCATTTTCTCGGCGAGCTGAGCACTTTTTCTGAATTGTGCCGCTCCCGTCACTCTGGTTAGGTTGGCATCGAAAAAAACGCTCTCGGGTGCTTTAGAGTGCCGAGTTTATTACTGCGCATTAAGAAATGACCACCTCCAACGTTTGGTTTATGTTTTATAAGCATTTTTAATTTTATTACTTAAATCGCATTTTCTCGGCGAGCTGAGCGCTTTTTCTGAATTGTGCCGCTCCCGTCACTCTGGTTAGGTTGGCATCGAAAAAAACGCTCTCGGGTGCTTTAGAGTGCCGAGTTATTCACTGCGCATGAAGAAATGACCACCTCCAACGTTTGGTTTATGTTTAATAAGCATTTTTAATTTTATTGCTTAAATCGCATTTTCTCGGCGAGCTGAGCACTTTTTCTGAATTGTGCCGCTCCCGTCACTCTGGTTAGGTTGGCATCGAAAAAAACGCTCTCGGGTGCTTTAGAGTGCCGAGTTATTCACTGCGCATGAAGAAATGACCACCTCCAACGTTTGGTTTATGTTTAATAAGCATTTTTAATTTTATTGCTTGAATCGCATTTTCTCGGCGAGCTGAGCACTTTTTCTGAATTGTGCCGCTCCCGTCACTCTGGTTAGGTTGGCATCGAAAAAAACGCTCTCGGGTGCTTTAGAGTGCCGAGTTTATCACTGCGCATGAAGAAATGACCACCTCCAACGTTTGGTTTATGTTTTATAAGCATTTTTAATTTTATTCCTTAAATCGCATTTTCTCGGCGAGCTGAGCACTTTTTCTGAATTGTGCCGCTCCCGTCACTCTGGTTAGGTTGGCATCGAAAAAAACGCTCTCGGGTGCTTTAGAGTGCCGAGTTTATCACTGCGCATGAAGAAATGACCACCTCCAACGTTTGGTTTATGTTTTATAAGCATTTTTAATTTTATTGCTTAAATCGCATTTTCTCGGCGAGCTGAGCGCTTTTTCTGAATTGTGCCGCTCCCGTCACTCTGGTTAGGTTGGCATCGAAAAAAACGCTCTCGGGTGCTTTAGAGTGCCGAGTTTATTACTGCGCATTAAGAAATGACCACCTCCAACGTTTGGTTTATGTTTTATAAGCATTTTTAATTTTATTGCTTAAATCGCATTTTCTCGGCGAGCTGAGCACTTTTTCTGAATTGTGCCGCTCCCGTCACTCTGGTTAGGTTGGCATCGAAAAAAACGCTCTCGGGTGCTTTAGAGTGCCGAGTTTATTACTGCGCATTAAGAAATGACCACCTCCAACGTTTGGTTTATGTTTTATAAGCATTTTTAATTTTATTGCTTAAATCGCATTTTCTCGGCGAGCTGAGCACTTTTTCTGAATTGTGCCGCTCCCGTCACTCTGGTTAGGTTGGCATCGAAAAAAACGCTATCGGGTGCTTTAGAGTGCCGAGTTATTCACTGCGCATGAAGAAATGACCACCTCCAACGTTTGGTTTATGTTTAATAAGCATTTTTAATTTTATTGCTTAAATCGCATTTTCTCGGCGAGCTGAGCACTTTTTCTGAATTGTGCCGCTCCCGTCACTCTGGTTAGGTTGGCATCGAAAAAAACGCTCTCGGGTGCTTTAGAGTGCCGAGTTTATTACTGCGCATTAAGAAATGACCACCTCCAACGTTTGGTTTATGTTTTATAAGCATTTTTAATTTTATTGCTTAAATCGCATTTTCTCGGCGAGCTGAGCACTTTTTCTGAATTGTGCCGCTCCCGTCACTCTGGTTAGGTTGGCATCGAAAAAAACGCTCTCGGGTGCTTTAGAGTTCCGAGTTTATTACTGCGCATTAAGAAATGACCACCTCCAACGTTTGGTTTATGTTTTATAAGCATTTTTAATTTTATTGCTTAAATCGCATTTTCTCGGCGAGCTGAGCGCTTTTTCTGAATTGTGCCGCTCCCGTCACTCTGGTTAGGTTGGCATCGAAAAAAACGCTCTCGGGTGCTTTAGAGTGCCGAGTTATTCACTGCGCATGAAGAAATGACCACCTCCAACGTTTGGTTTATGTTTAATAAGCATTTTTAATTTTATTGCTTAAATCGCATTTTCTCGGCGAGCTGAGCACTTTTTCTGAATTGTGCCGCTCCCGTCACTCTGGTTAGGTTGGCATCGAAAAAAACGCTCTCGGGTGCTTTAGAGTGCCGAGTTTATTACTGCGCATTAAGAAATGACCACCTCCAACGTTTGGTTTATGTTTTATAAGCATTTTTAATTTTATTGCTTAAATCGCATTTTCTCGGCGAGCTGAGCGCTTTTTCTGAATTGTGCCGCTCCCGTCACTCTGGTTAGGTTGGCATCGAAAAAAACGCTCTCGGGTGCTTTAGAGTGCCGAGTTTATTACTGCGCATTAAGAAATGACCACCTCCAACGTTTGGTTTATGTTTTATAAGCATTTTTAATTTTATTGCTTAAATCGCATTTTCTCGGCGAGCTGAGCGCTTTTTCTGAATTGTGCCGCTCCCGTCACTCTGGTTAGGTTGGCATCGAAAAAAACGCTCTCGGGTGCTTTAGAGTGCCGAGTTATTCACTGCGCATGAAGAAATGACCACCTCCAACGTTTGGTTTATGTTTAATAAGCATTTTTAATTTTATTGCTTAAATCGCATTTTCTCGGCGAGCTGAGCACTTTTTCTGAATTGTGCCGCTCCCGTCACTCTGGTTAGGTTGGCATCGAAAAAAACGCTCTCGGGTGCTTTAGAGTGCCGAGTTTATTACTGCGCATTAAGAAATGACCACCTCCAACGTTTGGTTTATGTTTTATAAGCATTTTTAATTTTATTGCTTAAATCGCATTTTCTCGGCGAGCTGAGCGCTTTTTCTGAATTGTGCCGCTCCCGTCACTCTGGTTAGGTTGGCATCGAAAAAAACGCTTTCGGGTGCTTTAGAGTGCCGAGTTATTCACTGCGCATGAAGAAATGACCACCTCCAACGTTTGGTTTATGTTTAATAAGCATTTTTAATTTTATTGCTTAAATCGCATTTTCTCGGCGAGCTGAGCACTTTTTCTGAATTGTGCCGCTCCCGTCACTCTGGTTAGGTTGGCATCGAAAAAAACGCTCTCGGGTGCTTTAGAGTGCCGAGTTTATTACTGCGCATTAAGAAATGACCACCTCCAACGTTTGGTTTATGTTTTATAAGCATTTTGAATTTTATTGCTTAAATCGCATTTTCTCGGCGAGCTGAGCACTTTTTCTGAATTGTGCCGCTCCCGTCACTCTGGTTAGGTTGGCATAGAAAAAAACGCTCTCGGGTGCTTTAGAGTGCCGAGTTTATCACTGCGCATGAAGAAATGACCACCTCCAACGTTTGGTTTATGTTTAATAAGCATTTTTAATTTTATTGCTTAAATCGCATTTTCTCGGCGAGCTGAGCACTTTTTCTGAATTGTGCCGCTCCCGTCACTCTGGTTAGGTTGGCATCGAAAAAAACGCTCTCGGGTGCTTTAGAGTGCCGAGTTTATCACTGCGCATGAAGAAATGACCACCTCCAACGTTCGGTTTATGTTTTATAAGCATTTTTAATTTTATTGCTTAAATCGCATTTTCTCGGCGAGCTGAGCGCTTTTTCTGAATTGTGCCGCTCCCGTCACTCTGGTTAGGTTGGCATCGAAAAAAACGCTCTCGGGTGCTTTAGAGTGCCGAGTTATTCACTGCGCATGAAGAAATGACCACCTCCAACGTTTGGTTTATGTTTTATAAGCATTTTTAATTTTATTGCTTAAATCGCATTTTCTCGGCGAGCTGAGCGCTTTTTCTGAATTGTGCCGCTCCCGTCACTCTGGTTAGGTTGGCATCGAAAAAAACGCTCTCGGGTGCTTTAGAGTGCCGAGTTTATTACTGCGCATTAAGAAATGACCACCTCCAACGTTTGGTTTATGTTTTATAAGCATTTTTTATTTTATTGCTTAAATCGCATTTTCTCGGCGAGCTGAGCACTTTTTCTGAATTGTGCCGCTCCCGTCACTCTGGTTAGGTTGGCATCGAAAAAAACGCTCTCGGGTGCTTTAGAGTGCCGAGTTTATTACTGCGCATTAAGAAATGACCACCTCCAACGTTTGGTTTATGTTTTATAAGCATTTTTAATTTTATTACTTAAATCGCATTTTCTCGGCGAGCTGAGCGCTTTTTCTGAATTGTGCCGCTCCCGTCACTCTGGTTAGGTTGGCATCGAAAAAAACGCTCTCGGGTGCTTTAGAGTGCCGAGTTATTCACTGCGCATGAAGAAATGACCACCTCCAACGTTTGGTTTATGTTTAATAAGCATTTTTAATTTTATTGCTTAAATCGCATTTTCTCGGCGAGCTGAGCACTTTTTCTGAATTGTGCCGCTCCCGTCACTCTGGTTAGGTTGGCATCGAAAAAAACGCTCTCGGGTGCTTTAGAGTGCCGAGTTATTCACTGCGCATGAAGAAATGACCACCTCCAACGTTTGGTTTATGTTTAATAAGCATTTTTAATTTTATTGCTTGAATCGCATTTTCTCGGCGAGCTGAGCACTTTTTCTGAATTGTGCCGCTCCCGTCACTCTGGTTAGGTTGGCATCGAAAAAAACGCTCTCGGGTGCTTTAGAGTGCCGAGTTTATCACTGCGCATGAAGAAATGACCACCTCCAACGTTTGGTTTATGTTTTATAAGCATTTTTAATTTTATTCCTTAAATCGCATTTTCTCGGCGAGCTGAGCACTTTTTCTGAATTGTGCCGCTCCCGTCACTCTGGTTAGGTTGGCATCGAAAAAAACGCTCTCGGGTGCTTTAGAGTGCCGAGTTTATCACTGCGCATGAAGAAATGACCACCTCCAACGTTTGGTTTATGTTTTATAAGCATTTTTAATTTTATTGCTTAAATCGCATTTTCTCGGCGAGCTGAGCGCTTTTTCTGAATTGTGCCGCTCCCGTCACTCTGGTTAGGTTGGCATCGAAAAAAACGCTCTCGGGTGCTTTAGAGTGCCGAGTTTATTACTGCGCATTAAGAAATGACCACCTCCAACGTTTGGTTTATGTTTTATAAGCATTTTTAATTTTATTGCTTAAATCGCATTTTCTCGGCGAGCTGAGCACTTTTTCTGAATTGTGCCGCTCCCGTCACTCTGGTTAGGTTGGCATCGAAAAAAACGCTCTCGGGTGCTTTAGAGTGCCGAGTTTATTACTGCGCATTAAGAAATGACCACCTCCAACGTTTGGTTTATGTTTTATAAGCATTTTTAATTTTATTGCTTAAATCGCATTTTCTCGGCGAGCTGAGCACTTTTTCTGAATTGTGCCGCTCCCGTCACTCTGGTTAGGTTGGCATCGAAAAAAACGCTATCGGGTGCTTTAGAGTGCCGAGTTATTCACTGCGCATGAAGAAATGACCACCTCCAACGTTTGGTTTATGTTTAATAAGCATTTTTAATTTTATTGCTTAAATCGCATTTTCTCGGCGAGCTGAGCACTTTTTCTGAATTGTGCCGCTCCCGTCACTCTGGTTAGGTTGGCATCGAAAAAAACGCTCTCGGGTGCTTTAGAGTGCCGAGTTTATTACTGCGCATTAAGAAATGACCACCTCCAACGTTTGGTTTATGTTTTATAAGCATTTTTAATTTTATTGCTTAAATCGCATTTTCTCGGCGAGCTGAGCACTTTTTCTGAATTGTGCCGCTCCCGTCACTCTGGTTAGGTTGGCATCGAAAAAAACGCTCTCGGGTGCTTTAGAGTTCCGAGTTTATTACTGCGCATTAAGAAATGACCACCTCCAACGTTTGGTTTATGTTTTATAAGCATTTTTAATTTTATTGCTTAAATCGCATTTTCTCGGCGAGCTGAGCGCTTTTTCTGAATTGTGCCGCTCCCGTCACTCTGGTTAGGTTGGCATCGAAAAAAACGCTCTCGGGTGCTTTAGAGTGCCGAGTTATTCACTGCGCATGAAGAAATGACCACCTCCAACGTTTGGTTTATGTTTAATAAGCATTTTTAATTTTATTGCTTAAATCGCATTTTCTCGGCGAGCTGAGCACTTTTTCTGAATTGTGCCGCTCCCGTCACTCTGGTTAGGTTGGCATCGAAAAAAACGCTCTCGGGTGCTTTAGAGTGCCGAGTTTATTACTGCGCATTAAGAAATGACCACCTCCAACGTTTGGTTTATGTTTTATAAGCATTTTTAATTTTATTGCTTAAATCGCATTTTCTCGGCGAGCTGAGCGCTTTTTCTGAATTGTGCCGCTCCCGTCACTCTGGTTAGGTTGGCATCGAAAAAAACGCTCTCGGGTGCTTTAGAGTGCCGAGTTTATTACTGCGCATTAAGAAATGACCACCTCCAACGTTTGGTTTATGTTTTATAAGCATTTTTAATTTTATTGCTTAAATCGCATTTTCTCGGCGAGCTGAGCGCTTTTTCTGAATTGTGCCGCTCCCGTCACTCTGGTTAGGTTGGCATCGAAAAAAACGCTCTCGGGTGCTTTAGAGTGCCGAGTTATTCACTGCGCATGAAGAAATGACCACCTCCAACGTTTGGTTTATGTTTAATAAGCATTTTTAATTTTATTGCTTAAATCGCATTTTCTCGGCGAGCTGAGCACTTTTTCTGAATTGTGCCGCTCCCGTCACTCTGGTTAGGTTGGCATCGAAAAAAACGCTCTCGGGTGCTTTAGAGTGCCGAGTTTATTACTGCGCATTAAGAAATGACCACCTCCAACGTTTGGTTTATGTTTTATAAGCATTTTTAATTTTATTGCTTAAATCGCATTTTCTCGGCGAGCTGAGCGCTTTTTCTGAATTGTGCCGCTCCCGTCACTCTGGTTAGGTTGGCATCGAAAAAAACGCTTTCGGGTGCTTTAGAGTGCCGAGTTATTCACTGCGCATGAAGAAATGACCACCTCCAACGTTTGGTTTATGTTTAATAAGCATTTTTAATTTTATTGCTTAAATCGCATTTTCTCGGCGAGCTGAGCACTTTTTCTGAATTGTGCCGCTCCCGTCACTCTGGTTAGGTTGGCATCGAAAAAAACGCTCTCGGGTGCTTTAGAGTGCCGAGTTTATTACTGCGCATTAAGAAATGACCACCTCCAACGTTTGGTTTATGTTTTATAAGCATTTTGAATTTTATTGCTTAAATCGCATTTTCTCGGCGAGCTGAGCACTTTTTCTGAATTGTGCCGCTCCCGTCACTCTGGTTAGGTTGGCATCGAAAAAAACGCTCTCGGGTGCTTTAGAGTGCCGAGTTTATCACTGCGCATGAAGAAATGACCACCTCCAACGTTTGGTTTATGTTTAATAAGCATTTTTAATTTTATTGCTTAAATCGCATTTTCTCGGCGAGCTGAGCACTTTTTCTGAATTGTGCCGCTCCCGTCACTCTGGTTAGGTTGGCATCGAAAAAAACGCTCTCGGGTGCTTTAGAGTGCCGACTTTATCACTGCGCATGAAGAAATGACCACCTCCAACGTTTGGTTTATGTTTTATAAGAATTTTTAATTTTATTGCTTAAATCGCATTTTCTCGGCGAGCTGAGCACTTTTTCTGAATTGTGCCGCTCCCGTCACTCTGGTTAGGTTGGCATCGAAAAAAACGCTCTCGGGTGCTTTAGAGTGCCGAGTTATTCACTGCGCATGAAGAAATGACCATGCACCTCCAACGTTTGGTTTATGTTTTATAAGCATTTTTAATTTTATTGCTTAAATCGCATTTTCTCGGCGAGCTGAGCACTTTTTCTGAATTGTGCCGCTCCCGTCACTCTGGTTAGGTTGGCATCGAAAAAAACGCTCTCGGGTGCTTTAGAGTGCCGAGTTTATCACTGCGCATGAAGAAATGACCACCTCCAACGTTTGGTTTATGTTTTATAAGCATTTTTAATTTTATTGCTTAAATCGCATTTTCTCGGCGAGCTGAGCGCTTTTTCTGAATTGTGCCGCTCCCGTCACTCTGGTTAGGTTGGCATCGAAAAAAACGCTCTCGGGTGCTTTAGAGTGCCGAGTTATTCACTGCGCATGAAGAAATGACCACCTCCAATGTTTGGTTTATGTTTAATAAGCATTTTTAATTGTATTGCTTAAATCGCATTTTCTCGGCGAGCTGCTTTTTCTGAATTGTGCCGCTCCCGTCACTCTGGTTAGGTTGGCATCGAAAAAAACGCTCTCGGGTGCTTTAGAGTGCCGAGTTATTCACTGCGCATGAAGTAATGACAACCTCCAACGTTTGGTTTATGTTTAATAAGCATTTTTAATTTTATTGCTTAAATCGCATTTTCTCGGCGAGCTGAGCACTTTTTCTGAATTGTGCCGCTCCCGTCACTCTGGTTAGGTTGGCATCGAAAAAAACGCTCTCGGGTGTTTTAGAGTGCCGAGTTTATTACTGCGCATTAGGAAATGACCACCTCCAACGTTTGGTTTATGTTTTATAAGCATTTTTAATTTTATTGCTTAAATCGCATTTTCTCGGCGAGCTGAGCGCTTTTTCTGAATTGTGCCGCTCCCGTCACTCTGGTTAGGTTGGCATCGAAAAAAACGCTCTCGGGTGCTTTAGAGTGCCGAGTTTATTACTGCGCATTAAGAAATGACCACCTCCAACGTTTGGTCTATGTTTTATAAGCATTTTTAATTTTATTGCTTAAATCGCATTTTCTCGGCGAGCTGAGCACTTTTTCTGAATTGTGCCGCTCCCGTCACTCTGGTTAGGTTGGCATCGAAAAAAACGCTCTCGGGTGCTTTAGAGTGCCGAGTTTATTACTGCGCATTAAGAAATGACCACCTCCAACGTTTGGTTTATGTTTTATAAGCATTTTTAATTTTATTGCTTAAATCGCATTTTCTCGGCGAGCTGAGCACTTTATCTGAATTGTGCCGCTCCCGTCACTCTGGTTAGGTTGGCATCGAAAAAAACGCTCTCGGGTGCTTTAGAGTGCCGAGTTTATTACTGCGCATTAAGAAATGACCACCTCCAACGTTTGGTTTATGTTTTATAAGCATTTTTAATTTTATTGCTTAAATCGCATTTTCTCGGCGAGCTGAGCACTTTTTCTGAATTGTGCCGCTCCCGTCACTCTGGTTAGGTTGGCATCGAAAAAAAACGCTCTCGGGTGCTTTAGAGTGCCGAGTTTATCACTGCGCATGAAGAAATGACCACCTCCAACGTTTGGTTTATGTTTTATAAGCATTTTTAATTTTATTGCTTAAATCGCATTTTCTCGGCGAGCTGAGCACTTTTTCTGAATTGTGCCGCTCCAATCACTCTGGTTAGGTTGGCATCGAAAAAAACGCTCTCGGGTGCTTTAGAGTGCCGAGTTTATCACTGCGCATGAAGAAATGACCACCTCCAACGTTTGGTTTATGTTTTATAAGCATTTTTAATTTTATTGCTTAAATCGCATTTTCTCGGCGAGCTGAGCGCTTTTTCTGAATTGTGCCTGTCCCGTCACTCTGGTTAGGTTGGCATCGAAAAAAACGCTCTCGGGTGATTTAGAGTGCCGAGTTATTCACTGCGCATGAAGAAATGACCACCTCCAACGTTTGGTTTATGTTTAATAAGCATTTTTAATTTTATTGCTTAAATCGCATTTTCTCGGCGAGCTGAGCGCTTTTTCTGAATTGTGCCACTCCCGTCACTCTGGTTAGGTTGGCATCGAAAAAAACGCTCTCGGGTGCTTTAGAGTGCCGAGTTATTCACTGCGCATGAAGAAATGACAACCTCCAACGTTTGGTTTATGTTTAATAAGCATTTTTAATTTTATTGCTTAAATCGCATTTTCTCGGCGAGCTGAGCACTTTTTCTGAATTGTGCCGCTCCCGTCACTCTGGTTAGGTTGGCATCGAAAAAAACGCTCTCGGGTGCTTTAGAGTGCCGAGTTTATTACTGCGCATTAAGAAATGACCACCTCCAACGTTTGGTTTATGTTTTATAAGCATTTTTAATTTTATTGCTTAAATCGCATTTTCTCGGCGAGCTGAGCGCTTTTTCTGAATTGTGCCGCTCCCGTCACTCTGGTTAGGTTGGCATCGAAAAAAACGCTCTCGGGTGCTTTAGAGTGCCGAGTTTATCACTGCGCATGAAGAAATGACCACCTCCAACGTTTGGTTTATGTTTTATAAGCATTTTTAATTTTTTTGCTTAAATCGCATTTTCTCGGCGAGCTGAGCACTTTTTCTGAATTGTGCCGCTCCAATCACTCTGGTTAGGTTGGCATCGAAAAAAACGCTCTCGGGTGCTTTAGAGTGCCGAGTTTATCACTGCGCATGAAGAAATGACCACCTCCAACGTTTGGTTTATGTTTTATAAGCATTTTTAATTTTATTGCTTAAATCGCATTTTCTCGGCGAGCTGAGCGCTTTTTCTGAATTGTGCCTGTCCCGTCACTCTGGTTAGGTTGGCATCGAAAAAAACGCTCTCGGGTGATTTAGAGTGCCGAGTTATTCACTGCGCATGAAGAAATGACCACCTCCAACGTTTGGTTTATGTTTAATAAGCATTTTTAATTTTATTGCTTAAATCGCATTTTCTCGGCGAGCTGAGCGCTTTTTCTGAATTGTGCCACTCCCGTCACTCTGGTTAGGTTGGCATCGAAAAAAACGCTCTCGGGTGCTTTAGAGTGCCGAGTTATTCACTGCGCATGAAGAAATGACAACCTCCAACGTTTGGTTTATGTTTAATAAGCATTTTTAATTTTATTGCTTAAATCGCATTTTCTCGGCGAGCTGAGCACTTTTTCTGAATTGTGCCGCTCCCGTCACTCTGGTTAGGTTGGCATCGAAAAAAACGCTCTCGGGTGCTTTAGAGTGCCGAGTTTATTACTGCGCATTAAGAAATGACCACCTCCAACGTTTGGTTTATGTTTTATAAGCATTTTTAATTTTATTGCTTAAATCGCATTTTCTCGGCGAGCTGAGCGCTTTTTCTGAATTGTGCCGCTCCCGTCACTCTGGTTAGGTTGGCATCGAAAAAAACGCTCTCGGGTGCTTTAGAGTGCCGAGTTTATTACTGCGCATTAAGAAATGACCACCTCCAACGTTTGGTTTATGTTTTATAAGCATTTTTAATTTTATTGCTTAAATCGCATTTTCTCGGCGAGCTGAGCACTTTTTCTGAATTGTGCCGCTCCCGTCACTCTGGTTAGGTTGGCATCGAAAAAAACGCTCTCGGGTGCTTTAGAGTGCCGAGTTTATTACTGCGCATGAAGAAATGACCACCTCCAACGTTTGGTTTATGTTTTATAAGCATTTTTAATTTTATTGCTTAAATCGCATTTTCTCGGCGAGCTGAGCACTTTTTCTGAATTGTGCCGCTCCCGTCACTCTGGTTAGGTTGGCATCGAAAAAAACGCTCTCGGGTGCTTTAGAGTGCCGAGTTATTCACTGCGCATGAAGAAATGACCACCTCCAACGTTTGGTTTATGTTTAATAAGCATTTTTAATTTTATTGCTTAAATCGCATTTTCTCGGCGAGCTGAGCGCTTTTTCTGAATTGTGCCGCTCCCGTAACTCTGGTTAGGTTGGCATCGAAAAAAACGCTCTCGGGTGCTTTAGAGTGCCGAGTTTATCACTGCGCATGAAGAAATGACCACTTCCAACGTTTGGTTTATGTTTTATAAGCATTTTTAATTTTATTGCTTAAATCGCATTTTCTCGGCGAGCTGAGCGCTTTTTCTGAATTGTGCCGCTCCCGTAACTCTGGTTAGGTTGGCATCGAAAAAAACGCTCTCGGGTGCTTTAGAGTGCCGAGTTTATCACTGCGCATGAAGAAATGACCACTTCCAACGTTTGGTTTATGTTTTATAAGCATTTTTAATTTTATTGCTTAAATCGCATTTTCTCGGCGAGCTGAGCACTTTTTCTGAATTGTGCCGCTCCCGTCACTCTGGTTAGGTTGGCATCGAAAAAAACGCTCTCGGGTGCTCTAGAGTGCCGAGTTTATTACTGCGCATTAAGAAATGACCACCTCCAACGTTTGGTTTATGTTTTATAAGCATTTTTAATTTTATTGCTTAAATCGCATTTTCTCGGCGAGCTGAGCACTTTTTCTGAATTGTGCCGCTCCCGTCACTCTGGTTAGGTTGGCATCGAAAAAAACGCTCTCGGGTGCTTTAGAGTGCCGAGTTATTCACTGCGCATGAAGAAATGACCACCTCCAACGTTTGGTTTATGTTTTATAAGCATTTTTAATTTTATTGCTTAAATCGCATTTTCTCGGCGAGCTGAGCACTTTTTCTGAATTGTGCCGCTCCCGTCACTCTGGTTAGGTTGGCATCGAAAAAAACGCTCTCGGGTGCTTTAGAGTGCCGAGTTTATCACTGCGCATGAAGAAATGACCACCTCCAACGTTTGGTTTATGTTTTATAAGCATTTTTAATTTTATTGCTTAAATCGCATTTTCTCGGCGAGCTGAGCGCTTTTTCTGAATTGTGCCGCTCCCGTCACTCTGGTTAGGTTGGCATCGAAAAAAACGCTCTCGGGTGCTTTAGAGTGCCGAGTTATTCACTGCGCATGAAGAAATTACCACCTCCAACGTTTGGTTTATGTTTAATAAGCATTTTTAATTTTATTGCTTAAATCGCATTTTCTCGGCGAGCTGAGCGCTTTTTCTGAATTGTGCCGCTCCCGTCACTCTGGTTAGGTTGGCATCGAAAAAAACGCTCTCGGGTGCTTTAGAGTGCCGAGTTATTCACTGCGCATGAAGAAATGACCACCTCCACCGTTTGGTTTATGTTTAATAAGCATTTTTAATTTTATTGCTTAAATCGCATTTTCTCGGACAGCTGAGCACTTTTTCTGAATTGTGCCGCTCCCGTCACTCTGGTTAGGTTGGCATCGAAAAAAACGCTCTCGGGTGCTTTAGAGTGCCGAGTTTATTACTGCGCATTAAGAAATGACCACCTCCAACGTTTGGTTTATGTTTTATAAGCATTTTTAATTTTATTGCTTAAATCGCATTTTCTCGGCGAGCTGAGCACTTTTTCTGAATTGTGCCGCTCCCGTCACTCTGGTTAGGTTGGCATCGAAAAAAACGCTCTCGGGTGCTTTAGAGTGCCGAGTTATTCACTGCGCACGAAGAAATGACCACCTCCAACGTTTGGTTTATGTTTTATAAGCATTTTTAATTTTATTGCTTAAATCGCATTTTCTCGGCGAGCTGAGCGCTTTTTCTGAATTGTGCCGCTCCCGTCACTCTGGTTAGGTTGGCATCGAAAAAAACGCTCTCGGGTGCTTTAGAGTGCCGAGTTTATTACTGCGCATTAAGAAATGACCACCTCCAACGTTTGGTTTATGTTTTATAAGCATTTTTAATTTTATTGCTTAAATCGCATTTTCTCGGCGAGCTGAGCACTTTTTCTGAATTGTGCCGCTCCCGTCACTCTGGTTAGGTTGGCATCGAAAAAAACGCTCTCGGGTGCTTTAGAGTGCCGAGTTTATTACTGCGCATTAAGAAATGACCACCTCCAACGTTTGGTTTATGTTTTATAAGCATTTTTAATTTTATTGCTTAAATCGCATTTTCTCGGCGAGCTGAGCACTTTTTCTGAATTGTGCCGCTCCCGTCACTCTGGTTAGGTTGGCATCGAAAAAAACGCTCTCGGGTGCTTTAGAGTGCCGAGTTATTCACTGCGCACGAAGAAATGACCACCTCCAACGTTTGGTTTATGTTTTATAAGCATTTTTAATTTTATTGCTTAAATCGCATTTCCTCGGCGAGCTGAGCGCTTTTTCTGAATTGTGCCGCTCCCGTCACTCTGGTTAGGTTGGCATCGAAAAAAACGCTCTCGGGTGCTTTAGAGTGCCGAGTTTATTACTGCGCATTAAGAAATGACCACCTCCAACGTTTGGTTTATGTTTTATAAGCATTTTTAATTTTATTGCTTAAATCGCATTTTCTCGGCGAGCTGAGCACTTTTTCTGAATTGTGCCGCTCCCGTCACTCTGGTTAGGTTGGCATCGAAAAAAAACGCTCTCGGGTGCTTTAGAGTGCCGAGTTTATTACTGCGCATTAAGAAATGACCACCTCCAACGTTTGGTTTATGTTTTATAAGCATTTTTAATTTTATTGCTTAAATCGCATTTTCTCGGCGAGCTGAGCACTTTTTCTGAATTGTGCCGCTCCCGTCACTCTGGTTAGGTTGGCATCGAAAAAAACGCTATCGGGTGCTTTAGAGTGCCGAGTTATTCACTGCGCATGAAGAAATGACCACCTCCAACGTTTGGTTTATGTTTAATAAGCATTTTTAATTTTATTGCTTAAATCGCATTTTCTCGGCGAGCTGAGCACTTTTTCTGAATTGTGCCGCTCCCGTCACTCTGGTTAGGTTGGCATCGAAAAAAACGCTCTCGGGTGCTTTAGAGTGCCGAGTTTATTACTGCGCATTAAGAAATGACCACCTCCAACGTTTGGTTTATGTTTTATAAGCATTTTTAATTTTATTGCTTAAATCGCATTTTCTCGGCGAGCTGAGCACTTTTTCTGAATTGTGCCGCTCCCGTCACTCTGGTTAGGTTGGCATCGAAAAAAACGCTCTCGGGTGCTTTAGAGTGCCGAGTTTATTACTGCGCATTAAGAAATGACCACCTCCAACGTTTGGTTTATGTTTTATAAGCATTTTTAATTTTATTGCTTAAATCGCATTTTCTCGGCGAGCTGAGCGCTTTTTCTGAATTGTGCCGCTCCCGTCACTCTGGTTAGGTTGGCATCGAAAAAAACGCTCTCGGGTGCTTTAGAGTGCCGAGTTATTCACTGCGCATGAAGAAATGACCACCTCCAACGTTTGGTTTATGTTTAATAAGCATTTTTAATTTTATTGCTTAAATCGCATTTTCTCGGCGAGCTGAGCACTTTTTCTGAATTGTGCCGCTCCCGTCACTCTGGTTAGGTTGGCATCGAAAAAAACGCTCTCGGGTGCTTTAGAGTGCCGAGTTTATTACTGCGCATTAAGAAATGACCACCTCCAATGTTTGGTTTATGTTTAATAAGCATTTTTAATTTTATTGCTTAAATCGCATTTTCTCGGCGAGCTGAGCGCTTTTTCTGAATTGTGCCGCTCCCGTCACTCTGGTTAGGTTGGCATCGAAAAAAACGCTCTCGGGTGCTTTAGAGTGCCGAGTTTATTACTGCGCATTAAGAAATGACCACCTCCAACGTTTGGTTTATGTTTTATAAGCATTTTTAATTTTATTGCTTAAATCGCATTTTCTCGGCGAGCTGAGCGCTTTTTCTGAATTGTGCCGCTCCCGTCACTCTGGTTAGGTTGGCATCGAAAAAAACGCTCTCGGGTGCTTTAGAGTGCCGAGTTATTCACTGCGCATGAAGAAATGACCACCTCCAACGTTTGGTTTATGTTTAATAAGCATTTTTAATTTTATTGCTTAAATCGCATTTTCTCGGCGAGCTGAGCGCTTTTTCTGAATTGTGCCGCTCCCGTCACTCTGGTTAGGTTGGCATCGAAAAAAACGCTCTCGGGTGCTTTAGAGTGCCGAGTTATTCACTGCGCATGAAGAAATTACCACCTCCAACGTTTGGTTTATGTTTAATAAGCATTTTTAATTTTATTGCTTAAATCGCATTTTCTCGGCGAGCTGAGCGCTTTTTCTGAATTGTGCCGCTCCCGTCACTCTGGTTAGGTTGGCATCGAAAAAAACGCTCTCGGGTGCTTTAGAGTGCCGAGTTATTCACTGCGCATGAAGAAATGACCACCTCCACCGTTTGGTTTATGTTTAATAAGCATTTTTAATTTTATTGCTTAAATCGCATTTTCTCGGCGAGCTGAGCACTTTTTCTGAATTGTGCCGCTCCCGTCACTCTGGTTAGGTTGGCATCGAAAAAAACGCTCTCGGGTGCTTTAGAGTGCCGAGTTTATTACTGCGCATTAAGAAATGACCACCTCCAACGTTTGGTTTATGTTTTATAAGCATTTTTAATTTTATTGCTTAAATCGCATTTTCTCGGCGAGCTGAGCACTTTTTCTGAATTGTGCCGCTCCCGTCACTCTGGTTAGGTTGGCATCGAAAAAAACGCTCTCGGGTGCTTTAGAGTGCCGAGTTATTCACTGCGCACGAAGAAATGACCACCTCCAACGTTTGGTTTATGTTTTATAAGCATTTTTAATTTTATTGCTTAAATCGCATTTTCTCGGCGAGCTGAGCGCTTTTTCTGAATTGTGCCGCTCCCGTCACTCTGGTTAGGTTGGCATCGAAAAAAACGCTCTCGGGTGCTTTAGAGTGCCGAGTTTATTACTGCGCATTAAGAAATGACCACTTCCAACGTTTGGTTTATGTTTTATAAGCATTTTTAATTTTATTGCTTAAATCGCATTTTCTCGGCGAGCTGAGCACTTTTTCTGAATTGTGCCGCTCCCGTCACTCTGGTTAGGTTGGCATCGAAAAAAACGCTCTCGGGTGCTTTAGAGTGCCGAGTTTATCACTGCGCATGAAGAAATGACCACCTCCAACGTTTGGTTTATGTTTTATAAGCATTTTTAAATTTATTGCTTAAATCGCATTTTCTCGGCGAGCTGAGCGCTTTTTCTGAATTGTGCCGCTCCCGTCACTCTGGTTATGTTGGCATCGAAAAAAACGCTCTCGGGTGCTTTAGAGTGCCGAGTTATTCACTGCGCATGAAGAAATGACCACCTCCAACGTTTGGTTTATGTTTTATAAGCATTTTTAGTTTTATTGCTTAAATCGCATTTTCTCGGCGAGCTGAACACTTTTTCTGAATTGTGCCGCTCCCGTCACTCTGGTTAGGTTGGCATCGAAAAAAACGCTCTCGGGTGCTTTAGAGTGCCGAGTTTATCACTGCGCATGAAGAAATGACCACCTCCAACGTTTGGTTTATGTTTAATAAGCATTTTTAATTTTATTGCTTAAATCGCATTTTCTCGGCCAGCTGAGCACTTTTTCTGAATTGTGCCGCTCCCGTCACTCTGGTTAGGTTGGCATCGAAAAAAACGCTCTCGGGTGCTTTAGAGTGCCGACTTTATCACTGCGCATGAAGAAATGACCACCTCCAACGTTTGGTTTATGTTTTATAAGCATTTTTAATTTTATTGCTTAAATCGCATTTTCTCGGCGAGCTGGGCGCTTTTTCTGAATTGTGCCGCTCCCGTCACTCTGGTTAGGTTGGCATCGAAAAAAACGCTCTCGGGTGCTTTAGAGTGCCGAGTTTATTACTGCGCATTAAGAAATGACCACCTCCAACGTTTGGTTTATGTTTTATAAGCATTTTTAATTTTATTGCTTAAATCGCATTTTCTCGGCGAGCTGAGCACTTTTTCTGAATTGTGCCGCTCCCGTCACTCTGGTTAGGTTGGCATCGAAAAAAACGCTCTCGGGTGCTTTAGAGTGCCGAGTTTATTACTGCGCATTAAGAAATGACCACCTCCAACGTTTGGTTTATGTTTTATAAGCATTTTTAATTTTATTGCTTAAATCGCATTTTCTCGGCGAGCTGAGCACTTTTTCTGAATTGTGCCGCTCCCGTCACTCTGGTTAGGTTGGCATCGAAAAAAACGCTATCGGGTGCTTTAGAGTGCCGAGTTTATTACTGCGCATTAAGAAATGACCACTTCCAACGTTTGGTTTATGTTTTATAAGCATTTTTAATTTTATTGCTTAAATCGCATTTTCTCGGCGAGCTGAGCACTTTTTCTGAATTGTGCCGCTCCCGTCACTCTGGTTAGGTTGGCATCGAAAAAAACGCTCTCGGGTGCTTTAGAGTGCCGAGTTTATCACTGCGCATGAAGAAATGACCACCTCCAACGTTTGGTTTATGTTTTATAAGCATTTTTAAATTTATTGCTTAAATCGCATTTTCTCGGCGAGCTGAGCGCTTTTTCTGAATTGTGCCGCTCCCGTCACTCTGGTTATGTTGGCATCGAAAAAAACGCTCTCGGGTGCTTTAGAGTGCCGAGTTATTCACTGCGCATGAAGAAATGACCACCTCCAACGTTTGGTTTATGTTTTATAAGCATTTTTAGTTTTATTGCTTAAATCGCATTTTCTCGGCGAGCTGAGCACTTTTTCTGAATTGTGCCGCTCCCGTCACTCTGGTTAGGTTGGCATCGAAAAAAACGCTCTCGGGTGCTTTAGAGTGCCGAGTTTATCACTGCGCATGAAGAAATGACCACCTCCAACGTTTGGTTTATGTTTAATAAGCATTTTTAATTTTATTGCTTAAATCGCATTTTCTCGGCCAGCTGAGCACTTTTTCCTGAATTGTGCCGCTCCCGTCACTCTGGTTAGGTTGGCATCGAAAAAAACGCTCTCGGGTGCTTTAGAGTGCCGACTTTATCACTGCGCATGAAGAAATGACCACCTCCAACGTTTGGTTTATGTTTTATAAGCATTTTTAATTTTATTGCTTAAATCGCATTTTCTCGGCGAGCTGGGCGCTTTTTCTGAATTGTGCCGCTCCCGTCACTCTGGTTAGGTTGGCATCGAAAAAAACGCTCTCGGGTGCTTTAGAGTGCCGAGTTTATTACTGCGCATTAAGAAATGACCACCTCCAACGTTTGGTTTATGTTTTATAAGCATTTTTAATTTTATTGCTTAAATCGCATTTTCTCGGCGAGCTGAGCACTTTTTCTGAATTGTGCCGCTCCCGTCACTCTGGTTAGGTTGGCATCGAAAAAAACGCTCTCGGGTGCTTTAGAGTGCCGAGTTTATTACTGCGCATTAAGAAATGACCACCTCCAACGTTTGGTTTATGTTTTATAAGCATTTTTAATTTTATTGCTTAAATCGCATTTTTTCGGCGAGCTGAGCACTTTTTCTGAATTGTGCCGCTCCCGTCACTCTGGTTAGGTTGGCATCGAAAAAAACGCTATCGGGTGCTTTAGAGTGCCGAGTTATTCACTGCGCATGAAGAAATGACCACCTCCAACGTTTGGTTTATGTTTAATAAGCATTTTTAATTTTATTGCTTAAATCGCATTTTCTCGGCGAGCTGAGCACTTTTTCTGAATTGTGCCGCTCCCGTCACTCTGGTTAGGTTGGCATCGAAAAAAACGCTCTCGGGTGCTTTAGAGTGCCGAGTTTATCACTGCGCATGAAGAAATGACCACCTCCAACGTTTGGTTTATGTTTTATAAGCATTTTTAATTTTATTGCTTAAATCGCATTTTCTCGGCGAGCTGAGCACTTTTTCTGAATTGTGCCGCTCCCGTCACTCTGGTTAGGTTGGCATCGAAAAAAACGCTCTCGGGTGCTTTAGAGTGCCGAGTTTATCACTGCGCATGAAGAAATGATCACCTCCAACGTTTGGTTTATGTTTTATAAGCATTTTTAAATTTATTGCTTAAATCGCATTTTCTCGGCGAGCTGAGCGCTTTTTCTGAATTGTGCCGCTCCCGTCACTCTGGTTAGGTTGGCATCGAAAAAAACGCTCTCGGGTGCTTTAGAGTGCCGAGTTATTCACTGCGCATGAAGAAATGACCACCTCCAACGTTTGGTTTATGTTTTATAAGCATTTTTAGTTTTATTGCTTAAATCGCATTTTCTCGGCGAGCTGAGCACTTTTTCTGAATTGTGCCGCTCCCGTCACTCTGGTTAGGTTGGCATCGAAAAAAACGCTCTCGGGTGCTTTAGAGTGCCGAGTTTATCACTGCGCATGAAGAAATGACCACCTCCAACGTTTGGTTTATGTTTAATAAGCATTTTTAATTTCATTGCTTAAATCGCATTTTCTCGGCCAGCTGAGCACTTTTTCTGAATTGTGCCGCTCCCGTCACTCCGGTTAGGTTGGCATCGAAAAAAACGCTCTCGGGTGCTTTAGAGTGCCGACTTTATCACTGTGCATGAAGAAATGACCACCTCCAACGTTTGGTTTATGTTTTATAAGCATTTTTAATTTTATTGCTTAAATCGCATTTTCTCGGCGAGCTGAGCGCTTTTTCTGAATTGTGCCGCTCCCGTCACTCTGGTTAGGTTGGCATCGAAAAAAACGCTCTCGGGTGCTTTAGAGTGCCGAGTTTATTACTGCGCATTAAGAAATGACCACCTCCAACGTTTGGTTTATGTTTTATAAGCATTTTTAATTTTATTGCTTAAATCGCATTTTCTCGGCGAGCTGAGCACTTTTTCTGAATTGTGCCGCTCCCGTCACTCTGGTTAGGTTGGCATCGAAAAAAACGCTCTCGGGTGCTTTAGAGTGCCGAGTTTATCACTGCGCATGAAGAAATGACCACCTCCAACGTTTGGTTTATGTTTTATAAGCATTTTTAATTTTATTGCTTAAATCGCATTTTCTCGGCGAGCTGAGCACTTTTTCTGAATTGTGCCGCTCCCGTCACTCTGGTTAGGTTGGCATCGAAAAAAACGCTCTCGGGTGCTCTAGAGTGCCGAGTTTATTACTGCGCATTAAGAAATGACCACCTCCAACGTTTGGTTTATGTTTTATAAGCATTTTTAATTTTATTGCTTAAATCGCATTTTCTCGGCGAGCTGAGCACTTTTTCTGAATTGTGCCGCTCCCGTCACTCTGGTTAGGTTGGCATCGAAAAAAACGCTCTCGGGTGCTTTAGAGTGCCGAGTTATTCACTGCGCATGAAGAAATGACCACCTCCAACGTTTGGTTTATGTTTTATAAGCATTTTTAATTTTATTGCTTAAATCGCATTTTCTCGGCGAGCTGAGCACTTTTTCTGAATTGTGCCGCTCCCGTCACTCTGGTTAGGTTGGCATCGAAAAAAACGCTCTCGGGTGCTTTAGAGTGCCGAGTTTATCACTGCGCATGAAGAAATGACCACCTCCAACGTTTGGTTTATGTTTTATAAGCATTTTTAATTTTAATGCTTAAATCGCATTTTCTCGGCGAGCTGAGCGCTTTTTCTGAATTGTGCCGCTCCCGTCACTCTGGTTAGGTTGGCATCGAAAAAAACGCTCTCGGGTGCTTTAGAGTGCCGAGTTATTCACTGCGCATGAAGAAATGACCACCTCCAACGTTTGGTTTATGTTTAATAAGCATTTTTAATTTTATTGCTTAAATCGCATTTTCTCGGCGAGCTGAGCGCTTTTTCTGAATTGTGCCGCTCCCGTCACTCTGGTCAGGTTGGCATCGAAAAAAACGCTCTCGGGTGCTTTAGAGTGCCGAGTTATTCACTGCGCATGAAGAAATGACCACCTCCAACGTTTGGTTTATGTTTAATAAGCATTTTTAATTTTATTGCTTAAATCGCATTTTCTCGGCGAGCTGAGCACTTTTTCTGAATTGTGCCGCTCCCGTCACTCTGGTTAGGTTGGCATCGAAAAAAACGCTCTCGGGTGCTTTAGAGTGCCGAGTTTATTACTGCGCATTAAGAAATGACCACCTCCAACGTTTGGTTTATGTTTTATAAGCATTTTTAATTTTATTGCTTAAATCGCATTTTCTCGGCAAGCTGAGCGCTTTTTCTGAATTGTGCCGCTCCCGTCACTCTGGTTAGGTTGGCATCGAAAAAAACGCTCTCGGGTGCTTTAGAGTGCCGAGTTATTCACTGTGCATGAAGAAATGACCACCTCCAACGTTTGGTTTATGTTTAATAAGCATTTTTAATTTTATTGCTTAAATCGCATTTTCTCGGCGAGCTGAGCACTTTTTCTGAATTGTGCCGCTCCCGTCACTCTGGTTAGGTTGGCATCGAAAAAAACGCTCTCGGGTGCTTTAGAGTGCCGAGTTTATTACTGCGCATTAAGAAATGACCACCTCCAACGTTTGGTTTATGTTTTATAAGCATTTTTAATTTTATTGCTTAAATCGCATTTTCTCGGCGAGCTGAGCACTTTTTCTGAATTGTGCCGCTCCCGTCACTCTGGTTAGGTTGGCATCGAAAAAAACGCTCTCGGGTGCTTTAGAGTGCCGAGTTTATCACTGCGCATGAAGAAATTACCACCTCCAACGTTTGGTTTATGTTTAATAAGCATTTTTAATTTTATTGCTTAAATCGCATTTTCTCGGCGAGCTGAGCACTTTTTCTGAATTGTGCCGCTCCCGTCACTCTGGTTAGGTTGGCATCGAAAAAAACGCTCTCGGGTGCTTTGGAGTGCCGACTTTATCACTGCGCATGAAGAAATGACCACCTCCAACGTTTGGTTTATGTTTTATAAGCATTTTTAATTTTATTGCTTAAATCGCATTTTCTCGGCGAGCTGAGCACTTTTTCTGAATTGTGCCGCTCCCGTCACTCTGGTTAGGTTGGCATCGAAAAAAACGCTCACGGGTGCTTTAGAGTGCCGAGTTTATTACTGCGCATTAAGAAATGACCACCTCCAACGTTTGGTTTATGTTTTATAAGCATTTTTAATTTTATTGCTTAAATCGCATTTTCTCGGCGAGCTGAGCACTTTTTCTGAATTGTGCCGCTCCCGTCACTCTGGTTAGGTTGGCATCGAAAAAAACGCTCTCGGGTGCTTTAGAGTGCCGAGTTATTCACTGCGCATGAAGAAATGACCACCTCCAACGTTTGGTTTATGTTTTATAAGCATTTTTAATTTTATTGCTTAAATCGCATTTTCTCGGCGAGCTGAGCACTTTTTCTGAATTGTGCCGCTCCCGTCACTCTGGTTAGGTTGGCATCGAAAAAAACGCTCTCGGGTGCTTTAGAGTGCCGAGTTTTTCACTGCGCATGAAGAAATGACCGCCTCCAACGTTTGGTTTATGTTTTATAAGCATTTTTAATTTTATTGCTTAAATCGCATTTTCTCGGCGAGCTGAGCACTTTTTCTGAATTGTGCCGCTCCCGTCACTCTGGTTAGGTTGGCATCGAAAAAAACGCTCTCGGGTGCTTTAGAGTGCCGAGTTTATCACTGCGCATGAAGAAATGACCACCTCCAACGTTTGGTTTATGTTTTATGAGCATTATTAATTTTATTGCTTAAATCGCATTTTCTCGGCGAGCTGAGCGCTTTTTTCTGAATTGTGCCGCTCCCGTCACTCTGGTTAGGTTGGCATCGAAAAAAACGCTCTCGGGTGCTTTAGAGTGCCGAGTTATTCACTGCGCATGAAGAAATGACCACCTCCAACGTTTGGTTTATGTTTAATAAGCATTTTTAATTTTATTGCTTAAATCGCATTTTCTCGGCGAGCTGAGCACTTTTTCTGAATTGTGCCGCTCCCGTCACTCTGGTTAGGTTGGCATCGAAAAAAACGCTCTCGGGTGCTTTAGAGTGCCGAGTTTATTACTGCGCATTAGGAAATGACCACCTCCAACGTTTGGTTTATGTTTTATAAGCATTTTTAATTTTATTGCTTAAATCGCATTTTCTCGGCGAGCTGAGCGCTTTTTCTGAATTGTGCCGCTCCCGTCACTCTGGTTAGGTTGGCATCGAAAAAAACGCTCTCGGGTGCTTTAGAGTGCCGAGTTTATCACTGCGCATGAAGAAATGACCACCTCCAACGTTTGGTTTATGTTTTATAAGCATTTTTAATTTTATTGCTTAAATCGCATTTTCTCGGCGAGCTGAGCACTTTTTCTGAATTGTGCCGCTCCCGTCACTCTGGTTAGGTTGGCATCGAAAAAAACGCTCTCGGGTGCTTTAGAGTGCCGAGTTATTCACTGCGCATGAAGAAATGACCACCTCCAACGTTTGGTTTATGTTTAATAAGCATTTTTAATTTTATTGCTTGAATCGCATTTTCTCGGCGAGCTGAGCACTTTTTCTGAATTGTGCCGCTCCCGTCACTCTGGTTAGGTTGGCATCGAAAAAAACGCTATCGGGTGCTTTAGAGTGCCGAGTTTATCACTGCGCATGAAGAAATGACCACCTTCAACGTTTGGTTTATGTTTTATAAGCATTTTTAATTTTATTGCTTAAATCGCATTTTCTCGGCGAGCTGAGCGCTTTTTCTGAATTGTGCCGCTCCCGTCACTCTGGTTAGGTTGGCATCGAAAAAAACGCTCTCGGGTGCTTTAGAGTGCCGAGTTTATCACTGCGCATGAAGAAATGACCACCTCCAACGTTTGGTTTATGTTTTATAAGCATTTTTAATTTTATTGCTTAAATCGCATTTTCTCGGCGAGCTGAGCACCTTTTCTGAATTGTGCCGCTCCCGTCACTCTGGTTAGGTTGGCATCGAAAAAAACGCTCTCGGGTGCTTTAGAGTGCCGAGTTTATCACTGCGCATGAAGAAATGACCACCTCCAACGTTTGGTTTATGTTTTATAAGCATTTTTAATTTTATTGCTTAAATCGCATTTTCTCGGCGAGCTGAGCGCTTTTTCTGAATTGTGCCTGTCCCGTCACTCTGGTTAGGTTGGCATCGAAAAAAACGCTCTCGGGTGCTTTAGAGTGCCGAGTTATTCACTGCGCATGAAGAAATGACCACCTCCAACGTTTGGTTTATGTTTAATAAGCATTTTTAATTTTATTGCTTAAATCGCATTTTCTCGGCGAGCTGAGCGCTTTTTCTGAATTGTGCCGCTCCCGTCACTCTGGTTAGGTTGGCATCGAAAAAAACGCTCTCGGGTGCTTTAGAGTGCCGAGTTATTCACTGCGCATGAAGAAATGACAACCTCCAACGTTTGATTTATGTTTAATAAGCATTTTTAATTTTATTGCTTAAATCGCATTTTCTCGGCGAGCTGAGCACTTTTTCTGAATTGTGCCGCTCCCGTCACTCTGGTTAGGTTGGCATCGAAAAAAACGCTCTCGGGTGCTTTAGAGTGCCGAGTTTATTACTGCGCATTAAGAAATGACCACCTCCAACGTTTGGTTTATGTTTTATAAGCATTTTTAATTTTATTGCTTAAATCGCATTTTCTCGGCGAGCTGAGCGCTTTTTCTGAATTGTGCCGCTCCCGTCACTCTGGTTAGGTTGGCATCGAAAAAAACGCTCTCGGGTGCTTTAGAGTGCCGAGTTTATTACTGCGCATTAAGAAATGACCACCTCCAACGTTTGGTTTATGTTTTATAAGCATTTTTAATTTTATTGCTTAAATCGCATTTTCTCGGCGAGCTGAGCACTTTTTCTGAATTGTGCCGTCCCGTCACTCTGGTTAGGTTTGGCATCGAAAAAAACGCTCACGGGTGCTTTAGAGTGCCGAGTTTATTACTGCGCATTAAGAAATGACCACCTCCAACGTTTGGTTTATGTTTTATAAGCATTTTTAATTTTATTGCTTAAATCGCATTTTCTCGGCGAGCTGAGCACTTTTTCTGAATTGTGCCGCTCCCGTCACTCTGGTTAGGTTGGCATCGAAAAAAACGCTCTCGGGTGCTTTAGAGTGCCGAGTTATTCACTGCGCATGGAGAAATGACCACCTCCAACGTTTGGTTTATGTTTTATAAGCATTTTTAATTTTATTGCTTAAATCGCATTTTCTCGGCGAGCTGAGCACTTTTTCTGAATTGTGCCGCTCCCGTCACTCTGGTTAGGTTGGCATCGAAAAAAACGCTCTCGGGTGCTTTAGAGTGCCGAGTTTATTACTGCGCATTAAGAAATGACCACCTCCAACGTTTGGTTTATGTTTTATAAGCATTTTTAATTTTATTGCTTAAATCGCATTTTCTCGGCGAGCTGAGCGCTTTTTCTGAATTGTGCCGCTCCCGTCACTCTGGTTAGGTTGGCATCGAAAAAAACGCTCTCGGGTGCTTTAGAGTGCCGAGTTTATCACTGCGCATGAAGAAATGACCACCTCCAACGTTTGGTTTATGTTTTATAAGCATTTTTAATTTTATTGCTTAAATCGCATTTTCTCGGCGAGCTGAGCGCTTTTTCTGAATTGTGCCGCTCCCGTAACTCTGGTTAGGTTGGCATCAAAAAAAACGCTCTCGGGTGCTTTAGAGTGCCGAGTTTATCACTGCGCATGAAGAAATGACCACTTCCAACGTTTGGTTTATGTTTTATAAGCATTTTTAATTTTATTGCTTAAATCGCATTTTCTCGGCGAGCTGAGCACTTTTTCTGAATTGTGCCGCTCCCGTCACTCTGGTTAGGTTGGCATCGAAAAAAACGCTCTCGGGTGCTCTAGAGTGCCGAGTTTATTACTGCGCATTAAGAAATGACCACCTCCAACGTTTGGTTTATGTTTTATAAGCATTTTTAATTTTATTGCTTAAATCGCATTTTCTCGGCGAGCTGAGATCTTTTTCTGAATTGTGCCGCTCCCGTCACTCTGGTTAGGTTGGCGTCGAAAAAAACGCTCTCGGGTGCTTTAGAGTGCCGAGTTTATTACTGCGCATTAGGAAATGACCACCTCCAACGTTTGGTTTATGTTTTATAAGCATTTTTAATTTTATTGCTTAAATCGCATTTTCTCGGCGAGCTGAGCGCTTTTTCTGAATTGTGCCGCTCCCGTCACTCTGGTTAGGTTGGCATCGAAAAAAACGCTCTCGGGTGCTTTAGAGTGCCGAGTTTATTACTGCGCTTTAAGAAATGACCACCTCCAACGTTTGGTTTATGTTTTATAAGCATTTTTAATTTTATTGCTTAAATCGCAGTTTCTCGGCGAGCTGAGCACTTTTTCTGAATTGTGCCGCTCCCGTCACTCTGGTTAGGTTGGCATCGAAAAAAACGCTCTCGGGTGCTTTAGAGTGCCGAGTTTATTACTGCGCATTAACAAATGACCACCTCCAACGTTTGGTTTATGTTTTATAAGCATTTTTAATTTTATTGCTTAAATCGCATTTTCTCGGCGAGCTGAGCACTTTTTCTGAATTGTGCCGCTCCCGTCACTCTGGTTAGGTTGGCATCGAAAAAAACGCTCTCGGGTGCTTTAGAGTGCCGAGTTTATTACTGCGCATTAAGAAATGACCACCTCCAACGTTTGGTTTATGTTTTATAAGCATTTTTAATTTTATTGCTTAAATCGCATTTTCTCGGCGAGCTGAGCACTTTTTCTGAATTGTGCCGCTCCCGTCACTCTGGTTAGGTTGGCATCGAAAAAAACGCTCTCGGGTGCTTTAGAGTGCCGAGTTATTCACTGCGCATGAAGAAATGACCACCTCCAACGTTTGGTTTATGTTTAATAAGCATTTTTAATTTTATTGCTTGAATCGCATTTTCTCGGCGAGCTGAGCACTTTTTCTGAATTGTGCCGCTCCCGTCACTCTGGTTAGGTTGGCATCGAAAAAAACGCTCTCGGGCGCTTTAGAGTGCCGAGTTATTCACTGCGCATGAAGAAATGACCACCTCCAACGTTTGGTTTATGTTTAATAAGCATTTTTAATTTTATTGCTTAAATCGCATTTTCTCGGCGAGCTGAGCGCTTTTTCTGAATTGTGCCGCTCCCGTCACTCTGGTTAGGTTGGCATCGAAAAAACGCTCTCGGGTGCTTTAGAGTGCCGAGTTATTCACTGCGCATGAAGAAATGACAACCTCCAACGTTTGGTTTATGTTTAATAAGCATTTTTAATTTTATTGCTTAAATCGCATTTTCTCGGCGAGCTGAGCACTTTTTCTGAATTGTGCCGCTCCCGTCACTCTGGTTAGGTTGGCATCGAAAAAAACGCTCTCGGGTGCTTTAGAGTGCCGAGTTTATTACTGCGCATTAAGAAATGACCACCTCCAACGTTTGGTTTATGTTTTATAAGCATTTTTAATTTTATTGCTTAAATCGCATTTTCTCGGCGAGCTGAGCGCTTTTTCTGAATTGTGCCGCTCCCGTCACTCTGGTTAGGTTGGCATCGAAAAAAACGCTCTCGGGTGCTTTAGAGTGCCGAGTTTATTACTGCGCATTAAGAAATGACCACCTCCAACGTTTGGTTTATGTTTTATAAGCATTTTTAATTTTATTGCTTAAATCGCATTTTCTCGGCGAGCTGAGCGCTTTTTCTGAATTGTGCCGTTCCCGTAACTCTGGTTAGGTTGGCATCGAAAAAAACACTCTCGGGTGCTTTAGAGTGCCGAGTTTATCACTGCGCATGAAGAAATGACCACTTCCAACGTTTGGTTTATGTTTTATAAGCATTTTTAATTTTATTGCTTAAATCGCATTTTCTCGGCGAGCTGAGCGCTTTTTCTGAATTGTGCCGCTCCCGTAACTCTGGTTAGGTTGGCATCGAAAAAAACGCTCTCGGGTGCTTTAGAGTGCCGAGTTTATCACTGCGCATGAAGAAATGACCACTTCCAACGTTTGGTTTATGTTTTATAAGCATTTTTAATTTTATTGCTTAAATCGCATTTTCTCGGCGAGCTGAGCACTTTTTCTGAATTGTGCCGCTCCCGTCACTCTGGTTAGGTTGGCATCGAAAAAAACGCTCTCGGGTGCTTTAGAGTGCCGAGTTTATCACTGCGCATGAAGAAATGACCACCTCCAACGTTTGGTTTATGTTTTATAAGCATTTTTAATTTTATTGCTTAAATCGCATTTTCTCGGCGAGCTGAGCGCTTTTTCTGAATTGTGCCGCTCCCGTCACTCTGGTTAGGTTGGCATCGAAAAAAACGCTCTCGGGTGCTTTAGAGTGCCGAGTTATTCACTGCGCATGAAGAAATGACCACCTCCAATGTTTGGTTTATGTTTAATAAGCATTTTTAATTTTATTGCTTAAATCGCATTTTCTCGGCGAGCTGAGCGCTTTTTCTGAATTGTGCCGCTCCCGTCACTCTGGTTAGGTTGGCATCGAAAAAAACGCTCTCGGGTGCTTTAGAGTGCCGAGTTATTCACTGCGCATGAAGAAATGACCACCTCCAACGTTTGGTTTATGTTTAATAAGCATTTTTAATTTTATTGCTTAAATCGCATTTTCTCGGCGAGCTGAGATCTTTTTCTGAATTGTGCCGCTCCCGTCACTCTGGTTAGGTTGGCATCGAAAAAAACGCTCTCGGGTGCTTTAGAGTGCCGAGTTTATTACTGCGCATTAGGAAATGACCACCTCCAACGTTTGGTTTATGTTTTATAAGCATTTTTAATTTTATTGCTTAAATCGCATTTTCTCGGCGAGCTGAGCGCTTTTTCTGAATTGTGCCGCTCCCGTCACTCTGGTTAGGTTGGCATCGAAAAAAACGCTCTCGGGTGCTTTAGAGTGCCGAGTTTATTACTGCGCTTTAAGAAATGACCACCTCCAACGTTTGGTTTATGTTTTATAAGCATTTTTAATTTTATTGCTTAAATCGCATTTTCTCGGCGAGCTGAGCACTTTTTCTGAATTGTGCCGCTCCCGTCACTCTGGTTAGGTTGGCATCGAAAAAAACGCTCTCGGGTGCTTTAGAGTGCCGAGTTTATTACTGCGCATTAAGAAATGACCACCTCCAACGTTTGGTTTATGTTTTATAAGCATTTTTAATTTTATTGCTTAAATCGCATTTTCTCGGCGAGCTGAGCGCTTTTTCTGAATTGTGCCTGTCCCGTCACTCTGGTTAGGTTGGCATCGAAAAAAACGCTCTCGGGTGCTTTAGAGTGCCGAGTTATTCACTGCGCATGAAGAAATGACCACCTCCAACGTTTGGTTTATGTTTAATAAGCATTCTTAATTTTATTGCTTAAATCGCATTTTCTCGGCGAGCTGAGCGCTTTTTCTGAATTGTGCCGCTCCCGTCACTCTGGTTAGGTTGGCATCGAAAAAAACGCTCTCGGGTGCTTTAGAGTGCGGAGTTATTCACTGCGCATGAAGAAATGACAACCTCCAACGTTTGGTTTATGTTTAATAAGCATTTTTAATTTTATTGCTTAAATCGCATTTTCTCGGCGAGCTGAGCACTTTTTCTGAATTGTGCCGCTCCCGTCACTCTGGTTAGGTTGGCATCGAAAAAAACGCTCTCGGGTGCTTTAGAGTGCCGAGTTTATTACTGCGCATTAAGAAATGACCACCTCCAACGTTTGGTTTATGTTTTATAAGCATTTTTAATTTTATTGCTTAAATCGCATTTTCTCGGCGAGCTGAGCGCTTTTTCTGAATTGTGCCGCTCCCGTCACTCTGGTTAGGTTGGCATCGAAAAAAACGCTCTCGGGTGCTTTAGAGTGCCGAGTTTATTACTGCGCATTAAGAAATGACCACCTCCAACGTTTGGTTTATGTTTTATAAGCATTTTTAATTTTATTGCTTAAATCGCATTTTCTCGGCGAGCTGAGCACTTTTTCTGAATTGTGCCGTCCCGTCACTCTGGTTAGGTTGGCATCGAAAAAAACGCTCACGGGTGCTTTAGAGTGCCGAGTTTATTACTGCGCATTAAGAAATGACCACCTCCAACGTTTGGTTTATGTTTTATAAGCATTTTTAATTTTATTGCTTAAATCGCATTTTCTCGGCGAGCTGAGCACTTTTTCTGAATTGTGCCGCTCCCGTCACTCTGGTTAGGTTAGCATCGAAAAAAACGCTCTCGGGTGCTTTAGAGTGCCGAGTTATTCACTGCGCATGGAGAAATGACCACCTCCAACGTTTGGTTTATGTTTTATAAGCATTTTTAATTTTATTGCTTAAATCGCATTTTCTCGGCGAGCTGAGCACTTTTTCTGAATTGTGCCGCTCCCGTCACTCTGGTTAGGTTGGCATCGAAAAAAACGCTCTCGGGTGCTTTAGAGTGCCGAGTTTATTACTGCGCATTAAGAAATGACCACCTCCAACGTTTGGTTTATGTTTTATAAGCATTTTTAATTTTATTGCTTAAATCGCATTTTCTCGGCGAGCTGAGCACTTTTTCTGAATTGTGCCGCTCCCGTCACTCTGGTTAGGTTGGCATCGAAAAAAACGCTCTCGGGTGCTCTAGAGTGCCGAGTTTATTACTGCGCATTAAGAAATGACCACCTCCAACGTTTGGTTTATGTTTTATAAGCATTTTTAATTTTATTGCTTAAATCGCATTTTCTCGGCGAGCTGAGCACTTTTTCTGAATTGTGCCGCTCCCGTCACTCTGGTTAGGTTGGCATCGAAAAAAACGCTCTCGGGTGCTTTAGAGTGCCGAGTTTATTACTGCGCATTAAGAAATGACCACCTCCAACGTTTGGTTTATGTTTTATAAGCATTTTTAATTTTATTGCTTAAATCGCATTTTCTCGGCGAGCTGAGCACTTTTTCTGAATTGTGCCGCCCCCGTCACTCTGGTTAGGTTGGCATCGAAAAAAACGCTCTCGGGTGCTTTAGAGTGCCGAGTTATTCACTGCGCATGAAGAAATGACCACCTCCAACGTTTGGTTTATGTTTTATAAGCATTTTTAATTTTATTGCTTAAATCGCATTTTCTCGGCGAGCTGAGCACTTTTTCTGAATTGTGCCGCTCCCGTCACTCTGGTTAGGTTGGCATCGAAAAAAACGCTCTCGGGTGCTTTAGAGTGCCGAGTTTATCACTGCGCATGAAGAAATGACCACCTCCAACGTTTGGTTTATGTTTTATAAGCATTTTTAATTTTATTGCTTAAATCGCATTTTCTCGGCGAGCTGAGCGCTTTTTCTGAATTGTGCCGCTCCCGTCACTCTGGTTAGGTTGGCATCGAAAAAAACGCTCTCGGGTGCTTTAGAGTGCCGAGTTATTCACTGCGCATGAAGAAATGACCACCTCCAATGTTTGGTTTATGTTTAATAAGCATTTTTAATTTTATTGCTTAAATCGCATTTTCTCGGCGAGCTGAGCGCTTTTTCTGAATTGTGCCGCTCCCGTCACTCTGGTTAGGTTGGCATCGAAAAAAACGCTCTCGGGTGCTTTAGAGTGCCGAGTTATTCACTGCGCATGAAGAAATGACCACCTCCAACGTTTGGTTTATGTTTAATAAGCATTTTTAATTTTATTGCTTAAATCGCATTTTCTCGGCGAGCTGAGATCTTTTTTCTGAATTGTGCCGCTCCCGTCACTCTGGTTAGGTTGGCGTCGAAAAAAACGCTCTCGGGTGCTTTAGAGTGCCGAGTTTATTACTGCGCATTAGGAAATGACCACCTCCAACGTTTGGTTTATGTTTTATAAGCATTTTTAATTTTATTGCTTAAATCGCATTTTCTCGGCGAGCTGAGCGCTTTTTCTGAATTGTGCCGCTCCCGTCACTCTGGTTAGGTTGGCATCGAAAAAAACGCTCTCGGGTGCTTTAGAGTGCCGAGTTTATTACTGCGCTTTAAGAAATGACCACCTCCAACGTTTGGTTTATGTTTTATAAGCATTTTTAATTTTATTGCTTAAATCGCATTTTCTCGGCGAGCTGAGCACTTTTTCTGAATTGTGCCGCTCCCGTCACTCTGGTTAGGTTGGCATCGAAAAAAACGCTCTCGGGTGCTTTAGAGTGCCGAGTTTATTACTGCGCATTAAGAAATGACCACCTCCAACGTTTGGTTTATGTTTTATAAGCATTTTTAATTTTATTGCTTAAATCGCATTTTCTCGGCCAGCTGAGCACTTTTTCTGAATTGTGCCGCTCCCGTCACTCTGGTTAGGTTGGCATCGAAAAAAACGCTCTCGGGTGCTTTAGAGTGCCGAGTTTATTACTGCGCATTAAGAAATGACCACCTCCAACGTTTGGTTTATGTTTTATAAGCATTTTTAATTTTATTGCTTAAATCGCATTTTCTCGGCGAGCTGAGCACTTTTTCTGAATTGTGCCGCTCCCGTCACTCTGGTTAGGTTGGCATCGAAAAAAACGCTCTCGGGTGCTTTAGAGTGCCGAGTTATTCACTGCGCATGAAGAAATGACCACCTCCAACGTTTGGTTTATGTTTAATAAGCATTTTTAATTTTATTGCTTGAATCGCATTTTCTCGGCGAGCTGAGCACTTTTTCTGAATTGTGCCGCTCCCGTCACTCTGGTTAGGTTGGCATCGAAAAAAACGCTATCGGGTGCTTTAGAGTGCCGAGTTTATCACTGCGCATGAAGAAATGACCACCTTCAACGTTTGGTTTATGTTTTATAAGCATTTTTAATTTGATTGCTTAAATCGCATTTTCTCGGCGAGCTGAGCGCTTTTTCTGAATTGTGCCGCTCCCGTCACTCTGGTTAGGTTGGCATCGAAAAAAACGCTCTCGGGTGCTTTAGAGTGCCGAGTTTATCACTGCGCATGAAGAAATGACCACCTCCAACGTTTGGTTTATGTTTTATAAGCATTTTTAATTTTATTGCTTAAATCGCATTTTCTCGGCGAGCTGAGCACCTTTTCTGAATTGTGCCGCTCCCGTCACTCTGGTTAGGTTGGCATCGAAAAAAACGCTCTCGGGTGCTTTAGAGTGCCGAGTTTATCACTGCGCATGAAGAAATGACCACCTCCAACGTTTGGTTTATGTTTTATAAGCATTTTAAATTTTATTGCTTAAATCGCATTTTCTCGGCGAGCTGAGCGCTTTTTCTGAATTGTGCCTGTCCCGTCACTCTGGTTAGGTTGGCATCGAAAAAAACGCTCTCGGGTGCTTTAGAGTGCCGAGTTATTCACTGCGCATGAAGAAATGACCACCTCCAACGTTTGGTTTATGTTTAATAAGCATTTTTAATTTTATTGCTTAAATCGCATTTTCTCGGCGAGCTGAGCGCTTTTTCTGAATTGTGCCGCTCCCGTCACTCTGGTTAGGTTGGCATCGAAAAAACGCTCTCGGGTGCTTTAGAGTGCCGAGTTATTCACTGCGCATGAAGAAATGACAACCTCCAACGTTTGGTTTATGTTTAATAAGCATTTTTAATTTTATTGCTTAAATCGCATTTTCTCGGCGAGCTGAGCACTTTTTCTGAATTGTGCCGCTCCCGTCACTCTGGTTAGGTTGGCATCGAAAAAAACGCTCTCGGGTGCTTTAGAGTGCCGAGTTTATTACTGCGCATTAAGAAATGACCACCTCCAACGTTTGGTTTATGTTTTATAAGCATTTTTAATTTTATTGCTTAAATCGCATTTTCTCGGCGAGCTGAGCGCTTTTTCTGAATTGTGCCGCTCCCGTCACTCTGGTTAGGTTGGCATCGAAAAAAACGCTCTCGGGTGCTTTAGAGTGCCGAGTTTATTACTGCGCATTAAGAAATGACCACCTCCAACGTTTGGTTTATGTTTTATAAGCATTTTTAATTTTATTGCTTAAATCGCATTTTCTCGGCGAGCTGAGCGCTTTTTCTGAATTGTGCCGCTCCCGTAACTCTGGTTAGGTTGGCATCGAAAAAAACGCTCTCGGGTGCTTTAGAGTGCCGAGTTATTCACTGCGCATGAAGAAATGACAACCTCCAACGTTTGGTTTATGTTTAATAAGCATTTTTAATTTTATTGCTTAAATCGCATTTTCTCGGCGAGCTGAGCACTTTTTCTGAATTGTGCCGCTCCCGTCACTCTGGTTAGGTTGGCATCGAAAAAAACGCTCTCGGGTGCTTTAGAGTGCCGAGTTTATTACTGCGCATTAAGAAATGACCACCTCCAACGTTTGGTTTATGTTTTATAAGCATTTTTAATTTTATTGCTTAAATCGCATTTTCTCGGCGAGCTGAGCGCTTTTTCTGAATTGTGCCGCTCCCGTCACTCTGGTTAGGTTGGCATCGAAAAAAACGCTCTCGGGTGCTTTAGAGTGCCGAGTTTATTACTGCGCATTAAGAAATGACCACCTCCAACGTTTGGTTTATGTTTTATAAGCATTTTTAATTTTATTGCTTAAATCGCATTTTCTCGGCGAGCTGAGCGCTTTTTCTGAATTGTGCCGCTCCCGTAACTCTGGTTAGGTTGGCATCGAAAAAAACGCTCTCGGGTGCTTTAGAGTGCCGAGTTTATCACTGCGCATGAAGAAATGACCACTTCCAACGTTTGGTTTATGTTTTATAAGCATTTTTAATTTTATTGCTTAAATCGCATTTTCTCGGCGAGCTGAGCGCTTTTTCTGAATTGTGCCGCTCCCGTAACTCTGGTTAGGTTGGCATCGAAAAAAACGCTCTCGGGTGCTTTAGAGTGCCGAGTTTATCACTGCGCATGAAGAAATGACCACTTCCAACGTTTGGTTTATGTTTTATAAGCATTTTTAATTTTATTGCTTAAATCGCATTTTCTCGGCGAGCTGAGCACTTTTTCTGAATTGTGCCGCTCCCGTCACTCTGGTTAGGTTGGCATCAAAAAAAACGCTCTCGGGTTCTCTAGAGTGCCGAGTTTATTACTGCGCATTAAGAAATGACCACCTCCAACGTTTGGTTTATGTTTTATAAGCATTTTTAATTTTATTGCTTAAATTGCATTTTCTCGGCGAGCTGAGCACTTTTTCTGAATTGTGCCGCTCCCGTCACTCTGGTTAGGTTGGCATCGAAAAAAACGCTATCGGGTGCTTTAGAGTGCCGAGTTATTCACTGCGCATGAAGAAATGACCACCTCCAACGTTTGGTTTATGTTTAATAAGCACTTTTAATTTTATTGCTTAAATCGCATTTTCTCGGCGAGCTGAGCACTTTTTCTGAATTGTGCCGCTCCCGTCACTCTGGTTAGGTTGGCATCGAAAAAAACGCTCTCGGGTGCTTTAGAGTGCCGAGTTTATTACTGCGCATTAAGAAATGACCACCTCCAACGTTTGGTTTATGTTTTATAAGCATTTTTAATTTTATTGCTTAAATCGCATTTTCTCGGCGAGCTGAGCACTTTTTCTGAATTGTGCCGCTCCCGTCACTCTGGTTAGGTTGGCATCGAAAAAAACGCTCTCGGGTGCTTTAGAGTGCCGAGTTTATTACTGCGCATTAAGAAATGACCACCTCCAACGTTTGGTTTATGTTTTATAAGCATTTTTAATTTTATTGCTTAAATCGCATTTTCTCGGCGAGCTGAGCGCTTTTTCTGAATTGTGCCGCTCCCGTCACTCTGGTTAGGTTGGCATCGAAAAAAACGCTCTCGGGTGCTTTAGAGTGCCGAGTTATTCACTGCGCATGAAGAAATGACCACCTCCAACGTTTGGTTTATGTTTAATAAGCATTTTTAATTTTATTGCTTAAATCGCATTTTCTCGGCGAGCTGAGCACTTTTTCTGAATTGTGCCGCTCCCGTCACTCTGGTTAGGTTGGCATCGAAAAAAACGCTCTCGGGTGCTTTAGAGTGCCGAGTTTATTACTGCGCATTAAGAAATGACCACCTCCAACGTTTGGTTTATGTTTTATAAGCATTTTTAATTTTATTGCTTAAATCGCATTTTCTCGGCGAGCTGAGCGCTTTTTCTGAATTGTGCCGCTCCCGTCACTCTGGTTAGGTTGGCATCGAAAAAAACGCTCTCGGGTGCTTTAGAGTGCCGAGTTTATTACTGCGCATTAAGAAATGACCACCTCCAACGTTTGGTTTATGTTTAATAAGCATTTTTAATTTTATTGCTTAAATCGCATTTTCTCGGCGAGCTGAGCACTTTTTCTGAATTGTGCCGCTCCCGTCACTCTGGTTAGGTTGGCATCGAAAAAAACGCTCTCGGGTGCTTTAGAGTGCCGAGTTATTCACTGCGCATGAAGAAATGACCACCTCCAACGTTTGGTTTATGTTTAATAAGCATTTTTAATTTTATTGCTTGAATCGCATTTTCTCGGCGAGCTGAGCACTTTTTCTGAATTGTGCCGCTCCCGTCACTCTGGTTAGGTTGGCATCGAAAAAAACGCTATCGGGTGCTTTAGAGTGCCGAGTTTATCACTGCGCATGAAGAAATGACCACCTTCAACGTTTGGTTTATGTTTTATAAGCATTTTTAATTTGATTGCTTAAATCGCATTTTCTCGGCGAGCTGAGCGCTTTTTCTGAATTGTGCCGCTCCCGTCACTCTGGTTAGGTTGGCATCGAAAAAAACGCTCTCGGGTGCTTTAGAGTGCCGAGTTTATCACTGCGAATGAAGAAATGACCACCTCCAACGTTTGGTTTATGTTTTATAAGCATTTTTAATTTTATTGCTTAAATCGCATTTTCTCGGCGAGCTGAGCACCTTTTCTGAATTGTGCCGCTCCCGTCACTCTGGTTAGGTTGGCATCGAAAAAAACGCTCTCGGGTGCTTTAGAGTGCCGAGTTTATCACTGCGCATGAAGAAATGACCACCTCCAACGTTTGGTTTATGTTTTATAAGCATTTTTAATTTTATTGCTTAAATCGCATTTTCTCGGCGAGCTGAGCGCTTTTTCTGAATTGTGCCTGTCCCGTCACTCTGGTTAGGTTGGCATCGAAAAAAACGCTCTCGGGTGCTTTAGAGTGCCGAGTTATTCACTGCGCATGAAGAAATGACCACCTCCAACGTTTGGTTTATGTTTAATAAGCATTTTTAATTTTATTGCTTAAATCGCATTTTCTCGGCGAGCTGAGCGCTTTTTCTGAATTGTGCCGCTCCCGTCACTCTGGTTAGGTTGGCATCGAAAAAACGCTCTCGGGTGCTTTAGAGTGCCGAGTTATTCACTGCGCATGAAGAAATGACAACCTCCAACGTTTGGTTTATGTTTAATAAGCATTTTTAATTTTATTGCTTAAATCGCATTTTCTCGGCGAGCTGAGCACTTTTTCTGAATTGTGCCGCTCCCGTCACTCTGGTTAGGTTGGCATCGAAAAAAACGCTCTCGGGTGCTTTAGAGTGCCGAGTTTATTACTGCGCATTAAGAAATGACCACCTCCAACGTTTGGTTTATGTTTTATAAGCATTTTTAATTTTATTGCTTAAATCGCATTTTCTCGGCGAGCTGAGCGCTTTTTCTGAATTGTGCCGCTCCCGTCACTCTGGTTAGGTTGGCATCGAAAAAAACGCTCTCGGGTGCTTTAGAGTGCCGAGTTTATTACTGCGCATTAAGAAATGACCACCTCCAACGTTTGGTTTATGTTTTATAAGCATTTTTAATTTTATTGCTTAAATCGCATTTTCTCGGCGAGCTGAGCGCTTTTTCTGAATTGTGCCGCTCCCGTAACTCTGGTTAGGTTGGCATCGAAAAAAACGCTCTCGGGTGCTTTAGAGTGCCGAGTTTATCACTGCGCATGAAGAAATGACCACTTCCAACGTTTGGTTTATGTTTTATAAGCATTTTTAATTTTATTGCTTAAATCGCATTTTCTCGGCGAGCTGAGCGCTTTTTCTGAATTGTGCCGCTCCCGTAACTCTGGTTAGGTTGGCATCGAAAAAAACGCTCTCGGGTGCTTTAGAGTGCCGAGTTTATCACTGCGCATGAAGAAATGACCACTTCCAACGTTTGGTTTATGTTTTATAAGCATTTTTAATTTTATTGCTTAAATCGCATTTTCTCGGCGAGCTGAGCACTTTTTCTGAATTGTGCCGCTCCCGTCACTCTGGTTAGGTTGGCATCGAAAAAAACGCTCTCGGGTTCTCTAGAGTGCCGAGTTTATTACTGCGCATTAAGAAATGACCACCTCCAACGTTTGGTTTATGTTTTATAAGCATTTTTAATTTTATTGCTTAAATCGCATTTTCTCGGCGAGCTGAGCACTTTTTCTGAATTGTGCCGCTCCCGTCACTCTGGTTAGGTTGGCATCGAAAAAAACGCTCTCGGGTGCTTTAGAGTGCCGAGTTTATTACTGCGCATTAAGAAATGACCACCTCCAACGTTTGGTTTATGTTTAATAAGCATTTTTAATTTTATTGCTTAAATCGCATTTTCTCGGCGAGCTGAGCACTTTTTCTGAATTGTGCCGCTCCCGTCACTCTGGTTAGGTTGGCATCGAAAAAAACGCTCTCGGGTGCTTTAGAGTGCCGAGTTTATTACTGCGCATTAAGAAATGACCACCTCCAACGTTTGGTTTATGTTTTATAAGCATTTTTAATTTTATTGCTTAAATCGCATTTTCTCGGCGAGCTGAGCACTTTTTCTGAATTGTGCCGCTCCCGTCACTCTGGTTAGGTTGGCATCGAAAAAAACGCTCTCGGGTGCTTTAGAGTGCCGAGTTTATTACTGCGCATTAAGAAATGACCACCTCCAACGTTTGGTTTATGTTTTATAAGCATTTTTAATTTTATTGCTTAAATCGCATTTTCTCGGCGAGCTGAGCACTTTTTCTGAATTGTGCCGCTCCCGTCACTTGGCATCGAAAAAAACGCTCTCGGGTGCTTTAGAGTGCCGAGTTATTCACTGCGCATGAAGAAATGACCACCTCCAACGTTTGGTTTATGTTTTATAAGCATTTTTAATTTTATTGCTTAAATCGCATTTTCTCGGCGAGCTGAGCGCTTTTTCTGAATTGTGCCGCTCCCGTCACTCTGGTTAGGTTGGCATCGAAAAAAACGCTCTCGGGTGCTTTAGAGTGCCGAGTTTATTACTGCGCATTAAGAAATGACCACCTCCAACGTTTGGTTTATGTTTTATAAGCATTTTTAATTTTATTGCCTAAATCGCATTTTCTCGGCGAGCTGAGCACTTTTTCTGAATTGTGCCGCTCCCGTCACTCTGGTTAGGTTGGCATCGAAAAAAACGCTCTCGGGTGCTTTAGAGTGCCGAGTTTATTACTGCGCATTAAGAAATGACCACCTCCAACGTTTGGTTTATGTTTTATAAGCATTTTTAATTTTATTGCTTAAATCGCATTTTCTCGGCGAGCTGAGCGCTTTTTCTGAATTGTGCCGCTCCCGTCACTCTGGTTAGGTTGGCATCGAAAAAAACGCTCTCGGGTGCTTTAGAGTGCCGAGTTATTCACTGCGCATGAAGAAATGACCACCTCCAACGTTTGGTTTATGTTTAATAAGCATTTTTAATTTTATTGCTTAAATCGCATTTTCTCGGCGAGCTGAGCACTTTTTCTGAATTGTGCCGCTCCCGTCACTCTGGTTAGGTTGGCATCGAAAAAAACGCTCTCGGGTGCTTTAGAGTGCCGAGTTTATTACTGCGCATTAAGAAATGACCACCTCCAACGTTTGGTTTATGTTTTATAAGCATTTTTAATTTTATTGCTTAAATCGCATTTTCTCGGCGAGCTGAGCGCTTTTTCTGAATTGTGCCGCTCCCGTCACTCTGGTTAGGTTGGCATCGAAAAAAACGCTCTCGGGTGCTTTAGAGTGCCGAGTTTATTACTGCGCATTAAGAAATGACCACCTCCAACGTTTGGTTTATGTTTAATAAGCATTTTTAATTTTATTGCTTAAATCGCATTTTCTCGGCGAGCTGAGCACTTTTTCTGAATTGTGCCGCTCCCGTCACTCTGGTTAGGTTGGCATCGAAAAAAACGCTCTCGGGTGCTTTAGAGTGCCGAGTTATTCACTGCGCATGAAGAAATGACCACCTCCAACGTTTGGTTTATGTTTAATAAGCATTTTTAATTTTATTGCTTGAATCGCATTTTCTCGGCGAGCTGAGCACTTTTTCTGAATTGTGCCGCTCCCGTCACTCTGGTTAGGTTGGCATCGAAAAAAACGCTATCGGGTGCTTTAGAGTGCCGAGTTTATCACTGCGCATGAAGAAATGACCACCTTCAACGTTTGGTTTATGTTTTATAAGCATTTTTAATTTGATTGCTTAAATCGCATTTTCTCGGCGAGCTGAGCGCTTTTTCTGAATTGTGCCGCTCCCGTCACTCTGGTTAGGTTGGCATCGAAAAAAACGCTCTCGGGTGCTTTAGAGTGCCGAGTTTATCACTGCGAATGAAGAAATGACCACCTCCAACGTTTGGTTTATGTTTTATAAGCATTTTTAATTTTATTGCTTAAATCGCATTTTCTCGGCGAGCTGAGCACCTTTTCTGAATTGTGCCGCTCCCGTCACTCTGGTTAGGTTGGCATCGAAAAAAACGCTCTCGGGTGCTTTAGAGTGCCGAGTTTATCACTGCGCATGAAGAAATGACCACCTCCAACGTTTGGTTTATGTTTTATAAGCATTTTTAATTTTATTGCTTAAATCGCATTTTCTCGGCGAGCTGAGCGCTTTTTCTGAATTGTGCCTGTCCCGTCACTCTGGTTAGGTTGGCATCGAAAAAAACGCTCTCGGGTGCTTTAGAGTGCCGAGTTATTCACTGCGCATGAAGAAATGACCACCTCCAACGTTTGGTTTATGTTTAATAAGCATTTTTAATTTTATTGCTTAAATCGCATTTTCTCGGCGAGCTGAGCGCTTTTTCTGAATTGTGCCGCTCCCGTCACTCTGGTTAGGTTGGCATCGAAAAAACGCTCTCGGGTGCTTTAGAGTGCCGAGTTATTCACTGCGCATGAAGAAATGACAACCTCCAACGTTTGGTTTATGTTTAATAAGCATTTTTAATTTTATTGCTTAAATCGCATTTTCTCGGCGAGCTGAGCACTTTTTCTGAATTGTGCCGCTCCCGTCACTCTGGTTAGGTTGGCATCGAAAAAAACGCTCTCGGGTGCTTTAGAGTGCCGAGTTTATTACTGCGCATTAAGAAATGACCACCTCCAACGTTTGGTTTATGTTTTATAAGCATTTTTAATTTTATTGCTTAAATCGCATTTTCTCGGCGAGCTGAGCGCTTTTTCTGAATTGTGCCGCTCCCGTCACTCTGGTTAGGTTGGCATCGAAAAAAACGCTCTCGGGTGCTTTAGAGTGCCGAGTTTATTACTGCGCATTAAGAAATGACCACCTCCAACGTTTGGTTTATGTTTTATAAGCATTTTTAATTTTATTGCTTAAATCGCATTTTCTCGGCGAGCTGAGCGCTTTTTCTGAATTGTGCCGCTCCCGTAACTCTGGTTAGGTTGGCATCGAAAAAAACGCTCTCGGGTGCTTTAGAGTGCCGAGTTTATCACTGCGCATGAAGAAATGACCACTTCCAACGTTTGGTTTATGTTTTATAAGCATTTTTAATTTTATTGCTTAAATCGCATTTTCTCGGCGAGCTGAGCGCTTTTTCTGAATTGTGCCGCTCCCGTAACTCTGGTTAGGTTGGCATCGAAAAAAACGCTCTCGGGTGCTTTAGAGTGCCGAGTTTATCACTGCGCATGAAGAAATGACCACTTCCAACGTTTGGTTTATGTTTTATAAGCATTTTTAATTTTATTGCTTAAATCGCATTTTCTCGGCGAGCTGAGCACTTTTTCTGAATTGTGCCGCTCCCGTCACTCTGGTTAGGTTGGCATCGAAAAAAACGCTCTCGGGTTCTCTAGAGTGCCGAGTTTATTACTGCGCATTAAGAAATGACCACCTCCAACGTTTGGTTTATGTTTTATAAGCATTTTTAATTTTATTGCTTAAATCGCATTTTCTCGGCGAGCTGAGCACTTTTTCTGAATTGTGCCGCTCCCGTCACTCTGGTTAGGTTGGCATCGAAAAAAACGCTCTCGGGTGCTTTAGAGTGCCGAGTTTATTACTGCGCATTAAGAAATGACCACCTCCAACGTTTGGTTTATGTTTAATAAGCATTTTTAATTTTATTGCTTAAATCGCATTTTCTCGGCGAGCTGAGCACTTTTTCTGAATTGTGCCGCTCCCGTCACTCTGGTTAGGTTGGCATCGAAAAAAACGCTCTCGGGTGCTTTAGAGTGCCGAGTTTATTACTGCGCATTAAGAAATGACCACCTCCAACGTTTGGTTTATGTTTTATAAGCATTTTTAATTTTATTGCTTAAATCGCATTTTCTCGGCGAGCTGAGCACTTTTTCTGAATTGTGCCGCTCCCGTCACTCTGGTTAGGTTGGCATCGAAAAAAACGCTCTCGGGTGCTTTAGAGTGCCGAGTTTATTACTGCGCATTAAGAAATGACCACCTCCAACGTTTGGTTTATGTTTTATAAGCATTTTTAATTTTATTGCTTAAATCGCATTTTCTCGGCGAGCTGAGCACTTTTTCTGAATTGTGCCGCTCCCGTCACTTGGCATCGAAAAAAACGCTCTCGGGTGCTTTAGAGTGCCGAGTTATTCACTGCGCATGAAGAAATGACCACCTCCAACGTTTGGTTTATGTTTTATAAGCATTTTCAATTTTATTGCTTAAATCGCATTTTCTCGGCGAGCTGAGCGCTTTTTCTGAATTGTGCCGCTCCCGTCACTCTGGTTAGGTTGGCATCGAAAAAAACGCTCTCGGGTGCTTTAGAGTGCCGAGTTTATTACTGCGCATTAAGAAATGACCACCTCCAACGTTTGGTTTATGTTTTATAAGCATTTTTAATTTTATTGCCTAAATCGCATTTTCTCGGCGAGCTGAGCACTTTTTCTGAATTGTGCCGCTCCCGTCACTCTGGTTAGGTTGGCATCGAAAAAAACGCTCTCGGGTGCTTTAGAGTGCCGAGTTTATTACTGCGCATTAAGAAATGACCACCTCCAACGTTTGGTTTATGTTTTATAAGCATTTTTAATTTTATTGCTTAAATCGCATTTTCTCGGCGAGCTGAGCACTTTTTCTGAATTGTGCCGCTCCCGTCACTCTGGTTAGGTTGGCATCGAAAAAAACGCTCTCGGGTGCTTTAGAGTGCCGAGTTATTCACTGCGCACGAAGAAATGACCACCTCCAACGTTTGGTTTATGTTTTATAAGCATTTTTAATTTTATTGCTTAAATCGCATTTTCTCGGCCAGCTGAGCGCTTTTTCTGAATTGTGCCGCTCCCGTCACTCTGGTTAGGTTGGCATCGAAAAAAACGCTCTCGGGTGCTTTATAGTGCCGAGTTTATTACTGCGCATTAAGAAATGACCACCTCCAACGTTTGGTTTATGTTTTATAAGCATTTTTAATTTTATTGCTTAAATCGCATTTTCTCGGCGAGCTGAGCACTTTTTCTGAATTGTGCCGCTCCCGTCACTCTGGTTAGGTTGGCATCGAAAAAAACGCTCTCGGGTGCTTTAGAGTGCCGAGTTTATTACTGCGCATTAAGAAATGACCACCTCCAACGTTTGGTTTATGTTTTATAAGCATTTTTAATTTTATTGCTTAAATCGCATTTTCTCGGCGAGCTGAGCTCTGAATTGTGCCGCTCCCGTCACTCTGGTTAGGTTGGCATCGAAAAAAACGCTTTTGGGTGCTTTAGAGTGCCGAGTTAGTCACTGCGCATGAAGAAATGACCACCTCCAACGTTTGGTTTATGTTTAATAAGCATTTTTAATTTTATTGCTTAAATCGCATTTTCTCGGCGAGCTGAGCACTTTTTCTGAATTGTGCCGCTCCCGTCACTCTGGTTAGGTTGGCATCAAAAAAAACGCTCTCGGGTGCTTTAGAGTGCCGAGTTTATTACTGCGCATTAAGATATGACCACCTCCAACGTTTGGTTTATGTTTTATAAGCATTTTTAATTTTATTGCTTAAATCGCATTTTCTCGGCGAGCTGAGCGCTTTTTCTGAATTGTGCCGCTCCCGTCACTCTGGTTAGGTTGGCATCGAAAAAAACGCTCTCGGGTGCTTTAGAGTGCCGAGTTATTCACTGCGCATGAAGAAATGACCACCTCCAACGTTTGGTTTATGTTTAATAAGCATTTTTAATTTTATTGCTTAAATCGCATTTTCTCGGCGAGCTGAGCACTTTTTCTGAATTGTGCCGCTCCCGTCACTCTGGTTAGGTTGGCATCGAAAAAAACGCTCTCGGGTGCTTTAGAGTGCCGAGTTTATTACTGCGCATTAAGAAATGACCACCTCCAACGTTTGGTTTATGTTTTATAAGCATTTTTAATTTTATTGCTTAAATCGCATTTTCTCGGCGAGCTGAGCTCTGAATTGTGCCGCTCCCGTCACTCTGGTTAGGTTGGCATCGAAAAAAAACGCTTTTGGGTGCTTTAGAGTGCCGAGTTATTCACTGCGCATGAAGAAATGACCACCTCCAACGTTTGGTTTATGTTTAATAAGCATTTTTAATTTTATTGCTTAAATCGCATTTTCTCGGCGAGCTGAGCACTTTTTCTGAATTGTGCCGCTCCCGTCACTCTGGTTAGGTTGGCATCGAAAAAAACGCTCTCGGGTGCTTTAGAGTGCCGAGTTTATTACTGCGCATTAAGATATGACCACCTCCAACGTTTGGTTTATGTTTTATAAGCATTTTTAATTTTATTGCTTAAATCGCATTTTCTCGGCGAGCTGAGCGCTTTTTCTGAATTGTGCCGCTCCCGTCACTCTGGTTAGGTTGGCATCGAAAAAAACGCTCTCGGGTGCTTTAGAGTGCCGAGTTATTCACTGCGCATGAAGAAATGACCACCTCCAACGTTTGGTTTATGTTTAATAAGCATTTTTAATTTTATTGCTTAAATCGCATTTTCTCGGCGAGCTGAGCACTTTTTCTGAATTGTGCCGCTCCCGTCACTCTGGTTAGGTTGGCATCGAAAAAAACGCTCTCGGGTGCTTTAGAGTGCCGAGTTTATTACTGCGCATTAAGAAATGACCACCTCCAACGTTTGGTTTATGTTTTATAAGCATTTTTAATTTTATTGCTTAAATCGCATTTTCTCGGCGAGCTGAGCGCTTTTTCTGAATTGTGCCGCTCCCGTCACTCTGGTTAGGTTGGCATCGAAAAAAACGCTCTCGGGTGCTTTAGAGTGCCGAGTTATTCACTGCGCATGAAGAAATTACCACCTCCAACGTTTGGTTTATGTTTAATAAGCATTTTTAATTTTATTGCTTAAATCGCATTTTCTCGGCGAGCTGAGCACTTTTTCTGAATTGTGCCGCTCCCGTCACTCTGGTTAGGTTGGCATCGAAAAAAACGCTCTCGGGTGCTTTAGAGTGCCGAGTTTATTACTGCGCATTAAGAAATGACCACCTCCAACGTTTGGTTTATGTTTTATAAGCATTTTTAATTTTATTGCTTAAATCGCATTTTCTCGGCGAGCTGAGCACTTTTTCTGAATTGTGCCGCTCCCGTCACTCTGGTTAGGTTGGCATCGAAAAAAACGCTCACGGGTGCTTTAGAGTGCCGAGTTTATCACTGCGCATGAAGAAATGACCACCTCCAACGTTTGGTTTATGTTTAATAAGCATTTTTAATTTTATTGCTTAAATCGCATTTTCTCGGCGAGCTGAGCACTTTTTCTGAATTGTGCCGCTCCCGTCACTCTGGTTAGGTTGGCATCGAAAAAAACGCTCTCGGGTGCTTTAGAGTGCCGACTTTATCACTGCGCATGAAGAAATGACCACCTCCAACGTTTGGTTTATGTTTTATAAGCATTTTTAATTTTATTGCTTAAATCGCATTTTCTCGGCGAGCTGAGCACTTTTTCTGAATTGTGCCGCTCCCGTCACTCTGGTTAGGTTGGCATCGAAAAAAACGCTCACGGGTGCTTTAGAGTGCCGAGTTTATTACTGCGCATTAAGGAATGACCACCTCCAACGTTTGGTTTATGTTTTATAAGCATTTTTAATTTTATTGCTTAAATCGCATTTTCTCGGCGAGCTGAGCACTTTTTCTGAATTGTGCCGCTCCCGTCACTCTGGTTAGGTTGGCATCGAAAAAAACGCTCTCGGGTGCTTTAGAGTGCCGAGTTTATTACTGCGCATTAAGAAATGACCACCTCCAACGTTTGGTTTATGTTTTATAAGCATTTTTAATTTTATTGCTTAAATCGCATTTTCTCGGCGAGCTGAGCACTTTTTCTGAATTGTGCTGCTCCCGTCACTCTGGTTAGGTTGGCATCGAAAAAAACGCTATCGGGTGCTTTAGAGTGCCGAGTTATTCACTGCGCATGAAGAAATGACCACCTCCAACGTTTGGTTTATGTTTAATAAGCACTTTTAATTTTATTGCTTAAATCGCATTTTCTCGGCGAGCTGAGCACTTTTTCTGAATTGTGCCGCTCCCGTCACTCTGGTTAGGTTGGCATCGAAAAAAACGCTCTCGGGTGCTTTAGAGTGCCGAGTTTATTACTGCGCATTAAGAAATGACCACCTCCAACGTTTGGTTTATGTTTTATAAGCATTTTTAATTTTATTGCTTAAATCGCATTTTCTCGGCGAGCTGAGCACTTTTTCTGAATTGTGCCGCTCCCGTCACTCTGGTTAGGTTGGCATCGAAAAAAACGCTCTCGGGTGCTTTAGAGTGCCGAGTTTATTACTGCGCATTAAGAAATGACCACCTCCAACGTTTGGTTTATGTTTTATAAGCATTTTTAATTTTATTGCTTAAATCGCATTTTCTCGGCGAGCTGAGCGCTTTTTCTGAATTGTGCCGCTCCCGTCACTCTGGTTAGGTTGGCATCGAAAAAAACGCTCTCGGGTGCTTTAGAGTGCCGAGTTATTCACTGCGCATGAAGAAATGACCACCTCCAACGTTTGGTTTATGTTTAATAAGCATTTTTAATTTTATTGCTTAAATCGCATTTTCTCGGCGAGCTGAGCACTTTTTCTGAATTGTGCCGCTCCCGTCACTCTGGTTAGGTTGGCATCGAAAAAAACGCTCTCGGGTGCTTTAGAGTGCCGAGTTTATTACTGCGCATTAAGAAATGACCACCTCCAACGTTTGGTTTATGTTTTATAAGCATTTTTAATTTTATTGCTTAAATCGCATTTTCTCGGCGAGCTGAGCGCTTTTTCTGAATTGTGCCGCTCCCGTCACTCTGGTTAGGTTGGCATCGAAAAAAACGCTCTCGGGTGCTTTAGAGTGCCGAGTTTATTACTGCGCATTAAGAAATGACCACCTCCAACGTTTGGTTTATGTTTAATAAGCATTTTTAATTTTATTGCTTAAATCGCATTTTCTCGGCGAGCTGAGCACTTTTTCTGAATTGTGCCGCTCCCGTCACTCTGGTTAGGTTGGCATCGAAAAAAACGCTCTCGGGTGCTTTAGAGTGCCGAGTTATTCACTGCGCATGAAGAAATGACCACCTCCAACGTTTGGTTTATGTTTAATAAGCATTTTTAATTTTATTGCTTGAATCGCATTTTCTCGGCGAGCTGAGCACTTTTTCTGAATTGTGCCGCTCCCGTCACTCTGGTTAGGTTGGCATCGAAAAAAACGCTATCGGGTGCTTTAGAGTGCCGAGTTTATCACTGCGCATGAAGAAATGACCACCTTCAACGTTTGGTTTATGTTTTATAAGCATTTTTAATTTGATTGCTTAAATCGCATTTTCTCGGCGAGCTGAGCGCTTTTTCTGAATTGTGCCGCTCCCGTCACTCTGGTTAGGTTGGCATCGAAAAAAACGCTCTCGGGTGCTTTAGAGTGCCGAGTTTATCACTGCGAATGAAGAAATGACCACCTCCAACGTTTGGTTTATGTTTTATAAGCATTTTTAATTTTATTGCTTAAATCGCATTTTCTCGGCGAGCTGAGCACCTTTTCTGAATTGTGCCGCTCCCGTCACTCTGGTTAGGTTGGCATCGAAAAAAACGCTCTCGGGTGCTTTAGAGTGCCGAGTTTATCACTGCGCATGAAGAAATGACCACCTCCAACGTTTGGTTTATGTTTTATAAGCATTTTTAATTTTATTGCTTAAATCGCATTTTCTCGGCGAGCTGAGCGCTTTTTCTGAATTGTGCCTGTCCCGTCACTCTGGTTAGGTTGGCATCGAAAAAAACGCTCTCGGGTGCTTTAGAGTGCCGAGTTATTCACTGCGCATGAAGAAATGACCACCTCCAACGTTTGGTTTATGTTTAATAAGCATTTTTAATTTTATTGCTTAAATCGCATTTTCTCGGCGAGCTGAGCGCTTTTTCTGAATTGTGCCGCTCCCGTCACTCTGGTTAGGTTGGCATCGAAAAAACGCTCTCGGGTGCTTTAGAGTGCCGAGTTATTCACTGCGCATGAAGAAATGACAACCTCCAACGTTTGGTTTATGTTTAATAAGCATTTTTAATTTTATTGCTTAAATCGCATTTTCTCGGCGAGCTGAGCACTTTTTCTGAATTGTGCCGCTCCCGTCACTCTGGTTAGGTTGGCATCGAAAAAAACGCTCTCGGGTGCTTTAGAGTGCCGAGTTTATTACTGCGCATTAAGAAATGACCACCTCCAACGTTTGGTTTATGTTTTATAAGCATTTTTAATTTTATTGCTTAAATCGCATTTTCTCGGCGAGCTGAGCACTTTTTCTGAATTGTGCCGCTCCCGTCACTTGGCATCGAAAAAAACGCTCTCGGGTGCTTTAGAGTGCCGAGTTATTCACTGCGCATGAAGAAATGACCACCTCCAACGTTTGGTTTATGTTTTATAAGCATTTTTAATTTTATTGCTTAAATCGCATTTTCTCGGCGAGCTGAGCGCTTTTTCTGAATTGTGCCGCTCCCGTCACTCTGGTTAGGTTGGCATCGAAAAAAACGCTCTCGGGTGCTTTAGAGTGCCGAGTTTATTACTGCGCATTAAGAAATGACCACCTCCAACGTTTGGTTTATGTTTTATAAGCATTTTTAATTTTATTGCCTAAATCGCATTTTCTCGGCGAGCTGAGCACTTTTTCTGAATTGTGCCGCTCCCGTCACTCTGGTTAGGTTGGCATCGAAAAAAACGCTCTCGGGTGCTTTAGAGTGCCGAGTTTATTACTGCGCATTAAGAAATGACCACCTCCAACGTTTGGTTTATGTTTTATAAGCATTTTTAATTTTATTGCTTAAATCGCATTTTCTCGGCGAGCTGAGCGCTTTTTCTGAATTGTGCCGCTCCCGTCACTCTGGTTAGGTTGGCATCGAAAAAAACGCTCTCGGGTGCTTTAGAGTGCCGAGTTATTCACTGCGCATGAAGAAATGACCACCTCCAACGTTTGGTTTATGTTTAATAAGCATTTTTAATTTTATTGCTTAAATCGCATTTTCTCGGCGAGCTGAGCACTTTTTCTGAATTGTGCCGCTCCCGTCACTCTGGTTAGGTTGGCATCGAAAAAAACGCTCTCGGGTGCTTTAGAGTGCCGAGTTTATTACTGCGCATTAAGAAATGACCACCTCCAACGTTTGGTTTATGTTTTATAAGCATTTTTAATTTTATTGCTTAAATCGCATTTTCTCGGCGAGCTGAGCGCTTTTTCTGAATTGTGCCGCTCCCGTCACTCTGGTTAGGTTGGCATCGAAAAAAACGCTCTCGGGTGCTTTAGAGTGCCGAGTTTATTACTGCGCATTAAGAAATGACCACCTCCAACGTTTGGTTTATGTTTAATAAGCATTTTTAATTTTATTGCTTAAATCGCATTTTCTCGGCGAGCTGAGCACTTTTTCTGAATTGTGCCGCTCCCGTCACTCTGGTTAGGTTGGCATCGAAAAAAACGCTCTCGGGTGCTTTAGAGTGCCGAGTTATTCACTGCGCATGAAGAAATGACCACCTCCAACGTTTGGTTTATGTTTAATAAGCATTTTTAATTTTATTGCTTGAATCGCATTTTCTCGGCGAGCTGAGCACTTTTTCTGAATTGTGCCGCTCCCGTCACTCTGGTTAGGTTGGCATCGAAAAAAACGCTATCGGGTGCTTTAGAGTGCCGAGTTTATCACTGCGCATGAAGAAATGACCACCTTCAACGTTTGGTTTATGTTTTATAAGCATTTTTAATTTGATTGCTTAAATCGCATTTTCTCGGCGAGCTGAGCGCTTTTTCTGAATTGTGCCGCTCCCGTCACTCTGGTTAGGTTGGCATCGAAAAAAACGCTCTCGGGTGCTTTAGAGTGCCGAGTTTATCACTGCGAATGAAGAAATGACCACCTCCAACGTTTGGTTTATGTTTTATAAGCATTTTTAATTTTATTGCTTAAATCGCATTTTCTCGGCGAGCTGAGCACCTTTTCTGAATTGTGCCGCTCCCGTCACTCTGGTTAGGTTGGCATCGAAAAAAACGCTCTCGGGTGCTTTAGAGTGCCGAGTTTATCACTGCGCATGAAGAAATGACCACCTCCAACGTTTGGTTTATGTTTTATAAGCATTTTTAATTTTATTGCTTAAATCGCATTTTCTCGGCGAGCTGAGCGCTTTTTCTGAATTGTGCCTGTCCCGTCACTCTGGTTAGGTTGGCATCGAAAAAAACGCTCTCGGGTGCTTTAGAGTGCCGAGTTATTCACTGCGCATGAAGAAATGACCACCTCCAACGTTTGGTTTATGTTTAATAAGCATTTTTAATTTTATTGCTTAAATCGCATTTTCTCGGCGAGCTGAGCGCTTTTTCTGAATTGTGCCGCTCCCGTCACTCTGGTTAGGTTGGCATCGAAAAAACGCTCTCGGGTGCTTTAGAGTGCCGAGTTATTCACTGCGCATGAAGAAATGACAACCTCCAACGTTTGGTTTATGTTTAATAAGCATTTTTAATTTTATTGCTTAAATCGCATTTTCTCGGCGAGCTGAGCACTTTTTCTGAATTGTGCCGCTCCCGTCACTCTGGTTAGGTTGGCATCGAAAAAAACGCTCTCGGGTGCTTTAGAGTGCCGAGTTTATTACTGCGCATTAAGAAATGACCACCTCCAACGTTTGGTTTATGTTTTATAAGCATTTTTAATTTTATTGCTTAAATCGCATTTTCTCGGCGAGCTGAGCGCTTTTTCTGAATTGTGCCGCTCCCGTCACTCTGGTTAGGTTGGCATCGAAAAAAACGCTCTCGGGTGCTTTAGAGTGCCGAGTTTATTACTGCGCATTAAGAAATGACCACCTCCAACGTTTGGTTTATGTTTTATAAGCATTTTTAATTTTATTGCTTAAATCGCATTTTCTCGGCGAGCTGAGCGCTTTTTCTGAATTGTGCCGCTCCCGTAACTCTGGTTAGGTTGGCATCGAAAAAAACGCTCTCGGGTGCTTTAGAGTGCCGAGTTTATCACTGCGCATGAAGAAATGACCACTTCCAACGTTTGGTTTATGTTTTATAAGCATTTTTAATTTTATTGCTTAAATCGCATTTTCTCGGCGAGCTGAGCGCTTTTTCTGAATTGTGCCGCTCCCGTAACTCTGGTTAGGTTGGCATCGAAAAAAACGCTCTCGGGTGCTTTAGAGTGCCGAGTTTATCACTGCGCATGAAGAAATGACCACTTCCAACGTTTGGTTTATGTTTTATAAGCATTTTTAATTTTATTGCTTAAATCGCATTTTCTCGGCGAGCTGAGCACTTTTTCTGAATTGTGCCGCTCCCGTCACTCTGGTTAGGTTGGCATCGAAAAAAACGCTCTCGGGTTCTCTAGAGTGCCGAGTTTATTACTGCGCATTAAGAAATGACCACCTCCAACGTTTGGTTTATGTTTTATAAGCATTTTTAATTTTATTGCTTAAATCGCATTTTCTCGGCGAGCTGAGCACTTTTTCTGAATTGTGCCGCTCCCGTCACTCTGGTTAGGTTGGCATCGAAAAAAACGCTCTCGGGTGCTTTAGAGTGCCGAGTTTATTACTGCGCATTAAGAAATGACCACCTCCAACGTTTGGTTTATGTTTAATAAGCATTTTTAATTTTATTGCTTAAATCGCATTTTCTCGGCGAGCTGAGCACTTTTTCTGAATTGTGCCGCTCCCGTCACTCTGGTTAGGTTGGCATCGAAAAAAACGCTCTCGGGTGCTTTAGAGTGCCGAGTTTATTACTGCGCATTAAGAAATGACCACCTCCAACGTTTGGTTTATGTTTTATAAGCATTTTTAATTTTATTGCTTAAATCGCATTTTCTCGGCGAGCTGAGCACTTTTTCTGAATTGTGCCGCTCCCGTCACTCTGGTTAGGTTGGCATCGAAAAAAACGCTCTCGGGTGCTTTAGAGTGCCGAGTTTATTACTGCGCATTAAGAAATGACCACCTCCAACGTTTGGTTTATGTTTTATAAGCATTTTTAATTTTATTGCTTAAATCGCATTTTCTCGGCGAGCTGAGCACTTTTTCTGAATTGTGCCGCTCCCGTCACTTGGCATCGAAAAAAACGCTCTCGGGTGCTTTAGAGTGCCGAGTTATTCACTGCGCATGAAGAAATGACCACCTCCAACGTTTGGTTTATGTTTTATAAGCATTTTTAATTTTATTGCTTAAATCGCATTTTCTCGGCGAGCTGAGCGCTTTTTCTGAATTGTGCCGCTCCCGTCACTCTGGTTAGGTTGGCATCGAAAAAAACGCTCTCGGGTGCTTTAGAGTGCCGAGTTTATTACTGCGCATTAAGAAATGACCACCTCCAACGTTTGGTTTATGTTTTATAAGCATTTTTAATTTTATTGCCTAAATCGCATTTTCTCGGCGAGCTGAGCACTTTTTCTGAATTGTGCCGCTCCCGTCACTCTGGTTAGGTTGGCATCGAAAAAAACGCTCTCGGGTGCTTTAGAGTGCCGAGTTTATTACTGCGCATTAAGAAATGACCACCTCCAACGTTTGGTTTATGTTTTATAAGCATTTTTAATTTTATTGCTTAAATCGCATTTTCTCGGCGAGCTGAGCACTTTTTCTGAATTGTGCCGCTCCCGTCACTCTGGTTAGGTTGGCATCGAAAAAAACGCTCTCGGGTGCTTTAGAGTGCCGAGTTATTCACTGCGCACGAAGAAATGACCACCTCCAACGTTTGGTTTATGTTTTATAAGCATTTTTAATTTTATTGCTTAAATCGCATTTTCTCGGCCAGCTGAGCGCTTTTTCTGAATTGTGCCGCTCCCGTCACTCTGGTTAGGTTGGCATCGAAAAAAACGCTCTCGGGTGCTTTATAGTGCCGAGTTTATTACTGCGCATTAAGAAATGACCACCTCCAACGTTTGGTTTATGTTTTATAAGCATTTTTAATTTTATTGCTTAAATCGCATTTTCTCGGCGAGCTGAGCACTTTTTCTGAATTGTGCCGCTCCCGTCACTCTGGTTAGGTTGGCATCGAAAAAAACGCTCTCGGGTGCTTTAGAGTGCCGAGTTTATTACTGCGCATTAAGAAATGACCACCTCCAACGTTTGGTTTATGTTTTATAAGCATTTTTAATTTTATTGCTTAAATCGCATTTTCTCGGCGAGCTGAGCTCTGAATTGTGCCGCTCCCGTCACTCTGGTTAGGTTGGCATCGAAAAAAACGCTTTTGGGTGCTTTAGAGTGCCGAGTTATTCACTGCGCATGAAGAAATGACCACCTCCAACGTTTGGTTTATGTTTAATAAGCATTTTTAATTTTATTGCTTAAATCGCATTTTCTCGGCGAGCTGAGCACTTTTTCTGAATTGTGCCGCTCCCGTCACTCTGGTTAGGTTGGCATCGAAAAAAACGCTCTCGGGTGCTTTAGAGTGCCGAGTTTATTACTGCGCATTAAGATATGACCACCTCCAACGTTTGGTTTATGTTTTATAAGCATTTTTAATTTTATTGCTTAAATCGCATTTTCTCGGCGAGCTGAGCGCTTTTTCTGAATTGTGCCGCTCCCGTCACTCTGGTTAGGTTGGCATCGAAAAAAACGCTCTCGGGTGCTTTAGAGTGCCGAGTTATTCACTGCGCATGAAGAAATGACCACCTCCAACGTTTGGTTTATGTTTAATAAGCATTTTTAATTTTATTGCTTAAATCGCATTTTCTCGGCGAGCTGAGCACTTTTTCTGAATTGTGCCGCTCCCGTCACTCTGGTTAGGTTGGCATCGAAAAAAACGCTCTCGGGTGCTTTAGAGTGCCGAGTTTATTACTGCGCATTAAGAAATGACCACCTCCAACGTTTGGTTTATGTTTTATAAGCATTTTTAATTTTATTGCTTAAATCGCATTTTCTCGGCGAGCTGAGCTCTGAATTGTGCCGCTCCCGTCACTCTGGTTAGGTTGGCATCGAAAAAAACGCTTTTGGGTGCTTTAGAGTGCCGAGTTATTCACTGCGCATGAAGAAATGACCACCTCCAACGTTTGGTTTATGTTTAATAAGCATTTTTAATTTTATTGCTTAAATCGCATTTTCTCGGCGAGCTGAGCACTTTTTCTGAATTGTGCCGCTCCCGTCACTCTGGTTAGGTTGGCATCGAAAAAAACGCTCTCGGGTGCTTTAGAGTGCCGAGTTTATTACTGCGCATTAAGATATGACCACCTCCAACGTTTGGTTTATGTTTTATAAGCATTTTTAATTTTATTGCTTAAATCGCATTTTCTCGGCGAGCTGAGCGCTTTTTCTGAATTGTGCCGCTCCCGTCACTCTGGTTAGGTTGGCATCGAAAAAAACGCTCTCGGGTGCTTTAGAGTGCCGAGTTATTCACTGCGCATGAAGAAATGACCACCTCCAACGTTTGGTTTATGTTTAATAAGCATTTTTAATTTTATTGCTTAAATCGCATTTTCTCGGCGAGCTGAGCACTTTTTCTGAATTGTGCCGCTCCCGTCACTCTGGTTAGGTTGGCATCGAAAAAAACGCTCTCGGGTGCTTTAGAGTGCCGAGTTTATTACTGCGCATTAAGAAATGACCACCTCCAACGTTTGGTTTATGTTTTATAAGCATTTTTAATTTTATTGCTTAAATCGCATTTTCTCGGCGAGCTGAGCGCTTTTTCTGAATTGTGCCGCTCCCGTCACTCTGGTTAGGTTGGCATCGAAAAAAACGCTCTCGGGTGCTTTAGAGTGCCGAGTTATTCACTGCGCATGAAGAAATTACCACCTCCAACGTTTGGTTTATGTTTAATAAGCATTTTTAATTTTATTGCTTAAATCGCATTTTCTCGGCGAGCTGAGCACTTTTTCTGAATTGTGCCGCTCCCGTCACTCTGGTTAGGTTGGCATCGAAAAAAACGCTCTCGGGTGCTTTAGAGTGCCGAGTTTATTACTGCGCATTAAGAAATGACCACCTCCAACGTTTGGTTTATGTTTTATAAGCATTTTTAATTTTATTGCTTAAATCGCATTTTCTCGGCGAGCTGAGCACTTTTTCTGAATTGTGCCGCTCCCGTCACTCTGGTTAGGTTGGCATCGAAAAAAACGCTCACGGGTGCTTTAGAGTGCCGAGTTTATCACTGCGCATGAAGAAATGACCACCTCCAACGTTTGGTTTATGTTTAATAAGCATTTTTAATTTTATTGCTTAAATCGCATTTTCTCGGCGAGCTGAGCACTTTTTCTGAATTGTGCCGCTCCCGTCACTCTGGTTAGGTTGGCATCGAAAAAAACGCTCTCGGGTGCTTTAGAGTGCCGACTTTATCACTGCGCATGAAGAAATGACCACCTCCAACGTTTGGTTTATGTTTTATAAGCATTTTTAATTTTATTGCTTAAATCGCATTTTCTCGGCGAGCTGAGCACTTTTTCTGAATTGTGCCGCTCCCGTCACTCTGGTTAGGTTGGCATCGAAAAAAACGCTCACGGGTGCTTTAGAGTGCCGAGTTTATTACTGCGCATTAAGGAATGACCACCTCCAACGTTTGGTTTATGTTTTATAAGCATTTTTAATTTTATTGCTTAAATCGCATTTTCTCGGCGAGCTGAGCACTTTTTCTGAATTGTGCCGCTCCCGTCACTCTGGTTAGGTTGGCATCGAAAAAAACGCTCTCGGGTGCTTTAGAGTGCCGAGTTTATTACTGCGCATTAAGAAATGACCACCTCCAACGTTTGGTTTATGTTTTATAAGCATTTTTAATTTTATTGCCTAAATCGCATTTTCTCGGCGAGCTGAGCACTTTTTCTGAATTGTGCCGCTCCCGTCACTCTGGTTAGGTTGGCATCGAAAAAAACGCTCTCGGGTGCTTTAGAGTGCCGAGTTTATTACTGCGCATTAAGAAATGACCACCTCCAACGTTTGGTTTATGTTTTATAAGCATTTTTAATTTTATTGCTTAAATCGCATTTTCTCGGCGAGCTGAGCACTTTTTCTGAATTGTGCCGCTCCCGTCACTCTGGTTAGGTTGGCATCGAAAAAAACGCTCTCGGGTGCTTTAGAGTGCCGAGTTATTCACTGCGCACGAAGAAATGACCACCTCCAACGTTTGGTTTATGTTTTATAAGCATTTTTAATTTTATTGCTTAAATCGCATTTTCTCGGCGAGCTGAGCGCTTTTTCTGAATTGTGCCGCTCCCGTCACTCTGGTTAGGTTGGCATCGAAAAAAAACGCTCTCGGGTGCTTTAGAGTGCCGAGTTTATTACTGCGCATTAAGAAATGACCACCTCCAACGTTTGGTTTATGTTTTATAAGCATTTTTAATTTTATTGCTTAAATCGCATTTTCTCGGCGAGCTGAGCACTTTTTCTGAATTGTGCCGCTCCCGTCACTCTGGTTAGGTTGGCATCGAAAAAAACGCTCTCGGGTGCTTTAGAGTGCCGAGTTTATTACTGCGCATTAAGAAATGACCACCTCCAACGTTTGGTTTATGTTTTATAAGCATTTTTAATTTTATTGCTTAAATCGCATTTTCTCGGCGAGCTGAGCACTTTTTCTGAATTGTGCCGCTCCCGTCACTCTGGTTAGGTTGGCATCGAAAAAAACGCTATCGGGTGCTTTAGAGTGCCGAGTTATTCACTGCGCATGAAGAAATGACCACCTCCAACGTTTGGTTTATGTTTAATAAGCATTTTTAATTTTATTGCTTAAATCGCATTTTCTCGGCGAGCTGAGCACTTTTTCTGAATTGTGCCGCTCCCGTCACTCTGGTTAGGTTGGCATCGACAAAAACGCTCTCGGGTGCTTTAGAGTGCCGAGTTTATTACTGCGCATTAAGAAATGACCACCTCCAACGTTTGGTTTATGTTTTATAAGCATTTTTAATTTTATTGCTTAAATCGCATTTTCTCGGCGAGCTGAGCACTTTTTCTGAATTGTGCCGCTCCCGTCACTCTGGTTAGGTTGGCATCGAAAAAAACGCTCTCGGGTGCTTTAGAGTGCCGAGTTAATACTGCGCATTAAGAAATGACCACCTCCAACGTTTGGTTTATGTTTTATAAGCATTTTTAATTTTATTGCTTAAATCGCATTTTCTCGGCGAGCTGAGCGCTTTTTCTGAATTGTGCCGCTCCCGTCACTCTGGTTAGGTTGGCATCGAAAAAAACGCTCTCGGGTGCTTTAGAGTGCCGGGTTATTCACTGCGCATGAAGAAATGACCACCTCCAACGTTTGGTTTATGTTTAATAAGCATTTTTAATTTTATTGCTTAAATCGCATTTTCTCGGCGAGCTGAGCACTTTTTCTGAATTGTGCCGCTCCCGTCACTCTGGTTAGGTTGGCATCGAAAAAAACGCTCTCGGGTGCTTTAGAGTGCCGAGTTTATTACTGCGCATTAAGAAATGACCACCTCCAACGTTTGGTTTATGTTTTATAAGCATTTTTAATTTTATTGCTTAAATCGCATTTTCTCGGCGAGCTGAGCGCTTTTTCTGAATTGTGCCGCTCCCGTCACTCTGGTTAGGTTGGCATCGAAAAAAACGCTCTCGGGTGCTTTAGAGTGCCGAGTTATTCACTGCGCATGAAGAAATGACCACCTCCAACGTTTGGTTTATGTTTAATAAGCATTTTTAATTTTATTGCTTAAATCGCATTTTCTCGGCGAGCTGAGCACTTTTTCTGAATTGTGCCGCTCCCGTCACTCTGGTTAGGTTGGCATCGAAAAAAACGCTCTCGGGTGCTTTAGAGTGCCGAGTTTATTACTGCGCATTAAGAAATGACCACCTCCAACGTTTGGTTTATGTTTTATAAGCATTTTTAATTTTATTGCTTAAATCGCATTTTCTCGGCGAGCTGAGCACTTTTTCTGAATTGTGCCGCTCCCGTCACTCTGGTTAGGTTGGCATCGAAAAAAACGCTCTCGGGTGCTTTAGAGTGCCGAGTTTATCACTGCGCATGAAGAAATGACCACCTCCAACGTTTGGTTTATGTTTAATAAGCATTTTTAATTTTATTGCTTAAATCGCATTTTCTCGGCGAGCTGAGCACTTTTTCTGAATTGTGCCGCTCCCGTCACTCTGGTTAGGTTAGCATCGAAAAAAACGCTCTCGGGTGCTTTAGAGTGCCGAGTTTATTACTGCGCATTGACAAATGGCCACCTCCAACGTTTGGTTTATGTTTTATAAGCATTTTTAATTTTATTGCTTAAATCGCATTTTCTCGGCGAGCTGAGCACTTTTTCTGAATTGTGCCGCTCCCGTCACTCTGGTTAGGTTGGCATCGAAAAAAACGCTCTCGGGTGCTTTAGAGTGCCGAGTTTATTACTGCGCATTAAGAAATGACCACCTCCAACGTTTGGTTTATGTTTTATAAGCATTTTTAATTTTATTGCTTAAATCGCATTTTCTCGGCGAGCTGAGCGCTTTTTCTGAATTGTGCCGCTCCCGTCACTCTGGTTAGGTTGGCATCGAAAAAAACGCTCTCGGGTGCTTTAGAGTGCCGAGTTTATCACTGCGCATGAAGAAATGACCACCTCCAACGTTTGGTTTATGTTTTATAAGCATTTTTAATTTTATTGCTTAAATCGCATTTTCTCGGCGAGCTGAGCGCTTTTTCTGAATTGTGCCGCTCCCGTAACTCTGGTTAGGTTGGCATCGAAAAAAACGCTCTCGGGTGCTTTAGAGTGCCGAGTTTATCACTGCGCACGAAGAAATGACCACTTCCAACGTTTGGTTTATGTTTTATAAGCATTTTTAATTTTATTGCTTAAATCGCATTTTCTCGGCGAGCTGAGCACTTTTTCTGAATTGTGCCGCTTCCGTCACTCTGGTTAGGTTGGCATCGAAAAAAACGCTCTCGGGTGCTCTAGAGTGCCGAGTTTATTACTGCGCATTAAGAAATGACCACCTCCAACGTTTGGTTTATGTTTTATAAGCATTTTTAATTTTATTGCTTAAATCGCATTTTCTCGGCGAGCTGAGCACTTTTTCTGAATTGTGCCGCTCCCGTCACTCTGGTTAGGTTGGCATCGAAAAAAACGCTCTCGGGTGCTTTAGAGTGCCGAGTTATTCACTGCGCATGAAGAAATGACCACCTCCAACGTTTGGTTTATGTTTTATAAGCATTTTTAATTTTATTGCTTAAATCGCATTTTCTCGGCGAGCTGAGCACTTTTTCTGAATTGTGCCGCTCCCGTCACTCTGGTTAGGTTGGCATCGAAAAAAACGCTCTCGGGTGCTTTAGAGTGCCGAGTTTATCACTGCGCATGAAGAAATGACCACCTCCAACGTTTGGTTTATGTTTTATAAGCATTTTTAATTTTATTGCTTAAATCGCATTTTCTCGGCGAGCTGAGCGCTTTTTCTGAATTGTGCCGCTCCCGTCACTCTGGTTAGGTTGGCATCGAAAAAAACGCTCTCGGGTGCTTTAGAGTGCCGAGTTATTCACTGCGCATGAAGAAATGACCACCTCCAATGTTTGGTTTATGTTTAATAAGCATTTTTAATTTTATTGCTTAAATCGCATTTTCTCGGCGAGCTGAGCGCTTTTTCTGAATTGTGCCGCTCCCGTCACTCTGGTTAGGTTGGCATCGAAAAAAACGCTCTCGGGTGCTTTAGAGTGCCGAGTTATTCACTGCGCATGAAGAAATGACCACCTCGAACGTTTGGTTTATGTTTAATAAGCATTTTTAATTTTATTGCTTAAATCGCATTTTCTCGGCGAGCTGAGCACTTTTTCTGAATTGTGCCGCTCCCGTCACTCTGGTTAGGTTGGCATCGAAAAAAACGCTCTCGGGTGCTTTAGAGTGCCGAGTTTATTACTGCGCATTGAGAAATGACCACCTCCAACGTTTGGTTTATGTTTTATAAGCATTTTTAATTTTATTGCTTAAATCGCATTTTCTCGGCGAGCTGAGCACTTTTTCTGAATTGTGCCGCTCCCGTCACTCTGGTTAGGTTGGCATCGAAAAAAACGCTCTCGGGTGCTTTAGAGTGCCGAGTTTATTACTGCGCATTAAGAAATGACCACCTCCAACGTTTGGTTTATGTTTTATAAGCATTTTTAATTTTATTGCTTAAATCGCATTTTCTCGGCGAGCTGAGCACTTTTTCTGAATTGTGCCGCTCCCGTCACTCTGGTTAGGTTGGCATCGAAAAAAACGCTCTCGGGTGCTTTAGAGTGCCGAGTTTTATCACTGCGCATGAAGAAATGACCACCTCCAACGTTTGGTTTATGTTTTTTAAGCATTTTTAATTTTATTGCTTAAATCGCATTTTCTCGGCGAGCTGAGCGCTTTTTCTGAATTGTGCCGCTCCCGTCACTCTGGTTAGGTTGGCATCGAAAAAAAAACGCTCTCGGGTGCTTTAGAGTGCCGAGTTTATCACTGCGCATGAAGAAATGACCACCTCCAACGTTTGGTTTATGTTTTATAAGCATTTTTAATTTTATTGCTTAAATCGCATTTTCTCGGCGAGCTGAGCGCTTTTTCTGAATTGTGCCGCTCCCGTAACTCTGGTTAGGTTGGCATCGAAAAAAACGCTCTCGGGTGCTTTAGAGTGCCGAGTTTATCACTGCGCATGAAGAAATGACCACTTCCAACGTTTGGTTTATGTTTTATAAGCATTTTTAATTTTATTGCTTAAATCGCATTTTCTCGGCGAGCTGAGCACTTTTTCTGAATTGTGCCGCTCCCGTCACTCTGGTTAGGTTGGCATCGAAAAAAACGCTCTCGGGTGCTTTAGAGTGCCGAGTTTATTACTGCGCATTAAGAAATGACCACCTCCAACGTTTGGTTTATGTTTTATAAGCATTTTTAATTTTATTGCTTAAATCGCATTTTCTCGGCGAGCTGAGCACTTTTTCTGAATTGTGCCGCTCCCGTCACTCTGGTTAGGTTGGTATCGAAAAAAACGCTCTCGGGTGCTTTAGAGTGCCGAGTTATTCACTGCGCATGAAGAAATGACCACCTCCAACGTTTGGTTTATGTTTTATAAGCATTTTTAATTTTATTGCTTAAATCGCATTTTCTCGGCGAGCTGAGCACTTTTTCTGAATTGTGCCGCTCCCGTCACTCTGGTTAGGTTGGCATCGAAAAAAACGCTCTCGGGTGCTTTAGAGTGCCGAGTTTATCACTGCGCATGAAGAAATGACCACCTCCAACGTTTGGTTTATGTTTTATAAGCATTTTTAATTTTATTGCTTAAATCGCATTTTCTCGGCGAGCTGAGCGCTTTTTCTGAATTGTGCCGCTCCCGTCACTCTGGTTAGGTTGGCATCGAAAAAAACGCTCTCGGGTGCTTTAGAGTGCCGAGTTTATCACTGCGCATGAAGAAATGACCACCTCCAACGTTTGGTTTATGTTTTATAAGCATTTTTAATTTTATTGCTTAAATCGCATTTTCTCGGCGAGCTGAGCGCTTTTTCTGAATTGTGCCGCTCCCGTAACTCTGGTTAGGTTGGCATCGAAAAAAACGCTCTCGGGTGCTTTAGAGTGCCGAGTTTATCACTGCGCATGAAGAAATGACCACTTCCAACGTTTGGTTTATGTTTTATAAGCATTTTTAATTTTATTGCTTAAATCGCATTTTCTCGGCGAGCTGAGCACTTTTTCTGAATTGTGCCGCTCCCGTCACTCTGGTTAGGTTGGCATCGAAAAAAACGCTCTCGGGTGCTTTAGAGTGCCGAGTTTATTACTGCGCATTAAGAAATGACCACCTCCAACGTTTGGTTTATGTTTTATAAGCATTTTTAATTTTATTGCTTAAATCGCATTTTCTCGGCGAGCTGAGCACTTTTTCTGAATTGTGCCGCTCCCGTCACTCTGGTTAGGTTGGCATCGAAAAAAACGCTTTCGGGTGCTTTAGAGTGCCGAGTTATTCACTGCGCATGAAGAAATGACCACCTCCAACGTTTGGTTTATGTTTTATAAGCATTTTTAAATTTATTGCTTAAATCGCATTTTCTCGGCGAGCTGAGCACTTTTTCTGAATTGTGCCGCTCCCGTCACTCTGGTTAGGTTGGCATCGAAAAAAACGCTCTCGGGTGCTTTAGAGTGCCGAGTTTATCACTGCGCATGAAGAAATGACCACCTCCAACGTTTGGTTTATGTTTTATAAGCATTTTTAATTTTAATGCTTAAATCGCATTTTCTCGGCGAGCTGAGCGCTTTTTCTGAATTGTGCCGCTCCTGTCACTCTGGTTAGGTTGGCATCGAAAAAAACGCTCTCGGGTGCTTTAGAGTGCCGAGTTATTCACTGCGCATGAAGAAATGACCACCTCCAACGTTTGGTTTATGTTTAATAAGCATTTTTAATTTTATTGCTTAAATCGCATTTTCTCGGCGAGCTGAGCACTTTTTCTGAATTGTGCCGCTCCCGTCACTCTGGTTAGGTTGTCATCGAAAAAAACGCTCTCGGGTGCTTTAGAGTGCCGAGTTTATTACTGCGCATTAAGAAATGACCACCTCCAACGTTTGGTTTATGTTTTATAAGCATTTTTAATTTTATTGCTTAAATCACATTTTCTCGGCGAGCTGAGCACTTTTTCTGAATTGTGCCGCTCCCGTCACTCTGGTTAGGTTGGCATCGAAAAAAACGCTCTCGGGTGCTTTAGAGTGCCGAGTTATTCACTGCGCACGAAGAAATGACCACCTCCAACGTTTGGTTTATGTTTTATAAGCATTTTTAATTTTATTGCTTAAATCGCATTTTCTCGGCGAGCTGAGCGCTTTTTCTGAATTGTGCCGCTCCCGTCACTCTGGTTAGGTTGGCATCGAAAAAAACGCTCTCGGGTGCTTTAGAGTGCCGAGTTATTCACTGCGCATGAAGAAATGACCACCTCCAACGTTTGGTTTATGTTTAATAAGCATTTTTAATTTTATTGCTTAAATCGCATTTTCTCGGCGAGCTGAGCACTTTTTCTGAATTGTGCCGCTCCCGTCACTCTGGTTAGGTTGGCATCGAAAAAAACGCTCTCGGGTGCTTTAGAGTGCCGAGTTTATTACTGCGCATTAAGAAATGACCACCTCCAACGTTTGGTTTAAGTTTTATAAGCATTTTTAATTATATTGCTTAAATCGCATTTTCTCGGCGAGCTGAGCACTTTTTCTGAATTGTGCCGCTCCCGTCACTCTGGTTAGGTTGGCATCGAAAAAAACGCTCTCGGGTGCTTTAGAGTGCCGAGTTATTCACTGCGCATGAAGAAATGACCACCTCCAACGTTTGGTTTATGTTTAATAAGCATTTTTAATTTTATTGCTTAAATCGCATTTTCTCGGCGAGCTGAGCACTTTTTCTGAATTGTGCCGCTCCCGTCACTCTGGTTAGGTTGGCATCGAAAAAAACGCTCTCGGGTGCTTTAGAGTGCCGAGTTTATTACTGCGCATTAAGAAATGACCACCTCCAACGTTTGGTTTATGTTTTATAAGCATTTTTAATTTTATTGCTTAAATCGCATTTTCTCGGCGAGCTGAGCGCTTTTTCTGAATTGTGCCGCTCCCGTCACTCTGGTTAGGTTGGCATCGAAAAAAACGCTCTCGGGTGCTTTAGAGTGCCGAGTTTATTACTGCGCATTAAGAAATGACCACCTCCAACGTTTGGTTTATGTTTTATAAGCATTTTTAATTTTATTGCTTAAATCGCATTTTCTCGGCGAGCTGAGCACTTTTTCTGAATTGTGCCGCTCCCGTCACTTGGCATCGAAAAAAACGCTCTCGGGTGCTTTAGAGTGCCGAGTTATTCACTGCGCATGAAGAAATGACCACCTCCAACGTTTGGTTTATGTTTTATAAGCATTTTTAATTTTATTGCTTAAATCGCATTTTCTCGGCGAGCTGAGCGCTTTTTCTGAATTGTGCCGCTCCCGTCACTCTGGTTAGGTTGGCATCGAAAAAAACGCTCTCGGGTGCTTTAGAGTGCTGAGTTTATTACTGCGCATTAAGAAATGACCACCTCCAACGTTTGGTTTATGTTTTATAAGCATTTTTAATTTTATTGCTTAAATCGCATTTTCTCGGCGAGCTGAACGCTTTTTCTGAATTGTGCCGCTCCCGTCACTCTGGTTAGGTTGGCATCGAAAAAAACGCTCTCGGGTGCTTTAGAGTGCCGAGTTTATTACTGCGCATTGAGAAATGACCACCTCCAACGTTTGGTTTATGTTTTATAAGCATTTTTAATTTTATTGCTTAAATCGCATTTTCTCGGCGAGCTGAGCACTTTTTCTGAATTGTGCCGCTCCCGTCACTCTGGTTAGGTTGGCATCGAAAAAAACGCTCTCGGGTGCTTTAGAGTGCCGAGTTTATTACTGCGCATTAAGAAATGACCACCTCCAACGTTTGGTTTATGTTTTATAAGCATTTTTAATTTTATTGCTTAAATCGCATTTTCTCGGCGAGCTGAGCACTTTTTCTGAATTGTGCCGCTCCCGTCACTCTGGTTAGGTTGGCATCGAAAAAAACGCTCTCGGGTGCTTTAGAGTGCCGAGTTATTCACTGCGCATGAAGAAATGACCACCTCCAACGTTTGGTTTATGTTTTATAAGCATTTTTAATTTTATTGCTTAAATCGCATTTTCTCGGCGAGCTGAGCACTTTTTCTGAATTGTGCCGCTCCCGTCACTCTGGTTAGGTTGGCATCGAAAAAAACGCTCTCGGGTGCTTTAGAGTGCCGAGTTTATCACTGCGCATGAAGAAATGACCACCTCCAACGTTTGGTTTATGTTTTATAAGCATTTTTAATTTTAATGCTTAAATCGCATTTTCTCGGCGAGCTGAGCGCTTTTTCTGAATTGTGCCGCTCCCGTCACTCTGGTTAGGTTGGCATCGAAAAAAACGCTCTCGGGTGCTTTAGAGTGCCGAGTTATTCACTGCGCATGAAGAAATGACCACCTCCAACGTTTGGTTTATGTTTTATAAGCATTTTTAATTTTATTGCTTAAATCGCATTTTCTCGGCGAGCTGAGCACTTTTTCTGAATTGTGCCGCTCCCGTCACTCTGGTTAGGTTGGCATCGAAAAAAACGCTCTCGGGTGCTTTAGAGTGCCGAGTTTATCACTGCGCATGAAGAAATGACCACCTCCAACGTTTGGTTTATGTTTTATAAGCATTTTTAATTTTATTGCTTAAATCGCATTTTCTCGGCGAGCTGAGCGCTTTTTTCTGAATTGTGCCGCTCCCGTCACTCTGGTTAGGTTGGCATCGAAAAAAACGCTCTCGGGTGCTTTAGAGTGCCGAGTTATTCACTGCGCATGAAGAAATGACCACCTCCAACGTTTGGTTTATGTTTAATAAGCATTTTTAATTTTATTGCTTAAATCGCATTTTCTCGGCGAGCTGAGCACTTTTTCTGAATTGTGCCGCTCCCGTCACTCTGGTTAGGTTGGCATCGAAAAAAACGCTTTCGGGTGCTTTAGAGTGCCGACTTTATCACTGCGCATGAAGAAATGACCACCTCCAACGTTTGGTTTATGTTTTATAAGCATTTTTAATTTTATTGCTTAAATCGCATTTTCTCGGCGAGCTGAGCACTTTTTCTGAATTGTGCCGCTCCCGTCACTCTGGTTAGGTTGGCATCGAAAAAAACGCTCTCGGGTGCTTTAGAGTGCCGAGTTTATTACTGCGCATTAAGAAATGACCACCTCCAACGTTTGGTTTAAGTTTTATAAGCATTTTTAATTATATTGCTTAAATCGCATTTTCTCGGCGAGCTGAGCACTTTTTCTGAATTGTGCCGCTCCCGTCACTCTGGTTAGGTTGGCTCGAAAAAAACGCTGTCGGGTGCTTTAGAGTGCCGAGTTATTCACTGCGCACGAAGAAATGACCACCTCCAACGTTTGGTTTATGTTTTATAAGCATTTTTAATTTTATTGCTTAAATCGCATTTTCTCGGCGAGCTGAGCACTTTTTCTGAATTGTGCCGCTCCCGTCACTCTGGTTAGGTTGGCATCGAAAAAAACGCTCTCGGGTGCTTTAGAGTGCCGAGTTTATTACTGCGCATTAAGAAATGACCACCTCCAACGTTTGGTTTATGTTTTATAAGCATTTTTAATTTTATTGCTTAAATCGCATTTTCTCGGCGAGCTGAGCGCTTTTTCTGAATTATGCCGCTCCCGTCACTCTGGTTAGGTTGGCATCGAAAAAAACGCTCTCGGGTGCTTTAGAGTGCCGAGTTTATCACTGCGCATAAAGAAATGACCACCTCCAACGTTTGGTTTATGTTTTATAAGCATTTTTAATTTTATTGCTTAAATCGCATTTTCTCGGCGAGCTGAGCGCTTTTTCTGAATTGTGCCGCTCCCGTAACTCTGGTTAGGTTGGCATCGAAAAAAACGCTCTCGGGTGCTTTAGAGTGCCGAGTTTATCACTGCGCATGAAGAAATGACCACTTCCAACGTTTGGTTTATGTTTTATAAGCATTTTTAATTTTATTGCTTAAATCGCATTTTCTCGGCGAGCTGAGCACTTTTTCTGAATTGTGCCGCTCCCGTCACTCTGGTTAGGTTGGCATCGAAAAAAACGCTCTCGGGTGCTCTAGAGTGCCGAGTTTATTACTGCGCATTAAGAAATGACCACCTCCAACGTTTGGTTTATGTTTTATAAGCATTTTTAATTTTATTGCTTAAATCGCATTTTCTCGGCGAGCTGAGCACTTTTTCTGAATTGTGCCGCTCCCGTCACTCTGGTTAGGTTGGCATCGAAAAAAACGCTCTCGGGTGCTTTAGAGTGCCGAGTTTATTACTGCGCATTAAGAAATGACCACCTCCAACGTTTGGTTTATGTTTTATAAGCATTTTTAATTTTATTGCTTAAATCGCATTTTCTCGGCGAGCTGAGCACTTTTTCTGAATTGTGCCGCTCCCGTCACTCTGGTTAGGTTGGCATCGAAAAAAACGCTCTCGGGTGCTTTCGAGTGCCGAGTTTATTACTGCGCATTAAGAAATGACCACCTCCAACGTTTGGTTTATGTTTTATAAGCATTTTTAATTTTATTGCTTAAATCGCATTTTCTCGGCGAGCTGAGCACTTTTTCTGAATTGTGCCGCTCCCGTCACTCTGGTTAGGTTGGCATCGAAAAAAACGCTCTCGGGTGCTTTAGAGTGCCGAGTTATTCACTGCGCATGAAGAAATGACCACCTCCAACGTTTGGTTTATGTTTTATAAGCATTTTTAATTTTATTGCTTAAATCGCATTTTCTCGGCGAGCTGAGCACTTTTTCTGAATTGTGCCGCTCCCGTCACTCTGGTTAGGTTGGCATCGAAAAAAACGCTCTCGGGTGCTTTAGAGTGCCGAGTTTATCACTGCGCATGAAGAAATGACCACCTCCAACGTTTGGTTTATGTTTTATAAGCATTTTTAATTTTATTGCTTAAATCGCATTTTCTCGGCGAGCTGAGCGCTTTTTCTGAATTGTGCCGCTCCCGTAACTCTGGTTAGGTTGGCATCGAAAAAAACGCTCTCGGGTGCTTTAGAGTGCCGAGTTATTCACTGCGCATGAAGAAATGACCACCTCCAATGTTTGGTTTATGTTGAATAAGCATTTTTAATTTTATTGCTTAAATCGCATTTTCTCGGCGAGCTGAGCGCTTTTTCTGAATTGTGCCGCTCCCGTAACTCTGGTTAGGTTGGCATCGAAAAAAACGCTCTCGGGTGCTTTAGAGTGCCGAGTTTATCACTGCGCATGAAGAAATGACCACCTCCAACGTTTGGTTTATGTTTTATAAGCATTTTTAATTTTATTGCTTAAATCGCATTTTCTCGGCGAGCTGAGCGCTTTTTCTGAATTGTGCCGCTCCCGTAACTCTGGTTAGGTTGGCATCGAAAAAAACGCTCTCGGGTGTTTTAGAGTGCCGAGTTTATCACTGCGCATGAAGAAATGACCACTTCCAACGTTTGGTTTATGTTTTATAAGCATTTTTAATTTTATTGCTTAAATCGCATTTTCTCGGCGAGCTGAGCACTTTTTCTGAATTGTGCCGCTCCCGTCACTCTGGTTAGGTTGGCATCGAAAAAAACGCTCTCGGGTGCTCTAGAGTGCCGAGTTTATTACTGCGCATTAAGAAATGACCACCTCCAACGTTTGGTTTATGTTTTATAAGCATTTTTAATTTTATTGCTTAAATCGCATTTTCTCGGCGAGCTGAGCACTTTTTCTGAATTGTGCCGCTCCCGTCACTCTGGTTAGGTTGGCATCGAAAAAAACGCTCTCGGGTGCTTTAGAGTGCCGAGTTTATTACTGCGCATTAAGAAATGACCACCTCCAACGTTTGGTTTATGTTTTATAAGCATTTTTAATTTTATTGCTTAAATCGCATTTTCTCGGCGAGCTGAGCACTTTTTCTGAATTGTGCCGCTCCCGTCACTCTGGTTAGGTTGGCATCGAAAAAAACGCTCTCGGGTGCTTTAGAGTGCCGAGTTATTCACTGCGCATGAAGAAATGACCACCTCCAACGTTTGGTTTATGTTTTATAAGCATTTTTAATTTTATTGCTTAAATCGCATTTTCTCGGCGAGCTGAGCACTTTTTCTGAATTGTGCCGCTCCCGTCACTCTGGTTAGGTTGGCATCGAAAAAAACGCTCTCGGGTGCTTTAGAGTGCCGAGTTTATCACTGCGCATGAAGAAATGACCACCTCCAACGTTTGGTTTATGTTTTATAAGCATTTTTAATTTTATTGCTTAAATCGCATTTTCTCGGCGAGCTGAGCGCTTTTTCTGAATTGTGCCGCTCCCGTCACTCTGGTTAGGTTGGCATCGAAAAAAACGCTCTCGGGTGCTTTAGAGTGCCGAGTTATTCACTGCGCATGAAGAAATGACCACCTCCAATGTTTGGTTTATGTTTAATAAGCATTTTTAATTTTATTGCTTAAATCGCATTTTCTCGGCGAGCTGAGCGCTTTTTCTGAATTGTGCCCCTCCCGTCACTCTGGTTAGGTTGGCATCGAAAAAAACGCTCTCGGGTGCTTTAGAGTGCCGAGTTATTCACTGCGCATGAAGAAATGACCACCTCCAACGTTTGGTTTATGTTTAATAAGCATTTTTAATTTTATTGCTTAAATCGCATTTTCTCGGCGAGCTGAGCACTTTTTCTGAATTGTGCCGCTCCCGTCACTCTGGTTAGGTTGGCATCGAAAAAAACGCTCTCGGGTGCTTTAGAGTGCCGAGTTTATTACTGCGCATTAAGAAATGACCACCTCCAACGTTTGGTTTATGTTCTATAAGCATTTTTAATTTTATTGCTTAAATCGCATTTTCTCGGCGAGCTGAGCGCTTTTTCTGAATTGTGCCGCTCCCGTCACTCTGGTTAGGTTGGCATCGAAAAAAACGCTCTCGGGTGCTTTAGAGTGCCGAGTTTATCACTGCGCATGAAGAAATGACCACCTCCAACGTTTGGTTTATGTTTTATAAGCATTTTTAATTTTATTGCTTAAATCGCATTTTCTCGGCGAGCTGAGCGCTTTTTCTGAATTGTGCCGCTCCCGTAACTCTGGTTAGGTTGGCATCGAAAAAAATGCTCTCGGGTGCTTTAGAGTGCCGAGTTTATCACTGCGCATGAAGAAATGACCACTTCCAACGTTTGGTTTATGTTTTATAAGCATTTTTAATTTTATTGCTTAAATCGCATTTTCTCGGCGAGCTGAGCACTTTTTCTGAATTGTGCCGCTCCCGTCACTCTGGTTAGGTTGGCATCGAAAAAAACGCTCTCGGGTGCTTTAGAGTGCCGAGTTATTCACTGCGCATGAAGAAATGACCACCTCCAACGTTTGGTTTATGTTTAATAAGCATTTTTAATTTTATTGCTTAAATCGCATTTTCTCGGCGAGCTGAGATCTTTTTCTGAATTGTGCCGCTCCCGTCACTCTGGTTAGGTTGGCATCGAAAAAAACGCTCTCGGGTGCTTTAGAGTGCCGAGTTTATTACTGCGCATTAGGAAATGACCACCTCCAACGTTTGGTTTATGTTTTATAAGCATTTTTAATTTTATTAATTAAATCGCATTTTCTCGGCGAGCTGAGCGCTTTTTCTGAATTGTGCCGCTCCCGTCACTTGGCATCGAAAAAAACGCTCTCGGGTGCTTTAGAGTGCCGAGTTATTCACTGCGCATGAAGAAATGACCACCTCCAACGTTTGGTTTATGTTTTATAAGCATTTTTAATTTTATTGCTTAAATCGCATTTTCTCGGCGAGCTGAGCGCTTTTTCTGAATTGTGCCGCTCCCGTCACTCTGGTTAGGTTGGCATCGAAAAAAACGCTCTCGGGTGCCTTAGAGTGCCGAGTTTATTACTGCGCATTAAGAAATGACCACCTCCAACGTTTGGTTTATGTTTTATAAGCATTTTTAATTTTATTGCCTAAATCGCATTTTCTCGGCGAGCTGAGCACTTTTTCTGAATTGTGCTGCTCCCGTCACTCTGGTTAGGTTGGCATCGAAAAAAACGCTCTCGGGTGCTTTAGAGTGCCGAGTTTATTACTGCGCATTAAGAAATGACCACCTCCAACGTTTGGTTTATGTTTTATAAGCATTTTTAATTTTATTGCTTAAATCGCATTTTCTCGGCGAGCTGAGCACTTTTTCTGAATTGTGCCGCTCCCGTCACTCTGGTTAGGTTGGCATCGAAAAAAACGCTCTCGGGTGCTTTAGAGTGCCGAGTTTATTACTGCGCATTAAGAAATGACCACCTCCAACGTTTGGTTTATGTTTTATAAGCATTTCTAATTTTATTGCTTAAATCGCATTTTCTCGGCGAGCTGAGCACTTTTTCTGAATTGTGCCGCTCCCGTCACTCTGGTTAGGTTGGCATCGAAAAAAACGCTCTCGGGTGCTTTAGAGTGCCGAGTTATTCACTGCGCATGAAGAAATGACCACCTCCAACGTTTGGTTTATGTTTAATAAGCATTTTTAATTTTATTGCTTAAATCGCATTTTCTCGGCGAGCTGAGCACTTTTTCTGAATTGTGCCGCTCCCGTCACTCTGGTTAGGTTGGCATCGAAAAAAACGCTCTCGGGTGCTTTAGAGTGCCGAGTTTATTACTGCGCATTAAGAAATGACCACCTCCAACGTTTGGTTTATGTTTTATAAGCATTTTTAATTTTATTGCTTAAATCGCATTTTCTCGGCGAGCTGAGCACTTTTTCTGAATTGTGCCGCTCCCGTCACTCTGGTTAGGTTGGCATCGAAAAAAACGCTCTCGGGTGCTTTAGAGTGCCGAGTTTATTACTGCGCATTAAGAAATGACCACCTCCAACGTTTGGTTTATGTTTTATAAGCATTTTTAATTTTATTGCTTAAATCGCATTTTCTCGGCGAGCTGAGCACTTTTTCTGAATTGTGCCGCTCCCGTCACTTGGCATCGAAAAAAACGCTCTCGGGTGCTTTAGAGTGCCGAGTTATTCACTGCGCATGAAGAAATGACCACCTCCAACGTTTGGTTTATGTTTTATAAGCATTTTTAATTTTATTGCTTAAATCGCATTTTCTCGGCGAGCTGAGCGCTTTTTCTGAATTGTGCCGCTCCCGTCACTCTGGTTAGGTTGGCATCGAAAAAAACGCTCTCGGGTGCTTTAGAGTGCCGAGTTTATTACTGCGCATTAAGAAATGACCACCTCCAACGTTTGGTTTATGTTTTATAAGCATTTTTAATTTTATTGCCTAAATCGCATTTTCTCGGCGAGCTGAGCACTTTTTCTGAATTGTGCCGCTCCCGTCACTCTGGTTAGGTTGGCATCGAAAAAAACGCTCTCGGGTGCTTTAGAGTGCCGAGTTTATTACTGCGCATTAAGAAATGACCACCTCCAACGTTTGGTTTATGTTTTATAAGCATTTTTAATTTTATTGCTTAAATCGCATTTTCTCGGCGAGCTGAGCACTTTTTCTGAATTGTGCCGCTCCCGTCACTCTGGTTAGGTTGGCATCGAAAAAAACGCTCTCGGGTGCTTTAGAGTGCCGAGTTATTCACTGCGCACGAAGAAATGACCACCTCCAACGTTTGGTTTATGTTTTATAAGCATTTTTAATTTTATTGCTTAAATCGCATTTTCTCGGCGAGCTGAGCGCTTTTTCTGAATTGTGCCGCTCCCGTCACTCTGGTTAGGTTGGCATCGAAAAAAACGCTCTCGGGTGCTTTAGAGTGCCGAGTTTATTACTGCGCATTAAGAAATGACCACCTCCAACGTTTGGTTTATGTTTTATAAGCATTTTTAATTTTATTGCTTAAATCGCATTTTCTCGGCGAGCTGAGCACTTTTTCTGAATTGTGCCGCTCCCGTCACTCTGGTTAGGTTGGCATCGAAAAAAACGCTCTCGGGTGCTTTAGAGTGCCGAGTTATTCACTGCGCATGAAGAAATGACCACCTCCAACGTTTGGTTTATGTTTAATAAGCATTTTTAATTTTATTGCTTAAATCGCATTTTCTCGGCGAGCTGAGCACTTTTTCTGAATTGTGCCGCTCCCGTCACTCTGGTTAGGTTGGCATCGAAAAAAACGCTCTCGGGTGCTTTAGAGTGCCGAGTTTATTACTGCGCATTAAGAAATGACCACCTCCAACGTTTGGTTTATGTTTTATAAGCATTTTTAATTTTATTGCTTAAATCGCATTTTCTCGGCGAGCTGAGCACTTTTTCTGAATTGTGCCGCTCCCGTCACTCTGGTTAGGTTGGCATCGAAAAAAACGCTCTCGGGTGCTTTAGAGTGCCGAGTTATTCACTGCGCACGAAGAAATGACCACCTCCAACGTTTGGTTTATGTTTTATAAGCATTTTTAATTTTATTGCTTAAATCGCATTTTCTCGGCGAGCTGAGCGCTTTTTCTGAATTGTGCCGCTCCCGTCACTCTGGTTAGGTTGGCATCGAAAAAAACGCTCTCGGGTGCTTTAGAGTGCCGAGTTTATTACTGCGCATTAAGAAATGACCACCTCCAACGTTTGGTTTATGTTTTATAAGCATTTTTAATTTTATTGCTTAAATCGCATTTTCTCGGCGAGCTGAGCACTTTTTCTGAATTGTGCCGCTCCCGTCACTCTGGTTAGGTTGGCATCGAAAAAAACGCTCTCGGGTGCTTTAGAGTGCCGAGTTATTCACTGCGCATGAAGAAATGACCACCTCCAACGTTTGGTTTATGTTTAATAAGCATTTTTAATTTTATTGCTTAAATCGCATTTTCTCGGCGAGCTGAGCACTTTTTCTGAATTGTGCCGCTCCCGTCACTCTGGTTAGGTTGGCATCGAAAAAAACGCTCTCGGGTGCTTTAGAGTGCCGAGTTATTCACTGCGCATGAAGAAATGACCACCTCCAACGTTTGGTTTATGTTTAATAAGCATTTTTAATTTTATTGCTTGAATCGCATTTTCTCGGCGAGCTGAGCACTTTTTCTGAATTGTGCCGCTCCCGTCACTCTGGTTAGGTTGGCATCGAAAAAAAAGCTCTCGGGTGCTTTAGAGTGCCGAGTTTATCACTGCGCATGAAGAAATGACCACCTCCAACGTTTGGTTTATGTTTTATAAGCATTTTTAATTTTATTGCTTAAATCGCATTTTCTCGGCGAGCTGAGCACCTTTTCTGAATTGTGCCGCTCCCGTCACTCTGGTTAGGTTGGCATCGAAAAAAACGCTCTCGGGTGCTTTAGAGTGCCGAGTTTATTACTGCGCATTAAGAAATGACCACCTCCAACGTTTGGTTTATGTTTTATAAGCATTTTTAATTTTTATGCTTAAATCGCATTTTCTCGGCGAGCTGAGCGCTTTTTCTGAATTGTGCCGCTCCCGTCACTCTGGTTAGGTTGGCATCGAAAAAAACGCTCTCGGGTGCTTTAGAGTGCCGAGTTATTCACTGCGCATGAAGAAATGACCACCTCCAACGTTTGGTTTATGTTTAATAAGCATTTTTAATTTTATTGCTTAAATCGCATTTTCTCGGCGAGCTGAGCACTTTTTCTGAATTGTGCCGCTCCCGTCACTCTGGTTAGGTTGGCATCGAAAAAAACGCTCTCGGGTGCTTTAGTGTGCCGAGTTTATTACTGCGCATTAAGAAATGACCACCTCCAACGTTTGGTTTATGTTTTATAAGCATTTTTAATTGTATTGCTTAAATCGCATTTTCTCGGCGAGCTGAGCACTTTTTCTGAATTGTGCCGCTCCCGTCACTCTGGTTAGGTTGGCATCGAAAAAACCGCTCTCGGGTGCTTTAGAGTGCCGAGTTTATCACTGCGCATGAAGAAATGACCACCTCCAACGTTTGGTTTATGTTTAATAAGCATTTTTAATTTTATTGCTTAAATCGCATTTTCTCGGCGAGCTGAGCACTTTTTCTGAATTGTGCCGCTCCCGTCACTCTGGTTAGGTTGGCATCGAAAAAAACGCTCTCGGGTGCTTTAGAGTGCCGACTTTATCACTGCGCATGAAGAAATGACCACCTCCAACGTTTGGTTTATGTTTTATAAGCATTTTTAATTTTATTGCTTAAATCGCATTTTCTCTGCGAGCTGAGCACTTTTTCTGAATTGTGCCGCTCCCGTCACTCTGGTTCGGTTGGCATCGAAAAAATCGCTCACGGGTGCTTTAGAGTGCCGAGTTTATTACTGCGATTTAAGGAATGACCACCTCCAACGTTTGGTTTATGTTTTATAAGCATTTTTAATTTTATTGCTTAAATCGCATTTTCTCGGCGAGCTGAGCACTTTTTCTGAATTGTGCCGCTCCCGTCACTCTGGTTAGGTTGGCATCGAAAAAAACGCTCTCGGGTGCTTTAGAGTGCCGAGATATTCACTGCGCATGAAGAAATGACCACCTCCAACGTTTGGTTTCTGTTTTATAAGCATTTTTAATTTTATTGCTTAAATCGCATTTTCTCGGCGAGCTGAGCGCTTTTTCTGAATTGTGCCGCTCCCGTAACTCTGGTTAGGTTGGCATCGAAAAAAACGCTCTCGGGTGCTTTAGAGTGCCGAGTTTATTACTGCGCATTAAGAAATGACCACCTCCAACGTTTGGTTTATGTTTTATAAGCATTTTTAATTTTATTGCTTAAATCGCATTTTCTCGGCGAGCTGAGCACTTTTTCTGAATTGTGCCGCTCCCGTCACTCTGGTTAGGTTGGCATCGAAAAAAACGCTCTCGGGTGCTTTAGAGTGCCGAGTTTATTACTGCGCATTAAGAAATGACCACCTCCAACGTTTGGTTTATGTTTTATAAGCATTTTTAATTTTATTGCTTAAATCGCATTTTCTCGGCGAGCTGAGCACTTTTTCTGAATTGTGCCGCTCCCGTCACTCTGGTTAGGTTGGCATCGAAAAAAACGCTCTCGGGTGCTTTAGAGTGCCGAGTTATTCACTGCGCATGGAGAAATGACCACCTCCAACGTTTGGTTTATGTTTTATAAGCATTTTTAATTTTATTGCTTAAATCGCATTTTCTCGGCGAGCTGAGCACTTTTTCTGAATTGTGCCGCTCCCGTCACTCTGGTTAGGTTGGCATCGAAAAAAACGCTCTCGGGTGCTTTAGAGTGCCGAGTTTATCACTGCGCATGAAGAAATGACCACCTCCAACGTTTGGTTTATGTTTTATAAGCATTTTTAATTTTATTGCTTAAATTGCATTTTCTCGGCGAGCTGAGCGCTTTTTCTGAATTGTGCCGCTCCCGTCACTCTGGTTAGGTTGGCATCGAAAAAAACGCTCTCGGGTGCTTTAGAGTGCCGAGTTTATCACTGCGCATGAAAAAATGACCACCTCCAACGTTTGGTTTATGTTTTATAAGCATTTTTAATTTTATTGCTTAAATCGCATTTTCTCGGCGAGCTGAGCGCTTTTTCTGAATTGTGCCGCTCCCGTAACTCTGGTTAGGTTGGCATCGAAAAAAACGCTCTCGGGTGCTTTAGAGTGCCGAGTTTATTATTGCGCATTAAGAAATGACCACCTCCAACGTTTGGTTTATGTTTTATAAGCATTTTTAATTTTATTGCTTAAATCGCATTTTCTCGGCGAGCTGAGCGCTTTTTCTGAATTGTGCCGCTCCCGTCACTCTGGTTAGGTTGGCATCGAAAAAAACGCTCTCGGGTGCTTTAGAGTGCCGAGTTTATTACTGCGCATTAAGAAATGACCACCTCCAACGTTTGGTTTATGTTTAATAAGCATTTTTAATTTTATTGCTTAAATCGCATTTTCTCGGCGAGCTGAGCACTTTTTCTGAATTGTGCCGCTCCCGTCACTCTGGTTAGGTTGGCATCGAAAAAAACGCTCTCGGGTGCTTTAGAGTGCCGAGTTTATTACTGCGCATGAAGAAATGACCACCTCCAACGTTTGGTTTATGTTTTATAAGCATTTTTAATTTTATTGCTTAAATCGCATTTTCTCGGCGAGCTGAGCGCTTTTTCTGAATTGTGCCGCTCCCGTCACTCTGGTTAGGTTGGCATCGAAAAAAACGCTCTCGGGTGCTTTAGAGTGCCGAGTTATTCACTGCGCATGAAGAAATGACCACCTCCAATGTTTGGTTTATGTTTAATAAGCATTTTTAATTGTATTGCTTAAATCGCATTTTCTCGGCGAGCTGAGCGCTTTTTCTGAATTGTGCCGCTCCCGTCACTCTGGTTAGGTTGGCATCGAAAAAAACGCTCTCGGGTGCTTTAGAGTGCCGAGTTATTCACTGCGCATGAAGTAATGACCACCTCCAACGTTTGGTTTATGTTTAATAAGCATTTTTAATTTTATTGCTTAAATCGCATTTTCTCGGCGAGCTGAGCACTTTTTCTGAATTGTGCCGCTCCCGTCACTCTGGTTAGGTTGGCATCGAAAAAAACGCTCTCGGGTGCTTTAGAGTGCCGAGTTTATTACTGCGCATTAGGAAATGACCACCTCCAACGTTTGGTTTATGTTTTATAAGCATTTTTAATTTTATTGCTTAAATCGCATTTTCTCGGCGAGCTGAGCGCTTTTTCTGAATTGTGCCGCTCCCGTCACTCTGGTTAGGTTGGCATCGAAAAAAACGCTCTCGGGTGCTTTAGAGTGCCGAGTTTATTACTGCGCATTAAGAAATGACCACCTCCAACGTTTGGTCTATGTTTTATAAGCATTTTTAATTTTATTGCTTAAATCGCATTTTCTCGGCGAGCTGAGCACTTTTTCTGAATTGTGCCGCTCCCGTCACTCTGGTTAGGTTGGCATCGAAAAAAACGCTCTCGGGTGCTTTAGAGTGCCGAGTTTATTACTGCGCATTAAGAAATGACCACCTCCAACGTTTGGTTTATGTTTTATAAGCATTTTTAATTTTATTGCCTAAATCGCATTTTCTCGGCGAGCTGAGCACTTTTTCTGAATTGTGCCGCTCCCGTCACTCTGGTTAGGTTGGCATCGAAAAAAACGCTCTCGGGTGCTTTAGAGTGCCGAGTTTATTACTGCGCATTAAGAAATGACCACCTCCAACGTTTGGTTTATGTTTTATAAGCATTTTTAATTTTATTGCTTAAATCGCATTTTCTCGGCGAGCTGAGCACTTTTTCTGAATTGTGCCGCTCCCGTCACTCTGGTTAGGTTGGCATCGAAAAAAACGCTCTCGGGTGCTTTAGAGTGCCGAGTTATTCACTGCGCACGAAGAAATGACCACCTCCAACGTTTGGTTTATGTTTTATAAGCATTTTTAATTTTATTGCTTAAATCGCATTTTCTCGGCGAGCTGAGCGCTTTTTCTGAATTGTGCCGCTCCCGTCACTCTGGTTAGGTTGGCATCGAAAAAAACGCTCTCGGGTGCTTTAGAGTGCCGAGTTTATTACTGCGCATTAAGAAATGACCACCTCCAACGTTTGGTTTATGTTTTATAAGCATTTTTAATTTTATTGCTTAAATCGCATTTTCTCGGCGAGCTGAGCACTTTTTCTGAATTGTGCCGCTCCCGTCACTCTGGTTAGGTTGGCATCGAAAAAAACGCTCTCGGGTGCTTTAGAGTGCCGAGTTTATCACTGCGCATGAAGAAATGACCACCTCCAACGTTTGGTTTATGTTTTATAAGCATTTTTAATTTTATTGCTTAAATTGCATTTTCTCGGCGAGCTGAGCGCTTTTTCTGAATTGTGCCGCTCCCGTCACTCTGGTTAGGTTGGCATCGAAAAAAACGCTCTCGGGTGCTTTAGAGTGCCGAGTTTATCACTGCGCATGAAGAAATGACCACCTCCAACGTTTGGTTTATGTTTTATAAGCATTTTTAATTTTATTGCTTAAATCGCATTTTCTCGGCGAGCTGAGCGCTTTTTCTGAATTGTGCCGCTCCCGTAACTCTGGTTAGGTTGGCATCGAAAAAAACGCTCTCGGGTGCTTTAGAGTGCCGAGTTTATCACTGCGCATGAAGAAATGACCACTTCCAACGTTTGGTTTATGTTTTATAAGCGTTTTTAATTTTATTGCTTAAATCGCATTTTCTCGGCGAGCTGAGCACTTTTTCTGAATTGTGCCGCTCCCTTCACTCTGGTTAGGTTGGCATCGAAAAAAACGCTCTCGGGTGCTTTAGAGTGCCGAGTTTATTACTGCGCATTAAGAAATGACCACCTCCAACGTTTGGTTTATGTTTTATAAGCATTTTTAATTTTATTGCTTAAATCGCATTTTCTCGGCGAGCTGAGCGCTTTTTCTGAATTGTGCCGCTCCCGTCACTCTGGTTAGGTTGGCATCGAAAAAAACGCTCTCGGGTGCTTTAGAGTGCCGAGTTTATTACTGCGCATTAAGAAATGACCACCTCCAACGTTTGGTTTATGTTTAATAAGCATTTTTAATTTTATTGCTTAAATCGCATTTTCTCGGCGAGCTGAGCACTTTTTCTGAATTGTGCCGCTCCCGTCACTCTGGTTAGGTTGGCATCGAAAAAAACGCTCTCGGGTGCTTTAGAGTGCCGAGTTTATTACTGCGCATGAAGAAATGACCACCTCCAACGTTTGGTTTATGTTTTATAAGCATTTTTAATTTTATTGCTTAAATCGCATTTTCTCGGCGAGCTGAGCGCTTTTTCTGAATTGTGCCGCTCCCGTAACTCTGGTTAGGTTGGCATCGAAAAAAACGCTCTCGGGTGCTTTAGAGTGCCGAGTTTATCACTGCGCATGAAGAAATGACCACTTCCAACGTTTGGTTTATGTTTTATAAGCATTTTTAATTTTATTGCTTAAATCGCATTTTCTCGGCGAGCTGAGCACTTTTTCTGAATTGTGCCGCTCCCGTCACTCTGGTTAGGTTGGCATCGAAAAAAACGCTCTCGGGTGCTTTAGAGTGCCGAGTTTATTACTGCGCATTAAGAAATGACCACCTCCAACGTTTGGTTTATGTTTTATAAGCATTTTTAATTTTATTGCTTAAATCGCATTTTCTCGGCGAGCTGAGCACTTTTTCTGAATTGTGCCGCTCCCGTCACTCTGGTTAGGTTGGCATCGAAAAAAACGCTCTCGGGTGCTTTAGAGTGCCGAGTTTATTACTGCGCATTAAGAAATGACCACCTCCAACGTTTGGTTTATGTTTTATAAGCATTTTTAATTTTATTGCTTAAATCGCATTTTCTCGGCGAGCTGAGCACTTTTTCTGAATTGTGCCGCTCCCGTCACTCTGGTTAGGTTGGCATCGAAAAAAACGCTCTCGGGTGCTTTAGAGTGCCGAGTTATTCACTGCGCATGAAGAAATGACCACCTCCAACGTTTGGTTTATGTTTTATAAGCATTTTTAATTTTATTGCTTAAATCGCATTTTCTCGGCGAGCTGAGCACTTTTTCTGAATTGTGCCGCTCCCGTCACTCTGGTTAGGTTGGCATCGAAAAAAACGCTCTTGGGTGCTTTAGAGTGCCGAGTTTATCACTGCGCATGAAGAAATGACCACCTCCAACGTTTGGTTTATGTTTTATAAGCATTTTTAATTTTATTGCTTAAATCGCATTTTCTCGGCGAGCTGAGCGCTTTTTCTGAATTGTGCCGCTCCCGTCACTCTGGTTAGGTTGGCATCGAAAAAAACGCTCTCGGGTGCTTTAGAGTGCCGAGTTATTCACTGCGCATGAAGAAATGACCACCTCCAATGTTTGGTTTATGTTTAATAAGCATTTTTAATTGTATTGCTTAAATCGCATTTTCTCGGCGAGCTGAGCGCTTTTTCTGAATTGTGCCGCTCCCGTCACTCTGGTTAGGTTGGCATCGAAAAAAACGCTCTCGGGTGCTTTAGAGTGCCGAGTTATTCACTGCGCATGAAGTAATGACCACCTCCAACGTTTGGTTTATGTTTAATAAGCATTTTTAATTTTATTGCTTAAATCGCATTTTCTCGGCGAGCTGAGCACTTTTTCTGAATTGTGCCGCTCCCGTCACTCTGGTTAGGTTGGCATCGAAAAAAACGCTCTCGGGTGCTTTAGAGTGCCGAGTTTATTACTGCGCATTAGGAAATGACCACCTCCAACGTTTGGTTTATGTTTTATAAGCATTTTTAATTTTATTGCTTAAATCGCATTTTCTCGGCGAGCTGAGCGCTTTTTCTGAATTGTGCCGCTCCCGTCACTCTGGTTAGGTTGGCATCGAAAAAAACGCTCTCGGGTGCTTTAGAGTGCCGAGTTTATTACTGCGCATTAAGAAATGACCACCTCCAACGTTTGGTCTATGTTTTATAAGCATTTTTAATTTTATTGCTTAAATCGCATTTTCTCGGCGAGCTGAGCACTTTTTCTGAATTGTGCCGCTCCCGTCACTCTGGTTAGGTTGTCATCGAAAAAAACGCTCTCGGGTGCTTTAGAGTGCCGAGTTTATTACTGCGCATTAAGAAATGACCACCTCCAACGTTTGGTTTATGTTTTATAAGCATTTTTAATTTTATTGCTTAAATCGCATTTTCTCGGCGAGCTGAGCACTTTTTCTGAATTGTGCCGCTCCCGTCACTCTGGTTAGGTTGGCATCGAAAAAAACGCTCTCGGGTGCTTTAGAGTGCCGAGTTTATTACTGCGCATTAAGAAATGACCACCTCCAACGTTTGGTTTATGTTTTATAAGCATTTTTAATTTTATTGCTTAAATCGCATTTTCTCGGCGAGCTGAGCACTTTTTCTGAATTGTGCCGCTCCCGTCACTCTGGTTAGGTTGGCATCGAAAAAAACGCTCTCGGGTGCTTTAGAGTGCCGAGTTATTCACTGCGCATGAAGAAATGACCACCTCCAACGTTTGGTTTATGTTTAATAAGCATTTTTAATTTTATTGCTTGAATCGCATTTTCTCGGCGAGCTGAGCACTTTTTCTGAATTGTGCCGCTCCCGTCACTCTGGTTAGGTTGGCATCGAAAAAAACGCTCTCGGGTGCTTTAGAGTGCCGAGTTTATCTCTGCGCATGAAGAAATGACCACCTCCAACGTTTGGTTTATGTTTAATAAGCATTTTTAATTTTATTGCTTAAATCGCATTTTCTCGGCGAGCTGAGCACTTTTTCTGAATTGTGCCGCTCCCGTCACTCTGGTTAGGTTGGCATCGAAAAAAACGCTCTCGGGTGCTTTAGAGTGCCGACTTTATCACTGCGCATGAAGAAATGACCACCTCCAACGTTTGGTTTATGTTTTATAAGCATTTTTAATTTTATTGCTTAAATCGCATTTTCTCTGCGAGCTGAGCACTTTTTCTGAATTGTGCCGCTCCCGTCACTCTGGTTCGGTTGGCATCGAAAAAATCGCTCACGGGTGCTTTAGAGTGCCGAGTTTATTACTGCGATTTAAGGAATGACCACCTCCAACGTTTGGTTTATGTTTTATAAGCATTTTTAATTTTATTGCTTAAATCGCATTTTCTCGGCGAGCTGAGCACTTTTTCTGAATTGTGCCGCTCCCGTCACTCTGGTTAGGTTGGCATCGAAAAAAACGCTCTCGGGTGCTTTAGAGTGCCGAGTTTATTACTGCGCATTAAGAAATGACCACCTCCAACGTTTGGTTTATGTTTTATAAGCATTTTTAATTTTATTGCTTAAATCGCATTTTCTCGGCGAGCTAAGCACTTTTTCTGAATTGTGCCGCTCCCGTCACTCTGGTTAGGTTGGCATCGAAAAAAACGCTCTCGGGTGCTTTAGAGTGCCGAGTTTATTACTGCGCATTAAGAAATGACCACCTCCAACGTTTGGTTTATGTTTTATAAGCATTTTTAATTTTATTGCTTAAATCGCATTTTCTCGGCGAGCTGAGCACTTTTTCTGAATTGTGCCGCTCCCGTCACTCTGGTTAGGTTGGCATCGAAAAAAACGCTCTCGGGTGCTTTAGAGTGCCGAGTTATTCACTGCGCATGAAGAAATGACCACCTCCAACGTTTGGTTTATGTTTTATAAGCATTTTTAATTTTATTGCTTAAATCGCATTTTCTCGGCGAGCTGAGCACTTTTTCTGAATTGTGCCGCTCCCGTCACTCTGGTTAGGTTGGCATCGAAAAAAACGCTCTTGGGTGCTTTAGAGTGCCGAGTTTATCACTGCGCATGAAGAAATGACCACCTCCAACGTTTGGTTTATGTTTTATAAGCATTTTTAATTTTATTGCTTAAATCGCATTTTCTCGGCGAGCTGAGCGCTTTTTCTGAATTGTGCCGCTCCCGTCACTCTGGTTAGGTTGGCATCGAAAAAAACGCTCTCGGGTGCTTTAGAGTGCCGAGTTATTCACTGCGCATGAAGAAATGACCACCTCCAATGTTTGGTTTATGTTTAATAAGCATTTTTAATTGTATTGCTTAAATCGCATTTTCTCGGCGAGCTGAGCGCTTTTTCTGAATTGTGCCGCTCCCGTCACTCTGGTTAGGTTGGCATCGAAAAAAACGCTCTCGGGTGCTTTAGAGTGCCGAGTTATTCACTGCGCATGAAGTAATGACCACCTCCAACGTTTGGTTTATGTTTAATAAGCATTTTTAATTTTATTGCTTAAATCGCATTTTCTCGGCGAGCTGAGCACTTTTTCTGAATTGTGCCGCTCCCGTCACTCTGGTTAGGTTGGCATCGAAAAAAACGCTCTCGGGTGCTTTAGAGTGCCGAGTTTATTACTGCGCATTAGGAAATGACCACCTCCAACGTTTGGTTTATGTTTTATAAGCATTTTTAATTTTATTGCTTAAATCGCATTTTCTCGGCGAGCTGAGCGCTTTTTCTGAATTGTGCCGCTCCCGTCACTCTGGTTAGGTTGGCATCGAAAAAAACGCTCTCGGGTGCTTTAGAGTGCCGAGTTTATTACTGCGCATTAAGAAATGACCACCTCCAACGTTTGGTCTATGTTTTATAAGCATTTTTAATTTTATTGCTTAAATCGCATTTTCTCGGCGAGCTGAGCACTTTTTCTGAATTGTGCCGCTCCCGTCACTCTGGTTAGGTTGTCATCGAAAAAAACGCTCTCGGGTGCTTTAGAGTGCCGAGTTTATTACTGCGCATTAAGAAATGACCACCTCCAACGTTTGGTTTATGTTTTATAAGCATTTTTAATTTTATTGCTTAAATCGCATTTTCTCGGCGAGCTGAGCACTTTTTCTGAATTGTGCCGCTCCCGTCACTCTGGTTAGGTTGGCATCGAAAAAAACGCTCTCGGGTGCTTTAGAGTGCCGAGTTTATTACTGCGCATTAAGAAATGACCACCTCCAACGTTTGGTTTATGTTTTATAAGCATTTTTAATTTTATTGCTTAAATCGCATTTTCTCGGCGAGCTGAGCACTTTTTCTGAATTGTGCCGCTCCCGTCACTCTGGTTAGGTTGGCATCGAAAAAAACGCTCTCGGGTGCTTTAGAGTGCCGAGTTATTCACTGCGCATGAAGAAATGACCACCTCCAACGTTTGGTTTATGTTTAATAAGCATTTTTAATTTTATTGCTTGAATCGCATTTTCTCGGCGAGCTGAGCACTTTTTCTGAATTGTGCCGCTCCCGTCACTCTGGTTAGGTTGGCATCGAAAAAAACGCTCTCGGGTGCTTTAGAGTGCCGAGTTTATCACTGCGCATGAAGAAATGACCACCTCCAACGTTTGGTTTATGTTTTATAAGCATTTTTAATTTTATTGCTTAAATCGCATTTTCTCGGCGAGCTGAGCGCTTTTTCTGAATTGTGCCGCTCCCGTCACTCTGGTTAGGTTGGCATCGAAAAAAACGCTCTCGGGTGCTTTAGAGTGCCGAGTTTATCACTGCGCATGAAGAAATGACCACCTCCAACGTTTGGTTTATGTTTTATAAGCATTTTTAATTTTATTTCTTAAATCGCATTTTCTCGGCGAGCTGAGCACTTTTTCTGAATTGTGCCTGTCCCGTCACTCTGGTTAGGTTGGCATCGAAAAAAACGCTCTCGGGTGCTTTAGAGTGCCGAGTTATTCACTGCGCATGAAGAAATGACCACCTCCAACGTTTGGTTTATGTTTTATAAGCATTTTTAATTTTATTTCTTAAATCGCATTTTCTCGGCGAGCTGAGCACTTTTTCTGAATTGTGCCTGTCCCGTCACTCTGGTTAGGTTGGCATCGAAAAAAACGCTCTCGGGTGCTTTAGAGTGCCGAGTTTATCACTGCGCATGAAGAAATGACCACCTCCAACGTTTGGTTTATGTTTTATAAGCATTTTTAATTTTATTGCTTAAATCGCATTTTCTCGGCGAGCTGAGCACCTTTTCTGAATTGTGCCGCTCCCGTCACTCTGGTTAGGTTGGCATCGAAAAAAACGCTCTCGGGTGCTTTAGAGTGCCGAGTTTATTACTGCGCATTAAGAAATGACCACCTCCAACGTTTGGTTTATGTTTTATAAGCATTTTTAATTTTTATGCTTAAATCGCATTTTCTCGGCGAGCTGAGCGCTTTTTCTGAATTGTGCCGCTCCCGTCACTCTGGTTAGGTTGGCATCGAAAAAAACGCTCTCGGGTGCTTTAGAGTGCCGAGTTATTCACTGCGCATGAAGAAATGACCACCTCCAACGTTTGGTTTATGTTTAATAAGCATTTTTAATTTTATTGCTTAAATCGCATTTTCTCGGCGAGCTGAGCACTTTTTCTGAATTGTGCCGCTCCCGTCACTCTGGTTAGGTTGGCATCGAAAAAAACGCTCTCGGGTGCTTTAGTGTGCCGAGTTTATTACTGCGCATTAAGAAATGACCACCTCCAACGTTTGGTTTATGTTTTATAAGCATTTTTAATTGTATTGCTTAAATCGCATTTTCTCGGCGAGCTGAGCACTTTTTCTGAATTGTGCCGCTCCCGTCACTCTGGTTAGGTTGGCATCGAAAAAACCGCTCTCGGGTGCTTTAGAGTGCCGAGTTTATCTCTGCGCATGAAGAAATGACCACCTCCAACGTTTGGTTTATGTTTAATAAGCATTTTTAATTTTATTGCTTAAATCGCATTTTCTCGGCGAGCTGAGCACTTTTTCTGAATTGTGCCGCTCCCGTCACTCTGGTTAGGTTGGCATCGAAAAAAACGCTCTCGGGTGCTTTAGAGTGCCGACTTTATCACTGCGCATGAAGAAATGACCACCTCCAACGTTTGGTTTATGTTTTATAAGCATTTTTAATTTTATTGCTTAAATCGCATTTTCTCTGCGAGCTGAGCACTTTTTCTGAATTGTGCCGCTCCCGTCACTCTGGTTCGGTTGGCATCGAAAAAATCGCTCACGGGTGCTTTAGAGTGCCGAGTTTATTACTGCGATTTAAGGAATGACCACCTCCAACGTTTGGTTTATGTTTTATAAGCATTTTTAATTTTATTGCTTAAATCGCATTTTCTCGGCGAGCTGAGCACTTTTTCTGAATTGTGCCGCTCCCGTCACTCTGGTTAGGTTGGCATCGAAAAAAACGCTCTCGGGTGCTTTAGAGTGCCGAGATATTCACTGCGCATGAAGAAATGACCACCTCCAACGTTTGGTTTATGTTTTATAAGCATTTTTAATTTTATTGCTTAAATCGCATTTTCTCGGCGAGCTGAGCGCTTTTTCTGAATTGTGCCGCTCCCGTAACTCTGGTTAGGTTGGCATCGAAAAAAACGCTCTCGGGTGCTTTAGAGTGCCGAGTTTATTACTGCGCATTAAGAAATGACCACCTCCAACGTTTGGTTTATGTTTTATAAGCATTTTTAATTTTATTGCTTAAATCGCATTTTCTCGGCGAGCTGAGCACTTTTTCTGAATTGTGCCGCTCCCGTCACTCTGGTTAGGTTGGCATCGAAAAAAACGCTCTCGGGTGCTTTAGAGTGCCGAGTTTATTACTGCGCATTAAGAAATGACCACCTCCAACGTTTGGTTTATGTTTTATAAGCATTTTTAATTTTATTGCTTAAATCGCATTTTCTCGGCGAGCTGAGCACTTTTTCTGAATTGTGCCGCTCCCGTCACTCTGGTTAGGTTGGCATCGAAAAAAACGCTCTCGGGTGCTTTAGAGTGCCGAGTTATTCACTGCGCATGGAGAAATGACCACCTCCAACGTTTGGTTTATGTTTTATAAGCATTTTTAATTTTATTGCTTAAATCGCATTTTCTCGGCGAGCTGAGCACTTTTTCTGAATTGTGCCGCTCCCGTCACTCTGGTTAGGTTGGCATCGAAAAAAACGCTCTCGGGTGCTTTAGAGTGCCGAGTTTATCACTGCGCATGAAGAAATGACCACCTCCAACGTTTGGTTTATGTTTTATAAGCATTTTTAATTTTATTGCTTAAATTGCATTTTCTCGGCGAGCTGAGCGCTTTTTCTGAATTGTGCCGCTCCCGTCACTCTGGTTAGGTTGGCATCGAAAAAAACGCTCTCGGGTGCTTTAGAGTGCCGAGTTTATCACTGCGCATGAAGAAATGACCACCTCCAACGTTTGGTTTATGTTTTATAAGCATTTTTAATTTTATTGCTTAAATCGCATTTTCTCGGCGAGCTGAGCGCTTTTTCTGAATTGTGCCGCTCCCGTAACTCTGGTTAGGTTGGCATCGAAAAAAACGCTCTCGGGTGCTTTAGAGTGCCGAGTTTATCACTGCGCATGAAGAAATGACCACTTCCAACGTTTGGTTTATGTTTTATAAGCGTTTTTAATTTTATTGCTTAAATCGCATTTTCTCGGCGAGCTGAGCACTTTTTCTGAATTGTGCCGCTCCCTTCACTCTGGTTAGGTTGGCATCGAAAAAAACGCTCTCGGGTGCTTTAGAGTGCCGAGTTTATTACTGCGCATTAAGAAATGACCACCTCCAACGTTTGGTTTATGTTTTATAAGCATTTTTAATTTTATTGCTTAAATCGCATTTTCTCGGCGAGCTGAGCGCTTTTTCTGAATTGTGCCGCTCCCGTCACTCTGGTTAGGTTGGCATCGAAAAAAACGCTCTCGGGTGCTTTAGAGTGCCGAGTTTATTACTGCGCATTAAGAAATGACCACCTCCAACGTTTGGTTTATGTTTAATAAGCATTTTTAATTTTATTGCTTAAATCGCATTTTCTCGGCGAGCTGAGCACTTTTTCTGAATTGTGCCGCTCCCGTCACTCTGGTTAGGTTGGCATCGAAAAAAACGCTCTCGGGTGCTTTAGAGTGCCGAGTTTATTACTGCGCATGAAGAAATGACCACCTCCAACGTTTGGTTTATGTTTTATAAGCATTTTTAATTTTATTGCTTAAATCGCATTTTCTCGGCGAGCTGAGCGCTTTTTCTGAATTGTGCCGCTCCCGTAACTCTGGTTAGGTTGGCATCGAAAAAAACGCTCTCGGGTGCTTTAGAGTGCCGAGTTTATCACTGCGCATGAAGAAATGACCACTTCCAACGTTTGGTTTATGTTTTATAAGCATTTTTAATTTTATTGCTTAAATCGCATTTTCTCGGCGAGCTGAGCACTTTTTCTGAATTGTGCCGCTCCCGTCACTCTGGTTAGGTTGGCATCGAAAAAAACGCTCTCGGGTGCTTTAGAGTGCCGAGTTTATTACTGCGCATTAAGAAATGACCACCTCCAACGTTTGGTTTATGTTTTATAAGCATTTTTAATTTTATTGCTTAAATCGCATTTTCTCGGCGAGCTGAGCACTTTTTCTGTATTGTGCCGCTCCCGTCACTCTGGTTAGGTTGGCATCGAAAAAAACGCTCTCGGGTGCTTTAGAGTGCCGAGTTTATTACTGCGCATTAAGAAATGACCACCTCCAACGTTTGGTTTATGTTTTATAAGCATTTTTAATTTTATTGCTTAAATCGCATTTTCTCGGCGAGCTGAGCACTTTTTCTGAATTGTGCCGCTCCCGTCACTCTGGTTAGGTTGGCATCGAAAAAAACGCTCTCGGGTGCTTTAGAGTGCCGAGTTATTCACTGCGCATGAAGAAATGACCACCTCCAACGTTTGGTTTATGTTTTATAAGCATTTTTAATTTTATTGCTTAAATCGCATTTTCTCGGCGAGCTGAGCACTTTTTCTGAATTGTGCCGCTCCCGTCACTCTGGTTAGGTTGGCATCGAAAAAAACGCTCTTGGGTGCTTTAGAGTGCCGAGTTTATCACTGCGCATGAAGAAATGACCACCTCCAACGTTTGGTTTATGTTTTATAAGCATTTTTAATTTTATTGCTTAAATCGCATTTTCTCGGCGAGCTGAGCGCTTTTTCTGAATTGTGCCGCTCCCGTCACTCTGGTTAGGTTGGCATCGAAAAAAACGCTCTCGGGTGCTTTAGAGTGCCGAGTTATTCACTGCGCATGAAGAAATGACCACCTCCAATGTTTGGTTTATGTTTAATAAGCATTTTTAATTGTATTGCTTAAATCGCATTTTCTCGGCGAGCTGAGCGCTTTTTCTGAATTGTGCCGCTCCCGTCACTCTGGTTAGGTTGGCATCGAAAAAAACGCTCTCGGGTGCTTTAGAGTGCCGAGTTATTCACTGCGCATGAAGTAATGACCACCTCCAACGTTTGGTTTATGTTTAATAAGCATTTTTAATTTTATTGCTTAAATCGCATTTTCTCGGCGAGCTGAGCACTTTTTCTGAATTGTGCCGCTCCCGTCACTCTGGTTAGGTTGGCATCGAAAAAACGCTCTCGGGTGCTTTAGAGTGCCGAGTTTATTACTGCGCATTAGGAAATGACCACCTCCAACGTTTGGTTTATGTTTTATAAGCATTTTTAATTTTATTGCTTAAATCGCATTTTCTCGGCGAGCTGAGCGCTTTTTCTGAATTGTGCCGCTCCCGTCACTCTGGTTAGGTTGGCATCGAAAAAAACGCTCTCGGGTGCTTTAGAGTGCCGAGTTTATTACTGCGCATTAAGAAATGACCACCTCCAACGTTTGGTCTATGTTTTATAAGCATTTTTAATTTTATTGCTTAAATCGCATTTTCTCGGCGAGCTGAGCACTTTTTCTGAATTGTGCCGCTCCCGTCACTCTGGTTAGGTTGGCATCGAAAAAAACGCTCTCGGGTGCTTTAGAGTGCCGAGTTTATTACTGCGCATTAAGAAATGACCACCTCCAACGTTTGGTTTATGTTTTATAAGCATTTTTAATTTTATTGCCTAAATCGCATTTTCTCGGCGAGCTGAGCACTTTTTCTGAATTGTGCCGCTCCCGTCACTCTGGTTAGGTTGGCATCGAAAAAAACGCTCTCGGGTGCTTTAGAGTGCCGAGTTATTCACTGCGCATGAAGAAATGACCACCTCCAACGTTTGGTTTATGTTTAATAAGCATTTTTAATTTTATTGCTTGAATCGCATTTTCTCGGCGAGCTGAGCACTTTTTCTGAATTGTGCCGCTCCCGTCACTCTGGTTAGGTTGGCATCGAAAAAAAAGCTCTCGGGTGCTTTAGAGTGCCGAGTTTATCACTGCGCATGAAGAAATGACCACCTCCAACGTTTGGTTTATGTTTTATAAGCATTTTTAATTTTATTGCTTAAATCGCATTTTCTCGGCGAGCTGAGCACCTTTTCTGAATTGTGCCGCTCCCGTCACTCTGGTTAGGTTGGCATCGAAAAAAACGCTCTCGGGTGCTTTAGAGTGCCGAGTTTATTACTGCGCATTAAGAAATGACCACCTCCAACGTTTGGTTTATGTTTTATAAGCATTTTTAATTTTTATGCTTAAATCGCATTTTCTCGGCGAGCTGAGCGCTTTTTCTGAATTGTGCCGCTCCCGTCACTCTGGTTAGGTTGGCATCGAAAAAAACGCTCTCGGGTGCTTTAGAGTGCCGAGTTATTCACTGCGCATGAAGAAATGACCACCTCCAACGTTTGGTTTATGTTTAATAAGCATTTTTAATTTTATTGCTTAAATCGCATTTTCTCGGCGAGCTGAGCACTTTTTCTGAATTGTGCCGCTCCCGTCACTCTGGTTAGGTTGGCATCGAAAAAAACGCTCTCGGGTGCTTTAGTGTGCCGAGTTTATTACTGCGCATTAAGAAATGACCACCTCCAACGTTTGGTTTATGTTTTATAAGCATTTTTAATTGTATTGCTTAAATCGCATTTTCTCGGCGAGCTGAGCACTTTTTCTGAATTGTGCCGCTCCCGTCACTCTGGTTAGGTTGGCATCGAAAAAACCGCTCTCGGGTGCTTTAGAGTGCCGAGTTTATCACTGCGCATGAAGAAATGACCACCTCCAACGTTTGGTTTATGTTTAATAAGCATTTTTAATTTTATTGCTTAAATCGCATTTTCTCGGCGAGCTGAGCACTTTTTCTGAATTGTGCCGCTCCCGTCACTCTGGTTAGGTTGGCATCGAAAAAAACGCTCTCGGGTGCTTTAGAGTGCCGACTTTATCACTGCGCATGAAGAAATGACCACCTCCAACGTTTGGTTTATGTTTTATAAGCATTTTTAATTTTATTGCTTAAATCGCATTTTCTCTGCGAGCTGAGCACTTTTTCTGAATTGTGCCGCTCCCGTCACTCTGGTTCGGTTGGCATCGAAAAAATCGCTCACGGGTGCTTTAGAGTGCCGAGTTTATTACTGCGATTTAAGGAATGACCACCTCCAACGTTTGGTTTATGTTTTATAAGCATTTTTAATTTTATTGCTTAAATCGCATTTTCTCGGCGAGCTGAGCACTTTTTCTGAATTGTGCCGCTCCCGTCACTCTGGTTAGGTTGGCATCGAAAAAAACGCTCTCGGGTGCTTTAGAGTGCCGAGATATTCACTGCGCATGAAGAAATGACCACCTCCAACGTTTGGTTTATGTTTTATAAGCATTTTTAATTTTATTGCTTAAATCGCATTTTCTCGGCGAGCTGAGCGCTTTTTCTGAATTGTGCCGCTCCCGTAACTCTGGTTAGGTTGGCATCGAAAAAAACGCTCTCGGGTGCTTTAGAGTGCCGAGTTTATTACTGCGCATTAAGAAATGACCACCTCCAACGTTTGGTTTATGTTTTATAAGCATTTTTAATTTTATTGCTTAAATCGCATTTTCTCGGCGAGCTGAGCACTTTTTCTGAATTGTGCCGCTCCCGTCACTCTGGTTAGGTTGGCATCGAAAAAAACGCTCTCGGGTGCTTTAGAGTGCCGAGTTTATTACTGCGCATTAAGAAATGACCACCTCCAACGTTTGGTTTATGTTTTATAAGCATTTTTAATTTTATTGCTTAAATCGCATTTTCTCGGCGAGCTGAGCACTTTTTCTGAATTGTGCCGCTCCCGTCACTCTGGTTAGGTTGGCATCGAAAAAAACGCTCTCGGGTGCTTTAGAGTGCCGAGTTATTCACTGCGCATGGAGAAATGACCACCTCCAACGTTTGGTTTATGTTTTATAAGCATTTTTAATTTTATTGCTTAAATCGCATTTTCTCGGCGAGCTGAGCACTTTTTCTGAATTGTGCCGCTCCCGTCACTCTGGTTAGGTTGGCATCGAAAAAAACGCTCTCGGGTGCTTTAGAGTGCCGAGTTTATCACTGCGCATGAAGAAATGACCACCTCCAACGTTTGGTTTATGTTTTATAAGCATTTTTAATTTTATTGCTTAAATTGCATTTTCTCGGCGAGCTGAGCGCTTTTTCTGAATTGTGCCGCTCCCGTCACTCTGGTTAGGTTGGCATCGAAAAAAACGCTCTCGGGTGCTTTAGAGTGCCGAGTTTATCACTGCGCATGAAGAAATGACCACCTCCAACGTTTGGTTTATGTTTTATAAGCATTTTTAATTTTATTGCTTAAATCGCATTTTCTCGGCGAGCTGAGCGCTTTTTCTGAATTGTGCCGCTCCCGTAACTCTGGTTAGGTTGGCATCGAAAAAAACGCTCTCGGGTGCTTTAGAGTGCCGAGTTTATCACTGCGCATGAAGAAATGACCACTTCCAACGTTTGGTTTATGTTTTATAAGCGTTTTTAATTTTATTGCTTAAATCGCATTTTCTCGGCGAGCTGAGCACTTTTTCTGAATTGTGCCGCTCCCTTCACTCTGGTTAGGTTGGCATCGAAAAAAACGCTCTCGGGTGCTTTAGAGTGCCGAGTTTATTACTGCGCATTAAGAAATGACCACCTCCAACGTTTGGTTTATGTTTTATAAGCATTTTTAATTTTATTGCTTAAATCGCATTTTCTCGGCGAGCTGAGCGCTTTTTCTGAATTGTGCCGCTCCCGTCACTCTGGTTAGGTTGGCATCGAAAAAAACGCTCTCGGGTGCTTTAGAGTGCCGAGTTTATTACTGCGCATTAAGAAATGACCACCTCCAACGTTTGGTTTATGTTTAATAAGCATTTTTAATTTTATTGCTTAAATCGCATTTTCTCGGCGAGCTGAGCACTTTTTCTGAATTGTGCCGCTCCCGTCACTCTGGTTAGGTTGGCATCGAAAAAAACGCTCTCGGGTGCTTTAGAGTGCCGAGTTTATTACTGCGCATGAAGAAATGACCACCTCCAACGTTTGGTTTATGTTTTATAAGCATTTTTAATTTTATTGCTTAAATCGCATTTTCTCGGCGAGCTGAGCGCTTTTTCTGAATTGTGCCGCTCCCGTAACTCTGGTTAGGTTGGCATCGAAAAAAACGCTCTCGGGTGCTTTAGAGTGCCGAGTTTATCACTGCGCATGAAGAAATGACCACTTCCAACGTTTGGTTTATGTTTTATAAGCATTTTTAATTTTATTGCTTAAATCGCATTTTCTCGGCGAGCTGAGCACTTTTTCTGAATTGTGCCGCTCCCGTCACTCTGGTTAGGTTGGCATCGAAAAAAACGCTCTCGGGTGCTTTAGAGTGCCGAGTTTATTACTGCGCATTAAGAAATGACCACCTCCAACGTTTGGTTTATGTTTTATAAGCATTTTTAATTTTATTGCTTAAATCGCATTTTCTCGGCGAGCTGAGCACTTTTTCTGAATTGTGCCGCTCCCGTCACTCTGGTTAGGTTGGCATCGAAAAAAACGCTCTCGGGTGCTTTAGAGTGCCGAGTTTATTACTGCGCATTAAGAAATGACCACCTCCAACGTTTGGTTTATGTTTTATAAGCATTTTTAATTTTATTGCTTAAATCGCATTTTCTCGGCGAGCTGAGCACTTTTTCTGAATTGTGCCGCTCCCGTCACTCTGGTTAGGTTGGCATCGAAAAAAACGCTCTCGGGTGCTTTAGAGTGCCGAGTTATTCACTGCGCATGAAGAAATGACCACCTCCAACGTTTGGTTTATGTTTTATAAGCATTTTTAATTTTATTGCTTAAATCGCATTTTCTCGGCGAGCTGAGCACTTTTTCTGAATTGTGCCGCTCCCGTCACTCTGGTTAGGTTGGCATCGAAAAAAACGCTCTTGGGTGCTTTAGAGTGCCGAGTTTATCACTGCGCATGAAGAAATGACCACCTCCAACGTTTGGTTTATGTTTTATAAGCATTTTTAATTTTATTGCTTAAATCGCATTTTCTCGGCGAGCTGAGCGCTTTTTCTGAATTGTGCCGCTCCCGTCACTCTGGTTAGGTTGGCATCGAAAAAAACGCTCTCGGGTGCTTTAGAGTGCCGAGTTATTCACTGCGCATGAAGAAATGACCACCTCCAATGTTTGGTTTATGTTTAATAAGCATTTTTAATTGTATTGCTTAAATCGCATTTTCTCGGCGAGCTGAGCGCTTTTTCTGAATTGTGCCGCTCCCGTCACTCTGGTTAGGTTGGCATCGAAAAAAACGCTCTCGGGTGCTTTAGAGTGCCGAGTTATTCACTGCGCATGAAGTAATGACCACCTCCAACGTTTGGTTTATGTTTAATAAGCATTTTTAATTTTATTGCTTAAATCGCATTTTCTCGGCGAGCTGAGCACTTTTTCTGAATTGTGCCGCTCCCGTCACTCTGGTTAGGTTGGCATCGAAAAAAACGCTCTCGGGTGCTTTAGAGTGCCGAGTTTATTACTGCGCATTAGGAAATGACCACCTCCAACGTTTGGTTTATGTTTTATAAGCATTTTTAATTTTATTGCTTAAATCGCATTTTCTCGGCGAGCTGAGCGCTTTTTCTGAATTGTGCCGCTCCCGTCACTCTGGTTAGGTTGGCATCGAAAAAAACGCTCTCGGGTGCTTTAGAGTGCCGAGTTTATTACTGCGCATTAAGAAATGACCACCTCCAACGTTTGGTCTATGTTTTATAAGCATTTTTAATTTTATTGCTTAAATCGCATTTTCTCGGCGAGCTGAGCACTTTTTCTGAATTGTGCCGCTCCCGTCACTCTGGTTAGGTTGTCATCGAAAAAAACGCTCTCGGGTGCTTTAGAGTGCCGAGTTTATTACTGCGCATTAAGAAATGACCACCTCCAACGTTTGGTTTATGTTTTATAAGCATTTTTAATTTTATTGCTTAAATCGCATTTTCTCGGCGAGCTGAGCACTTTTTCTGAATTGTGCCGCTCCCGTCACTCTGGTTAGGTTGGCATCGAAAAAAACGCTCTCGGGTGCTTTAGAGTGCCGAGTTTATTACTGCGCATTAAGAAATGACCACCTCCAACGTTTGGTTTATGTTTTATAAGCATTTTTAATTTTATTGCTTAAATCGCATTTTCTCGGCGAGCTGAGCACTTTTTCTGAATTGTGCCGCTCCCGTCACTCTGGTTAGGTTGGCATCGAAAAAAACGCTCTCGGGTGCTTTAGAGTGCCGAGTTATTCACTGCGCATGAAGAAATGACCACCTCCAACGTTTGGTTTATGTTTAATAAGCATTTTTAATTTTATTGCTTGAATCGCATTTTCTCGGCGAGCTGAGCACTTTTTCTGAATTGTGCCGCTCCCGTCACTCTGGTTAGGTTGGCATCGAAAAAAACGCTCTCGGGTGCTTTAGAGTGCCGAGTTTATCACTGCGCATGAAGAAATGACCACCTCCAACGTTTGGTTTATGTTTTATAAGCATTTTTAATTTTATTGCTTAAATCGCATTTTCTCGGCGAGCTGAGCGCTTTTTCTGAATTGTGCCGCTCCCGTCACTCTGGTTAGGTTGGCATCGAAAAAAACGCTCTCGGGTGCTTTAGAGTGCCGAGTTTATCACTGCGCATGAAGAAATGACCACCTCCAACGTTTGGTTTATGTTTTATAAGCATTTTTAATTTTATTTCTTAAATCGCATTTTCTCGGCGAGCTGAGCACTTTTTCTGAATTGTGCCTGTCCCGTCACTCTGGTTAGGTTGGCATCGAAAAAAACGCTCTCGGGTGCTTTAGAGTGCCGAGTTATTCACTGCGCATGAAGAAATGACCACCTCCAACGTTTGGTTTATGTTTAATAAGCATTTTTAATTGTATTGCTTAAATCGCATTTTCTCGGCGAGCTGAGCGCTTTTTCTGAATTGTGCCGCTCCCGTCACTCTGGTTAGGTTGGCATCGAAAAAAACGCTCTCGGGTGCTTTAGAGTGCCGAGTTATTCACTGCGCATGAAGAAATGACAACCTCCAACGTTTGGTTTATGTTTAATAAGCATTTTTAATTTTATTGCTTAAATCGCATTTTCTCGGCGAGCTGAGCACTTTTTCTGAATTGTGCCGCTCCCGTCACTCTGGTTAGGTTGGCATCGAAAAAAACGCTCTCGGGTGCTTTAGAGTGCCGAGTTTATTACTGCGCATTAAGAAATGACCACCTCCAACGTTTGGTTTATGTTTTATAAGCATTTTTAATTTTATTGCTTAAATCGCATTTTCTCGGCGAGCTGAGCGCTTTTTCTGAATTGTGCCACTCCCGTCACTCTGGTTAGGTTGGCATCGAAAAAAACGCTATCGGGTGCTTTAGAGTGCCGAGTTATTCACTGCGCATGAAGAAATGACCACCTCCAACGTTTGGTTTATGTTTAATAAGCATTTTTAATTTTATTGCTTAAATCGCATTTTCTCGGCGAGCTGAGCACTTTTTCTGAATTGTGCCGCTCCCGTCACTCTGGTTAGGTTGGCATCGAAAAAAACGCTCTCGGGTGCTTTAGAGTGCCGAGTTTATTACTGCGCATTAAGAAATGACCACCTCCAACGTTTGGTTTATGTTTTATAAGCATTTTTAATTTTATTGCTTAAATCGCATTTTCTCGGCGAGCTGAGCACTTTTTCTGAATTGTGCCGCTCCCGTCACTCTGGTTAGGTTGGCATCGAAAAAAACGCTCTCGGGTGCTTTAGAGTGCCGAGTTTATTACTGCGCATTAAGAAATGACCACCTCCAACGTTTGGTTTATGTTTTATAAGCATTTTTAATTTTATTGCTTAAATCGCATTTTCTCGGCGAGCTGAGCACTTTTTCTGAATCGTGCCGCTCCCGTCACTCTGGTTAGGTTGGCATCGAAAAAAACGCTCTCGGGTGCTTTAGAGTGCCGGGTTATTCACTGCGCATGAAGAAATGACCACCTCCAACGTTTGGTTTATGTTTAATAAGCATTTTTAATTTTATTGCTTGAATCGCATTTTCTCGGCGAGCTGAGCACTTTTTCTGAATTGTGCCGCTCCCGTCACTCTGGTTAGGTTGGCATCGAAAAAAACGCTCTCGGGTGCTTTAGAGTGCCGAGTTTATCACTGCGCATGAAGAAATGACCACCTCCAACGTTTGGTTTATGTTTTATAAGCATTTTTAATTTTATTGCTTAAATCGCATTTTCTCGGCGAGCTGAGCGCTTTTTCTGAATTGTGCCGCTCCCGTCACTCTGGTTAGGTTGGCATCGAAAAAAACGCTCTCGGGTGCTTTAGAGTGCCGAGTTTATCACTGCGCATGAAGAAATGACCACCTCCAACGTTTGGTTTATGTTTTATAAGCATTTTTAATTTTATTTCTTAAATCGCATTTTCTCGGCGAGCTGAGCACTTTTTCTGAATTGTGCCGCTCCCGTCACTCTGGTTAGGTTGGCATCGAAAAAAACGCTCTCGGTTGCTTTAGAGTGCCGAGTTTATCACTGCGCATGAAGAAATGACCACCTCCAACGTTTGGTTTATGTTTTATAAGCATTTTTAATTTTATTGCTTAAATCGCATTTTCTCGGCGAGCTGAGCGCTTTTTCTGAATTGTGCCTGTCCCGTCAATCTGGTTAGGTTGGCATCGAAAAAAACGCTCTCGGGTGCTTTAGAGTGCCGAGTTATTCACTGCGCATGAAGAAATGACCACCTCCAACGTTTGGTTTATGTTTAGCATTTTTAATTGTATTGCTTAAATCGCATTTTCTCGGCGAGCTGAGCGCTTTTTCTGAATTGTGCCGCTCCCGTCACTCTGGTTAGGTTGGCATCGAAAAAAACGCTCTCGGGTGCTTTAGAGTGCCGAGTTATTCACTGCGCATGAAGAAATGACAACCTCCAACGTTTGGTTTATGTTTAATAAGCATTTTTAATTTTATTGCTTAAATCGCATTTTCTCGGCGAGCTGAGCACTTTTTCTGAATTGTGCCGCTCCCGTCACTCTGGTTAGGTTGGCATCGAAAAAAACGCTCTCGGGTGCTTTAGAGTGCCGAGTTATTCACTGCGCACGAAGAAATGACCACCTCCAACGTTTGGTTTATGTTTTATAAGCATTTTTAATTTTATTGCTTAAATCGCATTTTCTCGGCGAGCTGAGCGCTTTTTCTGAATTGTGCCGCTCCCGTCACTCTGGTTAGGTTGGCATCGAAAAAAACGCTCTCGGGTGCTTTAGAGTGCCGAGTTTATTACTGCGCATTAAGAAATGACCACCTCCAACGTTTGGTTTATGTTTTATAAGCATTTTTAATTTTATTGCTTAAATCGCATTTTCTCGGCGAGCTGAGCACTTTTTCTGAATTGTGCCGCTCCCGTCACTCTGGTTAGGTTGGCATCGAAAAAAACGCTCTCGGGTGCTTTAGAGTGCCGAGTTTATTACTGCGCATTAAGAAATGACCACCTCCAACGTTTGGTTTATGTTTTATAAGCATTTTTAATTTTATTGCTTAAATCGCATTTTCTCGGCGAGCTGAGCACTTTTTCTGAATTGTGCCGCTCCCGTCACTCTGGTTAGGTTGGCATCGAAAAAAACGCTATCGGGTGCTTTAGAGTGCCGAGTTATTCACTGCGCATGAAGAAATGACCACCTCCAACGTTTGGTTTATGTTTAATAAGCATTTTTAATTTTATTGCTTAAATCGCATTTCCTCGGCGAGCTGAGCACTTTTTCTGAATTGTGCCGCTCCCGTCACTCTGGTTAGGTTGGCATCGAAAAAAACGCTCTCGGGTGCTTTAGAGTGCCGAGTTTATTACTGCGCATTAAGAAATGACCACCTCCAACGTTTGGTTTATGTTTTATAAGCATTTTTAATTTTATTGCTTAAATCGCATTTTCTCGGCGAGCTGAGCACTTTTTCTGAATTGTGCCGCTCCCGTCACTCTGGTTAGGTTGGCATCGAAAAAAACGCTCTCGGGTGCTTTAGAGTGCCGAGTTTATTACTGCGCATTAAGAAATGACCACCTCCAACGTTTGGTTTATGTTTTATAAGCATTTTTAATTTTATTGCTTAAATCGCATTTTCTCGGCGAGCTGAGCGCTTTTTCTGAATTGTGCCGCTCCCGTCACTCTGGTTAGGTTGGCATCGAAAAAAACGCTCTCGGGTGCTTTAGAGTGCCGAGTTATTCACTGCGCATGAAGAAATGACCACCTCCAACGTTTGGTTTATGTTTAATAAGCATTTTTAATTTTATTGCTTAAATCGCATTTTCTCGGCGAGCTGAGCACTTTTTCTGAATTGTGCCGCTCCCGTCACTCTGGTTAGGTTGGCATCGAAAAAAACGCTCTCGGGTGCTTTAGAGTAACGAGTTTATTACTGCGCATTAAGAAATGACCACCTCCAACGTTTGGTTTATGTTTTATAAGCATTTTTAATTTTATTGCTTAAATCGCATTTTCTCGGCGAGCTGAGCACTTTTTCTGAATTGTGCCGCTCCCGTCACTCTGGTTAGGTTGGCATCGAAAAAAACGCTCTCGGGTGCTTTAGAGTGCCGAGTTTATTACTGCGCATTAAGAAATGACCACCTCCAACGTTTGGTTTATGTTTTATAAGCATTTTTAATTTTATTGCTTAAATCGCATTTTCTCGGCGAGCTGAGCACTTTTTCTGAATTGTGCCGCTCCCGTCACTCTGGTTAGGTTGGCATCGAAAAAAACGCTCTCGGGTGCTTTAGAGTGCCGAGTTTATTACTGCGCATTAAGAAATGACCACCTCCAACGTTTGGTTTATGTTTTATAAGCATTTTTAATTTTATTGCTTAAATCGCATTTTCTCGGCGAGCTGAGCACTTTTTCTGAATTGTGCCGCTCCCGTCACTCTGGTTAGGTTGGCATCGAAAAAAACGCTCTCGGGTGCTTTAGAGTGCCGAGTTATTCACTGCGCATGAAGAAATGACCACCTCCAACGTTTGGTTTATGTTTAATAAGCATTTTTAATTTTATTGCTTGAATCGCATTTTCTCGGCGAGCTGAGCACTATTTCTGAATTGTGCCGCTCCCGTCACTCTGGTTAGGTTGGCATCGAAAAAAACGCTCTCGGGTGCTTTAGAGTGCCGAGTTTATTACTGCGCATTAAGAAATGACCACCTCCAACGTTTGGTTTATGTTTTATAAGCATTTTTAATTTTATTGCTTAAATCGCATTTTCTCGGCGAGCTGAGCACTTTTTCTGAATTGTGCCGCTCCCGTCACTCTGGTTAGGTTGGCATCGAAAAAAACGCTCTCGGGTGCTTTAGAGTGCCGAGTTTATTACTGCGCATTAAGAAATGACCACCTCCAACGTTTGGTTTATGTTTTATAAGCATTTTTAATTTTATTGCTTAAATCGCATTTTCTCGGCGAGCTGAGCACTTTTTCTGAATTGTGCCGCTCCCGTCACTCTGGTTAGGTTGGCATCGAAAAAAACGCTATCGGGTGCTTTAGAGTGCCGAGTTATTCACTGCGCATGAAGAAATGACCACCTCCAACGTTTGGTTTATGTTTAATAAGCATTTTTAATTTTATTGCTTAAATCGCATTTTCTCGGCGAGCTGAGCACTTTTTCTGAATTGTGCCGCTCCCGTCACTCTGGTTAGGTTGGCATCGAAAAAAACGCTCTCGGGTGCTTTAGAGTGCCGAGTTTATTACTGCGCATTAAGAAATGACCACCTCCAACGTTTGGTTTATGTTTTATAAGCATTTTTAATTTTATTGCTTAAATCGCATTTTCTCGGTGAGCTGAGCACTTTTTCTGAATTGTGCCGCTCCCGTCACTCTGGTTAGGTTGGCATCGAAAAAAACGCTCTCGGGTGCTTTAGAGTGCCGAGTTTATTACTGCGCATTAAGAAATGACCACCTCCAACGTTTGGTTTATGTTTTATAAGCATTTTTAATTTTATTGCTTAAATCGCATTTTCTCGGCGAGCTGAGCGCTTTTTCTGAATTGTGCCGCTCCCGTCACTCTGGTTAGGTTGGCATCGAAAAAAAACGCTCTCGGGTGCTTTAGAGTGCCGAGTTATTCACTGCGCATGAAGAAATGACCACCTCCAACGTTTGGTTTATGTTTAATAAGCATTTTTAATTTTATTGCTTAAATCGCATTTTCTCGGCGAGCTGAGCACTTTTTCTGAATTGTGCCGCTCCCGTCACTCTGGTTAGGTTGGCATCGAAAAAAACGCTCTCGGGTGCTTTAGAGTGCCGAGTTTATTACTGCGCATTAAGAAATGACCACCTCCAACGTTTGGTTTATGTTTTATAAGCATTTTTAATTTTATTGCTTAAATCGCATTTTCTCGGCGAGCTGAGCGCTTTTTCTGAATTGTGCCGCTCCCGTCACTCTGGTTAGGTTGGCATCGAAAAAAACGCTTTCGGGTGCTTTAGAGTGCCGAGTTATTCACTGCGCATGAAGAAATGACCACCTCCAACGTTTGGTTTATGTTTAATAAGCATTTTTAATTTTATTGCTTAAATCGCATTTTCTCGGCGAGCTGAGCACTTTTTCTGAATTGTGCCGCTCCCGTCACTCTGGTTAGGTTGGCATCGAAAAAAACGCTCTCGGGTGCTTTAGAGTGCCGAGTTTATTACTGCGCATTAAGAAATGACCACCTCCAACGTTTGGTTTATGTTTTATAAGCATTTTTAATTTTATTGCTTAAATCGCATTTTCTCGGCGAGCTGAGCACTTTTTCTGAATTGTGCCGCTCCCGTCACTCTGGTTAGGTTGGCATCGAAAAAAACGCTATCGGGTGCTTTAGACTGCCGAGTTATTCACTGCGCATGAAGAAATGACCACCTCCAACGTTTGGTTTATGTTTAATAAGCATTTTTAATTTTATTGCTTAAATCGCATTTTCTCGGCGAGCTGAGCACTTTTTCTGAATTGTGCCGCTCCCGTCACTCTGGTTAGGTTGGCATCGAAAAAAACGCTCTCGGGTGCTTTAGAGTGCCGAGTTTATTACTGCGCATTAAGAAATGACCACCTCCAACGTTTGGTTTATGTTTTATAAGCATTTTTAATTTTATTGCTTAAATCGCATTTTCTCGGCGAGCTGAGCACTTTTTCTGAATTGTGCCGCTCCCGTCACTCTGGTTAGGTTGGCATCGAAAAAAACGCTCTCGGGTGCTTTAGAGTGCCGAGTTTATTACTGCGCATTAAGAAATGACCACCTCCAACGTTTGGTTTATGTTTTATAAGCATTTTTAATTTTATTGCTTAAATCGCATTTTCTCGGCGAGCTGAGCGCTTTTTCTGAATTGTGCCGCTCCCGTCACTCTGGTTAGGTTGGCATCGAAAAAAACGCTCTCGGGTGCTTTAGAGTGCCGAGTTTATTACTGCGCATTAAGAAATGACCACCTCCAACGTTTGGTTTATGTTTAATAAGCATTTTTAATTTTATTGCTTAAATCGCATTTTCTCGGCGAGCTGAGCACTTTTTCTGAATTGTGCCGCTCCCGTCACTCTGGTTAGGTTGGCATCGAAAAAAACGCTCTCGGGTGCTTTAGAGTGCCGAGTTTATTACTGCGCATGAAGAAATGACCACCTCCAACGTTTGGTTTATGTTTTATAAGCATTTTTAATTTTATTGCTTAAATCGCATTTTCTCGGCGAGCTGAGCGCTTTTTCTGAATTGTGCCGCTCCCGTAACTCAGGTTAGGTTGGCATCGAAAAAAACGCTCTCGGGTGCTTTAGAGTGCCGAGTTTATCACTGCGCATGAAGAAATGACCACTTCCAACGTTTGGTTTATGTTTTATAAGCATTTTTAATTTTATTGCTTAAATCGCATTTCTCGGCGAGCTGAGCACTTTTTCTGAATTGTGCCGCTCCCGTCACTCTGGTTAGGTTGGCATCGAAAAAAACGCTCTCGGGTGCTTTAGAGTGCCGAGTTTATTACTGCGCATTAAGAAATGACCACCTCCAACGTTTGGTTTATGTTTTATAAGCATTTTTAATTTTATTGCTTAAATCGCATTTTCTCGGCGAGCTGAGCACTTTTTCTGAATTGTGCCGCTCCCGTCACTCTGGTTAGGTTGGCATCGAAAAAAACGCTCTCGGGTGCTTTAGAGTGCCGAGTTTATTACTGCGCATTAAGAAATGACCACCTCCAACGTTTGGTTTATGTTTTATAAGCATTTTTAATTTTATTGCTTAAATCGCATTTTCTCGGCGAGCTGAGCACTTTTTCTGAATTGTGCCGCTCCCGTCACTCTGGTTAGGTTGGCATCGAAAAAAACGCTCTCGGGTGCTTTAGAGTGCCGAGTTATTCACTGCGCATGAAGAAATGACCACCTCCAACGTTTGGTTTATGTTTTATAAGCATTTTTAATTTTATTGCTTAAATCGCATTTTCTCGGCGAGCTGAGCACTTTTTCTGAATTGTGCCGCTCCCGTCACTCTGGTTAGGTTGGCATCGAAAAAAACGCTCTCGGGTGCTTTAGAGTGCCGAGTTTATCACTGCGCATGAAGAAATGACCACCTCCAACGTTTGGTTTATGTTTTATAAGCATTTTTAATTTTATTGCTTAAATCGCATTTTCTCGGCGAGCTGAGCGCTTTTTCTGAATTGTGCCGCTCCCGTCACTCTGGTTAGGTTGGCATCGAAAAAAACGCTCTCGGGTGCTTTAGAGTGCCGAGTTATTCACTGCGCATGAAGAAATGACCACCTCCAATGTTTGGTTTATGTTTAATAAGCATTTTTAATTGTATTAATTAAATCGCATTTTCTCGGCGAGCTGAGCGCTTTTTCTGAATTGTGCCGCTCCCGTCACTCTGGTTAGGTTGGCATCGAAAAAAACGCTCTCGGGTGCTTTAGAGTGCCGAGTTATTCACTGCGCATGAAGTAATGACCACCTCCAACGTTTGGTTTATGTTTAATAAGCATTTTTAATTTTATTGCTTAAATCGCATTTTCTCGGCGAGCTGAGCACTTTTTCTGAATTGTGCCGCTCCCGTCACTCTGGTTAGGTTGGCATCGAAAAAAACGCTCTCGGGTGCTTTAGAGTGCCGAGTTTATTACTGCGCATTAGGAAATGACCACCTCCAACGTTTGGTTTATGTTTTATAAGCATTTTTAATTTTATTGCTTAAATCGCATTTTCTCGGCGAGCTGAGCGCTTTTTCTGAATTGTGCCGCTCCCGTCACTCTGGTTAGGTTGGCATCGAAAAAAACGCTCTCGGGTGCTTTAGAGTGCCGAGTTTATTACTGCGCATTAAGAAATGACCACCTCCAACGTTTGGTCTATGTTTTATAAGCATTTTTAATTTTATTGCTTAAATCGCATTTTCTCGGCGAGCTGAGCACTTTTTCTGAATTGTGCCGCTCCCGTCACTCTGGTTAGGTTGGCATCGAAAAAAACGCTCTCGGGTGCTTTAGAGTGCCGAGTTTATTACTGCGCATTAAGAAATGACCACCTCCAACGTTTGGTTTATGTTTTATAAGCATTTTTAATTTTATTGCTTAAATCGCATTTTCTCGGTGAGCTGAGCACTTTTTCTGAATTGTGCCGCTCCCGTCACTCTGGTTAGGTTGGCATCGAAAAAAACGCTCTCGGGTGCTTTAGAGTGCCGAGTTTATTACTGCGCATTAAGAAATGACCACCTCCAACGTTTGGTTTATGTTTTATAAGCATTTTTAATTTTATTGCTTAAATCGCATTTTCTCGGCGAGCTGAGCACTTTTTCTGAATTGTGCCGCTCCCGTCACTCTGGTTAGGTTGGCATCGAAAAAAACGCTCTCGGGTGCTTTAGAGTGCCGAGTTATTCACTGCGCATGAAGAAATGACCACCTCCAACGTTTGGTTTATGTTTAATAAGCATTTTTAATTTTATTGCTTGAATCGCATTTTCTCGGCGAGCTGAGCACTTTTTCTGAATTGTGCCGCTCCCGTCACTCTGGTTAGGTTGGCATCGAAAAAAACGCTCTCGGGTGCTTTAGAGTGCCGAGTTTATCACTGCGCATGAAGAAATGACCACCTCCAACGTTTGGTTTATGTTTTATAAGCATTTTTAATTTTATTGCTTAAATCGCATTTTCTCGGCGAGCTGAGCACTTTTTCTGAATTGTGCCGCTCCCGTCACTCTGGTTAGGTTGGCATCGAAAAAAACGCTCTCGGGTGCTTTAGAGTGCCGAGTTTATTACTGCGCATTAAGAAATGACCACCTCCAACGTTTGGTTTATGTTTTATAAGCATTTTTAATTTTATTGCTTAAATCGCATTTTCTCGGCGAGCTGAGCACTTTTTCTGAATTGTGCCGCTCCCGTCACTCTGGTTAGGTTGGCATCGACAAAAACGCTCTCGGGTGCTTTAGAGTGCCGAGTTATTCACTGCGCACGAAGAAATGACCACCTCCAACGTTTGGTTTATGTTTTATAAGCATTTTTAATTTTATTGCTTAAATCGCATTTTCTCGGCGAGCTGAGCGCTTTTTCTGAATTGTGCCGCTCCCGTCACTCTGGTTAGGTTGGCATCGAAAAAAACGCTCTCGGGTGCTTTAGAGTGCCGAGTTTATTACTGCGCATGAAGAAATGACCACCTCCAACGTTTGGTTTATGTTTTATAAGCATTTTTAATTTTATTGCTTAAATCGCATTTTCTCGGCGAGCTGAGCACTTTTTCTGAATTGTGCCGCTCCCGTCACTCTGGTTAGGTTGGCATCGAAAAAAACGCTCTCGGGTGCTTTAGAGTGCCGAGTTTATTACTGCGCATTAAGAAATGACCACCTCCAACGTTTGGTTTATGTTTTATAAGCATTTTTAATTTTATTGCTTAAATCGCATTTTCTCGGCGAGCTGAGCACTTTTTCTGAATTGTGCCGCTCCCGTCACTCTGGTTAGGTTGGCATCGAAAAAAACGCTATCGGGTGCTTTAGAGTGCCGAGTTATTCACTGCGCATGAAGAAATGACCACCTCCAACGTTTGGTTTGTTTAATAAGCATTTTTAATTTTATTGCTTAAATCGCATTTTCTCGGCGAGCTGAGCACTTTTTCTGAATTGTGCCGCTCCCGTCACTCTGGTTAGGTTGGCATCGAAAAAAACGCTCTCGGGTGCTTTAGAGTGCCGAGTTTATTACTGCGCATTAAGAAATGACCACCTCCAACGTTTGGTTTATGTTTTATAAGCATTTTTAATTTTATTGCTTAAATCGCATTTTCTCGGCGAGCTGAGCACTTTTTCTGAATTGTGCCGCTCCCGTCACTCTGGTTAGGTTGGCATCGAAAAAAACGCTCTCGGGTGCTTTAGAGTGCCGAGTTTATTACTGCGCATTAAGAAATGACCACCTCCAACGTTTGGTTTATGTTTTATAAGCATTTTTAATTTTATTGCTTAAATCGCATTTTCTCGGCGAGCTGAGCACTTTTTCTGAATTGTGCCGCTCCCGTCACTCTGGTTAGGTTGGCATCGAAAAAAACGCTCTCGGGTGCTTTAGAGTGCCGAGTTATTCACTGCGCATGAAGAAATGACCACCTCCAACGTTTGGTTTATGTTTAATAAGCATTTTTAATTTTATTGCTTGAATCGCATTTTCTCGGCGAGCTGAGCACTTTTTCTGAATTGTGCCGCTCCCGTCACTCTGGTTAGGTTGGCATCGAAAAAAACGCTCTCGGGTGCTTTAGAGTGCCGAGTTTATCACTGCGCATGAAGAAATGACCACCTCCAACGTTTGGTTTATGTTTTATAAGCATTTTTAATTTTATTGCTTAAATCGCATTTTCTCGGCGAGCTGAGCGCTTTTTCTGAATTGTGCCGCTCCCGTCACTCTGGTTAGGTTGGCATCGAAAAAAACGCTCTCGGGTGCTTTAGAGTGCCGAGTTTATCACTGCGCATGAAGAAATGACCACCTCCAACGTTTGGTTTATGTTTTATAAGCATTTTTAATTTTATTTCTTAAATCGCATTTTCTCGGCGAGCTGAGCACTTTTTCTGAATTGTGCCGCTCCCGTCACTCTGGTTAGGTTGGCATCGAAAAAAACGCTCTCGGGTGCTTTAGAGTGCCGAGTTTATCACTGCGCATGAAGAAATGACCACCTCCAACGTTTGGTTTATGTTTTATAAGCATTTTTAATTTTATTGCTTAAATCGCATTTTCTCGGCGAGCTGAGCGCTTTTTCTGAATTGTGCCTGTCCCGTCACTCTGGTTAGGTTGGCATCGAAAAAAACGCTCTCGGGTGCTTTAGAGTGCCGAGTTATTCACTGCGCATGAAGAAATGACCACCTCCAACGTTTGGTTTATGTTTAATAAGCATTTTTAATTGTATTGCTTAAATCGCATTTTCTCGGCGAGCTGAGCGCTTTTTCTGAATTGTGCCGCTCCCGTCACTCTGGTTAGGTTGGCATCGAAAAAAACGCTCTCGGGTGCTTTAGAGTGCCGAGTTTATCACTGCGCATGAAGAAATGACCACCTCCAACGTTTGGTTTATGTTTTATAAGCATTTTTAATTTTATTTCTTAAATCGCATTTTCTCGGCGAGCTGAGCACTTTTTCTGAATTGTGCCGCTCCCGTCACTCTGGTTAGGTTGGCATCGAAAAAAACGCTCTCGGTTGCTTTAGAGTGCCGAGTTTATCACTGCGCATGAAGAAATGACCACCTCCAACGTTTGGTTTATGTTTTATAAGCATTTTTAATTGTATTGCTTAAATCGCATTTTCTCGGCGAGCTGAGCGCTTTTTCTGAATTGTGCCGCTCCCGTAACTCTGGTTAGGTTGGCATCGAAAAAAACGCTCTCGGGTGCTTTAGAGTGCCGAGTTTATCACTGCGCATGAAGAAATGACCACCTCCAACGTTTGGTTTATGTTTTATAAGCATTTTTAATTTTATTGCTTAAATCGCATTTTCTCGGCGAGCTGAGCACTTTTTCTGAATTGTGCCGCTCCCGTCACTCTGGTTAGGTTGGCATCGAAAAAAACGCTCTCGGGTGCTTTAGAGTGCCGAGTTTATTACTGCGCATTAAGAAATGACCACCTCCAACGTTTGGTTTATGTTTTATAAGCATTTTTAATTTTATTGCTTAAATCGCATTTTCTCGGCGAGCTGAGCACTTTTTCTGAATTGTGCCGCTCCCGTCACTCTGGTTAGGTTGGCATCGAAAAAAACGCTCTCGGGTGCTTTAGAGTGCCGAGTTTATTACTGCGCATTAAGAAATGACCACCTCCAACGTTTGGTTTATGTTTTATAAGCATTTTTAATTTTATTGCTTAAATCGCATTTTCTCGGCGAGCTGAGCACTTTTTCTGAATTGTGCCGCTCCCGTCACTCTGGTTAGGTTTGCATCGAAAAAAACGCTCTCGGGTGCTTTAGAGTGCCGAGTTTATTACTGCGCATTAAGAAATGACCACCTCCAACGTTTGGTTTATGTTTTATAAGCATTTTTAATTTTATTGCTTAAATCGCATTTTCTCGGCGAGCTGAGCGCTTTTTCTGAATTGTGCCGCTCCCGTCACTCTGGTTAGGTTGGCATCGAAAAAAACGCTCTCGGGTGCTTTAGAGTGCCGAGTTATTCACTGCGCATGAAGAAATGACCACCTCCAACGTTTGGTTTATGTTTAATAAGCATTTTTAATTTTATTGCTTAAATCGCATTTTCTCGGCGAGCTGAGCACTTTTTCTGAATTGTGCCGCTCCCGTCACTCTGGTTAGGTTGGCATCGAAAAAAACGCTCTCGGGTGCTTTAGAGTGCCGAGTTTATTACTGCGCATTAAGAAATGACCACCTCCAACGTTTGGTTTATGTTTTATAAGCATTTTTAATTTTATTGCTTAAATCGCATTTTCTCGGCGAGCTGAGCGCTTTTTCTGAATTGTGCCGCTCCCGTCACTCTGGTTAGGTTGGCATCGAAAAAAACGCTCTCGGGTGCTTTAGAGTGCCGAGTTATTCACTGCGCATGAAGAAATGACCACCTCCAACGTTTGGTTTATGTTTAATAAGCATTTTTAATTTTATTGCTTAAATCGCATTTTCTCGGCGAGCTGAGCAATTTTTCTGAATTGTGCCGCTCCCGTCACTCTGGTTAGGTTGGCATCGAAAAAAACGCTCTCGGGTGCTTTAGAGTGCCGAGTTTATTACTGCGCATTAAGAAATGACCACCTCCAACGTTTGGTTTATGTTTTATAAGCATTTTTAATTTTATTGCTTAAATCGCATTTTCTCGGCGAGCTGAGCACTTTTTCTGAATTGTGCCGCTCCCGTCACTCTGGTTAGGTTGGCATCCAAAAAAACGCTCTCGGGTGCTTTAGAGTGCCGAGTTTATTACTGCGCATGAAGAATTGACCACCTCCAACGTTTGGTTTATGTTTAATAAGCATTTTTAATTTTATTGCTTAAATCGCATTTTCTCGGCGAGCTGAGCACTTTTTCTGAATTGTGCCGCTCCCGTCACTCTGGTTAGGTTGGCATCGAAAAAAATGCTCTCGGGTGCTTTAGAGTGCCGACTTTATCACTGCGCATGAAGAAATGACCACCTCCAACGTTTGGTTTATGTTTTATAAGCATTTTTAATTTTATTGCTTAAATCGCATTTTCTCGGCGAGATGAGCACTTTTTCTGAATTGTGCCGCTCCCGTCACTCTGGTTAGGTTGGCATCGAAAAAAACGCTCACGGGTGCTTTAGAGTGCCGAGTTTATTACTGCGCATTAAGAAATGACCACCTCCAACGTTTGGTTTATGTTTTATAAGCATTTTTAATTTTATTGCTTAAATCGCATTTTCTCGGCGAGCTGAGCACTTTTTCTGAATTGTGCCGCTCCCGTCACTCTGGTTAGGTTGGCATCGAAAAAAACGCTCTCGGGTGCTTTAGAGTGCCGAGTTTATCACTGCGCATGAAGAAATGACCACCTCCAACGTTTGGTTTATGTTTTATAAGCATTTTTAATTTTATTGCTTAAATCGCATTTTCTCGGCGAGCTGAGCACTTTTTCTGAATTGTGCCGCGCTCCCGTCACTCTGGTTAGGTTGGCATCGAAAAAAACGCTCTCGGGTGCTTTAGAGTGCCGAGTTTATCACTGCGCATGAAGAAATGACCACCTCCAACGTTTGGTTTATGTTTTATAAGCATTTTTAATTTTATTGCTTAAATCGCATTTTCTCGGCGAGCTGAGCGCTTTTTCTGAATTGTGCCTCTCCCGTCACTCTGGTTAGGTTGGCATCGAAAAAAACGCTCTCGGGTGCTTTAGAGTGCCGAGTTATTCACTGCGCATGAAGAAATGACCACCTCCAACGTTTGGTTTATGTTTAATAAGCATTTTTAATTTTATTGCTTAAATCGCATTTTCTCGGCGAGCTGAGCGCTTTTTCTGAATTGTGCCGCTCCCGTCACTCTGGTTAGGTTGGCATCGAAAAAAACGCTCTCGGGTGCTTTAGAGTGCCGAGTTATTCACTGCGCATGAAGAAATGACAACCTCCAACGTTTGGTTTATGTTTAATAAGCATTTTTAATTTTATTGCTTAAATCGCATTTTCTCGGCGAGCTGAGCACTTTTTCTGAATTGTGCCGCTCCCGTCACTCTGGTTAGGTTGGCATCGAAAAAAACGCTCTCGGGTGCTTTAGAGTGCCGAGTTTATTACTGCGCATTAAGAAATGACCACCTCCAACGTTTGGTTTATGTTTTATAAGCATTTTTAATTTTATTGCTTAAATCACATTTTCTCGGCGAGCTGAGCACTTTTTCTGAATTGTGCCGCTCCCGTCACTCTGGTTAGGTTGGCATCGAAAAAAACGCTCTCGGGTGCTTTAGAGTGCCGAGTTATTCACTGCGCACGAAGAAATGACCACCTCCAACGTTTGGTTTATGTTTTATAAGCATTTTTAATTTTATTGCTTAAATCGCATTTTCTCGGCGAGCTGAGCGCTTTTTCTGAATTGTGCCGCTCCCGTCACTCTGGTTAGGTTGGCATCGAAAAAAACGCTCTCGGGTGCTTTAGAGTGCCGAGTTTATTACTGCGCATTAAGAAATGACCACCTCCAACGTTTGGTTTATGTTTTATAAGCATTTTTAATTTTATTGCTTAAATCGCATTTTCTCGGCGAGCTGAGCACTTTTTCTGAATTGTGCCGCTCCCGTCACTCTGGTTAGGTTGGCATCGAAAAAAACGCTCTCGGGTGCTTTAGAGTGCCGAGTTTATCACTGCGCATGAAGAAATGACCACCTCCAACGTTTGGTTTATGTTTAATAAGCATTTTTAATTTTATTGCTTAAATCGCATTTTCTCGGCGAGCTGAGCACTTTTTCTGAATTGTGCCGCTCCCGTCACTCTGGTTAGGTTGGCATCGAAAAAAACGCTCTCGGGTGCTTTAGAGTGCCGACTTTATCACTGCGCATGAAGAAATGACCACCTCCAACGTTTGGTTTATGTTTTATAAGCATTTTTAATTTTATTGCTTAAATCGCATTTTCTCGGCGAGCTGAGCACTTTTTCTGAATTGTGCCGCGCCCGTCACTCTGGTTAGGTTGGCATCGAAAAAAACGCTCACGGGTGCTTTAGAGTGCCGAGTTTATTACTGCGCATTAAGAAATGACCACCTCCAACGTTTGGTTTATGTTTTATAAGCATTTTTAATTTTATTGCTTAAATCGCATTTTCTCGGCGAGCTGAGCACTTTTTCTGAATTGTGCCGCTCCCGTCACTCTGGTTAGGTTGGCATCGAAAAAAACGCTCTCGGGTGCTTTAGAGTGCCGAGTTATTCACTGCGCATGAAGAAATGACCAACGTTTGGTTTATGTTTTATAAGCATTTTTAATTTTATTGCTTAAATCGCATTTTCTCGGCGAGCTGAGCACTTTTTCTGAATTGTGCCGCTCCAGTCACTCTGGTTAGGTTGGCATCGAAAAAAACGCTCTCGGGTGCTTTAGAGTGCCGAGTTTATCACTGCGCATGAAGAAATGACCACCTCCAACGTTTGGTTTATGTTTTATAAGCATTTTTAATTTTATTGCTTAAATCGCATTTTCTCGGCGAGCTGAGCGCTTTTTCTGAATTGTGCCGCTCCCGTCACTCTGGTTAGGTTGGCATCGAAAAAAACGCTCTCGGGTGCTCTAGAGTGCCGAGTTTATTACTGCGCATTAAGAAATGACCACCTCCAACGTTTGGTTTATGTTTTATAAGCATTTTTAATTTTATTGCTTAAATCGCATTTTCTCGGCGAGCTGAGAACTTTTTCTGAATTGTGCCGCTCCCGTCACTCTGGTTAGGTTGGCATCGAAAAAAACGCTCTCGGGTGCTTTAGAGTGCCGAGTTTATCACTGCGCATGAAGAAATGACCACCTCCAACGTTTGGTTTATGTTTTATAAGCATTTTTAATTTTATTGCTTAAATCGCATTTTCTCGGCGAGCTGAGCGCTTTTTCTGAATTGTGCCGCTCCCGTAACTCTGGTTAGGTTGGCATCGAAAAAAACGCTCTCGGGTGCTTTAGAGTGCCGAGTTTATCACTGCGCATGAAGAAATGACCACTTCCAACGTTTGGTTTATGTTTTATAAGCATTTTTAATTTTATTGCTTAAATCGCATTTTCTCGGCGAGCTGAGCACTTTTTCTGAATTGTGCCGCTCCCGTCACTCTGGTTAGGTTGGCATCGAAAAAAACGCTCTCGGGTGCTCTAGAGTGCCGAGTTTATTACTGCGCATTAAAAAATGACCACCTCCAACGTTTGGTTTATGTTTTATAAGCATTTTTAATTTTATTGCTTAAATCGCATTTTCTCGGCGAGCTGAGCACTTTTTCTGAATTGTGCCGCTCCCGTCACTCTGGTTAGGTTGGCATCGAAAAAAACGCTCTCGGGTGCTTTAGAGTGCCGAGTTATTCACTGCGCATGAAGAAATGACCACCTCCAACGTTTGGTTTATGTTTTATAAGCATTTTTAATTTTATTGCTTAAATCGCATTTTCTCGGCGAGCTGAGCACTTTTTCTGAATTGTGCCGCTCCCGTCACTCTGGTTAGGTTGGCATCGAAAAAAACGCTCTCAGGTGCTTTAGAGTGCCGAGTTTATCACTGCGCATGAAGAAATGACCACCTCCAACGTTTGGTTTATGTTTTATAAGCATTTTTAATTTTATTGCTTAAATCGCATTTTCTCGGCGAGCTGAGCGCTTTTTCTGAATTGTGCCGCTCCCGTCACTCTGGTTAGGTTGGCATCGAAAAAAACGCTCTCGGGTGCTTTAGAGTGCCGAGTTATTCACTGCGCATGAAGAAATGACCACCTCCAATGTTTGGTTTATGTTTAATAAGCATTTTTAATTTTATTGCTTAAATCGCATTTTCTCGGCGAGCTGAGCGCTTTTTCTGAATTGTGCCGCTCCCGTCACTCTGGTTAGGTTGGCATCGAAAAAAACGCTCTCGGGTGCTTTAGAGTGCCGAGTTATTCACTGCGCATGAAGAAATGACCACCTCCAACGTTTGGTTTATGTTTAATAAGAATTTTTAATTTTATTGCTTAAATCGCATTTTCTCGGCGAGCTGAGCACTTTTTCTGAATTGTGCCGCTCCCGTCACTCTGGTTAGGTTGGCATCGAAAAAAACGCTCTCGGGTGCTTTAGAGTGCCGAGTTTATTACTGCGCATTAGGAAATGACCACCTCCAACGTTTGGTTTATGTTTTATAAGCATTTTTAATTTTATTGCTTAAATCGCATTTTCTCGGCGAGCTGAGCGCTTTTTCTGAATTGTGCCGCTCCCGTCACTCTGGTTAGGTTGGCATCGAAAAAAACGCTCTCGGGTGCTTTAGAGTGCCGAGTTTATTACTGCGCATTAAGAAATGACCACCTCCAACGTTTGGTTTATGTTTTATAAGCATTTTTAATTTTATTGCTTAAATCGCATTTTCTCGGCGAGCTGAGCACTTTTTCTGAATTGTGCCGCTCCCGTCACTCTGGTTAGGTTGGCATCGAAAAAAACACTCTCGGGTGCTTTAGAGTGCCGAGTTTATTACTGCGCATTAAGAAATGACCACCTCCAACGTTTGGTTTATGTTTTATAAGCATTTTTAATTTTATTGCTTAAATCGCATTTTCTCGGCGAGCTGAGCACTTTTTCTGAATTGTGCCGCTCCCGTCACTCTGGTAGGTTGGCATCGAAAAAAACGCTCTCGGGTGCTTTAGAGTGCCGAGTTTATTACTGCGCATTAAGAAATGACCACCTCCAACGTTTGGTTTATGTTTTATAAGCATTTTTAATTTTATTGCTTAAATCGCATTTTCTCGGCGAGCTGAGCACTTTTTCTGAATTGTGCCGCTCCCGTCACTCTGGTTAGGTTGGCATCGAAAAAAAACGCTCTCGGGTGCTTTAGAGTGCCGAGTTATTCACTGCGCACGAAGAAATGACCACCTCCAACGTTTGGTTTATGTTTTATAAGCATTTTTAATTTTATTGCTTAAATCGCATTTTCTCGGCGAGCTGAGCGCTTTTTCTAAATTGTGCCGCTCCCGTCACTCTGGTTAGGTTGGCATCGAAAAAAACGCTCTCGGGTGCTTTAGAGTGCCGAGTTTATTACTGCGCATTAAGAAATGACCACCTCCAACGTTTGGTTTATGTTTTATAAGCATTTTTAATTTTATTGCTTAAATCGCATTTTCTCGGCGAGCTGAGCACTTTTTCTGAATTGTGCCGCTCCCGTCACTCTGGTTAGGTTGGCATCGAAAAAAACGCTCTCGGGTGCTTTAGAGTGCCGAGTTTATTACTGCGCATTAAGAAATGACCACCTCCAACGTTTGGTTTATGTTTTATAAGCATTTTTAATTTTATTGCTTAAATCGCATTTTCTCGGCGAGCTGAGCACTTTTTCTGAATTGTGCCGCTCCCGTCACTCTGGTTAGGTTGGCATCGAAAAAAACGCTCTCGGGTGCTTTAGAGTGCCGAGTTTATTACTGCGCATTAAGAAATGACCACCTCCAACGTTTGGTTTATGTTTTATAAGCATTTTTAATTTTATTGCTTAAATCGCATTTTCTCGGCGAGCTGAGCACTTTTTCTGAATTGTGCCGCTCCCGTCACTCTGGTTAGGTTGGCATCGAAAAAAACGCTATCGGGTGCTTTAGAGTGCCGAGTTATTCACTGCGCATGAAGAAATGACCACCTCCAACGTTTGGTTTATGTTTAATAAGCATTTTTAATTTTATTGCTTAAATCGCATTTTCTCGGCGAGCTGAGCACTTTTTCTGAATTGTGCCGCTCCCGTCACTCTGGTTAGGTTGGCATCGAAAAAAACGCTCTCGGGTGCTTTAGAGTGCCGAGTTTATTACTGCGCATTAAGAAATGACCACCTCCAACGTTTGGTTTATGTTTTATAAGCATTTTTAATTTTATTGCTTAAATCGCATTTTCTCGGCGAGCTGAGCACTTTTTCTGAATTGTGCCGCTCCCGTCACTCTGGTTAGGTTGGCATCGAAAAAAACGCTCTCGGGTGCTTTAGAGTGCCGAGTTTATTACTGCGCATTAAGAAATGACCACCTCCAACGTTTGGTTTATGTTTTATAAGCATTTTTAATTTTATTGCTTAAATCGCATTTTCTCGGCGAGCTGAGCGCTTTTTCTGAATTGTGCCGCTCCCGTCACTCTGGTTAGGTTGGCATCGAAAAAAACGCTCTCGGGTGCTTTAGAGTGCCGAGTTATTCACTGCGCATGAAGAAATGACCACCTCCAACGTTTGGTTTATGTTTAATAAGCATTTTTAATTTTATTGCTTAAATCGCATTTTCTCGGCGAGCTGAGCACTTTTTCTGAATTGTGCCGCTCCCGTCACTCTGGTTAGGTTGGAATCGAAAAAAACGCTCTCGGGTGCTTTAGAGTGCCGAGTTTATTACTGCGCATTAAGAAATGACCACCTCCAACGTTTGGTTTATGTTTTATAAGCATTTTTAATTTTATTGCTTAAATCGCATTTTCTCGGCGAGCTGAGCGCTTTTTCTGAATTGTGCCGCTCCCGTCACTCTGGTTAGGTTGGCATCGAAAAAAACGCTTTCTGGTGCTTTAGAGTGCCGAGTTATTCACTGCGCATGAAGAAATGACCAGCTCCAACGTTTGGTTTATGTTTAATAAGCATTTTTAATTTTATTGCTTAAATCGCATTTTCTCGGCGAGCTGAGCACTTTTTCTGAATTGTGCCACTCCCGTCACTCTGGTTAGGTTGGCATCGAAAAAAACGCTCTCGGGTGCTTTAGAGTGCCGAGTTTATTACTGCGCATTAAGAAATGACCACCTCCAACGTTTGGTTTATGTTTTATAAGCATTTTTAATTTTATTGCTTAAATCGCATTTTCTCGGCGAGCTGAGCACTTTTTCTGAATTGTGCCGCTCCCGTCACTCTGGTTAGGTTGGCATCGAAAAAAACGCTCTCGGGTGCTTTAGAGTGCCGAGTTTATCACTGCGCATGAAGAAATGACCACCTCCAACGTTTGGTTTATGTTTAATAAGCATTTTTAATTTTATTGCTTAAATCGCATTTTCTCGGCGAGCTGAGCACTTTTTCTGAATTGTGCCGCTCCCGTCACTCTGGTTAGGTTGGCAACGAAAAAAACGCTCTCGGGTGCTTTAGAGTGCCGACTTTATCACTGCGCGTGAAGAAATGACCACCTCCAACGTTTGGTTTATGTTTTATAAGCATTTTTAATTTTATTGCTTAAATCGCATTTTCTCGGCGAGCTGAGCACTTTTTCTGAATTGTGCCGCTCCCGTCACTCTGGTTAGGTTGGCATCGAAAAAAACGCTCACGGGTGCTTTAGAGTGCCGAGTTTATTACTGCGCATTAAGAAATGACCACCTCCAACGTTTGGTTTATGTTTTATAAGCATTTTTAATTTTATTGCTTAAATCGCATTTTCTCGGCGAGCTGAGCACTTTTTCTGAATTGTGCCGCTCCCGTCACTCTGGTTAGGTTGGCATCGAAAAAAACGCTCTCGGGTGCTTTAGAGTGCCGAGTTATTCACTGCGCATGAAGAAATGACCACCTCCAACGTTTGGTTTATGTTTTATAAGCATTTTTAATTTTATTGCTTAAATCGCATTTTCTCGGCGAGCTGAGCACTTTTTCTGAATTGTGCCGCTCCCGTCACTCTGGTTAGGTTTGCATAAAAAAAAACGCTCTCGGGTGCTTTAGAGTGCCGAGTTATTCACTGCGCATGAAGAAATGACCACCTCCAACGTTTGGTTTATGTTTAATAAGCATTTTTAATTTTATTGCTTAAATCGCATTTTCTCGGCGAGCTGAGCGCTTTTTCTGAATTGTGCCGCTCCCGTCACTCTGGTTAGGTTGGCATCGAAAAAAACGCTCTCGGGTGCTTTAGAGTGCCGAGTTTATCACTGCGCATGAAGAAATGACCACCTCCAACGTTTGGTTTATGTTTTATAAGCATTTTTAATTTTATTGCTTAAATCGCATTTTCTCGGCGAGCTGAGCGCTTTTTCTGAATTGTGCCGCTCCCGTAACTCTGGTTAGGTTGGCATCGAAAAAAACGCTCTCGGGTGCTTTAGAGTGCCGAGTTTATCACTGCGCATGAAGAAATGACCACTTCCAACGTTTGGTTTATGTTTTATAAGCATTTTTAATTTTATTGCTTAAATCGCATTTTCTCGGCGAGCTGAGCACTTTTTCTGAATTGTGCCGCTCCCGTCACTTTGGTTAGGTTGGCATCGAAAAAAACGCTCTCGGGTGCTCTAGAGTGCCGAGTTTATTACTGCGCATTAAGAAATGACCACCTCCAACGTTTGGTTTATGTTTTATAAGCATTTTTAATTTTATTGCTTAAATCGCATTTTCTCGGCGAGCTGAGCACTTTTTCTGAATTGTGCCGCTCCCGTCACTCTGGTTAGGTTGGCATCGAAAAAAACGCTCTCGGGTGCTTTAGAGTGCCGAGTTTATTACTGCGCATTAAGAAATGACCACCTCCAACGTTTGGTTTATGTTTTATAAGCATTTTTAATTTTATTGCTTAAATCGCATTTTCTCGGCGAGCTGAGCACTTTTTCTGAATTGTGCCGCTCCCGTCACTCTGGTTAGGTTGGCATCGAAAAAAACGCTCTCGGGTGCTTTAGAGTGCCGAGTTATTCACTGCGCATGAAGAAATGACCACCTCCAACGTTTGGTTTATGTTTTATAAGCATTTTTAATTTTATTGCTTAAATCGCATTTTCTCGGCGAGCTGAGCACTTTTTCTGAATTGTGCCGCTCCCGTCACTCTGGTTAGGTTGGCATCGAAAAAAACGCTCTCGGGTGCTTTAGAGTACCGAGTTTATCACTGCGCATGAAGAAATGACCACCTCCAACGTTTGGTTTATGTTTTATAAGCATTTTTAATTTTATTGCTTAAATCGCATTTTCTCGGCGAGCTGAGCGCTTTTTCTGAATTGTGCCGCTCCCGTCACTCTGGTTAGGTTGGCATCGAAAAAAACGCTCTCGGGTGCTTTAGAGTGCCGAGTTATTCACTGCGCATGAAGAAATGACCACCTCCAATGTTTGGTTTATGTTTAATAAGCATTTTTAATTTTATTGCTTAAATCGCATTTTCTCGGCGAGCTGAGCGCTTTTTCTGAATTGTGCCGCTCCCGTCACTCTGGTTAGGTTGGCATCGAAAAAAACGCTCTCGGGTGCTTTAGAGTGCCGAGTTTATCACTGCGCATGAAGAAATGACCACCTCCAACGTTTGGTTTATGTTTTATAAGCATTTTTAATTTTATTGCTTAAATCGCATTTTCTCGGCGAGCTGAGCGCTTTTTCTGAATTGTGCCGCTCCCGTAACTCTGGTTAGGTTGGCATCGAAAAAAACGCTCTCGGGTGCTTTAGAGTGCCGAGTTTATCACTGCGCATGAAGAAATGACCACTTCCAACGTTTGGTTTATGTTTTATAAGCATTTTTAATTTTATTGCTTAAATCGCATTTTCTCGGCGAGCTGAGCACTTTTTCTGAATTGTGCCGCTCCCGTCACTCTGGTTAGGTTGGCATCGAAAAAAACGCTCTCGGGTGCTCTAGAGTGCCGAGTTTATTACTGCGCATTAAGAAATGACCACCTCCAACGTTTGGTTTATGTTTTATAAGCATTTTTAGTTTTATTGCTTAAATCGCATTTTCTCGGCGAGCTGAGCACTTTTTCTGAATTGTGCCGCTCCCGTCACTCTGGTTAGGTTGGCATCGAAAAAAACGCTCTCGGGTGCTTTAGAGTGCCGAGTTTATTACTGCGCATTAAGAAATGACCACCTCCAACGTTTGGTTTATGTTTTATAAGCATTTTTAATTTTATTGCTTAAATCGCATTTTCTCGGCGAGCTGAGCACTTTTTCTGAATTGTGCCGCTCCCGTCACTCTGGTTAGGTTGGCATCGAAAAAAACGCTCTCGGGTGCTTTAGAGTGCCGAGTTATTCACTGCGCATGAAGAAATGACCACCTCCAACGTTTGGTTTATGTTTTATAAGCATTTTTAATTTTATTGCTTAAATCGCATTTTCTCGGCGAGCTGAGCACTTTTTCTGAATTGTGCCGCTCCCGTCACTCTGGTTAGGTTGGCATCGAAAAAAACGCTCTCGGGTGCTTTAGAGTGCCGAGTTTATCACTGCGCATGAAGAAATGACCACCTCCAACGTTTGGTTTATGTTTTATAAGCATTTTTAATTTTATTGCTTAAATCGCATTTTCTCGGCGAGCTGAGCGCTTTTTCTGAATTGTGCCGCTCCCGTCACTCTGGTTAGGTTGGCATCGAAAAAAACGCTCTCGGGTGCTTTAGAGTGCCGAGTTATTCACTGCGCATGAAGAAATGACCACCTCCAATGTTTGGTTTATGTTTAATAAGCATTTTTAATTTTATTGCTTAAATCGCATTTTCTCGGCGAGCTGAGCGCTTTTTCTGAATTGTGCCGCTCCCGTCACTCTGGTTAGGTTGGCATCGAAAAAAACGCTCTCGGGTGCTTTAGAGTGCCGAGTTATTCACTGCGCATGAAGAAATGACCACCTCCAACGTTTGGTTTATGTTTAATAAGCATTTTTAATTTTATTGCTTAAATCGCATTTTCTCGGCGAGCTGAGCACTTTTTCTGAATTGTGCCGCTCCCGTCACTCTGGTTAGGTTGGCATCGAAAAAAACGCTCTCGGGTGCTTTAGAGTGCCGAGTTTATTACTGCGCATTAGAAATGACCACCTCCAACGTTTGGTTTATGTTTTATAAGCATTTTTAATCTTATTGCTTAAATCGCATTTTCTCGGCGAGCTGAGCGCTTTTTCTGAATTGTGCCGCTCCCGTCACTCTGGTTAGGTTGGCATCGAAAAAAACGCTCTCGGGTGCTTTAGAGTGCCGAGTTTATTACTGCGCATTAAGAAATGACCACCTCCAACGTTTGGTTTATGTTTTATAAGCATTTTTAATTTTATTGCTTAAATCGCATTTTCTCGGCGAGCTGAGCACTTTTTCTGAATTGTGCCGCTCCCGTCACTCTGGTTAGGTTGGCATCGAAAAAAACACTCTCGGGTGCTTTAGAGTGCCGAGTTTATTACTGCGCATTAAGAAATGACCACCTCCAACGTTTGGTTTATGTTTTATAAGCATTTTTAATTTTATTGCTTAAATCGCATTTTCTCGGCGAGCTGAGCACTTTTTCTGAATTGTGCCGCTCCCGTCACTCTGGTTAGGTTGGCATCGAAAAAAACGCTCTCGGGTGCTTTAGAGTGCCGACTTTATTACTGCGCATTAAGAAATGACCACCTCCAACGTTTGGTTTATGTTTTATAAGCATTTTTAATTTTATTGCTTAAATTGCATTTTCTCGGCGAGCTGAGCACTTTTTCTGAATTGTGCCGCTCCCGTCACTCTGGTTAGGTTGGCATCGAAAAAAACGCTCTCGGGTGCTTTAGAGTGCCGAGTTATTCACTGCGCACGAAGAAATGACCACCTCCAACGTTTGGTTTATGTTTTATAAGCATTTTTAATTTTATTGCTTAAATCGCATTTTCTCGGCGAGCTGAGCGCTTTTTCTGAATTGTGCCGCTCCCGTCACTCTGGTTAGGTTGGCATCGAAAAAAACGCTCTCGGGTGCTTTAGAGTGCCGAGTTTATTACTGCGCATTAAGAAATGACCACCTCCAACGTTTGGTTTATGTTTTATAAGCATTTTTAATTTTATTGCTTAAATCGCATTTTCTCGGCGAGCTGAGCACTTTTTCTGAATTGTGCCGCTCCCGTCACTCTGGTTAGGTTGGCATCGAAAAAAACGCTCTCGGGTGCTTTAGAGTGCCGAGTTTATTACTGCGCATTAAGAAATGACCACCTCCAACGTTTGGTTTATGTTTTATAAGCATTTTTAATTGTATTGCTTAAATCGCATTTTCTCGGCGAGCTGAGCACTTTTTCTGAATTGTGCCGCTCCCGTCACTCTGGTTAGGTTGGCATCGAAAAAAACGCTCTCGGGTGCTTTAGAGTGCCGAGTTTATTACTGCGCATTAAGAAATGACCACCTCCAACGTTTGGTTTATGTTTTATAAGCATTTTTAATTTTATTGCTTAAATCGCATTTTCTCGGCGAGCTGAGCACTTTTTCTGAATTGTGCCGCTCCCGTCACTCTGGTTAGGTTGGCATCGAAAAAAACGCTCTCGGGTGCTTTAGAGTGCCGAGTTTATCACTGCGCATGAAGAAATGACCACCTCCAACGTTTGGTTTATGTTTTATAAGCATTTTTAATTTTATTGCTTAAATCGCATTTTCTCGGCGAGCTGAGCGCTTTTTCTGAATTGTGCCGCTCCCGTCACTCTGGTTAGGTTGGCATCGAAAAAAACGCTCTCGGGTGCTTTAGAGTGCCGAGTTATTCACTGCGCATGAAGAAATGACCACCTCCAACGTTTGGTTTATGTTTTATAAGCATTTTTAATTTTATTGCTTAAATCGCATTTTCTCGGCGAGCTGAGCACTTTTTCTGAATTGTGCCGCTCCCGTCACTCTGGTTAGGTTGGCATCGAAAAAAACGCTCTCGGGTGCTCTAGAGTGCCGAGTTTATTACTGCGCATTAAAAAATGACCACCTCCAACGTTTGGTTTATGTTTTATAAGCATTTTTAATTTTATTGCTTAAATCGCATTTTCTCGGCGAGCTGAGCACTTTTTCTGAATTGTGCCGCTCCCGTCACTCTGGTTAGGTTGGCATCGAAAAAAACGCTCTCGGGTGCTTTAGAGTGCCGAGTTATTCACTGCGCATGAAGAAATGACCACCTCCAACGTTTGGTTTATGTTTTATAAGCATTTTTAATTTTATTGCTTAAATCGCATTTTCTCGGCGAGCTGAGCACTTTTTCTGAATTGTGCCGCTCCCGTCACTCTGGTTAGGTTGGCATCGAAAAAAACGCTCTCGGGTGCTTTAGAGTGCCGAGTTTATCACTGCGCATGAAGAAATGACCACCTCCAACGTTTGGTTTATGTTTTATAAGCATTTTTAATTTTATTGCTTAAATCGCATTTTCTCGGCGAGCTGAGCGCTTTTTCTGAATTGTGCCGCTCCCGTCACTCTGGTTAGGTTGGCATCGAAAAAAACGCTCTCGATTGCTTTAGAGTGCCGAGTTATTCACTGCGCATGAAGAAATGACCACCTCCAACGTTTGGTTTATGTTTAATAAGCATTTTTAATTTTATTGCTTAAATCGCATTTTCTCGGCGAGCTGAGCACTTTTTCTGAATTGTGCCGCTCCCGTCACTCTGGTTAGGTTGGCATCGAAAAAAACGCTATCGGGTGCTTTAGAGTGCCGAGTTATTCACTGCGCATGAAGAAATGACCACCTCCAACGTTTGGTTTATGTTTAATAAGCATTTTTAATTTTATTGCTTAAATCGCATTTTCTCGGCGAGCTGAGCACTTTTTCTGAATTGTGCCGCTCCCGTCACTCTGGTTAGGTTGGCATCGAAAAAAACGCTCTCGGGTGCTTTAGAGTGCCGAGTTTATTACTGCGCATTAAGAAATGACCACCTCCAACGTTTGGTTTATGTTTTATAAGCATTTTTAATTTTATTGCTTAAATCGCATTTTCTCGGCGAGCTGAGCGCTTTTTCTGAATTGTGCCGCTCCCGTCACTCTGGTTAGGTTGGCATCGAAAAAAACGCTCTCGGGTGCTTTAGAGTGCCGAGTTTATTACTGCGCATTAAGAAATGACCACCTCCAACGTTTGGTTTATGTTTTATAAGCATTTTTAATTTTATTGCTTAAATCGCATTTTCTCGGCGAGCTGAGCACTTTTTCTGAATTGTGCCGCTCCCGTCACTCTGGTTAGGTTGGCATCGAAAAAAACGCTATCGGGTGCTTTAGAGTGCCGAGTTATTCACTGCGCATGAAGAAATGACCACCTCCAACGTTTGGTTTATGTTTAATAAGCATTTTTAATTTTATTGCTTAAATCGCATTTTCTCGGCGAGCTGAGCACTTTTTCTGAATTGTGCCGCTCCCGTCACTCTGGTTAGGTTGGCATCGAAAAAAACGCTCTCGGGTGCTTTAGAGTGCCGAGTTTATTACTGCGCATTAAGAAATGACCACCTCCAACGTTTGGTTTATGTTTTATAAGCATTTTTAATTTTATTGCTTAAATCGCATTTTCTCGGCGAGCTGAGCGCTTTTTCTGAATTGTGCCGCTCCCGTCACTCTGGTTAGGTTGGCATCGAAAAAAACGCTCTCGGGTGCTTTAGAGTGCCGAGTTATTCACTGCGCATGAAGAAATGACCACCTCCAACGTTTGGTTTATGTTTAATAAGCATTTTTAATTTTATTGCTTAAATCGCATTTTCTCGGCGAGCTGAGCACTTTTTCTGAATTGTGCCGCTCCCGTCACTCTGGTTAGGTTGGCATCGAAAAAAACGCTCTCGGGTGCTTTAGAGTGCCGAGTTTATTACTGCGCATTAAGAAATGACCACCTCCAACGTTTGGTTTATGTTTTATAAGCATTTTTAATTTTATTGCTTAAATCGCATTTTCTCGGCGAGCTGAGCACTTTTTCTGAATTGTGCCGCTCCCGTCACTCTGGTTAGGTTGGCATCGAAAAAAACGCTATCGGGTGCTTTAGAGTGCCGAGTTATTCACTGCGCATGAAGAAATGACCACCTCCAACGTTTGGTTTATGTTTAATAAGCATTTTTAATTTTATTGCTTAAATCGCATTTTCTCGGCGAGCTGAGCACTTTTTCTGAATTGTGCCGCTCCCGTCACTCTGGTTAGGTTGGCATCGAAAAAAACGCTCTCGGGTGCTTTAGAGTGCCGAGTTTATTACTGCGCATTAAGAAATGACCACCTCCAACGTTTGGTTTATGTTTTATAAGCATTTTTAATTTTATTGCTTAAATCGCATTTTCTCGGCGAGCTGAGCACTTTTTCTGAATTGTGCCGCTCCCGTCACTCTGGTTAGGTTGGCATCGAAAAAAACGCTCTCGGGTGCTTTAGAGTGCCGAGTTTATCACTGCGCATGAAGAAATGACCACCTCCAACGTTTGGTTTATGTTTAATAAGCATTTTTAATTTTATTGCTTAAATCGCATTTTCTCGGCGAGCTGAGCACTTTTTCTGAATTGTGCCGCTCCCGTCACTCTGGTTAGGTTGGCATCGAAAAAAACGCTCTCGAGTGCTTTAGAGTGCCGACTTTATCACTGCGCATGAAGAAATGACCACCTCCAACGTTTGGTTTATGTTTAATAAGCATTTTTAATTTTATTGCTTAAATCGCATTTTCTCGGCGAGCTGAGCACTTTTTCTGAATTGTGCCGCGCCCGTCACTCTGGTTAGGTTGGCATCGAAAAAAACGCTCACGGGTGCTTTAGAGTGCCGAGTTTATTACTGCGCATTAAGAAATGACCACCTCCAACGTTTGGTTTATGTTTTATAAGCATTTTTAATTTTATTGCTTAAATCGCATTTTCTCGGCGAGCTGAGCACTTTTTCTGAATTGTGCCGCTCCCGTCACTCTGGTTAGGTTGGCATCGAAAAAAACGCTCTCGGGTGCTTTAGAGTGCCGAGTTATTCACTGCGCATGAAGAAATGACCACCTCCAACGTTTGGTTTATGTTTTATAAGCATTTTTAATTTTATTGCTTAAATCGCATTTTCTCGGCGAGCTGAGCACTTTTTCTGAATTGTGCCGCTCCCGTCACTCTGGTTAGGTTGGCATCGAAAAAAACGCTCTCGGGTGCTTTAGAGTGCCGAGTTTATCACTGCGCATGAAGAAATGACCACCTCCAACGTTTGGTTTATGTTTTATAAGCATTTTTAATTTTATTGCTTAAATCGCATTTTCTCGGCGAGCTGAGCGCTTTTTCTGAATTGTGCCGCTCCCGTCACTCTGGTTAGGTTGGCATCGAAAAAAACGCTCTCGGGTGCTTTAGAGTGCCGAGTTATTCACTGCGCATGAAGAAATTACCACCTCCAACGTTTGGTTTGTTTTATAAGCATTTTTAATTTTATTGCTTAAATTGCATTTTCTCGGCGAGCTGAGCACTTTTTCTGAATTGTGCCGCTCCCGTCACTCTGGTTAGGTTGGCATCGAAAAAAACACTCTCGGGTGCTCTAGAGTGCCGAGTTTATTACTGCGCATTAAAAAATGACCACCTCCAACGTTTGGTTTATGTTTTATAAGCATTTTTAATTTTATTGCTTAAATCGCATTTTCTCGGCGAGCTGAGCACTTTTTCTGAATTGTGCCGCTCCCGTCACTCTGGTTAGGTTGGCATCGAAAAAAACGCTCTCGGGTGCTTTAGAGTGCCGAGTTATTCACTGCGCATGAAGAAATGACCACCTCCAACGTTTGGTTTATGTTTTATAAGCATTTTTAATTTTATTGCTTAAATCGCATTTTCTCGGCGAGCTGAGCACTTTTTCTGAATTGTGCCGCTCCCGTCACTCTGGTTAGGTTGGCATCGAAAAAAACGCTCTCGGGTGCTTTAGAGTGCCGAGTTTATCACTGCGCATGAAGAAATGACCACCTCCAACGTTTGGTTTATGTTTTATAAGCATTTTTAATTTTATTGCTTAAATCGCATTTTCTCGGCGAGCTGAGCGCTTTTTCTGAATTGTGCCGCTCCCGTCACTCTGGTTAGGTTGGCATCGAAAAAAACGCTCTCGGGTGCTTTAGAGTGCCGAGTTATTCACTGCGCATGAAGAAATGACCACCTCCAACGTTTGGTTTATGTTTAATAAGCATTTTTAATTTTATTGCTTAAATCGCATTTTCTCGGCGAGCTGAGCGCTTTTTCTGAATTGTGCCGCTCCCGTCACTCTGGTTAGGTTGGCATCGAAAAAAACGCTCTCGGGTGCTTTAGAGTGCCGAGTTATTCACTGCGCATGAAGAAATGACCACCTCCAACGTTTGGTTTATGTTTAATAAGCATTTTTAATTTTATTGCTTAAATCGCATTTTCTCGGCGAGCTGAGCACTTTTTCTGAATTGTGCCGCTCCCGTCACTCTGGTTAGGTTGGCATCGAAAAAAACGCTCTCGGGTGCTTTAGAGTGCCGAGTTTATTACTGCGCATTAAGAAATGACCACCTCCAACGTTTGGTTTATGTTTTATAAGCATTTTTAATTTTATTGCTTAAATCGCATTTTCTCGGCGAGCTGAGCACTTTTTCTGAATTGTGCCGCTCCCGTCACTCTGGTTAGGTTGGCATCGAAAAAAACGCTCTCGGGTGCTTTAGAGTGCCGAGTTTATTACTGCGCATTAAGAAATGACCACCTCCAACGTTTGGTTTATGTTTTATAAGCATTTTTAATTTTATTGCTTAAATCGCATTTTCTCGGCGAGCTGAGCACTTTTTCTGAATTGTGCCGCTCCCGTCACTCTGGTTAGGTTGGCATCGAAAAAAACGCTATCGGGTGCTTTAGAGTGCCGAGTTATTCACTGCGCATGAAGAAATGACCACCTCCAACGTTTGGTTTATGTTTAATAAGCATTTTTAATTTTATTGCTTAAATCGCATTTTCTCGGCGAGCTGAGCACTTTTTCTGAATTGTGCCGCTCCCGTCACTCTGGTTAGGTTGGCATCGAAAAAAACGCTCTCGGGTGCTTTAGAGTGCCGAGTTTATTACTGCGCATTAAGAAATGACCACCTCCAACGTTTGGTTTATGTTTTATAAGCATTTTTAATTTTATTGCTTAAATCGCATTTTCTCGGCGAGCTGAGCACTTTTTCTGAATTGTGCCGCTCCCGTCACTCTGGTTAGGTTGGCATCGAAAAAAACGCTCTCGGGTGCTTTAGAGTGCCGAGTTTATCACTGCGCATGAAGAAATGACCACCTCCAACGTTTGGTTTATGTTTAATAAGCATTTTTAATTTTATTGCTTAAATCGCATTTTCTCGGCGAGCTGAGCACTTTTTCTGAATTGTGCCGCTCCCGTCACTCTGGTTAGGTTGGCATCGAAAAAAACGCTCTCGAGTGCTTTAGAGTGCCGACTTTATCACTGCCCATGAAGAAATGACCACCTCCAACGTTTTGTTTATGTTTTATAAGCATTTTTAATTTTATTGCTTAAATCGCATTTTCTCGGCGAGCTGAGCACTTTTTCTGAATTGTGCCGCGCCCGTCACTCTGGTTAGGTTGGCATCGAAAAAAACGCTCACGGGTGCTTTAGAGTGCCGAGTTTATTACTGCGCATTAAGAAATGACCACCTCCAACGTTTGGTTTATGTTTTATAAGCATTTTTAATTTTATTGCTTAAATCGCATTTTCTCGGCGAGCTGAGCACTTTTTCTGAATTGTGCCGCTCCCGTCACTCTGGTTAGGTTGGCATCGAAAAAAACGCTCTCGGGTGCTTTAGAGTGCCGAGTTATTCACTGCGCATGAAGAAATGACCACCTCCAACGTTTGGTTTATGTTTTATAAGCATTTTTAATTTTATTGCTTAAATCGCATTTTCTCGGCGAGCTGAGCACTTTTTCTGAATTGTGCCGCTCCCGTCACTCTGGTTAGGTTGGCATCGAAAAAAACGCTCTCGGGTGCTTTAGAGTGCCGAGTTTATCACTGCGCATGAAGAAATGACCACCTCCAACGTTTGGTTTATGTTTTATAAGCATTTTTAATTTTAGTGCTTAAATCGCATTTTCTCGGCGAGCTGAGCGCTTTTTCTGAATTGTGCCGCTCCCGTCACTCTGGTTAGGTTGGCATCGAAAAAAACGCTCTCGGGTGCTTTAGAGTGCCGAGTTATTCACTGCGCATGAAGAAATGACCACCTCCAACGTTTGGTTTATGTTTAATAAGCATTTTTAATTTTATTGCTTAAATCGCATTTTCTCGGCGAGCTGAGCACTTTTTCTGAATTGTGCCGCTCCCGTCACTCTGGTTAGGTTGGCATCGAAAAAAACGCTCTCGGGTGCTTTAGAGTGCCGAGTTTATTACTGCGCATTAAGAAATGACCACCTCCAACGTTTGGTTTATGTTTTATAAGCATTTTTAATTTTATTGCTTAAATCGCATTTTCTCGGCGAGCTGAGCGCTTTTTCTGAATTGTGCCGCTCCCGTCACTCTGGTTAGGTTGGCATCGAAAAAAACGCTCTCGGGTGCTTTAGAGTGCCGAGTTATTCACTGCGCATGAAGAAATGACCACCTCCAACGTTTGGTTTATGTTTAATAAGCATTTTTAATTTTATTGCTTAAATCGCATTTTCTCGGCGAGCTGAGCACTTTTTCTGAATTGTGCCGCTCCCGTCACTCTGGTTAGGTTGGCATCGAAAAAAACGCTCTCGGGTGCTTTAGAGTGCCGAGTTTATTACTGCGCATTAAGAAATGACCACCTCCAACGTTTGGTTTATGTTTTATAAGCATTTTTAATTTTATTGCTTAAATCGCATTTTCTCGGCGAGCTGAGCACTTTTTCTGAATTGTGCCGCTCCCGTCACTCTGGTTAGGTTGGCATCGAAAAAAACGCTCTCGGGTGCTTTAGAGTGCCGAGTTTATCACTGCGCATGAAGAAATGACCACCTCCAACGTTTGGTTTATGTTTAATAAGCATTTTTAATTTTATTGCTTAAATCGCATTTTCTCGGCGAGCTGAGCACTTTTTCTGAATTGTGCCGCTCCCGTCACTCTGGTTAGGTTGGCATCGAAAAAAACGCTCTCGAGTGCTTTAGAGTGCCGACTTTATCACTGCGCATGAAAAAATGACCACCTCCAACGTTTTGTTTATGTTTTATAAGCATTTTTAATTTTATTGCTTAAATCGCATTTTCTCGGCGAGCTGAGCACTTTTTCTGAATTGTGCCGCGCCCGTCACTCTGGTTAGGTTGGCATCGAAAAAAACGCTCACGGGTGCTTTAGAGTGCCGAGTTTATTACTGCGCATTAAGAAATGACCACCTCCAACGTTTGGTTTATGTTTTATAAGCATTTTTAATTTTATTGCTTAAATCGCATTTTCTCGGCGAGCTGAGCACTTTTTCTGAATTGTGCCGCTCCCGTCACTCTGGTTAGGTTGGCATCGAAAAAAACGCTCTCGGGTGCTTTAGAGTGCCGAGTTATTCACTGCGCATGAAGAAATGACCACCTCCAACGTTTGGTTTATGTTTTATAAGCATTTTTAATTTTATTGCTTAAATCGCATTTTCTCGGCGAGCTGAGCACTTTTTCTGAATTGTGCCGCTCCCGTCACTCTGGTTAGGTTGGCATCGAAAAAAACGCTCTCGGGTGCTTTAGAGTGCCGAGTTTATCACTGCGCATGAAGAAATGACCACCTCCAACGTTTGGTTTATGTTTTATAAGCATTTTTAATTTTATTGCTTAAATCGCATTTTCTCGGCGAGCTGAGCGCTTTTTCTGAATTGTGCCGCTCCCGTCACTCTGGTTAGGTTGGCATCGAAAAAAACGCTCTCGGGTGCTTTAGAGTGCCGAGTTATTCACTGCGCATGAAGAAATGACCACCTCCAACGTTTGGTTTATGTTTTATAAGCATTTTTAATTTTATTGCTTAAATCGCATTTTCTCGGCGAGCTGAGCACTTTTTCTGAATTGTGCCGCTCCCGTCACTCTGGTTAGGTTGGCATCGAAAAAAACGCTCTCGGGTGCTCTAGAGTGCCGAGTTTATTACTGCGCATTAAAAAATGACCACCTCCAACGTTTGGTTTATGTTTTATAAGCATTTTTAATTTTATTGCTTAAATCGCATTTTCTCGGCGAGCTGAGCACTTTTTCTGAATTGTGCCGCTCCCGTCACTCTGGTTAGGTTGGCATCGAAAAAAACGCTCTCGGGTGCTTTAGAGTGCCGAGTTATTCACTGCGCATGAAGAAATGACCACCTCCAACGTTTGGTTTATGTTTTATAAGCATTTTTAATTTTATTGCTTAAATCGCATTTTCTCGGCGAGCTGAGCACTTTTTCTGAATTGTGCCGCTCCCGTCACTCTGGTTAGGTTGGCATCGAAAAAAACGCTCTCGGGTGCTTTAGAGTGCCGAGTTATTCACTGCGCATGAAGAAATGACCACCTCCAACGTTTGGTTTATGTTTAATAAGCATTTTTAATTTTATTGCTTAAATCGCATTTTCTCGGCGAGCTGAGCGCTTTTTCTGAATTGTGCCGCTCCCGTCACTCTGGTTAGGTTGGCATCGAAAAAAACGCTCTCGGGTGCTTTAGAGTGCCGAGTTATTCACTGCGCATGAAGAAATGACCACCTCCAACGTTTGGTTTATGTTTAATAAGCATTTTTAATTTTATTGCTTAAATCGCATTTTCTCGGCGAGCTGAGCACTTTTTCTGAATTGTGCCGCTCCCGTCACTCTGGTTAGGTTGGCATCGAAAAAAACGCTCTCGGGTGCTTTAGAGTGCCGAGTTTATTACTGCGCATTAAGAAATGACCACCTCCAACGTTTGGTTTATGTTTTATAAGCATTTTTAATTTTATTGCTTAAATCGCATTTTCTCGGCGAGCTGAGCACTTTTTCTGAATTGTGCCGCTCCCGTCACTCTGGTTAGGTTGGCATCGAAAAAAACGCTCTCGGGTGCTTTAGAGTGCCGAGTTATTCACTGCGCATGAAGAAATGACCACCTCCAACGTTTGGTTTATGTTTTATAAGCATTTTTAATTTTATTGCTTAAATCGCATTTTCTCGGCGAGCTGAGCACTTTTTCTGAATTGTGCCGCTCCCGTCACTCTGGTTAGGTTGGCATCGAAAAAAACGCTCTCGGGTGCTTTAGAGTGCCGAGTTTATCACTGCGCATGAAGAAATGACCACCTCCAACGTTTGGTTTATGTTTTATAAGCATTTTTAATTTTATTGCTTAAATCGCATTTTCTCGGCGAGCTGAGCGCTTTTTCTGAATTGTGCCGCTCCCGTCACTCTGGTTAGATTGGCATCGAAAAAAACGCTCTCGGGTGCTTTAGAGTGCCGAGTTATTCACTGCGCATGAAGAAATGACCACCTCCAATGTTTGGTTTATGTTTAATAAGCATTTTTAATTTTATTGCTTAAATCGCATTTTCTCGGCGAGCTGAGCGCTTTTTCTGAATTGTGCCGCTCCCGTCACTCTGGTTAGGTTGGCATCGAAAAAAACGCTCTCGGGTGCTTTAGAGTGCTGAGTTATTCACTGCGCATGAAGAAATGACCACCTCCAACGTTTGGTTTATGTTTAATAAGAATTTTTAATTTTATTGCTTAAATCGCATTTTCTCGGCGAGCTGAGCACTTTTTCTGAATTGTGCCGCTCCCGTCACTCTGGTTAGGTTGGCATCGAAAAAAACGCTCTCGGGTGCTTTAGAGTGCCGAGTTTATTACTGCGCATTAGGAAATGACCACCTCCAACGTTTGGTTTATGTTTTATAAGCATTTTTAATTTTATTGCTTAAATCGCATTTTCTCGGCGAGCTGAGCGCTTTTTCTGAATTGTGCCGCTCCCGTCACTCTGGTTAGGTTGGCATGGAAAAAAACGCTCTCGGGTGCTTTAGAGTGCCGAGTTTATTACTGCGCATTAAGAAATGACCACCTCCAACGTTTGGTTTATGTTTTATAAGCATTTTTAATTTTATTGCTTAAATCGCATTTTCTCGGCGAGCTGAGCACTTTTTCTGAATTGTGCCGCTCCCGTCACTCTGGTTAGGTTGGCATCGAAAAAAACACTCTCGGGTGCTTTAGAGTGCCGAGTTTATTACTGCGCATTAAGAAATGACCACCTCCAACGTTTGGTTTATGTTTTATAAGCATTTTTAATTTTATTGCTTAAATCGCATTTTCTCGGCGAGCTGAGCACTTTTTCTGAATTGTGCCGCTCCCGTCACTCTGGTTAGGTTGGCATCGAAAAAAACGCTCTCGGGTGCTTTAGAGTGCCGAGTTTATTACTGCGCATTAGGAAATGACCACCTCCAACGTTTGGTTTATGTTTTATAAGCATTTTTAATTTTATTGCTTAAATCGCATTTTCTCGGCGAGCTAAGCACTTTTTCTGAATTGTGCCGCTCCCGTCACTCTGGTTAGGTTGGCATCGAAAAAAACGCTATCGGGTGCTTTAGAGTGCCGAGTTATTCACTGCGCATGAAGAAATGACCACCTCCAACGTTTGGTTTATGTTTAATAAGCATTTTTAATTTTATTGCTTAAATCGCATTTTCTCGGCGAGCTGAGCACTTTTTCTGAATTGTGCCGCTCCCGTCACTCTGGTTAGGTTGGCATCGAAAAAAACGCTCTCGGGTGCTTTAGAGTGCCGAGTTTATTACTGCGCATTAAGAAATGACCACCTCCAACGTTTGGTTTATGTTTTATAAGCATTTTTAATTTTATTGCTTAAATCGCATTTTCTCGGCGAGCTGAGCGCTTTTTCTGAATTGTGCCGCTCCCGTCACTCTGGTTAGGTTGGCATCAAAAAAAAACGCTCTCGGGTGCTTTAGAGTGCCGAGTTATTCACTGCGCATGAAGAAATGACCACCTCCAACGTTTGGTTTATGTTTAATAAGCATTTTTAATTTTATTGCTTAAATCGCATTTTCTCGGCGAGCTGAGCACTTTTTCTGAATTGTGCCGCTCCCGTCACTCTGGTTAGGTTGGCATCGAAAAAAACGCTCTCGGGTGCTTTAGAGTGCCGAGTTTATTACTGCGCATTAAGAAATGACCACCTCCAACGTTTGGTTTATGTTTTATAAGCATTTTTAATTTTATTGCTTAAATCGCATTTTCTCGGCGAGCTGAGCACTTTTTCTGAATTGTGCCGCTCCCGTCACTCTGGTTAGGTTGGCATCGAAAAAAACGCTCTCGGGTGCTTTAGAGTGCCGAGTTTATCACTGCGCATGAAGAAATGACCACCTCCAACGTTTGGTTTATGTTTAATAAGCATTTTTAATTTTATTGCTTAAATCGCATTTTCTCGGCGAGCTGAGCACTTTTTCTGAATTGTGCCGCTCCCGTCACTCTGGTTAGGTTGGCATCGAAAAAAACGCTCTCGAGTGCTTTAGAGTGCCGACTTTATCACTGCGCATGAAGAAATGACCACCTCCAACGTTTTGTTTATGTTTTATAAGCATTTTTAATTTTATTGCTTAAATCGCATTTTCTCGGCGAGCTGAGCACTTTTTCTGAATTGTGCCGCGCCCGTCACTCTGGTTAGGTTGGCATCGAAAAAAACGCTCACGGGTGCTTTAGAGTGCCGAGTTTATTACTGCGCATTAAGAAATGACCACCTCCAACGTTTGGTTTATGTTTTATAAGCATTTTTAATTTTATTGCTTAAATCGCATTTTCTCGGCGAGCTGAGCACTTTTTCTGAATTGTGCCGCTCCCGTCACTCTGGTTAGGTTGGCATCGAAAAAAACGCTCTCGGGTGCTTTAGAGTGCCGAGTTATTCACTGCGCATGAAGAAATGACCACCTCCAACGTTTGGTTTATGTTTTATAAGCATTTTTAATTTTATTGCTTAAATCGCATTTTCTCGGCGAGCTGAGCACTTTTTCTGAATTGTGCCGCTCCCGTCACTCTGGTTAGGTTGGCATCGAAAAAAACGCTCTCGGGTGCTTTAGAGTGCCGAGTTTATCACTGCGCATGAAGAAATGACCACCTCCAACGTTTGGTTTATGTTTTATAAGCATTTTTAATTTTATTGCTTAAATCGCATTTTCTCGGCGAGCTGAGCGCTTTTTCTGAATTGTGCCGCTCCCGTCACTCTGGTTAGGTTGGCATCGAAAAAAACGCTCTCGGGTGCTTTAGAGTGCCGAGTTATTCACTGCGCATGAAGAAATGACCACCTCCAACGTTTGGTTTATGTTTTATAAGCATTTTTAATTTTATTGCTTAAATCGCATTTTCTCGGCGAGCTGAGCACTTTTTCTGAATTGTGCCGCTCCCGTCACTCTGGTTAGGTTGGCATCGAAAAAAACGCTCTCGGGTGCTCTAGAGTGCCGAGTTTATTACTGCGCATTAAAAAATGACCACCTCCAACGTTTGGTTTATGTTTTATAAGCATTTTTAATTTTATTGCTTAAATCGCATTTTCTCGGCGAGCTGAGCACTTTTTCTGAATTGTGCCGCTCCCGTCACTCTGGTTAGGTTGGCATCGAAAAAAACGCTCTCGGGTGCTTTAGAGTGCCGAGTTATTCACTGCGCATGAAGAAATGACCACCTCCAACGTTTGGTTTATGTTTTATAAGCATTTTTAATTTTATTGCTTAAATCGCATTTTCTCGGCGAGCTGAGCACTTTTTCTGAATTGTGCCGCTCCCGTCACTCTGGTTAGGTTGGCATCGAAAAAAACGCTCTCGGGTGCTTTAGAGTGCCGAGTTTATCACTGCGCATGAAGAAATGACCACCTCCAACGTTTGGTTTATGTTTTATAAGCATTTTTAATTTTATTGCTTAAATCGCATTTTCTCGGCGAGCTGAGCGCTTTTTCTGAATTGTGCCGCTCCCGTCACTCTGGTTAGGTTGGCATCGAAAAAAACGCTCTCGGGTGCTTTAGAGTGCCGAGTTATTCACTGCGCATGAAGAAATGACCACCTCCAACGTTTGGTTTATGTTTAATAAGCATTTTTAATTTTATTGCTTAAATCGCATTTTCTCGGCGAGCTGAGCGCTTTTTCTGAATTGTGCCGCTCCCGTCACTCTGGTTAGGTTGGCATCGAAAAAAACGCTCTCGGGTGCTTTAGAGTGCCGAGTTATTCACTGCGCATGAAGAAATGACCACCTCCAACGTTTGGTTTATGTTTAATAAGCATTTTTAATTTTATTGCTTAAATCGCATTTTCTCGGCGAGCTGAGCACTTTTTCTGAATTGTGCCGCTCCCGTCACTCTGGTTAGGTTGGCATCGAAAAAAACGCTCTCGGGTGCTTTAGAGTGCCGAGTTTATTACTGCGCATTAAGAAATGACCACCTCCAACGTTTGGTTTATGTTTTATAAGCATTTTTAATTTTATTGCTTAAATCGCATTTTCTCGGCGAGCTGAGCACTTTTTCTGAATTGTGCCGCTCCCGTCACTCTGGTTAGGTTGGCATCGAAAAAAACGCTCTCGGGTGCTTTAGAGTGCCGAGTTATTCACTGCGCATGAAGAAATGACCACCTCCAACGTTTGGTTTATGTTTTATAAGCATTTTTAATTTTATTGCTTAAATCGCATTTTCTCGGCGAGCTGAGCACTTTTTCTGAATTGTGCCGCTCCCGTCACTCTGGTTAGGTTGGCATCGAAAAAAACGCTCTCGGGTGCTTTAGAGTGCCGAGTTTATCACTGCGCATGAAGAAATGACCACCTCCAACGTTTGGTTTATGTTTTATAAGCATTTTTAATTTTATTGCTTAAATCGCATTTTCTCGGCGAGCTGAGCGCTTTTTCTGAATTGTGCCGCTCCCGTCACTCTGGTTAGGTTGGCATCGAAAAAAACGCTCTCGGGTGCTTTAGAGTGCCGAGTTATTCACTGCGCATGAAGAAATGACCACCTCCAATGTTTGGTTTATGTTTAATAAGCATTTTTAATTTTATTGCTTAAATCGCATTTTCTCGGCGAGCTGAGCGCTTTTTCTGAATTGTGCCGCTCCCGTCACTCTGGTTAGGTTGGCATCGAAAAAAACGCTCTCGGGTGCTTTAGAGTGCTGAGTTATTCACTGCGCATGAAGAAATGACCACCTCCAACGTTTGGTTTATGTTTAATAAGAATTTTTAATTTTATTGCTTAAATCGCATTTTCTCGGCGAGCTGAGCACTTTTTCTGAATTGTGCCGCTCCCGTCACTCTGGTTAGGTTGGCATCGAAAAAAACGCTCTCGGGTGCTTTAGAGTGCCGAGTTTATTACTGCGCATTAGGAAATGACCACCTCCAACGTTTGGTTTATGTTTTATAAGCATTTTTAATTTTATTGCTTAAATCGCATTTTCTCGGCGAGCTGAGCGCTTTTTCTGAATTGTGCCGCTCCCGTCACTCTGGTTAGGTTGGCATCGAAAAAAACGCTCTCGGGTGCTTTAGAGTGCCGAGTTTATTACTGCGCATTAAGAAATGACCACCTCCAACGTTTGGTTTATGTTTTATAAGCATTTTTAATTTTATTGCTTAAATCGCATTTTCTCGGCGAGCTGAGCACTTTTTCTGAATTGTGCCGCTCCCGTCACTCTGGTTAGGTTGGCATCGAAAAAAACACTCTCGGGTGCTTTAGAGTGCCGAGTTTATTACTGCGCATTAAGAAATGACCACCTCCAACGTTTGGTTTATGTTTTATAAGCATTTTTAATTTTATTGCTTAAATCGCATTTTCTCGGCGAGCTGAGCACTTTTTCTGAATTGTGCCGCTCCCGTCACTCTGGTTAGGTTGGCATCGAAAAAAACGCTCTCGGGTGCTTTAGAGTGCCGAGTTTATTACTGCGCATTAGGAAATGACCACCTCCAACGTTTGGTTTATGTTTTATAAGCATTTTTAATTTTATTGCTTAAATCGCATTTTCTCGGCGAGCTAAGCACTTTTTCTGAATTGTGCCGCTCCCGTCACTCTGGTTAGGTTGGCATCGAAAAAAACGCTATCGGGTGCTTTAGAGTGCCGAGTTATTCACTGCGCATGAAGAAATGACCACCTCCAACGTTTGGTTTATGTTTAATAAGCATTTTTAATTTTATTGCTTAAATCGCATTTTCTCGGCGAGCTGAGCACTTTTTCTGAATTGTGCCGCTCCCGTCACTCTGGTTAGGTTGGCATCGAAAAAAACGCTCTCGGGTGCTTTAGAGTGCCGAGTTTATTACTGCGCATTAAGAAATGACCACCTCCAACGTTTGGTTTATGTTTTATAAGCATTTTTAATTTTATTGCTTAAATCGCATTTTCTCGGCGAGCTGAGCGCTTTTTCTGAATTGTGCCGCTCCCGTCACTCTGGTTAGGTTGGCATCGAAAAAAACGCTCTCGGGTGCTTTAGAGTGCCGAGTTATTCACTGCGCATGAAGAAATGACCACCTCCAACGTTTGGTTTATGTTTAATAAGCATTTTTAATTTTATTGCTTAAATCGCATTTTCTCGGCGAGCTGAGCACTTTTTCTGAATTGTGCCGCTCCCGTCACTCTGGTTAGGTTGGCATCGAAAAAAACGCTCTCGGGTGCTTTAGAGTGCTGGTTTATGTTTAATAAGCATTTTTAATTTTATTGCTTAAATCGCATTTTCTCGGCGAGCTGAGCACTTTTTCTGAATTGTGCCGCTCCCGTCACTCTGGTTAGGTTGGCATCGAAAAAAACGCTCTCGGGTGCTTTAGAGTGCCGAGTTTATTACTGCGCATTAAGAAATGACCACCTCCAACGTTTGGTTTATGTTTTATAAGCATTTTTAATTTTATTGCTTAAATCGCAATTTCTCGGCGAGCTGAGCACTTTTTCTGAATTGTGCCGCTCCCGTCACTCTGGTTAGGTTGGCATCGAAAAAAACGCTCTCGGGTGCTTTAGAGTGCCGAGTTTATTACTGCGCATTAAGAAATGACCACCTCCAACGTTTGGTTTATGTTTTATAAGCATTTTTAATTTTATTGCTTAAATCGCATTTTCTCGGCGAGCTGAGCGCTTTTTCTGAATTGTGCCGCTCCCGTCACTCTGGTTAGGTTGGCATCGAAAAAAACGCTCTCGGGTGCTTTAGAGTGCCGAGTTATTCACTGCGCATGAAGAAATGACCACCTCCAACGTTTGGTTTATGTTTAATAAGCATTTTTAATTTTATTGCTTAAATCGCATTTTCTCGGCGAGCTGAGCACTTTTTCTGAATTGTGCCGCTCCCGTCACTCTGGTTAGGTTGGCATCGAAAAAAACGCTCTCGGGTGCTTTAGAGTGCCGAGTTTATTACTGCGCATTAAGAAATGACCACCTCCAATATAAGCATTTTTAATTTTATTGCTTAAATCGCATTTTCTCGGCGAGCTGAGAGCTTTTTCTGAATTGTGCCGCTCCCGTCACTCTGGTTAGGTTGGCATCGAAAAAAACGCTCTCGGGTGCTTTAGAGTGCCGAGTTATTCACTGCGCATGAAGAAATGACCACCTCCAACGTTTGGTTTATGTTTAATAAGCATTTTTAATTTTATTGCTTAAATCGCATTTTCTCGGCGAGCTGAGCACTTTTTCTGAATTGTGCCGCTCCCGTCACTCTGGTTAGGTTGGCATCGAAAAAAACGCTCACGGGTGCTTTAGAGTGCCGAGTTTATTACTGCGCATTAAGAAATGACCACCTCCAACGTTTGGTTTATGTTTTATAAGCATTTTTAATTTTATTGCTTAAATCGCATTTTCTCGGCGAGCTGAGCACTTTTTCTGAATTGTGCCGCTCCCGTCACTCTGGTTAGGTTGGCATCGAAAAAAACGCTCTCGGGTGCTTTAGAGTGCCGAGTTTATTACTGCGCATTAAGAAATGACCACCTCCAACGTTTGGTTTATGTTTTATAAGCATTTTTAATTTTATTGCTTAAATCGCATTTTCTCGGCGAGCTGAGCACTTTTTCTGAATTGTGCCGCTCCCGTCACTCTGGTTAGGTTGGCATCGAAAAAAACGCTCTCGGGTGCTTTAGAATGCCGAGTTTATTACTGCGCATTAAGAAATGACCACCTCCAACGTTTGGTTTATGTTTTATAAGCATTTTTAATTTTATTGCTTAAATCGCATTTTCTCGGCGAGCTGAGCACTTTTTCTGAATTGTGCCGCTCCCGTCACTTGGCATCGAAAAAAACGCTCTCGGGTGCTTTAGAGTGCCGAGTTATTCACTGCGCATGAAGAAATGACCACCTCCAACGTTTGGTTTTTGTTTTATAAGCATTTTTAATTTTATTGCTTAAATCGCATTTTCTCGGCGAGCTGAGCGCTTTTTCTGAATTGTGCCGCTCCCGTCACTCTGGTTAGGTTGGCATCGAAAAAAACGCTCTCGGGTGCTTTAGAGTGCCGAGTTTATTACTGCGCATTAAGAAATGACCACCTCCAACGTTTGGTTTATGTTTTATAAGCAATTTTAATTTTATTGCCTAAATCGCATTTTCTCGGCGAGCTGAGCACTTTTTCTGAATTGTGCCGCTCCCGTCACTCTGGTTAGGTTGGCATCGAAAAAAACGCTCTCGGGTGCTTTAGAGTGCCGAGTTTATTACTGCGCATTAAGAAATGACCACCTCCAACGTTTGGTTTATGTTTTATAAGCATTTTTAATTGTATTGCTTAAATCGCATTTTCTCGGCGAGCTGAGCACTTTTTCTGAATTGTGCCGCTCCCGTCACTCTGGTTAGGTTGGCATCGAAAAAAACGCTATCGGGTGCTTTGGAGTGCCGAGTTATTCACTGCGCACGAAGAAATGACCACCTCCAACGTTTGGTTTATGTTTTATAAGCATTTTTAATTTTATTGCTTAAATCGCATTTTCTCGGCGAGCTGAGCGCTTTTTCTGAATTGTGCCGCTCCCGTCACTCTGGTTAGGTTGGCATCGAAAAAAACGCTCTCGGGTGCTTTAGAGTGCCGAGTTTATTACTGCGCATTAAGAAATGACCACCTCCAACGTTTGGTTTATGTTTTATAAGCGTTTTTAATTTTAATGCTTAAATCGCATTTTCTCGGCGAGCTGAGCACTTTTTCTGAATTGTGCCGCGCCCGTCACTCTGGTTAGGTTGGCATCGTAAAAAACGCTCTCGGGTGCTTTAGAGTGCCGAGTTTATTACTGCGCATTAAGAAATGACCACCTCCAACGTTTGGTTTATGTTTTATAAGCATTTTTAATTTTATTGCTTAAATCGCATTTTCTCGGCGAGCTGAGCACTTTTTCTGAATTGTGCCGCTCCCGTCACTCTGGTTAGGTTGGCATCGAAAAAAACGCTATCGGGTGCTTTAGAGTGCCGAGTTATTCACTGCGCATGAAGAAATGACCACCTCCAACGTTTGGTTTATGTTTAATAAGCATTTTTAATTTTATTGCTTAAATCGCATTTTCTCGGCGAGCTGAGAGCTTTTTCTGAATTGTGCCGCTCCCGTCACTCTGGTTAGGTTGGCATCGAAAAAAACGCTCTCGGGTGCTTTAGAGTGCCGAGTTATTCACTGCGCATGAAGAAATGACCACCTCCAACGTTTGGTTTATGTTTAATAAGCATTTTTAATTTTATTGCTTAAATCGCATTTTCTCGGCGAGCTGAGCACTTTTTCTGAATTGTGCCGCTCCCGTCACTCTGGTTAGGTTGGCATCGAAAAAAAACGCTCTCGGGTGCTTTAGAGTGCCGAGTTTATTACTGCGCATTAAGAAATGACCACCTCCAACGTTTGGTTTATGTTTTATAAGCATTTTTAATTTTATTGCTTAAATCGCATTTTCTCGGCGAGCTGAGCACTTTTTCTGAATTGTGCCGCTCCCGTCACTCTGGTTAGGTTGGCATCGAAAAAAACGCTCTCGGGTGCTTTAGAGTGCCGAGTTTATCACTGCGCATGAAGAAATGACCACCTCCAACGTTTGGTTTATGTTTAATAAGCATTTTTAATTTTATTGCTTAAATCGCATTTTCTCGGCGAGCTGAGCACTTTTTCTGAATTGTGCCGCTCCCGTCACTCTGGTTAGGTTGGCATCGAAAAAAACGCTCTCGGGTGCTTTAGAGTGCCGAGTTTATCACTGCGCATGAAGAAATGACCACCTCCAACGTTTGGTTTATGTTTTATAAGCATTTTTAATTTTATTGCTTAAATCGCATTTTCTCGGCGAGCTGAGCGCTTTTTCTGAATTGTGCCGCTCCCGTCACTCTGGTTAGGTTGGCATCGAAAAAAACGCTCTCGGGTGCTTTAGAGTGCCGAGTTTATCACTGCGCATGAAGAAATGACCACCTCCAACGTTTGGTTTATGTTTTATAAGCATTTTTAATTTTATTGCTTAAATCGCATTTTCTCGGCGAGCTGAGCGCTTTTTCTGAATTGTGCCGCTCCCGTAACTCTGGTTAGGTTGGCATCGAAAAAAACGCTCTCGGGTGCTTTAGAGTGCCGAGTTTATCACTGCGCATGAAGAAATGACCACTTCCAACGTTTGGTTTATGTTTTATAAGCATTTTTAATTTTATTGCTTAAATCGCATTTTCTCGGCGAGCTGAGCGCTTTTTCTGAATTGTGCCGCTCCCGTAACTCTGGTTAGGTTGGCATCGAAAAAAACGCTCTCGGGTGCTTTAGAGTGCCGAGTTTATCACTGCGCATGAAGAAATGACCACTTCCAACGTTTGGTTTATGTTTTATAAGCATTTTTAATTTTATTGCTTAAATCGCATTTTCTCGGCGAGCTGAGCACTTTTTCTGAATTGTGCCGCTCCCGTCACTCTGGTTAGGTTGGCATCGAAAAAAACGCTCTCGGGTGCTCTAGAGTGCCGAGTTTATTACTGCGCATTAAGAAATAACCACCTCCAACGTTTGGTTTATGTTTTATAAGCATTTTTAATTTTATTGCTTAAATCGCATTTTCTCCGCGAGCTGAGCACTTTTTCTGAATTGTGCCGCTCCCGTCACTCTGGTTAGGTTGGCATCGAAAAAAACGCTCTCGGGTGCTTTAGAGTGCCGAGTTATTCACTGCGCATGAAGAAATGACCACCTCCAACGTTTGGTTTATGTTTTATAAGCATTTTTAATTTTATTGCTTAAATCGCATTTTCTCGGCGAGCTGAGCACTTTTTCTGAATTGTGCCGCTCCCGTCACTCTGGTTAGGTTGGCATCGTAAAAAACGCTCTCGGGTGCTTTAGAGTGCCGAGTTTATCACTGCGCATGAAGAAATGACCACCTCCAACGTTTGGTTTATGTTTTACAAGCATTTTTAATTTTATTGCTTAAATCGCATTTTCTCGGTGAGCTGAGCGCTTTTTCTGAATTGTGCCGCTCCCGTAACTCTGGTTAGGTTGTTATCGAAAAAAACGCTCTCGGGTGCTTTAGAGTGCCGAGTTTATCACTGCGCATGAAGAAATGACCACCTCCACCGTTTGGTTTATGTTTTATAAGCATTTTTAATTTTATTGCTCAAGTCGCATTTTCTCGGCGAGCTGAGCGCTTTTTCTGAATTGTGCCGCTCCCGTAACTCTGGTTAGGTTGGCATCGAAAAAAACGCTCTCGGGTGCTTTAGAGTGCCGAGTTTATTACTGCGCATTAAGAAATGACCACCTCCAACGTTTGGTTTATGTTTTATAAGCATTTTTAATTTTATTGCTTAAATCGCATTTTCTCGGCGAGCTGAGCACTTTTTCTGAATTGTGCCGCTCCCGTCACTCTGGTTAGGTTGGCATCGAAAAAAACGCTCTCGGGTGCTTTAGAGTGCCGAGTTTATTACTGCGCATTAAGAAATGACCACCTCCAACGTTTGGTTTATGTTTTATAAGCATTTTTAATTTTATTGCTTAAATCGCATTTTCTCGGCGAGCTGAGCACTTTTTCTGAATTGTGCCGCTCCCGTCACTCTGGTTAGGTTGGCATCGAAAAAAACGCTCACGGGAGCTTTAGAGTGCCGAGTTTATTACTGCGCATTAAGAAATGACCACCTCCAACGTTTGGTTTATGTTTTATAAGCATTTTTAATTTTATTGCTTAAATCGCATTTTCTCGGCGAGCTGAGCACTTTTTCTGAATTGTGCCGCTCCCGTCACTCTGGTTAGGTTGGCATCGAAAAAAACGCTCTCGGGTGCTTTAGAGTGCCGAGTTATTCACTGCGCATGGAGAAATGACCACCTCCAACGTTTGGTTTATGTTTTATAAGCATTTTTAATTTTATTGCTTAAATCGCATTTTCTCGGCGAGCTGAGCACTTTTTCTGAATTGTGCCGCTCCCGTCACTCTGGTTAGGTTGGCATCGAAAAAAACGCTCTCGGGTGCTTTAGAGTGCCGAGTTATTCACTGCGCATGAAGAAATGACCACCTCCAACGTTTGGTTTATGTTTTATAAGCATTTTTAATTTTATTGCTTAAATCGCATTTTCTCGGCGAGCTGAGCACTTTTTCTGAATTGTGCCGCTCCCGTCACTCTGGTTAGGTTGGCATCGTAAAAAACGCTCTCGGGTGCTTTAGAGTGCCGAGTTTATCACTGCGCATGAAGAAATGACCACCTCCAACGTTTGGTTTATGTTTTACAAGCATTTTTAATTTTATTGCTTAAATCGCATTTTCTCGGTGAGCTGAGCGCTTTTTCTGAATTGTGCCGCTCCCGTAACTCTGGTTAGGTTGTTATCGAAAAAAACGCTCTCGGGTGCTTTAGAGTGCCGAGTTTATCACTGCGCATGAAGAAATGACCACCTCCACCGTTTGGTTTATGTTTTATAAGCATTTTTAATTTTATTGCTCAAGTCGCATTTTCTCGGCGAGCTGAGCGCTTTTTCTGAATTGTGCCGCTCCCGTAACTCTGGTTAGGTTGGCATCGAAAAAAACGCTCTCGGGTGCTTTAGAGTGCCGAGTTTATTACTGCGCATTAAGAAATGACCACCTCCAACGTTTGGTTTATGTTTTATAAGCATTTTTAATTTTATTGCTTAAATCGCATTTTCTCGGCGAGCTGAGCACTTTTTCTGAATTGTGCCGCTCCCGTCACTCTGGTTAGGTTGGCATCGAAAAAAACGCTCTCGGGTGCTTTAGAGTGCCGAGTTTATTACTGCGCATTAAGAAATGACCACCTCCAACGTTTGGTTTATGTTTTATAAGCATTTTTAATTTTATTGCTTAAATCGCATTTTCTCGGCGAGCTGAGCACTTTTTCTGAATTGTGCCGCTCCCGTCACTCTGGTTAGGTTGGCATCGAAAAAAACGCTCACGGGAGCTTTAGAGTGCCGAGTTTATTACTGCGCATTAAGAAATGACCACCTCCAACGTTTGGTTTATGTTTTATAAGCATTTTTAATTTTATTGCTTAAATCGCATTTTCTCGGCGAGCTGAGCACTTTTTCTGAATTGTGCCGCTCCCGTCACTCTGGTTAGGTTGGCATCGAAAAAAACGCTCTCGGGTGCTTTAGAGTGCCGAGTTATTCACTGCGCATGGAGAAATGACCACCTCCAACGTTTGGTTTATGTTTTATAAGCATTTTTAATTTTATTGCTTAAATCGCATTTTCTCGGCGAGCTGAGCACTTTTTCTGAATTGTGCCGCTCCCGTCACTCTGGTTAGGTTGGCATCGAAAAAAACGCTCTCGGGTGCTTTAGAGTGCCGAGTTTATCACTGCGCATGAAGAAATGACCACCTCCAACGTTTGGTTTATGTTTTATAAGCATTTTTAATTTTATTGCTTAAATCGCATTTTCTCGGCGAGCTGAGCGCTTTTTCTGAATTGTGCCGCTCCCGTCACTCTGGTTAGGTTGGCATCGAAAAAAACGCTCTCGGGTGCTTTAGAGTGCCGAGTTTATCACTGCGCATGAAGAAATGACCACCTCCAACGTTTGGTTTATGTTTTATAAGCATTTTTAATTTTATTGCTTAAATCGCATTTTCTCGGCGAGCTGAGCGCTTTTTCTGAATTGTGCCGCTCCCGTAACTCTGGTTAGGTTGGCATCGAAAAAAACGCTCTCGGGTGCTTTAGAGTGCCGAGTTTATCACTGCGCATGAAGAAATGACCACCTCCAACGTTTGGTTTATGTTTTATAAGCATTTTTAATTTTATTGCTTAAATCGCATTTTCTCGGCGAGCTGAGCGCTTTTTCTGAATTGTGCCGCTCCCGTCACTCTGGTTAGGTTGGCATCGAAAAAAACGCTCTCGGGTGCTTTAGAGTGCCGTGTTATTCACTGCGCATGAAGAAATGACCACCTCCAACGTTTGGTTTATGTTTAATAAGCATTTTTAATTTTATTGCTTAAATCGCATTTTCTCGGCGAGCTGAGCGCTTTTTCTGAATTGTGCTGCTCCCGTCACTCTGGTTAGGTTGGCATCGAAAAAAACGCTCTCGGGTGCTTTAGAGTGCCGAGTTATTCACTGCGCATGAAGAAATGACCACCTCCACCGTTTGGTTTATGTTTAATAAGCATTTTTAATTTTATTGCTTGAATCGCATTTTCTCGGCGAGCTGAGCACTTTTTCTGAATTGTTCCGCTCCCGTCACTCTGGTTAGGTTGGCATCGAAAAAAACGCTCTCGGGTGCTTTAGAGTGCCGAGTTTATTACTGCGCATTAAGAAATGACCACCTCCAACGTTTGGTTTATGTTTTATAAGCATTTTTAATTTTATTGCTTAAATCGCATTTTCTCGGCGAGCTGAGCACTTTTTCTGAATTGTGCCGCTCCCGTCACTCTGGTTAGGTTGGCATCGAAAAAAACGCTCTCGGGTGCTTTAGAGTGCCGAGTTATTCACTGCGCACGAAGAAATGACCACCTCCAACGTTTGGTTTATGTTTTATAAGCATTTTTAATTTTATTGCTTAAATCGCATTTTCTCGGCGAGCTGAGCGCTTTTTCTGAGTTGTGCCGCTCCCGTCACTCTGGTTAGGTTGGCATCGAAAAAAACGCTCTCGGGTGCTTTAGAGTGCCGAGTTTATTACTGCGCATTAAGAAATGACCACCTCCAACGTTTGGTTTATGTTTTATAAGCATTTTTAATTTTATTGCTTAAATCGCATTTTCTCGGCGAGCTGAGCACTTTTTCTGAATTGTGCCGCTCCCGTCACTCTGGTTAGGTTGGCATCGAAAAAAACGCTCTCGGGTGCCTTAGAGTGCCGAGTTTATTACTGCGCATTAAGAAATGACCACCTCCAACGTTTGGTTTATGTTTTATAAGCATTTTTAATTTCATTGCTTAAATCGCATTTTCTCGGCGAGCTGAGCACTTTTTCTGAATTGTGCCGCTCCCGTCACTCTGTTTAGGTTGGCATCGAAAAAAAACGCTATCGGGTGCTTTAGAGTGCCGAGTTATTCACTGCGCATGAAGAAATGACCACCTCCAACGTTTGGTTTATGTTTAATAAGCATTTTTAATTTTATTGCTTAAATCGCATTTTCTCGGCGAGCTGAGCACTTTTTCTGAATTGTGCCGCTCCCGTCACTCTGGTTAGGTTGGCATCGAAAAAAACGCTCTCGGGTGCTTTAGAGTGCCGAGTTTATTACTGCGCATTAAGAAAAGACCACCTCCAACGTTTGGTTTATGTTTTATAAGCATTTTTAATTTTATTGCTTAAATCGCATTTTCTCGGCGAGCTGAGCACTTTTTCTGAATTGTGCCGCTCCCGTCACTCTGGTTAGGTTGGCATCGAAAAAAACGCTCTCGGGTGCTTTAGAGTGCCGAGTTTATTACTGCGCATTAAGAAATGACCACCTCCAACGTTTGGTTTATGTTTTATAAGCATTTTTAATTTTATTGCTTAAATCGCATTTTCTCGGCGAGCTGAGCGCTTTTTCTGAATTGTGCCGCTCCCGTCACTCTGGTTAGGTTGGCATCGAAAAAAAAGCTCTCGGGTGCTTTAGAGTGCCGAGTTATTCACTGCGCATGAAGAAATGACCACCTCCAACGTTCGGTTTATGTTTAATAAGCATTTTTAATTTTATTGCTTAAATCGCATTTTCTCGGCGAGCTGAGCACTTTTTCTGAATTGTGCCGCTCCCGTCACTCTGGTTAGGTTGGCATCGAAAAAAACGCTCTCGGGTGCTTTAGAGTGCCGAGTTTATTACTGCGCATTAAGAAATGACCACCTCCAACGTTTGGTTTATGTTTTATAAGCATTTTTAATTTTATTGCTTAAATCGCATTTTCTCGGCGAGCTGAGCGCTTTTTCTGAATTGTGCCGCTCCCGTAACTCTGGTTAGGTTGGCATCGAAAAAAACGCTCTCGGGTGCTTTAGAGTGCCGAGTTATTCACTGCGCATGAAGAAATGACCACCTCCAACGTTTGGTTTATGTTTAATAAGCATTTTTAATTTTATTGCTTAAATCGCATTTTCTCGGCGAGCTGAGCACTTTTTCTGAATTGTGCCGCTCCCGTCACTCTGGTTAGGTTGGCATCGAAAAAAACGCTCTCGGGTGCTTTAGAGTGCCGAGTTTATTACTGCGCATTAAGAAATGACCACCTCCAACGTTTGGTTTATGTTTTATAAGCATTTTTAATTTTATTGCTTAAATCGCATTTTCTCGGCGAGCTGAGCACTTTTTCTGAATTGTGCCGCTCCCGTCACTCTGGTTAGGTTGGCATCGAAAAAAACGCTCTCGGGTGCTTTAGAGTGCCGAGTTTATCACTGCGCATGAAGAAATGACCACCTCCAACGTTTGGTTTGTGTTTAATAAGCATTTTTAATTTTATTGCTTAAATCGCATTTTCTCGGCGAGCTGAGCACTTTTTCTGAATTGTGCCGCTCCCGTCACTCTGGTTAGGTTGGCATCGAAAAAAACGCTCTCGGGTGCTTTAGAGTGCCGACTTTATCACTGCGCATGAAGAAATGACCACCTCCAACGTTTGGTTTATGTTTAATAAGCATTTTTAATTTTATTGCTTAAATCGCATTTTCTCGGCGAGCTGAGCACTTTTTCTGAATTGTGCCGCTCCCGTCACTTGGCATCGAAAAAAACGCTCTCGGGTGCTTTAGAGTGCCGAGTTATTCACTGCGCATGAAGAAATGACCACCTCCAACGTTTGGTTTATGTTTTATAAGCATTTTTAATTTTATTGCTTAAATCGCATTTTCTCGGCGAGCTGAGCGCTTTTTCTGAATTGTGCCGCTCCCGTCACTCTGGTTAGGTTGGCATCGAAAAAAACGCTCTCGGGTGCTTTAGAGTGCCGAGTTTATTACTGCGCATTAAGAAATGACCACCTCCAACGTTTGGTTTATGTTTTATAAGCATTTTTAATTTTATTGCCTAAATCGCATTTTCTCGGCGAGCTGAGCACTTTTTCTGAATTGTGCCGCTCCCGTCACTCTGGTTAGGTTGGCATCGAAAAAAACGCTCTCGGGTGCTTTAGAGTGCCGAGTTTATTACTGCGCATTAAGAAATGACCACCTCCAACGTTTGGTTTATGTTTTATAAGCATTTTTAATTTTATTGCTTAAATCGCATTTTCTCGGCGAGCTGAGCACTTTTTCTGAATTGTGCCGCTCCCGTCACTCTGGTTAGGTTGGCATCGAAAAAAACGCTCTCGGGTGCTTTAGAGTGCCGAGTTATTCACTGCGCACGAAGAAATGACCACCTCCAACGTTTGGTTTATGTTTTATAAGCATTTTTAATTTTATTGCTTAAATCGCATTTTCTCGGCGAGCTGAGCGCTTTTTCTGAATTGTGCCGCTCCCGTCACTCTGGTTAGGTTGGCATCGAAAAAAACGCTCTCGGGTGCTTTAGAGTGCCGAGTTTATTACTGCGCATTAAGAAATGACCACCTCCAACGTTTGGTTTATGTTTTATAAGCATTTTTAATTTTATTGCCTAAATCGCATTTTCTCGGCGAGCTGAGCACTTTTTCTGAATTGTGCCGCTCCCGTCACTCTGGTTAGGTTGGCATCGAAAAAAACGCTCTCGGGTGCTTTAGAGTGCCGAGTTTATTACTGCGCATTAAGAAATGACCACCTCCAACGTTTGGTTTATGTTTTATAAGCATTTTTAATTTTATTGCTTAAATCGCATTTTCTCGGCGAGCTGAGCACTTTTTCTGAATTGTGCCGCTCCCGTCACTCTGGTTAGGTTGGCATCGAAAAAAACGCTCTCGGGTGCTTTAGAGTGCCGAGTTATTCACTGCGCACGAAGAAATGACCACCTCCAACGTTTGGTTTATGTTTTATAAGCATTTTTAATTTTATTGCTTAAATCGCATTTTCTCGGCGAGCTGAGCGCTTTTTCTGAATTGTGCCGCTCCCGTCACTCTGGTTAGGTTGGCATCGAAAAAAACGCTCTCGGGTGCTTTAGAGTGCCGAGTTTATTACTGCGCATTAAGAAATGACCACCTCCAACGTTTGGTTTATGTTTTATAAGCATTTTTAATTTTATTGCTTAAATCGCATTTTCTCGGCGAGCTGAGCACTTTTTCTGAATTGTGCCGCTCCCGTCACTCTGGTTAGGTTGGCATCGAAAAAAACGCTCTCGGGTGCTTTAGAGTGCCGAGTTTATTACTGCGCATTAAGAAATGACCACCTCCAACGTTTGGTTTATGTTTTATAAGCATTTTTAATTTTATTGCTTAAATCGCATTTTCTCGGCGAGCTGAGCACTTTTTCTGAATTGTGCCGCTCCCGTCACTCTGGTTAGGTTGGCATCGAAAAAAACGCTATCGGGTGCTTTAGAGTGCCGAGTTATTCACTGCGCATGAAGAAATGACCACCTCCAACGTTTGGTTTATGTTTAATAAGCATTTTTAATTTTATTGCTTAAATCGCATTTTCTCGGCGAGCTGAGCACTTTTTCTGAATTGTGCCGCTCCCGTCACTCTGGTTAGGTTGGCATCGAAAAAAACGCTCTCGGGTGCTTTAGAGTGCCGAGTTTATTACTGCGCATTAAGAAATGACCACCTCCAACGTTTGGTTTATGTTTTATAAGCATTTTTAATTTTATTGCTTAAATCGCATTTTCTCGGCGAGCTGAGCACTTTTTCTGAATTGTGCCGCTCCCGTCACTCTGGTTAGGTTGGCATCGAAAAAAACGCTCTCGAGTGCTTTAGAGTGCCGAGTTTATTACTGCGCATTAAGAAATGACCACCTCCAACGTTTGGTTTATGTTTTATAAGCATTTTTAATTTTATTGCTTAAATCGCATTTTCTCGGCGAGCTGAGCGCTTTTTCTGAATTGTGCCGCTCCCGTCACTCTGGTTAGGTTGGCATCGAAAAAAACGCTCTCGGGTGCTTTAGAGTGCCGAGTTATTCACTGCGCATGAAGAAATGACCACCTCCAACGTTTGGTTTATGTTTTATAAGCATTTTTAATTTTATTGCTTAAATCGCATTTTCTCGGCGAGCAGCACTTTTTCTGATTGTGCCGCTCCCAGTCACTCTGGTTAGGTTGGCATCGAAAAAAAACGCTCTCGGGTGCTTTAGAGTGCCGAGTTTATTACTGCGCATTAAGAAATGACCACCTCCAACGTTTGGTTTATGTTTTATAAGCATTTTTAATTTTATTGCTTAATCGCATTTTCTCGGCGAGCTGAGCACTTTTTCTGAATTGTGCCGCTCCCGTCACTCTGGTTAGGTTGGCATCGAAAAAAACGCTCTCGGGTGCTTTAGAGTGCCGAGTTTATTACTGCGCATTAAGAAATGACAACCTCCAACGTTTGGTTTATGTTTTATAAGCATTTTTAATTCTATTGCTTAAATCGCATTTTCTCGGCGAGCTGAGCGCTTTTTCTGAATTGTGCCGCTCCCGTCACTCTGGTTAGGTTGGCATCGAAAAAAAAGCTCTCGGGTGCTTTAGAGTGCCGAGTTATTCACTGCGCATGAAGAAATGACCACCTCCAACGTTCGGTTTTATGTTTAATAAGCATTTTTAATTTTATTGCTTAAATCGCATTTTCTCGGCGAGCTGAGCACTTTTTCTGAATTGTGCCGGCTCCCGTCACTCTGGTTAGGTTGGCATCGAAAAAAACGCTCTCGGGTGCTTTAGAGTGCCGAGTTTATTACTGCGCATTAAGAAATGACCACCTCCAACGTTTGTTTATGTTTTATAAGCATTTTTAATTTTATTGCTTAAATCGCATTTTCTCGGCGAGCTGAGCGCTTTTTCTGAATTGTGCCGCTCCCCGTAACTCTGGTTAGGTTGGCATCGAAAAAAACGCTCTCGGGTGCTTTAGAGTGCCGAGTTATTCACTGCGCATGAAGAAATGACCACCTCCAACGTTTGGTTTATGTTTAATAAGCATTTTTAATTTTATTGCTTAAATCGCATTTCTCGGCGAGCTGAGCACTTTTTCTGAATTGTGCCGCTCCCGTCACTCTGGTTAGGTTGGCATCGAAAAAAACGCTCTCGGGTGCTTTAGAGTGCCGAGTTTATTACTGCGCATTAAGAAATGACCACCTCCAACGTTTGGTTTATGTTTTATAAGCATTTTTAATTTTATTGCTTAAATCGCATTTTCCTCGGCGAGCTGAGCACTTTTTCTGAATTGTGCCGCTCCCGTCACTCTGGTTAGGTTGGCATCGAAAAAAACGCTCTCGGGTGCTTTAGAGTGCCGAGTTTATCACTGCGCATGAAGAAATGACCACCTCCAACGTTTGGTTTATGTTTAATAAGCATTTTTAATTTTATTGCTTAAATCGCATTTTCTCGGCGAGCTGAGCACTTTTTCTGAATTGTGCCGCTCCCGTCACTCTGGTTAGGTTGGCATCGAAAAAAACGCTCTCGGGTGCTTTAGAGTGCCGACTTTATCACTGCGCATGAAGAAATGACCACCTCCAACGTTTGGTTTATGTTTTATAAGCATTTTTAATTTTATTGCTTAAATCGCATTTTCTCGGCGAGCTGAGCACTTTTTCTGAATTGTGCCGCTCCCGTCACTTGGCATCGAAAAAAACGCTCTCGGGTGCTTTAGAGTGCCGAGTTATTCACTGCGCATGAAGAAATGACCACCTCCAACGTTTGGTTTATGTTTTATAAGCATTTTTAATTTTATTGCTTAAATCGCATTTTCTCGGCGAGCTGAGCGCTTTTTCTGAATTGTGCCGCTCCCGTCACTCTGGTTAGGTTGGCATCGAAAAAAACGCTCTCGGGTGCTTTAGAGTGCCGAGTTTATTACTGCGCATTAAGAAATGACCACCTCCAACGTTTGGTTTATGTTTTATAAGCATTTTTAATTTTATTGCCTAAATCGCATTTTCTCGGCGAGCTGAGCACTTTTTCTGAATTGTGCCGCTCCCGTCACTCTGGTTAGGTTGGCATCGAAAAAAACGCTCTCGGGTGCTTTAGAGTGCCGAGTTTATTACTGCGCATTAAGAAATGACCACCTCCAACGTTTGGTTTATGTTTTATAAGCATTTTTAATTTTATTGCTTAAATCGCATTTTCTCGGCGAGCTGAGCACTTTTTCTGAATTGTGCCGCTCCCGTCACTCTGGTTAGGTTGGCATCGAAAAAAACGCTCTCGGGTGCTTTAGAGTGCCGAGTTATTCACTGCGCACGAAGAAATGACCACCTCCAACGTTTGGTTTATGTTTTATAAGCATTTTTAATTTTATTGCTTAAATCGCATTTTCTCGGCGAGCTGAGCGCTTTTTCTGAATTGTGCCGCTCCCGTCACTCTGGTTAGGTTGGCATCGAAAAAAACGCTCTCGGGTGCTTTAGAGTGCCGAGTTTATTACTGCGCATTAAGAAATGACCACCTCCAACGTTTGGTTTATGTTTTATAAGCATTTTTAATTTTATTGCTTAAATCGCATTTTCTCGGCGAGCTGAGCACATTTTCTGAATTGTGCCGCTCCCGTCACTCTGGTTAGGTTGGCATCGAAAAAAACGCTCTCGGGTGCTTTAGAGTGCCGAGTTTATTACTGCGCATTAAGAAATGACCACCTCCAACGTTTGGTTTATGTTTTATAAGCATTTTTAATTTTATTGCTTAAATCGCATTTTCTCGGCGAGCTGAGCACTTTTTCTGAATTGTGCCGCTCCCGTCACTCTGGTTAGGTTGGCATCGAAAAAAACGCTATCGGGTGCTTTAGAGTGCCGAGTTATTCACTGCGCATGAAGAAATGACCACCTCCAACGTTTGGTTTATGTTTAATAAGCATTTTTAATTTTATTGCTTAAATCGCATTTTCTCGGCGAGCTGAGCACTTTTTCTGAATTGTGCCGCTCCCGTCACTCTGGTTAGGTTGGCATCGAAAAAAACGCTCTCGGGTGCTTTAGAGTGCCGAGTTTATTACTGCGCATTAAGAAATGACCACCTCCAACGTTTGGTTTATGTTTTATAAGCATTTTTAATTTTATTGCTTAAATCGCATTTTCTCGGCGAGCTGAGCACTTTTTCTGAATTGTGCCGCTCCCGTCACTCTGGTTAGGTTGGCATCGAAAAAAACGCTCTCGGGTGCTTTAGAGTGCCGAGTTTATTACTGCGCATTAAGAAATGACCACCTCCAACGTTTGGTTTATGTTTTATAAGCATTTTTAATTTTATTGCTTAAATCGCATTTTCTCGGCGAGCTGAGCGCTTTTTCTGAATTGTGCCGCTCCCGTCACTCTGGTTAGGTTGGCATCGAAAAAAACGCTCTCGGGTGCTTTAGAGTGCCGAGTTATTCACTGCGCATGAAGAAATGACCACCTCCAACGTTTGGTTTATGTTTAATAAGCATTTTTAATTTTATTGCTTAAATCGCATTTTCTCGGCGAGCTGAGCACTTTTTCTGAATTGTGCCGCTCCCGTCACTCTGGTTAGGTTGGCATCGAAAAAAACGCTCTCGGGTGCTTTAGAGTGCCGAGTTTATTACTGCGCATTAAGAAATGACCACCTCCAACGTTTGGTTTATGTTTTATAAGCATTTTTAATTTTATTGCTTAAATCGCATTTTCTCGGCGAGCTGAGCGCTTTTTCTGAATTGTGCCGCTCCCGTCACTCTGGTTAGGTTGGCATCGAAAAAAACGCTCTCGGGTGCTTTAGAGTGCCGAGTTTATTACTGCGCATTAAGAAATGACCACCTCCAACGTTTGGTTTATGTTTTATAAGCATTTTTAATTTTATTGCTTAAATCGCATTTTCTCGGCGAGCTGAGCACTTTTTCTGAATTGTGCCGCTCCCGTCACTCTGGTTAGGTTGGCATCGAAAAAAACGCTCTCGGGTGCTTTAGAGTGCCGAGTTTATTACTGCGCATTAAGAAATGACCACCTCCAACGTTTGGTTTATGTTTTATAAGCATTTTTAATTTTATTGCTTAAATCGCATTTTCTCGGCGAGCTGAGCACTTTTTCTGAATTGTGCCGCTCCCGTCACTCTGGTTAGGTTGGCATCGAAAAAAACGCTATCGGGTGCTTTAGAGTGCCGAGTTATTCACTGCGCATGAAGAAATGACCACCTCCAACGTTTGGTTTATGTTTAATAAGCATTTTTAATTTTATTGCTTAAATCGCATTTTCTCGGCGAGCTGAGCACTTTTTCCGAATTGTGCCGCTCCCGTCACTCTGGTTAGGTTGGCATCGAAAAAAACGCTCTCGGGTGCTTTAGAGTGCCGAGTTTATTACTGCGCATTAAGAAATGACCACCTCCAACGTTTGGTTTATGTTTTATAAGCATTTTTAATTTTATTGCTTAAATCGCATTTTCTCGGCGAGCTGAGCACTTTTTCTGAATTGTGCCGCTCCCGTCACTCTGGTTAGGTTGGCATCGAAAAAAACGCTCTCGGGTGCTTTAGAGTGCCGAGTTATTCACTGCGCATGAAGAAATGACCACCTCCAACGTTTGGTTTATGTTTTATAAGCATTTTTAATTTTATTGCTTAAATCGCATTTTCTCGGCGAGCTGAGCGCTTTTTCTGAATTGTGCCGCTCCCGTAACTCTGGTTAGGTTGGCATCGAAAAAAACGCTCTCGGGTGCTTTAGAGTGCCGAGTTTATTACTGCGCATTAAGAAATGACCACCTCCAACGTTTGGTTTATGTTTTATAAGCATTTTTAATTTTATTGCTTAAATCGCATTTTCTCGGCGAGCTGAGCACTTTTTCTGAATTGTGCCACTCCCGTCACTCTGGTTAGGTTGGCATCGAAAAAAACGCTCTCGGGTGCTTTAGAGTGCCGAGTTTATTACTGCGCATTAAGAAATGACCACCTCCAACGTTTAGTTTATGTTTTATAAGCATTTTTAATTTTATTGCTTAAATCGCATTTTCTCGGCGAGCTGAGCACTTTTTCTGAATTGTGCCGCTCCCGTCACTCTGGTTAGGTTGGCATCGAAAAAAACGCTCTCGGGTGCTTTAGAGTGCCGAGTTTATTACTGCGCATTAAGAAATGACCACCTCCAACGTTTGGTTTATGTTTTATAAGCATTTTTAATTTTATTGCTTAAATCGCATTTTCTCGGCGAGCTGAGCACTTTTTCTGAATTGTGCCGCTCCCGTCACTTGGCATCGAAAAAAACGCTCTCGGGTGCTTTAGAGTGCCGAGTTATTCACTGCGCATGAAGAAATGACCACCTCCAACGTTTGGTTTATGTTTTATAAGCATTTTTAATTTTATTGCTTAAATCGCATTTTCTCGGCGAGCTGAGCGCTTTTTCTGAATTGTGCCGCTCCCGTCACTCTGGTTAGGTTGGCATCGAAAAAAACGCTCTCGGGTGCTTTAGAGTGCCGAGTTTATTACTGCGCATTAAGAAATGACCACCTCCAACGTTTGGTTTATGTTTTATAAGCATTTTTAATTTTATTGCCTAAATCGCATTTTCTCGGCGAGCTGAGCACTTTTTCTGAATTGTGCCGCTCCCGTCACTCTGGTTAGGTTGGCATCGAAAAAAACGCTCTCGGGTGCTTTAGAGTGCCGAGTTTATCACTGCGCATGAAGAAATGACCACCTCCAACGTTTGGTTTATGTTTTATAAGCATTTTTAATTTTATTGCTTAAATCGCATTTTCTCGGCGAGCTGAGCACTTTTTCTGAATTGTGCCGCTCCCGTCACTCTGGTTAGGTTGGCATCGAAAAAAACGCTCTCGGGTGCTTTAGAGTGCCGAGTTTATCACTGCGCATGAAGAAATGACCATCTCCAACGTTTGGTTTATGTTTAATAAGCATTTTTAATTTTATTGCTTAAATCGCATTTTCTCGGCGAGCTGAGCACTTTTTCTGAATTGTGCCGCTCCCGTCACTCTGGTTAGGTTGGCATCGAAAAAAACGCTCTCGGGTGCTTTAGAGTGCCGACTTTATCACTGCGCATGAAGAAATGACCACCTCCAACGTTTGGTTTATGTTTTATAAGCATTTTTAATTTTATTGCTTAAATCGCATTTTCTCGGCGAGCTGAGCACTTTTTCTGAATTGTGCCGCTCCCGTCACTCTGGTTAGGTTGGCATCGAAAAAAACGCTCACGGGTGCTTTAGAGTGCCGAGTTTATTACTGCGCATTAAGAAATGACCACCTCCAACGTTTGGTTTATGTTTTATAAGCATTTTTAATTTTATTGCTTAAATCGCATTTTTTCGGCGAGCTGAGCACTTTTTCTGAATTGTGCCGCTCCCGTCACTCTGGTTAGGTTGGCATCGAAAAAAACGCTCTCGGGTGCTTTAGAGTGCCGAGTTATTCACTGCGCATGAAGAAATGACCACCTCCAACGTTTGGTTTATGTTTTATAAGCATTTTTAATTTTATTGCTTAAATCGCATTTTCTCGGCGAGCTGAGCACTTTTTCTGAATTGTGCCGCTCCCGTCACTCTGGTTAGGTTGGCATCGAAAAAAACGCTCTCGGGTGCTTTAGAGTGCCGAGTTTATCACTGCGCATGAAGAAATGACCACCTCCAACGTTTGGTTTATGTTTTATAAGCATTTTTAATTTTATTGCTTAAATCGCATTTTCTCGGCGAGCTGAGCGCTTTTTCTGAATTGTGCCGCTCCCGTCACTCTGGTTAGGTTGGCATCGAAAAAACGCTCTCGGGTGCTTTAGAGTGCCGAGTTTATCACTGCGCATGAAGAAATGACACTCCAACGTTTGGTTTATGTTTTATAAGCATTTTTAATTTTATTGCTTAAATCGCATTTTCTCGGCGAGCTGAGCGCTTTTTCTGAATTGTGCCGCTCCCGTAACTCTGGTTAGGTTGGCATCGAAAAAAACGCTCTCGGGTGCTTTAGAGTGCCGAGTTTATCACTGCGCATGAAGAAATGACCACTTCCAACGTTTGGTTTATGTTTTATAAGCATTTTTAATTTTATTGCTTAAATCGCATTTTCTCGGCGAGCTGAGCACTTTTTCTGAATTGTGCCGCTCCCGTCACTCTGGTTAGGGGCGCATCGAAAAAAACGCTCTCGGGTGCTTTAGAGTGCCGAGTTTATTACTGCGCATTAAGAAATGACCACCTCCAACGTTTGGTTTATGTTTTATAAGCATTTTTAATTTTATTGCTTAAATCGCATTTTCTCGGCGAGCTGAGCACTTTTTCTGAATTGTGCCGCTCCCGTCACTCTGGTTAGGTTGGCATCGAAAAAAACGCTCTCGGGTGCTTTAGAGTGCCGAGTTATTCACTGCGCATGAAGAAATGACCACCTCCAACGTTTGGTTTATGTTTTATAAGCATTTTTAATTTTATTGCTTAAATCGCATTTTCTCGGCGAGCTGAGCGCTTTTTCTGAATTGTGCCGCTCCCGTCACTCTGGTTAGGTTGGCATCGAAAAAAACGCTCTCGGGTGCTTTAGAGTGCTGAGTTATTCACTGCGCATGAAGAAATGACCACCTCCAACGTTTGGTTTATGTTTAATAAGCATTTTTAATTTTATTGCTTAAATCGCATTTTCTCGGCGAGCTGAGCACTTTTTCTGAATTGTGCCGCTCCCGTCACTCTGGTTAGGTTGGCATCGAAAAAAACGCTCTCGGGTGCTTTAGAGTGCCGAGTTTATTACTGCGCATTAAGAAATGACCACCTCCAACGTTTGGTTTATGTTTTATAAGCATTTTTAATTTTATTGCTTAAATCGCATTTTCTCGGCGAGCTGAGCGCTTTTTCTGAATTGTGCCGCTCCCGTCACTCTGGTTAGGTTGGCATCGAAAAAAACGCTCTCGGGTGCTTTAGAGTGCCGAGTTATTCACTGCGCATGAAGAAATGACCACCTCCAACGTTTGGTTTATGTTTAATAAGCATTTTTAATTTTATTGCTTAAATCGCATTTTCTCGGCGAGCTGAGCACTTTTTCTGAATTGTGCCGCTCCCGTCACTCTGGTTAGGTTGGCATCGAAAAAAACGCTCTCGGGTGCTTTAGAGTGCCGAGTTTATTACTGTGCATTAAGAAATGACCACCTCCAACGTTTGGTTTATGTTTTATAAGCATTTTTAATTTTATTGCTTAAATCGCATTTTCTCGGCGAGCTGAGCACTTTTTCTGAATTGTGCCGCTCCCGTCACTCTGGTTAGGTTGGCATCGAAAAAAACGCTCTCGGGTGCTTTAGAGTGCCGAGTTTATCACTGCGCATGAAGAAATGACCACCTCCAACGTTTGGTTTATGTTTAATAAGCATTTTTAATTTTATTGCTTAAATCGCATTTTCTCAGCGAGCTGAGCACTTTTTCTGAATTGTGCCGCTCCCGTCACTGGTTAGGTTGGCATCGAAAAAAACGCTCTCGGGTGCTTTAGAGTGCCGACTTTATCACTGCGCATGAAGAAAAGACCACCTCCAACGTTTGGTTTATGTTTTATAAGCATTTTTAATTTTATTGCTTAAATCGCATTTTCTCGGCGAGCTGAGCACTTTTTCTGAATTGTGCCGCTCCCGTCACTCTGGTTAGGTTGGCATCGAAAAAAACGCTCACGGGTGCTTTAGAGTGCCGAGTTTATTACTGCGCATTAAGAAATGACCACCTCCAACGTTTGGTTTATGTTTTATAAGCATTTTTAATTTTATTGCTTAAATCGCATTTTCTCGGCGAGCTGAGCGCTTTTTCTGAATTGTGCCGCTCCCGTAACTCTGGTTAGGTTGGCATCGAAAAAAACGCTCTCGGGTGCTTTAGAGTGCCGAGTTTATTACTGCGCATTAAGAAATGACCACCTCCAACGTTTGGTTTATGTTTTATAAGCATTTTTAATTTTATTGCTTAAATCGCATTTTCTCGGCGAGCTGAGCACTTTTTCTGAATTGTGCCGCTCCCGTCACTCTGGTTAGGTTGGCATCGAAAAAAACGCTCTCGGGTGCTTTAGAGTGCCGAGTTTATTACTGCGCATTAAGAAATGACCACCTCCAACGTTTGGTTTATGTTTTATAAGCATTTTTAATTTTATTGCTTAAATCGCATTTTCTCGGCGAGCTGAGCACTTTTTCTGAATTGTGCCGCTCCCGTCACTCTGGTTAGGTTGGCATCGAAAAAAACGCTATCGGGTGCTTTAGAGTGCCGAGTTATTCACTGCGCATGAAGAAATGACCACCTCCAACGTTTGGTTTATGTTTAATAAGCATTTTTAATTTTATTGCTTAAATCGCATTTTCTCGGCGAGCTGAGCACTTTTTCTGAATTGTGCCGCTCCCGTCACTCTGGTTAGGTTGGCATCGAAAAAAACGCTCACGGGTGCTTTAGAGTGCCGAGTTTATTACTGCGCATTAAGAAATGACCACCTCCAACGTTTGGTTTATGTTTTATAAGCATTTTTAATTTTATTGCTTAAATCGCATTTTCTCGGCGAGCTGAGCACTTTTTCTGAATTGTGCCGCTCCCGTCACTCTGGTTAGGTTGGCATCGAAAAAAACGCTCTCGGGTGCTTTAGAGTGCCGAGTTATTCACTGCGCATGAAGAAATGACCACCTCCAACGTTTGGTTTATGTTTTATAAGCATTTTTAATTTTATTGCTTAAATCGCATTTTCTCGGCGAGCTGAGCGCTTTTTCTGAATTGTGCCGCTCCCGTAACTCTGGTTAGGTTGGCATCGAAAAAAACGCTCTCGGGTGCTTTAGAGTGCCGAGTTTATTACTGCGCATTAAGAAATGACCACCTCCAACGTTTGGTTTATGTTTTATAAGCATTTTTAATTTTATTGCTTAAATCGCATTTTCTCGGCGAGCTGAGCACTTTTTCTGAATTGTGCCGCTCCCGTCACTCTGGTTAGGTTGGCATCGAAAAAAACGCTCTCGGGTGCTTTAGAGTGCCGAGTTTATTACTGCGCATTAAGAAATGACCACCTCCAACGTTTGGTTTATGTTTTATAAGCATTTTTAATTTTATTGCTTAAATCGCATTTTCTCGGCGAGCTGAGCACTTTTTCTGAATTGTGCCGCTCCCGTCACTCTGGTTAGGTTGGCATCGAAAAAAACGCTATCGGGTGCTTTAGAGTGCCGAGTTATTCACTGCGCATGAAGAAATGACCACCTCCAACGTTTGGTTTATGTTTAATAAGCATTTTTAATTTTATTGCTTAAATCGCATTTTCTCGGCGAGCTGAGCACTTTTTCTGAATTGTGCCGCTCCCGTCACTCTGGTTAGGTTGGCATCGAAAAAAACGCTCTCGGGTGCTTTAGAGTGCCGAGTTTATTACTGCGCATTAAGAAATGACCACCTCCAACGTTTGGTTTATGTTTTATAAGCATTTTTAATTTTATTGCTTAAATCGCATTTTCTCGGCGAGCTGAGCACTTTTTCTGAATTGTGCCGCTCCCGTCACTCTGGTTAGGTTGGCATCGAAAAAAACGCTCTCGGGTGCTTTAGAGTGCCGAGTTTATTACTGCGCATTAAGAAATGACCACCTCCAACGTTTGGTTTATGTTTTATAAGCATTTTTAATTTTATTGCTTAAATCGCATTTTCTCGGCGAGCTGAGCACTTTTTCTGAATTGTGCCGCTCCCGTCACTTGGCATCGAAAAAAACGCTCTGGGTGCTTTAGAGTGCCGAGTTATTCACTGCGCATGAAGAAATGACCACCTCCAACGTTTGGTTTATGTTTTATAAGCATTTTTAATTTTATTGCTTAAATCGCATTTTCTCGGCGAGCTGAGCGCTTTTTCTGAATTGTGCCGCTCCCGTCACTCTGGTTAGGTTGGCATCGAAAAAAACGCTCTCGGGTGCTTTAGAGTGCTGAGTTATTCACTGCGCATGAAGAAATGACCACCTCCAACGTTTGGTTTATGTTTAATAAGCATTTTTAATTTTATTGCTTAAATCGCATTTTCTCGGCGAGCTGAGCACTTTTTCTGAATTGTGCCGCTCCCGTCACTCTGGTTAGGTTGGCATCGAAAAAAACGCTCTCGGGTGCTTTAGAGTGCCGAGTTTATTACTGCGCATTAAGAAATGACCACCTCCAACGTTTGGTTTATGTTTTATAAGCATTTTTAATTTTATTGCTTAAATCGCATTTTCTCGGCGAGCTGAGCGCTTTTTCTGAATTGTGCCGCTCCCGTCACTCTGGTTAGGTTGGCATCGAAAAAAACGCTCTCGGGTGCTTTAGAGTGCCGAGTTATTCACTGCGCATGAAGAAATGACCACCTCCAACGTTTGGTTTATGTTTAATAAGCATTTTTAATTTTATTGCTTAAATCGCATTTTCTCGGCGAGCTGAGCACTTTTTCTGAATTGTGCCGCTCCCGTCACTCTGGTTAGGTTGGCATCGAAAAAAACGCTCTCGGGTGCTTTAGAGTGCCGAGTTTATTACTGCGCATTAAGAAATGACCACCTCCAACGTTTGGTTTATGTTTTATAAGCATTTTTAATTTTATTGCTTAAATCGCATTTTCTCGGCGAGCTGAGCACTTTTTCTGAATTGTGCCGCTCCCGTCACTCTGGTTAGGTTGGCATCGAAAAAAACGCTCTCGGGTGCTTTAGAGTGCCGAGTTTATCACTGCGCATGAAGAAATGACCACCTCCAACGTTTGGTTTATGTTTAATAAGCATTTTTAATTTTATTGCTTAAATCGCATTTTCTCAGCGAGCTGAGCACTTTTTCTGAATTGTGCCGCTCCCGTCACTGGTTAGGTTGGCATCGAAAAAAACGCTCTCGGGTGCTTTAGAGTGCCGACTTTATCACTGCGCATGAAGAAAAGACCACCTCCAACGTTTGGTTTATGTTTTATAAGCATTTTTAATTTTATTGCTTAAATCGCATTTTCTCGGCGAGCTGAGCACTTTTTCTGAATTGTGCCGCTCCCGTCACTCTGGTTAGGTTGGCATCGAAAAAAACGCTCACGGGTGCTTTAGAGTGCCGAGTTTATTACTGCGCATTAAGAAATGACCACCTCCAACGTTTGGTTTATGTTTTATAAGCATTTTTAATTTTATTGCTTAAATCGCATTTTCTCGGCGAGCTGAGCGCTTTTTCTGAATTGTGCCGCTCCCGTAACTCTGGTTAGGTTGGCATCGAAAAAAACGCTCTCGGGTGCTTTAGAGTGCCGAGTTTATTACTGCGCATTAAGAAATGACCACCTCCAACGTTTGGTTTATGTTTTATAAGCATTTTTAATTTTATTGCTTAAATCGCATTTTCTCGGCGAGCTGAGCACTTTTTCTGAATTGTGCCGCTCCCGTCACTCTGGTTAGGTTGGCATCGAAAAAAACGCTCTCGGGTGCTTTAGAGTGCCGAGTTTATTACTGCGCATTAAGAAATGACCACCTCCAACGTTTGGTTTATGTTTTATAAGCATTTTTAATTTTATTGCTTAAATCGCATTTTCTCGGCGAGCTGAGCACTTTTTCTGAATTGTGCCGCTCCCGTCACTCTGGTTAGGTTGGCATCGAAAAAAACGCTATCGGGTGCTTTAGAGTGCCGAGTTATTCACTGCGCATGAAGAAATGACCACCTCCAACGTTTGGTTTATGTTTAATAAGCATTTTTAATTTTATTGCTTAAATCGCATTTTCTCGGCGAGCTGAGCACTTTTTCTGAATTGTGCCGCTCCCGTCACTCTGGTTAGGTTGGCATCGAAAAAAACGCTCACGGGTGCTTTAGAGTGCCGAGTTTATTACTGCGCATTAAGAAATGACCACCTCCAACGTTTGGTTTATGTTTTATAAGCATTTTTAATTTTATTGCTTAAATCGCATTTTCTCGGCGAGCTGAGCACTTTTTCTGAATTGTGCCGCTCCCGTCACTCTGGTTAGGTTGGCATCGAAAAAAACGCTCTCGGGTGCTTTAGAGTGCCGAGTTATTCACTGCGCATGAAGAAATGACCACCTCCAACGTTTGGTTTATGTTTTATAAGCATTTTTAATTTTATTGCTTAAATCGCATTTTCTCGGCGAGCTGAGCGCTTTTTCTGAATTGTGCCGCTCCCGTAACTCTGGTTAGGTTGGCATCGAAAAAAACGCTCTCGGGTGCTTTAGAGTGCCGAGTTTATTACTGCGCATTAAGAAATGACCACCTCCAACGTTTGGTTTATGTTTTATAAGCATTTTTAATTTTATTGCTTAAATCGCATTTTCTCGGCGAGCTGAGCACTTTTTCTGAATTGTGCCGCTCCCGTCACTCTGGTTAGGTTGGCATCGAAAAAAACGCTCTCGGGTGCTTTAGAGTGCCGAGTTTATTACTGCGCATTAAGAAATGACCACCTCCAACGTTTGGTTTATGTTTTATAAGCATTTTTAATTTTATTGCTTAAATCGCATTTTCTCGGCGAGCTGAGCACTTTTTCTGAATTGTGCCGCTCCCGTCACTCTGGTTAGGTTGGCATCGAAAAAAACGCTATCGGGTGCTTTAGAGTGCCGAGTTATTCACTGCGCATGAAGAAATGACCACCTCCAACGTTTGGTTTATGTTTAATAAGCATTTTTAATTTTATTGCTTAAATCGCATTTTCTCGGCGAGCTGAGCACTTTTTCTGAATTGTGCCGCTCCCGTCACTCTGGTTAGGTTGGCATCGAAAAAAACGCTCTCGGGTGCTTTAGAGTGCCGAGTTTATTACTGCGCATTAAGAAATGACCACCTCCAACGTTTGGTTTATGTTTTATAAGCATTTTTAATTTTATTGCTTAAATCGCATTTTCTCGGCGAGCTGAGCACTTTTTCTGAATTGTGCCGCTCCCGTCACTCTGGTTAGGTTGGCATCGAAAAAAACGCTCTCGGGTGCTTTAGAGTGCCGAGTTTATTACTGCGCATTAAGAAATGACCACCTCCAACGTTTGGTTTATGTTTTATAAGCATTTTTAATTTTATTGCTTAAATCGCATTTTCTCGGCGAGCTGAGCACTTTTTCTGAATTGTGCCGCTCCCGTCACTTGGCATCGAAAAAAACGCTCTGGGTGCTTTAGAGTGCCGAGTTATTCACTGCGCATGAAGAAATGACCACCTCCAACGTTTGGTTTATGTTTTATAAGCATTTTTAATTTTATTGCTTAAATCGCATTTTCTCGGCGAGCTGAGCGCTTTTTCTGAATTGTGCCGCTCCCGTCACTCTGGTTAGGTTGGCATCGAAAAAAACGCTCTCGGGTGCTTTAGAGTGCCGAGTTTATTACTGCGCATTAAGAAATGACCACCTCCAACGTTTGGTTTATGTTTTATAAGCATTTTTAATTTTATTGCCTAAATCGCATTTTCTCGGCGAGCTGAGCACTTTTTCTGAATTGTGCCGCTCCCGTCACTCTGGTTAGGTTGGCATCGAAAAAAACGCTCTCGGGTGCTTTAGAGTGCCGAGTTTATTACTGCGCATTAAGAAATGACATCCTCCAACGTTTGGTTTATGTTTTATAAGCATTTTTAATTTTATTGCTTAAATCGCATTTTCTCGGCGAGCTGAGCGCTTTTTCTGAATTGTGCCGCTCCCGTCACTCTGGTTAGGTTGGCATCGAAAAAAACGCTCTCGGGTGCTTTAGAGTGCCGAGTTTATTACTGCGCATTAAGAAATGACCACCTCCAACGTTTGGTTTATGTTTTATAAGCATTTTTAATTTTATTGCTTAAATCGCATTTTCTCGGCGAGCTGAGCACTTTTTCTGAATTGTGCCGCTCCCGTCACTCTGGTTAGGTTGGCATCGAAAAAAACGCTCTCGGGTGCTTTAGAGTGCCGAGTTTATTACTGCGCATTAAGAAATGACCACCTCCAACGTTTGGTTTATGTTTTATAAGCATTTTTAATTTTATTGCTTAAATCGCATTTTCTCGGCGAGCTGAGCACTTTTTCTGAATTGTGCCGCTCCCGTCACTCTGGTTAGGTTGGCATCGAAAAAACGCTATCGGGTGCTTTAGAGTGCCGAGTTATTCACTGCGCATGAAGAAATGACCACCTCCAACGTTTGGTTTATGTTTAATAAGCATTTTTAATTTTATTGCTTAAATCGCATTTTCTCGGCGAGCTGAGCACTTTTTCTGAATTGTGCCGCTCCCGTCACTCTGGTTAGGTTGGCATCGAAAAAAACGCTCTCGGGTGCTTTAGAGTGCCGAGTTTATTACTGCGCATTAAGAAATGACCACCTCCAACGTTTGGTTTATGTTTAATAAGCATTTTTAATTTTATTGCTTAAATCGCATTTTCTCGGCGAGCTGAGCACTTTTTCTGAATTGTGCCGCTCCCGTCACTCTGGTTAGGTTGGCATCGAAAAAAACGCTCTCGGGTGCTTTAGAGTGCCGAGTTTATTACTGCGCATTAAGAAATGACCACCTCCAACGTTTGGTTTATGTTTTATAAGCATTTTTAATTTTATTGCTTAAATCGCATTTTCTCGGCGAGCTGAGCACTTTTTCTGAATTGTGCCGCTCCCGTCACTCTGGTTAGGTTGGCATCGAAAAAAACGCTCTCGGGTGCTTTAGAGTGCCGAGTTTATTACTGCGCATTAAGAAATGACCACCTCCAACGTTTGGTTTATGTTTTATAAGCATTTTTAATTTTATTGCTTAAATCGCATTTTCTCGGCGAGCTGAGCGCTTTTTCTGAATTGTGCCGCTCCCGTCACTCTGGTTAGGTTGGCATCGAAAAAAACGCTCTCGGGTGCTTTAGAGTGCCGAGTTATTCACTGCGCATGAAGAAATGACCACCTCCAACGTTTGGTTTATGTTTAATAAGCATTTTTAATTTTATTGCTTAAATCGCATTTTCTCGGCGAGCTGAGCACTTTTTCTGAATTGTGCCGCTCCCGTCACTCTGGTTAGGTTGGCATCGAAAAAAACGCTCTCGGGTGCTTTAGAGTGCCGAGTTTATTACTGCGCATTAAGAAATGACCACCTCCAACGTTTGGTTTATGTTTTATAAGCATTTTTAATTTTATTGCTTAAATCGCATTTTCTCGGCGAGCTGAGCGCTTTTTCTGAATTGTGCCGCTCCCGTCACTCTGGTTAGGTTGGCATCGAAAAAAACGCTCTCGGGTGCTTTAGAGTGCCGAGTTATTCACTGCGCATGAAGAAATGACCACCTCCAACGTTTGGTTTATGTTTAATAAGCATTTTTAATTTTATTGCTTAAATCGCATTTTCTCGGCGAGCGGAGCACTTTTTCTGAATTGTGCCGCTCCCGTCACTCTGGTTAGGTTGGCATCGAAAAAAACGCTCTCGGGTGCTTTAGAGTGCCGAGTTTATTACTGCGCATTAAGAAATGACCACCTCCAACGTTTGGTTTATGTTTTATAAGCATTTTTAATTTTATTGCTTAAATCGCATTTTCTCGGCGAGCTGAGCACTTTTTCTGAATTGTGCCGCTCCCGTCACTCTGGTTAGGTTGGCATCGAAAAAAACGCTCTCGGGTGCTTTAGAGTGCCGAGTTTATCACTGCGCATGAAGAAATGACCACCTCCAACGTTTGGTTTATGTTTAATAAGCATTTTTAATTTTATTGCTTAAATCGCATTTTCTCAGCGAGCTGAGCACTTTTTCTGAATTGTGCCGCTCCCGTCACTGGTTAGGTTGGCATCGAAAAAAACGCTCTCGGGTGCTTTAGAGTGCCGACTTTATCACTGCGCATGAAGAAATGACCACCTCCAACGTTTGGTTTATGTTTTATAAGCATTTTTAATTTTATTGCTTAAATCGCATTTTCTCGGCGAGCTGAGCACTTTTTCTGAATTGTGCCGCTCCCGTCACTCTGGTTAGGTTGGCATCGAAAAAAACGCTCACGGGTGCTTTAGAGTGCCGAGTTTATTACTGCGCATTAAGAAATGACCACCTCCAACGTTTGGTTTATGTTTTATAAGCATTTTTAATTTTATTGCTTAAATCGCATTTTCTCGGCGAGCTGAGCACTTTTTCTGAATTGTGCCGCTCCCGTCACTCTGGTTAGGTTGGCATCGAAAAAAACGCTCTCGGGTGCTTTAGAGTGCCGAGTTATTCACTGCGCATGAAGAAATGACCACCTCCAACGTTTGGTTTATGTTTTATAAGCATTTTTAATTTTATTGCTTAAATCGCATTTTCTCGGCGAGCTGAGCGCTTTTTCTGAATTGTGCCGCTCCCGTAACTCTGGTTAGGTTGGCATCGAAAAAAACGCTCTCGGGTGCTTTAGAGTGCCGAGTTTATTACTGCGCATTAAGAAATGACCACCTCCAACGTTTGGTTTATGTTTTATAAGCATTTTTAATTTTATTGCTTAAATCGCATTTTCTCGGCGAGCTGAGCACTTTTTCTGAATTGTGCCGCTCCCGTCACTCTGGTTAGGTTGGCATCGAAAAAAACGCTCTCGGGTGCTTTAGAGTGCCGAGTTTATTACTGCGCATTAAGAAATGACCACCTCCAACGTTTGGTTTATGTTTTATAAGCATTTTTAATTTTATTGCTTAAATCGCATTTTCTCGGCGAGCTGAGCACTTTTTCTGAATTGTGCCTTTCCCGTCACTCTGGTTAGGTTGGCATCGAAAAAAACGCTATCGGGTGCTTTAGAGTGCCGAGTTATTCACTGCGCATGAAGAAATGACCACCTCCAACGTTTGGTTTATGTTTAATAAGCATTTTTAATTTTATTGCTTAAATCGCATTTTCTCGGCGAGCTGAGCACTTTTTCTGAATTGTGCCGCTCCCGTCACTCTGGTTAGGTTGGCATCGAAAAAAACGCTCACGGGTGCTTTAGAGTGCCGAGTTTATTACTGCGCATTAAGAAATGACCACCTCCAACGTTTGGTTTATGTTTTATAAGCATTTTTAATTTTATTGCTTAAATCGCATTTTCTCGGCGAGCTGAGCACTTTTTCTGAATTGTGCCGCTCCCGTCACTCTGGTTAGGTTGGCATCGAAAAAAACGCTCTCGGGTGCTTTAGAGTGCCGAGTTATTCACTGCGCATGAAGAAATGACCACCTCCAACGTTTGGTTTATGTTTTATAAGCATTTTTAATTTTATTGCTTAAATCGCATTTTCTCGGCGAGCTGAGCGCTTTTTCTGAATTGTGCCGCTCCCGTAACTCTGGTTAGGTTGGCATCGAAAAAAACGCTCTCGGGTGCTTTAGAGTGCCGAGTTTATTACTGCGCATTAAGAAATGACCACCTCCAACGTTTGGTTTATGTTTTATAAGCATTTTTAATTTTATTGCTTAAATCGCATTTTCTCGGCGAGCTGAGCACTTTTTCTGAATTGTGCCGCTCCCGTCACTCTGGTTAGGTTGGCATCGAAAAAAAACGCTCTCGGGTGCTTTAGAGTGCCGAGTTTATTACTGCGCATTAAGAAATGACCACCTCCAACGTTTGGTTTATGTTTTATAAGCATTTTTAATTTTATTGCTTAAATCGCATTTTCTCGGCGAGCTGAGCACTTTTTCTGAATTGTGCCGCTCCCGTCACTCTGGTTAGGTTGGCATCGAAAAAAACGCTATCGGGTGCTTTAGAGTGCCGAGTTATTCACTGCGCATGAAGAAATGACCACCTCCAACGTTTGGTTTATGTTTAATAAGCATTTTTAATTTTATTGCTTAAATCGCATTTTCTCGGCGAGCTGAGCACTTTTTCTGAATTGTGCCGCTCCCGTTACTCTGGTTAGGTTGGCATCGAAAAAAACGCTCTCGGGTGCTTTAGAGTGCCGAGTTTATTACTGCGCATTAAGAAATGACCACCTCCAACGTTTGGTTTATGTTTTATAAGCATTTTTAATTTTATTGCTTAAATCGCATTTTCTCGGCGAGCTGAGCACTTTTTCTGAATTGTGCCGCTCCCGTCACTCTGGTTAGGTTGGCATCGAAAAAAACGCTCTCGGGTGCTTTAGAGTGCCGAGTTTATTACTGCGCATTAAGAAATGACCACCTCCAACGTTTGGTTTATGTTTTATAAGCATTTTTAATTTTATTGCTTAAATCGCATTTTCTCGGCGAGCTGAGCACTTTTTCTGAATTGTGCCGCTCCCGTCACTTGGCATCGAAAAAAACGCTCTCGGGTGCTTTAGAGTGCCGAGTTATTCACTGCGCATGAAGAAATGACCACCTCCAACGTTTGGTTTATGTTTTATAAGCATTTTTAATTTTATTGCTTAAATCGCATTTTCTCGGCGAGCTGAGCGCTTTTTCTGAATTGTGCCGCTCCCGTCACTCTGGTTAGGTTGGCATCGAAAAAAACGCTCTCGGGTGCTTTAGAGTGCCGAGTTTATTACTGCGCATTAAGAAATGACCACCTCCAACGTTTGGTTTATGTTTTATAAGCATTTTTAATTTTATTGCCTAAATCGCATTATCTCGGCGAGCTGAGCACTTTTTCTGAATTGTGCCGCTCCCGTCACTCTGGTTAGGTTGGCATCGAAAAAAACGCTCTCGGGTGCTTTAGAGTGCCGAGTTTATTACTGCGCATTAAGAAATGACATCCTCCAACGTTTGGTTTATGTTTTATAAGCATTTTTAATTTTATTGCTTAAATCGCATTTTCTCGGCGAGCTGAGCGCTTTTTCTGAATTGTGCCGCTCCCGTCACTCTGGTTAGGTTGGCATCGAAAAAAACGCTCTCGGGTGCTTTAGAGTGCCGAGTTTATTACTGCGCATTAAGAAATGACCACCTCCAACGTTTGGTTTATGTTTTATAAGCATTTTTAATTTTATTGCTTAAATCGCATTTTCTCGGCGAGCTGAGCACTTTTTCTGAATTGTGCCGCTCCCGTCACTCTGGTTAGGTTGGCATCGAAAAAAACGCTCTCGGGTGCTTTAGAGTGCCGAGTTTATTACTGCGCATTAAGAAATGACCACCTCCAACGTTTGGTTTATGTTTTATAAGCATTTTTAATTTTATTGCTTAAATCGCATTTTCTCGGCGAGCTGAGCACTTTTTCTGAATTGTGCCGCTCCCGTCACTCTGGTTAGGTTGGCATCGAAAAAACGCTATCGGGTGCTTTAGAGTGCCGAGTTATTCACTGCGCATGAAGAAATGACCACCTCCAACGTTTGGTTTATGTTTAATAAGCATTTTTAATTTTATTGCTTAAATCGCATTTTCTCGGCGAGCTGAGCACTTTTTCTGAATTGTGCCGCTCCCGTCACTCTGGTTAGGTTGGCATCGAAAAAAACGCTCTCGGGTGCTTTAGAGTGCCGAGTTTATTACTGCGCATTAAGAAATGACCACCTCCAACGTTTGGTTTATGTTTTATAAGCATTTTTAATTTTATTGCTTAAATCGCATTTTCTCGGCGAGCTGAGCACTTTTTCTGAATTGTGCCGCTCCCGTCACTCTGGTTAGGTTGGCATCGAAAAAAACGCTCTCGGGTGCTTTAGAGTGCCGAGTTTATTACTGCGCATTAAGAAATGACCACCTCCAACGTTTGGTTTATGTTTTATAAGCATTTTTAATTTTATTGCTTAAATCGCATTTTCTCGGCGAGCTGAGCGCTTTTTCTGAATTGTGCCGCTCCCGTCACTCTGGTTAGGTTGGCATCGAAAAAAACGCTCTCGGGTGCTTTAGAGTGCCGAGTTATTCACTGCGCATGAAGAAATGACCACCTCCAACGTTTGGTTTATGTTTAATAAGCATTTTTAATTTTATTGCTTAAATCGCATTTTCTCGGCGAGCTGAGCACTTTTTCTGAATTGTGCCGCTCCCGTCACTCTGGTTAGGTTGGCATCGAAAAAAACGCTCTCGGGTGCTTTAGAGTGCCGAGTTTATTACTGCGCATTAAGAAATGACCACCTCCAACGTTTGGTTTATGTTTTATAAGCATTTTTAATTTTATTGCTTAAATCGCATTTTCTCGGCGAGCTGAGCGCTTTTTCTGAATTGTGCCGCTCCCGTCACTCTGGTTAGGTTGGCATCGAAAAAAACGCTCTCGGGTGCTTTAGAGTGCCGAGGTATTCACTGCGCATGAAGAAATGACCACCTCCAACGTTTGGTTTATGTTTAATAAGCATTTTTAATTTTATTGCTTAAATCGCATTTTCTCGGCGAGCTGAGCACTTTTTCTGAATTGTGCCGCTCCCGTCACTCTGGTTAGGTTGGCATCGAAAAAAACGCTCTCGGGTGCTTTAGAGTGCCGAGTTTATTACTGCGCATTAAGAAATGACCACCTCCAACGTTTGGTTTATGTTTTATAAGCATTTTTAATTTTATTGCTTAAATCGCATTTTCTCGGCGAGCTGAGCACTTTTTCTGAATTGTGCCGCTCCCGTTACTCTGGTTAGGTTGGCATCGAAAAAAACGCTCTCGGGTGCTTTAGAGTGCCGAGTTTATCACTGCGCATGAAGAAATGACCACCTCCAACGTTTGGTTTATGTTTAATAAGCATTTTTAATTTTATTGCTTAAATCGCATTTTCTCGGCGAGCTGAGCACTTTTTCTGAATTGTGCCGCTCCCGTCACTCTGGTTAGGTTGGCATCGAAAAAAACGCTCTCGGGTGCTTTAGAGTGCCGACTTTATCACTGCGCATGAAGAAATGACCACCTCCAACGTTTGGTTTATGTTTTATAAGCATTTTTAATTTTATTGCTTAAATCGCATTTTCTCGGCGAGCTGAGCACTTTTTCTGAATTGTGCCGCTCCCGTCACTCTGGTTAGGTTGGCATCGAAAAAAACGCTCACGGGTGCTTTAGAGTGCCGAGTTTATTACTGCGCATTAAGAAATGACCACCTCCAACGTTTGGTTTATGTTTTGTAAGCATTTTTAATTTTATTGCTTAAATCGCATTTTCTCGGCGAGCTGAGCACTTTTTCTGAATTGTGCCGCTCCCGTCACTCTGGTTAGGTTGGCATCGAAAAAAACGCTCTCGGGTGCTTTAGAGTGCCGAGTTATTCACTGCGCATGAAGAAATGACCACCTCCAACGTTTGGTTTATGTTTTATAAGCATTTTTAATTTTATTGCTTAAATCGCATTTTCTCGGCGAGCTGAGCGCTTTTTCTGAATTGTGCCGCTCCCGTAACTCTGGTTAGGTTGGCATCGAAAAAAACGCTCTCGGGTGCTTTAGAGTGCCGAGTTTATTACTGCGCATTAAGAAATGACCACCTCCAACGTTTGGTTTATGTTTTATAAGCATTTTTAATTTTATTGCTTAAATCGCATTTTCTCGGCGAGCTGAGCACTTTTTCTGAATTGTGCCGCTCCCGTCACTCTGGTTAGGTTGGCATCGAAAAAAACGCTCTCGGGTGCTTTAGAGTGCCGAGTTTATTACTGCGCATTAAGAAATGACCACCTCCAACGTTTGGTTTATGTTTTATTAAAATTTTTAATTTTATTGCTTAAATCGCATTTTCTCGGCGAGCTGAGCACTTTTTCTGAATTTTGCCGCTCCCGTCACTCTGGTTAGGTTGGCATCGAAAAAAACGCTATCGGGTGCTTTAGAGTGCCGAGTTATTCACTGCGCATGAAGAAATGACCACCTCCAACGTTTGGTTTATGTTTAATAAGCATTTTTAATTTTATTGCTTAAATCGCATTTTCTCGGCGAGCTGAGCACTTTTTCTGAATTGTGCCGCTCCCGTCACTCTGGTTAGGTTGGCATCGAAAAAAACGCTCTCGGGTGCTTTAGAGTGCCGAGTTTATTACTGCGCATTAAGAAATGACCACCTCCAACGTTTGGTTTATGTTTTATAAGCATTTTTAATTTTATTGCTTAAATCGCATTTTCTCGGCGAGCTGAGCACTTTTTCTGAATTGTGCCGCTCCCGTCACTCTGGTTAGGTTGGCATCGAAAAAAACGCTCTCGGGTGCTTTAGAGTGCCGAGTTTATTACTGCGCATTAAGAAATGACCACCTCCAACGTTTGGTTTATGTTTTATAAGCATTTTTAATTTTATTGCTTAAATCGCATTTTCTCGGCGAGCTGAGCACTTTTTCTGAATTGTGCCGCTCCCGTCACTTGGCATCGAAAAAAACGCTCTCGGGTGCTTTAGAGTGCCGAGTTATTCACTGCGCATGAAGAAATGACCACCTCCAACGTTTGGTTTATGTTTTATAAGCATTTTTAATTTTATTGCTTAAATCGCATTTTCTCGGCGAGCTGAGCGCTTTTTCTGAATTGTGCCGCTCCCGTCACTCTGGTTAGGTTGGCATCGAAAAAAACGCTCTCGGGTGCTTTAGAGTGCCGAGTTTATTACTGCGCATTAAGAAATGACCACCTCCAACGTTTGGTTTATGTTTTATAAGCATTTTTAATTTTATTGCCTAAATCGCATTTTCTCGGCGAGCTGAGCACTTTTTCTGAATTGTGCCGCTCCCGTCACTCTGGTTAGGTTGGCATCGAAAAAAACGCTCTCGGGTGCTTTAGAGTGCCGAGTTTATCACTGCGCATGAAGAAATGACCACCTCCAACGTTTGGTTTATGTTTTATAAGCATTTTTAATTTTATTGCTTAAATCGCATTTTCTCGGCGAGCTGAGCACTTTTTCTGAATTGTGCCGCTCCCGTCACTCTGGTTAGGTTGGCATCGAAAAAAACGCTCTCGGGTGCTTTAGAGTGCCGAGTTTATCACTGCGCATGAAGAAATGACCACCTCCAACGTTTGGTTTATGTTTAATAAGCATTTTTAATTTTATTGCTTAAATCGCATTTTCTCGGCGAGCTGAGCACTTTTTCTGAATTGTGCCGCTCCCGTCACTCTGGTTAGGTTGGCATCGAAAAAAACGCTCTCGGGTGCTTTAGAGTGCCGACTTTATCACTGCGCATGAAGAAATGACCACCTCCAACGTTTGGTTTATGTTTTATAAGCATTTTTAATTTTATTGCTTAAATCGCATTTTCTCGGCGAGCTGAGCACTTTTTCTGAATTGTGCCGCTCCCGTCACTCTGGTTAGGTTGGCATCGAAAAAAACGCTCACGGGTGCTTTAGAGTGCCGAGTTTATTACTGCGCATTAAGAAATGACCACCTCCAACGTTTGGTTTATGTTTTATAAGCATTTTTAATTTTATTGCTTAAATCGCATTTTTTCGGCGAGCTGAGCACTTTTTCTGAATTGTGCCGCTCCCGTCACTCTGGTTAGGTTGGCATCGAAAAAAACGCTCTCGGGTGCTTTAGAGTGCCGAGTTATTCACTGCGCATGAAGAAATGACCACCTCCAACGTTTGGTTTATGTTTTATAAGCATTTTTAATTTTATTGCTTAAATCGCATTTTCTCGGCGAGCTGAGCACTTTTTCTGAATTGTGCCGCTCCCGTCACTCTGGTTAGGTTGGCATCGAAAAAAACGCTCTCGGGTGCTTTAGAGTGCCGAGTTTATCACTGCGCATGAAGAAATGACCACCTCCAACGTTTGGTTTATGTTTTATAAGCATTTTTAATTTTATTGCTTAAATCGCATTTTCTCGGCGAGCTGAGCGCTTTTTCTGAATTGTGCCGCTCCCGTCACTCTGGTTAGGTTGGCATCGAAAAAAACGCTCTCGGGTGCTTTAGAGTGCCGAGTTTATCACTGCGCATGAAGAAATGACACTCCAACGTTTGGTTTATGTTTTATAAGCATTTTTAATTTTATTGCTTAAATCGCATTTTCTCGGCGAGCTGAGCGCTTTTTCTGAATTGTGCCGCTCCCGTAACTCTGGTTAGGTTGGCATCGAAAAAAACGCTCTCGGGTGCTTTAGAGTGCCGAGTTTATCACTGCGCATGAAGAAATGACCACTTCCAACGTTTGGTTTATGTTTTATAAGCATTTTTAATTTTATTGCTTAAATCGCATTTTCTCGGCGAGCTGAGCACTTTTTCTGAATTGTGCCGCTCCCGTCACTCTGGTTAGGGGCGCATCGAAAAAAACGCTCTCGGGTGCTTTAGAGTGCCGAGTTTATTACTGCGCATTAAGAAATGACCACCTCCAACGTTTGGTTTATGTTTTATAAGCATTTTTAATTTTATTGCTTAAATCGCATTTTCTCGGCGAGCTGAGCACTTTTTCTGAATTGTGCCGCTCCCGTCACTCTGGTTAGGTTGGCATCGAAAAAAACGCTCTCGGGTGCTTTAGAGTGCCGAGTTATTCACTGCGCATGAAGAAATGACCACCTCCAACGTTTGGTTTATGTTTTATAAGCATTTTTAATTTTATTGCTTAAATCGCATTTTCTCGGCGAGCTGAGCACTTTTTCTGAATTGTGCCGCTCCCGTCACTCTGGTTAGGTTGGCATCGAAAAAAACGCTCTCGGGTGCTTTAGAGTGCCGAGTTTATCACTGCGCATGAAGAAATGACCACCTCCAACGTTTGGTTTTTGTTTTATAAGCATTTTTAATTTTATTGCTTAAATCGCATTTTCTCGGCGAGCTGAGCGCTTTTTCTGAATTGTGCCGCTCCCGTCACTCTGGTTAGGTTGGCATCGAAAAAAACGCTCTCGGGTGCTTTAGAGTGCCGAGGTATTCACTGCGCATGAAGAAATGACCACCTCCAACGTTTGGTTTATGTTTAATAAGCATTTTTAATTTTATTGCTTAAATCGCATTTTCTCGGCGAGCTGAGCACTTTTTCTGAATTGTGCCGCTCCCGTCACTCTGGTTAGGTTGGCATCGAAAAAAACGCTCTCGGGTGCTTTAGAGTGCCGAGTTTATTACTGCGCATTAAGAAATGACCACCTCCAACGTTTGGTTTATGTTTTATAAGCATTTTTAATTTTATTGCTTAAATCGCATTTTCTCGGCGAGCTGAGCACTTTTTCTGAATTGTGCCGCTCCCGTTACTCTGGTTAGGTTGGCATCGAAAAAAACGCTCTCGGGTGCTTTAGAGTGCCGAGTTTATCACTGCGCATGAAGAAATGACCACCTCCAACGTTTGGTTTATGTTTAATAAGCATTTTTAATTTTATTGCTTAAATCGCATTTTCTCGGCGAGCTGAGCACTTTTTCTGAATTGTGCCGCTCCCGTCACTCTGGTTAGGTTGGCATCGAAAAAAACGCTCTCGGGTGCTTTAGAGTGCCGACTTTATCACTGCGCATGAAGAAATGACCACCTCCAACGTTTGGTTTATGTTTTATAAGCATTTTTAATTTTATTGCTTAAATCGCATTTTCTCGGCGAGCTGAGCACTTTTTCTGAATTGTGCCGCTCCCGTCACTCTGGTTAGGTTGGCATCGAAAAAAACGCTCACGGGTGCTTTAGAGTGCCGAGTTTATTACTGCGCATTAAGAAATGACCACCTCCAACGTTTGGTTTATGTTTTGTAAGCATTTTTAATTTTATTGCTTAAATCGCATTTTCTCGGCGAGCTGAGCACTTTTTCTGAATTGTGCCGCTCCCGTCACTCTGGTTAGGTTGGCATCGAAAAAAACGCTCTCGGGTGCTTTAGAGTGCCGAGTTATTCACTGCGCATGAAGAAATGACCACCTCCAACGTTTGGTTTATGTTTTATAAGCATTTTTAATTTTATTGCTTAAATCGCATTTTCTCGGCGAGCTGAGCGCTTTTTCTGAATTGTGCCGCTCCCGTAACTCTGGTTAGGTTGGCATCGAAAAAAACGCTCTCGGGTGCTTTAGAGTGCCGAGTTTATTACTGCGCATTAAGAAATGACCACCTCCAACGTTTGGTTTATGTTTTATAAGCATTTTTAATTTTATTGCTTAAATCGCATTTTCTCGGCGAGCTGAGCACTTTTTCTGAATTGTGCCGCTCCCGTCACTCTGGTTAGGTTGGCATCGAAAAAAACGCTCTCGGGTGCTTTAGAGTGCCGAGTTTATTACTGCGCATTAAGAAATGACCACCTCCAACGTTTGGTTTATGTTTTATTAAAATTTTTAATTTTATTGCTTAAATCGCATTTTCTCGGCGAGCTGAGCACTTTTTCTGAATTTTGCCGCTCCCGTCACTCTGGTTAGGTTGGCATCGAAAAAAACGCTATCGGGTGCTTTAGAGTGCCGAGTTATTCACTGCGCATGAAGAAATGACCACCTCCAACGTTTGGTTTATGTTTAATAAGCATTTTTAATTTTATTGCTTAAATCGCATTTTCTCGGCGAGCTGAGCACTTTTTCTGAATTGTGCCGCTCCCGTCACTCTGGTTAGGTTGGCATCGAAAAAAACGCTCTCGGGTGCTTTAGAGTGCCGAGTTTATTACTGCGCATTAAGAAATGACCACCTCCAACGTTTGGTTTATGTTTTATAAGCATTTTTAATTTTATTGCTTAAATCGCATTTTCTCGGCGAGCTGAGCACTTTTTCTGAATTGTGCCGCTCCCGTCACTCTGGTTAGGTTGGCATCGAAAAAAACGCTCTCGGGTGCTTTAGAGTGCCGAGTTTATTACTGCGCATTAAGAAATGACCACCTCCAACGTTTGGTTTATGTTTTATAAGCATTTTTAATTTTATTGCTTAAATCGCATTTTCTCGGCGAGCTGAGCACTTTTTCTGAATTGTGCCGCTCCCGTCACTTGGCATCGAAAAAAACGCTCTCGGGTGCTTTAGAGTGCCGACTTATTCACTGCGCATGAAGAAATGACCACCTCCAACGTTTGGTTTATGTTTTATAAGCATTTTTAATTTTATTGCTTAAATCGCATTTTCTCGGCGAGCTGAGCGCTTTTTCTGAATTGTGCCGCTCCCGTCACTCTGGTTAGGTTGGCATCGAAAAAAACGCTCTCGGGTGCTTTAGAGTGCCGAGTTTATTACTGCGCATTAAGAAATGACCACCTCCAACGTTTGGTTTATGTTTTATAAGCATTTTTAATTTTATTGCCTAAATCGCATTTTCTCGGCGAGCTGAGCACTTTTTCTGAATTGTGCCGCTCCCGTCACTCTGGTTAGGTTGGCATCGAAAAAAACGCTCTCGGGTGCTTTAGAGTGCCGAGTTTATCACTGCGCATGAAGAAATGACCACCTCCAACGTTTGGTTTATGTTTTATAAGCATTTTTAATTTTATTGCTTAAATCGCATTTTCTCGGCGAGCTGAGCACTTTTTCTGAATTGTGCCGCTCCCGTCACTCTGGTTAGGTTGGCATCGAAAAAAACGCTCTCGGGTGCTTTAGAGTGCCGAGTTTATCACTGCGCATGAAGAAATGACCACCTCCAACGTTTGGTTTATGTTTAATAAGCATTTTTAATTTTATTGCTTAAATCGCATTTTCTCGGCGAGCTGAGCACTTTTTCTGAATTGTGCCGCTCCCGTCACTCTGGTTAGGTTGGCATCGAAAAAAACGCTCTCGGGTGCTTTAGAGTGCCGACTTTATCACTGCGCATGAAGAAATGACCACCTCCAACGTTTGGTTTATGTTTTATAAGCATTTTTAATTTTATTGCTTAAATCGCATTTTCTCGGCGAGCTGAGCACTTTTTCTGAATTGTGCCGCTCCCGTCACTCTGGTTAGGTTGGCATCGAAAAAAACGCTCACGGGTGCTTTAGAGTGCCGAGTTTATTACTGCGCATTAAGAAATGACCACCTCCAACGTTTGGTTTATGTTTTATAAGCATTTTTAATTTTATTGCTTAAATCGCATTTTTTCGGCGAGCTGAGCACTTTTTCTGAATTGTGCCGCTCCCGTCACTCTGGTTAGGTTGGCATCGAAAAAAACGCTCTCGGGTGCTTTAGAGTGCCGAGTTATTCACTGCGCATGAAGAAATGACCACCTCCAACGTTTGGTTTATGTTTTATAAGCATTTTTAATTTTATTGCTTAAATCGCATTTTCTCGGCGAGCTGAGCACTTTTTCTGAATTGTGCCGCTCCCGTCACTCTGGTTAGGTTGGCATCGAAAAAAACGCTCTCGGGTGCTTTAGAGTGCCGAGTTTATCACTGCGCATGAAGAAATGACCACCTCCAACGTTTGGTTTATGTTTTATAAGCATTTTTAATTTTATTGCTTAAATCGCATTTTCTCGGCGAGCTGAGCGCTTTTTCTGAATTGTGCCGCTCCCGTCACTCTGGTTAGGTTGGCATCGAAAAAAACGCTCTCGGGTGCTTTAGAGTGCCGAGTTTATCACTGCGCATGAAGAAATGACACTCCAACGTTTGGTTTATGTTTTATAAGCATTTTTAATTTTATTGCTTAAATCGCATTTTCTCGGCGAGCTGAGCGCTTTTTCTGAATTGTGCCGCTCCCGTAACTCTGGTTAGGTTGGCATCGAAAAAAACGCTCTCGGGTGCTTTAGAGTGCCGAGTTTATCACTGCGCATGAAGAAATGACCACTTCCAACGTTTGGTTTATGTTTTATAAGCATTTTTAATTTTATTGCTTAAATCGCATTTTCTCGGCGAGCTGAGCACTTTTTCTGAATTGTGCCGCTCCCGTCACTCTGGTTAGGGGCGCATCGAAAAAAACGCTCTCGGGTGCTTTAGAGTGCCGAGTTTATTACTGCGCATTAAGAAATGACCACCTCCAACGTTTGGTTTATGTTTTATAAGCATTTTTAATTTTATTGCTTAAATCGCATTTTCTCGGCGAGCTGAGCACTTTTTCTGAATTGTGCCGCTCCCGTCACTCTGGTTAGGTTGGCATCGAAAAAAACGCTCTCGGGTGCTTTAGAGTGCCGAGTTATTCACTGCGCATGAAGAAATGACCACCTCCAACGTTTGGTTTATGTTTTATAAGCATTTTTAATTTTATTGCTTAAATCGCATTTTCTCGGCGAGCTGAGCACTTTTTCTGAATTGTGCCGCTCCCGTCACTCTGGTTAGGTTGGCATCGAAAAAAACGCTCTCGGGTGCTTTAGAGTGCCGAGTTTATCACTGCGCATGAAGAAATGACCACCTCCAACGTTTGGTTTTTGTTTTATAAGCATTTTTAATTTTATTGCTTAAATCGCATTTTCTCGGCGAGCTGAGCGCTTTTTCTGAATTGTGCCGCTCCCGTCACTCTGGTTAGGTTGGCATCGAAAAAAACGCTCTCGGGTGCTTTAGAGTGCCGAGTTATTCACTGCGCATGAAGAAATGACCACCTCCAATGTTTGGTTTATGTTTAATAAGCATTTTTAATTTTATTGCTTAAATCGCATTTTCTCGGCGAGCTGAGCGCTTTTTCTGAATTGTGCCGCTCCCGTCACTCTGGTTAGGTTGGCATCGAAAAAAACGCTCTCGGGTGCTTTAGAGTGCCGAGTTATTCACTGCGCATTAAGAAATGACCACCTCCAACGTTTGGTTTATGTTTAATAAGCATTTTTAATTTTATTGCTTAAATCGCATTTTCTCGGCGAGCTGAGCACTTTTTCTGAATTGTGCCGCTCCCGTCACTCTGGTTAGGTATAGGCATCGAAAAAAACGCTCTCGGGTGCTTTAGAGTGCCGAGTTATTCACTGCGCATGAAGAAATGACCACCTCCAACGTTTGGTTTATGTTTAATAAGCATTTTTAATTTTATTGCTTAAATAGCATTTTCTCGGCGAGCTGAGCGCTTTTTCTGAATTGTGCCGCTCCCGTCACTCTGGTTAGGTTGGCATCGAAAAAAACGCTCTCGGGTGCTTTAGAGTGCCGAGTTATTCACTGCGCATGAAGAAATGACCACCTCCAACGTTTGGTTTATGTTTTATAAGCATTTTTAATTTTATTGCTTAAATCGCATTTTCTCGGCGAGCTGAGCGCTTTTTCTGAATTGTGCCGCTCCCGTCACTCTGGTTAGGTTGGCATCGAAAAAAACGCTCTCGGGTGATTTAGAGTGCCGAGGTATTCACTGCGCATGAAGAAATGACCACCTCCAACGTTTGGTTTATGTTTAATAAGCATTTTTAATTTTATTGCTTAAATCGCATTTTCTCGGCGAGCTGAGCACTTTTTCTGAATTGTGCCGCTCCCGTCACTCTGGTTAGGTTGGCATCGAAAAAAACGCTCTCGGGTGCTTTAGAGTGCCGAGTTTATTACTGCGCATTAAGAAATGACCACCTCCAACGTTTGGTTTATGTTTTATAAGCATTTTTAATTTTATTGCTTAAATCGCATTTTCTCGGCGAGCTGAGCACTTTTTCTGAATTGTGCCGCTCCCGTCACTCTGGTTAGGTTGGCATCGAAAAAAACGCTTTCGGGTGCTTTAGAGTGCCGAGTTTATCACTGCGCATGAAGAAATGACCACCTCCAACGTTTGGTTTATGTTTAATAAGCATTTTTAATTTTATTGCTTAAATCGCATTTTCTCGGCGAGCTGAGCACTTTTTCTGAATTGTGCCGCTCCCGTCACTCTGGTTAGGTTGGCATCGAAAAAAACGCTCTCGGGTGCTTTAGAGTGCCGACTTTATCACTGCGCATGAAGAAATGACCACCTCCAACGTTTGGTTTATGTTTTATAAGCATTTTTAATTTTATTGCTTAAATCGCATTTTCTCGGCGAGCTGAGCACTTTTTCTGAATTGTGCCGCTCCCGTCACTCTGGTTAGGTTGGCATCGAAAAAAACGCTCACGGGTGCTTTAGAGTGCCGAGTTTATTACTGCGCATTAAGAAATGACCACCTCCAACGTTTGGTTTATGTTTTGTAAGCATTTTTAATTTTATTGCTTAAATCGCATTTTCTCGGCGAGCTGAGCACTTTTTCTGAATTGTGCCGCTCCCGTCACTCTGGTTAGGTTGGCATCGAAAAAAACGCTCTCGGGTGCTTTAGAGTGCCGAGTTATTCACTGCGCATGAAGAAATGACCACCTCCAACGTTTGGTTTATGTTTTATAAGCATTTTTAATTTTATTGCTTAAATCGCATTTTCTCGGCGAGCTGAGCGCTTTTTCTGAATTGTGCCGCTCCCGTAACTCTGGTTAGGTTGGCATCGAAAAAAACGCTCTCGGGTGCTTTAGAGTGCCGAGTTTATTACTGCGCATTAAGAAATGACCACCTCCAACGTTTGGTTTATGTTTTATAAGCATTTTTAATTTTATTGCTTAAATCGCATTTTCTCGGCGAGCTGAGCACTTTTTCTGAATTGTGCCGCTCCCGTCACTCTGGTTAGGTTGGCATCGAAAAAAACGCTCTCGGGTGCTTTAGAGTGCCGAGTTTATTACTGCGCATTAAGAAATGACCACCTCCAACGTTTGGTTTATGTTTTATTAAAATTTTTAATTTTATTGCTTAAATCGCATTTTCTCGGCGAGCTGAGCACTTTTTCTGAATTGTGCCGCTCCCGTCACTCTGGTTAGGTTGGCATCGAAAAAAACGCTATCGGGTGCTTTAGAGTGCCGAGTTATTCACTGCGCATGAAGAAATGACCACCTCCAACGTTTGGTTTATGTTTAATAAGCATTTTTAATTTTATTGCTTAAATCGCATTTTCTCGGCGAGCTGAGCACTTTTTCTGAATTGTGCCGCTCCCGTCACTCTGGTTAGGTTGGCATCGAAAAAAACGCTCTCGGGTGCTTTAGAGTGCCGAGTTTATTACTGCGCATTAAGAAATGACCACCTCCAACGTTTGGTTTATGTTTTATAAGCATTTTTAATTTTATTGCTTAAATCGCATTTTCTCGGCGAGCTGAGCACTTTTTCTGAATTGTGCCGCTCCCGTCACTCTGGTTAGGTTGGCATCGAAAAAAACGCTCTCGGGTGCTTTAGAGTGCCGAGTTTATTACTGCGCATTAAGAAATGACCACCTCCAACGTTTGGTTTATGTTTTATAAGCATTTTTAATTTTATTGCTTAGATCGCATTTTCTCGGCGAGCTGAGCACTTTTTCTGAATTGTGCCGCTCCCGTCACTTGGCATCGAAAAAAACGCTCTCGGGTGCTTTAGAGTGCCGAGTTATTCACTGCGCATGAAGAAATGACCACCTCCAACGTTTGGTTTATGTTTTATAAGCATTTTTAATTTTATTGCTTAAATCGCATTTTCTCGGCGAGCTGAGCGCTTTTTCTGAATTGTGCCGCTCCCGTCACTCTGGTTAGGTTGGCATCGAAAAAAACGCTCTCGGGTGCTTTAGAGTGCCGAGTTTATCACTGCGCATGAAGAAATGACCACTTCCAACGTTTGGTTTATGTTTTATAAGCATTTTTAATTTTATTGCTTAAATCGCATTTTCTCGGCGAGCTGAGCACTTTTTCTGAATTGTGCCGCTCCCGTCACTCTGGTTAGGTTGGCATCGAAAAAAACGCTCTCGGGTGCTTTAGAGTGCCGAGTTTATCACTGCGCATGAAGAAATGACCACCTCCAACGTTTGGTTTATGTTTAATAAGCATTTTTAATTTTATTGCTTAAATCGCATTTTCTCGGCGAGCTGAGCACTTTTTCTGAATTGTGCCGCTCCCGTCACTCTGGTTAGGTTGGCATCGAAAAAAACGCTCTCGGGTGCTTTAGAGTGCCGACTTTATCACTGCGCATGAAGAAATGACCACCTCCAACGTTTGGTTTATGTTTTATAAGCATTTTTAATTTTATTGCTTAAATCGCATTTTCTCGGCGAGCTGAGCACTTTTTCTGAATTGTGCCGCTCCCGTCACTCTGGTTAGGTTGGCATCGAAAAAAACGCTCACGGGTCTTTAGAGTGCCGAGTTTATTACTGCGCATTAAGAAATGACCACCTCCAACGTTTGGTTTATGTTTTATAAGCATTTTTAATTTTATTGCTTAAATCGCATTTTTTCGGCGAGCTGAGCACTTTTTCTGAATTGTGCCGCTCCCGTCACTCTGGTTAGGTTGGCATCGAAAAAAACGCTCTCGGGTGCTTTAGAGTGCCGAGTTATTCACTGCGCATGAAGAAATGACCACCTCCAACGTTTGGTTTATGTTTTATAAGCATTTTTAATTTTATTGCTTAAATCGCATTTTCTCGGCGAGCTGAGCACTTTTTCTGAATTGTGCCGCTCCCGTCACTCTGGTTAGGTTGGCATCGAAAAAAACGCTCTCGGGTGCTTTAGAGTGCCGAGTTTATCACTGCGCATGAAGAAATGACCACCTCCAACGTTTGGTTTATGTTTTATAAGCATTTTTAATTTTATTGCTTAAATCGCATTTTCTCGGCGAGCTGAGCGCTTTTTCTGAATTGTGCCGCTCCCGTCACTCTGGTTAGGTTGGCATCGAAAAAAACGCTCTCGGGTGCTTTAGAGTGCCGAGTTTATCACTGCGCATGAAGAAATGACACTCCAACGTTTGGTTTATGTTTTATAAGCATTTTTAATTTTATTGCTTAAATCGCATTTTCTCGGCGAGCTGAGCGCTTTTTCTGAATTGTGCCGCTCCCGTAACTCTGGTTAGGTTGGCATCGAAAAAAACGCTCTCGGGTGCTTTAGAGTGCCGAGTTTATCACTGCGCATGAAGAAATGACCACTTCCAACGTTTGGTTTATGTTTTATAAGCATTTTTAATTTTATTGCTTAAATCGCATTTTCTCGGCGAGCTGAGCACTTTTTCTGAATTGTGCCGCTCCCGTCACTCTGGTTAGGGGCGCATCGAAAAAAACGCTCTCGGGTGCTTTAGAGTGCCGAGTTTATTACTGCGCATTAAGAAATGACCACCTCCAACGTTTGGTTTATGTTTTATAAGCATTTTTAATTTTATTGCTTAAATCGCATTTTCTCGGCGAGCTGAGCACTTTTTCTGAATTGTGCCGCTCCCGTCACTCTGGTTAGGTTGGCATCGAAAAAAACGCTCTCGGGTGCTTTAGAGTGCCGAGTTATTCACTGCGCATGAAGAAATGACCACCTCCAACGTTTGGTTTATGTTTTATAAGCATTTTTAATTTTATTGCTTAAATCGCATTTTCTCGGCGAGCTGAGCACTTTTTCTGAATTGTGCCGCTCCCGTCACTCTGGTTAGGTTGGCATCGAAAAAAACGCTCTCGGGTGCTTTAGAGTGCCGAGTTTATCACTGCGCATGAAGAAATGACCACCTCCAACGTTTGGTTTTTGTTTTATAAGCATTTTTAATTTTATTGCTTAAATCGCATTTTCTCGGCGAGCTGAGCGCTTTTTCTGAATTGTGCCGCTCCCGTCACTCTGGTTAGGTTGGCATCGAAAAAAACGCTCTCGGGTGCTTTAGAGTGCCGAGTTATTCACTGCGCATGAAGAAATGACCACCTCCAATGTTTGGTTTATGTTTAATAAGCATTTTTAATTTTATTGCTTAAATCGCATTTTCTCGGCGAGCTGAGCGCTTTTTCTGAATTGTGCCGCTCCCGTCACTCTGGTTAGGTTGGCATCGAAAAAAACGCTCTCGGGTGCTTTAGAGTGCCGAGTTATTCACTGCGCATTAAGAAATGACCACCTCCAACGTTTGGTTTATGTTTAATAAGCATTTTTAATTTTATTGCTTAAATCGCATTTTCTCGGCGAGCTGAGCACTTTTTCTGAATTGTGCCGCTCCCGTCACTCTGGTTAGGTATAGGCATCGAAAAAAACGCTCTCGGGTGCTTTAGAGTGCCGAGTTATTCACTGCGCATGAAGAAATGACCACCTCCAACGTTTGGTTTATGTTTAATAAGCATTTTTAATTTTATTGCTTAAATAGCATTTTCTCGGCGAGCTGAGCGCTTTTTCTGAATTGTGCCGCTCCCGTCACTCTGGTTAGGTTGGCATCGAAAAAAACGCTCTCGGGTGCTTTAGAGTGCCGAGTTATTCACTGCGCATGAAGAAATGACCACCTCCAACGTTTGGTTTATGTTTTATAAGCATTTTTAATTTTATTGCTTAAATCGCATTTTCTCGGCGAGCTGAGCGCTTTTTCTGAATTGTGCCGCTCCCGTCACTCTGGTTAGGTTGGCATCGAAAAAAACGCTCTCGGGTGATTTAGAGTGCCGAGGTATTCACTGCGCATGAAGAAATGACCACCTCCAACGTTTGGTTTATGTTTAATAAGCATTTTTAATTTTATTGCTTAAATCGCATTTTCTCGGCGAGCTGAGCACTTTTTCTGAATTGTGCCGCTCCCGTCACTCTGGTTAGGTTGGCATCGAAAAAAACGCTCTCGGGTGCTTTAGAGTGCCGAGTTTATTACTGCGCATTAAGAAATGACCACCTCCAACGTTTGGTTTATGTTTTATAAGCATTTTTAATTTTATTGCTTAAATCGCATTTTCTCGGCGAGCTGAGCACTTTTTCTGAATTGTGCCGCTCCCGTCACTCTGGTTAGGTTGGCATCGAAAAAAACGCTTTCGGGTGCTTTAGAGTGCCGAGTTTATCACTGCGCATGAAGAAATGACCACCTCCAACGTTTGGTTTATGTTTAATAAGCATTTTTAATTTTATTGCTTAAATCGCATTTTCTCGGCGAGCTGAGCACTTTTTCTGAATTGTGCCGCTCCCGTCACTCTGGTTAGGTTGGCATCGAAAAAAACGCTCTCGGGTGCTTTAGAGTGCCGACTTTATCACTGCGCATGAAGAAATGACCACCTCCAACGTTTGGTTTATGTTTTATAAGCATTTTTAATTTTATTGCTTAAATCGCATTTTCTCGGCGAGCTGAGCACTTTTTCTGAATTGTGCCGCTCCCGTCACTCTGGTTAGGTTGGCATCGAAAAAAACGCTCACGGGTGCTTTAGAGTGCCGAGTTTATTACTGCGCATTAAGAAATGACCACCTCCAACGTTTGGTTTATGTTTTGTAAGCATTTTTAATTTTATTGCTTAAATCGCATTTTCTCGGCGAGCTGAGCACTTTTTCTGAATTGTGCCGCTCCCGTCACTCTGGTTAGGTTGGCATCGAAAAAAACGCTCTCGGGTGCTTTAGAGTGCCGAGTTATTCACTGCGCATGAAGAAATGACCACCTCCAACGTTTGGTTTATGTTTTATAAGCATTTTTAATTTTATTGCTTAAATCGCATTTTCTCGGCGAGCTGAGCGCTTTTTCTGAATTGTGCCGCTCCCGTAACTCTGGTTAGGTTGGCATCGAAAAAAACGCTCTCGGGTGCTTTAGAGTGCCGAGTTTATTACTGCGCATTAAGAAATGACCACCTCCAACGTTTGGTTTATGTTTTATAAGCATTTTTAATTTTATTGCTTAAATCGCATTTTCTCGGCGAGCTGAGCACTTTTTCTGAATTGTGCCGCTCCCGTCACTCTGGTTAGGTTGGCATCGAAAAAAACGCTCTCGGGTGCTTTAGAGTGCCGAGTTTATTACTGCGCATTAAGAAATGACCACCTCCAACGTTTGGTTTATGTTTTATTAAAATTTTTAATTTTATTGCTTAAATCGCATTTTCTCGGCGAGCTGAGCACTTTTTCTGAATTGTGCCGCTCCCGTCACTCTGGTTAGGTTGGCATCGAAAAAAACGCTATCGGGTGCTTTAGAGTGCCGAGTTATTCACTGCGCATGAAGAAATGACCACCTCCAACGTTTGGTTTATGTTTAATAAGCATTTTTAATTTTATTGCTTAAATCGCATTTTCTCGGCGAGCTGAGCACTTTTTCTGAATTGTGCCGCTCCCGTCACTCTGGTTAGGTTGGCATCGAAAAAAACGCTCTCGGGTGCTTTAGAGTGCCGAGTTTATTACTGCGCATTAAGAAATGACCACCTCCAACGTTTGGTTTATGTTTTATAAGCATTTTTAATTTTATTGCTTAAATCGCATTTTCTCGGCGAGCTGAGCACTTTTTCTGAATTGTGCCGCTCCCGTCACTCTGGTTAGGTTGGCATCGAAAAAAACGCTCTCGGGTGCTTTAGAGTGCCGAGTTTATTACTGCGCATTAAGAAATGACCACCTCCAACGTTTGGTTTATGTTTTATAAGCATTTTTAATTTTATTGCTTAGATCGCATTTTCTCGGCGAGCTGAGCACTTTTTCTGAATTGTGCCGCTCCCGTCACTTGGCATCGAAAAAAACGCTCTCGGGTGCTTTAGAGTGCCGAGTTATTCACTGCGCATGAAGAAATGACCACCTCCAACGTTTGGTTTATGTTTTATAAGCATTTTTAATTTTATTGCTTAAATCGCATTTTCTCGGCGAGCTGAGCGCTTTTTCTGAATTGTGCCGCTCCCGTCACTCTGGTTAGGTTGGCATCGAAAAAAACGCTCTCGGGTGCTTTAGAGTGCCGAGTTTATTACTGCGCATTAAGAAATGACCACCTCCAACGTTTGGTTTATGTTTTATAAGCATTTTTAATTTTATTGCTTAAATCGCATTTTCTCGGCGAGCTGAGCACTTTTTCTGAATTGTGCCGCTCCCGTCACTCTGGTTAGGTTGGCATCGAAAAAAACGCTCACGGGTGCTTTAGAGTGCCGAGTTTATTACTGCGCATTAAGAAATGACCACCTCCAACGTTTGGTTTATGTTTTATAAGCATTTTTAATTTTATTGCTTAAATCGCATTTTTTCGGCGAGCTGAGCACTTTTTCTGAATTGTGCCGCTCCCGTCACTCTGGTTAGGTTGGCATCGAAAAAAACGCTCTCGGGTGCTTTAGAGTGCCGAGTTATTCACTGCGCATGAAGAAATGACCACCTCCAACGTTTGGTTTATGTTTTATAAGCATTTTTAATTTTATTGCTTAAATCGCATTTTCTCGGCGAGCTGAGCACTTTTTCTGAATTGTGCCGCTCCCGTCACTCTGGTTAGGTTGGCATCGAAAAAAACGCTCTCGGGTGCTTTAGAGTGCCGAGTTTATCACTGCGCATGAAGAAATGACCACCTCCAACGTTTGGTTTATGTTTTATAAGCATTTTTAATTTTATTGCTTAAATCGCATTTTCTCGGCGAGCTGAGCGCTTTTTCTGAATTGTGCCGCTCCCGTCACTCTGGTTAGGTTGGCATCGAAAAAAACGCTCTCGGGTGCTTTAGAGTGCCGAGTTTATCACTGCGCATGAAGAAATGACACTCCAACGTTTGGTTTATGTTTTATAAGCATTTTTAATTTTATTGCTTAAATCGCATTTTCTCGGCGAGCTGAGCGCTTTTTCTGAATTGTGCCGCTCCCGTAACTCTGGTTAGGTTGGCATCGAAAAAAACGCTCTCGGGTGCTTTAGAGTGCCGAGTTTATCACTGCGCATGAAGAAATGACCACTTCCAACGTTTGGTTTATGTTTTATAAGCATTTTTAATTTTATTGCTTAAATCGCATTTTCTCGGCGAGCTGAGCACTTTTTCTGAATTGTGCCGCTCCCGTCACTCTGGTTAGGGGCGCATCGAAAAAAACGCTCTCGGGTGCTTTAGAGTGCCGAGTTTATTACTGCGCATTAAGAAATGACCACCTCCAACGTTTGGTTTATGTTTTATAAGCATTTTTAATTTTATTGCTTAAATCGCATTTTCTCGGCGAGCTGAGCACTTTTTCTGAATTGTGCCGCTCCCGTCACTCTGGTTAGGTTGGCATCGAAAAAAACGCTCTCGGGTGCTTTAGAGTGCCGAGTTATTCACTGCGCATGAAGAAATGACCACCTCCAACGTTTGGTTTATGTTTTATAAGCATTTTTAATTTTATTGCTTAAATCGCATTTTCTCGGCGAGCTGAGCACTTTTTCTGAATTGTGCCGCTCCCGTCACTCTGGTTAGGTTGGCATCGAAAAAAACGCTCTCGGGTGCTTTAGAGTGCCGAGTTTATCACTGCGCATGAAGAAATGACCACCTCCAACGTTTGGTTTTTGTTTTATAAGCATTTTTAATTTTATTGCTTAAATCGCATTTTCTCGGCGAGCTGAGCGCTTTTTCTGAATTGTGCCGCTCCCGTCACTCTGGTTAGGTTGGCATCGAAAAAAACGCTCTCGGGTGCTTTAGAGTGCCGAGTTATTCACTGCGCATGAAGAAATGACCACCTCCAATGTTTGGTTTATGTTTAATAAGCATTTTTAATTTTATTGCTTAAATCGCATTTTCTCGGCGAGCTGAGCGCTTTTTCTGAATTGTGCCGCTCCCGTCACTCTGGTTAGGTTGGCATCGAAAAAAACGCTCTCGGGTGATTTAGAGTGCCGAGTTATTCACTGCGCATTAAGAAATGACCACCTCCAACGTTTGGTTTATGTTTAATAAGCATTTTTAATTTTATTGCTTAAATCGCATTTTCTCGGCGAGCTGAGCACTTTTTCTGAATTGTGCCGCTCCCGTCACTCTGGTTAGGTATAGGCATCGAAAAAAACGCTCTCGGGTGCTTTAGAGTGCCGAGTTATTCACTGCGCATGAAGAAATGACCACCTCCAACGTTTGGTTTATGTTTAATAAGCATTTTTAATTTTATTGCTTAAATAGCATTTTCTCGGCGAGCTGAGCGCTTTTTCTGAATTGTGCCGCTCCCGTCACTCTGGTTAGGTTGGCATCGAAAAAAACGCTCTCGGGTGCTTTAGAGTGCCGAGTTATTCACTGCGCATGAAGAAATGACAACCTCCAACGTTTGGTTTATGTTTAATAAGCATTTTTAATTTTATTGCTTAAATCGCATTTTCTCGGCGAGCTGAGCGCTTTTTCTGAATTGTGCCGCTCCCGTCACTCTGGTTAGGTTGGCATCGAAAAAAACGCTCTCGGGTGCTTTAGAGTGCCGAGTTATTCACTGCGCATGAAGAAATGACAACCTCCAACGTTTGGTTTATGTTTAATAAGCATTTTTAATTTTATTGCTTAAATCGCATTTTCTCGGCGAGCTGAGCACTTTTTCTGAATTGTGCCGCTCCCGTCACTCTGGTTAGGTTGGCATCGAAAAAAACGCTCTCGGGTGCTTTAGAGTGCCGAGTTTATTACTGCGCATTAAGAAATGACCACCTCCAACGTTTGGTTTATGTTTTATAAGCATTTTTAATTTTATTGCTTAAATCGCATTTTCTCGGCGAGCTGAGCGCTTTTTCTGAATTGTGCCGCTCCCGTCACTCTGGTTAGGTTGGCATCGAAAAAAACGCTCTCGGGTGCTTTAGAGTGCCGAGTTTATTACTGCGCATTAAGAAATGACCACCTCCAACGTTTGGTTTATGTTTTATAAGCATTTATAATTTTATTGCTTAAATCGCATTTTCTCGGCGAGCTGAGCGCTTTTTCTGAATTGTGCCGCTCCCGTCACTTGTTGGCATCGAAAAAAACGCTCTCGGGTGCTTTAGAGTGCCGAGTTTATCACTGCGCATGAAGAAATGACCACCTCCAACGTTTGGTTTATGTTTTATAAGCATTTTTAATTTTATTGCTTAAATCGCATTTTCTCGGCGAGCTGAGCACTTTTTCTGAATTGTGCCGCTCCCGTCACTCTGGTTAGGTTGGCATCGAAAAAAACGCTCTCGGGTGCTTTAGAGTGCCGAGTTTATCACTGCACATGAAGAAATGACCACCTCCAACGTTTGGTTTATGTTTTATAAGCATTTTTAATTTTATTGCTTAAATCGCATTTTCTCGGCGAGCTGAGCGCTTTTTCTGAATTGTGCCTGTCCCGTCACTCTGGTTAGGTTGGCATCGAAAAAAACGCTCTCGGGTGCTTTAGAGTGCCGAGTTATTCACTGCGCATGAAGAAATGACCACCTCCAACGTTTGGTTTATGTTTAATAAGCATTTTTAATTTTATTGCTTAAATCGCATTTTCTCGGCGAGCTGAGCGCTTTTTCTGAATTGTGCCGCTCCCGTCACTCTGGTTAGGTTGGCATCGAAAAAAACGCTCTCGGGTGCTTTAGAGTGCCGAGTTATTCACTGCGCATGAAGAAATGACAACCTCCAACGTTCGGTTTATGTTTAATAAGCATTTTTAATTTTATTGCTTAAATCGCATTTTCTCGGCGAGCTGAGCACTTTTTCTGAATTGTGCCGCTCCCGTCACTCTGGTTAGGTTGGCATCGAAAAAAACGCTCTCGGGTGCTTTAGAGTGCCGAGTTTATTACTGCGCATTAAGAAATGACCACCTCCAACGTTTGGTTTATGTTTTATAAGCATTTTTAATTTTATTGCTTAAATCGCATTTTCTCGGCGAGCTGAGCGCTTTTTCTGAATTGTGCCGCTCCCGTCACTCTGGTTAGGTTGGCATCGAAAAAAACGCTCTCGGGTGCTTTAGAGTGCCGAGTTTATTACTGCGCATTAAGAAATGACCACCTCCAACGTTTGGTTTATGTTTTATAAGCATTTTTAATTTTATTGCTTAAATCGCATTTTCTCGGCGAGCTGAGCACTTTTTCTGAATTGTGCCGCTCCCGTCACTCTGGTTAGGTTGGCATCGAAAAAAACGCTCACGGGTGCTTTAGAGTGCCGAGTTTATTACTGCGCATTAAGAAATGACCACCTCCAACGTTTGGTTTATGTTTTATAAGCATTTTTAATTTTATTGCTTAAATCGCATTTTCTCGGCGAGCTGAGCACTTTTTCTGAATTGTGCCGCTCCCTTCACTCTGGTTAGGTTGGCATCGAAAAAAACGCTCTCGGGTGCTTTTGAGTGCCGAGTTATTCACTGCGCATGGAGAAATGACCACCTCCAACGTTTGGTTTATGTTTTATAAGCATTTTTAATTTTATTGCTTAAATCGCATTTTCTCGGCGAGCTGAGCACTTTTTTCCTGAATTGTGCCGCTCCCGTCACTCTGGTTAGGTTGGCATCGAAAAAAACGCTCTCGGGTGCTTTAGAGTGCCGAGTTTATCACTGCGCATGAAGAAATGACCACCTCCAACGTTTGGTTTATGTTTTATAAGCATTTTTAATTTTATTGCTTAAATCGCATTTTCTCGGCGAGCTGAGCGCTTTTTCTGAATTGTGCCGCTCCTGTCACTCTGGTTAGGTTGGCATCGAAAAAAACGCTCTCGGGTGCTTTAGAGTGCCGAGTTTATCACTGCGCATGAAGAAATGACCACCTCCAACGTTTGGTTTATGTTTTATAAGCATTTTTAATTTTATTGCTTAAATCGCATTTTCTCGGCGAGCTGAGCGCTTTTTCTGAATTGTGCCGCTCCCGTAACTCTGGTTAGGTTGGCATCGAAAAAAACGCTCTCGGGTGCTTTAGAGTGCCGAGTTTATCACTGCGCATGAAGAAATGACCACTTCCAACGTTTGGTTTATGTTTTATAAGCATTTTTAATTTTATTGCTTAAATCGCATTTTCTCGGCGAGCTGAGCGCTTTTTCTGAATTGTGCCGCTCCCGTAACTCTGGTTAGGTTGGCATCGAAAAAAACGCTCTCGGGTGCTTTAGAGTGCCGAGTTTATCACTGCGCATGAAGAAATGACCACTTCCAACGTTTGGTTTATGTTTTATAAGCATTTTTAATTTTATTGGTTAAATCGCATTTTCTCGGCGAGCTGAGCACTTTTTCTGAATTGTGCCGCTCCCGTCACTCTGGTTAGGTTGGCATCGAAAAAAACGCTCTCGGGTGCTCTAGAGTGCCGAGTTTATTACTGCGCATTAAGAAATGACCACCTCCAACGTTTGGTTTATGTTTTATAAGAATTTTTAATTTTATTGCTTGAATCGCATTTTCTCGGCGAGCTGAGCACTTTTTCTGAATTGTGCCGCTCCCGTCACTCTGGTTAGGTTGGCATCGAAAAAAACGCTCTCGGGTGCTTTAGAGTGCCGAGTTATTCACTGCGCATGAAGAAATGACCACCTCCAACGTTTGGTTTATGTTTTATAAGCATTTTTAATTTTATTGCTTAAATCGCATTTTCTCGGCGAGCTGAGCACTTTTTCTGAATTGTGCCGCTCCCGTCACTCTGGTTAGGTTGGCATCGAAAAAAACGCTCTCGGGTGCTTTAGAGTGCCGAGTTTATCACTGCGCATGAAGAAATGACCACCTCCAACGTTTGGTTTATGTTTTATAAGCATTTTTAATTTTATTGCTTAAATCGCATTTTCTCGGCGAGCTGAGCGCTTTTTCTGAATTGTGCCGCTCCCGTCACTCTGGTTAGGTTGGCATCGAAAAAAACGCTCTCGGGTGCTTTAGAGTGCCGAGTTATTCACTGCGCATGAAGAAATGACCACCTCCAACGTTTGGTTTATGTTTAATAAGCATTTTTAATTTTATTGCTTAAATCGCATTTTCTCGGCGAGCTGAGCGCTTTTTCTGAATTGTGCCGCTCCCGTCACTCTGGTTAGGTTGGCATCGAAAAAAACGCTCTCGGGTGCTTTAGAGTGCCGAGTTATTCACTGCGCATGAAGAAATGACCACCTCCACCTTTTGGTTTATGTTTAATAAGCATTTTTAATTTTATTGCTTAAATCGCATTTTCTCGGCGAGCTGAGCACTTTTTCTGAATTGTGCCGCTCCCGTCACTCTGGTTAGGTTGGCATCGAAAAAAACGCTCTCGGGTGCTTTAGAGTGCCGAGTTTATTACTGCGCATTAAGAAATGACCACCTCCAACGTTTGGTTTATGTTTTATAAGCATTTTTAATTTTATTGCTTAAATCGCATTTTCTCGGCGAGCTGAGCACTTTTTCTGAATTGTGCCGCTCCCGTCACTCTGGTTAGGTTGGCATCGAAAAAAACGCTCTCGGGTGCTTTAGAGTGCCGAGTTTATTACTGCGCATTAAGAAATGACCACCTCCAACGTTTGGTTTATGTTTTATAAGCATTTTTAATTTTATTGCTTAAATCGCATTTTCTCGGCGAGCTGAGCACTTTTTCTGAATTGTGCCGCTCCCGTCACTCTGGTTAGGTTGGCATCGAAAAAAACGCTCTCGGGTGCTTTAGAGTGCCGAGTTTATCACTGCGCATGAAGAAATGACCACCTCCAACGTTTGGTTTATGTTTAATAAGCATTTTTAATTTTATTGCTTAAATCGCATTTTCTCGGCGAGCTGAGCACTTTTTCTGAATTGTGCCGCTCCCGTCACTCTGGTTAGGTTGGCATCGAAAAAAACGCTCTCGGGTGCTTTAGAGTGCCGAGTTTATCACTGCGCATGAAGAAATGACCACCTCCAACGTTTGGTTTATGTTTTATAAGCATTTTTAATTTTATTGCTTAAATCGCATTTTCTCGGCGAGCTGAGCGCTTTTTCTGAATTGTGCCTGTCCCGTCACTCTGGTTAGGTTGGCATCGAAAAAAACGCTCTCGGGTGCTTTAGAGTGCCGAGTTATTCACTGCGCATGAAGAAATGACCACCTCCAACGTTTGGTTTATGTTTAATAAGCATTTTTAATTTTATTGCTTAAATCGCATTTTCTCGGCGAGCTGAGCGCTTTTTCTGAATTGTGCCGCTCCCGTCACTCTGGTTAGGTTGGCATCGAAAAAAACGCTCTCGGGTGCTTTAGAGTGCCGAGTTATTCACTGCGCATGAAGAAATGACAACCTCCAACGTTTGGTTTATGTTTAATAAGCATTTTTAATTTTATTGCTTAAATCGCATTTTCTCGGCGAGCTGAGCACTTTTTCTGAATTGTGCCGCTCCCGTCACTCTGGTTAGGTTGGCATCGAAAAAAACGCTCTCGGGTGCTTTAGAGTGCCGAGTTTATTACTGCGCATTAAGAAATGACCACCTCCAACGTTTGGTTTATGTTTTATAAGCATTTTTAATTTTATTGTTTAAATCGCATTTTCTCGGCGAGCTGAGCGCTTTTTCTGAATTGTGCCGCTCCCGTCACTCTGGTTAGGTTGGCATCGAAAAAAACGCTCTCGGGTGCTTTAGAGTGCCGAGTTTATTACTGCGCATTAAGAAATGACCACCTCCAACGTTTGGTTTATGTTTTATAAGCATTTTTAATTTTATTGCTTAAATCGCATTTTCTCGGCGAGCTGAGCACTTTTTCTGAATTGTGCCGCTCCCGTCACTCTGGTTAGGTTGGCATCGAAAAAAACGCTCACGGGTGCTTTAGAGTGCCGAGTTTATTACTGCGCATTAAGAAATGACCACCTCCAACGTTTGGTTTATGTTTTATAAGCATTTTTAATTTTATTGCTTAAATCGCATTTTCTCGGCGAGCTGAGCACTTTTTTCTGAATTGTGCCGCTCCCGTCACTCTGGTTAGGTTGGCATCGAAAAAAACGCTCTCGGGTGCTTTAGAGTGCCGAGTTTATCACTGCGCATGAAGAAATGACCACCTCCAACGTTTGGTTTATGTTTTATAAGCATTTTTAATTTTATTGCTTAAATCGCATTTTCTCGGCGAGCTGAGCGCTTTTTCTGAATTGTGCCGCTCCCGTCACTCTGGTTAGGTTGGCATCGAAAAAAACGCTCTCGGGTGCTTTAGAGTGCCGAGTTTATTACTGCGCATTAAGAAATGACCACCTCCAACGTTTGGTTTATGTTTTATAAGCATTTTTAATTTTATTGCTTAAATCGCATTTTCTCGGCGAGCTGAGCGCTTTTTCTGAATTGTGCCGCTCCCGTCACTCTGGTTAGGTTGGCATCGAAAAAAACGCTCTCGGGTGCTTTAGAGTGCCGAGTTATTCACTGCGCATGAAGAAATGACCACCTCCAACGTTTGGTTTATGTTTTATAAGCATTTTTAATTTTATTGCTTAAATCGCATTTTCTCGGCGAGCTGAGCGCTTTTTCTGAATTGTGCCGCTCCCGTAACTCTGGTTAGGTTGGCATCGAAAAAAACGCTCTCGGGTGCTTTAGAGTGCCGAGTTTATCACTGCGCATGAAGAAATGACCACTTCCAACGTTTGGTTTATGTTTTATAAGCATTTTTAATTTTATTGCTTAAATCGCATTTTCTCGGCGAGCTGAGCACTTTTTCTGAATTGTGCCGCTCCCGTCACTCTGGTTAGGTTGGCATCGAAAAAAACGCTCTCGGGTGCTTTAGAGTGCCGAGTTTATTACTGCGCATTAAGAAATGACCACCTCCAACGTTTGGTTTATGTTTTATAAGCATTTTTAATTTTATTGCTTAAATCGCATTTTCTCGGCGAGCTGAGCACTTTTTCTGAATTGTGCCGCTCCCGTCACTCTGGTTAGGTTGGCATCGAAAAAAACGCTCTCGGGTGCTTTAGAGTGCCGAGTTTATCACTGCGCATGAAGAAATGACCACCTCCAACGTTTGGTTTATGTTTTATAAGCATTTTTAATTTTATTGCTTAAATCGCATTTTCTCGGCGAGCTGAGCGCTTTTTCTGAATTGTGCCGCTCCCGTCACTCTGGTTAGGTTGGCATCGAAAAAAACGCTCTCGGGTGCTTTAGAGTGCCGAGTTATTCACTGCGCATGAAGAAATTACCACCTCCAATGTTTGGTTTATGTTTAATAAGCATTTTTAATTTTATTGCTTAAATCGCATTTTCTCGGCGAGCTGAGCGCTTTTTCTGAATTGTGCCGCTCCCGTCACTCTGGTTAGGTTGGCATCGAAAAAAACGCTCTCGGGTGCTTTAGAGTGCAGAGTTATTCACTGCGCATTAAAAAATGACCACCTCCAACGTTTGGTTTATGTTTAATAAGCATTTTTAATTTTATTGCTTGAATCGCATTTTCTCGGCGAGCTGAGCACTTTTCCTGAATTGTGCCGCTCCCGTCACTCTGGTTAGGTTGGCATCGAAAAAAACGCTATCGGGTGCTCTAGAGTGCCGAGTTTATTACTGCGCATTAAGAAATGACCACCTCCAACGTTTGGTTTATGTTTTATAAGCATTTTTAATTTTATTGCTTAAATCGCATTTTCTCGGCGAGCTGAGCACTTTTTCTGAATTGTGCCGCTCCCGTCACTCTGGTTAGGTTGGCATCGAAAAAAACGCTCTCGGGTGCTTTAGAGTGCCGAGTTATTCACTGCGCATGAAGAAATGACCACCTCCAACGTTTGGTTTATGTTTTATAAGCATTTTTAATTTTATTGCTTAAATCGCATTTTCTCGGCGAGCTGAGCACTTTTTCTGAATTGTGCCGCTCCCGTCACTCTGGTTAGGTTGGCATCGAAAAAAACGCTCTCGGGTGCTTTAGAGTGCCGAGTTTATCACTGCGCATGAAGAAATGACCACCTCCAACGTTTGGTTTATGTTTTATAAGCATTTTTAATTGTATTGCTTAAATCGCATTTTCTCGGCGAGCTGAGCGCTTTTTCTGAATTGTGCCGCTCCCGTAACTCTGGTTAGGTTGGCATCGAAAAAAACGCTCTCGGGTGCTTTAGAGTGCCGAGTTTATCACTGCGCATGAAGAAATGACCACTTCCAACGTTTGGTTTATGTTTTATAAGCATTTTTAATTTTATTGCTTAAATCGCATTTTCTCGGCGAGCTGAGCACTTTTTCTGAATTGTGCCGCTCCCGTCACTCTGGTTAGGTTGGCATCGAAAAAAACGCTCTCGGGTGCTCTAGAGTGCCGAGTTTATTACTGCGCATTAAGAAATGACCACCTCCAACGTTTGGTTTATGTTTTATAAGCATTTTTAATTTTATTGCTTAAATCGCATTTTCTCGGCGAGCTGAGCACTTTTTCTGAATTGTGCCGCTCCCGTCACTCTGGTTAGGTTGGCATCGAAAAAAACGCTCTCGGGTGCTTTAGAGTGCCGAGTTATTCACTGCGCATGAAGAAATGACCACCTCCAACGTTTGGTTTATGTTTTATAAGCATTTTTAATTTTATTGCTTAAATCGCATTTTCTCGGCGAGCTGAGCACTTTTTCTGAATTGTGCCGCTCCCGTCACTCTGGTTAGGTTGGCATCGAAAAAAACGCTCTCGGGTGCTCTAGAGTGCCGAGTTTATTACTGCGCATTAAGAAATGACCACCTCCAACGTTTGGTTTATGTTTTATAAGCATTTTTAATTTTATTGCTTAAATCGCATTTTCTCGGCGAGCTGAGCACTTTTTCTGAATTGTGCCGCTCCCGTCACTCTGGTTAGGTTGGCATCGAAAAAAACGCTCTCGGGTGCTTTAGAGTGCCGAGTTATTCACTGCGCATGAAGAAATGACCACCTCCAACGTTTGGTTTATGTTTTATAAGCATTTTTAATTTTATTGCTTAAATCGCATTTTCTCGGCGAGCTGAGCACTTTTTCTGAATTGTGCCGCTCCCGTCACTCTGGTTAGGTTGGCATCGAAAAAAACGCTCTCGGGTGCTTTAGAGTGCCGAGTTTATCACTGCGCATGAAGAAATGACCACCTCCAACGTGTGGTTTATGTTTTATAAGCATTTTTAATTTTATTGCTTAAATCGCATTTTCTCGGCGAGCTGAGCGCTTTTTCTGAATTGTGCCGCTCCCGTCACTCTGGTTAGGTTGGCATCGAAAAAAACGCTCTCGGGTGCTTTAGAGTGCCGAGTTATTCACTGCGCATGAAGAAATGACCACCTCCAACGTTTGGTTTATGTTTAATAAGCATTTTTAATTTTATTGCTTAAATCGCATTTTCTCGGCGAGCTGAGCGCTCTTTCTGAATTGTGCCGCTCCCGTCACTCTGGTTAGGTTGGCATCGAAAAAAACGCTCTCGGGTGCTTTAGAGTGCCGAGTTATTCACTGCGCATGAAGAAATGACCACCTCCACCGTTTGGTTTATGTTTAATAAGCATTTTTAATTTTATTGCTTAAATCGCATTTTCTCGGCGAGCTGAGCACTTTTTCTGAATTGTGCCGCTCCCGTCACTTGGCATCGAAAAAAACGCTCTCGGGTGCTTTAGAGTGCCGAGTTATTCACTGCGCATGAAGAAATGACCACCTCCAACGTTTGGTTTATGTTTTATAAGCATTTTTAATTTTATTGCTTAAATCGCATTTTCTCGGCGAGCTGAGCACTTTTTCTGAATTGTGCCGCTCCCGTCACTCTGGTTAGGTTGGCATCGAAAAAAACGCTCTCGGGTGCTTTAGAGTGCCGAGTTTATCACTGCGCATGAAGAAATGACCACCTCCAACGTTTGGTTTATGTTTTATAAGCATTTTTAATTTTATTGCTTAAATCGCATTTTTTCGGCGAGCTGAGCACTTTTTCTGAATTGTGCCGCTCCCGTCACTCTGGTTAGGTTGGCATCGAAAAAACGCTCTCGGGTGCTTTAGAGTGCCGAGTTATTCACTGCGCATGAAGAAATTACCACCTCCAACGTTTGGTTTATGTTTTATAAGCATTTTTAATTTTATTGCTTAAATCGCATTTTCTCGGCGAGCTGAGCACTTTTTCTGAATTGTGCCGCTCCCGTCACTCTGGTTAGGTTGGCATCGAAAAAAACGCTCTCGGGTGCTTTAGAGTGCCGAGTTTATCACTGCGCATGAAGAAATGACCACCTCCAACGTTTGGTTTATGTTTTACAAGCATTTTTAATTTTATTGCTTAAATCGCATTTTCTCGGCGAGCTGAGCGCTTTTTCTGAATTGTGCCGCTCCCGTCACTCTGGTTAGGTTGGCATCGAAAAAAACGCTCTCGGGTGCTTTAGAGTGCCGAGTTTATCACTGCGCATGAAGAAATGACCACTCCAACGTTTGGTCTATGTTTTAGAAGCATTTTTAATTTTATTGCTTAAATCGCATTTTCTCGGCGAGCTGAGCGCTTTTTCTGAATTGTGCCGCTCCCGTAACTCTGGTTAGGTTGGCATCGAAAAAAACGCTCTCGGGTGCTTTAGAGTGCCGAGTTTATCACTGCGCATGAAGAAATGACCACTTCCAACGTTTGGTTTATGTTTTATAAGCATTTTTAATTTTATTGCTTAAATCGCATTTTCTCGGCGAGCTGAGCACTTTTTCTGAATTGTGCCGCTCCCGTCACTCTGGTTAGGTTGGCATCGAAAAAAACGCTCTCGGGTGCTTTAGAGTGCCGAGTTTATTACTGCGCATTAAGAAATGACCACCTCCAACGTTTGGTTTATGTTTTATAAGCATTTTTAATTTTATTGCTTAAATCGCATTTTCTCGGCGAGCTGAGCACTTTTTCTGAATTGTGCCGCTCCCGTCACTCTGGTTAGGTTGGCATCGAAAAAAACGCTCTCGGGTGCTTTAGAGTGCCGAGTTTATCACTGCGCATGAAGAAATGACCACCTCCAACGTTTGGTTTATGTTTTATAAGCATTTTTAATTTTATTGCTTAAATCGCATTTTCTCGGCGAGCTGAGCGCTTTTTCTGAATTGTGCCGCTCCCGTCACTCTGGTTAGGTTGGCATCGAAAAAAACGCTCTCGGGTGCTTTAGAGTGCCGAGTTATTCACTGCGCATGAAGAAATTACCACCTCCAATGTTTGGTTTATGTTTAATAAGCATTTTTAATTTTATTGCTTAAATCGCATTTTCTCGGCGAGCTGAGCGCTTTTTCTGAATTGTGCCGCTCCCGTCACTCTGGTTAGGTTGGCATCGAAAAAAACGCTCTCGGGTGCTTTAGAGTGCAGAGTTATTCACTGCGCATTAAAAAATGACCACCTCCAACGTTTGGTTTATGTTTAATAAGCATTTTTAATTTTATTGCTTAAATCGCATTTTCTCGGCGAGCTGAGCACTTTTTCTGAATTGTGCCGCTCCCGACACTCTGGTTAGGTAGGCATCGAAAAAAACGCTCTCGGGTGCTTTAGAGTGCCGAGTTTATTACTGCGCATTAAGAAATGACCACCTCCAACGTTTGGTTTATGTTTTATAAGCATTTTTAATTTTATTGCTTAAATCGCATTTTCTCGGCGAGCTGAGCACTTTTTCTGAATTGTGCCGCTCCCGTCACTCTGGTTACCGTTTTTTTCCGTGTATAGTGCGCAAAATTTAACGAATTTATTGTCCTAAAATCTGGGGTGCGCATTATACATGGGTACAAAAAATGTTTGATTTTTTTTTTTTCAATTTTTTTTTTTTTTTTTTTTTTTTTTTAGAAAACAAAACCAACAACAGGACTGACCGACAAAGTCGTGGAACAAAAAGACAGGGTGACATTACCAAAGACAGGAACAGAAAGCAAACAGACATCATGACAGTAACACATGCAATGATCCGACGGTGAGCGAGGGGCAGACAGGACTTAAATACAAAACACGTTACATCGATTGAGGTGACACAGGAAGAGAGGGGCGACGCGAACAGAAACTATGGCAACCTAGACACATAGCAAAACTGGGGACGAGACGTGACAAATGTCCCTCGAAATGAAACTTGAAATCACCAAGTTTTGGTTTCCAAGGGAGTTTTTATTCCTCTTCAACGTCTCTCCCATACAGAGCCGCCTTTTTCACGTCCGCACGCCTCTTTCCCGTGCGCGCACGGAGCGCGGTGGTGCGTTTATGGGCAGTCGGAGAAATCAACGCCAACAAAAAAGATTACATCCAGCCTAGTTAAGACCATACCAAAGACTATAAAAATGGGACTCATTGCCTCCCTGCGTGTGTGACGATCATTGGGACTTAAAAAAAAAAAAAAAACATTAAAAAAAATTCATAAAAATTGGGTGCGTATTATACATGGGTACAGGCTTTTTGTCAGCATCAGCATGCCATTTTTAGGGTGCGTATTATACATGGGGGCGCACTATACACGGAAAAAAACGGTAGGTTGGCATCGAAAAAAACGCTCTCGGGTGCTTTAGAGTGCCGAGTTATTCACTGCGCATGAAGAAATGACCACCTCCAACGTTTGGTTTATGTTTAATAAGCATTTTTAATTTTATTGCTTGAATCGCATTTTCTCGGCGAGCTGAGCACTTTTTCTGAATTGTGCCGCTCCCGTCACTCTGGTTAGGTTGGCATCGAAAAAAACGCTCTCGGGTGCTTTAGAGTGCCGAGTTTATCACTGCGCATGAAGAAATGACCACCTCCAACGTTTGGTTTATGTTTTATAAGCATTTTTAATTTTATTGCTTAAATCGCATTTTCTCGGCGAGCTGAGCGCTTTTTCTGAATTGTGCCGCTCCCGTCACTCTGGTTAGGTTGGCATCGAAAAAAACGCTCTCGGGTGCTCTAGAGTGCCGAGTTTATCACTGCGCATGAAGAAATGACCACCTCCAACGTTTGGTTTATGTTTTATAAGCATTTTTAATTTTATTGCTTAAATCGCATTTTCTCGGCGAGCTGAGCACTTTTTCTGAATTGTGCCGCTCCCGTCACTCTGGTTAGGTTGGCATCGAAAAAAACGCTCTCGGGTGCTTTAGAGTGCCGAGTTTATCACTGCGCATGAAGAAATGACCACCTCCAACGTTTGGTTTATGTTTTATAAGCATTTTTAATTTTATTGCTTAAATCGCATTTTCTCGGCGAGCTGAGCGCTTTTTCTGAATTGTGCCTCTCCCGTCACTCCGGTTAGGTTGGCATCGAAAAAAACGCTCTCGGGTGCTTTAGAGTGCCGAGTTATTCACTGCGCATGAAGAAATGACCACCTCCAACGTTTGGTTTATGTTTTATAAGCATTTTTAATTTTATTGCTTAAATCGCATTTTCTCGGCGAGCTGAGCGCTTTTTCTGAATTGTGCCGCTCCCGTCACTCTGGTTATGTTGGCATCGAAAAAAACGCTCTCGGGTGCTTTAGAGTGCCGAGTTTATCACTGCGCATGAAGAAATGACCACCTCCAACGTTTGGTTTATGTTTTATAAGCATTTTTAATTTTAATGCTTAAATCGCATTTTCTCGGCGAGCTGAGCGCTTTTTCTGAATTGTGCCGCTCCCGTCACTCTGGTTAGGTTGGCATCGAAAAAAACGCTCTCGGGTGCTTTAGAGTGCCGAGTTATTCACTGCGCATGAAGAAATGACCACGTCCAACGTTTGGTTTATGTTTAATAAGCATTTTTAATTTTATTGCTTAAATCGCATTTTCTCGGCGAGCTGAGCGCTTTTTCTGAATTGTGCCGCTCCCGTCACTCTGGTTAGGTTGGCATCGAAAAAAACGCTCTCGGGTTCTTTAGAGTGCCGAGTTATTCACTGCGCATGAAGAAATGACCACCTCCAACGTTTGGTTTATGTTTAATAAGCATTTTTAATTTTATTGCTTAAATCGCATTTTCTCGGCGAGCTGAGCACTTTTTCTGAATTGTGCCGCTCCCGTCACTCTGGTTAGGTTGGCATCGAAAAAAACGCTCTCGGGTGCTTTAGAGTGCCGAGTTTATTACTGCGCATTAAGAAATGACCACCTCCAACGTTTGGTTTATGTTTTATAAGCATTTTTAATTTTATTGCTTAAATCGCAATTTCTCGGCGAGCTGAGCGCTTTTTCTGAATTGTGCCGCTCCCGTCACTCTGGTTAGGTTGGCATCGAAAAAAACGCTCTCGGGTGCTTTAGAGTGCCGAGTTATTCACTGCGCATGAAGAAATTACCACCTCCAACGTTTGGTTTATGTTTAATAAGCATTTTTAATTTTATTGCTTAAATCGCATTTTGTCGGCGAGCTGAGCACTTTTTCTGAATTGTGCCGCTCCCGTCACTCTGGTTAGGTTGGCATCGAAAAAAACGCTCTCGGGTGCTTTAGAGTGCCGACTTTATTACTGCGCATTAAGAAATGACCACCTCCAACGTTTGGTTTATGTTTTATAAGCATTTTTAATTTTATTGCTTAAATCGCATTTTCTCGGCGAGCTGAGCACTTTTTCTGAATTGTGCCGCTCCCGTCACTCTGGTTAGGTTGGCATCGAAAAAAACGCTCTCGGGTGCTTTAGAGTGCCGAGTTATTCACTGCGCATGAAGAAATGACCACCTCCAACGTTTGGTTTATGTTTAATAAGCATTTTTAATTTTATTGCTTGAATCGCATTTTCTCGGCGAGCTGAGCACTTTTTCTGAATTGTGCCGCTCCCGTCACTCTGGTTAGGTTGGCATCGAAAAAAACGCTCTCGGGTGCTTTAGAGTGCCGAGTTTATCACTGCGCATGAAGAAATGACCACCTCCAACGTTTGGTTTATGTTTTATAAGCATTTTTAATTTTATTGCTTAAATCGCATTTTCTCGGCGAGCTGAGCGCTTTTTCTGAATTGTGCCGCTCCCGTCACTCTGGTTAGGTTGGCATCGAAAAAAACGCTCTCGGGTGCTTTAGAGTGCCGAGTTTATCACTGCGCATGAAGAAATGACCACCTCCAACGTTTGGTTTATGTTTTATAAGCATTTTTAATTTTATTGCTTAAATCGCATTTTCTCGGCGAGCTGAGCACTTTTTCTGAATTGTGCCGCTCCCGTCACTCTGGTTAGGTTGGCATCGAAAAAAACGCTCTCGGGTGCTTTAGAGTGCCGAGTTTATTACTGCGCATGAAGAAATGACCACCTCCAACGTTTGGTTTATGTTTAATAAGCATTTTTAATTTTATTGCTTAAATCGCATTTTCTCGGCGAGCTGAGCACTTTTTCTGAATTGTGCCGCTCCCGTCACTCTGGTTAGGTTGGCATCGAAAAAAACGCTCTCGGGTGCTTTAGAGTGCCGAGTTATTCACTGCGCATGAAGAAATGACCACCTCCAACGTTTGGTTTATGTTTAATAAGCATTTTTAATTTTATTGCTTGAATCGCATTTTCTCGGCGAGCTGAGCACTTTTTCTGAATTGTGCCGCTCCCGTCACTCTGGTTAGGTTGGCATCGAAAAAAACGCTCTCGGGTGCTCTAGAGTGCCGAGTTTATTACTGCGCATTAAGAAATGACCACCTCCAACGTTTGGTTTATGTTTTATAAGCATTTTTAATTTTATTGCTTAAATCGCATTTTCTCGGCGAGCTGAGCACTTTTTCTGAATTGTGCCGCTCCCGTCACTCTGGTTAGGTTGGCATCGAAAAAAACGCTCTCGGGTGCTTTAGAGTGCCGAGTTATTCACTGCGCATGAAGAAATGACCACCTCCAACGTTTGGTTTATGTTTTATAAGCATTTTTAATTTTATTGCTTAAATCGCATTTTCTCGGCGAGCTGAGCACTTTTTCTGAATTGTGCCGCTCCCGTCACTCTGGTTAGGTTGGCATCGAAAAAAACGCTCTCGGGTGCTTTAGAGTGCCGAGTTTATCACTGCGCATGAAGAAATGACCACCTCCAACGTTTGGTTTATGTTTTATAAGCATTTTTAATTTTATTGCTTAAATCGCATTTTCTCGGCGAGCTGAGCACTTTTTCTGAATTGTGCCGCTCCCGTCACTCTGGTTAGGTTGGCATCGAAAAAAACGCTCTCGGGTGCTTTAGAGTGCCGAGTTTATTACTGCGCATGAAGAAATGACCACCTCCAACGTTTGGTTTATGTTTAATAAGCATTTTTAATTTTATTGCTTAAATCGCATTTTCTCGGCGAGCTGAGCACTTTTTCTGAATTGTGCCGCTCCCGTCACTCTGGTTAGGTTGGCATCGAAAAAAACGCTCTCGGGTGCTTTAGAGTGCCGAGTTATTCACTGCGCATGAAGAAATGACCACCTCCAACGTTTGGTTTATGTTTAATAAGCATTTTTAATTTTATTGCTTGAATCGCATTTTCTCGGCGAGCTGAGCACTTTTTCTGAATTGTGCCGCTCCCGTCACTCTGGTTAGGTTGGCATCGAAAAAAACGCTCTCGGGTGCTCTAGAGTGCCGAGTTTATTACTGCGCATTAAGAAATGACCACCTCCAACGTTTGGTTTATGTTTTATAAGCATTTTTAATTTTATTGCTTAAATCGCATTTTCTCGGCGAGCTGAGCACTTTTTCTGAATTGTGCCGCTCCCGTCACTCTGGTTAGGTTGGCATCGAAAAAAACGCTCTCGGGTGCTTTAGAGTGCCGAGTTATTCACTGCGCATGAAGAAATGACCACCTCCAACGTTTGGTTTATGTTTTATAAGCATTTTTAATTTTATTGCTTAAATCGCATTTTCTCGGCGAGCTGAGCACTTTTTCTGAATTGTGCCGCTCCCGTCACTCTGGTTAGGTTGGCATCGAAAAAAACGCTCTCGGGTGCTTTAGAGTGCCGAGTTTATCACTGCGCATGAAGAAATGACCACCTCCAACGTTTGGTTTATTTTTTATAAGCATTTTTAATTTTATTGCTTAAATCGCATTTTCTCGGCGAGCTGAGCGCTTTTTCTGAATTGTGCCGCTCCCGTCACTCTGGTTAGGTTGGCATCGAAAAAAACGCTCTCGGGTGCTTTAGAGTGCCGAGTTATTCACTGCGCATGAAGAAATGACCACCTCCAACGTTTGGTTTATGTTTAATAAGCATTTTTAATTTTATTGCTTAAATCGCATTTTCTCGGCGAGCTGAGCACTTTTTCTGAATTGTGCCGCTCCCGTCACTCTGGTTAGGTTGGCATCGAAAAAACGCTCTCGGGTGCTTTAGAGTGCCGAGTTTATTACTGCGCATTAAGAAATGACCACCTCCAACGTTTGGTTTATGTTTTATAAGCATTTTTAATTTTATTGCTTAAATCGCATTTTCTCGGCGAGCTGAGCACTTTTTCTGAATTGTGCCGCTCCCGTCACTTGGCATCGAAAAAAACGCTCTCGGGTGCTTTAGAGTGCCGAGTTATTCACTGCGCATGAAGAAATGACCACCTCCAACGTTTGGTTTATGTTTTATAAGCATTTTTAATTTTATTGCTTAAATCGCATGCATTTTCTCGGCGAGCTGAGCGCTTTTTCTGAATTGTGCCGCTCCCGTCACTCTGCTTAGGTTGGCATCGAAAAAAACGCTCTCGGGTGCTTTAGAGTGCCGAGTTTATTACTGCGCATTAAGAAATGACCACCTCCAACGTTTGGTTTATGTTTTATAAGCATTTTTAATTTTATTGCCTAAATCGCATTTTCTCGGCGAGCTGAGCACTTTTTCTGAATTGTGCCGCTCCCGTCACTCTGGTTAGGTTGGCATCGAAAAAAACGCTCTCGGGTGCTTTAGAGTGCCGAGTTGATTAATGCGCATTAAGAAATGACCACCTCCAACGTTTGGTTTATGTTTTATAAGCATTTTTAATTTTATTGCTTAAATCGCATTTTCTCGGCGAGCTGAGCGCTTTTTCTGAATTGTGCCGCTCCCGTCACTCTGGTTAGGTTGGCATCGAAAAAAACGCTCTCGGGTGCTTTAGAGTGCCGAGTTATTCACTGCGCATGAAGAAATGACCACCTCCAACGTTTGGTTTATGTTTAATAAGCATTTTTAATTTTATTGCTTAAATCGCATTTTCTCGGCGAGCTGAGCACTTTTTCTGAATTGTGCCGCTCCCGTCACTCTGGTTAGGTTGGCATCGAAAAAAACGCTCTCGGGTGCTTTAGAGTGCCGAGTTTATTACTGCGCATTAAGAAATGACCACCTCCAACGTTTGGTTTATGTTTTATAAGCATTTTTAATTTTATTGCTTAAATCGCATTTTCTCGGCGAGCTGAGCGCTTTTTCTGAATTGTGCCGCTCCCGTCACTCTGGTTAGGTTGGCATCGAAAAAAACGCTCTCGGGTGCTTTAGAGTGCCGAGTTATTCACTGCGCATGAAGAAATGACCACCTCCAACGTTTGGTTTATGTTTAATAAGCATTTTTAATTTTATTGCTTAAATCGCATTTTCTCGGCGAGCTGAGCACTTTTTCTGAATTGTGCCGCTCCCGTCACTCTGGTTAGGTTGGCATCGAAAAAAACGCTCTCGGGTGCTTTAGAGTGCCGAGTTTATTACTGCGCATTAAGAAATGACCACCTCCAACGTTTGGTTTATGTTTTATAAGCATTTTTAATTTTATTGCTTAAATCGCATTTTCTCGGCGAGCTGAGCACTTTTTCTGAATTGTGCCGCTCCCGTCACTCTGGTTAGGTTGGCATCGAAAAAAACGCTCTCGGGTGCTTTAGAGTGCCGAGTTTATCACTGCGCATGAAGAAATGACCACCTCCAACGTTTGGTTTATGTTTAATAAGCATTTTTAATTTTATTGCTTAAATCGCATTTTCTCGGCGAGCTGAGCACTTTTTCTGAATTGTGCCAATCCCGTCACTCTGGTTAGGTTGGCATCGAAAAAAACGCTCTCGGGTGCTTTAGAGTGCCGACTTTATCACTGCGCATGAAGAAATGACCACCTCCAACGTTTGGTTTATGTTTTATAAGCATTTTTAATTTTATTGCTTAAATCGCATTTTCTCGGCGAGCTGAGCACTTTTTCTGAATTGTGCCGCTCCCGTCACTCTGGTTAGGTTGGCATCGAAAAAAACGCTCACGGGTGCTTTAGAGTGCCGAGTTTATTACTGCGCATTAAGAAATGACCACCTCCAACGTTTGGTTTATGTTTTGTAAGCATTTTTAATTTTATTGCTTAAATCGCATTTTCTCGGCGAGCTGAGCACTTTTTCTGAATTGTGCCGCTCCCGTCACTCTGGTTAGGTTGGCATCGAAAAAAACGCTCTCGGGTGCTTTAGAGTGCCGAGTTATTCACTGCGCATGAAGAAATGACCACCTCCAACGTTTGGTTTATGTTTTATAAGCATTTTTAATTTTATTGCTTAAATCGCATTTTCTCGGCGAGCTGAGCGCTTTTTCTGAATTGTGCCGCTCCCGTAACTCTGGTTAGGTTGGCATCGAAAAAAACGCTCTCGGGTGCTTTAGAGTGCCGAGTTTATTACTGCGCATTAAGAAATGACCACCTCCAACGTTTGGTTTATGTTTTATAAGCATTTTTAATTTTATTGCTTAAATCGCATTTTCTCGGCGAGCTGAGCACTTTTTCTGAATTGTGCCGCTCCCGTCACTCTGGTAAGGTTGGCATCGAAAAAAACGCTCTCGGGTGCTTTAGAGTGCCGAGTTTATTACTGCGCATTAAGAAATGACCACCTCCAACGTTTGGTTTATGTTTTATAAGCATTTTTAATTTTATTGCTTAAATCGCATTTTCTCGGCGAGCTGAGCACTTTTTCTGAATTGTGCCGCTCCCGTCACTCTGGTTAGGTTGGCATCGAAAAAAACGCTCTCGGGTGCTTTAGAGTGCCGAGTTTATTACTGCGCATTAAGAAATGACCACCTCCAACGTTTGGTTTATGTTTTATAAGCATTTTTAATTTTATTGCTTAAATCGCATTTTCTCGGCGAGCTGAGCACTTTTTCTGAATTGTGCCGCTCCCGTCACTCTGGTAAGGTTGGCATCGAAAAAAACGCTCTCGGGTGCTTTAGAGTGCCGAGTTTATTACTGCGCATTAAGAAATGACCACCTCCAACGTTTGGTTTATGTTTTATAAGCATTTTTAATTTTATTGCTTAAATCGCATTTTCTCGGCGAGCTGAGCACTTTTTCTGAATTGTGCCGCTCCCGTCACTCTGGTTAGGTTGGCATCGAAAAAAACGCTCTCGGGTGCTTTAGAGTGCCGAGTTTATTACTGCGCATTAAGAAATGACCACCTCCAACGTTTGGTTTATGTTTTATAAGCATTTTTAATTTTATTGCTTAAATCGCATTTTCTCGGCGAGCTGAGCACTTTTTCTGAATTGTGCCGCTCCCGTCACTCTGGTTAGGTTGGCATCGAAAAAAACGCTCTCGGGTGCTTTAGAGTGCCGAGTTTATTACTGCGCATTAAGAAATGACCACCTCCAACGTTTGGTTTATGTTTTATAAGCATTTTTAATTTTATTGCTTAAATCGCATTTTCTCGGCGAGCTGAGCACTTTTTCTGAATTGTGCCGCTCCCGTCACTCTGGTTAGGTTGGCATCGAAAAAAACGCTCTCGGGTGCTTTAGAGTGCCGAGTTTATTACTGCGCATTAAGAAATGACCACCTCCAACGTTTGGTTTATGTTTTATAAGCATTTTTAATTTTATTGCTTAAATCGCATTTTCTCGGCGAGCTGAGCACTTTTTCTGAATTGTGCCCTTCCCGTCACTCTGGTTAGGTTGGCATCGAAAAAAACGCTCTCGGGTGCTTTAGAGTGCCGAGTTTATCACTGCGCATGAAGAAATGACCACCTCCAACGTTTGGTTTATGTTTAATAAGCATTTTTAATTTTATTGCTTAAATCGCATTTTCTCAGCGAGCTGAGCACTTTTTCTGAATTGTGCCGCTCCCGTCACTGGTTAGGTTGGCATCGAAAAAAACGCTCTCGGGTGCTTTAGAGTGCCGACTTTATCACTGCGCATGAAGAAATGACCACCTCCAACGTTTGGTTTATGTTTTATAAGCATTTTTAATTTTATTGCTTAAATCGCATTTTCTCGGCGAGCTGAGCACTTTTTCTGAATTGTGCCGCTCCCGTCACTCTGGTTAGGTTGGCATCGAAAAAAACGCTCCTGGGTGCTTTAGAGTGCCGAGTTTATTACTGCGCATTAAGAAATGACCACCTCCAACGTTTGGTTTATGTTTTATAAGCATTTTTAATTTTATTGCTTAAATCGCATTTTCTCGGCGAGCTGAGCACTTTTTCTGAATTGTGCCGCTCCCGTCACTCTGGTTACGTTGGCATCGAAAAAAACGCTATCGGGTGCTTTAGAGTGCCGAGTTATTCACTGCGCATGAAGAAATGACCACCTCCAACGTTTGGTTTATGTTTAATAAGCATTTTTAATTTTATTGCTTAAATCGCATTTTCTCGGCGAGCTGAGCACTTTTTCTGAATTGTGCCGCTCCCGTCACTTGGCATCGAAAAAAACGCTCTCGGGTGCTTTAGAGTGCCGAGTTATTCACTGCGCATGAAGAAATGACCACCTCCAACGTTTGGTTTATGTTTTATAAGCATTTTTAATTTTAATTAAATCGCATTTTCTCGGCGAGCTGAGCGCTTTTTCTGAATTGTGCCGCTCCCGTCACTCTGGTTAGGTTGGCATCGAAAAAAACGCTCTCGGGTGCTTTAGAGTGCCGAGTTTATTACTGCGCATTAAGAAATGACCACCTCCAACGTTTGGTTTATGTTTTATAAGCATTTTTAATTTTATTGCCTAAATCGCATTTTCTCGGCGAGCTGAGCACTTTTTCTGAATTGTGCCGCTCCCGTCACTCTGGTTAGGTTGGCATCGAAAAAAACGCTCTCGGGTGCTTTAGAGTGCCGAGTTTATTACTGCGCATTAAGAAATGACCACCTCCAACGTTTGGTTTATGTTTTATAAGCATTTTTAATTTTATTGCTTAAATCGCATTTTCTCGGCGAGCTGAGCGCTTTTTCTGAATTGTGCCGCTCCCGTCACTCTGGTTAGGTTGGCATCGAAAAAAACGCTCTCGGGTGCTTTAGAGTGCCGAGTTTATTACTGCGCATTAAGAAATGACCACCTCCAACGTTTGGTTTATGTTTTATAAGCATTTTTAATTTTATTGCTTAAATCGCATTTTCTCGGCGAGCTGAGCACTTTTTCTGAATTGTGCCGCTCCCGTCACTCTGGTTAGGTTGGCATCGAAAAAAACGCTCTCGGGTGCTTTAGAGTGCCGAGTTTATTACTGCGCATTAAGAAATGACCACCTCCAACGTTTGGTTTATGTTTTATAAGCATTTTTAATTTTATTGCTTAAATCGCATTTTCTCGGCGAGCTGAGCACTTTTTCTGAATTGTGCCGCTCCCGTCACTCTGGTTAGGTTGGCATCGAAAAAAACGCTATCGGGTGCTTTAGAGTGCCGAGTTATTCACTGCGCATGAAGAAATGACCACCTCCAACGTTTGGTTTATGTTTAATAAGCATTTTTAATTTTATTGCTTAAATCGCATTTTCTCGGCGAGCTGAGCACTTTTTCTGAATTGTGCCGCTCCCGTCACTCTGGTTAGGTTGGCATCGAAAAAAACGCTCTCGGGTGCTTTAGAGTGCCGAGTTTATTACTGCGCATTAAGAAATGACCACCTCCAACGTTTGGTTTATGTTTTATAAGCATTTTTAATTTTATTGCTTAAATCGCATTTTCTCGGCGAGCTGAGCACTTTTTCTGAATTGTGCCGCTCCCGTCACTCTGGTTAGGTTGGCATCGAAAAAAACGCTCTCGGGTGCTTTAGAGTGCCGAGTTTATTACTGCGCATTAAGAAATGACCACCTCCAACGTTTGGTTTATGTTTTATAAGCATTTTTAATTTTATTGCTTAAATCGCATTTTCTCGGCGAGCTGAGCGCTTTTTCTGAATTGTGCCGCTCCCGTCACTCTGGTTAGGTTGGCATCGAAAAAAACGCTCTCGGGTGCTTTAGAGTGCCGAGTTATTCACTGCGCATGAAGAAATGACCACCTCCAACGTTTGGTTTATGTTTAATAAGCATTTTTAATTTTATTGCTTAAATCGCATTTTCTCGGCGAGCTGAGCACTTTTTCTGAATTGTGCCGCTCCCGTCACTCTGGTTAGGTTGGCATCGAAAAAAACGCTCTCGGGTGCTTTAGAGTGCCGAGTTTATTACTGCGCATTAAGAAATGACCACCTCCAACGTTTGGTTTATGTTTTATAAGCATTTTTAATTTTATTGCTTAAATCGCATTTTCTCGGCGAGCTGAGCGCTTTTTCTGAATTGTGCCGCTCCCGTCACTCTGGTTAGGTTGGCATCGAAAAAAACGCTCTCGGGTGCTTTAGAGTGCCGAGTTATTCACTGCGCATTAAGAAATGACCACCTCCAACGTTTGGTTTATGTTTAATAAGCATTTTTAATTTTATTGCTTAAATCGCATTTTCTCGGCGAGCTGAGCACTTTTTCTGAATTGTGCCGCTCCCGTCACTCTGGTTAGGTAGGCATCGAAAAAAACGCTCTCGGGTGCTTTAGAGTGCCGAGTTTATTACTGCGCATTAAGAAATGACCAACGTTTGGTTTATGTTTTATAAGCATTTTTAATTTTATTGCTTAAATCGCATTTTCTCGGCGAGCTGAGCACTTTTTCTGAAATGTGCCGCTCCCGTCACTCTGGTTAGGTTGGCATCGAAAAAAACGCTCTCGGGTGCTTTAGAGTGCCGAGTTATTCACTGCGCATGAAGAAATGACCACCTCCAACGTTTGGTTTATGTTTAATAAGCATTTTTAATTTTATTGCTTGAATCGCATTTTCTCGGCGAGCTGAGCACTTTTTCTGAATTGTGCCGTTCCCGTCACTCTGGTTAGGTTGGCATCGAAAAAAACGCTCTCGGGTGCTTTAGAGTGCCGAGTTTATTACTGCGCATTAAGAAATGACCACCTCCAACGTTTGGTTTATGTTTTATAAGCATTTTTAATTTTATTGCTTAAATCGCATTTTCTCGGCGAGCTGAGCGCTTTTTCTGAATTGTGCCGCTCCCGTCACTCTGGTTAGGTTGGCATCGAAAAAAACGCTCTCGGGTGCTTTAGAGTGCCGAGTTTATTACTGCGCATTAAGAAATGACCACCTCCAACGTTTGGTTTATGTTTTATAAGCATTTTTAATTTTATTGCTTAAATCGCATTTTTTCGGCGAGCTGAGCACTTTTTCTGAATTGTGCCGCTCCCGTCACTCTGGTTAGGTTGGCATCGAAAAAAACGCTCTCGGGTGCTTTAGAGTGCCGAGTTATTCACTGCGCATGAAGAAACGACCACCTCCAACGTTTGGTTTATGTTTTATAAGCATTTTTAATTTTATTGCTTAAATCGCATTTTCTCGGCGAGCTGAGCACTTTTTCTGAATTGTGCCGCTCCCGTCACTCTGGTTAGGTTGGCATCGAAAAAAACGCTCTCGGGTGCTTTAGAGTGCCGAGTTTATCACTGCGCATGAAGAAATGACCACCTCCAACGTTTGGTTTATGTTTTATAAGCATTTTTAATTTTATTGCTTAAATCGCATTTTCTCGGCGAGCTGAGCGCTTTTTCTGAATTGTGCCGCTCCCGTCACTCTGGTTAGGTTGGCATCGAAAAAAACGCTCTCGGGTGCTTTAGAGTGCCGAGTTATTCACTGCGCATGAAGAAATGACCACCTCCAATGTTTGGTTTATGTTTAATAAGCATTTTTAATTTTATTGCTTAAATCGCATTTTCTCGGCGAGCTGAGCGCTTTTTCTGAATTGTGCCGCTCCCGTCACTCTGGTTAGGTTGGCATCGAAAAAAACGCTCTCGGGTGCTTTAGAGTGCCGAGTTATTCACTGCGCATGAAGAAATGACCACCTCCAACGTTTGGTTTATGTTTAATAAGCATTTTTAATTTTATTGCTTGAATCGCATTTTCTCGGCGAGCTGAGCACTTTTTCTGAATTGTGCCGCTCCCGTCACTCTGGTTAGGTTGGCATCGAAAAAAACGCTCTCGGGTGCTTTAGAGTGCCGAGTTTATCACTGCGCATGTAGAAATGACCACCTCCAACGTTTGGTTTATGTTTTATAAGCATTTTAAATTTTTATGCTTAAATCGCATTTTCTCGGCGAGCTGAGCGCTTTTTCTGAATTGTGCCGCTCCCGTCACTCTGGTTAGGTTGGCATCGAAAAAAACGCTCTCGGGTGCTTTAGAGTGCCGAGTTATTCACTGCGCATGAAGAAATGACCACCTCCAACGTTTCGTTTATGTTTAATAAGCATTTTTAATTTTATTGCTTAAATCGCATTTTCTCGGCGAGCTGAGCACTTTTTCTGAATTGTGCCGCTCCCGTCACTCTGGTTAGGTTGGCATCGAAAAAAACGCTCTCGGGTGCTTTAGAGTGCCGAGTTTATCACTGCGCATGAAGAAATGACCACCTCCAACGTTTGGTTTATGTTTTATAAGCATTTTTAATTTTAATGCTTAAATCGCATTTTCTCGGCGAGCTAAGCGCGTTTTCTGAATTGTGCCGCTCCCGTCACTCTGGTTAGGTTGGCATCGAAAAAAACGCTCTCGGGTGCTTTAGAGTGCCGAGTTATTCACTGCGCATGAAGAAATGACCACCTCCAACGTTTGGTTTATGTTTAATAAGCATTTTTAATTTTATTGCTTAAATCGCATTTTCTCGGCGAGCTGAGCGCTTTTTCTGAATTGTGCCGCTCCCGTCACTCTGGTTAGGTTGGCATCGAAAAAAACGCTCTCGGGTGCTTTAGAGTGCCGAGTTATTCACTGCGCATGAAGAAATGACCACCTCCAACGTTTGGTTTATGTTTAATAAGCATTTTTAATTTTATTGCTTAAATCGCATTTTCTCGGCGAGCTGAGCACTTTTTCTGAATTGTGCCGCTCCCGTCACTCTGGTTAGGTTGGCATCGAAAAAAACGCTCTCGGGTGCTTTAGAGTGCCGAGTTTATTACTGCGCATTAAGAAATGACCACCTCCAACGTTTGGTTTATGTTTTATAAGCATTTTTAATTTTATTGCTTAAATCGCATTTTCTCGGCGAGCTGAGCGCTTTTTCTGAATTGTGCCGCTCCCGTCACTCTGGTTAGGTTGGCATCGAAAAAAACGCTCTCGGGTGCTTTAGAGTGCCGAGTTATTCACTGCGCATGAAGAAATTACCACCTCCAACGTTTGGTTTATGTTTAATAAGCATTTTTAATTTTATTGCTTAAATCGCATTTTGTCGGCGAGCTGAGCACTTTTTCTGAATTGTGCCGCTCCCGTCACTCTGGTTAGGTTGGCATCGAAAAAAACGCTCTCGGGTGCTTTAGAGTGCCGAGTTTATTACTGCGCATTAAGAAATGACCACCTCCAACGTTTGGTTTATGTTTTATAAGCATTTTTAATTTTATTGCTTAAATCGCATTTTCTCGGCGAGCTGAGCACTTTTTCTGAATTGTGCCGCTCCCGTCACTCGGGTTAGGTTGGCATCGAAAAAAACGCTCTCGGGTGCTTTAGAGTGCCGAGTTATTCACTGCGCATGAAGAAATTACCACATCCAACGTTTGGCTTATGTTTAATAAGCATTTTTAATTTTATTGCTTAAATCGCATTTTGTCGGCGAGCTGAGCACTTTTTCTGAATTGTGCCGCTCCCGTCACTCTGGTTAGGTTGGCATCGAAAAAAACGCTCTCGGGTGCTTTAGAGTGCCGAGTTATTCACTGCGCATGAAGAAATGACCACCTCCAACGTTTGGTTTATGTTTTATAAGCATTTTTAATTTTATTGCTTAAATCGCATTTTCTCGGTGAGCTGAGCGCTTTTTCTGAATTGTGCCGCTCCTGTCACTCTGGTTAGGTTGGCATCGAAAAAAACGCTCTCGGGTGCTTTAGAGTGCCGAGTTATTCACTGCGCATGAAGAAATGACCACCTCCAACGTTTGGTTTATGTTTAATAAGCATTTTTAATTTTATTGCTTAAATCGCATTTTCTCGGCGAGCTGAGCACTTTTTCTGAATTGTGCCGCTCCCGTCACTCTGGTTAGGTTGGCATCGAAAAAAACGCTCTCGGGTGCTTTAGAGTGCCGAGTTTATTACTGCGCATTAAGAAATGACCACCTCCAACGTTTGGTTTATGTTTTATAAGCATTTTTAATTTTATTGCTTAAATCACATTTTCTCGGCGAGCTGAGCACTTTTTCTGAATTGTGCCGCTCCCGTCACTCTGGTTAGGTTGGCATCGAAAAAAACGCTCTCGGGTGCTTTAGAGTGCCGAGTTATTCACTGCGCACGAAGAAATGACCACCTCCAACGTTTGGTTTATGTTTTATAAGCATTTTTAATTTTATTGCTTAAATCGCATTTTCTCGGCGAGCTGAGCGCTTTTTCTGAATTGTGCCGCTCCCGTCACTCTGGTTAGGTTGGCATCGAAAAAAACGCTCTCGGGTGCTTTAGAGTGCCGAGTTATTCACTGCGCATGAAGAAATGACCACCTCCAACGTTTGGTTTATGTTTAATAAGCATTTTTAATTTTATTGCTTAAATCGCATTTTCTCGGCGAGCTGAGCACTTTTTCTGAATTGTGCCGCTCCCGTCACTCTGGTTAGGTTGGCATCGAAAAAAACGCTCTCGGGTGCTTTAGAGTGCCGAGTTTATTACTGCGCATTAAGAAATGACCACCTCCAACGTTTGGTTTATGTTTTATAAGCATTTTTAATTTTATTGCTTAAATCGCATTTTCTCGGCGAGCTGAGCGCTTTTTCTGAATTGTGCCGCTCCCGTCACTCTGGTTAGGTTGGCATCGAAAAAAACGCTCTCGGGTGCTTTAGAGTGCCGAGTTATTCACTGCGCATTAAGAAATGACCACATCCAACGTTTGGTTTATGTTTAATAAGCATTTTTAATTTTATTGCTTAAATCGCATTTTCTCGGCGAGCTGAGCACTTTTTCTGAATTGTGCCGCTCCCGTCACTCTGGTTAGGTAGGCATCGAAAAAAACGCTCTCGGGTGCTTTAGAGTGCCGAGTTTATTACTGCGCATTAAGAAATGACCACCTCCAACGTTTGGTTTATGTTTTATAAGCATTTTTAATTTTATTGCTTAAATCGCATTTTCTCGGCGAGCTGAGCACTTTTTCTGAAATGTGCCGCTCCCGTCACTCTGGTTAGGTTGGCATCGAAAAAAACGCTCTCGGGTGCTTTAGAGTGCCGAGTTATTCACTGCGCATGAAGAAATGACCACCTCCAACGTTTGGTTTATGTTTAATAAGCATTTTTAATTTTATTGCTTGAATCGCATTTTCTCGGCGAGCTGAGCACTTTTTCTGAATTGTGCCGCTCCCGTCACTCTGGTTAGGTTGGCATCGAAAAAAACGCTCTCGGGTGCTTTAGAGTGCCGAGTTTATTACTGCGCATTAAGAAATGACCACCTCCAACGTTTGGTTTATGTTTTATAAGCATTTTTAATTTTATTGCTTAAATCGCATTTTCTCGGCGAGCTGAGCGCTTTTTCTGAATTGTGCCGCTCCCGTCACTCTGGTTAGGTTGGCATCGAAAAAAACGCTCTCGGGTGCTTTAGAGTGCCGAGTTTATTACTGCGCATTAAGAAATGACCACCTCCAACGTTTGGTTTATGTTTTATAAGCATTTTTAATTTTATTGCTTAAATCGCATTTTTTCGGCGAGCTGAGCACTTTTTCTGAATTGTGCCGCTCCCGTCACTCTGGTTAGGTTGGCATCGAAAAAAACGCTCTCGGGTGCTTTAGAGTGCCGAGTTATTCACTGCGCATGAAGAAATGACCACCTCCAACGTTTGGTTTATGTTTTATAAGCATTTTTAATTTTATTGCTTAAATCGCATTTTCTCGGCGAGCTGAGCACTTTTTCTGAATTGTGCCGCTCCCGTCACTCTGGTTAGGTTGGCATCGAAAAAAACGCTCTCGGGTGCTTTAGAGTGCCGAGTTTATCACTGCGCATGAAGAAATGACCACCTCCAACGTTTGGTTTATGTTTTATAAGCATTTTTAATTTTATTGCTTAAATCGCATTTTCTCGGCGAGCTGAGCGCTTTTTCTGAATTGTGCCGCTCCCGTCACTCTGGTTAGGTTGGCATCGAAAAAAACGCTCTCGGGTGCTTTAGAGTGCCGAGTTATTCACTGCGCATGAAGAAATGACCACCTCCAATGTTTGGTTTATGTTTAATAAGCATTTTTAATTTTATTGCTTAAATCGCATTTTCTCGGCGAGCTGAGCGCTTTTTCTGAATTGTGCCGCTCCCGTCACTCTGGTTAGGTTGGCATCGAAAAAAACGCTCTCGGGTGCTTTAGAGTGCCGAGTTATTCACTGCGCATGAAGAAATGACCACCTCCAACGTTTGGTTTATGTTTAATAAGCATTTTTAATTTTATTGCTTGAATCGCATTTTCTCGGCGAGCTGAGCACTTTTTCTGAATTGTGCCGCTCCCGTCACTCTGGTTAGGTTGGCATCGAAAAAAACGCTCTCGGGTGCTTTAGAGTGCCGAGTTTATCACTGCGCATGTAGAAATGACCACCTCCAACGTTTGGTTTATGTTTTATAAGCATTTTAAATTTTTATGCTTAAATCGCATTTTCTCGGCGAGCTGAGCGCTTTTTCTGAATTGTGCCGCTCCCGTCACTCTGGTTAGGTTGGCATCGAAAAAAACGCTCTCGGGTGCTTTAGAGTGCCGAGTTATTCACTGCGCATGAAGAAATGACCACCTCCAACGTTTGGTTTATGTTTAATAAGCATTTTTAATTTTATTGCTTAAATCGCATTTTCTCGGCGAGCTGAGCGCTTTTTCTGAATTGTGCCGCTCCCGTCACTCTGGTTAGGTTGGCATCGAAAAAAACGCTCTCGGGTGCTTTAGAGTGACGAGTTATTCACTGCGCATGAAGAAATGACCACCTCCAACGTTTGGTTTATGTTTAATAAGCATTTTTAATTTTATTGCTTAAATCGCATTTTCTCGGCGAGCTGAGCACTTTTTCTGAATTGTGCCGCTCCCGTCACTCTGGTTAGGTTGGCATCGAAAAAAACGCTCTCGGGTGCTTTAGAGTGCCGAGTTTATCACTGCGCATGAAGAAATGACCACCTCCAACGTTTGGTTTATGTTTTATAAGCATTTTTAATTTTAATGCTTAAATCGCATTTTCTCGGCGAGCTAAGCGCGTTTTCTGAATTGTGCCGCTCCCGTCACTCTGGTTAGGTTGGCATCGAAAAAAACGCTCTCGGGTGCTTTAGAGTGCCGAGTTATTCACTGCGCATGAAGAAATGACCACCTCCAACGTTTGGTTTATGTTTAATAAGCATTTTTAATTTTATTGCTTAAATCGCATTTTCTCGGCGAGCTGAGCGCTTTTTCTGAATTGTGCCGCTCCCGTCACTCTGGTTAGGTTGGCATCGAAAAAAACGCTCTCGGGTGCTTTAGAGTGCCGAGTTTATCACTGCGCATGAAGAAATGACCACCTCCAACGTTTGGTTTATGTTTTATAAGCATTTTTAATTTTATTGCTTAAATCGCATTTTCTCGGCGAGCTGAGCGCTTTTTCTGAATTGTGCCGCTCCCGTCACTCTGGTTAGGTTGGCATCGAAAAAAACGCTCTCGGGTGCTTTAGAGTGCCGAGTTATTCACTGCGCATGAAGAAATGACCACCTCCAACGTTTGGTTTATGTTTTATAAGCATTTTTAATTGTATTGCTTAAATCGCATTTTCTCGGCGAGCTGAGCGCTTTTTCTGAATTGTGCCGCTCCCGTCACTCTGGTTAGGTTGGCATCGAAAAAAACGCTCTCGGGTGCTTTAGAGTGCCGAGTTTATTACTGCGCATGAAGAAATGACCACCTCCAACGTTTGGTTTATGTTTTATAAGCATTTTTAATTTTATTGCTTAAATCGCATTTTCTCGGCGAGCTGAGCGCTTTTTCTGAATTGTGCCGCTCCCGTCACTCTGGTTAGGTTGGCATCGAAAAAAACGCTCTCGGGTGCTTTAGAGTGCCGAGTTTATCACTGCGCATGAAGAAATGACCACCTCCAACGTTTGGTTTATGTTTTATAAGCATTTTTAATTTTATTGCTTAAATCGCATTTTCTCGGCGAGCTGAGCGCTTTTTCTGAATTGTGCCGCTCCCGTCACTCTGGTTAGGTTGGCATCGAAAAAAACGCTCTCGGGTGCTTTAGAGTGCCGAGTTTATTACTGCGCATTAAGAAATGACCACCTCCAACGTTTGGTTTATGTTTTATAAGCATTTTTAATTTTATTGCTTAAATCGCATTTTCTCGGCGAGCTGAGCACTTTTTCTGAATTGTGCCGCTCCCGTCACTCTGGTTAGGTTGGCATAAAAAAAAACGCTCTCGGGTGCTTTAGAGTGCCGAGTTTATCACTGCGCATGAAGAAATGACCACCTCCAACGTTTGGTTTATGTTTAATAAGCATTTTTAATTTTATTGCTTAAATCGCATTTTCTCGGCGAGCTGAGCACTTTTTCTGAATTGTGCCGCTCCCGTCACTCTGGTTAGGTTGGCATCGAAAAAAACGCTCTCGGGTGCTTTAGAGTGCCGAGTTATTCACTGCGCATGAAGAAATGACCACCTCCAACGTTTGCTTTATGTTTTATAAGCATTTTTAATTGTATTGCTTAAATCGCATTTTCTCGGCGAGCTGAGCACTTTTTCTGAATTGTGCCGCTCCCGTCACTCTGGTTAGGTTGGCATCGAAAAAAACGCTCTCGGGTGCTTTAGAGTGCCGAGTTATTCACTGCGCATGAAGAAATGACCACCTCCAACGTTTGGTTTATGTTTTATAAGCATTTTTAATTTTATTGCTTAAATCGCATTTTCTCGGCGAGCTGAGCACTTTTTCTGAATTGTGCCGCTCCCGTCACTCTGGTTAGGTTGGCATCGAAAAAAACGCTCTCGGGTGCTTTAGAGTGCCGAGTTTATCACTGCGCATGAAGAAATGACCACCTCCAACGTTTGGTTTATGTTTTATAAGCATTTTTAATTTTATTGCTTAAATCGCATTTTCTCGGCGAGCTGAGCACTTTTTCTGAATTGTGCCGCTCCCGTCACTCTGGTTAGGTTGGCATCGAAAAAAACGCTCTCGGGTGCTTTAGAGTGCCGAGTTATTCACTGCGCATGAAGAAATGACCACCTCCAACGTTTGGTTTATGTTTTATAAGCATTTTTAATTTTATTGCTTAAATCGCATTTTCTCGGTGAGCTGAGCGCTTTTTCTGAATTGTGCCGCTCCTGTCACTCTGGTTAGGTTGGCATCGAAAAAAACGCTCTCGGGTGCTTTAGAGTGCCGAGTTATTCACTGCGCATGAAGAAATGACCACCTCCAACGTTTGGTTTATGTTTAATAAGCATTTTTAATTTTATTGCTTAAATCGCATTTTCTCGGCGAGCTGAGCACTTTTTCTGAATTGTGCCGCTCCCGTCACTCTGGTTAGGTTGGCATCGAAAAAAACGCTCTCGGGTGCTTTAGAGTGCCGAGTTTATCACTGCGCATGAAGAAATGACCACCTCCAACGTTTGGTTTATGTTTTATAAGCATTTTTAATTTTAATGCTTAAATCGCATTTTCTCGGCGAGCTAAGCGCGTTTTCTGAATTGTGCCGCTCCCGTCACTCTGGTTAGGTTGGCATCGAAAAAAACGCTCTCGGGTGCTTTAGAGTGCCGAGTTATTCACTGCGCATGAAGAAATGACCACCTCCAACGTTTGGTTTATGTTTAATAAGCATTTTTAATTTTATTGCTTAAATCGCATTTTCTCGGCGAGCTGAGCGCTTTTTCTGAATTGTGCCGCTCCCGTCACTCTGGTTAGGTTGGCATCGAAAAAAACGCTCTCGGGTGCTTTAGAGTGCCGAGTTATTCACTGCGCATGAAGAAATGACCACCTCCAACGTTTGGTTTATGTTTAATAAGCATTTTTAATTTTATTGCTTAAATCGCATTTTCTCGGCGAGCTGAGCACTTTTTCTGAATTGTGCCGCTCCCGTCACTCTGGTTAGGTTGGCATCGAAAAAAACGCTCTCGGGTGCTTTAGAGTGCCGAGTTTATTACTGCGCATTAAGAAATGACCACCTCCAACGTTTGGTTTATGTTTTATAAGCATTTTTAATTTTATTGCTTAAATCGCATTTTCTCGGCGAGCTGAGCGCTTTTTCTGAATTGTGCCGCTCCCGTCACTCTGGTTAGGTTGGCATCGAAAAAAACGCTCTCGGGTGCTTTAGAGTGCCGAGTTATTCACTGCGCATGAAGAAATTACCACCTCCAACGTTTGGTTTATGTTTAATAAGCATTTTTAATTTTATTGCTTAAATCGCATTTTGTCGGCGAGCTGAGCACTTTTTCTGAATTGTGCCGCTCCCGTCACTCTGGTTAGGTTGGCATCGAAAAAAACGCTCTCGGGTGCTTTAGAGTGCCGAGTTTATTACTGCGCATTAAGAAATGACCACCTTCAACGTTTGGTTTATGTTTTATAAGCATTTTTAATTTTATTGCTTAAATCGCATTTTCTCGGCGAGCTGAGCACTTTTTCTGAATTGTGCCGCTCCCGTCACTCGGGTTAGGTTGGCATCGAAAAAAACGCTCTCGGGTGCTTTAGAGTGCCGAGTTATTCACTGCGCATGAAGAAATGACCACCTCCAACGTTTGGTTTATGTTTAATAAGCATTTTTAATTTTATTGCTTGAATCGCATTTTCTCGGCGAGCTGAGCACTTTTTCTGAATTGTGCCGCTCCCGTCACTCTGGTTAGGTTGGCATCGAAAAAAACGCTCTCGGGTGCTTTAGAGTGCCGAGTTTATCACTGCGCATGAAGAAATGACCACCTCCGACGTTTGGTTTATGTTTTATAAGCATTTTTAATTTTATTGCTTAAATCGCATTTTCTCGGCGAGCTGAGCGCTTTTTCTGAATTGTGCCGCTCCCGTCACTCTGGTTAGGTTGGCATCGAAAAAAACGCTCTCGGGTGCTTTAGAGTGCCGAGTTATTCACTGCGCATGAAGAAATTACCACCTCCAACGTTTGGCTTATGTTTAATAAGCATTTTTAATTTTATTGCTTAAATCGCATTTTGTCGGCGAGCTGAGCACTTTTTCTGAATTGTGCCGCTCCCGTCACTCTGGTTAGGTTGGCATCGAAAAAAACGCTCTCGGGTGCTTTAGAGTGCCGAGTTATTCACTGCGCATGAAGAAATGACCACCTCCAACGTTTGGTTTATGTTTTATAAGCATTTTTAATTTTATTGCTTAAATCGCATTTTCTCGGTGAGCTGAGCGCTTTTTCTGAATTGTGCCGCTCCTGTCACTCTGGTTAGGTTGGCATCGAAAAAAACGCTCTCGGGTGCTTTAGAGTGCCGAGTTATTCACTGCGCATGAAGAAATGACCACCTCCAACGTTTGGTTTATGTTTAATAAGCATTTTTAATTTTATTGCTTAAATCGCATTTTCTCGGCGAGCTGAGCACTTTTTCTGAATTGTGCCGCTCCCGTCACTCTGGTTAGGTTGGCATCGAAAAAAACGCTCTCGGGTGCTTTAGAGTGCCGAGTTTATTACTGCGCATTAAGAAATGACCACCTCCAACGTTTGGTTTATGTTTTATAAGCATTTTTAATTTTATTGCTTAAATCACATTTTCTCGGCGAGCTGAGCACTTTTTCTGAATTGTGCCGCTCCCGTCACTCTGGTTAGGTTGGCATCGAAAAAAACGCTCTCGGGTGCTTTAGAGTGCCGAGTTATTCACTGCGCACGAAGAAATGACCACCTCCAACGTTTGGTTTATGTTTTATAAGCATTTTTAATTTTATTGCTTAAATCGCATTTTCTCGGCGAGCTGAGCGCTTTTTCTGAATTGTGCCGCTCCCGTCACTCTGGTTAGGTTGGCATCGAAAAAAACGCTCTCGGGTGCTTTAGAGTGCCGAGTTATTCACTGCGCATGAAGAAATGACCACCTCCAACGTTTGGTTTATGTTTAATAAGCATTTTTAATTTTATTGCTTAAATCGCATTTTCTCGGCGAGCTGAGCACTTTTTCTGAATTGTGCCGCTCCCGTCACTCTGGTTAGGTTGGCATCGAAAAAAACGCTCTCGGGTGCTTTAGAGTGCCGAGTTTATTACTGCGCATTAAGAAATGACCACCTCCAACGTTTGGTTTATGTTTTATAAGCATTTTTAATTTTATTGCTTAAATCGCATTTTCTCGGCGAGCTGAGCGCTTTTTCTGAATTGTGCCGCTCCCGTCACTCTGGTTAGGTTGGCATCGAAAAAAACGCTCTCGGGTGCTTTAGAGTGCCGAGTTATTCACTGCGCATTAAGAAATGACCACATCCAACGTTTGGTTTATGTTTAATAAGCATTTTTAATTTTATTGCTTAAATCGCATTTTCTCGGCGAGCTGAGCACTTTTTCTGAATTGTGCCGCTCCCGTCACTCTGGTTAGGTAGGCATCGAAAAAAACGCTCTCGGGTGCTTTAGAGTGCCGAGTTTATTACTGCGCATTAAGAAATGACCACCTCCAACGTTTGGTTTATGTTTTATAAGCATTTTTAATTTTATTGCTTAAATCGCATTTTCTCGGCGAGCTGAGCACTTTTTCTGAAATGTGCCGCTCCCGTCACTCTGGTTAGGTTGGCATCGAAAAAAACGCTCTCGGGTGCTTTAGAGTGCCGAGTTATTCACTGCGCATGAAGAAATGACCACCTCCAACGTTTGGTTTATGTTTAATAAGCATTTTTAATTTTATTGCTTGAATCGCATTTTCTCGGCGAGCTGAGCACTTTTTCTGAATTGTGCCGCTCCCGTCACTCTGGTTAGGTTGGCATCGAAAAAAACGCTCTCGGGTGCTTTAGAGTGCCGAGTTTATTACTGCGCATTAAGAAATGACCACCTCCAACGTTTGGTTTATGTTTTATAAGCATTTTTAATTTTATTGCTTAAATCGCATTTTCTCGGCGAGCTGAGCGCTTTTTCTGAATTGTGCCGCTCCCGTCACTCTGGTTAGGTTGGCATCGAAAAAAACGCTCTCGGGTGCTTTAGAGTGCCGAGTTTATTACTGCGCATTAAGAAATGACCACCTCCAACGTTTGGTTTATGTTTTATAAGCATTTTTAATTTTATTGCTTAAATCGCATTTTTTCGGCGAGCTGAGCACTTTTTCTGAATTGTGCCGCTCCCGTCACTCTGGTTAGGTTGGCATCGAAAAAAATGCTCTCGGGTGCTTTAGAGTGCCGAGTTATTCACTGCGCATGAAGAAATGACCACCTCCAACGTTTGGTTTATGTTTTATAAGCATTTTTAATTTTATTGCTTAAATCGCATTTTCTCGGCGAGCTGAGCACTTTTTCTGAATTGTGCCGCTCCCGTCACTCTGGTTAGGTTGGCATCGAAAAAAACGCTCTCGGGTGCTTTAGAGTGCCGAGTTTATCACTGCGCATGAAGAAATGACCACCTCCAACGTTTGGTTTATGTTTTATAAGCATTTTTAATTTTATTGCTTAAATCGCATTTTCTCGGCGAGCTGAGCGCTTTTTCTGAATTGTGCCGCTCCCGTCACTCTGGTTAGGTTGGCATCGAAAAAAACGCTCTCGGGTGCTTTAGAGTGCCGAGTTATTCACTGCGCATGAAGAAATGACCACCTCCAATGTTTGGTTTATGTTTAATAAGCATTTTTAATTTTATTGCTTAAATCGCATTTTCTCGGCGAGCTGAGCGCTTTTTCTGAATTGTGCCGCTCCCGTCACTCTGGTTAGGTTGGCATCGAAAAAAACGCTCTCGGGTGCTTTAGAGTGCCGAGTTATTCACTGCGCATGAAGAAATGACCACCTCCAACGTTTGGTTTATGTTTAATAAGCATTTTTAATTTTATTGCTTGAATCGCATTTTCTCGGCGAGCTGAGCACTTTTTCTGAATTGTGCCGCTCCCGTCACTCTGGTTAGGTTGGCATCGAAAAAAACGCTCTCGGGTGCTTTAGAGTGCCGAGTTTATCACTGCGCATGTAGAAATGACCACCTCCAACGTTTGGTTTATGTTTTATAAGCATTTTAAATTTTTATGCTTAAATCGCATTTTCTCGGCGAGCTGAGCGCTTTTTCTGAATTGTGCCGCTCCCGTCACTCTGGTTAGGTTGGCATCGAAAAAAACGCTCTCGGGTGCTTTAGAGTGCCGAGTTATTCACTGCGCATGAAGAAATGACCACCTCCAACGTTTGGTTTATGTTTAATAAGCATTTTTAATTTTATTGCTTAAATCGCATTTTCTCGGCGAGCTGAGCGCTTTTTCTGAATTGTGCCGCTCCCGTCACTCTGGTTAGGTTGGCATCGAAAAAAACGCTCTCGGGTGCTTTAGAGTGACGAGTTATTCACTGCGCATGAAGAAATGACCACCTCCAACGTTTGGTTTATGTTTAATAAGCATTTTTAATTTTATTGCTTAAATCGCATTTTCTCGGCGAGCTGAGCACTTTTTCTGAATTGTGCCGCTCCCGTCACTCTGGTTAGGTTGGCATCGAAAAAAACGCTCTCGGGTGCTTTAGAGTGCCGAGTTTATCACTGCGCATGAAGAAATGACCACCTCCAACGTTTGGTTCATGTTTTATAAGCATTTTTAATTTTAATGCTTAAATCGCATTTTCTCGGCGAGCTAAGCGCGTTTTCTGAATTGTGCCGCTCCCGTCACTCTGGTTAGGTTGGCATCGAAAAAAACGCTCTCGGGTGCTTTAGAGTGCCGAGTTATTCACTGCGCATGAAGAAATGACCACCTCCAACGTTTGGTTTATGTTTAATAAGCATTTTTAATTTTATTGCTTAAATCGCATTTTCTCGGCGAGCTGAGCGCTTTTTCTGAATTGTGCCGCTCCCGTCACTCTGGTTAGGTTGGCATCGAAAAAAACGCTCTCGGGTGCTTTAGAGTGCCGAGTTTATCACTGCGCATGAAGAAATGACCACCTCCAACGTTTGGTTTATGTTTTATAAGCATTTTTAATTTTATTGCTTAAATCGCATTTTCTCGGCGAGCTGAGCGCTTTTTCTGAATTGTGCCGCTCCCGTCACTCTGGTTAGGTTGGCATCGAAAAAAACGCTCTCGGGTGCTTTAGAGTGCCGAGTTATTCACTGCGCATGAAGAAATGACCACCTCCAACGTTTGGTTTATGTTTTATAAGCATTTTTAATTGTATTGCTTAAATCGCATTTTCTCGGCGAGCTGAGCGCTTTTTCTGAATTGTGCCGCTCCCGTCACTCTGGTTAGGTTGGCATCGAAAAAAACGCTCTCGGGTGCTTTAGAGTGCCGAGTTTATTACTGCGCATGAAGAAATGACCACCTCCAACGTTTGGTTTATGTTTTATAAGCATTTTTAATTTTATTGCTTAAATCGCATTTTCTCGGCGAGCTGAGCGCTTTTTCTGAATTGTGCCGCTCCCGTCACTCTGGTTAGGTTGGCATCGAAAAAAACGCTCTCGGGTGCTTTAGAGTGCCGAGTTTATCACTGCGCATGAAGAAATGACCACCTCCAACGTTTGGTTTATGTTTTATAAGCATTTTTAATTTTATTGCTTAAATCGCATTTTCTCGGCGAGCTGAGCGCTTTTTCTGAATTGTGCCGCTCCCGTCACTCTGGTTAGGTTGGCATCGAAAAAAACGCTCTCGGGTGCTTTAGAGTGCCGAGTTTATTACTGCGCATTAAGAAATGACCACCTCCAACGTTTGGTTTATGTTTTATAAGCATTTTTAATTTTATTGCTTAAATCGCATTTTCTCGGCGAGCTGAGCACTTTTTCTGAATTGTGCCGCTCCCGTCACTCTGGTTAGGTTGGCATCGAAAAAAACGCTCTCGGGTGCTTTAGAGTGCCGAGTTTATCACTGCGCATGAAGAAATGACCACCTCCAACGTTTGGTTTATGTTTAATAAGCATTTTTAATTTTATTGCTTAAATCGCATTTTCTCGGCGAGCTGAGCACTTTTTCTGAATTGTGCCGCTCCCGTCACTCTGGTTAGGTTGGCATCGAAAAAAACGCTCTCGGGTGCTTTAGAGTGCCGAGTTATTCACTGCGCATGAAGAAATGACCACCTCCAACGTTTGCTTTATGTTTTATAAGCATTTTTAATTGTATTGCTTAAATCGCATTTTCTCGGCGAGCTGAGCACTTTTTCTGAATTGTGCCGCTCCCGTCACTCTGGTTAGGTTGGCATCGAAAAAAACGCTCTCGGGTGCTTTAGAGTGCCGAGTTATTCACTGCGCATGAAGAAATGACCACCTCCAACGTTTGGTTTATGTTTTATAAGCATTTTTAATTTTATTGCTTAAATCGCATTTTCTCGGCGAGCTGAGCACTTTTTCTGAATTGTGCCGCTCCCGTCACTCTGGTTAGGTTGGCATCGAAAAAAACGCTCTCGGGTGCTTTAGAGTGCCGAGTTTATCACTGCGCATGAAGAAATGACCACCTCCAACGTTTGGTTTATGTTTTATAAGCATTTTTAATTTTATTGCTTAAATCGCATTTTCTCGGCGAGCTGAGCACTTTTTCTGAATTGTGCCGCTCCCGTCACTCTGGTTAGGTTGGCATCGAAAAAAACGCTCTCGGGTGCTTTAGAGTGCCGAGTTATTCACTGCGCATGAAGAAATGACCACCTCCAACGTTTGGTTTATGTTTTATAAGCATTTTTAATTTTATTGCTTAAATCGCATTTTCTCGGTGAGCTGAGCGCTTTTTCTGAATTGTGCCGCTCCTGTCACTCTGGTTAGGTTGGCATCGAAAAAAACGCTCTCGGGTGCTTTAGAGTGCCGAGTTATTCACTGCGCATGAAGAAATGACCACCTCCAACGTTTGGTTTATGTTTAATAAGCATTTTTAATTTTATTGCTTAAATCGCATTTTCTCGGCGAGCTGAGCACTTTTTCTGAATTGTGCCGCTCCCGTCACTCTGGTTAGGTTGGCATCGAAAAAAACGCTCTCGGGTGCTTTAGAGTGCCGAGTTTATTACTGCGCATTAAGAAATGACCACCTCCAACGTTTGGTTTATGTTTTATAAGCATTTTTAATTTTATTGCTTAAATCACATTTTCTCGGCGAGCTGAGCACTTTTTCTGAATTGTGCCGCTCCCGTCACTCTGGTTAGGTTGGCATCGAAAAAAACGCTCTCGGGTGCTTTAGAGTGCCGAGTTATTCACTGCGCACGAAGAAATGACCACCTCCAACGTTTGGTTTATGTTTTATAAGCATTTTTAATTTTATTGCTTAAATCGCATTTTCTCGGCGAGCTGAGCGCTTTTTCTGAATTGTGCCGCTCCCGTCACTCTGGTTAGGTTGGCATCGAAAAAAACGCTCTCGGGTGCTTTAGAGTGCCGAGTTTATTACTGCGCATTAAGAAATGACCACCTCCAACGTTTGGTTTATGTTTTATAAGCATTTTTAATTTTATTGCTTAAATCGCATTTTCTCGGCGAGCTGAGCACTTTTTCTGAATTGTGCCGCTCCCGTCACTCTGGTTAGGTTGGCATCGAAAAAAACGCTCTCGGGTGCTTTAGAGTGCCGAGTTTATTACTGCGCATTAAGAAATGACCACCTCCAACGTTTGGTTTATGTTTTATAAGCATTTTTAATTTTATTGCTTAAATCGCATTTTCTCGGCGAGCTGAGCACTTTTTCTGAATTGTGCCGCTCCCGTCACTCTGGTTAGGTTGGCATCGAAAAAAACGCTATCGGGTGCTTTAGAGTGCCGAGTTATTCACTGCGCATGAAGAAATGACCACCTCCAACGTTTGGTTTATGTTTAATAAGCATTTTTAATTTTATTGCTTAAATCGCATTTTCTCGGCGAGCTGAGCACTTTTTCTGAATTGTGCCGCTCCCGTCACTCTGGTTAGGTTGGCATCGAAAAAAACGCTCTCGGGTGCTTTAGAGTGCCGAGTTTATTACTGCGCATTAAGAAATGACCACCTCCAACGTTTGGTTTATGTTTTATAAGCATTTTTAATTTTATTGCTTAAATTGCATTTTCTCGGCGAGCTGAGTGCTTTTTCTGAATTGTGCCGCTCCCGTCACTCTGGTTAGGTTGGCATCGAAAAAAACGCTCTCGGGTGCTTTAGAGTGCCGAGTTATTCACTGCGCATGAAGAAATGACCACCTCCAACGTTTGGTTTATGTTTAATAAGCATTTTTAATTTTATTGCTTAAATCGCATTTTCTCGGCGAGCTGAGCACTTTTTCTGAATTGTGCCGCTCCCGTCACTCTGGTTAGGTTGGCATCGAAAAAAACGCTCTCGGGTGCTTTAGAGTGCCGAGTTTATTACTGCGCATTAAGAAATGACCACCTCCAACGTTTGGTTTAAGTTTTATAAGCATTTTTAATTTTATTGCTTAAATCGCATTTTCTCGGCGAGCTGAGCACTTTTTCTGAATTGTGCCGCTCCCGTCACTCTGGTTAGGTTGGCATCGAAAAAAACGCTCTCGGGTGCTTTAGAGTGCCGAGTTATTCACTGCGCACGAAGAAATGGCCACCTCCAACGTTTGGTTTATGTTTTATAAGCATTTTTAATTTTATTGCTTAAATCGCATTTTCTCGGCGAGCTGAGCGCTTTTTCTGAATTGTGCCGCTCCCGTCACTCTGGTTAGGTTGGCATCGAAAAAAACGCTCTCGGGTGCTTTAGAGTGCCGAGTTTATTACTGCGCATTAAGAAATGACCACCTCCAACGTTTGGTTTATGTTTTATAAGCATTTTTAATTTTATTGCTTAAATCGCATTTTCTCGGCGAGCTGAGCACTTTTTCTGAATAGTGCCGCTCCCGTCACTCTGGTTAGGTTGGCATCGAAAAAAACGCTCTCGGGTGCTTTAGAGTGCCGAGTTTATTACTGCGCATTAAGAAATGACCACCTCCAACGTTTGGTTTATGTTTTATAAGCATTTTTAATTTTATTGCTTAAATCGCATTTTCTCGGCGAGCTGAGCACTTTTTCTGAATTGTGCCGCTCCCGTCACTCTGGTTAGGTTGGCATCGAAAAAAACGCTCTCGGGTGCTTTAGAGTGCCGAGTTTATCACTGCGCATGAAGAAATGACCACCTCCAACGTTTGGTTTATGTTTTATAAGCATTTTTAATTTTATTGCTTAAATCGCATTTTCTCGGCGAGCTGAGCGCTTTTTCTGAATTGTGCCGCTCCCGTCACTCTGGTTAGGTTGGCATCGAAAAAAACGCTCTCGGGTGCTTTAGAGTGCCGAGTTTATCACTGCGCATGAAGAAATGACCACCTCCAACGTTTGGTTTATGTTTTATAAGCATTTTTAATTTTATTGCTTAAATCGCATTTTCTCGGCGAGCTGAGCGCTTTTTCTGAATTGTGCCGCTCCCGTAACTCTGGTTAGGTTGGCATCGAAAAAAACGCTCTCGGGTGCTTTAGAGTGCCGAGTTTATCACTGCGCATGAAGAAATGACCACTTCCAACGTTTGGTTTATGTTTTATAAGCATTTTTAATTTTATTGCTTAAATCGCATTTTCTCGGCGAGCTGAGCACTTTTTCTGACTTGTGCCGCTCCCGTCACTCTGGTTAGGTTGGCATCGAAAAAAACGCTCTCGGGTGCTTTAGAGTGCCGAGTTTATTACTGCGCATTAAGAAATGACCACCTCCAACGTTTGGTTTATGTTTTATAAGCATTTTTAATTTTATTGCTTAAATCGCATTTTCTCGGCGAGCTGAGCACTTTTTCTGAATTGTGCCGCTCCCGTCACTCTGGTTAGGTTGGCATCGAAAAAAACGCTCTCGCGTGCTTTAGAGTGCCGAGTTATTCACTGCGCATGAAGAAATGACCACCTCCAACGTTTGGTTTATGTTTTATAAGCATTTTTAATTTCATTGCTTAAATCGCATTTTCTCGGCGAGCTGAGCACTTTTTCTGAATTGTGCCGCTCCCGTCACTCTGGTTAGGTTGGCATCGAAAAAAACGCTCTCGGGTGCTTTAGAGTGCCGAGTTTATCACTGCGCATGAAGAAATGACCACCTCCAACGTTTGGTTTATGTTTTATAAGCATTTTTAATTTTATTGCTTAAATCGCATTTTCTCGGCGAGCTGAGCGCTTTTTCTGAATTGTGCCGCTCCCGTCACTCTGGTTAGGTTGGCATCGAAAAAAACGCTCTCGGGTGCTTTAGAGTGCCGAGTTATTCACTGCGCATGAAGAAATGACCACCTCCATTGTTTGGTTTATGTTTAATAAGCATTTTTAATTTTATTGCTTAAATCGCATTTTCTCGGCGAGCTGAGCGCTTTTTCTGAATTGTGCCGCTCCCGTCACTCTGGTTAGGTTGGCATCGAAAAAAACGCTCTCGGGTGCTTTAGAGTGCCGAGTTATTCACTGCGCATGAAGAAATGACCACCTCCAACGTTTGGTTTATGTTTAATAAGCATTTTTAATTTTATTGCTTAAATCGCATTTTCTCGGCGAGCTGAGCACTTTTTCTGAATTGTGCCGCTGTCGTCACTCTAGTTAGGTTGGCATCGAAAAAAACGCTCTCGGGTGCTTTAGAGTGCCGAGTTTATTACTGCGCATTAGGAAATGACCACCTCCAACGTTTGGTTTATGTTTTATAAGCATTTTTAATTTTATTGCTTAAATCGCATTTTCTCGGCGAGCTGTGCGCTTTTTCTGAATTGTGCCGCTCCCGTCACTCTGGTTAGGTTGGCATCGAAAAAATCGCTCTCGGGTGCTTTAGAGTGCCGAGTTTATTACTGCGCATTAAGAAATGACCATCTCCAACGTTTGGTTTATGTTTTATAAGCATTTTTAATTTTATTGCTTAAATCGCATTTTCTCGGCGAGCTGAGCACTTTTTCTGAATTGTGCCGCTCCCGTCACTCTGGTTAGGTTGGCATCGAAAAAAACGCTCTCGGGTGCTTTAGAGTGCCGAGTTTATTACTGCGCATTAAGAAATGACCACCTCCAACGTTTGGTTTATGTTTTATGAGCATTTTTAATTTTATTGCTTAAATCGCATTTTCTCGGCGAGCTGAGCACTTTTTCTGAATTGTGCCGCTCCCGTCACTCTGGTTAGGTTGGCATCGAAAAAAACGCTCTCGGGTGCTTTAGAGTGCCGAGTTTATTACTGCGCATTAAGAAATGACCACCTCCAACGTTTGGTTTATGTTTTATAAGCATTTTTAATTTTATTGCTTAAATCGCATTTTCTCGGCGAGCTGAGCACTTTTTCTGAATTGTGCCGCTCCCGTCACTCTGGTTAGGTTGGCATCGAAAAAAACGCTCTCGGGTGCTTTAGAGTGCCGAGTTTATCACTGCGCATGAAGAAATGACCACCTCCAACGTTTGGTTTATGTTTTATAAGCATTTTTAATTTTATTGCTTAAATCGCATTTTCTCGGCGAGCTGAGCGCTTTTTCTGAATTGTGCCGCTCCCGTCACTCTGGTTAGGTTGGCATCGAAAAAAACGCTCTCGGGTGCTTTAGAGTGCCGAGTTTATCACTGCGCATGAAGAAATGACCACCTCCAACGTTTGGTTTATGTTTTATAAGCATTTTTAATTTTATTGCTTAAATCGCATTTTCTCGGCGAGCTGAGCACTTTTTCTGAATTGTGCCGCGCTCCCGTCACTCTGGTTAGGTTGGCATCGAAAAAAACGCTCTCGGGTGCTTTAGAGTGCCGAGTTTATCACTGCGCATGAAGAAATGACCACCTCCAACGTTTGGTTTATGTTTTATAAGCATTTTTAATTTTATTGCTTAAATCGCATTTTCTCGGCGAGCTGAGCGCTTTTTCTGAATTGTGCCTCTCCCGTCACTCTGGTTAGGTTGGCATCGAAAAAAACGCTCTCGGGTGCTTTAGAGTGCCGAGTTATTCACTGCGCATGAAGAAATGACCACCTCCAACGTTTGGTTTATGTTTAATAAGCATTTTTAATTTTATTGCTTAAATCGCATTTTCTCGGCGAGCTGAGCGCTTTTTCTGAATTGTGCCGCTCCCGTCACTCTGGTTAGGTTGGCATCGAAAAAAACGCTCTCGGGTGCTTTAGAGTGCCGAGTTATTCACTGCGCATGAAGAAATGACAACCTCCAACGTTTGGTTTACGTTTAATAAGCATTTTTAATTTTATTGCTTAAATCGCATTTTCTCGGCGAGCTGAGCACTTTTTCTGAATTGTGCCGCTCCCGTCACTCTGGTTAGGTTGGCATCGAAAAAAACGCTCTCGGGTGCTTTAGAGTGCCGAGTTTATTACTGCGCATTAAGAAATGACCACCTCCAACGTTTGGTTTATGTTTTATAAGCATTTTTAATTTTATTGCTTAAATTGCATTTTCTCGGCGAGCTGAGCGCTTTTTCTGAATTGTGCCGCTCCCGTCACTCTGGTTAGGTTGGCATCGAAAAAAACGCTCTCGAGTGCTTTAGAGTGCCGAGTTTATTACTGCGCATTAAGAAATGACCACCTCCAACGTTTGGTTTATGTTTTATAAGCATTTTTAATTTTATTGCTTAAATCGCATTTTCTCGGCGAGCTGAGCACTTTTTCTGAATTGTGCCGCTCCCGTCACTCTGGTTAGGTTGGCATCGAAAAAAACGCTCACGGGTGCTTTAGAGTGCCGAGTTTATTACTGCGCATTAAGAAATGACCACCTCCAACGTTTGGTTTATGTTTTATAAGCATTTTTTATTTTATTGCTTAAATCGCATTTTCTCGGCGAGCTGAGCACTTTTTCTGAATTGTGCCGCTCCCGTCACTCTGGTTAGGTTGGCATCGAAAAAAACGCTCTCGGGTGCTTTAGAGTGCCGAGTTATTCACTGCGCATGAAGAAATGACCACCTCCAACGTTTGGTTTATGTTTTATAAGCATTTTTAATTTTATTGCTTAAATCGCATTTTCTCGGCGAGCTGAGCACTTTTTCTGAATTGTGCCGCTCCCGTCACTCTGGTTAGGTTGGCATCGAAAAAAACGCTCTCGGGTGCTTTAGAGTGCCGAGTTTATCACTGCGCATGAAGAAATGACCACCTCCAACGTTTGGTTTATGTTTTATAAGCATTTTTAATTTTATTGCTTAAATCGCATTTTCTCGGCGAGCTGAGCGCTTTTTCTGAATTGTGCCGCTCCCGTCACTCTGGTTAGGTTGGCATCGAAAAAAAACGCTCTCGGGTGCTTTAGAGTGCCGAGTTATTCACTGCGCATGAAGAAATGACCACCTCCAACGTTTGGTTTATGTTTAATAAGCATTTTTAATTTTATTGCTTAAATCGCATTTTCTCGGCGAGCTGAGCACTTTTTCTGAATTGTGCCGCTCCCGTCACTCTGGTTAGGTTGGCATCGAAAAAAACGCTCTCGGGTGCTTTAGAGTGCCGAGTTTATTACTGCGCATTAAGAAATGACCACCTCCAACGTTTGGTTTATGTTTTATAAGCATTTTTAATTTTATTGCTTAAATCGCATTTTCTCGGCGAGCTGAGCACTTTTTCTGAATTGTGCCGCTCCCGTCACTCTGGTTAGGTTGGCATCGAAAAAAACGCTCTCGGGTGCTTTAGAGTGCCGAGTTTATCACTGCGCATGAAGAAATGACCACCTCCAACGTTTGGTTTATGTTTTATAAGCATTTTTAATTTTATTGCTTAAATCGCATTTTCTCGGCGAGCTGAGCACTTTTTCTGAATTGTGCCGCTCCCGTCACTCTGGTTAGGTTGGCATCGAAAAAAACGCTCTCGGGTGCTTTAGAGTGCCGAGTTATTCACTGCGCATGAAGAAATGACCACCTCCAACGTTTGGTTTATATTTTATAAGCATTTTTAATTTTATTGCTTAAATCGCATTTTCTCGGCGAGCTGAGCACTTTTTCTGAATTGTGCCGCTCCCGTCACTCTGGTTAGGTTGGCATCGAAAAAAACGCTCTCGGGTGCTTTAGAGTGCCGAGTTATTCACTGCGCATGAAGAAATGACCACCTCCAACGTTTGGTTTATGTTTTATAAGCATTTTTAATTTTATTGCTTACATCGCATTTTCTCGGCGAGCTGAGCACTTTTTCTGAATTGTGCCGCTCCCGTCACTCTGGTTAGGTTGGCATCGAAAAAAACGCTCTCGGGTGCTTTAGAGTGCCGAGTTTATCACTGCGCATGAAGAAATGACCACCTCCAACGTTTGGTTTATGTTTTATAAGCATTTTTAATTTTATTGCTTAAATCGCATTTTCTCGGCGAGCTGAGCGCTTTTTCTGAATTGTGCCGCTCCCGTCACTCTGGTTAGGTTGGCATCGAAAAAAACGCTCTCGGGTGCTTTAGAGTGCCGAGTTATTCACTGCGCATGAAGAAATGACCACCTCCAACGTTTGGTTTATGTTTAATAAGCATTTTTAATTTTATTGCTTAAATCGCATTTTCTCGGCGAACTGAGCGCTTTTTCTGAATTGTGCCGCTCCTGTCACTCTGGTTAGGTTGGCATCGAAAAAAACGCTCTCGGGTGCTTTAGAGTGCCGAGTTATTCACTGCGCATGAAGAAATGACCACCTCCAACGTTTGGTTTATGTTTAATAAGCATTTTTAATTTTATTGCTTAAATCGCATTTTCTCGGCGAGCTGAGCACTTTTTCTGAATTGTGCCGCTCCCGTCACTCTGGTTAGGTTGGCATCGAAAAAAACGCTCTCGGGTGCTTTAGAGTGCCGAGTTTATTACTGCGCATTAAGAAATGACCACCTCCAACGTTTGGTTTATGTTTTATAAGCATTTTTAATTTTATTGCTTAAATCACATTTTCTCGGCGAGCTGAGCACTTTTTCTGAATTGTGCCGCTCCCGTCACTCTGGTTAGGTTGGCATCGAAAAAAATGCTCTCGGGTGCTTTAGAGTGCCGAGTTATTCACTGCGCACGAAGAAATGACCACCTCCAACGTTTGGTTTATGTTTTATAAGCATTTTTAATTTTATTGCTTAAATCGCATTTTCTCGGCGAGCTGAGCGCTTTTTCTGAATTGTGCCGCTCCCGTCACTCTGGTTAGGTTGGCATCGAAAAAAACGCTCTCGGGTGCTTTAGAGTGCCGAGTTTATTACTGCGCATTAAGAAATGACCACCTCCAACGTTTGGTTTATGTTTTATAAGCATTTTTAATTTTATTGCTTAAATCGCATTTTCTCGGCGAGCTGAGCACTTTTTCTGAATTGTGCCGCTCCCGTCACTCTGGTTAGGTTGGCATCGAAAAAAACGCTCTCGGGTGCTTTAGAGTGCCGAGTTTATCACTGCGCATGAAGAAATGACCACCTCCAACGTTTGGTTTATGTTTAATAAGCATTTTTAATTTTATTGCTTAAATCGCATTTTCTCGGCGAGCTGAGCACTTTTTCTGAATTGTGCCGCTCCCGTCACTCTGGTTAGGTTGGCATCGAAAAAAACGCTCTCGGGTGCTTTAGAGTGCCGACTTTATCACTGCGCATGAAGAAATGACCACCTCCAACGTTTGGTTTATGTTTTATAAGCATTTTTAATTTTATTGCTTAAATCGCATTTTCTCGGCGAGCTGAGCACTTTTTCTGAATTGTGCCGCGCCCGTCACTCTGGTTAGGTTGGCATCGAAAAAACGCTCACGGGTGCTTTAGAGTGCCGAGTTTATTACTGCGCATTAAGAAATGACCACCTCCAACGTTTGGTTTATGTTTTATAAGCATTTTTAATTTTATTGCTTAAATCGCATTTTCTCGGCGAGCTGAGCACTTTTTCTGAATTGTGCCGCTCCCGTCACTCTGGTTAGGTTGGCATCGAAAAAAACGCTCTCGGGTGCTTTAGAGTGCCGAGTTTATCACTGCGCATGAAGAAATGACCACCTCCAACGTTTGGTTTATGTTTTATAAGCATTTTTAATTTTATTGCTTAAATCGCATTTTCTCGGCGAGCTGAGCACTTTTTCTGAATTGTGCCGCTCCCGTCACTCTGGTTAGGTTGGCATCGAAAAAAACGCTCTCGGGTGCTTTAGAGTGCCGAGTTATTCACTGCGCATGAAGAAATGACCACCTCCAACGTTTGGTTTATATTTTATAAGCATTTTTAATTTTATTGCTTAAATCGCATTTTCTCGGCGAGCTGAGCACTTTTTCTGAATTGTGCCGCTCCCGTCACTCTGGTTAGGTTGGCATCGAAAAAAACGCTCTCGGGTGCTTTAGAGTGCCGAGTTATTCACTGCGCATGAAGAAATGACCACCTCCAACGTTTGGTTTATGTTTTATAAGCATTTTTAATTTTATTGCTTAAATCGCATTTTCTCGGCGAGCTGAGCACTTTTTCTGAATTGTGCCGCTCCCGTCACTCTGGTTAGGTTGGCATCGAAAAAAACGCTCTCGGGTGCTTTAGAGTGCCGAGTTTATCACTGCGCATGAAGAAATGACCACCTCCAACGTTTGGTTTATGTTTTATAAGCATTTTTAATTTTATTGCTTAAATCGCATTTTCTCGGCGAGCTGAGCGCTTTTTCTGAATTGTGCCGCTCCTGTCACTCTGGTTAGGTTGGCATCGAAAAAAACGCTCTCGGGTGCTTTAGAGTGCCGAGTTATTCACTGCGCATGAAGAAATGACCACCTCCAACGTTTGGTTTATGTTTAATAATCATTTTTAATTTTATTGCTTAAATCGCATTTTCTCGGCGAGCTGAGCACTTTTTCTGAATTGTGCCGCTCCCGTCACTCTGGTTAGGTTGGCATCGAAAAAAACGCTCTCGGGTGCTTTAGAGTGCCGAGTTTATTACTGCGCATTAAGAAATGACCACCTCCAACGTTTGGTTTATGTTTTATAAGCATTTTTAATTTTATTGCTTAAATCACATTTTCTCGGCGAGCTGAGCACTTTTTCTGAATTGTGCCGCTCCCGTCACTCTGGTTAGGTTGGCATCGAAAAAAATGCTCTCGGGTGCTTTAGAGTGCCGAGTTATTCACTGCGCACGAAGAAATGACCACCTCCAACGTTTGGTTTATGTTTTATAAGCATTTTTAATTTTATTGCTTAAATCGCATTTTCTCGGCGAGCTGAGCGCTTTTTCTGAATTGTGCCGCTCCCGTCACTCTGGTTAGGTTGGCATCGAAAAAAACGCTCTCGGGTGCTTTAGAGTGCCGAGTTTATTACTGCGCATTAAGAAATGACCACCTCCAACGTTTGGTTTATGTTTTATAAGCATTTTTAATTTTATTGCTTAAATCGCATTTTCTCGGCGAGCTGAGCACTTTTTCTGAATTGTGCCGCTCCCGTCACTCTGGTTAGGTTGGCATAAAAAAAAACGCTCTCGGGTGCTTTAGAGTGCCGAGTTTATCACTGCGCATGAAGAAATGACCACCTCCAACGTTTGGTTTATGTTTAATAAGCATTTTTAATTTTATTGCTTAAATCGCATTTTCTCGGCGAGCTGAGCACTTTTTCTGAATTGTGCCGCTCCCGTCACTCTGGTTAGGTTGGCATCGAAAAAAACGCTCTCGGGTGCTTTAGAGTGCCGACTTTATCACTGCGCATGAAGAAATGACCACCTCCAACGTTTGGTTTATGTTTTATAAGCATTTTTAATTTTATTGCTTAAATCGCATTTTCTCGGCGAGCTGAGCACTTTTTCTGAATTGTGCCGCGCCCGTCACTCTGGTTAGGTTGGCATCGAAAAAACGCTCACGGGTGCTTTAGAGTGCCGAGTTTATTACTGCGCATTAAGAAATGACCACCTCCAACGTTTGGTTTATGTTTTATAAGCATTTTTAATTTTATTGCTTAAATCGCATTTTCTCGGCGAGCTGAGCACTTTTTCTGAATTGTGCCGCTCCCGTCACTCTGGTTAGGTTGGCATCGAAAAAAACGCTCTCGGGTGCTTTAGAGTGCCGAGTTATTCACTGCGCATGAAGAAATGACCACCTCCAACGTTTGGTTTATGTTTTATAAGCATTTTTAATTTTATTGCTTAAATCGCATTTTCTCGGCGAGCTGAGCACTTTTTCTGAATTGTGCCGCTCCAGTCACTCTGGTTAGGTTGGCATCGAAAAAAACGCTCTCGGGTGCTTTAGAGTGCCGAGTTTATCACTGCGCATGAAGAAATGACCACCTCCAACGTTTGGTTTATGTTTTATAAGCATTTTTAATTTTATTGCTTAAATCGCATTTTCTCGGCGAGCTGAGCGCTTTTTCTGAATTGTGCCGCTCCCGTCACTCTGGTTAGGTTGGCATCGAAAAAAACGCTCTCGGGTGCTTTAGAGTGCCGAGTTTATCACTGCGCATGAAGAAATGACCACCTCCAACGTTTGGTTTATGTTTTATAAGCATTTTTAATTTTATTGCTTAAATCGCATTTTCTCGGCGAGCTGAGCGCTTTTTCTGAATTGTGCCGCTCCCGTAACTCTGGTTAGGTTGGCATCGAAAAAAACGCTCTCGGGTGCTTTAGAGTGCCGAGTTTATCACTGCGCATGAAGAAATGACCACTTCCAACGTTTGGTTTATGTTTTATAAGCATTTTTAATTTTATTGCTTAAATCGCATTTTCTCGGCGAGCTGAGCACTTTTTCTGAATTGTGCCGCTCCCGTCACTCTGGTTAGGTTGGCATCGAAAAAAACGCTCTCGGGTGCTCTAGAGTGCCAAGTTTATGCGCATTAAGAAATGACCACCTCCAACGTTTGGTTTATGTTTTATAAGCATTTTTAATTTTATTGCTTAAATCGCATTTTCTCGGCGAGCTGAGCACTTTTTCTGAATTGTGCCGCTCCCGTCACTCTGGTTAGGTTGGCATCGAAAAAAACGCTCTCGGGTGCTTTAGAGTGCCGAGTTATTCACTGCGCATGAAGAAATGACCACCTCCAACGTTTGGTTTATGTTTAATAAGCATTTTTAATTTTATTGCTTAAATCGCATTTTCTCGGCGAGCTGAGCACTTTTTCTGAATTGTGCCGCTCCCGTCACTCTGGTTAGGTTGGCATCGAAAAAAAACGCTCTCGGGTGCTTTAGAGTGCCGAGTTTATTACTGTGCATTAAGAAATGACCACCTCCAACGTTTGGTTTATGTTTTATAAGCATTTTTAATTTTATTGCTTAAATCGAATTTTCTCGGCGAGCTGAGCACTTTTTCTGAATTGTGCCGCTCCCGTCACTCTGGTTAGGTTGGCATCGAAAAAAACGCTCTCGGGTGCTTTAGAGTGCCGAGTTTATTACTGCGCATTAAGAAATGACCACCTCCAACGTTTGGTTTATGTTTTATAAGCATTTTTAATTTTATTGCTTAAATCGCATTTTCTCGGCGAGCTGAGCGCTTTTTCTGAATTGTGCCGCTCCCGTCACTCTGGTTAGGTTGGCATCGAAAAAAACGCTCTCGGGTGCTTTAGAGTGCCGAGTTATTCACTGCGCATGAAGAAATGACCACCTCCAACGTTTGGTTTATGTTTAATAAGCATTTTTAATTTTATTGCTTAAATCGCATTTTCTCGGCGAGCTGAGCACTTTTTCTGAATTGTGCCGCTCCCGTCACTCTGGTTAGGTTGGCATCGAAAAAAACGCTCTCGGGTGCTTTAGAGTGCCGAGTTTATTACTGCGCATTAAGAAATGACCACCTCCAACGTTTGGTTTATGTTTTATAAGCATTTTTAATTTTATTGCTTAAATCGCATTTTCTCGGCGAGCTGAGCGCTTTTTCTGAATTGTGCCGCTCCCGTCACTCTGGTTGGCATCGAAAAAAACGCTTTCGGGTGCTTTAGAGTGCCGAGTTATTCACTGCGCATGAAGAAATGACCACCTCCAACGTTTGGTTTATGTTTAATAAGCATTTTTAATTTTATTGCTTAAATCGCATTTTCTCGGCGAGCTGAGCACTTTTTCTGAATTGTGCCGCTCCCGTCACTCTGGTTAGGTTGGCATAAAAAAAAACGCTCTCGGGTGCTTTAGAGTGCCGAGTTTATCACTGCGCATGAAGAAATGACCACCTCCAACGTTTGGTTTATGTTTAATAAGCATTTTTAATTTTATTGCTTAAATCGCATTTTCTCGGCGAGCTGAGCACTTTTTCTGAATTGTGCCGCTCCCGTCACTCTGGTTAGGTTGGCATCGAAAAAAACGCTCTCGGGTGCTTTAGAGTGCCGACTTTATCACTGCGCATGAAGAAATGACCACCTCCAACGTTTGGTTTATGTTTTATAAGCATTTTTAATTTTATTGCTTAAATCGCATTTTCTCGGCGAGCTGAGCACTTTTTCTGAATTGTGCCGCGCCCGTCACTCTGGTTAGGTTGGCATCGAAAAAACGCTCACGGGTGCTTTAGAGTGCCGAGTTTATTACTGCGCATTAAGAAATGACCACCTCCAACGTTTGGTTTATGTTTTATAAGCATTTTTAATTTTATTGCTTAAATCGCATTTTCTCGGCGAGCTGAGCACTTTTTCTGAATTGTGCCGCTCCCGTCACTCTGGTTAGGTTGGCATCGAAAAAAACGCTCTCGGGTGCTTTAGAGTGCCGAGTTATTCACTGCGCATGAAGAAATGACCACCTCCAACGTTTGGTTTATGTTTTATAAGCATTTTTAATTTTATTGCTTAAATCGCATTTTCTCGGCGAGCTGAGCACTTTTTCTGAATTGTGCCGCTCCAGTCACTCTGGTTAGGTTGGCATCGAAAAAAACGCTCTCGGGTGCTTTAGAGTGCCGAGTTTATCACTGCGCATGAAGAAATGACCACCTCCAACGTTTGGTTTATGTTTTATAAGCATTTTTAATTTTATTGCTTAAATCGCATTTTCTCGGCGAGCTGAGCGCTTTTTCTGAATTGTGCCGCTCCCGTCACTCTGGTTAGGTTGGCATCGAAAAAAACGCTCTCGGGTGCTTTAGAGTGCCGAGTTTATCACTGCGCATGAAGAAATGACCACCTCCAACGTTTGGTTTATGTTTTATAAGCATTTTTAATTTTATTGCTTAAATCGCATTTTCTCGGCGAGCTGAGCGCTTTTTCTGAATTGTGCCGCTCCCGTAACTCTGGTTAGGTTGGCATCGAAAAAAACGCTCTCGGGTGCTTTAGAGTGCCGAGTTTATCACTGCGCATGAAGAAATGACCACTTCCAACGTTTGGTTTATGTTTTATAAGCATTTTTAATTTTATTGCTTAAATCGCATTTTCTCGGCGAGCTGAGCACTTTTTCTGAATTGTGCCGCTCCCGTCACTCTGGTTAGGTTGGCATCGAAAAAAACGCTCTCGGGTGCTCTAGAGTGCCGAGTTTATGCGCATTAAGAAATGACCACCTCCAACGTTTGGTTTATGTTTTATAAGCATTTTTAATTTTATTGCTTAAATCGCATTTTCTCGGCGAGCTGAGCACTTTTTCTGAATTGTGCCGCTCCCGTCACTCTGGTTAGGTTGGCATCGAAAAAAACGCTCTCGGGTGCTTTAGAGTGCCGAGTTATTCACTGCGCATGAAGAAATGACCACCTCCAACGTTTGGTTTATGTTTAATAAGCATTTTTAATTTTATTGCTTAAATCGCATTTTCTCGGCGAGCTGAGCACTTTTTCTGAATTGTGCCGCTCCCGTCACTCTGGTTAGGTTGGCATCGAAAAAAAACGCTCTCGGGTGCTTTAGAGTGCCGAGTTTATTACTGTGCATTAAGAAATGACCACCTCCAACGTTTGGTTTATGTTTTATAAGCATTTTTAATTTTATTGCTTAAATCGAATTTTCTCGGCGAGCTGAGCACTTTTTCTGAATTGTGCCGCTCCCGTCACTCTGGTTAGGTTGGCATCGAAAAAAACGCTCTCGGGTGCTTTAGAGTGCCGAGTTTATTACTGCGCATTAAGAAATGACCACCTCCAACGTTTGGTTTATGTTTTATAAGCATTTTTAATTTTATTGCTTAAATCGCATTTTCTCGGCGAGCTGAGCGCTTTTTCTGAATTGTGCCGCTCCCGTCACTCTGGTTAGGTTGGCATCGAAAAAAACGCTCTCGGGTGCTTTAGAGTGCCGAGTTATTCACTGCGCATGAAGAAATGACCACCTCCAACGTTTGGTTTATGTTTAATAAGCATTTTTAATTTTATTGCTTAAATCGCATTTTCTCGGCGAGCTGAGCACTTTTTCTGAATTGTGCCGCTCCCGTCACTCTGGTTAGGTTGGCATCGAAAAAAACGCTCTCGGGTGCTTTAGAGTGCCGAGTTTATTACTGCGCATTAAGAAATGACCACCTCCAACGTTTGGTTTATGTTTTATAAGCATTTTTAATTTTATTGCTTAAATCGCATTTTCTCGGCGAGCTGAGCGCTTTTTCTGAATTGTGCCGCTCCCGTCACTCTGGTTGGCATCGAAAAAAACGCTTTCGGGTGCTTTAGAGTGCCGAGTTATTCACTGCGCATGAAGAAATGACCACCTCCAACGTTTGGTTTATGTTTAATAAGCATTTTTAATTTTATTGCTTAAATCGCATTTTCTCGGCGAGCTGAGCACTTTTTCTGAATTGTGCCGCTCCCGTCACTCTGGTTAGGTTGGCATCGAAAAAAACGCTCTCGGGTGCTTTAGAGTGCCGAGTTTATTACTGCGCATTAAGAAATGACCACCTCCAACGTTTGGTTTATGTTTAATAAGCATTTTTAATTTTATTGCTTGAATCGCATTTTCTCGGCGAGCTGAGCACTTTTTCTGAATTGTGCCGCTCCCGTCACTCTGGTTAGGTTGGCATCGAAAAAAACGCTCTCGGGTGCTTTAGAGTGCCGAGTTTATCACTGCGCATGAAGAAATGACCACCTCCAACGTTTGGTTTATGTTTTATAAGCATTTTTAATTTTATTGCTTAAATCGCATTTTCTCGGCGAGCTGAGCGCTTTTTCTGAATTGTGCCGCTCCCGTCACTCTGGTTAGGTTGGCATCGAAAAAAACGCTCTCGGGTGCTTTAGAGTGCCGAGTTTATCACTGCGCATGAAGAAATGACCACCTCCAACGTTTGGTTTATGTTTTATAAGCATTTTTAATTTTATTGCTTAAATCGCATTTTCTCGGCGAGCTGAGCACTTTTTCTGAATTGTGCCGCTCCCGTCACTCTGGTTAGGTTGGCATCGAAAAAAACGCTCTCGGGTGCTTTAGAGTGCCGAGTTTATCACTGCGCATGAAGAAATGACCACTTCCAACGTTTGGTTTATGTTTTATAAGCATTTTTAATTTTATTGCTTAAATCGCATTTTCTCGGCGAGCTGAGCACTTTTTCTGAATTGTGCCGCTCCCGTCACTCTGGTTAGGTTGGCATCGAAAAAAACGCTCTCGGGTGCTCTAGAGTGCCGAGTTTATTACTGCGCATTAAGAAATGACCACCTCCAACGTTTGGTTTATGTTTTATAAGCATTTTTTATTTTATTGCTTAAATCGCATTTTCTCGGCGAGCTGAGCACTTTTTCTGAATTGTGCCGCTCCCGTCACTCTGGTTAGGTTGGCATCGAAAAAAACGCTCTCGGGTGCTTTAGAGTGCCGAGTTATTCACTGCGCATGAAGAAATGACCAGCTCCAACGTTTGGTTTATGTTTAATAAGCATTTTTAATTTTATTGCTTAAATCGCATTTTCTCGGCGAGCTGAGCACTTTTTCTGAATTGTGCCGCTCCCGTCACTCTGGTTAGGTTGGCATCGAAAAAAACGCTCTCGGGTGCTTTAGAGTGCCGAGTTTATTACTGCGCATTAAGAAATGACCACCTCCAACGTTTGGTTTATGTTTTATAAGCATTTTTAATTTTATTGCTTAAATCGCATTTTCTCGGCGAGCTGAGCACTTTTTCTGAATTGTGCCGCTCCCGTCACTCTGGTTAGGTTGGTGTTGTGAATTTTTATTCTGGTATCATGCAATGTATATCTCACTAGTAAGCCTAAGTATGACCAGGTCATGTTCGGGTCAGGTTCGTGTGGTATTGTTTAGGGCTTGGTCCAGGAAGGTAGACTCATTGGCGCCAGACACATCTGGCTTCCATTAACAACTGCTAAGATGCACATGATGTAGAGATGAGGAGGCAACTGCGGGGTCATAGGTCAGCCAACAGCCCCATCTGCGCGCTCCCGCGTGGAGGGAAGCGCAAGAGTATAAGGTTTAGGACGAGAGTAGACAAAGGGACTCGACATCTTGGCTAGGGCGCGAGACACTTCTCTCTGACATCGGTTGAATAAAATCTTTCCCCAATCAGCCATGTGTGACTGAAGTTTTCCTTCCCCAAGCCAGCCACTTTTTCACCATCTTGTTTGGAAGACCAGCTGACCATCGAAGAGAATTCACCACAATTTTGGCGTCACGAACAGTTCTCTTGTCCTTCGGGGAGCCCTCGCCCGCCTGGGTGCGAGCATTGAGCGTCCGGCCGGCAGGCTGAGTTTGAGGTGAGAAGCTTTCACTCACAGTATCGCAATGTGCTCGTGCCTGGTGTGGGGGGGGATGGAGTGGCTCCTAAGCGGGACGGTTAACGATTATCGATGAGAACTGAGACATGACGAGGGGAGATCAAATGTGGATGAGCAAAGGGTGCATGATTAACAACGAACGTGCATGATTGAAACTGAAACTTCACTGGCACTAATGTTGAACAGTTTGCAAATAGGCAAGAGAGAGACATGCTTGCAATACTCACTAAAATACTAATGTTTGTGTACCTGTGTGTCTTAAGAAAAGAGTTGGGCCGTGGCAGCAGTGATCTATGGCAGGACGCTACACATTCGGCCCAAGACCGATAGGTGGGGGGAGAAAGTGAAGAAAGGGGGGTTCGCTCGTAAATTAAGAGGGAGCCTGTTGAGGGCGGCCAGCGCCCCTAGTCCATCTGACAACTAATGAGAAAGTGAGTGATTACGTTAACTTGAACGAGATTGCTATTTCTCCTGTTTGCATAACAAATACGAGACGGTGCACGCGCACGTCTCCTCCCAGAGGACAAAGAGACACGGACAGAACTCCCAGGTCGTCTGAGGAAAAGCTTCGCGGAGCGCTGCCCCCAAATTCTTCACTAATTTACGTCAGGACGCCACAAATGCGGCCAGAGACAGATAGAAAGAGGGAGTGAGAGAAGAAAGGGGGGCTAACTCGTAAATATTGAGGAGATATTGGGAGTAATCTATTGGTCCTTTCTTTAACACCTTTTAAATCATTTCCTGGAGTAGATAGGTTAGCAACACGGGAGATTTAGAGGTTCAACAGAAAGACAGTTAAAAGAAAATAACATTTTTGATTTGAACAATTGCAGGCTAACAGGGGCATGAGAAAGCAGAGCTGAGAAGCGGGATCCACTTTGATCGGGGAGATTGGAAATTCACAGCACCATATTCTAAGTCGCATTTTTGAGCAAGCATGACACGCGTGAGAGATCAAGACATAGATCAGGGCTAGTTGTGGGACGAAGACCTCGGAGTTAATTTTGAATAATGATACTGAAGACACAATGTACTGTCCCATTAAATTGGAACTATAGACAAAACGTAGCTCGACAATAGGATGAGTTGCAGGACTTACAATATAAAGACGACATTGCTGTTACTAGGAGAATTCGACTTTTGGTAAACAAACGTTACTAGTGAATGGAGGGCAGCAGCTACATTTGGAGATAGTCTTACAAGTTTGATGTCCCAGTCTGTCTCTCTCAGTGCCAGGATCCCTGAAAACTCGACCCCGAGACTCCGCCTGCAGCCGCGGACGACTACAAGACGGTGCCTGGCTTTGAGGCACCTTTGACCTTTGGCAAGGACAAAGTAAGACTGTTGTTGTGCTTGGAGGGGGCAAGTACACTCCGGAGGATAGACAACATCCTCGGAGACGAGAAAAGACAGTGAGAAGTGGAGGAACTCACAATGTTGAAGAAAAAATGGACATTTGAACAATGGACTCATTCGAGAGTGATGGATGTGTTGGCTCTGAAGCAACAACAAAAGGACACCATCTTGAGAGGGTGAGGTGCGGCAGAAGATATGGACTTGAAATGTCCGACGGCCAAATCGCACTCCTGGCGGTGCTAAGACCTCGTGGGGCTTGGGTTAGAGTGGACAGGAGCTTCATTGTGCACTGGGTTTGACAGAACTGAGGAGATTTGATAAAGGATTGAATAATGCGTAGAGCTACAGAGAGAAGCATCATGGTCAGAGATTGAACAGATTTGAATAAAACAAATGGGCTAAAACGGTGAGAAACAAGAGCGAGATCTGATGTTTTGGCTCACCAGACATGAGAAGTAGAAATCGAGTTAGATAAATTTTAGAATGGGACATCTAGACTAAAGTGGATTCAGCCAAGAAGAAGCTAGGACGCTCGATGTACCTACTCAGTACGATAGAAGTTTGTTGCACCATAGTGGAGGTTGGGTAGTCAGAAAGTTGGATCCGTTAAATTTTTGACTTTCACACATTCATGCATAGGAGTCGCACAAGGCCACAGGTAACAAGATAATGACTGAGATAGGGCTCAAATTCAACTGCACCCACACGGCAATGTAGAAGCAGGAGAGCGAAGTAAGGGATTATATGCTAAACAGTCCGCTGTAGGGTTACCAATAGGAGATTCTGACAAAAGAACTACTAAGAGGTGGAGGCGAAGATAATAGGAGGACATAGATATTCGAAGGTTTAATAAGGGCAAACTCCATTGTCAAAGATCGGATTAGAGCAAGTAGGAACGGGAGTATTTTGGCATTTTAACAGGAATTGGCAGCAAGGGAGATTGAGGATAGAAGATCTGGACAGCAATGACGTGAATTGCATTAAAAACTGCTCATTCGAGGGAGGAGGCTCGGCGCTCCCTGTGTGGAGCTGCAGCTTTGCAGAAGGGGGGCAGGCCGCGCGAGTGAGGAGTGGTGATAGGCGACCACAAGGAAGTAGGGAGAGGTGTTGGATGGTGTGACAGGCAGGAGGTTTAGGAAGAAGTAGAAGAAAGAAAATAAAAAGGGGGGGGGAGTGAGACTCGCCAAGAGGGGCAATAAAGAGAAGCAGACTGAGAAACAGTTTTGAGCAAGACAACGGGGAAAAGGGGGAGAGCCAAATGATGACGTAAAAAGCCAGAGAGAATAGTCTGACCCATCTTTATTGAATTTAATTAACATAAGTAATAGAGATCGAGTTTGTAGGACCAATACGAGGGTATGGAGGCTCCCTCAAAACGCGGGTCCCACAGTTAGTCCCTCAGATAGACATATATGACAATTTGCGATGAATCTGATGAGCGAGTTTATGGAAAATTTAATTGGAGATTTTACAATAGGTCATGTTGACGAGTATGTCCGAATGTGAAGAGTCACTATTAGGAGTCAATATTTGCCTACACACTAACATACTAACTTTGCTTGGTTTGGGGGGAGAGCTGAGTGATAGAGACGGATGAGTGTGTCTGTGAGTGTGTGGATGGGTGAGTGCGCATGTGATCATCTACGGCTGTGTGTGCGCAGTATGATTGGCCAAAGAGGTCTGAAGTTGGGATGATGTGTTTGCCATTGAGGATAAAATTCCTCTCACCTGAAGGGGTGGTGCAGATCGGAGGGACTGGAACTGGTAAGTGATGAGTTCCGATCGGAACCATGGTTCAATGATCAATCAGGGGCACCATCGACAACCAAACGGTTCGATGGAGAAGGCCCGTTTCAGTGATATGGTCAGACAAGACAGAACTAGTATTGAACATCAAGACTTTGGACGATTTGACGTGTGACGACCTTGAGCTCACCCGACGGGGTGACGGACTAGGTGGACAGTGACCAAATGTTTGACGCTTGAGCTTGCTTGCGACATGAGCGAGCTCTGCTTTGTTTTTCTGTGTGACTTGATTTTTTGCAGCAGCAGCAACGGCCGCCAGCCAAGGAGCGGGTTGCGCGTTGCTGGCGTAACTTGCTTTCGTTCTTGCAGGTTGTCGATTGCGTTCGTGGAACGTTTGTGTTGAATTTACAGGAATATGTTAACCCTTGCTTTTTTGGTTTTTATAATGGACTTGTTGATTACATGGTTTTCAGGACAGGATCCCCGAGCGCCAGGATTCATTTTATGACTGTTTTTGTTTTGATACTTGATGTCTGTTTTTGTGTGTACAAATGTCCGCTGTCAGCAGGGCTATAAGCTCACTGACAGGAGTGCGCTGATTTTTGTGTGTGTTGCCGAGTGTGTGGTGGACAGTCAAGTTTCAGAGACTTGGGGTGACGGTCCCAGGGCCCGGATTGGAGCTAGAGGTTCCGCGGGCCTGGCTACAATGAGTGTGGTGATGAGAGGGGACGCTTTGCAGGTTCCTTTTGATACGTAATGACACATTAAGTGAATGTGTCAAAAGGGGGGAGTGGTAAAACAGAAAGGGGTGAGTAGGTTTCAATGTGTAATTGTGATATACGAAGTTTTTTTTTCCAAATTCACTTGTTTTTAAGCTTTAACAGGACACGCCAGAATTCAACTAGCAGTGACGGAAGGAGCCGAAGAAGCGTCTTGAAAGAAAGGGAGTTAACGGGAGACAACAGCCTGGAATGGATGCGAAGCGTGGTAACAATTTAGTGACAATAAGGTTTAAGGTTTTTCAATGACAAAGTACGAAGGACAAATCATACAGTGATTTGGGAATGGACAGTGGCACAGTACACGGCGAAAGTTTGGAAGGTTATTGAATGTGAGGAAGACGGGGCCAGAGACAAGGAACGGGGACATTTCTGAACGCGTGACTGCATCAAAGCTGCTATTACAGGGCAAATGTTTAATTATACATTTTAGGACGAGTAGTTTGCATAACGAATACAGAAAGGATTTGAGTGGCTGTACCGTTTTGGAAAGGTTACGTGAGCGTTGTTTCAGAATGATGACTGGTTTGAACAGTGAGGTGACTCGAACATAAGGCACGGATACATAAAGGTACAGATCTAGGAAACTACAGTATTGTGAGGGATACCGGTTTGAGAATGCTACGCATCTTTAAACTGAAAAAGGAATTTGGGGGTGACAAATAGTATTTGGACGGGAAAAAGAGCGGCTGAAGTGACATGACTGAAGGGACTTCAGAAAGATGACAGTGTGATTGAGACAGTGACACCTGCGACAGGAAAGGCTACCAGGAACAGGTAGAATTTACATTGTGACTGGGGGGATCTAGCAACGCTGTCGGCACGACGAGGAATGAGGGGAATGAGTCCTGGAGTGTTTGCTTGTTTGTTTGCTTGTTTGTTTGTTTGCTTGTTTGTTTGTTTGTTTGTTTGTTTGTTTGTTTGTTTGTTTGTTTGTTTGTTTCAGGGATCGCGTGGGCCTCTGGAAACGAGGGGTAGGTGTCGGGAGCCCTCGGGCGTTCTGATGAGATTTCGATGAGACGATTGACACAGCTTTTTCCTCGTTGCCCCATCACTGCCAAAGTATTATTTGAGGGGGCTGGAAACACTGGAGCTATCGGGTTGTGTTGCCCTGCCAGCGGTGGCCGTCGGGGCCGGAAGGACGTCCGGCCTGGGCTGCTACCTTTGACATTATGACTCCACATGTTCGCACTGTTAAAGTCACTCGATACAGACAGTAGCTTTAGCTTGTCATAGGTCGCCTGGCTGCTGACCGGGGCCTTGCACGGGATTCAACGGCCATCATAAGCAACAGGAGGACACTGAACGGACAGCCGGCCCGGGACGGTGCCGTCTACTACTAGTGCTATTTTCCACTGACGGATCAGGGGACTGGATTTCATATCTGCACGCACTTGTGCATGCGAGGGGGGCAGCGCGACAACGGGTTTAATGTTCTTGCATGCTTTGACCGTTCGTTTTTATATACCTCACTGTGTTACATCGTTGCTTTGTTGCCATGTTATTTACTTTATTATGTGACCTCATTTGCTTGCCCCGTGGCATGTTTACGATACAACATTGCATCTTGAGCGATCTGTATTTGTGGGTCGTGGTTCCGCTTGTTGCTGTGTTTAGGGCTCATGCTACACTTTGTGAAATGTGGTGTGTGCCGGAGCTCCCTTCACCTGACTCTCGCCAGGTGAGAGGCGCCTCCGGGGGTGTAAAATGGGCCTCCCTCTTTTTCCTCGTCATTATATTGGCGAGGTTTTTTCGACGGCGGTCCGGCAACTTTTTGGGGCTTCTAACGGGCCACAGCAAACCTTTCCTCTCCAAATTGATGGCGTTGGTGATATATTACCGAAGGGGGGTGTGCGGACGGCGTCAATCAGTTAATGGGGTTGGGGGATTCGATCTTGGTCAAATGTGGTTCCTGAGAGGCCTCAGATTGCTGTCAGGGAGGAATTGCTATTAAATTAGGTTGAGCTTTCCTAGTTAATGTAACCTTAAGTAGCATGCCTTGAGCATGGTTTAGGATGAGACAAATAGGTCCAAATTGTAGACGAAAACCATAAAATGGTTGGGGGAAGGTTTTTGGATGTACCGATGTCTTTTTCGTGTTGAGTTGTGGGGGGAATGTTGTGAATTTTTATTCTGGTATCATGCAATGTATATCTCACTAGTAAGCCTAAGTATGACCAGGTCATGTTCGGGTCAGGTTCGTGTGGTATTGTTTAGGGCTTGGTCCAGGAAGGTAGACTCATTGGCGCCAGACACATCTGGCTTCCATTAACAACTGCTAAGATGCACATGATGTAGAGATGAGGAGGCAACTGCGGGGTCATAGGTCAGCCAACAGCCCCATCTGCGCGCTCCCGCGTGGAGGGAAGCGCAAGAGTATAAGGTTTAGGACGAGAGTAGACAAAGGGACTCGACATCTTGGCTAGGGCGCGAGACACTTCTCTCTGACATCGGTTGAATAAAATCTTTCCCCAATCAGCCATGTGTGACTGAAGTTTTCCTTCCCCAAGCCAGCCACTTTTTCACCATCTTGTTTGGAAGACCAGCTGACCATCGAAGAGAATTCACCACATTGGCATCGAAAAAAACACTCTCGGGTGCTTTAGAGTGCCGAGTTTATCACTGCGCATGAAGAAATGACCACCTCCAACGTTTGGTTTATGTTTAATAAGCATTTTTAATTTTATTGCTTAAATCGCATTTTCTCGGCGAGCTGAGCACTCTTTCTGAATTGTGCCGCTCCCGTCACTCTGGTTAGGTTGGCATCGAAAAAAACGCTCTCGGGTGCTTTAGAGTGCCGACTTTATCACTGCGCCTTAAGAAATGACCACCTCCAACGTTTGGTTTATGTTTTATAAGCATTTTTAATTTTATTGCTTAAATCGCATTTTCTCGGCGAGCTGAGCACTTTTTCTGAATTGTGCCGCTCCCGTCACTCTGGTTAGGTTGGCATCGAAAAAAACGCTCACGGGTGCTTTAGAGTGCCGAGTTTATTACTGCGCATTAAGAAATGACCACCTCCAACGTTTGGTTTATGTTTTATAAGCATTTTTAATTTTATTGCTTAAATCGCATTTTCTCGGCGAGCTGAGCACTTTTTCTGAATTGTGCCGCTCCCGTCACTCTGGTTAGGTTGGCATCGAAAAAAACGCTCTCGGGTGCTTTAGAGTGCCGAGTTATTCACTGCACATGAAGAAATGACCACCTCCAACGTTTGGTTTATGTTTTATAAGCATTTTTAATTTTATTGCTTGAATCGCATTTTCTCGGCGAGCTGAGCGCTTTTTCTGAATTGTGCCGCTCCCGTCACTCTGGTTAGGTTGGCATCGAAAAAAACGCTCTCGGGTGCTTTAGACTGCCGAGTTATTCACTGCGCATGAAGAAATGACCACCTCCAACGTTTGGTTTATGTTTAATAAGCATTTTTAATTTTATTGCTTAAATCGCATTTTCTCGGCGAGCTGAGCGCTTTTTCTGAATTGTGCCGCTCCCGTCACTCTGGTTAGGTTGGCATCGAAAAAAACGCTCTCGGGTGCTTTAGAGTGCCGAGTTTATTACTGCGCATTAGGAAATGACCACCTCCAACGTTTGGTTTATGTTTTATAAGCATTTTTAATTTTATTGCTTAAATCGCATTTTCTCGGCGAGCTGAGCGCTTTTTCTGAATTGTGCCGCTCCCGTCACTCTGGTTAGGTTGGCATCGAAAAAAACGCTCTCGGGTGCTTTAGAGTGCCGAGTTTATTACTGCGCATTAAGAAATGACCACCTCCAACGTTTGGTTTATGTTTTATAAGCATTTTTAATTTTATTGCTTAAATCGCATTTTCTCGGCGAGCTGAGCACTTTTTCTGAATTGTGCCGCTCCCGTCACTCTGGTTAGGTTGGCATCGAAAAAAACGCTCTCGGGTGCTTTAGAGTGCCGAGTTTATTACTGCGCATTGAGAAATGACCACCTCCAACGTTTGGTTTATGTTTTATAAGCATTTTTAATTTTATTGCTTAAATCGCATTTTCTCGGCGAGCTGAGCACTTTTTCTGAATTGTGCCGCTCCCGTCACTCTGGTTAGGTTGGCATCGAAAAAAACGCTCTCGGGTGCTTTAGAGTGCCGAGTTTATTACTGCGCATTAAGAAATGACCACCTCCAACGTTTGGTTTATGTTTTATAAGCATTTTTAATTTTATTGCTTAATTCGCATTTTCTCGGCGAGCTGAGCGCTTTTTCTGAATTGTGCCGCTCCCGTCACTCTGGTTAGGTTGGCATCGAAAAAAACGCTCTCGGGTGCTTTAGAGTGCCGAGTTTATCACTGCGCATGAAGAAATGACCACCTCCAACGTTTGGTTTATGTTTTATAAGCATTTTTAATTTTATTGCTTAAATCGCATTTTCTCGGCGAACTGAGCGCTTTTTCTGAATTGTGCCGCTCCCGTAACTCTGGTTAGGTTGGCATCGAAAAAAACGCTCTCGGGTGCTTTAGAGTGCCGAGTTTATCACTGCGCATGAAGAAATGACCACTTCCAACGTTTGGTTTATGTTTTATAAGCATTTTTAATTTTATTGCTTAAATCGCATTTTCTCGGCGAGCTGAGCACTTTTTCTGAATTGTGCCGCTCCCGTCACTCTGGTTAGGTTGGCATCGAAAAAAACGCTCTCGGGTGCTCTAGAGTGCCGAGTTTATTACTGCGCATTAAGAAATGAACACCTCCAACGTTTGGTTTATGTTTTATAAGCATTTTTAATTTTATTGCTTAAATCGCATTTTCTCGGCGAGCTGAGCACTTTTTCTGAATTGTGCCGCTCCCGTCACTCTGGTTAGGTTGGCATCGAAAAAAACGCTCTCGGGTGCTTTAGAGTGCCGAGTTTATTACTGCGCATTAAGAAATGACCACCTCCAACGTTTGGTTTATGTTTTATAAGCATTTTTAATTTTATTGCTTAAATCGCATTTTCTCGGCGAGCTGAGCACTTTTTCTGAATTGTGCCGCTCCCGTCACTCTGGTTAGGTTGGCATCGAAAAAAACGCTCTCGGGTGCTTTAGAGTGCCGAGTTATTCACTGCGCATGAAGAAATGACCACCTCCAACGTTTGGTTTATGTTTTATAAGCATTTTTAATTTTATTGCTTAAATCGCATTTTCTCGGCGAGCTGAGCACTTTTTCTGAATTGTGCCGCTCCCGTCACTCTGGTTAGGTTGGCATCGAAAAAAACGCTCTCGGGTGCTTTAGAGTGCCGAGTTTATCACTGCGCATGAAGAAATGACCACCTCCAACGTTTGGTTTATGTTTTATAAGCATTTTTAATTTTATTGCTTAAATTGCATTTTCTCGGCGAGCTGAGCGCTTTTTCTGAATTGTGCCGCTCCCGTCACTCTGGTTAGGTTGGCATCGAAAAAAACGCTCTCGGGTGCTTTAGAGTGCCGAGTTATTCACTGCGCATGAAGAAATGACCACCTCCAATGTTTGGTTTATGTTTAATAAGCATTTTTAATTTTATTGCTTAAATCGCATTTTCTCGGCGAGCTGAGCGCTTTTTCTGAATTGTGCCGCTCCCGTCACTCTGGTTAGGTTGGCATCGAAAAAAACGCTCTCGGGTGCTTTAGAGTGCCGAGTTATTCACTGCGCATGAAGAAATGACCACCTCCAACGTTTGGTTTATGTTTAATAAGCATTTTTAATTTTATTGCTTAAATCGCATTTTCTCGGCGAGCTGAGCACTTTTTCTGAATTGTGCCGCTCCCGTCACTCTGGTTAGGTTGGCATCGAAAAAAACGCTCTCGGGTGCTGTAGAGTGCCGAGTTTATCACTGCGCATGAAGAAATGACCACTTCCAACGTTTGGTTTATGTTTTATAAGCATTTTTAATTTTATTGCTTAAATCGCATTTTCTCGGCGAGCTGAGCACTTTTTCTGAATTGTGCCGCTCCCGTCACTCTGGTTAGGTTGGCATCGAAAAAAACGCTCTCGGGTGCTCTAGAGTGCCGAGTTTATTACTGCGCATTAAGAAATGAACACCTCCAACGTTTGGTTTATGTTTTATAAGCATTTTTAATTTTATTGCTTAAATCGCATTTTCTCGGCGAGCTGAGCACTTTTTCTGAATTGTGCCGCTCCCGTCACTCTGGTTAGGTTGGCATCGAAAAAAACGCTCTCGGGTGCTTTAGAGTGCCGAGTTTATTACTGCGCATTAAGAAATGACCACCTCCAACGTTTGGTTTATGTTTTATAAGCATTTTTAATTTTATTGCTTAAATCGCATTTTCTCGGCGAGCTGAGCACTTTTTCTGAATTGTGCCGCTCCCGTCACTCTGGTTAGGTTGGCATCGAAAAAAACGCTCTCGGGTGCTTTAGAGTGCCGAGTTATTCACTGCGCATGAAGAAATGACCACCTCCAACGTTTGGTTTATGTTTTATAAGCATTTTTAATTTTATTGCTTAAATCGCATTTTCTCGGCGAGCTGAGCACTTTTTCTGAATTGTGCCGCTCCCGTCACTCTGGTTAGGTTGGCATCGAAAAAAACGCTCTCGGGTGCTTTAGAGTGCCGAGTTTATCACTGCGCATGAAGAAATGACCACCTCCAACGTTTGGTTTATGTTTTATAAGCATTTTTAATTTTATTGCTTAAATTGCATTTTCTCGGCGAGCTGAGCGCTTTTTCTGAATTGTGCCGCTCCCGTCACTCTGGTTAGGTTGGCATCGAAAAAAACGCTCTCGGGTGCTTTAGAGTGCCGAGTTATTCACTGCGCATGAAGAAATGACCACCTCCAATGTTTGGTTTATGTTTAATAAGCATTTTTAATTTTATTGCTTAAATCGCATTTTCTCGGCGAGCTGAGCGCTTTTTCTGAATTGTGCCGCTCCCGTCACTCTGGTTAGGTTGGCATCGAAAAAAACGCTCTCGGGTGCTTTAGAGTGCCGAGTTATTCACTGCGCATGAAGAAATGACCACCTCCAACGTTTGGTTTATGTTTAATAAGCATTTTTAATTTTATTGCTTAAATCGCATTTTCTCGGCGAGCTGAGCACTTTTTCTGAATTGTGCCGCTCCCGTCACTCTGGTTAGGTTGGCATCGAAAAAAACGCTCTCGGGTGCTGTAGAGTGCCGAGTTTATTACTGCGCATTAGAAAATGACCACCTCCAACGTTTGGTTTATGTTTTATAAGCATTTTTAATTTTATTGCTTAAATCGCATTTTCTCGGCGAGCTGAGAGCTTTTTCTGAATTGTGCCGCTCCCGTCACTCTGCTCTCGGGTGCTTTAGAGTGCCGAGTTTATTACTGCGCATTAAGAAATGACCACCTCCAACGTTTGTTTTATGTTTTATAAGCATTTTTAATTTTATTGCTTAAATCGCATTTTCTCGGCGAGCTGAGCACTTTTTCTGAATTGTGCCGCTCCCGTCACTCTGGTTAGGTTGGCATCGAAAAAAACGCTCTCGGGTGCTTTAGAGTGCCGAGTTTATTACTGCGCATTAAGAAATGACCACCTCCAACGTTTGGTTTATGTTTTATAAGCATTTTTAATTTTATTGCTTAAATCGCATTTTCTCGGCGAGCTGAGCACTTTTTCTGAATTGTGCCGCTCCCGTCACTCTGGTTAGGTTGGCATCGAAAAAAACGCTCTCGGGTGCTTTAGAGTGCCGAGTTTATTACTGCGCATTAAGAAATGACCACCTCCAACGTTTGGTTTATGTTTTATAAGCATTTTTAATTTTATTGCTTAAATCGCATTTTCTCGGCGAGCTGAGCACTTTTTCTGAATTGTGCCGCTCCCGTCACTCTGGTTAGGTTGGCATCGAAAAAAACGCTCTCGGGTGCTTTAGAGTGCCGAGTTATTCACTGCGCATGAAGAAATGACCACCTCCAACGTTTGGTTTATGTTTAATAAGCATTTTTAATTTTATTGCTTGAATCGCATTTTCTCGGCGAGCTGAGCACTTTTTCTGAATTGTGCCGCTCCCGTCACTGTGGTTAGGTTGGCATCGAAAAAAACGCTCTCGGGTGCTTTAGAGTGCCGAGTTTATCACTGCGCATGAAGAAATGACCACCTCCAACGTTTGGTTTATGTTTTATAAGCATTTTTAATTTTATTGCTTAAATCGCATTTTCTCGGCGAGCTGAGCGCTTTTTCTGAATTGTGCCGCTCCCGTCACTCTGGTTAGGTTGGCATCGAAAAAAACGCTCTCGGGTGCTTTAGAGTGCCGAGTTTATCACTGCGCATGAAGAAATGACCACCTCCAACGTTTGGTTTATGTTTTATAAGCATTTTTAATTTTATTGCTTAAATCGCATTTTCTCGGCGAGCTGAGCACTTTTTCTGAAATGTGCCGCTCCCGTCACTCTGGTTAGGTTGGCATCGAAAAAAACGCTCTGGGTGCTTTAGAGTGCCGAGTTATTCACTGCGCATGAAGAAATGACCACCTCCAACGTTTGGTTTATGTTTAATAAGCATTTTCAATTTTATTGCTTGAATCGCATTTTCTCGGCGAGCTGAGCACTTTTTCTGAATTGTGCCGCTCCCGTCACTCTGGTTAGGTTGGCATCGAAAAAAACGCTCTCGGGTGCTTTAGAGTGCCGAGTTTATCACTGCGCATGAAGAAATGACCACCTCCAACGTTTGGTTTATGTTTTATAAGCATTTTTAATTTTATTGCTTAAATTGCATTTTCTCGGCGAGCTGAGCGCTTTTTCTGAATTGTGCCGCTCCCGTCACTCTGGTTAGGTTGGCATCGAAAAAAACGCTCTCGGGTGCTTTAGAGTGCCGAGTTATTCACTGCGCATGAAGAAATGACCACCTCCAATGTTTGGTTTATGTTTAATAAGCATTTTTAATTTTATTGCTTAAATCGCATTTTCTCGGCGAGCTGAGCGCTTTTTCTGAATTGTGCCGCTCCCGTCACTCTGGTTAGGTTGGCATCGAAAAAAACGCTCTCGGGTGCTTTAGAGTGCCGAGTTATTCACTGCGCATGAAGAAATGACCACCTCCAACGTTTGGTTTATGTTTAATAAGCATTTTTAATTTTATTGCTTAAATCGCATTTTCTCGGCGAGCTGAGCACTTTTTCTGAATTGTGCCGCTCCCGTCACTCTGGTTAGGTTGGCATCGAAAAAAACGCTCTCGGGTGCTGTAGAGTGCCGAGTTTATCACTGCGCATGAAGAAATGACCACTTCCAACGTTTGGTTTATGTTTTATAAGCATTTTTAATTTTATTGCTTAAATCGCATTTTCTCGGCGAGCTGAGCACTTTTTCTGAATTGTGCCGCTCCCGTCACTCTGGTTAGGTTGGCATCGAAAAAAACGCTCTCGGGTGCTCTAGAGTGCCGAGTTTATTACTGCGCATTAAGAAATGAACACCTCCAACGTTTGGTTTATGTTTTATAAGCATTTTTAATTTTATTGCTTAAATCGCATTTTCTCGGCGAGCTGAGCACTTTTTCTGAATTGTGCCGCTCCCGTCACTCTGGTTAGGTTGGCATCGAAAAAAACGCTCTCGGGTGCTTTAGAGTGCCGAGTTTATTACTGCGCATTAAGAAATGACCACCTCCAACGTTTGGTTTATGTTTTATAAGCATTTTTAATTTTATTGCTTAAATCGCATTTTCTCGGCGAGCTGAGCACTTTTTCTGAATTGTGCCGCTCCCGTCACTCTGGTTAGGTTGGCATCGAAAAAAACGCTCTCGGGTGCTTTAGAGTGCCGAGTTATTCACTGCGCATGAAGAAATGACCACCTCCAACGTTTGGTTTATGTTTTATAAGCATTTTTAATTTTATTGCTTAAATCGCATTTTCTCGGCGAGCTGAGCACTTTTTCTGAATTGTGCCGCTCCCGTCACTCTGGTTAGGTTGGCATCGAAAAAAACGCTCTCGGGTGCTTTAGAGTGCCGAGTTTATCACTGCGCATGAAGAATTGACCACCTCCAACGTTTGGTTTATGTTTTATAAGCATTTTTAATTTTATTGCTTAAATTGCATTTTCTCGGCGAGCTGAGCGCTTTTTCTGAATTGTGCCGCTCCCGTCACTCTGGTTAGGTTGGCATCGAAAAAAACGCTCTCGGGTGCTTTAGAGTGCCGAGTTATTCACTGCGCATGAAGAAATGACCACCTCCAATGTTTGGTTTATGTTTAATAAGCATTTTTAATTTTATTGCTTAAATCGCATTTTCTCGGCGAGCTGAGCGCTTTTTCTGAATTGTGCCGCTCCCGTCACTCTGGTTAGGTTGGCATCGAAAAAAAACGCTCTCGGGTGCTTTAGAGTGCCGAGTTATTCACTGCGCATGAAGAAATGACCACCTCCAACGTTTGGTTTATGTTTAATAAGCATTTTTAATTTTATTGCTTAAATCGCATTTTCTCGGCGAGCTGAGCACTTTTTCTGAATTGTGCCGCTCCCGTCACTCTGGTTAGGTTGGCATCGAAAAAAACGCTCTCGGGTGCTGTAGAGTGCCGAGTTTATTACTGCGCATTAGAAAATGACCACCTCCAACGTTTGGTTTATGTTTTATAAGCATTTTTAATTTTATTGCTTAAATCGCATTTTCTCGGCGAGCTGAGAGCTTTTTCTGAATTGTGCCGCTCCCGTCACTCTGCTCTCGGGTGCTTTAGAGTGCCGAGTTTATTACTGCGCATTAAGAAATGACCACCTCCAACGTTTGTTTTATGTTTTATAAGCATTTTTAATTTTATTGCTTAAATCGCATTTTCTCGGCGAGCTGAGCACTTTTTCTGAATTGTGCCGCTCCCGTCACTCTGGTTAGGTTGGCATCGAAAAAAACGCTCTCGGGTGCTTTAGAGTGCCGAGTTTATTACTGCGCATTAAGAAATGACCACCTCCAACGTTTGGTTTATGTTTTATAAGCATTTTTAATTTTATTGCTTAAATCGCATTTTCTCGGCGAGCTGAGCACTTTTTCTGAATTGTGCCGCTCCCGTCACTCTGGTTAGGTTGGCATCGAAAAAAACGCTCTCGGGTGCTTTAGAGTGCCGAGTTTATTACTGCGCATTAAGAAATGACCACCTCCAACGTTTGGTTTATGTTTTATAAGCATTTTTAATTTTATTGCTTAAATCGCATTTTCTCGGCGAGCTGAGCACTTTTTCTGAATTGTGCCGCTCCCGTCACTCTGGTTAGGTTGGCATCGAAAAAAACGCTCTCGGGTGCTTTAGAGTGCCGAGTTATTCACTGCGCATGAAGAAATGACCACCTCCAACGTTTGGTTTATGTTTAATAAGCATTTTTAATTTTATTGCTTGAATCGCATTTTCTCGGCGAGCTGAGCACTTTTTGTGAATTGTGCCGCTCCCGTCACTCTGGTTAGGTTGGCATCGAAAAAAACGCTCTCGGGTGCTTTAGAGTGCCGAGTTTATCACTGCGCATGAAGAAATGACCACCTCCAACGTTTGGTTTATGTTTTATAAGCATTTTTAATTTTATTGCTTAAATCGCATTTTCTCGGCGAGCTGAGCGCTTTTTCTGAATTGTGCCGCTCCCGTCACTCTGGTTAGGTTGGCATCGAAAAAAACGCTCTCGGGTGCTTTAGAGTGCCGAGTTTATCACTGCGCATGAAGAAATGACCACCTCCAACGTTTGGTTTATGTTTTATAAGCATTTTTAATTTTATTGCTTAAATCGCATTTTCTCGGCGAGCTGAGCACTTTTTCTGAAATGTGCCGCTCCCGTCACTCTGGTTAGGTTGGCATCGAAAAAAAACGCTCTCGGGTGCTTTAGAGTGCCGAGTTTATCACTGCGCATGAAGAAATGACCACCTCCAACGTTTGGTTTATGTTTTATAAGCATTTTTAATTTTATTGCTTAAATCGCATTTTCTCGGCGAGCTGAGCGCTTTTTCTGAATTGTGCCTGTCCCGTCACTCTGGTTAGGTTGGCATCGAAAAAAACGCTCTCGGGTGCTTTAGAGTGCCGAGTTATTCACTGCGCATGAAGAAATGACCACCTCCAACGTTTGGTTTATGTTTAATAAGCATTTTTAATTTTATTGCTTAAATCGCATTTTCTCGGCGAGCTGAGCGCTTTTTCTGAATTGTGCCGCTCCCGTCACTCTGGTTAGGTTGGCATCGAAAAAAACGCTCTCGGGTGCTTTAGAGTGCCGAGTTATTCACTGCGCATGAAGAAATGACAACCTCCAACGTTTGGTTTATGTTTAATAAGCATTTTTAATTTTATTGCTTAAATCGCATTTTCTCGGCGAGCTGAGCACTTTTTCTGAATTGTGCCGCTCCCGTCACTCTGGTTAGGTTGGCATCGAAAAAAACGCTCTCGGGTGCTCTAGAGTGCCGAGTTTATTACTGCGCATTAAGAAATGACCACCTCCAACGTTTGGTTTATGTTTTATAAGCATTTTTAATTTTATTGCTTAAATCGCATTTTCTCGGCGAGCTGAGCACTTTTTCTGAATTGTGCCGCTCCCGTCACTCTGGTTAGGTTGGCATCGAAAAAAACGCTCTCGGGTGCTTTAGAGTGCCGAGTTTATTACTGCGCATTAAGAAATGACCACCTCCAACGTTTGGTTTATGTTTTATAAGCATTTTTAATTTTATTGCTTAAATCGCATTTTCTCGGCGAGCTGAGCACTTTTTCTGAATTGTGCCGCTCCCGTCACTCTGGTTAGGTTGGCATCGAAAAAAACGCTCTCGGGTGCTTTAGAGTGCCGAGTTATTCACTGCGCATGAAGAAATGACCACCTCCAACGTTTGGTTTATGTTTTATAAGCATTTTTAATTTTATTGCTTAAATCGCATTTTCTCGGCGAGCTGAGCACTTTTTCTGAATTGTGCCGCTCCCGTCACTCTGGTTAGGTTGGCATCGAAAAAAACGCTCTCGGGTGCTTTAGAGTGCCGAGTTTATCACTGCGCATGAAGAAATGACCACCTCCAACGTTTGGTTTATGTTTTATAAGCATTTTTAATTTTATTGCTTAAATTGTATTTTCTCGGCGAGCTGAGCGCTTTTTCTGAATTGTGCCGCTCCCGTCACTCTGGTTAGGTTGGCATCGAAAAAAACGCTCTCGGGTGCTTTAGAGTGCCGAGTTATTCACTGCGCATGAAGAAATGACCACCTCCAATGTTTGGTTTATGTTTAATAAGCATTTTTAATTTTATTGCTTAAATCGCATTTTCTCGGCGAGCTGAGCGCTTTTTCTGAATTGTGCCGCTCCCGTCACTCTGGTTAGGTTGGCATCGAAAAAAACGCTCTCGGGTGCTTTAGAGTGCCGAGTTATTCACTGCGCATGAAGAAATGACCACCTCCAACGTTTGGTTTATGTTTAATAAGCATTTTTAATTTTATTGCTTAAATCGCATTTTCTCGGCGAGCTGAGCACTTTTTCTGAATTGTGCCGCTCCCGTCACTCTGGTTAGGTTGGCATCGAAAAAAACGCTCTCGGGTGCTGTAGAGTGCCGAGTTTATTACTGCGCATTAGAAAATGACCACCTCCAACGTTTGGTTTATGTTTTATAAGCATTTTTAATTTTATTGCTTAAATCGCATTTTCTCGGCGAGCTGAGCGCTTTTTCTGAATTGTGCCGCTCCCGTCACTCTGCTCTCGGGTGCTTTAGAGTGCCGAGTTTATTACTGCGCATTAAGAAATGACCACCTCCAACGTTTGGTTTATGTTTTATAAGCATTTTTAATTTTATTGCTTAAATCGCATTTTCTCGGCGAGCTGAGCACTTTTTCTGAATTGTGCCGCTCCCGTCACTCTGGTTAGGTTGGCATCGAAAAAAACGCTCTCGGGTGCTTTAGAGTGCCGAGTTTATTACTGCGCATTAAGAAATGACCACCTCCAACGTTTGGTTTATGTTTTATAAGCATTTTTAATTTTATTGCTTAAATCGCATTTTCTCGGCGAGCTGAGCACTTTTTCTGAATTGTGCCGCTCCCGTCACTCTGGTTAGGTTGGCATCGAAAAAAACGCTCTCGGGTGCTTTAGAGTGCCGAGTTTATTACTGCGCATTAAGAAATGACCACCTCCAACGTTTGGTTTATGTTTTATAAGCATTTTTAATTTTATTGCTTAAATCGCATTTTCTCGGCGAGCTGAGCACTTTTTCTGAATTGTGCCACTCCCGTCACTCTGGTTAGGTTGGCATCGAAAAAAACGCTCTCGGGTGCTTTAGAGTGCCGAGTTATTCACTGCGCATGAAGAAATGACCACCTCCAACGTTTGGTTTATGTTTAATAAGCATTTTTAATTTTATTGCTTGAATCGCATTTTCTCGGCGAGCTGAGCACTTTTTCTGAATTGTGCCGCTCCCGTCACTCTGGTTAGGTTGGCATCGAAAAAAACGCTCTCGGGTGCTTTAGAGTGCCGAGTTTATCACTGCGCATGAAGAAATGACCACCTCCAACGTTTGGTTTATGTTTTATAAGCATTTTTAATTTTATTGCTTAAATCGCATTTTCTCGGCGAGCTGAGCGCTTTTTCTGAATTGTGCCGCTCCCGTCACTCTGGTTAGGTTGGCATCGAAAAAAACGCTCTCGGGTGCTTTAGAGTTACCAGAGGTCACTTCCGGTCTATTTGGGGTCACTTCCGGTCTATTTGGGGTCACTTCCGGTTTATTTGGGTCACTTCCGGTTCGTCTGAGGTCACTTCCGGTTTATAAGGGGTCATTTCCGGTCTAAATGCCGAGTTTATCACTGCGCATGAAGAAATGACCACCTCCAACGTTTGGTTTATGTTTTATAAGCATTTTTAATTTTATTGCTTAAATCGCATTTTCTCGGCGAGCTGAGCACTTTTTCTGAAATGTGCCGCTCCCGTCACTCTGGTTAGGTTGGCATCGAAAAAAACGCTCTCGGGTGCTTTAGAGTGCCGAGTTTATCACTGCGCATGAAGAAATGACCACCTCCAACGTTTGGTTTATGTTTTATAAGCATTTTTAATTTTATTGCTTAAATCGCATTTTCTCGGCGAGCTGAGCGCTTTTTCTGAATTGTGCCTGTCCCGTCACTCTGGTTAGGTTGGCATCGAAAAAAACGCTCTCGGGTGCTTTAGAGTGCCGAGTTTATTACTGCGCATTAAGAAATGACCACCTCCAACGTTTGGTTTATGTTTTATAAGCATTTTTAATTTTATTGCTTAAATCGCATTTTCTCGGCGAGCTGAGCACTTTTTCTGAATTGTGCCGCTCCCGTCACTCTGGTTAGGTTGGCATCGAAAAAAACGCTCTCGGGTGCTTTAGAGTGCCGAGTTATTCACTGCGCATGAAGAAATGACCAGCTCCAACGTTTGGTTTATGTTTTATAAGCATTTTTAATTTTATTGCTTAAATCGCATTTTCTCGGCGAGCTGAGCACTTTTTCTGAAATGTGCCGCTCCCGTCACTCTGGTTAGGTTGGCATCGAAAAAAAACGCTCTCGGGTGCTTTAGAGTGCCGAGTTTATCACTGCGCATGAAGAAATGACCACCTCCAACGTTTGGTTTATGTTTTATAAGCATTTTTAATTTTATTGCTTAAATCGCATTTTCTCGGCGAGCTGAGCGCTTTTTCTGAATTGTGCCTGTCCCGTCACTCTGGTTAGGTTGGCATCGAAAAAAACGCTCTCGGGTGCTTTAGAGTGCCGAGTTTATCACTGCGCATGAAGAAATGACCACCTCCAACGTTTGGTTTATGTTTTATGAGCATTTTTAATTTTATTGCTTAAATCGCATTTTCTCGGCGAGCTGAGCGCTTTTTCTGAATTGTGCCGCTCCCGTCACTCTGGTTAGGTTGGCATCGAAAAAAACGCTCTCGGGTGCTTTTGAGTGCCGAGTTATTCACTGCGCATGAAGAAATGACCACCTCCAACGTTTGGTTAATGTTTAATAAGCATTTTTAATTTTATTGCTTAAATCGCATTTTCTCGGCGAGCTGAGCGCTTTTTCTGAATTGTGCCGCTCCCGTAACTCTGGTTAGGTTGGCATCGAAAAAAACGCTCTCGGGTGCTTTAGAGTGCCGAGTTTATCACTGCGCATGAAGAAATGACCACTTCCAACGTTTGGTTTATGTTTTATAAGCATTTTTAATTTTATTGCTTAAATCGCATTTTCTCGGCGAGCTGAGCGCTTTTTCTGAATTGTGCCGCTCCCGTAACTCTGGTTAGGTTGGCATCGAAAAAAACGCTCTCGGGTGCTTTAGAGTGCCGAGTTTATCACTGCGCATGAAGAAATGACCACTTCCAACGTTTGGTTTATGTTTTATAAGCATTTTTAATTTTATTGCTTAAATCGCATGCATTTTCTCGGCGAGCTGAGCACTTTTTCTGAATTGTGCCGCTCCCGTCACTCTGGTTAGGTTGGCATCGAAAAAAACGCTCTCGGGTGCTCTAGAGTGCCGAGTTTATTACTGCGCATTAAGAAATGACCACCTCCAACGTTTGGTTTATGTTTTATAAGCATTTTTAATTTTATTGCTTAAATCGCATTTTCTCGGCGAGCTGAGCACTTTTTCTGAATTGTGCCGCTCCCGTCACTCTGGTTAGGTTGGCATCGAAAAAAACGCTCTCGGGTGCTTTAGAGTGCCGAGTTATTCACTGCACATGAAGAAATGACCACCTCCAACGTTTGGTTTATGTTTTATAAGCATTTTTAATTTTATTGCTTAAATCGCATTTTCTCGGCGAGCTGAGCACTTTTTTCTGAATTGTGCCGCTCCCGTCACTCTGGTTAGGTTGGCATCGAAAAAAACGCTCTCGGGTGCTTTAGAGTGCCGAGTTTATCACTGCGCATGAAGAAATGACCACCTCCAACGTTTGGTTTATGTTTTATAAGCATTTTTAATTTTATTGCTTAAATCGCATTTTCTCGGCGAGCTGAGCGCTTTTTCTGAATTGTGCCGCTCCCGTCACTCTGGTTAGGTTGGCATCGAAAAAAACGCTCTCGGGTGCTTTAGAGTGCCGAGTTATTCACTGCGCATGAAGAAATGACCACCTCCAACGTTTGGTTTATGTTTAATAAGCATTTTTAATTTTATTGCTTAAATCGCATTTTCTCGGCGAGCTGAGTGCTTTTTCTGAATTGTGCCGCTCCCGTCACTCTGGTTAGGTTGGCATCGAAAAAAACGCTCTCGGGTGCTTTAGAGTGCCGAGTTATTCACTGCGCATGAAGAAATGACCACCTCCACCGTTTGGTTTATGTTTAATAAGCATTTTTAATTTTATTGCTTAAATCGCATTTTCTCGGCGAGCTGAGCACTTTTTCTGAATTGTGCCGCTCCCGTCACTCTGGTTAGGTTGGCATCGAAAAAAACGCTCTCGGGTGCTTTAGAGTGCCGAGTTTATTACTGCGCATTAAGAAATGACCACCTCCAACGTTTGGTTTATGTTTTATAAGCATTTTTAATTTTATTGCTTAAATCGCATTTTCTCGGCGAGCTGAGCACTTTTTCTGAATTGTGCCGCTCCCGTCACTCTGGTTAGGTTGGCATCGAAAAAAACGCTCTCGGGTGCTTTAGAGTGCCGAGTTATTCACTGCGCACGAAGAAATGACCACCTCCAACGTTTAGTTTATGTTTTATAAGCATTTTTAATTTTATTGCTTAAATCGCATTTTCTCGGCGAGCTGAGCGCTTTTTCTGAATTGTGCCGCTCCCGTCACTCTGGTTAGGTTGGCATCGAAAAAAACGCTCTCGGGTGCTTTAGAGTGCCGAGTTTATTACTGCGCATTAAGAAATGACCACCTCCAACGTTTGGTTTATGTTTTATAAGCATTTTTAATTTTATTGCTTAAATCGCATTTTCTCGGCGAGCTGAGCACTTTTTCTGAATTGTGCCGCTCCCGTCACTCTGGTTAGGTTGGCATCGAAAAAAACGCTATCGGGTGCTTTAGAGTGCCGAGTTATTCACTGCGCATGAAGAAATGACCACCTCCAACGTTTGGTTTATGTTTAATAAGCATTTTTAATTTTATTGCTTAAATCGCATTTTCTCGGCGAGCTGAGCACTTTTTCTGAATTGTGCCGCTCCCGTCACTCTGGTTAGGTTGGCATCGAAAAAAACGCTCTCGGGTGCTTTAGAGTGCCGAGTTTATTACTGCGCATTAAGAAATGACCACCTCCAACGTTTGGTTTATGTTTTATAAGCATTTTTAATTTTATTGCTTAAATCGCATTTTCTCGGCGAGCTGAGCGCTTTTTCTGAATTGTGCCGCTCCCGTCACTCTGGTTAGGTTGGCATCGAAAAAAACGCTCTCGGGTGCTTTAGAGTGCCGAGTTACTCACTGCGCATGAAGAAATGACCACCTCCAACGTTTGGTTTATGTTTAATAAGCATTTTTAATTTTATTGCTTGAATCGCATTTTCTCGGCGAGCTGAGCACTTTTTCTGAATTGTGCCGCTCCCGTCACTCTGGTTAGGTTGGCATCGAAAAAAACGCTCTCGGGTGCTTTAGAGTGCCGAGTTTATTACTGCGCATTAAGAAATGACCACCTCCAACGTTTGGTTTATGTTTTATAAGCATTTTTAATTTTATTGCTTAAATCGCATTTTCTCGGCGAGCTGAGCGCTTTTTCTGAATTGTGCCGCTCCCGTCACTCTGGTTAGGTTGGCATCGAAAAAAACGCTCTCGGGTGCTTTAGAGTGCCGAGTTATTCACTGCGCATGAAGAAATGACCACCTCCAACGTTTGGTTTATGTTTAATAAGCATTTTTAATTTTATTGCTTAAATCGCATTTTCTCGGCGAGCTGAGCACTTTTTCTGAATTGTGCCGCTCCCGTCACTCTGGTTAGGTTGGCATCGAAAAAAACGCTCTCGGGTGCTTTAGAGTGCCGAGTTTATTACTGCGCATTAAGAAATGACCACCTCCAACGTTTGGTTTATGTTTTATAAGCATTTTTAATTTTATTGCTTAAATCGCATTTTCTCGGCGAGCTGAGCACTTTTTCTGAATTGTGCCGCTCCCGTCACTCTGGTTAGGTTGGCATCGAAAAAAACGCTCTCTGGTGCTTTAGAGTGCCGAGTTTATCACTGCGCATGAAGAAATGACCACCTCCAACGTTTGGTTTATGTTTAATAAGCATTTTTAATTTTATTGCTTAAATCGCATTTTCTCGGCGAGCTGAGCACTTTTTCTGAATTGTGCCGCTCCCGTCACTCTGGTTAGGTTGGCATCGAAAAAAACGCTCTCGGGTGCTTTAGAGTGCCGAGTTATTCACTGCGCATGAAGAAATGACCACCTCCAACGTTTGGTTTATGTTTAATAAGCATTTTTAATTTTATTGCTTAAATCGCATTTTCTCGGCGAGCTGAGCGCTTTTTCTGAATTGTGCCGCTCCCGTCACTCTGGTTAGGTTGGCATCGAAAAAAACGCTCTCGGGTGCTTTAGAGTGCCGAGTTATTCACTGCGCATGAAGAAATGACCACCTCCACCGTTTGGTTTATGTTTAATAAGCATTTTTAATTTTATTGCTTAAATCGCATTTTCTCGGCGAGCTGAGCACTTTTTCTGAATTGTGCCGCTCCCGTCACTCTGGTTAGGTTGGCATCGAAAAAAACGCTCTCGGGTGCTTTAGAGGGCCGAGTTTATTACTGCGCATTAAGAAATGACCACCTCCAACGTTTGGTTTATGTTTTATAAGCATTTTTAATTTTATTGCTTAAATCGCATTTTCTCGGCGAGCTGAGCACTTTTTCTGAAGTGTGCCGCTCCCGTCACTCTGGTTAGGTTGGCATCGAAAAAAACGCTCTCGGGTGCTTTAGAGTGCCGAGTTATTCACTGCGCACGAAGAAATGACCACCTCCAACGTTTGGTTTATGTTTTATAAGCATTTTTAATTTTATTGCTTAAATCGCATTTTCTCGGCGAGCTGAGCGCTTTTTCTGAATTGTGCCGCTCCCGTCACTCTGGTTAGGTTGGCATCGAAAAAAACGCTCTCGGGTGCTTTAGAGTGCCGAGTTTATTACTGCGCATTAAGAAATGACCACCTCCAACGATTGGTTTATGTTTTATAAGCATTTTTAATTTTATTGCTTAAATCGCATTTTCTCGGCGAGCTGAGCACTTTTTCTGAATTGTGCCGCTCCCGTCACTCTGGTTAGGTTGGCATCGAAAAAAACGCTCTCGGGTGCTTTAGAGTGCCGAGTTTATTACTGCGCATTAAGAAATGACCACCTCCAACGTTTGGTTTATGTTTTATAAGCATTTTTAATTTTATTGCTTAAATCGCATTTTCTCGGCGAGCTGAGCACTTTTTCTGAATTGTGCCGCTCCCGTCACTCTGGTTAGGTTTGCATCGAAAAAAACGCTATCGGGTGCTTTAGAGTGCCGAGTTATTCACTGCGCATGAAGAAATGACCACCTCCAACGTTTGGTTTATGTTTAATAAGCATTTTTAATTTTATTGCTTAAATCGCATTTTCTCGGCGAGCTGAGCACTTTTTCTGAATTGTGCCGCTCCCGTCACTCTGGTTAGGTTGGCATCGAAAAAAACGCTCTCGGGTGCTTTAGAGTGCCGAGTTTATTACTGCGCATTAAGAAATGACCACCTCCAACGTTTGGTTTATGTTTTATAAGCATTTTTAATTTTATTGCTTAAATCGCATTTTCTCGGCGAGCTGAGCGCTTTTTCTGAATTGTGCCGCTCCCGTCACTCTGGTTAGGTTGGCATCGAAAAAAACGCTCTCGGGTGCTTTAGAGTGCCGAGTTACTCACTGCGCATGAAGAAATGACCACCTCCAACGTTTGGTTTATGTTTAGTAAGCATTTTTAATTTTATTGCTTGAATCGCATTTTCTCGGCGAGCTGAGCACTTTTTCTGAATTGTGCCGCTCCCGTCACTCTGGTTAGGTTGGCATCGAAAAAAACGCTCTCGGGTGCTTTAGAGTGCCGAGTTTATTACTGCGCATTAAGAAATGACCACCTCCAACGTTTGGTTTATGTTTTATAAGCATTTTTAATTTTATTGCTTAAATCGCATTTTCTCGGCGAGCTGAGCGCTTTTTCTGAATTGTGCCGCTCCCGTCACTCTGGTTAGGTTGGCATCGAAAAAAACGCTCTCGGGTGCTTTAGAGTGCCGAGTTATTCACTGCGCATGAAGAAATGACCACCTCCAACGTTTGGTTTATGTTTAATAAGCATTTTTAATTTTATTGCTTAAATCGCATTTTCTCGGCGAGCTGAGCACTTTTTCTGAATTGTGCCGCTCCCGTCACTCTGGTTAGGTTGGCATCGAAAAAAACGCTCTCGGGTGCTTTAGAGTGCCGAGTTTATTACTGCGCATTAAGAAATGACCACCTCCAACGTTTGGTTTATGTTTTATAAGCATTTTTAATTTTATTGCTTAAATCGCATTTTCTCGGCGAGCTGAGCACTTTTTCTGAATTGTGCCGCTCCCGTCACTCTGGTTAGGTTGGCATCGAAAAAAACGCTCTCTGGTGCTTTAGAGTGCCGAGTTTATCACTGCGCATGAAGAAATGACCACCTCCAACGTTTGGTTTATGTTTAATAAGCATTTTTAATTTTATTGCTTAAATCGCATTTTCTCGGCGAGCTGAGCACTTTTTCTGAATTGTGCCGCTCCCGTCACTCTGGTTAGGTTGGCATCGAAAAAAACGCTCTCGGGTGCTTTAGAGTGCCGAGTTATTCACTGCGCATGAAGAAATGACCACCTCCAACGTTTGGTTTATGTTTAATAAGCATTTTTAATTTTATTGCTTAAATCGCATTTTCTCGGCGAGCTGAGCGCTTTTTCTGAATTGTGCCGCTCCCGTCACTCTGGTTAGGTTGGCATCGAAAAAAACGCTCTCGGGTGCTTTAGAGTGCCGAGTTATTCACTGCGCATGAAGAAATGACCACCTCCACCGTTTGGTTTATGTTTAATAAGCATTTTTAATTTTATTGCTTAAATCGCATTTTCTCGGCGAGCTGAGCACTTTTTCTGAATTGTGCCGCTCCCGTCACTCTGGTTAGGTTGGCATCGAAAAAAACGCTCTCGGGTGCTTTAGAGTGCCGAGTTTATTACTGCGCATTAAGAAATGACCACCTCCAACGTTTGGTTTATGTTTTATAAGCATTTTTAATTTTATTGCTTAAATCGCATTTTCTCGGCGAGCTGAGCACTTTTTCTGAAGTGTGCCGCTCCCGTCACTCTGGTTAGGTTGGCATCGAAAAAAACGCTCTCGGGTGCTTTAGAGTGCCGAGTTATTCACTGCGCACGAAGAAATGACCACCTCCAACGTTTGGTTTATGTTTTATAAGCATTTTTAATTTTATTGCTTAAATCGCATTTTCTCGGCGAGCTGAGCGCTTTTTCTGAATTGTGCCGCTCCCGTCACTCTGGTTAGGTTGGCATCGAAAAAAACGCTCTCGGGTGCTTTAGAGTGCCGAGTTTATTACTGCGCATTAAGAAATGACCACCTCCAACGTTTGGTTTATGTTTTATAAGCATTTTTAATTTTATTGCTTAAATCGCATTTTCTCGGCGAGCTGAGCACTTTTTCTGAATTGTGCCGCTCCCGTCACTCTGGTTAGGTTGGCATCGAAAAAAACGCTCTCGGGTGCTTTAGAGTGCCGAGTTTATTACTGCGCATTAAGAAATGACCACCTCCAACGTTTGGTTTATGTTTTATAAGCATTTTTAATTTTATTGCTTAAATCGCATTTTCCCGGCGAGCTGAGCACTTTTTCTGAATTGTGCCGCTCCCGTCACTCTGGTTAGGTTGGCATCGAAAAAAACGCTATCGGGTGCTTTAGAGTGCCGAGTTATTCACTGCGCATGAAGAAATGACCACCTCCAACGTTTGGTTTATGTTTAATAAGCATTTTTAATTTTATTGCTTAAATCGCATTTTCTCGGCGAGCTGAGCACTTTTTCTGAATTGTGCCGCTCCCGTCACTCTGGTTAGGTTGGCATCGAAAAAAACGCTCTCGGGTGCTTTAGAGTGCCGAGTTTATTACTGCGCATTAAGAAATGACCACCTCCAACGTTTGGTTTATGTTTTATAAGCATTTTTAATTTTATTGCTTAAATCGCATTTTCTCGGCGAGCTGAGCGCTTTTTCTGAATTGTGCCGCTCCCGTCACTCTGGTTAGGTTGGCATCGAAAAAAACGCTCTCGGGTGCTTTAGAGTGCCGAGTTATTCACTGCGCATGAAGAAATGACCACCTCCAACGTTTGGTTTATGTTTTATAAGCATTTTTAATTTTATTGCTTAAATCGCATTTTCTCGGCGAGCTGAGCACTTTTTCTGAATTGTGCCGCTCCCGTCACTCTGGTTAGGTTGGCATCGAAAAAAACGCTCTCGGGTGCTTTAGAGTGCCGAGTTTATTACTGCGCACGAAGAAATGACCACCTCCAACGTTTGGTTTATGTTTTATAAGCATTTTTAATTTTATTGCTTAAATCGCATTTTCTCGGCGAGCTGAGCGCTTTTTCTGAATTGTGCCGCTCCCGTCACTCTGGTTAGGTTGGCATCGAAAAAAACGCTCTCGGGTGCTTTAGAGTGCCGAGTTTATTACTGCGCATTAAGAAATGACCACCTCCAACGTTTGGTTTATGTTTTATAAGCATTTTTAATTTTATTGCTTAAATCGCATTTTCTCGGCGAGCTGAGCACTTTTTCTGAATTGTGCCGCTCCCGTCACTCTGGTTAGGTTGGCATCGAAAAAAACGCTCTCGGGTGCGTTAGAGTGCCGAGTTTATTACTGCGCATTAAGAAATGACCACCTCCAACGTTTGGTTTATGTTTTATAAGCATTTTTAATTTTATTGCTTAAATCGCATTTTCCCGGCGAGCTGAGCACTTTTTCTGAATTGTGCCGCTCCCGTCACTCTGGTTAGGTTGGCATCGAAAAAAACGCTATCGGGTGCTTTAGAGTGCCGAGTTATTCACTGCGCATGAAGAAATGACCACCTCCAACGTTTGGTTTATGTTTAATAAGCATTTTTAATTTTATTGCTTAAATCGCATTTTCTCGGCGAGCTGAGCACTTTTTCTGAATTGTGCCGCTCCCGTCACTCTGGTTAGGTTGGCATCGAAAAAAACGCTCTCGGGTGCTTTAGAGTGCCAAGTTTATCACTGCGCATGAAGAAATGACCACCTCCAACGTTTGGTTTATGTTTAATAAGCATTTTTAATTTTATTGCTTAAATCGCATTTTCTCGGCGAGCTGAGCACTTTTTCTGAATTGTGCCGCTCCCGTCACTCTGGTTAGGTTGGCATCGAAAAAAACGCTCTCGGGTGCTTTAGAGTGCCGAGTTATTCACTGCGCATGAAGAAATGACCACCTCCAACGTTTGGTTTATGTTTAATAAGCATTTTTAATTGTATTGCTTAAATCGCATTTTCTCGGCGAGCTGAGCGCTTTTTCTGAATTGTGCCGCTCCCGTCACTCTGGTTAGGTTGGCATCGAAAAAAACGCTCTCGGGTGCTTTAGAGTGCCGAGTTATTCACTGCGCATGAAGAAATGACCACCTCCACCGTTTGGTTTATGTTTAATAAGCATTTTTAATTTTATTGCTTAAATCGCATTTTCTCGGCGAGCTGAGCACTTTTTCTGAATTGTGCCGCTCCCGTCACTCTGGTTAGGTTGGCATCGAAAAAAACGCTCTCGGGTGCTTTAGAGTGCCGAGTTTATTACTGCGCATTAAGAAATGACCACCTCCAACGTTTGGTTTATGTTTTATAAGCATTTTTAATTTTATTGCTTAAATCGCATTTTCTCGGCGAGCTGAGCACTTTTTCTGAAGTGTGCCGCTCCCGTCACTCTGGTTAGGTTGGCATCGAAAAAAACGCTCTCGGGTGCTTTAGAGTGCCGAGTTATTCACTGCGCACGAAGAAATGACCACCTCCAACGTTTGGTTTATGTTTTATAAGCATTTTTAATTTTATTGCTTAAATCGCATTTTCTCGGCGAGCTGAGCGCTTTTTCTGAATTGTGCCGCTCCCGTCACTCTGGTTAGGTTGGCATCGAAAAAAACGCTCTCGGGTGCTTTAGAGTGCCGAGTTTATTACTGCGCATTAAGAAATGACCACCTCCAACGTTTGGTTTATGTTTTATAAGCATTTTTAATTTTATTGCTTAAATCGCATTTTCTCGGCGAGCTGAGCACTTTTTCTGAATTGTGCCGCTCCCGTCACTCTGGTTAGGTTGGCATCGAAAAAAACGCTCTCGGGTGCTTTAGAGTGCCGAGTTTATTACTGCGCATTAAGAAATGACCACCTCCAACGTTTGGTTTATGTTTTATAAGCATTTTTAATTTTATTGCTTAAATCGCATTTTCCCGGCGAGCTGAGCACTTTTTCTGAATTGTGCCGCTCCCGTCACTCTGGTTAGGTTGGCATCGAAAAAAACGCTATCGGGTGCTTTAGAGTGCCGAGTTATTCACTGCGCATGAAGAAATGACCACCTCCAACGTTTGGTTTATGTTTAATAAGCATTTTTAATTTTATTGCTTAAATCGCATTTTCTCGGCGAGCTGAGCACTTTTTCTGAATTGTGCCGCTCCCGTCACTCTGGTTAGGTTGGCATCGAAAAAAACGCTCTCGGGTGCTTTAGAGTGCCGAGTTTATTACTGCGCATTAAGAAATGACCACCTCCAACGTTTGGTTTATGTTTTATAAGCATTTTTAATTTTATTGCTTAAATCGCATTTTCTCGGCGAGCTGAGCGCTTTTTCTGAATTGTGCCGCTCCCGTCACTCTGGTTAGGTTGGCATCGAAAAAAACGCTCTCGGGTGCTTTAGAGTGCCGAGTTATTCACTGCGCATGAAGAAATGACCACCTCCAACGTTTGGTTTATGTTTTATAAGCATTTTTAATTTTATTGCTTAAATCGCATTTTCTCGGCGAGCTGAGCACTTTTTCTGAATTGTGCCGCTCCCGTCACTCTGGTTAGGTTGGCATCGAAAAAAACGCTCTCGGGTGCTTTAGAGTGCCGAGTTTATTACTGCGCATTAAGAAATGACCACCTCCAACGTTTGGTTTATGTTTAATAAGCATTTTTAATTTTATTGCTTAAATCGCATTTTCTCGGCGAGCTGAGCACTTTTTCTGAATTGTGCCGCTCCCGTCACTCTGGTTAGGTTGGCATCGAAAAAAACGCTCTCGGGTGCTTTAGAGTGCCGAGTTTATTACTGCGCATTAAGAAATGACCACCTCCAACGTTTGGTTTATGTTTTATAAGCATTTTTAATTTTATTGCTTAAATCGCATTTTCTCGGCGAGCTGAGCGCTTTTTCTGAATTGTGCCGCTCCCGTCACTCTGGTTAGGTTGGCATCGAAAAAAACGCTCTCGGGTGCTTTAGAGTGCCGAGTTATTCACTGCGCATGAAGAAATGACCACCTCCAACGTTTGGTTTATGTTTTATAAGCATTTTTAATTTTATTGCTTAAATCGCATTTTCTCGGCGAGCTGAGCACTTTTTCTGAATTGTGCCGCTCCCGTCACTCTGGTTAGGTTGGCATCGAAAAAAACGCTCTCGGGTGCTTTAGAGTGCCGAGTTTATTACTGCGCATTAAGAAATGACCACCTCCAACGTTTGGTTTATGTTTTATAAGCATTTTTAATTTTATTGCTTAAATCGCATTTTCTCGGCGAGCTGAGCACTTTTTCTGAATTGTGCCGCTCCCGTCACTCTGGTTAGGTTGGCATCGAAAAAAACGCTCTCGGGTGCTTTAGAGTGCCGAGTTTATTACTGCGCATTAAGAAATGACCACCTCCAACGTTTGGTTTATGTTTTATAAGCATTTTAAATTTTATTGCTTAAATCGCATTTTCTCGGCGAGCTGAGCGCTTTTTCTGAATTGTGCCGCTCCCGTCACTCTGGTTAGGTTGGCATCGAAAAAAACGCTCTCGGGTGCTTTAGAGTGCCGAGTTATTCACTGCGCATGAAGAAATGACCACCTCCAACGTTTGGTTTATGTTTAATAAGCATTTTTAATTTTATTGCTTAAATCGCATTTTCTCGGCGAGCTGAGCACTTTTTCTGAATTGTGCCGCTCCCGTCACTCTGGTTAGGTTGGCATCGAAAAAAACGCTCTCGGGTGCTTTAGAGTGCCGAGTTTATTACTGCGCATTAAGAAATGACCACCTCCAACGTTTGGTTTATGTTTTATAAGCATTTTTAATTTTATTGCTTAAATCGCATTTTCTCGGCGAGCTGAGCGCTTTTTCTGAATTGTGCCGCTCCCGTCACTCTGGTTAGGTTGGCATCGAAAAAAACGCTCTCGGGTGCTTTAGAGTGCCGAGTTATTCACTGCGCATGAAGAAATGACCACCTCCAATGTTTGGTTTATGTTTAATAAGCATTTTTAATTTTATTGCTTAAATCGCATTTTCTCGGCGAGCTGAGCGCTTTTTCTGAATTGTGCCGCTCCCGTCACTCTGGTTAGGTTGGCATCGAAAAAAACGCTCTCGGGTGCTTTAGAGTGCCGAGTTATTCACTGCGCATGAAGAAATGACCACCTCCAACGTTTGGTTTATGTTTAATAAGCATTTTTAATTTTATTGCTTGAATCGCATTTTCTCGGCGAGCTGAGCACTTTTTCTGAATTGTGCCGCTCCCGTCACTCTGGTTAGGTTGGCATCGAAAAAAACGCTCTCGGGTGCTTTAGAGTGCCGAGTTTATTACTGCGCATTAGGAAATGACCACCTCCAACGTTTGGTTTATGTTTTATAAGCATTTTTAATTTTATTGCTTAAATCGCATTTTCTAGGCGAGCTGAGCGCTTTTTCTGAATTGTGCCGCTCCCGTCACTCTGGTTAGGTTGGCATCGAAAAAAACGCTCTCGGGTGCTTTAGAGTGCCGAGTTTATTACTGCGCATTAAGAAATGACCACCTCCAACGTTTGGTTTATGTTTTATAAGCATTTTTAATTTTATTGCTTAAGTCGCATTTTCTCGGCGAGCTGAGCACTTTTTCTGAATTGTGCCGCTCCCGTCACTCTGGTTAGGTTGGCATCGAAAAAAACGCTCTCGGGTGCTTTAGAGTGCCGAGTTTATTACTGCGCATTGAGAAATGACCACCTCCAACGTTTGGTTTATGTTTTATAAGCATTTTTAATTTTATTGCTTAAATCGCATTTTCTCGGCGAGCTGAGCACTTTTTCTGAATTGTGCCGCTCCCGTCACTCTGGTTAGGTTGGCATCGAAAAAAACGCTCTCGGGTGTTTAGAGTGCCGAGTTTATTACTGCGCATTAAGAAATGACCACCTCCAACGTTTGGTTTATGTTTTATAAGCATTTTTAATTTTATTGCTTAAATCGCATTTTCTCGGCGAGCTGAGCGCTTTTTCTGAATTGTGCCGCTCCCGTCACTCTGGTTAGGTTGGCATCGAAAAAAACGCTCTCGGGTGCTTTAGAGTGCCGAGTTTATCACTGCGCATGAAGAAATGACCACCTCCAACGTTTGGTTTATGTTTTATAAGCATTTTTAATTTTATTGCTTAAATCGCATTTTCTCGGCGAGCTGAGCACTTTTTCTGAATTGTGCCGCTCCCGTCACTCTGGTTAGGTTGGCATCGAAAAAAACGCTCTCGGGTGCTTTAGAGTGCCGAGTTTATTACTGCGCATTAAGAAATGACCACCTCCAACGTTTGGTTTATGTTTTATAAGCATTTTTAATTTTATTGCTTAAATCGCATGCATTTTCTCGGCGAGCTGAGCACTTTTTCTGAATTGTGCCGCTCCCGTCACTCTGGTTAGGTTGGCATCGAAAAAAACGCTCTCGGGTGCTTTAGAGTGCCGAGTTTATTACTGCGCATTAAGAAATGACCACCTCCAACGTTTGGTTTATGTTTTATAAGCATTTTTAATTTTATTGCTTAAATCGCATTTTCTCGGCGAGCTGAGCGCTTTTTCTGAATTGTGCCGCTCCCGTCACTCTGGTTAGGTTGGCATCGAAAAAAACGCTCTCGGGTGCTTTAGAGTGCCGAGTTATTCACTGCGCATGAAGAAATGACCACCTCCAACGTTTGGTTTATGTTTAATAAGCATTTTTAATTTTATTGCTTAAATCGCATTTTCTCGGCGAGCTGAGCACTTTTTCTGAATTGTGCCGCTCCCGTCACTCTGGTTAGGTTGGCATCGAAAAAAACGCTCTCGGGTGCTTTAGAGTGCCGAGTTTATTACTGCGCATTAAGAAATGACCACCTCCAACGTTTGGTTTATGTTTTATAAGCATTTTTAATTTTATTGCTTAAATCGCATTTTCTCGGCGAGCTGAGCGCTTTTTCTGATTTGTGCCGCTCCCGTCACTCTGGTTAGGTTGGCATCGAAAAAAACGCTTTCGGGTGCTTTAGAGTGCCGAGTTATTCACTGCGCATGAAGAAATGACCAGCTCCAACGTTTGGTTTATGTTTAATAAGCATTTTTAATTTTATTGCTTAAATCGCATTTTCTCGGCGAGCTGAGCACTTTTTCTGAATTGTGCCGCTCCCGTCACTCTGGTTAGGTTGGCATCGAAAAAAACGCTCTCGGGTGCTTTAGAGTGCCGAGTTTATTACTGCGCATTAGGAAATGACCACCTCCAACGTTTGGTTTATGTTTTATAAGCATTTTTAATTTTATTGCTTAAATCGCATTTTCTCGGCGAGCTGAGCACTTTTTCTGAATTGTGCCGCTCCCGTCACTCTGGTTATAGGTTGGCATCGAAAAAAACGCTCTCGGGTGCTTTAGAGTGCCGAGTTTATCACTGCGCATGAAGAAATGACCACCTCCAACGTTTGGTTTGTGTTTAATAAGCATTTTTAATTTTATTGCTTAAATCGCATTTTCTCGGCGAGCTGAGCACTTTTTCTGAATTGTGCCGCTCCCGTCACTCTGGTTAGGTTGGCAACGAAAAAAACGTTCTCGGGTGCTTTAGAGTGCCGACTTTATCACTGCGCATGAAGAAATGACCACCTCCAACGTTTGGTTTATGTTTTATAAGCATTTTTAATTTTATTGCTTAAATCGCATTTTCTCGGCGAGCTGAGCACTTTTTCTGAATTGTGCCGCTCCCGTCACTCTGGTTAGGTTGGCATCGAAAAAAACGCTCACGGGTGCTTTAGAGTGCCGAGTTTATTACTGCGCATTAAGAAATGACCACCTCCAACGTTTGGTTTATGTTTTATAAGCATTTTTAATTTTATTGCTTAAATCGCATTTTCTCGGCGAGCTGAGCACTTTTTCTGAATTGTGCCGCTCCCGTCACTCTGGTTAGGTTGGCATCGAAAAAAACGCTCTCGGGTGCTTTAGAGTGCCGAGTTATTCACTGCGCATGAAGAAATGACCACCTCCAACGTTTGGTTTATGTTTTATAAGCATTTTTAATTTTATTGCTTAAATCGCATTTTCTCGGCGAGCTGAGCACTTTTTCTGAATTGTGCCGCTCCCGTCACTCTGGTTAGGTTGGCATCGAAAAAAACGCTCTCGGGTGCTTTAGAGTGCCGAGTTTATCACTGCGCATGAAGAAATGACCACCTCCAACGTTTGGTTTATGTTTTATAAGCATTTTTAATTTTATTGCTTAAATCGCATTTTCTCGGCGAGCTGAGCGCTTTTTCTGAATTGTGCCGCTCCCGTCACTCTGGTTAGGTTGGCATCGAAAAAAACGCTCTCGGGTGCTTTAGAGTGCCGAGTTTATCACTGCGCATGAAGAAATGACCACCTCCAACGTTTGGTTTATGTTTTATAAGCATTTTTAATTTTATTGCTTAAATCGCATTTTCTCGGCGAGCTGAGCGCTTTTTCTGAATTGTGCCGCTCCCGTAACTCTGGTTAGGTTGGCATCGAAAAAAACGCTCTCGGGTGCTTTAGAGTGCCGAGTTTATCACTGCGCATGAAGAAATGACCACTTCCAACGTTTGGTTTATGTTTTATAAGCATTTTTAATTTTATTGCTTAAATCGCATTTTCTCGGCGAGCTGAGCACTTTTTCTGAATTGTGCCGCTCCCGTCACTTTGGTTAGGTTGGCATCGAAAAAAACGCTCTCGGGTGCTCTAGAGTGCCGAGTTTATTACTGCGCATTAAGAAATGACCACCTCCAACGTTTGGTTTATGTTTTATAAGCATTTTTAATTTTATTGCTTAAATCGCATTTTCTCGGCGAGCTGAGCACTTTTTCTGAATTGTGCCGCTCCCGTCACTCTGGTTAGGTTGGCATCGAAAAAAACGCTCTCGGGTGCTTTAGAGTGCCGAGTTTATTACTGCGCATTAAGAAATGACCACCTCCAATGTTTGGTTTATGTTTAATAAGCATTTTTAATTTTATTGCTTAAATCGCATTTTCTCGGCGAGCTGAGCACTTTTTCTGAATTGTGCCGCTCCCGTCACTCTGGTTAGGTTGGCATCGAAAAAAACGCTCTCGGGTGCTTTAGAGTGCCGAGTTATTCACTGCGCATGAAGAAATGACCACCTCCAACGTTTGGTTTATGTTTAATAAGCATTTTTAATTTTATTGCTTAAATCGCATTTTCTCGGCGAGCTGAGCACTTTTTCTGAATTATGCCGCTCCCGTCACTCTGGTTAGGTTGGCATCGAAAAAAACGCTCTCGGGTGCTTTAGAGTGCCGAGTTTATTACTGCGCATTAGGAAATGACCACCTCCAACGTTTGGTTTATGTTTTATAAGCATTTTTAATTTTATTGCTTAAATCGCATTTTCTCGGCGAGCTGAGCGCTTTTTCTGAATTGTGCCGCTCCCGTCACTCTGGTTAGGTTGGCATCGAAAAAAACGCTCTCGGGTGCTTTAGAGTGCCGAGTTTATTACTGCGCATTAAGAAATGACCACCTCCAACGTTTGGTTTATGTTTTATAAGCATTTTTAATTTTATTGCTTAAATCGCATTTTCTCGGCGAGCTGAGCACTTTTTCTGAATTGTGCCGCTCCCGTCACTCTGGTTAGGTTGGCATCGAAAAAAACGCTCTCGGGTGCTTTAGAGTGCCGAGTTTATTACTGCGCATTGAGAAATGACCACCTCCAACGTTTGGTTTATGTTTTATAAGCATTTTTAATTTTATTGCTTAAATCGCATTTTCTCGGCGAGCTGAGCACTTTTTCTGAATTGTGCCGCTCCCGTCACTCTGGTTAGGTTGGCATCGAAAAAAACGCTCTCGGGTGCTTTAGAGTGCCGAGTTTATTACTGCGCATTAAGAAATGACCACCTCCAACGTTTGGTTTATGTTTTATAAGCATTTTTAATTTTATTGCTTAAATCGCATTTTCTCGGCGAGCTGAGCGCTTTTTCTGAATTGTGCCGCTCCCGTCACTCTGGTTAGGTTGGCATCGAAAAAAACACTCTCGGGTGCTTTAGAGTGCCGAGTTTATCACTGCGCATGAAGAAATGACCACCTCCAACGTTTGGTTTATGTTTTATAAGCATTTTTAATTTTATTGCTTAAATCGCATTTTCTCGGCGAGCTGAGCGCTTTTTCTGAATTGTGCCGCTCCCGTAACTCTGGTTAGGTTGGCATCGAAAAAAACGCTCTCGGGTGCTTTAGAGTGCCGAGTTTATCACTGCGCATGAAGAAATGACCACTTCCAACGTTTGGTTTATGTTTTATAAGCATTTTTAATTTTATTGCTTAAATCGCATTTTCTCGGCGAGCTGAGCACTTTTTCTGAATTGTGCCGCTCCCGTCACTCTGGATAGGTTGGCATCGAAAAAAACGCTCTCGGGTGCTCTAGAGTGCCGAGTTTATTACTGCGCATTAAGAAATGACCACCTCCAACGTTTGGTTTATGTTTTATAAGCATTTTTAATTTTATTGCTTAAATCGCATTTTCTCGGCGAGCTGAGCACTTTTTCTGAATTGTGCCGCTCCCGTCACTCTGGTTAGGTTGGCATCGAAAAAAACGCTCTCGGGTGCTTTAGAGTGCCGAGTTTATTACTGCGCATTAGGAAATGACCACCTCCAACGTTTGGTTTATGTTTTATAAGCATTTTTAATTTTATTGCTTAAATCGCATTTTCTCGGCGAGCTGAGCGCTTTTTCTGAATTGTGCCGCTCCCGTCACTCTGGTTAGGTTGGCATCGAAAAAAACGCTCTCGGGTGCTTTAGAGTGCCGAGTTTATTACTGCGCATTAAGAAATGACCACCTCCAACGTTTGGTTTATGTTTTATAAGCATTTTTAATTTTATTGCTTAAATCGCATTTTCTCGGCGAGCTGAGCACTTTTTCTGAATTGTGCCGCTCCCGTCACTCTGGTTAGGTTGGCATCGAAAAAAACGCTCTCGGGTGCTTTAGAGTGCCGAGTTTATTACTGCGCTTTAAGAAATGACCACCTCCAACGTTTGGTTTATGTTTTATAAGCATTTTTAATTTTATTGCTTAAATCGCATTTTCTCGGCGAGCTGAGCACTTTTTCTGAATTGTGCCGCTCCCGTCACTCTGGTTAGGTTGGCATCGAAAAAAACGCTCTCGGGTGCTTTAGAGTGCCGAGTTTATTACTGCGCATTAAGAAATGACCACCTCCAACGTTTGGTTTATGTTTTATAAGCATTTTTAATTTTATTGCTTAAATCGCATTTTCTCGGCGAGCTGAGCACTTTTTCTGAATTGTGCCGCTCCCGTCACTCTGGTTAGGTTGGCATCGAAAAAAACGCTCTCGGGTGCTTTAGAGTGCCGAGTTATTCACTGCGCATGAAGAAATGACCACCTCCAACGTTTGGTTTATGTTTTATAAGCATTTTTAATTTTATTGCTTAAATCGCATTTTCTCGGCGAGCTGAGCACTTTTTCTGAATTGTGCCGCTCCCGTCACTCTGGTTAGGTTGGCATCGAAAAAAACGCTCTCGGGTGCTTTAGAGTGCCGAGTTTATCACTGCGCATGAAGAAATGACCACCTCCAACGTTTGGTTTATGTTTTATAAGCATTTTTAATTTTATTGCTTAAATCGCATTTTCTCGGCGAGCTGAGCGCTTTTTCTGAATTGTGCCGCTCCCGTCACTCTGGTTAGGTTGGCATCGAAAAAAACGCTCTCGGGTGCTTTAGAGTGCCGAGTTATTCACTGCGCATGAAGAAATGACCACCTCCAATGTTTGGTTTATGTTTAATAAGCATTTTTAATTTTATTGCTTAAATCGCATTTTCTCGGCGAGCTGAGCGCTTTTTCTGAATTGTGCCGCTCCCGTCACTCTGGTTAGGTTGGCATCGAAAAAAACGCTCTCGGGTTCTTTAGAGTGCCGAGTTATTCACTGCGCATGAAGAAATGACCACCTCCAACGTTTGGTTTATGTTTAATAAGAATTTTTAATTTTATTGCTTAAATCGCATTTTCTCGGCGAGCTGAGCACTTTTTCTGAATTGTGCCGCTCCCGTCACTCTGGTTAGGTTGGCATCGAAAAAAACGCTCTCGGGTGCTTTAGAGTGCCGAGTTTATTACTGCGCATTAGGAAATGACCACCTCCAACGTTTGGTTTATGTTTTATAAGCATTTTTAATTTTATTGCTTAAATCGCATTTTCTCGGCGAGCTGAGCGCTTTTTCTGAATTGTGCCGCTCCCGTCACTCTGGTTAGGTTGGCATCGAAAAAAACGCTCTCGGGTGCTTTAGAGTGCCGAGTTTATTACTGCGCATTAAGAAATGACCACCTCCAACGTTTGGTTATAAGCATTTTTAATTTTATTGCTTAAATCGCATTTTCTCGGCGAGCTGAGCACTTTTTCTGAATTGTGCCGCTCCCGTCACTCTGGTTAGGTTGGCATCGAAAAAAACGCTCTCGGGTGCTTTAGAGTGCCGAGTTTATTACTGCGCTTTAAGAAATAACCACCTCCAACGTTTGGTTTATGTTTTATAAGCATTTTTAATTTTATTGCTTAAATCGCATTTTCTCGGCGAGCTGAGCACTTTTTCTGAATTGTGCCGCTCCCGTCACTCTGGTTAGGTTGGCATCGAAAAAAACGCTCTCAGGTGCTTTAGAGTGCCGAGTTTATTACTGCGCATTAAGAAATGACCACCTCCAACGTTTGGTTTATGTTTTATAAGCATTTTTAATTTTATTGCTTAAATCGCATTTTCTCGGCGAGCTGAGCACTTTTTCTGAATTGTGCCGCTCCCGTCACTCTGGTTAGGTTGGCATCGAAAAAAACGCTCTCGGGTGCTTTAGAGTGCCGAGTTATTCACTGCGCACGAAGAAATGACCACCTCCAACGTTTGGTTTATGTTTTATAAGCATTTTTAATTTTATTGCTTAAATCGCATTTTCTCGGCGAGCTGAGCGCTTTTTCTGAATTGTGCCGCTCCCGTCACTCTGGTTAGGTTGGCATCGAAAAAAACGCTCTCGGGTGCTTTAGAGTGCCGAGTTTATTACTGCGCATTAAGAAATGACCACCTCCAACGTTTGGTTTATGTTTTATAAGCATTTTTAATTTTATTGCTTAAATCGCATTTTCTCGGCGAGCTGAGCACTTTTTCTGAATTGTGCCGCTCCCGTCACTCTGGTTAGGTTGGCATCGAAAAAAACGCTCTCGGGTGCTTTAGAGTGCCGAGTTTATTACTGCGCATTAAGAAATTACCACCTCCAACGTTTGGTTTATGTTTTATAAGCATTTTTAATTTTATTGCTTAAATCGCATTTTCTCGGCGAGCTGAGCACTTTTTCTGAATTGTGCCGCTCCCGTCACTCTGGTTAGGTTGGCATCGAAAAAAACGCTATCGGGTGCTTTAGAGTGCCGTGTTATTCACTGCGCATGAAGAAATGACCACCTCCAACGTTTGGTTTATGTTTAATAAGCATTTTTAATTTTATTGCTTAAATCGCATTTTCTCGGCGAGCTGAGCACTTTTTCTGAATTGTGCCGCTCCCGTCACTCTGGTTAGGTTGGCATCGAAAAAAACGCTCTCGGGTGCTTTAGAGTGCCGAGTTTATTACTGCGCATTAAGAAATGACCACCTCCAACGTTTGGTTTATGTTTTATAAGCATTTTTAATTTTATTGCTTAAATCGCATTTTCTCGGCGAGCTGAGCGCTTTTTCTGAATTGTGCCGCTCCCGTCACTCTGGTTAGGTTGGCATCGAAAAAAACGCTCTCGGGTGCTTTAGAGTGCCGAGTTATTCACTGCGCATGAAGAAATGACCACCTCCAACGTTTGGTTTATGTTTAATAAGCATTTTTAATTTTATTGCTTAAATCGCATTTTCTCGGCGAGCTGAGCACTTTTTCTGAATTGTGCCGCTCCCGTCACTCTGGTTAGGTTGGCATCGAAAAAAACGCTCTCGGGTGCTTTAGAGTGCCGAGTTTATTACTGCGCATTAAGAAATGACCACCTCCAACGTTTGGTTTATGTTTTATAAGCATTTTTAATTTTATTGCTTAAATCGCATTTTCTCGGCGAGCTGAGCGCTTTTTCTGAATTGTGCCGCTCCCGTCACTCTGGTTAGGTTGGCATCGAAAAAAACGCTCTCGGGTGCTTTAGAGTGCCGAGTTATTCACTGCGCATGAAGAAATGACCACCTCCAACGTTTGGTTTATGTTTAATAAGCATTTTTAATTTTATTGCTTAAATCGCATTTTCTCGGCGAGCTGAGCACTTTTTCTGAATTGTGCCGCTCCCGTCACTCTGGTTAGGTTGGCATCGAAAAAAACGCTCTCGGGTGCTTTAGAGTGCCGAGTTTATTACTGCCCATTAAGAAATGACCACCTCCAACGTTTGGTTTATGTTTTATAAGCATTTTTAATTTTATTGCTTAAATCGCATTTTCTCGGCGAGCTGAGCGCTTTTTCTGAATTGTGCCGCTCCCGTCACTCTGGTTAGGTTGGCATCGAAAAAAACGCTCTCGGGTGCTTTAGAGTGCCGAGTTATTCACTGCGCATGAAGAAATGACGTTTATGTTTTATAAGCATTTTTAATTTTATTGCTTAAATCGCATTTTCTCGGCGAGCTGAGCACTTTTTCTGAATTGTGCCGCTCCCGTCACTCTGGTTAGGTTGGCATCGAAAAAAACGCTCTCGGGTGCTTTAGAGTGCCGAGTTTATCACTGCGCATGAAGAAATGACCACCTCCAACGTTTGGTTTATGTTTTATAAGCATTTTTAATTTTATTGCTTAAATCGCATTTTCTCGGCGAGCTGAGCGCTTTTTCTGAATTGTGCCGCTCCCGTCACTCTGGTTAGGTTGGCATCGAAAAAAACGCTCTCGGGTGCTTTAGAGTGCCGAGTTTATCACTGCGCATGAAGAAATGACCACCTCCAACGTTTGGTTTATGTTTTATAAGCATTTTTAATTTTATTGCTTAAATCGCATTTTCTCGGCGAGCTGAGCACTTTTTCTGAATTGTGCCGCTCCCGTCACTCTGGTTAGGTTGGCATCGAAAAAAACGCTCTCGGGTGCTCTAGAGTGCCGAGTTTATTACTGCGCATTAAAAAATGACCACCTCCAACGTTTGGTTTATGTTTTATAAGCATTTTTAATTTTATTGCTTAAATCGCATTTTCTCGGCGAGCTGAGCACTTTTTCTGAATTGTGCCGCTCCCGTCACTCTGGTTAGGTTGGCATCGAAAAAAACGCTCTCGGGTGCTTTAGAGTGCCGAGTTATTCACTGCGCATGAAGAAATGACCACCTCCAACGTTTGGTTTATGTTTTATAAGCATTTTTAATTTTATTGCTTAAATCGCATTTTCTCGGCGAGCTGAGCACTTTTTCTGAATTGTGCCGCTCCCGTCACTCTGGTTAGGTTGGCATCGAAAAAAACGCTCTCGGGTGCTTTAGAGTGCCGAGTTTATCACTGCGCATGAAGAAATGACCACCTCCAACGTTTGGTTTATGTTTTATAAGCATTTTTAATTTTATTGCTTAAATCGCATTTTCTCGGCGAGCTGAGCGCTTTTTCTGAATTGTGCCGCTCCCGTCACTCTGGTTAGGTTGGCATCGAAAAAAACGCTCTCGGGTGCTTTAGAGTGCCGAGTTATTCACTGCGCATGAAGAAATGACCACCTCCAACGTTTGGTTTATGTTTAATAAGCATTTTTAATTTTATTGCTTAAATCGCATTTTCTCGGCGAGCTGAGCGCTTTTTCTGAATTGTGCCGCTCCCGTCACTCTGGTTAGGTTGGCATCGAAAAAAACGCTCTCGGGTGCTTTAGAGTGCCGAGTTATTCACTGCGCATGAAGAAATGACCACCTCCAACGTTTGGTTTATGTTTAATAAGCATTTTTAATTTTATTGCTTAAATCGCATTTTCTCGGCGAGCTGAGCACTTTTTCTGAATTGTGCCGCTCCCGTCACTCTGGTTAGGTTGGCATCGAAAAAAACGCTCTCGGGTGCTTTAGAGTGCCGAGTTTATTACTGCGCATTAAGAAATGACCACCTCCAACGTTTGGTTTATGTTTTATAAGCATTTTTAATTTTATTGCTTAAATCGCATTTTCTCGGCGAGCTGAGCACTTTTTCTGAATTGTGCCGCTCCCGTCACTCTGGTTAGGTTGGCATCGAAAAAAACGCTCTCGGGTGCTTTAGAGTGCCGAGTTATTCACTGCGCACGAATAAATGACCACCTCCAACGTTTGGTTTATAGTTTATAAGCATTTTTAATTTTATTGCTTAAATCGCATTTTCTCGGCGAGCTGAGCGCTTTTTCTTGTGCCGCTCCCGTCACTCTGGTTAGGTTGGCATAGAAAAAAACGCTCTCGGGTGCTTTAGAGTGCCGAGTTTATTACTGCGCATTAAGAAATGACCACCTCCAACGTTTGGTTCATGTTTTATAAGCATTTTTAATTTTATTGCTTAAATCGCATTTTCTCGGCGAGCTGAGCACTTTTTCTGAATTGTGCCGCTCCCGTCACTCTGGTTAGGTTGGCATCGAAAAAAACGCTCTCGGGTGCTTTAGAGTGCCGAGTTTATTACTGCGCATTAAGAAATGACCACCTCCAACGTTTGGTTTATGTTTTATAAGCATTTTTAATTTTATTGCTTAAATCGCATTTTCTCGGCGAGCTGAGCACTTTTTCTGAATTGTGCCGCTCCCGTCACTCTGGTTAGGTTGGCATCGAAAAAAACGCTATCGGGTGCTTTAGAGTGCCGAGTTATTCACTGCGCATGAAGAAATGACGACCTCCAACGTTTGGTTTATGTTTAATAAGCATTTTTAATTTTATTGCTTAAATCGCATTTTCTCGGCGAGCTGAGCACTTTTTCTGAATTGCGCCGCTCCCGTCACTCTGGTTAGGTTGGCATCGAAAAAAACGCTCTCGGGTGCTTTAGAGTGCCGAGTTTATCACTGCGCATGAAGAAATGACCACCTCCAACGTTTGGTTTATGTTTTATAAGCATTTTTAATTTTATTGCTTAAATCGCATTTTCTCGGCGAGCTGAGCGCTTTTTCTGAATTGTGCCGCTCCCGTCACTCTGGTTAGGTTGGCATCGAAAAAAACGCTCTCGGGTGCTTTAGAGTGCCGAGTTTATCACTGCGCATGAAGAAATGACCACCTCCAACGTTTGGTTTATGTTTTATAAGCATTTTTAATTTTATTGCTTAAATCGCATTTTCTCGGCGAGCTGAGCGCTTTTTCTGAATTGTGCCGCTCCCGTAACTCTGGTTAGGTTGGCATCGAAAAAAACGCTCTCGGGTGCTTTAGAGTGCCGAGTTTATCACTGCGCATGAAGAAATGACCACTTCCAACGTTTGGTTTATGTTTTATAAGCATTTTTAATTTTATTGCTTAAATCGCATTTTCTCGGCGAGCTGAGCACTTTTTCTGAATTGTGCCGCTCCCGTCACTCTGGTTAGGTTGGCATCGAAAAAAACGCTCTCGGGTGCTTTAGAGTGCCGAGTTTATTACTGCGCATTAAGAAATGACCACCTCCAACGTTTGGTTTATGTTTTATAAGCATTTTTAATTTTATTGCTTAAATCGCATTTTCTCGGCGAGCTGAGCACTTTTTCTGAATTGTGCCGCTCCCGTCACTCTGGTTAGGTTGGCATCGAAAAAAACGCTATCGGGTGCTTTAGAGTGCCGAGTTATTCACTGCGCACGAATAAATGACCACCTCCAACGTTTGGTTTATAGTTTATAAGCATTTTTAATTTTATTGCTTAAATCGCATTTTCTCGGCGAGCTGAGCGCTTTTTCTTGTGCCGCTCCCGTCACTCTGGTTAGGTTGGCATAGAAAAAAACGCTCTCGGGTGCTTTAGAGTGCCGAGTTTATTACTGCGCATTAAGAAATGACCACCTCCAACGTTTGGTTCATGTTTTATAAGCATTTTTAATTTTATTGCTTAAATCGCATTTTCTCGGCGAGCTGAGCACTTTTTCTGAATTGTGCCGCTCCCGTCACTCTGGTTAGGTTGGCATCGAAAAAAACGCTCTCGGGTGCTTTAGAGTGCCGAGTTATTCACTGCGCACGAATAAATGACCACCTCCAACGTTTGGTTTATAGTTTATAAGCATTTTTAATTTTATTGCTTAAATCGCATTTTCTCGGCGAGCTGAGCGCTTTTTCTTGTGCCGCTCCCGTCACTCTGGTTAGGTTGGCATAGAAAAAAACGCTCTCGGGTGCTTTAGAGTGCCGAGTTTATTACTGCGCATTAAGAAATGACCACCTCCAACGTTTGGTTTATGTTTTATAAGCATTTTTAATTTTATTGCTTAAATCGCATTTTCTCGGCGAGCTGAGCACTTTTTCTGAATTGTGCCCTCCCGTCACTCTGGTTAGGTTGGCATCGAAAAAAACGCTCTCGGGTGCTTTAGAGTGCCGAGTTTATTACTGCGCATTAAGAAATGACCACCTCCAACGTTTGGTTTATGTTTTATAAGCATTTTTAATTTTATTGCTTAAATCGCATTTTCTCGGCGAGCTGAGCACTTTTTCTGAATTGTGCCGCTCTCGTCACTCTGGTTAGGTTGGCATCGAAAAAAACGCTATCGGGTGCTTTAGAGTGCCGAGTTATTCACTGCGCATGAAGAAATGACCACCTCCAACGTTTGGTTTATGTTTAATAAGCATTTTTAATTTTATTGCTTAAATCGCATTTTCTCGGCGAGCTGAGCACTTTTTCTGAATTGCGCCGCTCCCGTCACTCTGGTTAGGTTGGCATCGAAAAAAACGCTCTCGGGTGCTTTAGAGTGCCGAGTTTATCACTGCGCATGAAGAAATGACCACTTCCAACGTTTGGTTTATGTTTTATAAGCATTTTTAATTTTATTGCTTAAATCGCATTTTCTCGGCGAGCTGAGCACTTTTTCTGAATTGTGCCGCTCCCGTCACTTTGGTTAGGTTGGCATCGAAAAAAACGCTCTCGGGTGCTCTAGAGTGCCGAGTTTATTACTGCGCATTAAGAAATGACCACCTCCAACGTTTGGTTTATGTTTTATAAGCATTTTTAATTTTATTGCTTAAATCGCATTTTCTCGGCGAGGTGAGCACTTTTTCTGAATTGTGCCGCTCCCGTCACTCTGGTTAGGTTGGCATCGAAAAAAACGCTCTCGGGTGCTTTAGAGTGCCGAGTTTATTACTGCGCATTAAGAAATGACCACCTCCAACGTTTGGTTTATGTTTTATAAGCATTTTTAATTTTATTGCTTAAATCGCATTTTCTCGGCGAGCTGAGCACTTTTTCTGAATTGTGCCGCTCCCGTCACTCTGGTTAGGTTGGCATCGAAAAAAACGCTCTCGGGTGCTTTAGAGTGCCGAGTTATTCACTGCGCATGAAGAAATGACCACCTCCAACGTTTGGTTTATGTTTTATAAGCATTTTTAATTTTATTGCTTAAATCGCATTTTCTCGGCGAGCTGAGCACTTTTTCTGAATTGTGCCGCTCCCGTCACTCTGGTTAGGTTGGCATCGAAAAAAACGCTCTCGGGTGCTTTAGAGTGCCGAGTTATTCACTGCGCATGAAGAAATGACCACCTCCAACGTTTGGTTTATGTTTAATAAGCATTTTTAATTTTATTGCTTAAATCGCATTTTCTCGGCGAGCTGAGCACTTTTTCTGAATTGTGCCGCTCCCGTCACTCTGGTTAGGTTGGCATCGAAAAAAACGCTCTCGGGTGCTTTAGAGTGCCGAGTTTATTACTGCGCATTAGGAAATGACCACCTCCAACGTTTGGTTTATGTTTTATAAGCATTTTTAATTGTATTGCTTAAATCGCATTTTCTCGGCGAGCTGAGCGCTTTTTCTGAATTGTGCCGCTCCCGTCACTCTGGTTAGGTTGGCATCGAAAAAAACGCTCTCGGGTGCTTTAGAGTGCCGAGTTTATTACTGCGCATTAAGAAATGACCACCTCCAACGTTTGGTTTATGTTTTATAAGCATTTTTAATTTTATTGCTTAAATCGCATTTTCTCGGCGAGCTGAGCACTTTTTCTGAATTGTGCCGCTCCCGTCACTCTGGTTAGGTTGGCATCGAAAAAAACGCTCTCGGGTGCTTTAGAGTGCCGAGTTTATTACTGCGCATTGAGAAATGACCACCTCAAACGTTTGGTTTATGTTTTATAAGCATTTTTAATTTTATTGCTTAAATCGCATTTTCTCGGCGAGCTGAGCGCTTTTTCTGAATTGTGCCGCTCCCGTCACTCTGGTTAGGTTGGCATCGAAAAAAACGCTCTCGGGTGCTTTAGAGTGCCGAGTTATTCACTGCGCATGAAGAAATGACCACCTCCAATGTTTGGTTTATGTTTAATAAGCATTTTTAATTTTATTGCTTAAATCGCATTTTCTCGGCGAGCTGAGCGCTTTTTCTGAATTGTGCCGCTCCCGTCACTCTGGTTAGGTTGGCATCGAAAAAAACGCTCTCGGGTGCTTTAGAGTGCCGAGTTTATTACTGCGCATTAAGAAATGACCACCTCCAACGTTTGGTTTATGTTTTATAAGCATTTTTTATTTTATTGCTTAAATCGCATTTTCTCGGCGAGCTGAGCGCTTTTTCTGAATTGTGCCGCTCCCGTCACTCTGGTTAGGTTGGCATCGAAAAAAACGCTCTCGGGTGCTTTAGAGTGCCGAGTTTATCACTGCGCATGAAGAAATGACCACCTCCAACGTTTGGTTTATGTTTTATAAGCATTTTTAATTTTATTGCTTAAATCGCATTTTCTCGGCGAGCTGAGCGCTTTTTCTGAATTGTGCCGCTCCCGTAACTCTAGTTAGGTTGGCATCGAAAAAAACGCTCTCGGGTGCTTTAGAGTGCCGAGTTTATCACTGCGCATGAAGAAATGACCACTTCCAACGTTTGGTTTATGTTTTATAAGCATTTTTAATTTTATTGCTTAAATCGCATTTTCTCGGCGAGCTGAGCACTTTTTCTGACTTGTGCCGCTCCCGTCACTCTGGTTAGGTTGGCATCGAAAAAAACGCTCTCGGGTGCTCTAGAGTGCCGAGTTTATTACTGCGCATTAAGAAATGACCACCTCCAACGTTTGGTTTATGTTTTATAAGCATTTTTAATTTTATTGCTTAAATCGCATTTTCTCGGCGAGCTGAGCACTTTTTCTGAATTGTGCCGCTCCCGTCACTCTGGTTAGGTTGGCATCGAAAAAAACGCTCTCGGGTGCTTTAGAGTGCCGAGTTTATTACTGCGCATTAAGAAATGACCACCTCCAACGTTTGGTTTATGTTTTATAAGCATTTTTAATTTTATTGCTTAAATCGCATTTTCTCGGCGAGCTGAGCACTTTTTCTGAATTGTGCCGCTCCCGTCACTCTGGTTAGGTTGGCATCGAAAAAAACGCTCTCGGGTGCTTTAGAGTGCCGAGTTATTCACTGCGCATGAAGAAATGACCACCTCCAACGTTTGGTTTATGTTTTATAAGCATTTTTAATTTTATTGCTTAAATCGCATTTTCTCGGCGAGCTGAGCACTTTTTCTGAATTGTGCCGCTCCCGTCACTCTGGTTAGGTTGGCATCGAAAAAAACGCTCTCGGGTGCTTTAGAGTGCCGAGTTTATCACTGCGCATGAAGAAATGACCACCTCCAACGTTTGGTTTATGTTTTATAAGCATTTTTAATTTTATTGCTTAAATCGCATTTTCTCGGCGAGCTGAGCGCTTTTTCTGAATTGTGCCGCTCCCGTCACTCTGGTTAGGTTGGCATCGAAAAAAACCCTCTCGGGTGCTTTAGAGTGCCGAGTTATTCACTGCGCATGAAGAAATGACCACCTCCAATGTTTGGTTTATGTTTAATAAGCATTTTTAATTTTATTGCTTAAATCGCATTTTCTCGGCGAGCTGAGCGCTTTTTCTGAATTGTGCCGCTCCCGTCACTCTGGTTAGGTTGGCATCGAAAAAAACGCTCTCTGGTGCTTTAGAGTGCCGAGTTATTCACTGCGCATGAAGAAATGACCACCTCCAACGTTTGGTTTATGTTTAATAAGAATTTTTAATTTTATTGCTTAAATCGCATTTTCTCGGCGAGCTGAGCACTTTTTCTGAATTGTGCCGCTCCCGTCACTCTGGTTAGGTTGGCATCGAAAAAAACGCTCTCGGGTGCTTTAGAGTGCCGAGTTTATTACTGCGCATGAAGAAATGACCACCTCCAACGTTTGGTTTATGTTTTATAAGCATTTTTAATTTTATTGCTTAAATCGCATTTTCTCGGCGAGCTGAGCGCTTTTTCTGAATTGTGCCGCTCCCGTCACTCTGGTTAGGTTGGCATCGAAAAAAACGCTCTCGGGTGCTTTAGAGTGCCGAGTTATTCACTGCGCATGAAGAAATGACCACCTCCAATGTTTGGTTTATGTTTAATAAGCATTTTTAATTTTATTGCTTAAATCGCATTTTCTCGGCGAGCTGAGCGCTTTTTCTGAATTGTGCCGCTCCCGTCACTCTGGTTAGGTTGGCATCGAAAAAAACGCTCTCGGGTGCTTTAGAGTGCCGAGTTATTCACTGCGCATGAAGAAATGACCACCTCCAACGTTTGGTTTATGTTTAATAAGCATTTTTAATTTTATTGCTTAAATCGCATTTTCTCGGCGAGCTGAGCACTTTTTCTGAATTGTGCCGCTCCCGTCACTCTGGTTAGGTTGGCATCGAAAAAAACGCTCTCGGGTGCTTTAGAGTGCCGAGTTTATTACTGCGCATTAGGAAATGACCACCTCCAACGTTTGGTTTATGTTTTATAAGCATTTTTAATTTTATTGCTTAAATCGCATTTTCTCGGCGAGCTGAGCGCTTTTTCTGAATTGTGCCGCTCCCGTCACTCTGGTTAGGTTGGCATCGAAAAAAACGCTCTCGGGTGCTTTAGAGTGCCGAGTTTATTACTGCGCATTAAGAAATGACCACCTCCAACGTTTGGTTTATGTTTTATAAGCATTTTTAATTTTATTGCTTAAATCGCATTTTCTCGGCGAGCTGAGCACTTTTTCTGAATTGTGCCGCTCCCGTCACTCTGGTTAGGTTGGCATCGAAAAAAACGCTCTCGGGTGCTTTAGAGTGCCGAGTTTATTACTGCGCATTGAGAAATGACCACCTCCAACGTTTGGTTTATGTTTTATAAGCATTTTTAATTTTATTGCTTAAATCGCATTTTCTCGGCGAGCTGAGCACTTTTTCTGAATTGTGCCGCTCCCGTCACTCTGGTTAGGTTGGCATCGAAAAAAACGCTCTCGGGTGCTTTAGAGTGCCGAGTTTATTACTGCGCATTAAGAAATGACCACCTCCAACGTTTGGTTTATGTTTTATAAGCATTTTTTATTTTATTGCTTAAATCGCATTTTCTCGGCGAGCTGAGCGCTTTTTCTGAATTGTGCCGCTCCCGTCACTCTGGTTAGGTTGGCATCGAAAAAAACGCTCTCGGGTGCTTTAGAGTGCCGAGTTTATCACTGCGCATGAAGAAATGACCACCTCCAACGTTTGGTTTATGTTTTATAAGCATTTTTAATTTTATTGCTTAAATCGCATTTTCTCGGCGAGCTGAGCGCTTTTTCTGAATTGTGCCGCTCCCGTAACTCTAGTTAGGTTGGCATCGAAAAAAACGCTCTCGGGTGCTTTAGAGTGCCGAGTTTATCACTGCGCATGAAGAAATGACCACTTCCAACGTTTGGTTTATGTTTTATAAGCATTTTTAATTTTATTGCTTAAATCGCATTTTCTCGGCGAGCTGAGCACTTTTTCTGACTTGTGCCGCTCCCGTCACTCTGGTTAGGTTGGCATCGAAAAAAACGCTCTCGGGTGCTCTAGAGTGCCGAGTTTATTACTGCGCATTAAGAAATGACCACCTCCAACGTTTGGTTTATGTTTTATAAGCATTTTTAATTTTATTGCTTAAATCGCATTTTCTCGGCGAGCTGAGCACTTTTTCTGAATTGTGCCGCTCCCGTCACTCTGGTTAGGTTGGCATCGAAAAAAACGCTCTCGGGTGCTTTAGAGTGCCGAGTTTATTACTGCGCATTAAGAAATGACCACCTCCAACGTTTGGTTTATGTTTTATAAGCATTTTTAATTTTATTGCTTAAATCGCATTTTCTCGGCGAGCTGAGCACTTTTTCTGAATTGTGCCGCTCCCGTCACTCTGGTTAGGTTGGCATCGAAAAAAACGCTCTCGGGTGCTTTAGAGTGCCGAGTTATTCACTGCGCATGAAGAAATGACCACCTCCAACGTTTGGTTTATGTTTTATAAGCATTTTTAATTTTATTGCTTAAATCGCATTTTCTCGGCGAGCTGAGCACTTTTTCTGAATTGTGCCGCTCCCGTCACTCTGGTTAGGTTGGCATCGAAAAAAACGCTCTCGGGTGCTTTAGAGTGCCGAGTTTATCACTGCGCATGAAGAAATGACCACCTCCAACGTTTGGTTTATGTTTTATAAGCATTTTTAATTTTATTGCTTAAATCGCATTTTCTCGGCGAGCTGAGCGCTTTTTCTGAATTGTGCCGCTCCCGTCACTCTGGTTAGGTTGGCATCGAAAAAAACCCTCTCGGGTGCTTTAGAGTGCCGAGTTATTCACTGCGCATGAAGAAATGACCACCTCCAATGTTTGGTTTATGTTTAATAAGCATTTTTAATTTTATTGCTTAAATCGCATTTTCTCGGCGAGCTGAGCGCTTTTTCTGAATTGTGCCGCTCCCGTCACTCTGGTTAGGTTGGCATCGAAAAAAACGCTCTCGGGTGCTTTAGAGTGCCGAGTTATTCACTGCGCATGAAGAAATGACCACCTCCAACGTTTGGTTTATGTTTAATAAGAATTTTTAATTTTATTGCTTAAATCGCATTTTCTCGGCGAGCTGAGCACTTTTTCTGAATTGTGCCGCTCCCGTCACTCTGGTTAGGTTGGCATCGAAAAAAACGCTCTCGGGTGCTTTAGAGTGCCGAGTTTATTACTGCGCATTAGGAAATGACCACCTCCAACGTTTGGTTTATGTTTTATAAGCATTTTTAATTTTATTGCTTAAATCGCATTTTCTCGGCGAGCTGAGCGCTTTTTCTGAATTGTGCCGCTCCCGTCACTCTGGTTAGGTTGGCATCGAAAAAAACGATCTCGGGTGCTTTAGAGTGCCGAGTTTATTACTGCGCATTAAGAAATGACCACCTCCAACGTTTGGTTTATGTTTTATAAGCATTTTTAATTTTATTGCTTAAATCGCATTTTCTCGGCGAGCTGAGCACTTTTTCTGACTTGTGCCGCTCCCGTCACTCTGGTTAGGTTGGCATCGAAAAAAACGCTCTCGGGTGCTCTAGAGTGCCGAGTTTATTATTGCGCATTGAGAAATGACCACCTCCAACGTTTGGTTTATGTTTTATAAGCATTTTTAATTTTATTGCTTAAATCGCATTTTCTCGGCGAGCTGAGCACTTTTTCTGAATTGTGCCGCTCCCGTCACTCTGGTTAGGTTGGCATCGAAAAAAACGCTCTCGGGTGCTTTAGAGTGCCGAGTTTATTACTGCGCATTAAGAAATGACCACCTCCAACGTTTGGTTTATGTTTTATAAGCATTTTTTATTTTATTGCTTAAATCGCATTTTCTCGGCGAGCTGAGCGCTTTTTCTGAATTGTGCCGCTCCCGTCACTCTGGTTAGGTTGGCATCGAAAAAAACGCTCTCGGGTGCTTTAGAGTGCCGAGTTTATCACTGCGCATGAAGAAATGACCACCTCCAACGTTTGGTTTATGTTTTATAAGCATTTTTAATTTTATTGCTTAAATCGCATTTTCTCGGCGAGCTGAGCGCTTTTTCTGAATTGTGCCGCTCCCGTAACTCTAGTTAGGTTGGCATCGAAAAAAACGCTCTCGGGTGCTTTAGAGTGCCGAGTTTATCACTGCGCATGAAGAAATGACCACTTCCAACGTTTGGTTTATGTTTTATAAGCATTTTTAATTTTATTGCTTAAATCGCATTTTCTCGGCGAGCTGAGCACTTTTTCTGACTTGTGCCGCTCCCGTCACTCTGGTTAGGTTGGCATCGAAAAAAACGCTCTCGGGTGCTCTAGAGTGCCGAGTTTATTACTGCGCATTAAGAAATGACCACCTCCAACGTTTGGTTTATGTTTTATAAGCATTTTTAATTTTATTGCTTAAATCGCATTTTCTCGGCGAGCTGAGCACTTTTTCTGAATTGTGCCGCTCCCGTCACTCTGGTTAGGTTGGCATCGAAAAAAACGCTCTCGGGTGCTTTAGAGTGCCGAGTTTATTACTGCGCATTAAGAAATGACCACCTCCAACGTTTGGTTTATGTTTTATAAGCATTTTTAATTTTATTGCTTAAATCGCATTTTCTCGGCGAGCTGAGCACTTTTTCTGAATTGTGCCGCTCCCGTCACTCTGGTTAGGTTGGCATCGAAAAAAACGCTCTCGGGTGCTTTAGAGTGCCGAGTTATTCACTGCGCATGAAGAAATGACCACCTCCAACGTTTGGTTTATGTTTTATAAGCATTTTTAATTTTATTGCTTAAATCGCATTTTCTCGGCGAGCTGAGCACTTTTTCTGAATTGTGCCGCTCCCGTCACTCTGGTTAGGTTGGCATCGAAAAAAACGCTCTCGGGTGCTTTAGAGTGCCGAGTTTATCACTGCGCATGAAGAAATGACCACCTCCAACGTTTGGTTTATGTTTTATAAGCATTTTTAATTTTATTGCTTAAATCGCATTTTCTCGGCGAGCTGAGCGCTTTTTCTGAATTGTGCCGCTCCCGTCACTCTGGTTAGGTTGGCATCGAAAAAAACCCTCTCGGGTGCTTTAGAGTGCCGAGTTATTCACTGCGCATGAAGAAATGACCACCTCCAATGTTTGGTTTATGTTTAATAAGCATTTTTAATTTTATTGCTTAAATCGCATTTTCTCGGCGAGCTGAGCGCTTTTTCTGAATTGTGCCGCTCCCGTCACTCTGGTTAGGTTGGCATCGAAAAAAACGCTCTCGGGTGCTTTAGAGTGCCGAGTTATTCACTGCGCATGAAGAAATGACCACCTCCAACGTTTGGTTTATGTTTAATAAGAATTTTTAATTTTATTGCTTAAATCGCATTTTCTCGGCGAGCTGAGCACTTTTTCTGAATTGTGCCGCTCCCGTCACTCTGGTTAGGTTGGCATCGAAAAAAACGCTCTCGGGTGCTTTAGAGTGCCGAGTTTATTACTGCGCATTAGGAAATGACCACCTCCAACGTTTGGTTTATGTTTTATAAGCATTTTTAATTTTATTGCTTAAATCGCATTTTCTCGGCGAGCTGAGCGCTTTTTCTGAATTGTGCCGCTCCCGTCACTCTGGTTAGGTTGGCATCGAAAAAAACGATCTCGGGTGCTTTAGAGTGCCGAGTTTATTACTGCGCATTAAGAAATGACCACCTCCAACGTTTGGTTTATGTTTTATAAGCATTTTTAAATTTATTGCTTAAATCGCATTTTCTCGGCGAGCTGAGCACTTTTTCTGACTTGTGCCGCTCCCGTCACTCTGGTTAGGTTGGCATCGAAAAAAACGCTCTCGGGTGCTCTAGAGTGCCGAGTTTATTACTGCGCATTGAGAAATGACCACCTCCAACGTTTGGTTTATGTTTTATAAGCATTTTTAATTTTATTGCTTAAATCGCATTTTCTCGGCGAGCTGAGCACTTTTTCTGAATTGTGCCGCTCCCGTCACTCTGGTTAGGTTGGCATCGAAAAAAACGCTCTCGGGTGCTTTAGAGTGCCGAGTTTATTACTGCGCATTAAGAAATGACCACCTCCAACGTTTGGTTTATGTTTTATAAGCATTTTTTATTTTATTGCTTAAATCGCATTTTCTCGGCGAGCTGAGCGCTTTTTCTGAATTGTGCCGCTCCCGTCACTCTGGTTAGGTTGGCATCGAAAAAAACGCTCTCGGGTGCTTTAGAGTGCCGAGTTTATCACTGCGCATGAAGAAATGACCACCTCCAACGTTTGGTTTATGTTTTATAAGCATTTTTAATTTTATTGCTTAAATCGCATTTTCTCGGCGAGCTGAGCGCTTTTTTCTGAATTGTGCCGCTCCCGTAACTCTAGTTAGGTTGGCATCGAAAAAAACGCTCTCGGGTGCTTTAGAGTGCCGAGTTTATCACTGCGCATGAAGAAATGACCACTTCCAACGTTTGGTTTATGTTTTATAAGCATTTTTAATTTTATTGCTTAAATCGCATTTTCTCGGCGAGCTGAGCACTTTTTCTGACTTGTGCCGCTCCCGTCACTCTGGTTAGGTTGGCATCGAAAAAAACGCTCTCGGGTGCTCTAGAGTGCCGAGTTTATTACTGCGCATTAAGAAATGACCACCTACAACGTTTGGTTTATGTTTTATAAGCATTTTTAATTTTATTGCTTAAATCGCATTTTCTCGGCGAGCTGAGCACTTTTTCTGAATTGTGCCGCTCCCGTCACTCTGGTTAGGTTGGCATCGAAAAAAACGCTCTCGGGTGCTTTAGAGTGCCGAGTTTATTACTGCGCATTAAGAAATGACCACCTCCAACGTTTGGTTTATGTTTTATAAGCATTTTTAATTTTATTGCTTAAATCGCATTTTCTCGGCGAGCTGAGCACTTTTTCTGAATTGTGCCGCTCCCGTCACTCTGGTTAGGTTGGCATCGAAAAAAACGCTCTCGGGTGCTTTAGAGTGCCGAGTTATTCACTGCGCATGAAGAAATGACCACCTCCAACGTTTGGTTTATGTTTTATAAGCATTTTTAATTTTATTGCTTAAATCGCATTTTCTCGGCGAGCTGAGCGCTTTTTCTGAATTGTGCCGCTCCCGTCACTCTGGTTAGGTTGGCATCGAAAAAAACGCTCTCGGGTGCTTTAGAGTGCCGAGTTTATCACTGCGCATGAAGAAATGACCACCTCCAACGTTTGGTTTATGTTTTATAAGCATTTTTAATTTTATTGCTTAAATCGCATTTTCTCGGCGAGCTGAGCACTTTTTCTGAATTGTGCCGCTCCCGTCACTCTGGTTAGGTTGGCATCGAAAAAAACGCTCTCGGGTGCTTTAGAGTGCCGAGTTTATTACTGCGCATTAAGAAATGACCACCTCCAACGTTTGGTTTATGTTTTATAAGCATTTTTAATTTTATTGCTTAAATCGCATGCATTTTCTCGGCGAGCTGAGCACTTTTTCTGAATTGTGCCGCTCCCGTCACTCTGGTTAGGTTGGCATCGAAAAAAACGCTCTCGGGTGCTTTAGAGTGCCGAGTTTATTACTGCGCATTAAGAAATGACCACCTCCAACGTTTGGTTTATGTTTTATAAGCATTTTTAATTTTATTGCTTAAATCGCATTTTCTCGGCGAGCTGAGCGCTTTTTCTGAATTGTGCCGCTCCCGTCACTCTGGTTAGGTTGGCATCGAAAAAAACGCTCTCGGGTGCTTTAGAGTGCCGAGTTATTCACTGCGCATGAAGAAATGACCACCTCCAACGTTTGGTTTATGTTTAATAAGCATTTTTAATTTTATTGCTTAAATCGCATTTTCTCGGCGAGCTGAGCACTTTTTCTGAATTGTGCCGCTCCCGTCACTCTGGTTAGGTTGGCATCGAAAAAAACGCTCTCGGGTGCTTTAGAGTGCCGAGTTTATTACTGCGCATTAAGAAATGACCACCTCCAACGTTTGGTTTATGTTTTATAAGCATTTTTAATTTTATTGCTTAAATCGCATTTTCTCGGCGAGCTGAGCGCTTTTTCTGATTTGTGCCGCTCCCGTCACTCTGGTTAGGTTGGCATCGAAAAAAACGCTTTCGGGTGCTTTAGAGTGCCGAGTTATTCACTGCGCATGAAGAAATGACCAGCTCCAACGTTTGGTTTATGTTTAATAAGCATTTTTAATTTTATTGCTTAAATCGCATTTTCTCGGCGAGCTGAGCACTTTTTCTGAATTGTGCCGCTCCCGTCACTCTGGTTAGGTTGGCATCGAAAAAAACGCTCTCGGGTGCTTTAGAGTGCCGAGTTTATTACTGCGCATTAGGAAATGACCACCTCCAACGTTTGGTTTATGTTTTATAAGCATTTTTAATTTTATTGCTTAAATCGCATTTTCTCGGCGAGCTGAGCACTTTTTCTGAATTGTGCCGCTCCCGTCACTCTGGTTATAGGTTGGCATCGAAAAAAACGCTCTCGGGTGCTTTAGAGTGCCGAGTTTATCACTGCGCATGAAGAAATGACCACCTCCAACGTTTGGTTTGTGTTTAATAAGCATTTTTAATTTTATTGCTTAAATCGCATTTTCTCGGCGAGCTGAGCACTTTTTCTGAATTGTGCCGCTCCCGTCACTCTGGTTAGGTTGGCAACGAAAAAAACGTTCTCGGGTGCTTTAGAGTGCCGACTTTATCACTGCGCATGAAGAAATGACCACCTCCAACGTTTGGTTTATGTTTTATAAGCATTTTTAATTTTATTGCTTAAATCGCATTTTCTCGGCGAGCTGAGCACTTTTTCTGAATTGTGCCGCTCCCGTCACTCTGGTTAGGTTGGCATCGAAAAAAACGCTCACGGGTGCTTTAGAGTGCCGAGTTTATTACTGCGCATTAAGAAATGACCACCTCCAACGTTTGGTTTATGTTTTATAAGCATTTTTAATTTTATTGCTTAAATCGCATTTTCTCGGCGAGCTGAGCACTTTTTCTGAATTGTGCCGCTCCCGTCACTCTGGTTAGGTTGGCATCGAAAAAAACGCTCTCGGGTGCTTTAGAGTGCCGAGTTATTCACTGCGCATGAAGAAATGACCACCTCCAACGTTTGGTTTATGTTTTATAAGCATTTTTAATTTTATTGCTTAAATCGCATTTTCTCGGCGAGCTGAGCACTTTTTCTGAATTGTGCCGCTCCCGTCACTCTGGTTAGGTTGGCATCGAAAAAAACGCTCTCGGGTGCTTTAGAGTGCCGAGTTTATCACTGCGCATGAAGAAATGACCACCTCCAACGTTTGGTTTATGTTTTATAAGCATTTTTAATTTTATTGCTTAAATCGCATTTTCTCGGCGAGCTGAGCGCTTTTTCTGAATTGTGCCGCTCCCGTCACTCTGGTTAGGTTGGCATCGAAAAAAACGCTCTCGGGTGCTTTAGAGTGCCGAGTTTATCACTGCGCATGAAGAAATGACCACCTCCAACGTTTGGTTTATGTTTTATAAGCATTTTTAATTTTATTGCTTAAATCGCATTTTCTCGGCGAGCTGAGCGCTTTTTCTGAATTGTGCCGCTCCCGTAACTCTGGTTAGGTTGGCATCGAAAAAAACGCTCTCGGGTGCTTTAGAGTGCCGAGTTTATCACTGCGCATGAAGAAATGACCACTTCCAACGTTTGGTTTATGTTTTATAAGCATTTTTAATTTTATTGCTTAAATCGCATTTTCTCGGCGAGCTGAGCACTTTTTCTGAATTGTGCCGCTCCCGTCACTTTGGTTAGGTTGGCATCGAAAAAAACGCTCTCGGGTGCTCTAGAGTGCCGAGTTTATTACTGCGCATTAAGAAATGACCACCTCCAACGTTTGGTTTATGTTTTATAAGCATTTTTAATTTTATTGCTTAAATCGCATTTTCTCGGCGAGCTGAGCACTTTTTCTGAATTGTGCCGCTCCCGTCACTCTGGTTAGGTTGGCATCGAAAAAAACGCTCTCGGGTGCTTTAGAGTGCCGAGTTTATTACTGCGCATTAAGAAATGACCACCTCCAATGTTTGGTTTATGTTTAATAAGCATTTTTAATTTTATTGCTTAAATCGCATTTTCTCGGCGAGCTGAGCACTTTTTCTGAATTGTGCCGCTCCCGTCACTCTGGTTAGGTTGGCATCGAAAAAAACGCTCTCGGGTGCTTTAGAGTGCCGAGTTATTCACTGCGCATGAAGAAATGACCACCTCCAACGTTTGGTTTATGTTTAATAAGCATTTTTAATTTTATTGCTTAAATCGCATTTTCTCGGCGAGCTGAGCACTTTTTCTGAATTATGCCGCTCCCGTCACTCTGGTTAGGTTGGCATCGAAAAAAACGCTCTCGGGTGCTTTAGAGTGCCGAGTTTATTACTGCGCATTAGGAAATGACCACCTCCAACGTTTGGTTTATGTTTTATAAGCATTTTTAATTTTATTGCTTAAATCGCATTTTCTCGGCGAGCTGAGCGCTTTTTCTGAATTGTGCCGCTCCCGTCACTCTGGTTAGGTTGGCATCGAAAAAAACGCTCTCGGGTGCTTTAGAGTGCCGAGTTTATTACTGCGCATTAAGAAATGACCACCTCCAACGTTTGGTTTATGTTTTATAAGCATTTTTAATTTTATTGCTTAAATCGCATTTTCTCGGCGAGCTGAGCACTTTTTCTGAATTGTGCCGCTCCCGTCACTCTGGTTAGGTTGGCATCGAAAAAAACGCTCTCGGGTGCTTTAGAGTGCCGAGTTTATTACTGCGCATTGAGAAATGACCACCTCCAACGTTTGGTTTATGTTTTATAAGCATTTTTAATTTTATTGCTTAAATCGCATTTTCTCGGCGAGCTGAGCACTTTTTCTGAATTGTGCCGCTCCCGTCACTCTGGTTAGGTTGGCATCGAAAAAAACGCTCTCGGGTGCTTTAGAGTGCCGAGTTTATTACTGCGCATTAAGAAATGACCACCTCCAACGTTTGGTTTATGTTTTATAAGCATTTTTAATTTTATTGCTTAAATCGCATTTTCTCGGCGAGCTGAGCGCTTTTTCTGAATTGTGCCGCTCCCGTCACTCTGGTTAGGTTGGCATCGAAAAAAACACTCTCGGGTGCTTTAGAGTGCCGAGTTTATCACTGCGCATGAAGAAATGACCACCTCCAACGTTTGGTTTATGTTTTATAAGCATTTTTAATTTTATTGCTTAAATCGCATTTTCTCGGCGAGCTGAGCGCTTTTTCTGAATTGTGCCGCTCCCGTAACTCTGGTTAGGTTGGCATCGAAAAAAACGCTCTCGGGTGCTTTAGAGTGCCGAGTTTATCACTGCGCATGAAGAAATGACCACTTCCAACGTTTGGTTTATGTTTTATAAGCATTTTTAATTTTATTGCTTAAATCGCATTTTCTCGGCGAGCTGAGCACTTTTTCTGAATTGTGCCGCTCCCGTCACTCTGGATAGGTTGGCATCGAAAAAAACGCTCTCGGGTGCTCTAGAGTGCCGAGTTTATTACTGCGCATTAAGAAATGACCACCTCCAACGTTTGGTTTATGTTTTATAAGCATTTTTAATTTTATTGCTTAAATCGCATTTTCTCGGCGAGCTGAGCACTTTTTCTGAATTGTGCCGCTCCCGTCACTCTGGTTAGGTTGGCATCGAAAAAAACGCTCTCGGGTGCTTTAGAGTGCCGAGTTTATTACTGCGCATTAGGAAATGACCACCTCCAACGTTTGGTTTATGTTTTATAAGCATTTTTAATTTTATTGCTTAAATCGCATTTTCTCGGCGAGCTGAGCGCTTTTTCTGAATTGTGCCGCTCCCGTCACTCTGGTTAGGTTGGCATCGAAAAAAACGCTCTCGGGTGCTTTAGAGTGCCGAGTTTATTACTGCGCATTAAGAAATGACCACCTCCAACGTTTGGTTTATGTTTTATAAGCATTTTTAATTTTATTGCTTAAATCGCATTTTCTCGGCGAGCTGAGCACTTTTTCTGAATTGTGCCGCTCCCGTCACTCTGGTTAGGTTGGCATCGAAAAAAACGCTCTCGGGTGCTTTAGAGTGCCGAGTTTATTACTGCGCTTTAAGAAATGACCACCTCCAACGTTTGGTTTATGTTTTATAAGCATTTTTAATTTTATTGCTTAAATCGCATTTTCTCGGCGAGCTGAGCACTTTTTCTGAATTGTGCCGCTCCCGTCACTCTGGTTAGGTTGGCATCGAAAAAAACGCTCTCGGGTGCTTTAGAGTGCCGAGTTTATTACTGCGCATTAAGAAATGACCACCTCCAACGTTTGGTTTATGTTTTATAAGCATTTTTAATTTTATTGCTTAAATCGCATTTTCTCGGCGAGCTGAGCACTTTTTCTGAATTGTGCCGCTCCCGTCACTCTGGTTAGGTTGGCATCGAAAAAAACGCTCTCGGGTGCTTTAGAGTGCCGAGTTATTCACTGCGCATGAAGAAATGACCACCTCCAACGTTTGGTTTATGTTTTATAAGCATTTTTAATTTTATTGCTTAAATCGCATTTTCTCGGCGAGCTGAGCACTTTTTCTGAATTGTGCCGCTCCCGTCACTCTGGTTAGGTTGGCATCGAAAAAAACGCTCTCGGGTGCTTTAGAGTGCCGAGTTTATCACTGCGCATGAAGAAATGACCACCTCCAACGTTTGGTTTATGTTTTATAAGCATTTTTAATTTTATTGCTTAAATCGCATTTTCTCGGCGAGCTGAGCGCTTTTTCTGAATTGTGCCGCTCCCGTCACTCTGGTTAGGTTGGCATCGAAAAAAACGCTCTCGGGTGCTTTAGAGTGCCGAGTTATTCACTGCGCATGAAGAAATGACCACCTCCAATGTTTGGTTTATGTTTAATAAGCATTTTTAATTTTATTGCTTAAATCGCATTTTCTCGGCGAGCTGAGCGCTTTTTCTGAATTGTGCCGCTCCCGTCACTCTGGTTAGGTTGGCATCGAAAAAAACGCTCTCGGGTTCTTTAGAGTGCCGAGTTATTCACTGCGCATGAAGAAATGACCACCTCCAACGTTTGGTTTATGTTTAATAAGAATTTTTAATTTTATTGCTTAAATCGCATTTTCTCGGCGAGCTGAGCACTTTTTCTGAATTGTGCCGCTCCCGTCACTCTGGTTAGGTTGGCATCGAAAAAAACGCTCTCGGGTGCTTTAGAGTGCCGAGTTTATTACTGCGCATTAGGAAATGACCACCTCCAACGTTTGGTTTATGTTTTATAAGCATTTTTAATTTTATTGCTTAAATCGCATTTTCTCGGCGAGCTGAGCGCTTTTTCTGAATTGTGCCGCTCCCGTCACTCTGGTTAGGTTGGCATCGAAAAAAACGCTCTCGGGTGCTTTAGAGTGCCGAGTTTATTACTGCGCATTAAGAAATGACCACCTCCAACGTTTGGTTATAAGCATTTTTAATTTTATTGCTTAAATCGCATTTTCTCGGCGAGCTGAGCACTTTTTCTGAATTGTGCCGCTCCCGTCACTCTGGTTAGGTTGGCATCGAAAAAAACGCTCTCGGGTGCTTTAGAGTGCCGAGTTTATTACTGCGCTTTAAGAAATAACCACCTCCAACGTTTGGTTTATGTTTTATAAGCATTTTTAATTTTATTGCTTAAATCGCATTTTCTCGGCGAGCTGAGCACTTTTTCTGAATTGTGCCGCTCCCGTCACTCTGGTTAGGTTGGCATCGAAAAAAACGCTCTCAGGTGCTTTAGAGTGCCGAGTTTATTACTGCGCATTAAGAAATGACCACCTCCAACGTTTGGTTTATGTTTTATAAGCATTTTTAATTTTATTGCTTAAATCGCATTTTCTCGGCGAGCTGAGCACTTTTTCTGAATTGTGCCGCTCCCGTCACTCTGGTTAGGTTGGCATCGAAAAAAACGCTCTCGGGTGCTTTAGAGTGCCGAGTTATTCACTGCGCACGAAGAAATGACCACCTCCAACGTTTGGTTTATGTTTTATAAGCATTTTTAATTTTATTGCTTAAATCGCATTTTCTCGGCGAGCTGAGCGCTTTTTCTGAATTGTGCCGCTCCCGTCACTCTGGTTAGGTTGGCATCGAAAAAAACGCTCTCGGGTGCTTTAGAGTGCCGAGTTTATTACTGCGCATTAAGAAATGACCACCTCCAACGTTTGGTTTATGTTTTATAAGCATTTTTAATTGTATTGCTTAAATCGCATTTTCTCGGCGAGCTGAGCACTTTTTCTGAATTGTGCCGCTCCCGTCACTCTGGTTAGGTTGGCATCGAAAAAAACGCTCTCGGGTGCTTTAGAGTGCCGAGTTTATTACTGCGCATTAAGAAATTACCACCTCCAACGTTTGGTTTATGTTTTATAAGCATTTTTAATTTTATTGCTTAAATCGCATTTTCTCGGCGAGCTGAGCACTTTTTCTGAATTGTGCCGCTCCCGTCACTCTGGTTAGGTTGGCATCGAAAAAAACGCTATCGGGTGCTTTAGAGTGCCGTGTTATTCACTGCGCATGAAGAAATGACCACCTCCAACGTTTGGTTTATGTTTAATAAGCATTTTTAATTTTATTGCTTAAATCGCATTTTCTCGGCGAGCTGAGCACTTTTTCTGAATTGTGCCGCTCCCGTCACTCTGGTTAGGTTGGCATCGAAAAAAACGCTCTCGGGTGCTTTAGAGTGCCGAGTTTATTACTGCGCATTAAGAAATGACCACCTCCAACGTTTGGTTTATGTTTTATAAGCATTTTTAATTTTATTGCTTAAATCGCATTTTCTCGGCGAGCTGAGCGCTTTTTCTGAATTGTGCCGCTCCCGTCACTCTGGTTAGGTTGGCATCGAAAAAAACGCTCTCGGGTGCTTTAGAGTGCCGAGTTATTCACTGCGCATGAAGAAATGACCACCTCCAACGTTTGGTTTATGTTTAATAAGCATTTTTAATTTTATTGCTTAAATCGCATTTTCTCGGCGAGCTGAGCACTTTTTCTGAATTGTGCCGCTCCCGTCACTCTGGTTAGGTTGGCATCGAAAAAAACGCTCTCGGGTGCTTTAGAGTGCCGAGTTTATTACTGCGCATTAAGAAATGACCACCTCCAACGTTTGGTTTATGTTTTATAAGCATTTTTAATTTTATTGCTTAAATCGCATTTTCTCGGCGAGCTGAGCGCTTTTTCTGAATTGTGCCGCTCCCGTCACTCTGGTTAGGTTGGCATCGAAAAAAACGCTCTCGGGTGCTTTAGAGTGCCGAGTTATTCACTGCGCATGAAGAAATGACCACCTCCAACGTTTGGTTTATGTTTAATAAGCATTTTTAATTTTATTGCTTAAATCGCATTTTCTCGGCGAGCTGAGCACTTTTTCTGAATTGTGCCGCTCCCGTCACTCTGGTTAGGTTGGCATCGAAAAAAACGCTCTCGGGTGCTTTAGAGTGCCGAGTTTATTACTGCCCATTAAGAAATGACCACCTCCAACGTTTGGTTTATGTTTTATAAGCATTTTTAATTTTATTGCTTAAATCGCATTTTCTCGGCGAGCTGAGCGCTTTTTCTGAATTGTGCCGCTCCCGTCACTCTGGTTAGGTTGGCATCGAAAAAAACGCTCTCGGGTGCTTTAGAGTGCCGAGTTATTCACTGCGCATGAAGAAATGACGTTTATGTTTTATAAGCATTTTTAATTTTATTGCTTAAATCGCATTTTCTCGGCGAGCTGAGCACTTTTTCTGAATTGTGCCGCTCCCGTCACTCTGGTTAGGTTGGCATCGAAAAAAACGCTCTCGGGTGCTTTAGAGTGCCGAGTTTATCACTGCGCATGAAGAAATGACCACCTCCAACGTTTGGTTTATGTTTTATAAGCATTTTTAATTTTATTGCTTAAATCGCATTTTCTCGGCGAGCTGAGCGCTTTTTCTGAATTGTGCCGCTCCCGTCACTCTGGTTAGGTTGGCATCGAAAAAAACGCTCTCGGGTGCTTTAGAGTGCCGAGTTTATCACTGCGCATGAAGAAATGACCACCTCCAACGTTTGGTTTATGTTTTATAAGCATTTTTAATTTTATTGCTTAAATCGCATTTTCTCGGCGAGCTGAGCACTTTTTCTGAATTGTGCCGCTCCCGTCACTCTGGTTAGGTTGGCATCGAAAAAAACGCTCTCGGGTGCTCTAGAGTGCCGAGTTTATTACTGCGCATTAAAAAATGACCACCTCCAACGTTTGGTTTATGTTTTATAAGCATTTTTAATTTTATTGCTTAAATCGCATTTTCTCGGCGAGCTGAGCACTTTTTCTGAATTGTGCCGCTCCCGTCACTCTGGTTAGGTTGGCATCGAAAAAAACGCTCTCGGGTGCTTTAGAGTGCCGAGTTATTCACTGCGCATGAAGAAATGACCACCTCCAACGTTTGGTTTATGTTTTATAAGCATTTTTAATTTTATTGCTTAAATCGCATTTTCTCGGCGAGCTGAGCACTTTTTCTGAATTGTGCCGCTCCCGTCACTCTGGTTAGGTTGGCATCGAAAAAAACGCTCTCGGGTGCTTTAGAGTGCCGAGTTTATCACTGCGCATGAAGAAATGACCACCTCCAACGTTTGGTTTATGTTTTATAAGCATTTTTAATTTTATTGCTTAAATCGCATTTTCTCGGCGAGCTGAGCGCTTTTTCTGAATTGTGCCGCTCCCGTCACTCTGGTTAGGTTGGCATCGAAAAAAACGCTCTCGGGTGCTTTAGAGTGCCGAGTTATTCACTGCGCATGAAGAAATGACCACCTCCAACGTTTGGTTTATGTTTAATAAGCATTTTTAATTTTATTGCTTAAATCGCATTTTCTCGGCGAGCTGAGCGCTTTTTCTGAATTGTGCCGCTCCCGTCACTCTGGTTAGGTTGGCATCGAAAAAAACGCTCTCGGGTGCTTTAGAGTGCCGAGTTATTCACTGCGCATGAAGAAATGACCACCTCCAACGTTTGGTTTATGTTTAATAAGCATTTTTAATTTTATTGCTTAAATCGCATTTTCTCGGCGAGCTGAGCACTTTTTCTGAATTGTGCCGCTCCCGTCACTCTGGTTAGGTTGGCATCGAAAAAAACGCTCTCGGGTGCTTTAGAGTGCCGAGTTTATTACTGCGCATTAAGAAATGACCACCTCCAACGTTTGGTTTATGTTTTATAAGCATTTTTAATTTTATTGCTTAAATCGCATTTTCTCGGCGAGCTGAGCACTTTTTCTGAATTGTGCCGCTCCCGTCACTCTGGTTAGGTTGGCATCGAAAAAAACGCTCTCGGGTGCTTTAGAGTGCCGAGTTATTCACTGCGCACGAATAAATGACCACCTCCAACGTTTGGTTTATAGTTTATAAGCATTTTTAATTTTATTGCTTAAATCGCATTTTCTCGGCGAGCTGAGCGCTTTTTCTTGTGCCGCTCCCGTCACTCTGGTTAGGTTGGCATAGAAAAAAACGCTCTCGGGTGCTTGAGAGTGCCGAGTTTATTACTGCGCATTAAGAAATGACCACCTCCAACGTTTGGTTCATGTTTTATAAGCATTTTTAATTTTATTGCTTAAATCGCATTTTCTCGGCGAGCTGAGCACTTTTTCTGAATTGTGCCGCTCCCGTCACTCTGGTTAGGTTGGCATCGAAAAAAACGCTCTCGGGTGCTTTAGAGTGCCGAGTTTATTACTGCGCATTAAGAAATGACCACCTCCAACGTTTGGTTTATGTTTTATAAGCATTTTTAATTTTATTGCTTAAATCGCATTTTCTCGGCGAGCTGAGCACTTTTTCTGAATTGTGCCGCTCCCGTCACTCTGGTTAGGTTGGCATCGAAAAAAACGCTATCGGGTGCTTTAGAGTGCCGAGTTATTCACTGCGCATGAAGAAATGACGACCTCCAACGTTTGGTTTATGTTTAATAAGCATTTTTAATTTTATTGCTTAAATCGCATTTTCTCGGCGAGCTGAGCACTTTTTCTGAATTGCGCCGCTCCCGTCACTCTGGTTAGGTTGGCATCGAAAAAAACGCTCTCGGGTGCTTTAGAGTGCCGAGTTTATCACTGCGCATGAAGAAATGACCACCTCCAACGTTTGGTTTATGTTTTATAAGCATTTTTAATTTTATTGCTTAAATCGCATTTTCTCGGCGAGCTGAGCGCTTTTTCTGAATTGTGCCGCTCCCGTCACTCTGGTTAGGTTGGCATCGAAAAAAACGCTCTCGGGTGCTTTAGAGTGCCGAGTTTATCACTGCGCATGAAGAAATGACCACCTCCAACGTTTGGTTTATGTTTTATAAGCATTTTTAATTTTATTGCTTAAATCGCATTTTCTCGGCGAGCTGAGCGCTTTTTCTGAATTGTGCCGCTCCCGTAACTCTGGTTAGGTTGGCATCGAAAAAAACGCTCTCGGGTGCTTTAGAGTGCCGAGTTTATCACTGCGCATGAAGAAATGACCACTTCCAACGTTTGGTTTATGTTTTATAAGCATTTTTAATTTTATTGCTTAAATCGCATTTTCTCGGCGAGCTGAGCACTTTTTCTGAATTGTGCCGCTCCCGTCACTCTGGTTAGGTTGGCATCGAAAAAAACGCTCTCGGGTGCTTTAGAGTGCCGAGTTTATTACTGCGCATTAAGAAATGACCACCTCCAACGTTTGGTTTATGTTTTATAAGCATTTTTAATTTTATTGCTTAAATCGCATTTTCTCGGCGAGCTGAGCACTTTTTCTGAATTGTGCCGCTCCCGTCACTCTGGTTAGGTTGGCATCGAAAAAAACGCTATCGGGTGCTTTAGAGTGCCGAGTTATTCACTGCGCACGAATAAATGACCACCTCCAACGTTTGGTTTATAGTTTATAAGCATTTTTAATTTTATTGCTTAAATCGCATTTTCTCGGCGAGCTGAGCGCTTTTTCTTGTGCCGCTCCCGTCACTCTGGTTAGGTTGGCATAGAAAAAAACGCTCTCGGGTGCTTTAGAGTGCCGAGTTTATTACTGCGCATTAAGAAATGACCACCTCCAACGTTTGGTTCATGTTTTATAAGCATTTTTAATTTTATTGCTTAAATCGCATTTTCTCGGCGAGCTGAGCACTTTTTCTGAATTGTGCCGCTCCCGTCACTCTGGTTAGGTTGGCATCGAAAAAAACGCTCTCGGGTGCTTTAGAGTGCCGAGTTATTCACTGCGCACGAATAAATGACCACCTCCAACGTTTGGTTTATAGTTTATAAGCATTTTTAATTTTATTGCTTAAATCGCATTTTCTCGGCGAGCTGAGCGCTTTTTCTTGTGCCGCTCCCGTCACTCTGGTTAGGTTGGCATAGAAAAAAACGCTCTCGGGTGCTTTAGAGTGCCGAGTTTATTACTGCGCATTAAGAAATGACCACCTCCAACGTTTGGTTTATGTTTTATAAGCATTTTTAATTTTATTGCTTAAATCGCATTTTCTCGGCGAGCTGAGCACTTTTTCTGAATTGTGCCCTCCCGTCACTCTGGTTAGGTTGGCATCGAAAAAAACGCTCTCGGGTGCTTTAGAGTGCCGAGTTTATTACTGCGCATTAAGAAATGACCACCTCCAACGTTTGGTTTATGTTTTATAAGCATTTTTAATTTTATTGCTTAAATCGCATTTTCTCGGCGAGCTGAGCACTTTTTCTGAATTGTGCCGCTCTCGTCACTCTGGTTAGGTTGGCATCGAAAAAAACGCTATCGGGTGCTTTAGAGTGCCGAGTTATTCACTGCGCATGAAGAAATGACCACCTCCAACGTTTGGTTTATGTTTAATAAGCATTTTTAATTTTATTGCTTAAATCGCATTTTCTCGGCGAGCTGAGCACTTTTTCTGAATTGCGCCGCTCCCGTCACTCTGGTTAGGTTGGCATCGAAAAAAACGCTCTCGGGTGCTTTAGAGTGCCGAGTTTATCACTGCGCATGAAGAAATGACCACTTCCAACGTTTGGTTTATGTTTTATAAGCATTTTTAATTTTATTGCTTAAATCGCATTTTCTCGGCGAGCTGAGCACTTTTTCTGAATTGTGCCGCTCCCGTCACTTTGGTTAGGTTGGCATCGAAAAAAACGCTCTCGGGTGCTCTAGAGTGCCGAGTTTATTACTGCGCATTAAGAAATGACCACCTCCAACGTTTGGTTTATGTTTTATAAGCATTTTTAATTTTATTGCTTAAATCGCATTTTCTCGGCGAGGTGAGCACTTTTTCTGAATTGTGCCGCTCCCGTCACTCTGGTTAGGTTGGCATCGAAAAAAACGCTCTCGGGTGCTTTAGAGTGCCGAGTTTATTACTGCGCATTAAGAAATGACCACCTCCAACGTTTGGTTTATGTTTTATAAGCATTTTTAATTTTATTGCTTAAATCGCATTTTCTCGGCGAGCTGAGCACTTTTTCTGAATTGTGCCGCTCCCGTCACTCTGGTTAGGTTGGCATCGAAAAAAACGCTCTCGGGTGCTTTAGAGTGCCGAGTTATTCACTGCGCATGAAGAAATGACCACCTCCAACGTTTGGTTTATGTTTTATAAGCATTTTTAATTTTATTGCTTAAATCGCATTTTCTCGGCGAGCTGAGCACTTTTTCTGAATTGTGCCGCTCCCGTCACTCTGGTTAGGTTGGCATCGAAAAAAACGCTCTCGGGTGCTTTAGAGTGCCGAGTTATTCACTGCGCATGAAGAAATGACCACCTCCAACGTTTGGTTTATGTTTAATAAGCATTTTTAATTTTATTGCTTAAATCGCATTTTCTCGGCGAGCTGAGCACTTTTTCTGAATTGTGCCGCTCCCGTCACTCTGGTTAGGTTGGCATCGAAAAAAACGCTCTCGGGTGCTTTAGAGTGCCGAGTTTATTACTGCGCATTAGGAAATGACCACCTCCAACGTTTGGTTTATGTTTTATAAGCATTTTTAATTGTATTGCTTAAATCGCATTTTCTCGGCGAGCTGAGCGCTTTTTCTGAATTGTGCCGCTCCCGTCACTCTGGTTAGGTTGGCATCGAAAAAAACGCTCTCGGGTGCTTTAGAGTGCCGAGTTTATTACTGCGCATTAAGAAATGACCACCTCCAACGTTTGGTTTATGTTTTATAAGCATTTTTAATTTTATTGCTTAAATCGCATTTTCTCGGCGAGCTGAGCACTTTTTCTGAATTGTGCCGCTCCCGTCACTCTGGTTAGGTTGGCATCGAAAAAAACGCTCTCGGGTGCTTTAGAGTGCCGAGTTTATTACTGCGCATTGAGAAATGACCACCTCAAACGTTTGGTTTATGTTTTATAAGCATTTTTAATTTTATTGCTTAAATCGCATTTTCTCGGCGAGCTGAGCGCTTTTTCTGAATTGTGCCGCTCCCGTCACTCTGGTTAGGTTGGCATCGAAAAAAACGCTCTCGGGTGCTTTAGAGTGCCGAGTTATTCACTGCGCATGAAGAAATGACCACCTCCAATGTTTGGTTTATGTTTAATAAGCATTTTTAATTTTATTGCTTAAATCGCATTTTCTCGGCGAGCTGAGCGCTTTTTCTGAATTGTGCCGCTCCCGTCACTCTGGTTAGGTTGGCATCGAAAAAAACGCTCTCGGGTGCTTTAGAGTGCCGAGTTTATTACTGCGCATTAAGAAATGACCACCTCCAACGTTTGGTTTATGTTTTATAAGCATTTTTTATTTTATTGCTTAAATCGCATTTTCTCGGCGAGCTGAGCGCTTTTTCTGAATTGTGCCGCTCCCGTCACTCTGGTTAGGTTGGCATCGAAAAAAACGCTCTCGGGTGCTTTAGAGTGCCGAGTTTATCACTGCGCATGAAGAAATGACCACCTCCAACGTTTGGTTTATGTTTTATAAGCATTTTTAATTTTATTGCTTAAATCGCATTTTCTCGGCGAGCTGAGCGCTTTTTCTGAATTGTGCCGCTCCCGTAACTCTAGTTAGGTTGGCATCGAAAAAAACGCTCTCGGGTGCTTTAGAGTGCCGAGTTTATCACTGCGCATGAAGAAATGACCACTTCCAACGTTTGGTTTATGTTTTATAAGCATTTTTAATTTTATTGCTTAAATCGCATTTTCTCGGCGAGCTGAGCACTTTTTCTGACTTGTGCCGCTCCCGTCACTCTGGTTAGGTTGGCATCGAAAAAAACGCTCTCGGGTGCTCTAGAGTGCCGAGTTTATTACTGCGCATTAAGAAATGACCACCTCCAACGTTTGGTTTATGTTTTATAAGCATTTTTAATTTTATTGCTTAAATCGCATTTTCTCGGCGAGCTGAGCACTTTTTCTGAATTGTGCCGCTCCCGTCACTCTGGTTAGGTTGGCATCGAAAAAAACGCTCTCGGGTGCTTTAGAGTGCCGAGTTTATTACTGCGCATTAAGAAATGACCACCTCCAACGTTTGGTTTATGTTTTATAAGCATTTTTAATTTTATTGCTTAAATCGCATTTTCTCGGCGAGCTGAGCACTTTTTCTGAATTGTGCCGCTCCCGTCACTCTGGTTAGGTTGGCATCGAAAAAAACGCTCTCGGGTGCTTTAGAGTGCCGAGTTATTCACTGCGCATGAAGAAATGACCACCTCCAACGTTTGGTTTATGTTTTATAAGCATTTTTAATTTTATTGCTTAAATCGCATTTTCTCGGCGAGCTGAGCACTTTTTCTGAATTGTGCCGCTCCCGTCACTCTGGTTAGGTTGGCATCGAAAAAAACGCTCTCGGGTGCTTTAGAGTGCCGAGTTTATCACTGCGCATGAAGAAATGACCACCTCCAACGTTTGGTTTATGTTTTATAAGCATTTTTAATTTTATTGCTTAAATCGCATTTTCTCGGCGAGCTGAGCGCTTTTTCTGAATTGTGCCGCTCCCGTCACTCTGGTTAGGTTGGCATCGAAAAAAACCCTCTCGGGTGCTTTAGAGTGCCGAGTTATTCACTGCGCATGAAGAAATGACCACCTCCAATGTTTGGTTTATGTTTAATAAGCATTTTTAATTTTATTGCTTAAATCGCATTTTCTCGGCGAGCTGAGCGCTTTTTCTGAATTGTGCCGCTCCCGTCACTCTGGTTAGGTTGGCATCGAAAAAAACGCTCTCTGGTGCTTTAGAGTGCCGAGTTATTCACTGCGCATGAAGAAATGACCACCTCCAACGTTTGGTTTATGTTTAATAAGAATTTTTAATTTTATTGCTTAAATCGCATTTTCTCGGCGAGCTGAGCACTTTTTCTGAATTGTGCCGCTCCCGTCACTCTGGTTAGGTTGGCATCGAAAAAAACGCTCTCGGGTGCTTTAGAGTGCCGAGTTTATTACTGCGCATGAAGAAATGACCACCTCCAACGTTTGGTTTATGTTTTATAAGCATTTTTAATTTTATTGCTTAAATCGCATTTTCTCGGCGAGCTGAGCGCTTTTTCTGAATTGTGCCGCTCCCGTCACTCTGGTTAGGTTGGCATCGAAAAAAACGCTCTCGGGTGCTTTAGAGTGCCGAGTTATTCACTGCGCATGAAGAAATGACCACCTCCAATGTTTGGTTTATGTTTAATAAGCATTTTTAATTTTATTGCTTAAATCGCATTTTCTCGGCGAGCTGAGCGCTTTTTCTGAATTGTGCCGCTCCCGTCACTCTGGTTAGGTTGGCATCGAAAAAAACGCTCTCGGGTGCTTTAGAGTGCCGAGTTATTCACTGCGCATGAAGAAATGACCACCTCCAACGTTTGGTTTATGTTTAATAAGCATTTTTAATTTTATTGCTTAAATCGCATTTTCTCGGCGAGCTGAGCACTTTTTCTGAATTGTGCCGCTCCCGTCACTCTGGTTAGGTTGGCATCGAAAAAAACGCTCTCGGGTGCTTTAGAGTGCCGAGTTTATTACTGCGCATTAGGAAATGACCACCTCCAACGTTTGGTTTATGTTTTATAAGCATTTTTAATTTTATTGCTTAAATCGCATTTTCTCGGCGAGCTGAGCGCTTTTTCTGAATTGTGCCGCTCCCGTCACTCTGGTTAGGTTGGCATCGAAAAAAACGCTCTCGGGTGCTTTAGAGTGCCGAGTTTATTACTGCGCATTAAGAAATGACCACCTCCAACGTTTGGTTTATGTTTTATAAGCATTTTTAATTTTATTGCTTAAATCGCATTTTCTCGGCGAGCTGAGCACTTTTTCTGAATTGTGCCGCTCCCGTCACTCTGGTTAGGTTGGCATCGAAAAAAACGCTCTCGGGTGCTTTAGAGTGCCGAGTTTATTACTGCGCATTGAGAAATGACCACCTCCAACGTTTGGTTTATGTTTTATAAGCATTTTTAATTTTATTGCTTAAATCGCATTTTCTCGGCGAGCTGAGCACTTTTTCTGAATTGTGCCGCTCCCGTCACTCTGGTTAGGTTGGCATCGAAAAAAACGCTCTCGGGTGCTTTAGAGTGCCGAGTTTATTACTGCGCATTAAGAAATGACCACCTCCAACGTTTGGTTTATGTTTTATAAGCATTTTTTATTTTATTGCTTAAATCGCATTTTCTCGGCGAGCTGAGCGCTTTTTCTGAATTGTGCCGCTCCCGTCACTCTGGTTAGGTTGGCATCGAAAAAAACGCTCTCGGGTGCTTTAGAGTGCCGAGTTTATCACTGCGCATGAAGAAATGACCACCTCCAACGTTTGGTTTATGTTTTATAAGCATTTTTAATTTTATTGCTTAAATCGCATTTTCTCGGCGAGCTGAGCGCTTTTTCTGAATTGTGCCGCTCCCGTAACTCTAGTTAGGTTGGCATCGAAAAAAACGCTCTCGGGTGCTTTAGAGTGCCGAGTTTATCACTGCGCATGAAGAAATGACCACTTCCAACGTTTGGTTTATGTTTTATAAGCATTTTTAATTTTATTGCTTAAATCGCATTTTCTCGGCGAGCTGAGCACTTTTTCTGACTTGTGCCGCTCCCGTCACTCTGGTTAGGTTGGCATCGAAAAAAACGCTCTCGGGTGCTCTAGAGTGCCGAGTTTATTACTGCGCATTAAGAAATGACCACCTCCAACGTTTGGTTTATGTTTTATAAGCATTTTTAATTTTATTGCTTAAATCGCATTTTCTCGGCGAGCTGAGCACTTTTTCTGAATTGTGCCGCTCCCGTCACTCTGGTTAGGTTGGCATCGAAAAAAACGCTCTCGGGTGCTTTAGAGTGCCGAGTTTATTACTGCGCATTAAGAAATGACCACCTCCAACGTTTGGTTTATGTTTTATAAGCATTTTTAATTTTATTGCTTAAATCGCATTTTCTCGGCGAGCTGAGCACTTTTTCTGAATTGTGCCGCTCCCGTCACTCTGGTTAGGTTGGCATCGAAAAAAACGCTCTCGGGTGCTTTAGAGTGCCGAGTTATTCACTGCGCATGAAGAAATGACCACCTCCAACGTTTGGTTTATGTTTTATAAGCATTTTTAATTTTATTGCTTAAATCGCATTTTCTCGGCGAGCTGAGCACTTTTTCTGAATTGTGCCGCTCCCGTCACTCTGGTTAGGTTGGCATCGAAAAAAACGCTCTCGGGTGCTTTAGAGTGCCGAGTTTATCACTGCGCATGAAGAAATGACCACCTCCAACGTTTGGTTTATGTTTTATAAGCATTTTTAATTTTATTGCTTAAATCGCATTTTCTCGGCGAGCTGAGCGCTTTTTCTGAATTGTGCCGCTCCCGTCACTCTGGTTAGGTTGGCATCGAAAAAAACCCTCTCGGGTGCTTTAGAGTGCCGAGTTATTCACTGCGCATGAAGAAATGACCACCTCCAATGTTTGGTTTATGTTTAATAAGCATTTTTAATTTTATTGCTTAAATCGCATTTTCTCGGCGAGCTGAGCGCTTTTTCTGAATTGTGCCGCTCCCGTCACTCTGGTTAGGTTGGCATCGAAAAAAACGCTCTCGGGTGCTTTAGAGTGCCGAGTTATTCACTGCGCATGAAGAAATGACCACCTCCAACGTTTGGTTTATGTTTAATAAGAATTTTTAATTTTATTGCTTAAATCGCATTTTCTCGGCGAGCTGAGCACTTTTTCTGAATTGTGCCGCTCCCGTCACTCTGGTTAGGTTGGCATCGAAAAAAACGCTCTCGGGTGCTTTAGAGTGCCGAGTTTATTACTGCGCATTAGGAAATGACCACCTCCAACGTTTGGTTTATGTTTTATAAGCATTTTTAATTTTATTGCTTAAATCGCATTTTCTCGGCGAGCTGAGCGCTTTTTCTGAATTGTGCCGCTCCCGTCACTCTGGTTAGGTTGGCATCGAAAAAAACGATCTCGGGTGCTTTAGAGTGCCGAGTTTATTACTGCGCATTAAGAAATGACCACCTCCAACGTTTGGTTTATGTTTTATAAGCATTTTTAATTTTATTGCTTAAATCGCATTTTCTCGGCGAGCTGAGCACTTTTTCTGACTTGTGCCGCTCCCGTCACTCTGGTTAGGTTGGCATCGAAAAAAACGCTCTCGGGTGCTCTAGAGTGCCGAGTTTATTACTGCGCATTGAGAAATGACCACCTCCAACGTTTGGTTTATGTTTTATAAGCATTTTTAATTTTATTGCTTAAATCGCATTTTCTCGGCGAGCTGAGCACTTTTTCTGAATTGTGCCGCTCCCGTCACTCTGGTTAGGTTGGCATCGAAAAAAACGCTCTCGGGTGCTTTAGAGTGCCGAGTTTATTACTGCGCATTAAGAAATGACCACCTCCAACGTTTGGTTTATGTTTTATAAGCATTTTTTATTTTATTGCTTAAATCGCATTTTCTCGGCGAGCTGAGCGCTTTTTCTGAATTGTGCCGCTCCCGTCACTCTGGTTAGGTTGGCATCGAAAAAAACGCTCTCGGGTGCTTTAGAGTGCCGAGTTTATCACTGCGCATGAAGAAATGACCACCTCCAACGTTTGGTTTATGTTTTATAAGCATTTTTAATTTTATTGCTTAAATCGCATTTTCTCGGCGAGCTGAGCGCTTTTTCTGAATTGTGCCGCTCCCGTAACTCTAGTTAGGTTGGCATCGAAAAAAACGCTCTCGGGTGCTTTAGAGTGCCGAGTTTATCACTGCGCATGAAGAAATGACCACTTCCAACGTTTGGTTTATGTTTTATAAGCATTTTTAATTTTATTGCTTAAATCGCATTTTCTCGGCGAGCTGAGCACTTTTTCTGACTTGTGCCGCTCCCGTCACTCTGGTTAGGTTGGCATCGAAAAAAACGCTCTCGGGTGCTCTAGAGTGCCGAGTTTATTACTGCGCATTAAGAAATGACCACCTCCAACGTTTGGTTTATGTTTTATAAGCATTTTTAATTTTATTGCTTAAATCGCATTTTCTCGGCGAGCTGAGCACTTTTTCTGAATTGTGCCGCTCCCGTCACTCTGGTTAGGTTGGCATCGAAAAAAACGCTCTCGGGTGCTTTAGAGTGCCGAGTTTATTACTGCGCATTAAGAAATGACCACCTCCAACGTTTGGTTTATGTTTTATAAGCATTTTTAATTTTATTGCTTAAATCGCATTTTCTCGGCGAGCTGAGCACTTTTTCTGAATTGTGCCGCTCCCGTCACTCTGGTTAGGTTGGCATCGAAAAAAACGCTCTCGGGTGCTTTAGAGTGCCGAGTTATTCACTGCGCATGAAGAAATGACCACCTCCAACGTTTGGTTTATGTTTTATAAGCATTTTTAATTTTATTGCTTAAATCGCATTTTCTCGGCGAGCTGAGCACTTTTTCTGAATTGTGCCGCTCCCGTCACTCTGGTTAGGTTGGCATCGAAAAAAACGCTCTCGGGTGCTTTAGAGTGCCGAGTTTATCACTGCGCATGAAGAAATGACCACCTCCAACGTTTGGTTTATGTTTTATAAGCATTTTTAATTTTATTGCTTAAATCGCATTTTCTCGGCGAGCTGAGCGCTTTTTCTGAATTGTGCCGCTCCCGTCACTCTGGTTAGGTTGGCATCGAAAAAAACCCTCTCGGGTGCTTTAGAGTGCCGAGTTATTCACTGCGCATGAAGAAATGACCACCTCCAATGTTTGGTTTATGTTTAATAAGCATTTTTAATTTTATTGCTTAAATCGCATTTTCTCGGCGAGCTGAGCGCTTTTTCTGAATTGTGCCGCTCCCGTCACTCTGGTTAGGTTGGCATCGAAAAAAACGCTCTCGGGTGCTTTAGAGTGCCGAGTTATTCACTGCGCATGAAGAAATGACCACCTCCAACGTTTGGTTTATGTTTAATAAGAATTTTTAATTTTATTGCTTAAATCGCATTTTCTCGGCGAGCTGAGCACTTTTTCTGAATTGTGCCGCTCCCGTCACTCTGGTTAGGTTGGCATCGAAAAAAACGCTCTCGGGTGCTTTAGAGTGCCGAGTTTATTACTGCGCATTAGGAAATGACCACCTCCAACGTTTGGTTTATGTTTTATAAGCATTTTTAATTTTATTGCTTAAATCGCATTTTCTCGGCGAGCTGAGCGCTTTTTCTGAATTGTGCCGCTCCCGTCACTCTGGTTAGGTTGGCATCGAAAAAAACGATCTCGGGTGCTTTAGAGTGCCGAGTTTATTACTGCGCATTAAGAAATGACCACCTCCAACGTTTGGTTTATGTTTTATAAGCATTTTTAAATTTATTGCTTAAATCGCATTTTCTCGGCGAGCTGAGCACTTTTTCTGACTTGTGCCGCTCCCGTCACTCTGGTTAGGTTGGCATCGAAAAAAACGCTCTCGGGTGCTCTAGAGTGCCGAGTTTATTACTGCGCATTGAGAAATGACCACCTCCAACGTTTGGTTTATGTTTTATAAGCATTTTTAATTTTATTGCTTAAATCGCATTTTCTCGGCGAGCTGAGCACTTTTTCTGAATTGTGCCGCTCCCGTCACTCTGGTTAGGTTGGCATCGAAAAAAACGCTCTCGGGTGCTTTAGAGTGCCGAGTTTATTACTGCGCATTAAGAAATGACCACCTCCAACGTTTGGTTTATGTTTTATAAGCATTTTTTATTTTATTGCTTAAATCGCATTTTCTCGGCGAGCTGAGCGCTTTTTCTGAATTGTGCCGCTCCCGTCACTCTGGTTAGGTTGGCATCGAAAAAAACGCTCTCGGGTGCTTTAGAGTGCCGAGTTTATCACTGCGCATGAAGAAATGACCACCTCCAACGTTTGGTTTATGTTTTATAAGCATTTTTAATTTTATTGCTTAAATCGCATTTTCTCGGCGAGCTGAGCGCTTTTTTCTGAATTGTGCCGCTCCCGTAACTCTAGTTAGGTTGGCATCGAAAAAAACGCTCTCGGGTGCTTTAGAGTGCCGAGTTTATCACTGCGCATGAAGAAATGACCACTTCCAACGTTTGGTTTATGTTTTATAAGCATTTTTAATTTTATTGCTTAAATCGCATTTTCTCGGCGAGCTGAGCACTTTTTCTGACTTGTGCCGCTCCCGTCACTCTGGTTAGGTTGGCATCGAAAAAAACGCTCTCGGGTGCTCTAGAGTGCCGAGTTTATTACTGCGCATTAAGAAATGACCACCTACAACGTTTGGTTTATGTTTTATAAGCATTTTTAATTTTATTGCTTAAATCGCATTTTCTCGGCGAGCTGAGCACTTTTTCTGAATTGTGCCGCTCCCGTCACTCTGGTTAGGTTGGCATCGAAAAAAACGCTCTCGGGTGCTTTAGAGTGCCGAGTTTATTACTGCGCATTAAGAAATGACCACCTCCAACGTTTGGTTTATGTTTTATAAGCATTTTTAATTTTATTGCTTAAATCGCATTTTCTCGGCGAGCTGAGCACTTTTTCTGAATTGTGCCGCTCCCGTCACTCTGGTTAGGTTGGCATCGAAAAAAACGCTCTCGGGTGCTTTAGAGTGCCGAGTTATTCACTGCGCATGAAGAAATGACCACCTCCAACGTTTGGTTTATGTTTTATAAGCATTTTTAATTTTATTGCTTAAATCGCATTTTCTCGGCGAGCTGAGCACTTTTTCTGAATTGTGCCGCTCCCGTCACTCTGGTTAGGTTGGCATCGAAAAAAACGCTCTCGGGTGCTTTAGAGTGCCGAGTTTATCACTGCGCATGAAGAAATGACCACCTCCAACGTTTGGTTTATGTTTTATAAGCATTCTTAATTTTATTGCTTAAATCGCATTTTCTCGGCGAGCTGAGCGCTTTTTCTGAATTGTGCCGCTCCCGTCACTCTGGTTAGGTTGGCATCGAAAAAAACCCTCTCGGGTGCTTTAGAGTGCCGAGTTATTCACTGCGCATGAAGAAATGACCACCTCCAATGTTTGGTTTATGTTTAATAAGCATTTTTAATTTTATTGCTTAAATCGCATTTTCTCGGCGAGCTGAGCGCTTTTTCTGAATTGTGCCGCTCCCGTCACTCTGGTTAGGTTGGTGTTATGTCCTTACTACTTTCCGGGTTCTGAGGTAGCAAGGAAGGTTCGGGCAACGACGTGATGAATACTGCTTTATTTCTTCAACACCGTCCGTTCACAGGCCGTACATCACAACACTAAACGTCCCCGAAGCTGCCCCTCCCACTCCCGGAGTTTTCCCCCTACGGAACATGCGTTAGCCCAAAATATACAACATCTCCTCCCCCCTTACAATGAACATGCATGAACAACACGGAATTACGCACCTAGAACTAAACATCCCCATAACTCGGGTCAACCGCGAACCTATAAGTCCAAGCGCGCAGGAGCTCGCCGCTCTCTGATAGGATATCTCCTATCTGGGGGCACAGGATCAGCTCCACGGTCGACCAATGGTGAACTTGTTGCAGGAGCTTCTGCAAAGGAAGAAGTCAGAGTCTCTGTCTCATGCGCATCCTCAGCTGGGACTGGTGGCGCGAGTGTGATTGAGTCCTGCACTTGGGAGGGTATGGGAACCGGCGTTTTGACGTGGGCAGAGCTATCAGGAAGATCTTTGAGGGACAGCTCTGCTGGCCCTAACTGAGTCTGCAGGAGTTGATCAACATGTCTTCTCCATACACCATCAGACGTTTGGACAGTATAAGATACTGGTCCCGTTTGCGCAATAACAGTGGCAGGAATCCACTTTGGTTCGCCACGGTAGTTCCTTGCCAACACAGAGTCTCCTGGCTTGAAAACTCTTCCTTTGCCCTCCTGTCCTCTGCACCTAACCTGTTTTTCCTGCTGACCCTGGACAATGTCCTTCATTGCTGAGGGCTTCAAGAGGTCAAACGTGGTGCGCAGGTCTCTCTTTAGCATCAGGCTAGCAGGAGATGTCTTGGTGGTGGCATGCGGACTGTTCCGATGTTCGGCCACCAAAAATAGCTTCTCGCTATTTCTTTCATTCGGACTATTCCGCTGTGTCCCGAATGCAGTTGCTGCAGCACTTTTGAGCGAAGTGACCGTGGTATGACCACCCTCCTACCCCAGAGTAGACACCCAGACTGGACAGACAGTTGCAATCTCCTCCCGAGGAAAGGCTTCAGACTCGCATTATCGCCAGCAGATCGACCCTTAACGACAATGTCCACGACCGCAGATAACTCCGGGTCATTCCGAGTTTCCCTTTTTACCTGCACTGCAGAGACAGGTGCTCTCTCCACCTCCCTGAAGTAGAAAAGGTCCACCGTGTCCGACTCCGGCCTTGTGACAGGCAAGGGCAATCGGGACAAGCCATCCGCATTGCAGTGGAAGTCTGATTTTCGATACCTGATGTCATATGCATGCGCCGACAACAACAAAGCCCACCTCTGCAGTCGGCATGCAGCAAGAGACGGTATTCCAGTGTGCGGACCGAGGATGGTGGTGAGGGGCCGATGGTCCGTCAGGAGCGTAAACTTCCTCCCATATAAGTATTGATGGAATTTCCTAACTCCAAAAACAATGCTCAGTGCCTCTCGTTCCAGTTGAGCATAGTTAGACTCTGTTTTGTTCAATGTCCTCGATGCAAAAGCGATTGGCTTTTCCTCACCACCCGGCAGGACATGAGAGAGAATCGCCCCTACTCCGTAAGGAGAGGCGTCACAGGCGAGCTGCAGTGGAAGTGATGGGTTGAAGTGCGTCAGGACCTTGGACGTAGTCAGCGCTCCTTTAGCCTTTTCAAAAGCCTCCTGACAGCTGGCTGTCCACTTCCACGTTTTGTCTCGGCGTAACAGTTCGTGCAGGGGTTGAAGCAGTGATGACAGATTGGAGATGAAGCGACCGTAATAGTTCAGCAGACCTAAGAAAGATCGTAGCTGGCTGATGTTTTGAGGTGGGGGCGCGTCCACGACAGCGGCCACTTTTGATGGTGCAGTGTGCAGTCCTTCTGCATCGATCACATGCCCCAGATATTCCACAGATGGCTTGAAGAAGTCACATTTGTCCTTACGGACTCTTAAGCCGTAGTCCTTCAGCCTTTGAAGGGTAGCATCCAAGTTGCGCAGGTGCTCGTCATCGGTAGATCCAGTGCACAGGATATCGTCAAGGTAGCACTGTACCCCAGGCAACCCACTAAGGATCTGATCCATCGCTCGCTGAAAAAGTGCCGGGGCTGACGTGATGCCGAACGGCAGTCTGCAGTATCTGAAGAGACCCTTGTGTGTGTTAATGGTCAACATTTCACGTGACTCTTTTTCTACATGCATTTGTAGGTAAGCCTGACTGAGATCTACCTTACTGAATTTTTGTCCCCCACTCAGTCCAGCAAACAAGTCATCAATTAGGGGAAGTGGATATTGCTCTGCTGCTAACACCGGGTTGAGTGTTACCTTGAAATCTCCACAGGTCCGAATTCCCCCATCTTTTTTTGGTACGGGAACGATGGGTGTGGCCCACTCACTGATGGTCACCGGCTCCAAAACCCCATTCTTGACCAGGGCGTCCAAGTCAGCTTCTACCTTGGATCGGATGGCGTATGGTACTGGTCTAGCTTTCATAAACACAGGCTTGCTACCAGGTTTGACATGTAACTTAACGGTTATATCTTTCATGCTGCCTAATTCATCACGGAAAACCTCTTCGTGTTTCTCGAGTATTTCTTGTAGCGGAGAGGAACGGTGTGACAGTTTCCTTATCGCTTGCCAGTCCAGCCGGATTCCCTGTAGCCATGTACGCCCCATTATGGCAGGATGATTTCCCTTGGTCACATAAAGGGGAAGCCTTTTTGTCCGCCCATGGTACTGAACAGTCACATCCGTCATCCCTTCCATGTGCACTCGATGTCCCGTATATGCCTTAAACACTGTGTCTGATGGACGTAGTGGAAGGTGCCTCATGAGTTTCCTGTAGATCTTGTGTGACACTAGTGATGCCTTTGATCCTGTGTCTATCTGCATTTTCACCACATGTCCCTCCAACTTGGGTTCAGCCCAGTTGCCATCTGAGCTCTCACCTACATTCATCGCTCGTATAGTATTTACAGGATCTTCTTCCTCCGAAGAATCACTATTTCTTCCATCATCATGGCAAACGGTGCGCACATGCCTTTTTTGTTTATATTTCATATTGTCACTTCTGTTCCCAGCCCTTGAGCTTTTGTCCATGTCCTGTTTACTTCGGCACGCCCGCTCTATGTGCCCTTTTTTTCCACAGTTACGACAGTCCATCTCTTTGCACCAGCACGTTGATGCAAGATGTCCAGATCTACCACAGCGAAAACATGGCCCTTGCGCGTTCGGTTTATCATTGTTGAGTTGGTGCACTCTTTCTGTAGCACTTAGTTGCTGGGCCTCCTTTTTCGCCATTTCCATTGTTACACTGATGTTAATGGCCTTCTCCAAAGTCAAGTCACTTTCTGTGAGTAATCTCTTCTGCGCTGCCTCGTTCCTAAGTCCACATACCAGCCTGTCTCTCAAAGTGTCATTTAACACATCCCGGAACTTACACCGTTCAGCCAGCTTGCGTAGGCCCGCCACAAACTGGGTGACCGACTCGCCCTCTTCTTGGCTGCGTCTGTGAAATCGGAATCTTTCTGCGATTACCAGGGGTTTCGGTGAAAGATGGTTTGCCAGTACATCCACTATTTCTCGGTATGTTTTACTGCCGGGCTTTTCTGGTTGCAGTAGGTCACGTAGCAAGGTAAACGTTTTCGGCCCCATTACACTCAAAAACGTGGGCACCAGCTTCTCCTCCTTTATATCATTAGCCATGGCGAAGTAATCGAAACGCTCAGTATACGAGCCCCATTGTTCAACACTTTCGTCAAAGGGACCAATTGAGCCAATCATTCCGGCCATTACAAGTTCCTGTTTGTATGGCACTGCTTGCCCTACAGACGTCTCCCCTCAGCAGGCCACTCTTCTTTTTTTTTCTTCGCCACACTACTCACGACGTTGCCACAGTCCACCAACCCACTCCACCCGTCGAGACGAATCCGGCCAACACGCGTCAGTCCAGACGTCCTCGTCGCCAGTTTTGTTATGTCCTTACTACTTTCCGGGTTCTGAGGTAGCAAGGAAGGTTCGGGCAACGACGTGATGAATACTGCTTTATTTCTTCAACACCGTCCGTTCACAGGCCGTACATCACAACACTAAACGTCCCCGAAGCTGCCCCTCCCACTCCCGGAGTTTTCCCCCTACGGAACATGCGTTAGCCCAAAATATACAACAGTTGGCATCGAAAAAAACGCTCTCGGGTGCTTTAGAGTGCCGAGTTATTCACTGCGCATGAAGAAATGACCACCTCCAACGTTTGGTTTATGTTTAATAAGAATTTTTAATTTTATTGCTTAAATCGCATTTTCTCGGCGAGCTGAGCACTTTTTCTGAATTTTGCCGCTCCCGTCACTCTGGTTAGGTTGGCATCGAAAAAAACGCTCTCGGGTGCTTTAGAGTGCCGAGTTTATTACTGCGCATTAGGAAATGACCACCTCCAACGTTTGGTTTATGTTTTATAAGCATTTTTAATTTTATTGCTTAAATCGCATTTTCTCGGCGAGCTGAGCGCTTTTTCTGAATTGTGCCGCTCCCGTCACTCTGGTTAGGTTGGCATCGAAAAAAACGATCTCGGGTGCTTTAGAGTGCCGAGTTTATTACTGCGCATTAAGAAATGACCACCTCCAACGTTTGGTTTATGTTTTATAAGCATTTTTAATTTTATTGCTTAAATCGCATTTTCTCGGCGAGCTGAGCACTTTTTCTGACTTGTGCCGCTCCCGTCACTCTGGTTAGGTTGGCATCGAAAAAAACGCTCTCGGGTGCTCTAGAGTGCCGAGTTTATTACTGCGCATTGAGAAATGACCACCTCCAACGTTTGGTTTATGTTTTATAAGCATTTTTAATTTTATTGCTTAAATCGCATTTTCTCGGCGAGCTGAGCACTTTTTCTGACTTGTGCCGCTCCCGTCACTCTGGTTAGGTTGGCATCGAAAAAAACGCTCTCGGGTGCTCTAGAGTGCCGAGTTTATTACTGCGCATTAAGAAATGACCACCTCCAACGTTTGGTTTATGTTTTATAAGCATTTTTAATTTTATTGCTTAAATCGCATTTTCTCGGCGAGCTGAGCACTTTTTCTGAATTGTGCCGCTCCCGTCACTCTGGTTAGGTTGGCATCGAAAAAAACGCTCTCGGGTGCTTTAGAGTGCCGAGTTTATTACTGCGCATTAAGAAATGACCACCTCCAACGTTTGGTTTATGTTTTATAAGCATTTTTAATTTTATTGCTTAAATCGCATTTTCTCGGCGAGCTGAGCACTTTTTCTGAATTGTGCCGCTCCCGTCACTCTGGTTAGGTTGGCATCGAAAAAAACGCTCTCGGGTGCTTTAGAGTGCCGAGTTATTCACTGCGCATGAAGAAATGACCACCTCCAACGTTTGGTTTATGTTTTATAAGCATTTTTAATTTTATTGCTTAAATCGCATTTTCTCGGCGAGCTGAGCACTTTTTCTGAATTGTGCCGCTCCCGTCACTCTGGTTAGGTTGGCATCGAAAAAAACGCTCTCGGGTGCTTTAGAGTGCCGAGTTTATCACTGCGCATGAAGAAATGACCACCTCCAACGTTTGGTTTATGTTTTATAAGCATTTTTAATTTTATTGCTTAAATCGCATTTTCTCGGCGAGCTGAGCGCTTTTTCTGAATTGTGCCGCTCCCGTCACTCTGGTTAGGTTGGCATCGAAAAAAACCCTCTCGGGTGCTTTAGAGTGCCGAGTTATTCACTGCGCATGAAGAAATGACCACCTCCAATGTTTGGTTTATGTTTAATAAGCATTTTTAATTTTATTGCTTAAATCGCATTTTCTCGGCGAGCTGAGCGCTTTTTCTGAATTGTGCCGCTCCCGTCACTCTGGTTAGGTTGGCATCGAAAAAAACGCTCTCGGGTGCTTTAGAGTGCCGAGTTATTCACTGCGCATGAAGAAATGACCACCTCCAACGTTTGGTTTATGTTTAATAAGAATTTTTAATTTTATTGCTTAAATCGCATTTTCTCGGCGAGCTGAGCACTTTTTCTGAATTGTGCCGCTCCCGTCACTCTGGTTAGGTTGGCATCGAAAAAAACGCTCTCGGGTGCTTTAGAGTGCCGAGTTTATTACTGCGCATTAGGAAATGACCACCTCCAACGTTTGGTTTATGTTTTATAAGCATTTTTAATTTTATTGCTTAAATCGCATTTTCTCGGCGAGCTGAGCGCTTTTTCTGAATTGTGCCGCTCCCGTCACTCTGGTTAGGTTGGCATCGAAAAAAACGCTCTCGGGTGCTTTAGAGTGCCGAGTTTATTACTGCGCATTAAGAAATGACCACCTCCAACGTTTGGTTTATGTTTTATAAGCATTTTTAATTTTATTGCTTAAATCGCATTTTCTCGGCGAGCTGAGCACTTTTTCTGAATTGTGCCGCTCCCGTCACTCTGGTTAGGTTGGCATCGAAAAAAACGATCTCGGGTGCTTTAGAGTGCCGAGTTTATTACTGCGCATTAAGAAATGACCACCTCCAACGTTTGGTTTATGTTTTATAAGCATTTTTAATTTTATTGCTTAAATCGCATTTTCTCGGCGAGCTGAGCACTTTTTCTGAATTGTGCCGCTCCCGTCACTCTGGTTAGGTTGGCATCGAAAAAAACGCTCTCGGGTGCTTTAGAGTGCCGAGTTTATTACTGCGCATTAAGAAATGACCACCTCCAACGTTTGGTTTATGTTTTATAAGCATTTTTAATTTTATTGCTTAAATCGCATTTTCTCGGCGAGCTGAGCGCTTTTTCTGAATTGTGCCGCTCCCGTCACTCTGGTTAGGTTGGCATCGAAAAAAACGCTCTCGGGTGCTTTAGAGTGCCGAGTTATTCACTGCGCATGAAGAAATGACCACCTCCAACGTTTGGTTTATGTTTAATAAGCATTTTTAATTTTATTGCTTAAATCGCATTTTCTCGGCGAGCTGAGCGCTTTTTCTGAATTGTGCCGCTCCCGTCACTCTGGTTAGGTTGGCATAGAAAAAAACGCTCTCGGGTGCTTTAGAGTGCCGAGTTTATTACTGCGCATTAAGAAATGACCACCTCCAACGTTTGGTTTATGTTTTATAAGCATTTTTAATTTTATTGCTTAAATCGCATTTTCTCGGCGAGCTGAGCACTTTTTCTGAATTGTGCCGCTCCCGTCACTCTGGTTAGGTTGGCATCGAAAAAAACGCTATCGGGTGCTTTAGAGTGCCGAGTTATTCACTGCGCATGAAGAAATGACCACCTCCAACGTTTGGTTTATGTTTAATAAGCATTTTTAATTTTATTGCTTAAATCGCATTTTCTCGGCGAGCTGAGCACTTTTTCTGAATTGTGCCGCTCCCGTCACTCTGGTTAGGTTGGCATCGAAAAAAACGCTCTCGGGTGCTTTAGAGTGCCGAGTTTATCACTGCGCATGAAGAAATGACCACCTCCAACGTTTGGTTTATGTTTTATAAGCATTTTTAATTTTATTGCTTAAATCGCATTTTCTCGGCGAGCTGAGCGCTTTTTCTGAATTGTGCCGCTCCCGTCACTCTGGTTAGGTTGGCATCGAAAAAAACACTCTCGGGTGCTTTAGAGTGCCGAGTTTATCACTGCGCATGAAGAAATGACCACCTCCAACGTTTGGTTTATGTTTTATAAGCATTTTTAATTTTATTGCTTAAATCGCATTTTCTCGGCGAGCTGAGCGCTTTTTCTGAATTGTGCCGCTCCCGTAACTCTGGTTAGGTTGGCATCGAAAAAAACGCTCTCGGGTGCTTTAGAGTGCCGAGTTTATCACTGCGCATGAAGAAATGACCACTTCCAACGTTTGGTTTATGTTTTATAAGCGTTTTTAATTTTATTGCTTAAATCGCATTTTCTCGGCGAGCTGAGCACTTTTTCTGAATTGTGCCGCTCCCGTCACTTTGGTTAGGTTGGCATCGAAAAAAACGCTCTCGGGTGCTCTAGAGTGCCGAGTTTATTACTGCGCATTAAGAAATGACCACCTCCAACGTTTGGTTTATGTTTTATAAGCATTTTTAATTTAATTGCTTAAATCGCATTTTCTCGGCGAGCTGAGCACTTTTTCTGAATTGTGCCGCTCCCGTCACTCTGGTTAGGTTGGCATCGAAAAAAACGCTCTCGGGTGCTTTAGAGTGCCGAGTTTATTACTGCGCATTAAGAAATGACCACCTCCAACGTTTGGTTTATGTTTTATAAGCATTTTTAATTTTATTGCTTAAATCGCATTTTCTCGCCGAGCTGAGCACTTTTTCTGAATTGTGCCGCTCCCGTCACTCTGGTTAGGTTGGCATCGAAAAAAACGCTCTCGGGTGCTTTAGAGTGCCGAGTTATTCACTGCGCATGAAGAAATGACCACCTCCAACGTTTGGTTTATGTTTTATAAGCATTTTTAATTTTATTGCTTAAATCGCATTTTCTCGGCGAGCTGAGCACTTTTTCTGAATTGTGCCGCTCCCGTCACTCTGGTTAGGTTGGCATCGAAAAAAACGCTCTCGGGTGCTTTAGAGTGCCGAGTTATTCACTGCGCATGAAGAAGTGACCACCTCCAACGTTTGGTTTATGTTTAATAAGCATTTTTAATTTTATTGCTTAAATCGCATTTTCTCGGCGAGCTGAGCACTTTTTCTGAATTGTGCCGCTCCCGTCACTCTGGTTAGGTTGGCATCGAAAAAAACGCTCTCGGGTGCTTTAGAGTGCCGAGTTTATTACTGCGCATTAGGAAATGACCACCTCCAACGTTTGGTTTATGTTTTATAAGCATTTTTAATTGTATTGCTTAAATCGCATTTTCTCGGCGAGCTGAGCGCTTTTTCTGAATTGTGCCGCTCCCGTCACTCTGGTTAGGTTGGCATCGAAAAAAACGCTCTCGGGTGCTTTAGAGTGCCGAGTTTATTACTGCGCATTAAGAAATGACCACCTCCAACGTTTGGTTTATGTTTTATAAGCATTTTTAATTTTATTGCTTAAATCGCATTTTCTCGGCGAGCTGAGCACTTTTTCTGAATTGTGCCGCTCCCGTCACTCTGGTTAGGTTGGCATCGAAAAAAACGCTCTCGGGTGCTTTAGAGTGCCGAGTTTATTACTGCGCATTGAGAAATGACCACCTCCAACGTTTGGTTTATGTTTTATAAGCATTTTTAATTTTATTGCTTAAATCGCATTTTCTCGGCGAGCTGAGCACTTTTTCTGAATTGTGCCGCTCCCGTCACTCTGGTTAGGTTGGCATCGAAAAAAACGCTCTCGGGTGCTTTAGAGTGCCGAGTTTATTACTGCGCATTAAGAAATGACCACCTCCAACGTTTGGTTTATGTTTTATAAGCATTTTTAATTTTATTGCTTAAATCGCATTTTCTCGGCGAGCTGAGCGCTTTTTCTGAATTGTGCCGCTCCCGTCACTCTGGTTAGGTTGGCATCGAAAAAAACGCTCTCGGGTGCTTTAGAGTGCCGAGTTTATCACTGCGCATGAAGAAATGACCACCTCCAACGTTTGGTTTATGTTTTATAAGCATTTTTAATTTTATTGCTTAAATCGCATTTTCTCGGCGAGCTGAGCACTTTTTCTGAATTGTGCCGCTCCCGTCACTCTGGTTAGGTTGGCATCGAAAAAAACGCTCTCGGGTGCTTTAGAGTGCCGAGTTTATTACTGCGCATTAAGAAATGACCACCTCCAACGTTTGGTTTATGTTTTATAAGCATTTTTAATTTTATTGCTTAAATCGCATTTTCTCGGCGAGCTGAGCGCTTTTTCTGAATTGTGCCGCTCCCGTCACTCTGGTTAGGTTGGCATCGAAAAAAACGCTCTCGGGTGCTTTAGAGTGCCGAGTTATTCACTGCGCATGAAGAAATGACCACCTCCAACGTTTGGTTTATGTTTAATAAGCATTTTTAATTTTATTGCTTAAATCGCATTTTCTCGGCGAGCTGAGCACTTTTTCTGAATTGTGCCGCTCCCGTCACTCTGGTTAGGTTGGCATCGAAAAAAACGCTCTCGGGTGCTTTAGAGTGCCGAGTTTATCACTGCGCATGAAGAAATGACCACCTCCAACGTTTGGTTTATGTTTTATAAGCATTTTTAATTTTATTGCTTAAATCGCATTTTCTCGGCGAGCTGAGCGCTTTTTCTGAATTGTGCCGCTCCCGTCACTCTGGTTAGGTTGGCATCGAAAAAAACGCTCTCGGGTGCTTTAGAGTGCCGAGTTTATCACTGCGCATGAAGAAATGACCACCTCCAACGTTTGGTTTATGTTTTATAAGCATTTTTAATTTTATTGCTTAAATCGCATTTTCTCGGCGAGCTGAGCGCTTCTTCTGAATTGTGCCGCTCCCGTCACTCTGGTTAGGTTGGCATCGAAAAAAACGCTCTCGGGTGCTTTAGAGTGCCGAGTTATTCACTGCGCATGAAGAAATGACCACCTCCAACGTTTGGTTTATGTTTAATAAGCATTTTTAATTTTATTGCTTAAATCGCATTTTCTCGGCGAGCTGAGCGCTTTTTCTGAATTGTGCCGCTCCCGTCACTCTGGTTAGGTTGGCATCGAAAAAAACGGTCTCGCGTGCTTTAGAGTGCCGAGTTATTCACTGCGCATGAAGAAATGACCACCTCCAACGTTTGGTTTATGTTTAATAAGCATTTTTAATTTTATTGCTTAAATCGCATTTTCTCGGCGAGCTGAGCACTTTTTCTGAATTGTGCCGCTCCCGTCACTCTGGTTAGGTTGGCATCGAAAAAAACGCTCTCGGGTGCTTTAGAGTGCCGAGTTTATTACTGCGCATTAAGAAATGACCACCTCCAACGTTTGGTTTATGTTTTATAAGCATTTTTAATTTTATTGCTTAAATCGCATTTTCTCGGCGAGCTGAGCACTTTTTCTGAATTGTGCCGCTCCCGTCACTCTGGTTAGGTTGGCATCGAAAAAAACGCTCTCGGGTGCTTTAGAGTGCCGAGTTATTCACTGCGCACGAAGAAATGACCACCTCCAACGTTTGGTTTATAGTTTATAAGCATTTTTAATTTTATTGCTTAAATCGCATTTTCTCGGCGAGCTGAGCGCTTTTTCTTGTGCTGCTCCCGTCACTCTGGTTAGGTTGGCATAGAAAAAAACGCTCTCGGGTGCTTTAGAGTGCCGAGTTTATTACTGCGCATTAAGAAATGACCACCTCCAACGTTTGGTTTATGTTTTATAAGCATTTTTAATTTTATTGCTTAAATCGCATTTTCTCGGCGAGCTGAGCACTTTTTCTGAATTGTGCCGCTCCCGTCACTCTGGTTAGGTTGGCATCGAAAAAAACGCTCTCGGGTGCTTTAGAGTGCCGAGTTTATCACTGCGCATGAAGAAATGACCACCTCCAACGTTTGGTTTATGTTTTATAAGCATTTTTAATTTTATTGCTTAAATCGCATTTTCTCGGCGAGCTGAGCACTTTTTCTGAATTGTGCCGCTCCCGTCACTCTGGTTAGGTTGGCATCGAAAAAAACGCTCTCGGGTGCTTTAGAGTGCCGAGTTTATTACTGCGCATTAAGAAATGACCACCTCCAACGTTTGGTTTATGTTTTATAAGCATTTTTAATTTTATTGCTTAAATCGCATTTTCTCGGCGAGCTGAGCGCTTTTTCTGAATTGTGCCGCTCCCGTCACTCTGGTTAGGTTGGCATCGAAAAAAACGCTCTCGGGTGCTTTAGAGTGCCGAGTTATTCACTGCGCATGAAGAAATGACCACCTCCAACGTTTGGTTTATGTTTAATAAGCATTTTTAATTTTATTGCTTAAATCGCATTTTCTCGGCGAGCTGAGCACTTTTTCTGAATTGTGCCGCTCCCGTCACTCTGGTTAGGTTGGCATCGAAAAAAACGCTCTCGGGTGCTTTAGAGTGCCGAGTTTATCACTGCGCATGAAGAAATGACCACCTCCAACGTTTGGTTTATGTTTTATAAGCATTTTTAATTTTATTGCTTAAATCGCATTTTCTCGGCGAGCTGAGCGCTTTTTCTGAATTGTGCCGCTCCCGTCACTCTGGTTAGGTTGGCATCGAAAAAAACGCTCTCGGGTGCTTTAGAGTGCCGAGTTTATCACTGCGCATGAAGAAATGACCACCTCCAACGTTTGGTTTATGTTTTATAAGCATTTTTAATTTTATTGCTTAAATCGCATTTTCTCGGCGAGCTGAGCGCTTTTTCTGAATTGTGCCGCTCCCGTCACTCTGGTTAGGTTGGCATCGAAAAAAACGCTCTCGGGTGCTTTAGAGTGCCGAGTTATTCACTGCGCATGAAGAAATGACCACCTCCAACGTTTGGTTTATGTTTAATAAGCATTTTTAATTTTATTGCTTAAATCGCATTTTCTCGGCGAGCTGAGCGCTTTTTCTGAATTGTGCCGCTCCCGTCACTCTGGTTAGGTTGGCATCGAAAAAAACGCTCTCGGGTGCTTTAGAGTGCCGAGTTATTCACTGCGCATGAAGAAATGACCACCTCCAACGTTTGGTTTATGTTTAATAAGCATTTTTAATTTTATTGCTTAAATCGCATTTTCTCGGCGAGCTGAGCACTTTTTCTGAATTGTGCCGCTCCCGTCACTCTGGTTAGGTTGGCATCGAAAAAAACGCTCTCGGGTGCTTTAGAGTGCCGAGTTTATTACTGCGCATTAAGAAATGACCACCTCCAACGTTTGGTTTATGTTTTATAAGCATTTTTAATTTTATTGCTTAAATCGCATTTTCTCGGCGAGCTGAGCACTTTTTCTGAATTGTGCCGCTCCCGTCACTCTGGTTAGGTTGGCATCGAAAAAAACGCTCTCGGGTGCTTTAGAGTGCCGAGTTATTCACTGCGCACGAAGAAATGACCACCTCCAACGTTTGGTTTATAGTTTATAAGCATTTTTAATTTTATTGCTTAAATCGCATTTTCTCGGCGAGCTGAGCGCTTTTTCTTGTGCTGCTCCCGTCACTCTGGTTAGGTTGGCATAGAAAAAAACGCTCTCGGGTGCTTTAGAGTGCCGAGTTTATTACTGCGCATTAAGAAATGACCACCTCCAACGTTTGGTTTATGTTTTATAAGCATTTTTAATTTTATTGCTTAAATCGCATTTTCTCGGCGAGCTGAGCACTTTTTCTGAATTGTGCCGCTCCCGTCACTCTGGTTAGGTTGGCATCGAAAAAAACGCTCTCGGGTGCTTTAGAGTGCCGAGTTATTCACTGCGCATGAAGAAATGACCACCTCCAACGTTTGGTTTATGTTTAATAAGCATTTTTAATTTTATTGCTTAAATCGCATTTTCTCGGCGAGCTGAGCACTTTTTCTGAATTGTGCCGCTCCCGTCACTCTGGTTAGGTTGGCATCGAAAAAAACGCTCTCGGGTGCTTTAGAGTGCCGAGTTTATTACTGCGCATTAGGAAATGACCACCTCCAACGTTTGGTTTATGTTTTATAAGCATTTTTAATTTTATTGCTTAAATCGCATTTTCTCGGCGAGCTGAGCGCTTTTTCTGAATTGTGCCGCTCCCGTCACTCTGGTTAGGTTGGCATCGAAAAAAACGCTCTCGGGTGCTTTAGAGTGCCGAGTTTATTACTGCGCATTAAGAAATGACCACCTCCAACGTTTGGTTTATGTTTTATAAGCATTTTTTATTTTATTGCTTAAATCGCATTTTCTCGGCGAGCTGAGCACTTTTTCTGAATTGTGCCGCTCCCGTCACTCTGGTTAGGTTGGCATCGAAAAAAACGCTCTCGGGTGCTTTAGAGTGCCGAGTTTATTACTGCGCATTGAGAAATGACCTCCTCCAACGTTTGGTTTATGTTTTATAAGCATTTTTAATTTTATTGCTTAAATCGCATTTTCTCGGCGAGCTGAGCACTTTTTCTGAATTGTGCCGCTCCCGTCACTCTGGTTAGGTTGGCATCGAAAAAAACGCTCTCGGGTGCTTTAGAGTGCCGAGTTTATTACTGCGCATTAAGAAATGACCACCTCCAACGTTTGGTTTATGTTTTATAAGCATTTTTAATTTTATTGCTTAAATCGCATTTTCTCGGCGAGCTGAGCGCTTTTTCTGAATTGTGCCGCTCCCGTCACTCTGGTTAGGTTGGCATCGAAAAAAACGCTCTCGGGTGCTTTAGAGTGCCGAGTTTATCACTGCGCATGAAGAAATGACCACCTCCAACGTTTGGTTTATGTTTTATAAGCATTTTTAATTTTATTGCTTAAATCGCATTTTCTCGGCGAGCTGAGCACTTTTTCTGAATTGTGCCGCTCCCGTCACTCTGGTTAGGTTGGCATCGAAAAAAACGCTCTCGGGTGCTTTAGAGTGCCGAGTTTATTACTGCGCATTAAGAAATGACCACCTCCAACGTTTGGTTTATGTTTTATAAGCATTTTTAATTTTATTGCTTAAATCGCATTTTCTCGGCGAGCTGAGCGCTTTTTCTGAATTGTGCCGCTCCCGTCACTCTGGTTAGGTTGGCATCGAAAAAAACGCTCTCGGGTGCTTTAGAGTGCCGAGTTATTCACTGCGCATGAAGAAATGACCACCTCCAACGTTTGGTTTATGTTTTATAAGCATTTTTAATTTTATTGCTTAAATCGCATTTTCTCGGCGAGCTGAGCACTTTTTCTGAATTGTGCCGCTCCCGTCACTCTGGTTAGGTTGGCATCGAAAAAAACGCTCTCGGGTGCTTTAGAGTGCCGAGTTATTCACTGCGCATGAAGAAATGACCACCTCCAACGTTTGGTTTATGTTTAATAAGCATTTTTAATTTTATTGCTAAAATCGCATTTTCTCGGCGAGCTGAGCGCTTTTTCTGAATTGTGCCGCTCCCGTCACTCTGGTTAGGTTGGCATCGAAAAAAACGCTATCGGGTGCTTTAGAGTGCCGAGTTTATTACTGCGCATTAAGAAATGACCACCTCCAACGTTTGGTTTATGTTTTATAAGCATTTTTAATTTTATTGCTTAAATCGCATTTTCTCGGCGAGCTGAGCACTTTTTCTGAATTGTGCCGCTCCCGTCACTCTGGTTAGGTTGGCATCGAAAAAAACGCTCTCGGGTGCTTTAGAGTGCCAAGTTTATTACTGCGCATTAAGAAATGACCACCTCCAACGTTTGGTTTATGTTTTATAAGCATTTTTAATTTTATTGCTTAAATCGCATTTTCTCGGCGAGCTGAGCACTTTTTCTGAATTGTGCCGCTCCCGTCACTCTGGTTAGGTTGGCATCGAAAAAAACGCTCTCGGGTGCTTTAGAGTGCCGAGTTTATTACTGCGCATTAAGAAATGACCACCTCCAACGTTTGGTTTATGTTTTATAAGCATTTTTAATTTTATTGCTTAAATCGCATTTTCTCGGCGAGCTGAGCACTTTTTCTGAATTGTGCCGCTCCCGTCACTCTGGTTAGGTTGGCATCGAAAAAAACGCTCTCGGGTGCTTTAGAGTGCCGAGTTTATCACTGCGCATGAAGAAATGACCACCTCCAACGTTTGGTTTATGTTTAATAAGCATTTTTAATTTTATTGCTTAAATCGCATTTTCTCGGCGAGCTGGGCACTTTTTCTGAATTGTGCCGCTCCCGTCACTCTGGTTAGGTTGGAATCGAAAAAAACGCTCTCGGGTGCTTTAGAGTGCCGAGTTATTCACTGCGCATGAAGAAATGACCACCTCCAACGTTTGGTTTATGTTTTATAAGCATTTTTAATTTTATTGCTTAAATCGCATTTTCTCGGCGAGCTGAGCACTTTTTCTGAATTGTGCCGCTCCCGTCACTCTGGTTAGGTTGGCATCGAAAAAAACGCTCTCGGGTGCTTTAGAGTGCCGAGTTTATCACTGCGCATGAAGAAATGACCACCTCCAACGTTTGGTTTATGTTTTATAAGCATTTTTAAATTTATTGCTTAAATCGCATTTTCTCGGCGAGCTGAGCGCTTTTTCTGAATTGTGCCGCTCCCGTCACTCTGGTTAGGTTGGCATCGAAAAAACGCTCTCGGGTGCTTTAGAGTGCCGAGTTTATTACTGCGCATTAAGAAATGACCACCTCCAACGTTTGGTTTATGTTTTATAAGCATTTTTAATTTTATTGCTGAAATCGCATTTTCTCGGCGAGCTGAGCACTTTTTCTGAATTGTTCCACTCCCGTCACTCTGGTTAGGTTGGCATCGAAAAAAACGCTATCGGGTGCTTTAGAGTGCCGAGTTATTCACTGCGCATGAAGAAATGACCACCTCCAACGTTTGGTTTATGTTTTATAAGCATTTTTAGTTTTATTGCTTAAATCGCATTTTCTCGGCGAGCTGAGCACTTTTTCTGAATTGTGCCGCTCCCGTCACTCTGGTTAGGTTGGCATCGAAAAAAACGCTCTCGGGTGCTTTAGAGTGCCGAGTTTATCACTGCGCATGAAGAAATGACCACCTCCAACGTTTGGTTTATGTTTAATAAGCATTTTTAATTTTATTGCTTAAATCGCATTTTCTCGGCGAGCTGAGCACTTTTTCTGAATTGTGCCACTCCCGTCACTCTGGTTAGGTTGGCATCGAAAAAAACGCTCTCGGGTGCTTTAGAGTGCCGACTTTATCACTGCGCATGAAGAAATGACCACCTCCAACATTTGGTTTATGTTTTATAAGCATTTTTAATTTTATTGCTTAAATCGCATTTTCTCGGCGAGCTGAGCACTTTTTCTGAATTGTGCCGCTCCCGTCACTCTGGTTAGGTTGGCATCGAAATAAACGCTCACGGGTGCTTTAGAGTGCCGAGTTTATTACTGCGAATTAAGAAATACCACCTCCAACGTTTGGTTTATGTTTTATAAGCATTTTTAATTTTATTGCTTAAATCGCATTTTCTCGGCGAGCTGAGCACTTTTTCTGAATTGTGCCGCTCCCGTCACTCTGGTTAGGTTGGCATCGAAAAAAACGCTCTCGGGTGCTTTAGAGTGCCGAGTTATTCACTGCGCATGAAGAAATGACCACCTCCAACGTTTGGTTTATGTTTTATAAACATTTTTAATTTTATTGCTTAAATCGCATTTTCTCGGCGAGCTGAGCACTTTTTCTGAATTGTGCCGCTCCCGTCAGTCTGGTTAGGTTGGCATCGAAAAAAACGCTCTCGGGTGCTTTAGAGTGCCGAGTTTATCACTGCGCATGAAGAAATGACCACCTCCAACGTTTGGTTTATGTTTTATAAGCATTTTTAATTTTATTGCTTAAATCGCATTTTCTCGGCGAGCTGAGCGCTTTTTCTGAATTGTGCCGCTCCCGTCACTCTGGTTAGGTTGGCATCGAAAAAAACGCTCTCGGGTGCTTTAGAGTGCCGAGTTTATCACTGCGCATGAAGAAATGACCACCTCCAACGTTTGGTTTATGTTTTATAAGCATTTTTAATTTTATTGCTTAAATCGCATTTTCTCGGCGAGCTGAGCGCTTTTTCTGAATTGTGCCGCTCCCGTAACTCTGGTTAGGTTGGCATCGAAAAAACGCTCTCGGGTGCTTTAGAGTGCCGAGTTTATCACTGCGCATGAAGAAATGACCACTTCCAACGTTTGGTTTATGTTTTATAAGCATTTTTAATTTTATTGCTTAAATCGCATTTTCTCGGCGAGCTGAGCACTTTTTCTGAATTGTGCCGCTCCCGTCACTCTGGTTAGGTTGGTATCGAAAAAAACGCTCTCGGGTGCTTTAGAGTGCCGAGTTTATTACTGCGCATTAAGAAATGACCACCTCCAACGTTTGGTTTATGTTTTATAAGCATTTTTAATTTTAATGCTTAAATCGCATTTTCTCGGCGAGCTGAGCACTTTTTCTGAATTGTGCCGCTCCCGTCACTCTGGTTAGGTTGGCATCGAAAAAAACGCTCTCGGGTGCTTTAGAGAGCCGAGTTATTCACTGCGCATGAAGAAATGACCACCTCCAACGTTTGGTTTATGTTTTATAAGCATTTTTAATTTTATTGCTTAAATCGCATTTTCTCGGCGAGCTGAGCACTTTTTCTGAATTGTGCCGCTCCCGTCACTCTGGTTAGGTTGGCATCGAAAAATCACTCTCGGGTGCTTTAGAGTGCCGAGTTTATCACTGCGCATGAAGAAATGACCACCTCCAACGTTTGGTTTATGTTTTATAAGCATTTTTAATTTTATTGCTTAAATCGCATTTTCCCGGCGAGCTGAGCACTTTTTCTGAATTGTGCCGCTCCCGTCACTCTGGTTAGGTTGGCATCGAAAAAAACGCTCTCGGGTGCTTTAGAGTGCCGAGTTATTCACTGCGCATGAAGAAATGACTACCTCCAACGTTTGGTTTATGTTTTATAAGCATTTTTAATTTTATTGCTTAAATCGCATTTTCTCGGCGAGCTGAGCACTTTTTCTGAATTGTGCCGCTCCCGTCACTCTGGTTAGGTTGGCATCGAAAAAAACGCTCTCGGGTGCTTTAGAGTGCCGAGTTTATTACTGCGCATTAAGAAATGACCACCTCCAACGTTTGGTTTATGTTTGATAAGCATTTTTAATTTTATTGCTTAAATCGCATTTTCTCGGCGAGCTGAGCACTTTTTCTGAATTGTGCCGCTCCCGTCACTCTGGTTAGGTTGGCATTGAAAAAAACGCTCTCGGGTGCTTTAGAGTGCCGAGTTATTCACTGCGCATGAAGAAATGACCACCTCCAACGTTTGGTTTATGTTTTATAAGCATTTTTAATTTTATTGCTTAAATCGCATTTTCTCGGCGAGCTGAGCACTTTTTCTGAATTGTGCCGCTCCATCCACTCTGGTTAGGTTGGCATCGAAAAAAACGCTCTCGGGTGCTTTAGAGTGCCGAGTTTATCACTGCGCATGAAGAAATGACCACCTACAACGTTTGGTTTATGTTTTAGCATTTTTAATTTTATTGCTTAAATCGCATTTTCTCGACGAGCTGAGCACGTTTTCTAAATGGTGCCGCTCCCGTCAATCTGGTTAGGTTGGCATCGAAAAAAACGCTCTTGGGTGCTTCAGAGTGCCGAGTTATTCACTGCGCATGGAGAAATGACCACCTGCAACGTTTGTTTTATGTTTTATAAGCATTTTTAATTTTATTGCTTAAATCGCATTTTCTCGGCGAGCTGAGCACTTTTTCTGAATTGTGCCGCTCCCGTCACTCTGGTTAGGTTGGCATCGAAAAAAACGCTCTCGGGTGCTTTAGAGTGCCGAGTTTATCACTGCGCATGAAGAAATGACCACCTCCAACGTTTGGTTTATGTTTAATAAGCATTTTTAATTTTATTGCTTTAATCGCATTTTCTCGGCGAGCTGAGCACTTTTTCTGAATTGTGCCGCTCCCGTCACTCTGGTTAGGTTGGCATCGAAAAAAACGCTCTCGGGTGCTTTAGAGTGCCGAGTTATTCACTGCGCATGAAGAAATGACCACCTCCAACGTTTGGTTTATGTTTTATAAGCATTTTTAATTTTATTGCTTAAATCGCATTTTCTCGGCGAGCTGAGCACTTTTTCTGAATTGTGCCGCTCCCGTCACTCTGGTTAGGTTGGCATCGAAAAAAACGCTCTCGGGTGCTTTAGAGTGCCGAGTTTATTACTGCGCATTAAGAAATGACCACCTCCAACGTTTGGTTTATGTTTTATAAGCATTTTTAATTTTATTGCTTAAATCGCATTTTCTCGGCGAGCTGAGCACTTTTTCTGAATTGTGCCGCTCCCGTCACTCTGGTTAGGTTGGCATCGAAAAAAACGCTCTCGGGTGCTTTAGAGTGCCGAGTTATTCACTGCGCATGAAGAAATGACCACCTCCAACGTTTGGTTTATGTTTTATAAGCATTTTAATTAGGTTAGGTTGGCATAGTTATAGCGCTCTCGGGTGCTTTAGAGTGCCGAGTTTATCAGTGCGCATGAAGAAATGACCCCCTCCAACGTTTGGTTTATGTTTTATAAGCATTTTTAATTTTATTGCTTAAATCGCATTTTCTCGACGAGCTGAGCACTTTTTCTGAATGGTGCCGCTCCCGTCACTCTGGTTAGGTTGGCATAGTTATAGCGCTCTCGGGTACTTCAGAGTGCCGAGTTTATCACTGCGCATGAAGAAATGACCACCTGCAACGTTTGGTTTATGTTTTATTAGCATTTTTATTTTTATTGGTTAAATCGCATTTTCTCGACGAGGTAAGGACGTTTTCTGAATGGTTCCTCTCAAAGTCAAAATCAGCTTTATTGTCAATCTCTTCACATGTCATACGGTTTTATGGAGCAGCTCACAAGCAGTATAGATAGGAATAGCTAAATGCCAAAAACAGTGCGGTTCTAGTGAGACTTGAACTCTGGTCACTGGGGTGAGAGCCCAGAGAACTAACCACTACACTATGGAACGCACGACATTACTCGACATTAGGTTGGCATAGAAAAAAACGCTAGAGTGCCGAGTTTATCACTGCGCATGAAGAAATGACCACCTGCAACGTTTGTTTTATGTTTTATAAGCATTTTTAATTTTATTGCTTAAATCGCATTTTCTCGCGGCGAGCTGAGCACGTTTTCTGAATGGTGCGTCTCCCGTCACTCTGGTTAGGTTGGCATAGAAAAAAGCGCTCTTGGGTGTTTCAGAGTGCCGAGTTTATCACTGCTCATGAAGAAATAACCACCTACAACGTTTGGTTTATGTTTTATAAGCATTTTTAATTTTATTGCTTAAATCGCATTTTCTCGACGAGCTGAGCACTTTTTCTTAATGGTGCGTCTCCCGTCACTCTGGTTACGTTGGCATAGACAAAAGCGCTCTTGGGTGCTTCAGAGTGCCGAGTTTATCACTGCGCATGAAGAAATGACCACATACAACGTTTGGTTTATGTTTTATAAGCATTTTTAATTTTATTGCTTAAATCGCATTTTCTCGACGAGCTGAGCACGTTTTCTGAATGGTGCGTCTCCCGTCACTCTGGTTACGTTGGCATAGAAAAAAGCGCTCTGGGGTGCTTCAGAGTGCCGAGTTTATCACTGCTCATGAAGAAATGACCACCTGCAACGTTTAGTTTATGTTTTATAAGCATTTTTAATTTTATTGCTTAAATCGCATTTTCTCGACGAGCTGAGCACTTTTTCTGAATGGTGCCGCTCCCGTCACTCTGGCTAGGTTGGCATAGAAAAAAACGCTCTCGGGTGCTACAGAGTGCCGAGTTTATCACTGCGCATGAAGAAATGACCACCTCCAACGTTTGGTTTATGTTTTATAAGCATTTTTAATTTTATTGCTTAAATCGCATTTTCTCGGCGAGCTGAGCGCTTTTTCTGAATTGTGCCGCTCCCGTCACTCTGGTTAGGTTGGCATCGAAAAAAACGCTCTCGGGTGCTTTAGAGTGCCGAGTTTATCACTGCGCATGAAGAAATGACCACCTCCAACGTTTGGTTTATGTTTTATAAGCATTTTTAATTTTATTGCTTAAATCGCATTTTCTCGGCGAGCTGAGCACTTTTTCTGAATTGTGCCGCTCCCGTCACTCTGGTTAGGTTGGCATAGAAAAAAAACGCTCTCGGGTGCTTTAGAGTGCCGAGTTTATCACTGCGCATGAAGAAATGACCACCTCCAACGTTTGGTTTATGTTTTATAAGCATTTTTAATTTTATTGCTTAAATCGCATTTTCTCGGCGAGCTGAGCACTTTTTTCTGAATTGTGCCGCTCCCGTCACTCTGGTTAGGTTGGCATCGAAAAAAACGCTCTCGGGTGCTTTAGAGTGCCGAGTTTATCACTGCGCATGAAGAAATGACCACCTCCAACGTTTGGTTTATGTTTTATAAGCATTTTTAATTTTATTGCTTAAATCGCATTTTCTCGGCGGGCTGAGCACTTTTTCTGAATTGTGCCGCTCCCGTCACTCTGGTTAGGTTGGCATAGTTATAGCGCTCTCGGGTGCTTTAGAGTGCCGAGTTTATCACTGCGCATGAAGAAATGACCCCCTCCAACGTTTGGTTTATGTTTTATAAGCATTTTTAATTTTATTGCTTAAATCGGATTTTCTCGGCGAGCTGAGCACTTTTTCTGAATTGTGCCGCTCCCGTCACTCTGGTTAGGTTGGCATCGAAAAAACTGCTCTCGGGTGCTTTAGAGTGCCGAGTTTATCACTGCGCATGAAGAAATGACCACCTCCAACGTTTGGTTTATGTTTTATAAGCATTTTTAATTTTATTGCTTAAATCGCATTTTCTCGGCGAGCTGAGCACTTTTTCTGAATTGTGCCGCTCCCGTCACTCTGGTTAGGTTGGCATCGAAAAAAACGCTCTCGGGTGCTTTAGAGTGCCGAGTTTTTCACTGCGCATGAAGAAATGACCACCTCCAACGTTTCGTTTATGTTTTATAAGCATTTTTAATTTTATTGCTTAAATCGCATTTTCTCGGCGAGCTGAGCGCTTTTTCTGAATTGTGCCGCTCCCGTCACTCTGGTTAGGTTGGCATCGAAAAAAACGCTCTCGGGTGCTTTAGAGTGCCGAGTTTATCACTGCGCATTAAGAAATGACCACCTCCAACGTTTGGTTTATGTTTTATAAGCATTTTTAATTTTATTGCTTAAATCGCATTTTCTCGGCGAGCTGAGCACTTTTTCTGAATTGTGCCGCTCCCGTCACTCTGGTTAGGTTGGCATCGAAAAAAACGCTATCGGGTGCTTTAGAGTGCCGAGTTATTCACTGCGCATAAAGAAATGACCACCTCCAACGTTTGGTTTATGTTTTATAAGCATTTTTAATTTTATTGCTTGAATCGCATTTTCTCGGCGAGCTGAGCACTTTTTCTGAATTGTGCCGCTCCCGTCACTCTGGTTAGGTTGGCATCGAAAAAAACGCTCTCGGGTGCTTTAGAGTGCCGAGTTTATTACTGCGCATTAAGAAATGACCACCTCCAACGTTTGGTTTATGTTTTATAAGCATTTTTAATTTTATTGCTTAAATCGCATTTTCTCGGAGAGCTGAGCACTTTTTCTGAATTGTGCCGCTCCCGTCACTCTGGTTAGGTTGGCATCGAAAAAAACGCTCTCGGGTGCTTTAGAGTGCCGAGTTTATTACTGCGCATTAAGAAATGACCACCTCCACCGTTTGGTTTATGTTTTATAAGCATTTTTAATTTTATTGCTTAAATCGCATTTTCTCGGCGAGCTGAGCACTTTTTCTGAATTGTGCCGCTCCCGTCACTCTGGTTAGGTTGGCATCGAAAAAAACGCTCTCGGGTGCTTTAGAGTGCCGAGTTTATCACTGTGCATGAAGAAATGACCACCTCCAACGTTTGGTTTATGTTTTATAAGCATTTTTAATTTTATTGCTTAAATCGCATTTTCTCGGCGAGCTGAGCACTTTTTCTGAATTGTGCCGCTCCCGTCACTCTGGTTAGGTTGGCATCGAAAAAAACGCTCTCGGGTGCTTTAGAGTGCCGAGTTATTCACTGCGCATGAAGAAATGACCACCTCCAACGTTTGGTTTATGTTTTATAAGCATTTTTAGTTTTATTGCTTAAAATGCATTTTCTCGGCGAGCTGAGCACTTTTTCTGAATTGTGCCGCTCCCGTCACTCTGGTTAGGTTGGCATCGAAAAAAACGCTCTCGGGTGCTTTAGAGTGCCGAGTTTATCACTGCGCATGAAGAAATGACCACCTCCAACGTTTGGTTTATGTTTAATAAGCATTTTTAATTTTATTGCTTAAATCGCATTTTCTCGGCGAGCTGAGCACTTTTTCTGAATTGTGCCGCTCCCGTCACTCTGGTTAGGTTGGCATCGAAAAAAACGCTCTCGGGTGCTTTAGAGTGCCGAGTTATTCACTGCGCACGAAGAAATGACCACCTCCAACGTTTGGTTTATGTTTTATAAGCATTTTTAATTTTATTGCTTAAATCGCATTTTCTCGGCGAGCTGAGCGCTTTTTCTGAATTGTGCCGCTCCCGTCACTCTGGTTAGGTTGGCATCGAAAAAAACGCTCTCGGGTGCTTTAGAGTGCCGAGTTTATTACTGCGCATTAAGAAATGACCACCTCCAACGTTTGGTTTATGTTTTATAAGCATTTTTAATTTTATTGCTTAAATCGCATTTTCTCGGCGAGCTGAGCACTTTTTCTGAATTGTGCCGCTCCCGTCACTCTGGTTAGGTTGGCATCGAAAAAAACGCTCTCGGGTGCTTTAGAGTGCCGAGTTTATTACTGCGCATTAAGAAATGACCACCTCCAACGTTTGGTTTATGTTTTATAAGCATTTTTAATTTTATTGCTTAAATCGCATTGTCTCGGCGAGCTGAGCACTTTTTCTGAATTGTGCCGCTCCCGTCACTCTGGTTAGGTTGGCATCGAAAAAAACGCTATCGGGTGCTTTAGAGTGCCGAGTTATTCACTGCGCATGAAGAAATGACCACCTCCAACGTTTGGTTTATGTTTAATAAGCATTTTTAATTTTATTGCTTAAATCGCATTTTCTCGGCGAGCTGAGCACTTTTTCTGAATTGTGCCGCTCCCGTCACTCTGGTTAGGTTGGCATCGAAAAAAACGCTCTCGGGTGCTTTAGAGTGCCGAGTTTATTACTGCGCATTAAGAAATGACCACCTCCAACGTTTGGTTTATGTTTTATAAGCATTTTTAATTTTATTGCTTAAATCGCATTTTCTCGGCGAGCTGAGCGCTTTTTCTGAATTGTGCCGCTCCCGTCACTCTGGTTAGGTTGGCATCGAAAAAAACGCTCTCGGGTGCTTTAGAGTGCCGAGTTATTCACTGCGCATGAAGAAATGACCACCTCCAACGTTTGGTTTATGTTTAATAAGCATTTTTAATTTTATTGCTTAAATCGCATTTTCTCGGCGAGCTGAGCACTTTTTCTGAATTGTGCCGCTCCCGTCACTCTGGTTAGGTTGGCATCGAAAAAAACGCTCTCGGGTGCTTTAGAGTGCCGAGTTTATTACTGCGCATTAAGAAATGACCACCTCCAACGTTTGGTTTATGTTTAATAAGCATTTTTAATTTTATTGCTTAAATCGCATTTTCTCGGCGAGCTGAGCACTTTTTCTGAATTGTGCCGCTCCCGTCACTCTGGTTCGGTTGGCATCGAAAAAAACGCTCTCGGGTGCTTTAGAGTGCCGAGTTTATTACTGCGCATTAAGAAATGACCACCTCCAACGTTTGGTTTATGTTTTATAAGCATTTTTAATTTTATTGCTTAAATCGCATTTTCTCGGCGAGCTGAGCACTTTTTCTGAATTGTGCCGCTCCCGTCACTCTGGTTAGGTTGGCATCGAAAAAAACGCTCTCGGGTGCTTTAGAGTGCCGAGTTTATCACTGCGCATGAAGAAATGACCACCTCCAACGTTTGGTTTATGTTTAATAAGCATTTTTAATTTTATTGCTTAAATCGCATTTTCTCGGCGAGCTGAGCACTTTTTCTGAATTGTGCCGCTCCCGTCACTCTGGTTAGGTTGGCATCGAAAAAAACGCTCTCGGGTGCTTTAGAGTGCCGACTTTATCACTGCGCATGAAGAAATGACCACCTCCAACGTTTGGTTTATGTTTTATAAGCATTTTTAATTTTATTGCTTAAATCGCATTAATCCGGCGAGCTGAGCACTTTTTCTGAATTGTGCCGCGCCCGTCACTCTGGTTAGGTTGGCATCGAAAAAAACGCTCACGGGTGCTTTAGAGTGCTGTTGTGTATTTTTATTCTGGTATCATGCTATGTTCATCTCACTATTAAGCCTAAGTACGACCAGGGCATGTTCGGGTCAGGTTCGTGTGGTATTGTTTGGGGCTTGGTCCAGGAAGGTAGACTCATTGGCGCCGGACACATCTGGCTTCCATTAACAACTGCTAAGATACACAGGATGTAGAGATGGGGGGGCAACAGCGGGGTCATAGGTCAGCCAACAGCCCCATCTGCGCGCTCCCGCGTGGAGGGAAGCGCAAGAGTATAAGGTTTAGGACGAGAGTAGACAAAGGGACTCGACATCTTGGCTAGGGCGCGAGACACTTCTCTCTGACATCGGTTGAATAAAATCTTTCCCCAATCAGCCATGTGTGACTGAAGTTTTCCTTCCCCAAGCCAGCCACTTTTTCACCATCTTGTTTGGAAGACCAGCTGACCATCGAAGAGAATTCACCACAATTTTGGCGTCACGAACTGTACTCTTGTCCTTCGGGGAGCCCTCGCCCGCCTGGGTGCGAGCATCGAGCGTCCGGCCGGCAGGCTGAGTTTGAGGTGAGAAGCTTCCACTCACGGTATCGCAATGTGCTCGTGCCTGGTGTGGGGGGGATGGAGTGGCTCCTAAGCGGGACAGTTAACGGGCCTGGTGTGCCAGTGGCTGGCAAAAAGGGGGGGGATTGGTCTCCCCTAGCTGGATGTCGACGAGATGTGGAGTTTGAAAGGGGGGTGTAGCCCCAATAGAAAAATGAAAATGTTCAATAAAAATAGAAAAAAAAAAAAAAAGAAAAAAGGCAAATAAAAATGGGAAAATAGCATAAAACTTAATGGGGAATGTGCACAACAGTGTGAGTGACATGTCTGGTGTGAATGATGAATGAGAAAGAAAATGCTCCGAAAGAGGGCACGTGAAACAGGACAGGATGTCTGGGACATCGCTGATCGGCTGTCACGAGAGAAGAAGAATAGAAAGTCCCATAAAACGTGGATTTGGTTTTGGCTACAGATCCGATGGAGGATGGAAATTTTAGCTGTGTGATTGAGGCGGAAACACAGGTACGATTGAACACTGTGTGCGACAAGAGACGGGCACCACCAAGCCACCGGAGGCACAATTCCCGGGGTCGTGCTGGGACGTTGAGATCACACGCAATGTAGTTGAGATCACACTAATGTGGTCGAGATGTTTGGTGGGGGCATTTGTCTCTATATATAGGTCGCACGAAAAAGGGAGGCGTGCTGCAGACCGCAATTGGCAAAGCGGAGGAATGGGCAGCCTTGGCATCCGTAACCGTGTGAACGAATGTGGGAAAATTACCGGCTGGGTCTGGGACCAGGGTGCCGAGAAGGATGATGCGCGCAGACCACGTTATTTGAGCACTGATCAGATTAGGAGTTTGTGCGGGTTGCAAGGTTCCCCCGGCTGACAGCTGGTGCGTTAGCCGCTTAGAGAGACACTCTTCGGGCAACTTACCGGGGTGAACCGGTGCGCTGCGGTTGTACCCAAGTCGTCACGGTCCGATTCCGATTGGCGAGGCGCACTGTAATAGCACACACTCCTGTCAAAGTCTGATAAAATTTACGGCTTGCAGCAGACCGCAATTGGCAGAGCGGAGGAATGGGCAGCCGATAGAAATTGGAAAACGTGGAAAAAAGAGGCCTCAGGGGGGTTAATTTTGGTATACCATGTAAGAAAAGTAATTTGTGTGCACACCGAAGTTAAAAATCTGCAGTATAAGGGGAAATACAAAGCGCTCTTAGGGGAAACAAAGACAAGAAGTGCAAAGGGCTTGTTTGTAAGTGCACCTGCGCACGGTAAGAAGACACAGAATGACCAAACCGCATGGAAGCGGTTAGTGAGAAGCTACATGAGAGATGGATTCGAATCCCTTTGTCTGTGTTCTATGTTTGTGCGTAATGTCTGTGAAGTTTCTGTCAGTTGTCGTTCGTCTGAGCTGTGTGCGCGCTTAGTGTATGTGGTGCGCGTGCGTGCGCGCGGTGTGTATTGAGCGGGCGTGCGTTCGCGCGGATGGGTGTGTGCATGTGCGGTTGTGTGCGCGCTCGGTGTGTGTGCGTTTATGTGCACACGCATGGGGGAAGGGAGACGGCAGTGTGAGAAGGAAGGAGGGGGCCCTGGGTGCTCCAAGGCGCGGAATGGTGCTCTGTCGGCAAAGGTGGGGGCCGGCGAGACGCGCGGGCCTGGCCAGCCCGTGGCGTCAACATTGATACGCTGACCCCCCCCCCTTGTCCGAGGGCGCTGTGCCGAGGAGCCCGCAAAGGCGAGGCTGGGTCCCCCCCGGTAGAGGTCAATGTCGATGAGAACTGAGACATGACAAGGGGAGATCAAATGTGGATGAGCAAAGGGTGCATGATTAACAACGAACGTGCATGATTGAAACTGAAACTTCACTGGCACTAATGTTGAACAGTTTGCAAATAGGCAAGAGAGAGACATGCTTGCAATACTCACTAAAATACTAATGTTTGTGTACCTGTGTGTCTTAAGAAAAGAGTTGGGCCGTGGCAGCAGTGATCTATGGCAGGACGCTACACATTCGGCCCAAGACCGATAGGTGGGGGGAGAAAGTGAAGAAAGGGGGGTTCGCTCGTAAATTAAGAGGGAGCCTGTTGAGGGCGGCCAGCGCCCCTAGTCCATCTGACAACTAATGAGAAAGTGAGTGATTACGTTAACTTGAACAAGATTGACCAAACAAATATGAGACGGCGGACGCGCACGTCTCCTCCCAGAGGACAAAGAGACACGGACAGAACTCCCAGGTCGTCTGAGGAAAAGCTTCGTGGAGCGCTGCCCCCAAATTCTTCACTAATTTACGTCAGGACGCCACAAATGCGGCCAGAGACAGATAGAAAGAGGGAGTGAGAGAAGAAAGGGGTGCTAACTCGTAAATATTGAGGAGATATTGGGAGTAATCTGTTGGTCCTTTCTTTAAGACCCTTTAAATCATTTCCTGGAGTAGATAGGTTAGCAACACGAGGGATTTAGAGGTTCAACAGAAAGACAGTTAAAAGACAATAACATTTTTGATTTGAACAATTGCAGGCTAACAGGAGCATGAGAGAGGAGAGCTGAGAAGCGGGATCCACTTTGATCGAGGAGATTGGAAATTCACAGCACATATTCTAAGTCGCATTTTTGAGCAAGCATGACACAGGTAATAACGCGTGAGAGATCAAGACATAGATCAGGGCTAGTTGTGGGACGCAGACCTCGGAGTTAATTTTGAATAATGATACTGAAGACACAATGTACTGTCCCATTAAATTGGAACTATAGACAAAACGTAGCTCGACAATAGGATGAGTTGCAGGACTTACAATATAAAGACGACATTGCTGTTACTAGGAGAATTTGACTTTTGGTAAACAAACGTTACTAGTGAATGGAGGGCAGCAGCTACATTTGGAGATAGCCTTACAAGTTTGGTGTCCCAGTCTGTCTCTCTCAGTGCCAGGATCCCTGAAAACCCGATCCCGAGACTCCGCCTGCAGCCGTGGACGACTACAAGACGTTGCCTGGATTTGAGGCACCTTTGACCTTTGGCAAGGACAAAGAAAGACTGTTGTTGTGCTTGGAGGGGGCAAGTACACTCCGGAGGATAGACAACATCCTCGGAGACGAGAAAAGACAGTGAGAAGTGGAGGAACTCACAATGTTGAAGAAAAAATGGACATTTGAACAATGGACTCATTCGAGAGTGATGGATGTGTTGGCTCTGAAGCAACAACAAAAGGACACCATCTTGAGAGGGTGAGGTGCGGCAGAAGATATGGACTTGAAATGTCCGACGGCCAAATCGCACTCCTGGCGGTGCTAAGACCTCGTGGGGCTTGGGTTAGAGTGGACAGGAGCTTCATTGTGCACTGGGTTTGACAGAACTGAGGAGATTTGATAAAGGATTGGATAATGCGTAGAGCTACAGAGAGAAGCATTATGGTCAGAGATTGAACAGATTTGAATAAAACAAATGGGCTAAAACGGTGAGAAACAAGAGCGAGATCTGATGTTTTGGCTCACCAGACATAAGACGTAGAAATAGAGTTAGATACATTTTAGAATGGGACATCTAGACTAAAGTGGATTCAGCCAAGGAGAAGCTAGGACGCTCGATGTACCTACTCAATACGATAGAAGTTTGTTGCACCATAGTGGAGGTTGGGTAGTCAGAAAGTTGGATCCGTTAAATTTTTGACTTTCACACATTCATGCATAGGAGTCGCACAAGGCCACAGGTAACAAGATAATGACTGAGATAGGGCTCAAATTCAACTGCACCCACACGGCAATGTAGAAGCAGGAGAGCGAAGTAAGGGATTATATGCTAAACAGTCCGCTGTAGGGTTACCAATAGGAGATTCTGACAAAAGAACTACTAAGAGATGGAGGCGAGGATAATAGGAGGACGTAGATATTCGAAGGTCTGATAAGGGAAAACTCCATTGTCATAGATCGGATTGGAGCAAGTAGGAATTTGCCATTTTAACAGGGATTGACAGCAGGAGAGGTTGAGGATAGGAGATCTGGACGGCAATGACGTAAGTTACATTAAAAACTGCTCATTCGAGGGAGAAGGCTCGGAGCTCCCTGTGTGGAGCTGCAGCTTTGCAGAAGGGGGGCAGACCGCGCGAGTGAGGAGTGGTGATAGGCGACCACAAGGAAGTAGGGAGAGGTGTTGGATGGTGTGACAGGCAGGAGTTTTAGGAAGAGGAAGAAAATAAAAAGGGGGGGGAGTGAGACTCGCCAAGAGGGGCAATAAAGAGAAGCAGACTGAGAAACAGTTTTGAGCAAGACAACGGAGAAAAAGGGGGAGAGCCAAATGATGACGTAAAAAGCCAGAGAGAATAGTCTGACCCATCTTTATTGAATTTAATTAACATAAGTAATAGAGATCGAGTTTGTAGGACCAATACGAGGGTATGGAGGCTCCCTCAAAACGCGGGTCCCACAGTTAGTCCCTCATATAGACATATATGACAATTTGCGATGAATCTGATGGGCGAGTTTATGGAAAATTGAATTGGAGATTACAATAGGTCATGTTGACGGATATGTCCGAATGTGAAGAGTCACTATTAGGAGTCAATATTTGCCTACACACTAAGATACTAACTTTGCTTGGTTTGGGGGGAGAACTGAGTGATAGAGATGGATGAGTGTGTCTGTAAGTGTGTGGATGGGTGAGTGCGCATGTGATCATCTACGGCTGTGTGTGCGCAGTATGATTGGCCAGAGAGGTCTGAAGTTGGGATGATGTGTTTGCCATTGAGGATAAAATTCCTCTCACCTGAAGGGGTGGTACAGATCGGAGGGACTGGAACTGGTAAGTGATGAGTTCTGACCGGAACCAGGGTTCAATGATCAATCAGGGGCACCATCGACAACCAAACGGTTCGATGGAGGAGGCCCGTTTCTGTGATATGGTCAGACAAGACAGAACTAGTATTGAACATCAAGACTTTGGACGATTTGACGTGTGACGACTTTGAGCTCACCCGACGGGGTGACGGACTAGGTGGACAGTGACCAAATGTTTGACGCTTGAGCTTGCTCGCGACATGAGCGAGCTCTGCTTTGTTTTTCTGTGTGACTTGATTTTTTGCAGCAGCAGCAACGGCCGCCAGCCAAGGAGCGGATTGCGCGCTGCTTGCGTAACTTGTTTTCGTTCTTGCAGGTTGTCAATTGCGTTCGTGGTAAGTTTGTGTTGAATTTACAAGAATATGTTAACCCTTGCCCTTTTGGTTTTTATAATGAACTTGTTGATTACATGGTTTTCAGGACAGGATCCCCGAGCGCCAGGATTCATTTTATGACTGTTTTTGTTTTGATACTTGATGTCTGTTTTTGTGTGTACAAGTGTCCGCTGTCAGCAGGGCTATAAGCTCACTGACAGGAGTGCGCTGATTTTTGTGTGTGTTGCCGAGTGTGTGGTGGACAGTCAACTTTCAGAGACTTGGGGTGACGGTCCCGGGCCCAGATGGAAGCTAGAGGTTCCGTGGGCCTGGCTACAATGAGTGTGGTGATGAGAGGGGACGCTTTGCAGGTTCCTTTTGATACTTAATGACACATTGGGTGAATGTGTCAAAAGGGGGGTGTGGTAAAACAGAAAGGAGTGAGTAGGTTGCAATTTGTAATTGTGATATACAAAGTTTTTTTTTCCAAATTCACTTGTTTTTAAGCTTTAACAGGACACGCCAGAAGTCAACTAGCAGTCATGGAAGGAGCAGAAGAAGCATCTTGAAAGAAAGGGAGTTAACGGGAGACAACAGCCTGGAATGGATGCGAAGCGTGGTAACAATTTAGTGACAATAAGGTTTAAGATTTTTCAATGACAAAGTGCGAAGGACAAATCATACAGTGATTTGGGAATGGACAGTGGCACAATACACAACGAAAGTTTGGAAGGTTATAGAATGTCGGGGGAAGACGGGGCCAGAGACAAGGAACGGGGAAATTTCTGAACGCGTGACTGCATCAAAGCTGCTATTACAGGGCAAATGTTTAATTATACATTTTAGGACGAGTAGTTTGCATAACGAATACAGAAAGGATTTGAGTGGCTGTACCGTTTTGGAAAGATTACGTGAGCGTTGTTTCAGAATGATGGCTGGTTTGAACAGTGAGGTGACTCGAACGTAAGGCACTGAGACATAAAGGTACAGACCTAGGAAACTACAGTATTGTGAGGGATACCGGTTTGAGAATGCTACACATCTTTAGACTGAAGAAGGAATTTGGGGGTGTCAAATAGTATTTGGACGGGAAAAAGAGCGGCTGAAGTGACATGACTGACGGGACTTCAGAAAGGTGACAGTGTGATTGAGACAGGGACATCTGCGACAGGAAAGGCTACCAGGAACAGGTAGAATTTACATTGTGACTGGGGGGAGCTAGCAACGCTGTCGGCACGACGAGAAATGAGGGGAATGAGTCCTGGAGTGTTTGCTTGTTTGTTTGCTTGTTTGTTTGTTTGTTTGTTTGTTTGTTTGTTTGTTTGTTTGTTTCAGGGACCGCGTGGGCCTCTGGAAACGAGGGGTAGGTGTCGGGAGCCCTCGGGCGTCCTGATGAGATTTCGATGAGACGATTGACACAGCTTTTTCCTCGTTGCCCCATCACCGCCAAATAATTATTTGAGGGGGCTGGAAACACTGGAGCTATCGGGTTGTGTTGCCCTGCCAGCGGTGGCCGTCGGGGCCGGAAGGACGTCCGGCCTGGGCTGCTACCTTTGACATTATGACTCCACATGTTCGCACTGTTAAAGTCACTCGATACAGACAGTAGCATTAGCTTGGCATAGGTCGCCTGGCTGCTGACCGGGGCCTTGCACGGGATTCAACGGCCATCATAAGCAACAGGAGGACACTGAACGGACAGCCGGCCCGGGACGGTGCCGTCTGCTACTAGTGCTATTTTCCACTGACGGATCAGGGGACTGGATTTCATATCTGCACGCACTTGTGCATGCGAGGGGGGCAGCGCAACAACGGGTTTAATGTTCTTGCATGCTTTGACGATTCGTTTTTATATACCTCACTGTGTTACATCGTTGTTTTGTTGCCATGTTATTTACTTTATTATGTGACCTCATTTGCTTGCCCCGTGGCATGTTTACGATACGACGTTGCATGTTGAGCGATCTGTGTTTGAGGGTCATGGTTCTGCTTGTTGCTGTGTTTAGGGCTCATGCTACGCTTTGTGAAATGTGGTGTGTGCCGGAGCTCCCTTCACCTGACTCTCGCCAGGTGAGAGGCGCCTCCGGGGGTGTAGAATGGGCCTCCCTCTTTTTCCTCGTCATTAGATTGGCGAGGTTTTTTCGACGGCGGTCCGGCAACTTTTTGGGGCTTCTAACGGGCCACAGCAAACCTTTCCTCTCCAAATTGATGGCGTTGGTGATATATTACCTAAGGGGGGTGTGCGGACGGCGTCAATCAGTTAATGGGGTTGGGGGATTCGATCTTGGTCAAATGTGGTTCCTGAGAGGCCTCAGATTGCTGTCAGGGAGGAATTTGCTATTAAGTTAGGTTGAGCTTTCCTAGTTAATGTAACCTTAAGTAGCATGCCTTGAGCATGATTTAGGATGAGACAAATAGGTCCAAATTGTAGACGAAAACCATGAAATGGTTGGGGGAAGGTTTTTTGATGTACCGATGTCTTTTTCGTGTTGAGTTGTTGCCGGGGCACTTGATGTGCCCCGGCAGGGGGGTATGTTGTGTATTTTTATTCTGGTATCATGCTATGTTCATCTCACTATTAAGCCTAAGTACGACCAGGGCATGTTCGGGTCAGGTTCGTGTGGTATTGTTTGGGGCTTGGTCCAGGAAGGTAGACTCATTGGCGCCGGACACATCTGGCTTCCATTAACAACTGCTAAGATACACAGGATGTAGAGATGGGGGGGCAACAGCGGGGTCATAGGTCAGCCAACAGCCCCATCTGCGCGCTCCCGCGTGGAGGGAAGCGCAAGAGTATAAGGTTTAGGACGAGAGTAGACAAAGGGACTCGACATCTTGGCTAGGGCGCGAGACACTTCTCTCTGACATCGGTTGAATAAAATCTTTCCCCAATCAGCCATGTGTGACTGAAGTTTTCCTTCCCCAAGCCAGCCACTTTTTCACCATCTTGTTTGGAAGACCAGCTGACCATCGAAGAGAATTCACCACAGTGCCGAGTTTATTACTGCGCATTAAGAAATGACCACCTCCAACGTTTGGTTTATGTTTTATAAGCATTTTTAATTTTATTGCTTAAATCGCATTTTCTCGGCGAGCTGAGCACTTTTTCTGAATTGTGCCGCTCCCGTCACTCTGGTTAGGTTGGCATCGAAAAAAACGCTCTCGGGTGCTTTAGAGTGCCGAGTTATTCACTGCGCATTAAGAAATGACCACCTCCAACGTTTGGTTTATGTTTTATAAGCATTTTTAATTTTATTGCTTAAATCGCATTTTCTCGGCGAGCTGAGCGCTTTTTCTGAATTGTGCCGCTCCCGTCACTCTGGTTAGGTTGGCATCGAAAAAAACGCTCTCGGGTGCTTTAGAGTGCCGAGTTTATCACTGCGCATGAAGAAATGACCACCTCCAACGTTTGGTTTATGTTTTATAAGCATTTTTAATTTTATTGCTTAAATCGCATTTTCTCGGCGAGCTGAGCACTTTTTCTGAATTGTGCCGCTCCCGTCACTCTGTTTAGGTTGGCATCGAAAAAAACGCTCTCGGGTGCTTTAGAGTGCCGAGTTATTCACTGCGCACGAAGAAATGACCACCTCCAACGTTTGGTTTATAGTTTATAAGCATTTTTAATTTTATTGCTTAAATCGCATTTTCTCGGCGAGCTGAGCGCTTTTTCTTGTGCCGCTCCCGTCACTCTGGTTAGGTTGGCATAGAAAAAAACGCTCTCGGGTGCTTTAGAGTGCCGAGTTTATTACTGCGCATTAAGAAATGACCACCTCCAACGTTTGGTTTATGTTTTATAAGCATTTTTAATTTTATTGCTTAAATCGCATTTTCTCGGCGAGCTGAGCACTTTTTCTGAATTGTGCCGCTCCCGTCACTCTGGTTAGGTTGGCATCGAAAAAAACGCTCTCGGGTGCTTTAGAGTGCCGAGTTTATTACTGCGCATTAAGAAATGACCACCTCCAACGTTTGGTTTATGTTTTATAAGCATTTTTAATTTTATTGCTTAAATCGCATTTTCTCGGCGAGCTGAGCACTTTTTCTGAATTGTGCCGCTCCCGTCACTCTGGTTAGGTTGGCATCGAAAAAAACGCTATCGGGTGCTTTAGAGTGCCGAGTTATTCACTGCGCATGAAGAAATGACCACCTCCAACGTTTGGTTTATGTTTAATGAGCATTTTTAATTTTATTGATTAAATCGCATTTTCTCGGCGAGCTGAGCACTTTTTCTGAATTGTGCCGCTCCCGTCACTCTGGTTAGGTTGGCATCGAAAAAAACGCTCTCGGGTGCTTTAGAGTGCCGAGTTTATTACTGCGCATTAAGAAATGACCACCTCCAACGTTTGGTTTATGTTTTATAAGCATTTTTAATTTTATTGCTTAAATCGCATTTTCTCGGCGAGCTGAGCACTTTTTCTGAATTGTGCCGCTCCCGTCACTCTGGTTAGGTTGGCATCGAAAAAAACGCTCTCGGGTGCTTTAGAGTGCCGAGTTTATTACTGCGCATTAAGAAATGACAACCTCCAACGTTTGGTTTATGTTTTATAAGCATCTTTAATTTTATTGCTTAAATCGCATTTTCTCGGCGAGCTGAGCACTTTTTCTGAATTGTGCCGCTCCCGTCACTCTGGTTAGGTTGGCATCGAAAAAAACGCTCTCGGGTGCTTTAGAGTGCCGAGTTATTCACTGCGCATGAAGAAATGACCACCTCCAACGTTTGGTTTATGTTTAATAAGCATTTTTAATTTTATTGCTTGAATCGCATTTTCTCGGCGAGCTGAGCACTTTTTCTGAATTGTGCCGCTCCCGTCACTCTGGTTAGGTTGGCATCGAAAAAAACGCTCTCGGGTGCTTTAGAGTGCCGAGTTTATCACTGCGCATGAAGAAATTACCACCTCCAACGTTTGGTTTATGTTTTATAAGCATTTTTAATTTTATTGCTTAAATCGCATTTTCTCGGCGAGCTGAGCGCTTTTTCTGAATTGTGCCGCTCCCGTCACTCTGGTTAGGTTGGCATCGAAAAAAACGCTCTCGGGTGCTTTAGAGTGCCGAGTTTATCACTGCGCATGAAGAAATGACCACCTCCAACGTTTGGTTTATGTTTTATAAGCATTTTTAATTTTATTGCTTAAATCGCATTTTCTCGGCGAGCTGAGCACTTTTTCTGAATTGTGCCGCTCCCGTCACTCTGGTTAGGTTGGCATCGAAAAAAACGCTCTCGGGTGCTTTAGAGTGCCGAGTTATTCACTGCGCATGAAGAAATGACCACCTCCAACGTTTGGTTTATGTTTAATAAGCATTTTTAATTTTATTGCTTAAATCGCATTTTCTCGGCGAGCTGAGCGCTTTTTCTGAATTGTGCCGCTCCCGTCACTCTGGTTAGGTTGGCATCGAAAAAATCGCTCTCGGGTGCTTTAGAGTGCCGAGTTATTCACTGCGCATGAAGAAATGACCACCTCCAACGTTTGGTTTATGTTTAATAAGCATTTTTAATTTTATTGCTTAAATCGCATTTTCTCGGCGAGCTGAGCACTTTTTCTGAATTGTGCCGCTCCCGTCACTCTGGTTAGGTTGGCATCGAAAAAAACGCTCTCGGGTGCTTTAGAGTGCCGAGTTTATTACTACGCATTAAGAAATGACCACCTCCAACGTTTGGTTTATGTTTTATAAGCATTTTTAATTTTATTGCTTAAATCGCATTTTCTCGGCGAGCTGAGCACTTTTTCTGAATTGTGCCGCTCCCGTCACTCTGGTTAGGTTGGCATCGAAAAAAACGCTCTCGGGTGCTTTAGAGTGCCGAGTTATTCACTGCGCACGAAGAAATGACCACCTCCAACGTTTGGTTTATGTTTTATAAGCATTTTTAATTTTATTGCTTAAATCGCATTTTCTCGGCGAGCTGAGCGCTTTTTCTGAATTGTGCCGCTCCCGTCACTCTGGTTAGGTTGGCATCGAAAAAAACGCTCTCGGGTGCTTAAGAGTGCCGAGTTTATTACTGCGCATTAAGAAATGACCACCTCCAACGTTTGGTTTATGTTTTATAAGCATTTCTAATTTTATTGCTTAAATCGCATTTTCTCGGCGAGCTGAGCGCTTTTTCTGAATTGTGCCGCTCCCGTCACTCTGGTTAGGTTGGCATCGAAAAAAACGCTCTCGGGTGCTTTAGAGTGCCGAGTTATTCACTGCGCATGAAGAAATGACCACCTCCAACGTTTGGTTTATGTTTAATAAGCATTTTTAATTTTATTGCTTAAATCGCATTTTCTCGGCGAGCTGAGCACTTTTTCTGAATTGTGCCGCTCCCGTCACTCTGGTTAGGTTGGCATAAAAAAAACCCCTCTCGGGTGCTTTAGAGTGCCGACTTTATCACTGCGCATGAAGAAATGACCACCTCCAACGTTTGGTTTATGTTTTATAAGCATTTTTAATTTTATTGCTTAAATCGCATTTTCTCGGCGAGCTGAGCACTTTTTCTGAATTGTGCCGCTCCCCTCACTCTGGTTAGGTTGGCATCGAAAAAAACGCTCTCGGGTGCTTTAGAGTGCCGAGTTTATTACTGCGCATTAAGAAATGACCACCTCCAACGTTTGGTTTATGTTTTATAAGCATTTTTAATTTTATTGCTTAAATCGCATTTTCTCGGCGAGCTGAGCACTTTTTCTGAATTGTGCCGCTCCCGTCACTCTGGTTAGGTTGGCATCGAAAAAAACGCTCTCGGGTGCTTTAGATTGCCGAGTTTATTACTGCGCATTAAGAAATGACCACCTCCAACGTTTGGTTTACGTTTTATAAGCATTTTTAATTTTATTGCTTAAATCGCATTTTCTCGGCGAGCTGAGCACTTTTTCTGAATTGTGCCGCTCCCGTCACTCTGGTTAGGTTGGCATCGAAAAAAACGCTCTCGGGTGCTTTAGAGTGCCGAGTTATTCACTGCGCATGAAGAAATGTCCACCTCCAACGTTTGGTTTATGTTTAATAAGCATTTTTAATTTTATTGCTTGAATCGCATTTTCTCGGCGAGCTGAGCACTTTTTCTGAATTGTGCCGCTCCCGTCACTCTGGTTAGGTTGGCATCGAAAAAAACGCTCTCGGGTGCTTTAGAGTGCCGAGTTTATCACTGCGCATGAAGAAATGACCACCTCCAACGTTTGGTTTATGTTTAATAAGCATTTTTAATTTTATTGCTTAAATCGCATTTTCTCGGCGAGCTGAGCGCTTTTTCTGAATTGTGCCGCTCCCGTCACTCTGGTTAGGTTGGCATCAAAAAAAACGCTCTCGGGTGCTTTAGAGTGCCGAGTTTATTACTGCGCATTAAGAAATGACCACCTCCAACGTTTGGTTTATGTTTTATAAGCATTTTTAATTTTATTGCTTAAATCGCATTTTCTCGGCGAGCTGAGCACTTTTTCTGAATTGTGCCGCTCCCGTCACTCTGGTTAGGTTGGCATCGAAAAAAACGCTCTCGGGTGCTTTAGAGTGCCGAGTTTATCACTGCGCATGAAGAAATGACCACCTCCAACGTTTGGTTTATGTTTTATAAGCATTTTTAATTTTATTGCTTAAATCGCATTTTCTCGGCGAGCTGAGCACTTTTTCTGAATTGTGCCGCTCCCGTCACTCTGGTTAGGTTGGCATCGAAAAAAACGCTCTCGGGTGCTTTAGAGTGCCGAGTTTATCACTGCGCATGAAGAAATGATCACCTCCAACGTTTGGTTTATGTTTTATAAGCATTTTTAAATTTATTGCTTAAATCGCATTTTCTCGGCGAGCTGAGCGCTTTTTCTGAATTGTGTCGCTCCCGTCACTCTGGTTAGGTTGGCATCGAAAAAAACGCTCTCGGGTGCTTTAGAGTGCCGAGTTATTCACTGCGCATGAAGAAATGACCACCTCCAACGTTTGGTTTATGTTTTATAAGCATTTTTAGTTTTATTGCTTAAATCGCATTTTCTCGGCGAGCTGAGCACTTTTTCTGAATTGTGCCGCTCCCGTCACTCTGGTTAGGTTGGCATCGAAAAAAACGCTCTCGGGTGCTTTAGAGTGCCGAGTTTATCACTGCGCATGAAGAAATGACCACCTCCAACGTTTGGTTTATGTTTAATAAGCATTTTTAATTTTATTGCTTAAATCGCATTTTCTCGGCCAGCTGAGCACTTTTTCTGAATTGTGCCGCTCCCGTCACTCTGGTTAGGTTGGCATCGAAAAAAACGCTCTCGGGTGCTTTAGAGTGCCGACTTTATCACTGCGCATGAAGAAATGACCACCTCCAACGTTTGGTTTATGTTTTATAAGCATTTTTAATTTTATTGCTTAAATCGCATTTTCTCGGCGAGCTGAGCACTTTTTCTGAATTGTGCCGCTCCCGTCACTCTGGTTAGGTTGGCATCGAAAAAAACGCTCCCGGGTGCTTTAGAGTGCCGAGTTATTCACTGCGCATGAAGAAATGACCACCTCCAACGTTTGGTTTATGTTTTATAAGCATTTTTAATTTTATTGCTTAAATCGCATTTTCTCGGCGAGCTGAGCACTTTTTCTGAATTGTGCCGCTCCCGTCACTCTGGTTGGGTTGGCATCGAAAAAAACGCTATCGGGTGCTTTAGAGTGCCGAGTTATTCACTGCGCATGAAGAAATGACCACTTCCAACGTTTGGTTTATGTTTAATAAGCATTTTTAATTTTATTGCTTAAATCGCATTTTCTCGGCGAGCTGAGCACTTTTTCTGAATTGTGCCGCTCCCGTCACTCTGGTTAGGTTGGCATCGAAAAAAACGCTCTCGGGTGCTTTAGAGTGCCGAGTTTATTACTGCGCATTAAGAAATGACCACCTCCAACGTTTGGTTTATGTTTTATAAGCATTTTTAATTTTATTGCTTAAATCACATTTTCTCGGCGAGCTGAGCACTTTTTCTGAATTGTGCCGCTCCCGTCACTCTGGTTAGGTTGGCATCGAAAAAAACGCTCTCGGGTGCTTTAGAGTGCCGAGTTTATTACTGCGCATTAAGAAATGACCACCTCCAACGTTTGGTTTATGTTTTATAAGCATTTTTAATTTTATTGCTTAAATCGCATTTTCTCGGCGAGCTGAGCACTTTTTCTGAATTGTGCCGCTCCCGTCACTCTGGTTAGGTTGTCATCGAAAAAAACGCTCTCGGGTGCTTTAGAGTGCCGAGTTTATTACTGCGCATTAAGAAATGACCACCTCCAACGTTTGGTTTATGTTTTATAAGCATTTTTAATTTTATTGCTTAAATCGCATTTTCTCGGCGAGCTGAGCACTTTTTCTGAATTGTGCCGCTCCCGTCACTCTGGTTAGGTTGGCATCGAAAAAAACGCTCTCGGGTGCTTTAGAGTGCCGAGTTTATTACTGCGCATTAAGAAATGACCACCTCCAACGTTTGGTTTATGTTTTATAAGCATTTTTAATTTTATTGCTTAAATCGCATTTTCTCGGCGAGCTGAGCACTTTTTCTGAATTGTGCCGCTCCCGTCACTCTGGTTAGGTTGGCATCGAAAAAAACGCTATCGGGTGCTTTAGAGTGCCGAGTTATTCACTGCGCATGAAGAAATGACCACCTCCAACGTTTGGTTTATGTTTAATAAGCATTTTTAATTTTATTGCTTAAATCGCATTTTCTCGGCGAGTTGAGCACTTTTTCTGAATTGTGCCGCTCCCGTCACTCTGGTTAGGTTGGCATCGAAAAAAACGCTCTCGGGTGCTTTAGAGTGCCGAGTTTATTACTGCGCATTAAGAAATGACCACCTCCAACGTTTGGTTTATGTTTTATAAGCATTTTTAATTTTATTGCTTAAATCGCATTTTCTCGGCGAGCTGAGCACTTTTTCTGAATTGTGCCGCTCCCGTCACTCTGGTTAGTTTGGCATCGAAAAAAACGCTCTCGGGTGCTTTAGATTGCCGAGTTTATTACTGCGCATTAAGAAATGACCACCTCCAACGTTTGGTTTATGTTTTATAAGCATTTTTAATTTTATTGCTTAAATCGCATTTTCTCGGCGAGCTGAGCACTTTTTCTGAATTGTGCCGCTCCCGTCACTCTGGTTAGGTTGGCATCGAAAAAAACGCTCTCGGGTGCTTTAGAGTGCCGAGTTATTCACTGCGCATGAAGAAATGTCCACCTCCAACGTTTGGTTTATGTTTAATAAGCATTTTTAATTTTATTGCTTGAATCGCATTTTCTCGGCGAGCTGAGCACTTTTTCTGAATTGTGCCGCTCCCGTCACTCTGGTTAGGTTGGCATCGAAAAAAACGCTCTCGGGTGCTTTAGAGTGCCGAGTTTATCACTGCGCATGAAGAAATGACCACCTCCAACGTTTGGTTAATGTTTTATAAGCATTTTTAATTTTATTGCTTAAATCGCATTTTCTCGGCGAGCTGAGCGCTTTTTCTGAATTGTGCCGCTCCCGTCACTCTGGTTAGGTTGGCATCGAAAAAAACGCTCTCGGGTGCTTTAGAGTGCCGAGTTTATCACTGCGCATGAAGAAATGACCACCTCCAACGTTTGGTTTATGTTTTATAAGCATTTTTAATATTATTGCTTAAATCGCATTTTCTCGGCGAGCTGAGCACTTTTTCTGAATTGTGCCGCTCCCGTCACTCTGGTTAGGTTGGCATCGAAAAAAACGCTCTCGGGTGCTTTAGAGTGCCGAGTTTATCACTGCGCATGAAGAAATGACCACCTCCAACGTTTGGTTTATGTTTTATAAGCATTTTTAAATTTATTGCTTAAATCGCATTTTCTCGGCGAGCTGAGCGCTTTTTCTGAATTGTGCCGCTCCCGTCACTCTGGTTAGGTTGGCATCGAAAAAAACGCTCTCGGGTGCTTTAGAGTGCCGAGTTATTCACTGCGCATGAAGAAATGACCACCTCCAACGTTTGGTTTATGTTTTATAAGCATTTTTAGTTTTATTGCTTAAATCGCATTTTCTCGGCGAGCTGAGCACTTTTTCTGAATTGTGCCGCTCCCGTCACTCTGGTTAGGTTGGCATCGAAAAAAACGCTCTCGGGTGCTTTAGAGTGCCGAGTTTATCACTGCGCATGAAGAAATGACCACCTCCAACGTTTGGTTTATGTTTAATAAGCATTTTTAATTTTATTGCTTAAATCGCATTTTCTCGGCGAGCTGAGCACTTTTTCTGAATTGTGCCGCTCCCGTCACTCTGGTTAGGTTGGCATCGAAAAAAACGCTCTCGGGTGCTTTAGAGTGCCGACTTTATCACTGCGCATGAAGAAATGACCACCTCCAACGTTTGGTTTATGTTTTATAAGAATTTTTAATTTTATTGCTTAAATCGCATTTTCTCGGCGAGCTGAGCACTTTTTCTGAATTGTGCCGCTCCCGTCACTCTGGTAAGGTTGGCATCGAAAAAAACGCTCACGGGTGCTTTAGAGTGCCGAGTTTATTACTGCGCATTAAGAAATGACCACCTCCAACGTTTGGTTTATGTTTTATAAGCATTTTTAATTTTATTGCTTAAATCGCATTTTCTCGGCGAGCTGAGCACTTTTTCTGAATTGTGCCGCTCCCGTCACTCTGGTTAGGTTGGCATCGAAAAAAACGCTCTCGGGTGCTTTAGAGTGCCGAGTTATTCACTGCGCATGAAGAAATGACCACCTCCAACGTTTGGTTTATGTTTTATAAGCATTTTTAATTTTATTGCTTAAATCGCATTTTCTCGGCGAGCTGAGCACTTTTTCTGAATTGTGCCGCTCCCGTCACTCTGGTTAGGTTGGCATCGAAAAAAACGCTCTCGGGTGCTTTAGAGTGCCGAGTTTATCACTGCGCATGAAGAAATGACCACCTCCAACGTTTGGTTTATGTTTTATAAGCATTTTTAATTTTATTGCTTAAATCGCATTTTCTCGGCGAGCTGAGCGCTTTTTTTGAATTGTGCCGCTCCCGTCACTCTGGTTAGGTTGGCATCGAAAAAAACGCTCTCGGGTGCTTTAGAGTGCCGAGTTTATTACTGCGCATTAAGAAATGACCACCTCCAACGTTTGGTTTATGTTTTATAAGCATTTTTAATTTTATTGCTTAAATCGCATTTTCTCGGCGAGCTGAGCACTTTTTCTGAATTGTGCCGCTCCCGTCACTCTGGTTAGGTTGGCATCAAAAAAAACGCTCTCGGGTGCTTTAGAGTGCCGAGTTATTCACTGCGCACGAAGAAATGACCACCTCCAACGTTTGGTTTATGTTTTATAAGCATTTTTAATTTTATTGCTTAAATCGCATTTTCTCGGCGAGCTGAGCGCTTTTTCTGAATTGTGCCGCTCCCGTCACTCTGGTTAGGTTGGCATCGAAAAAAACGCTCTCGGGTGCTTTAGAGTGCCGAGTTTATTACTGCGCATTAAGAAATGACCACCTCCAACGTTTGGTTTATGTTTTATAAGCATTTTTAATTTTATTGCTTAAATCGCATTTTCTCGGCGAGCTGAGCACTTTTTCTGAATTGTGCCGCTCCCGTCACTCTGGTTAGGTTGGCATCGAAAAAAACGCTCTCGGGTGCTTTAGAGTGCCGAGTTTATTACTGCGCATTAAGAAATGACCACCTCCAACGTTTGGTTTATGTTTTATAAGCATTTTTAATTTTATTGCTTAAATCGCATTTTCTCGGCGAGCTGAGCACTTTTTCTGAATTGTGCCGCTCCCGTCACTCTGGTTAGGTTGGCATCGAAAAAAACGCTATCGGGTGCTTTAGAGTGCCGAGTTATTCACTGCGCATGAAGAAATGACCACCTCCAACGTTTGGTTTATGTTTAATAAGCATTTTTAATTTTATTGCTTAAATCGCATTTTCTCGGCGAGCTGAGCACTTTTTCTGAATTGTGCCGCTCCCGTCACTCTGGTTAGGTTGGCATCGAAAAAAACGCTCTCGGGTGCTTTAGAGTGCCGAGTTTATTACTGCGCATTAAGAAATGACCACCTCCAACGTTTGGTTCATGTTTTATAAGCATTTTTAATTTTATTGCTTAAATCGCATTTTCTCGGCGAGCTGAGCACTTTTTCTGAATTGTGCCGCTCCCGTCACTCTGGTTAGGTTGGCATCGAAAAAAACGCTCTCGGGTGCTTTAGAGTGCCGAGTTATTCACTGCGCACGAAGAAATGACCACCTCCAACGTTTGGTTTATGTTTTATAAGCATTTTTAATTTTATTGCTTAAATCGCATTTTCTCGGCGAGCTGAGCGCTTTTTCTGAATTGTGCCGCTCCCGTCACTCTGGTTAGGTTGGCATCGAAAAAAACGCTCTCGGGTGCTTTAGAGTGCCGAGTTTATTACTGCGCATTAAGAAATGACCACCTCCAACGTTTGGTTTATGTTTTATAAGCATTTTTAATTTTATTGCTTAAATCGCATTTTCTCGGCGAGCTGAGCACTTTTTCTGAATTGTGCCGCTCCCGTCACTCTGGTTAGGTTGGCATCGAAAAAAACGCTCTCGGGTGCTTTAGAGTGCCGAGTTTATTACTGCGCATTAAGAAATGACAACCTCCAACGTTTGGTTTATGTTTTATAAGCATTTTTAATTTTATTGCTTAAATCGCATTTTCTCGGCGAGCTGAGCACTTTTTCTGAATTGTGCCGCTCCCGTCACTCTGGTTAGGTTGGCATCGAAAAAAACGCTATCGGGTGCTTTAGAGTGCCGAGTTATTCACTGCGCATGAAGAAATGACCACCTCCAACGTTTGGTTTATGTTTAATAAGCATTTTTAATTTTATTGCTTAAATCGCATTTTCTCGGCGAGCTGAGCACTTTTTCTGAATTGTGCCGCTCCCGTCACTCTGGTTAGGTTGGCATCGAAAAAAACGCTCTCGGGTGCTTTAGAGTGCCGAGTTTATTACTGCGCATTAAGAAATGACCACCTCCAACGTTTGGTTTATGTTTTATAAGCATTTTTAATTTTATTGCTTAAATCGCATTTTCTCGGCGAGCTGAGCACTTTTTCTGAATTGTGCCGCTCCCGTCACTCTGGTTAGGTTGGCATCGAAAAAAACGCTCTCGGGTGCTTTAGAGTGCCGAGTTTATTACTGCGCATTAAGAAATGACCACCTCCAACGTTTGGTTTATGTTTTATAAGCATTTTTAATTTTATTGCTTAAATCGCATTTTCTCGGCGAGCTGAGCACTTTCTCTGAATTGTGCCGCTCCCGTCACTCTGGTTAGGTTGGCATCGAAAAAAACGCTCTCGGGTGCTTTAGAGTGCCGAGTTTATTACTGCGCATTAAGAAATGACCACCTCCAACGTTTGGTTTATGTTTTATAAGCATTTTTAATTTTATTGCTTAAATCACATTTTCTCGGCGAGCTGAGCACTTTTTCTGAATTGTGCCGCTCCCGTCACTCTGGTTAGGTTGGCATCGAAAAAAACGCTCTCGGGTGCTTTAGAGTGCCGAGTTTATTACTGCGCATTAAGAAATGACCACCTCCAACGTTTGGTTTATGTTTTATAAGCATTTTTAATTTTATTGCTTAAATCGCATTTTCTCGGCGAGCTGAGCACTTTTTCTGAATTGTGCCGCTCCCGTCACTCTGGTTAGGTTGTCATCGAAAAAAACGCTCTCGGGTGCTTTAGAGTGCCGAGTTTATTACTGCGCATTAAGAAATGACCACCTCCAACGTTTGGTTTATGTTTTATAAGCATTTTTAATTTTATTGCTTAAATCGCATTTTCTCGGCGAGCTGAGCACTTTTTCTGAATTGTGCCGCTCCCGTCACTCTGGTTAGGTTGGCATCGAAAAAAACGCTCTCGGGTGCTTTAGAGTGCCGAGTTTATTACTGCGCATTAAGAAATGACCACCTCCAACGTTTGGTTTATGTTTTATAAGCATTTTTAATTTTATTGCTTAAATCGCATTTTCTCGGCGAGCTGAGCACTTTTTCTGAATTGTGCCGCTCCCGTCACTCTGGTTAGGTTGGCATCGAAAAAAACGCTATCGGGTGCTTTAGAGTGCCGAGTTATTCACTGCGCATGAAGAAATGACCACCTCCAACGTTTGGTTTATGTTTAATAAGCATTTTTAATTTTATTGCTTAAATCGCATTTTCTCGGCGAGTTGAGCACTTTTTCTGAATTGTGCCGCTCCCGTCACTCTGGTTAGGTTGGCATCGAAAAAAACGCTCTCGGGTGCTTTAGAGTGCCGAGTTTATTACTGCGCATTAAGAAATGACCACCTCCAACGTTTGGTTTATGTTTTATAAGCATTTTTAATTTTATTGCTTAAATCGCATTTTCTCGGCGAGCTGAGCACTTTTTCTGAATTGTGCCGCTCCCGTCACTCTGGTTAGTTTGGCATCGAAAAAAACGCTCTCGGGTGCTTTAGATTGCCGAGTTTATTACTGCGCATTAAGAAATGACCACCTCCAACGTTTGGTTTATGTTTTATAAGCATTTTTAATTTTATTGCTTAAATCGCATTTTCTCGGCGAGCTGAGCACTTTTTCTGAATTGTGCCGCTCCCGTCACTCTGGTTAGGTTGGCATCGAAAAAAACGCTCTCGGGTGCTTTAGAGTGCCGAGTTATTCACTGCGCATGAAGAAATGTCCACCTCCAACGTTTGGTTTATGTTTAATAAGCATTTTTAATTTTATTGCTTGAATCGCATTTTCTCGGCGAGCTGAGCACTTTTTCTGAATTGTGCCGCTCCCGTCACTCTGGTTAGGTTGGCATCGAAAAAAACGCTCTCGGGTGCTTTAGAGTGCCGAGTTTATCACTGCGCATGAAGAAATGACCACCTCCAACGTTTGGTTAATGTTTTATAAGCATTTTTAATTTTATTGCTTAAATCGCATTTTCTCGGCGAGCTGAGCGCTTTTTCTGAATTGTGCCGCTCCCGTCACTCTGGTTAGGTTGGCATCGAAAAAAACGCTCTCGGGTGCTTTAGAGTGCCGAGTTTATCACTGCGCATGAAGAAATGACCACCTCCAACGTTTGGTTTATGTTTTATAAGCATTTTTAATATTATTGCTTAAATCGCATTTTCTCGGCGAGCTGAGCACTTTTTCTGAATTGTGCCGCTCCCGTCACTCTGGTTAGGTTGGCATCGAAAAAAACGCTCTCGGGTGCTTTAGAGTGCCGAGTTTATCACTGCGCATGAAGAAATGACCACCTCCAACGTTTGGTTTATGTTTTATAAGCATTTTTAAATTTATTGCTTAAATCGCATTTTCTCGGCGAGCTGAGCGCTTTTTCTGAATTGTGCCGCTCCCGTCACTCTGGTTAGGTTGGCATCGAAAAAAACGCTCTCGGGTGCTTTAGAGTGCCGAGTTATTCACTGCGCATGAAGAAATGACCACCTCCAACGTTTGGTTTATGTTTTATAAGCATTTTTAGTTTTATTGCTTAAATCGCATTTTCTCGGCGAGCTGAGCACTTTTTCTGAATTGTGCCGCTCCCGTCACTCTGGTTAGGTTGGCATCGAAAAAAACGCTCTCGGGTGCTTTAGAGTGCCGAGTTTATCACTGCGCATGAAGAAATGACCACCTCCAACGTTTGGTTTATGTTTAATAAGCATTTTTAATTTTATTGCTTAAATCGCATTTTCTCGGCGAGCTGAGCACTTTTTCTGAATTGTGCCGCTCCCGTCACTCTGGTTAGGTTGGCATCGAAAAAAACGCTCTCGGGTGCTTTAGAGTGCCGACTTTATCACTGCGCATGAAGAAATGACCACCTCCAACGTTTGGTTTATGTTTTATAAGAATTTTTAATTTTATTGCTTAAATCGCATTTTCTCGGCGAGCTGAGCACTTTTTCTGAATTGTGCCGCTCCCGTCACTCTGGTAAGGTTGGCATCGAAAAAAACGCTCACGGGTGCTTTAGAGTGCCGAGTTTATTACTGCGCATTAAGAAATGACCACCTCCAACGTTTGGTTTATGTTTTATAAGCATTTTTAATTTTATTGCTTAAATCGCATTTTCTCGGCGAGCTGAGCACTTTTTCTGAATTGTGCCGCTCCCGTCACTCTGGTTAGGTTGGCATCGAAAAAAACGCTCTCGGGTGCTTTAGAGTGCCGAGTTATTCACTGCGCATGAAGAAATGACCACCTCCAACGTTTGGTTTATGTTTTATAAGCATTTTTAATTTTATTGCTTAAATCGCATTTTCTCGGCGAGCTGAGCACTTTTTCTGAATTGTGCCGCTCCCGTCACTCTGGTTAGGTTGGCATCGAAAAAAACGCTCTCGGGTGCTTTAGAGTGCCGAGTTTATCACTGCGCATGAAGAAATGACCACCTCCAACGTTTGGTTTATGTTTTATAAGCATTTTTAATTTTATTGCTTAAATCGCATTTTCTCGGCGAGCTGAGCGCTTTTTTTGAATTGTGCCGCTCCCGTCACTCTGGTTAGGTTGGCATCGAAAAAAACGCTCTCGGGTGCTTTAGAGTGCCGAGTTTATTACTGCGCATTAAGAAATGACCACCTCCAACGTTTGGTTTATGTTTTATAAGCATTTTTAATTTTATTGCTTAAATCGCATTTTCTCGGCGAGCTGAGCACTTTTTCTGAATTGTGCCGCTCCCGTCACTCTGGTTAGGTTGGCATCAAAAAAAACGCTCTCGGGTGCTTTAGAGTGCCGAGTTATTCACTGCGCACGAAGAAATGACCACCTCCAACGTTTGGTTTATGTTTTATAAGCATTTTTAATTTTATTGCTTAAATCGCATTTTCTCGGCGAGCTGAGCGCTTTTTCTGAATTGTGCCGCTCCCGTCACTCTGGTTAGGTTGGCATCGAAAAAAACGCTCTCGGGTGCTTTAGAGTGCCGAGTTTATTACTGCGCATTAAGAAATGACCACCTCCAACGTTTGGTTTATGTTTTATAAGCATTTTTAATTTTATTGCTTAAATCGCATTTTCTCGGCGAGCTGAGCACTTTTTCTGAATTGTGCCGCTCCCGTCACTCTGGTTAGGTTGGCATCGAAAAAAACGCTCTCGGGTGCTTTAGAGTGCCGAGTTTATTACTGCGCATTAAGAAATGACCACCTCCAACGTTTGGTTTATGTTTTATAAGCATTTTTAATTTTATTGCTTAAATCGCATTTTCTCGGCGAGCTGAGCACTTTTTCTGAATTGTGCCGCTCCCGTCACTCTGGTTAGGTTGGCATCGAAAAAAACGCTATCGGGTGCTTTAGAGTGCCGAGTTATTCACTGCGCATGAAGAAATGACCACCTCCAACGTTTGGTTTATGTTTAATAAGCATTTTTAATTTTATTGCTTAAATCGCATTTTCTCGGCGAGCTGAGCACTTTTTCTGAATTGTGCCGCTCCCGTCACTCTGGTTAGGTTGGCATCGAAAAAAACGCTCTCGGGTGCTTTAGAGTGCCGAGTTTATTACTGCGCATTAAGAAATGACCACCTCCAACGTTTGGTTCATGTTTTATAAGCATTTTTAATTTTATTGCTTAAATCGCATTTTCTCGGCGAGCTGAGCACTTTTTCTGAATTGTGCCGCTCCCGTCACTCTGGTTAGGTTGGCATCGAAAAAAACGCTCTCGGGTGCTTTAGAGTGCCGAGTTATTCACTGCGCACGAAGAAATGACCACCTCCAACGTTTGGTTTATGTTTTATAAGCATTTTTAATTTTATTGCTTAAATCGCATTTTCTCGGCGAGCTGAGCGCTTTTTCTGAATTGTGCCGCTCCCGTCACTCTGGTTAGGTTGGCATCGAAAAAAACGCTCTCGGGTGCTTTAGAGTGCCGAGTTTATTACTGCGCATTAAGAAATGACCACCTCCAACGTTTGGTTTATGTTTTATAAGCATTTTTAATTTTATTGCTTAAATCGCATTTTCTCGGCGAGCTGAGCACTTTTTCTGAATTGTGCCGCTCCCGTCACTCTGGTTAGGTTGGCATCGAAAAAAACGCTCTCGGGTGCTTTAGAGTGCCGAGTTTATTACTGCGCATTAAGAAATGACAACCTCCAACGTTTGGTTTATGTTTTATAAGCATTTTTAATTTTATTGCTTAAATCGCATTTTCTCGGCGAGCTGAGCACTTTTTCTGAATTGTGCCGCTCCCGTCACTCTGGTTAGGTTGGCATCGAAAAAAACGCTATCGGGTGCTTTAGAGTGCCGAGTTATTCACTGCGCATGAAGAAATGACCACCTCCAACGTTTGGTTTATGTTTAATAAGCATTTTTAATTTTATTGCTTAAATCGCATTTTCTCGGCGAGCTGAGCACTTTTTCTGAATTGTGCCGCTCCCGTCACTCTGGTTAGGTTGGCATCGAAAAAAACGCTCTCGGGTGCTTTAGAGTGCCGAGTTTATTACTGCGCATTAAGAAATGACCACCTCCAACGTTTGGTTTATGTTTTATAAGCATTTTTAATTTTATTGCTTAAATCGCATTTTCTCGGCGAGCTGAGCACTTTTTCTGAATTGTGCCGCTCCCGTCACTCTGGTTAGGTTGGCATCGAAAAAAACGCTCTCGGGTGCTTTAGAGTGCCGAGTTTATTACTGCGCATTAAGAAATGACCACCTCCAACGTTTGGTTTATGTTTTATAAGCATTTTTAATTTTATTGCTTAAATCGCATTTTCTCGGCGAGCTGAGCACTTTCTCTGAATTGTGCCGCTCCCGTCACTCTGGTTAGGTTGGCATCGAAAAAAACGCTCTCGGGTGCTTTAGAGTGCCGAGTTTATCACTGCGCATGAAGAAATGACCACCTCCAACGTTTGGTTTATGTTTAATAAGCATTTTTAATTTTATTGCTTAAATCACATTTCCTCGGCGAGCTGAGCACTTTTTCTGAATTGTGCCGCTCCCGTCACTCTGGTTAGGTTGGCATCGAAAAAAACGCTCTCGGGTGCTTTAGAGTGCCGAGTTATTCACTGCGCATGAAGAAATGACCACCTCCAACGTTCGGTTTATGTTTTATAAGCATTTTTAATTTTATTGCTTAAATCGCATTTTCTCGGCGAGCTGAGCACTTTTTCTGAATTGTGCCGCTCCCGTCACTCTGGTTAGGTTGGCATCGAAAAAAACGCTCTCGGGTGCTTTAGAGTGCCGAGTTTATCACTGCGCATGAAGAAATGACCACCTCCAACGTTTGGTTTATGTTTTATAAGCATTTTTAATTTTATTGCTTAAATCGCATTTTCTCGGCGAGCTGAGCGCTTTCTCTGAATTGTGCCGCTCACGTCACTCTGGTTAGGTTGGCATCGAAAAAAACGCTCTCGGGTGCTTTAGAGTGCCGAGTTTATCACTGCGCATGAAGAAATGACCACCTCCAACGTTTGGTTTATGTTTTATAAGCAATTTTAATTTTATTGCTTAAATCGCATTTTCTCGGCGAGCTGAGCGCTTTTTCTGAATTGTGCCGCTCCCGTAACTCTGGTTAGGTTGGCATCGAAAAAAACGCTCTCGGGTGCTTTAGAGTGCCGAGTTTATCACTGCGCATGAAGAAATGACCACTTCCAACGTTTGGTTTATGTTTTATAAGCATTTTTAATTTTATTGCTTAAATCGCATTTTCTCGGCGAGCTGAGCACTTTTTCTGAATTGTGCCGCTCCCGTCACTCTGGTTAGGTTGGCATCGAAAAAAACGCTCTCGGGTGCTTTAGAGTGCCGAGTTTATTACTGCGCATTAAGAAATGACCACCTCCAACGTTTGGTTTATGTTTTATAAGCATTTTCAATTTTATTGCTTAAATCGCATTTTCTCGGCGAGCTGAGCACTTTTTCTGAATTGTGCCGCTCCCGTCACTCTGGTTAGGTTGGCATCGAAAAAAACGCTCTCGGGTGCTTTAGAGTGCCGAGTAATTCACTGCGCATGAAGAAATGACCACCTCCAACGTTTGGTTTATGTTTTATAAGCATTTTTAATTTTATTGCTTAAATCGCATTTTCTCGGCGAGCTGAGCACTTTTTCTGAATTGTGCCGCTCCCGTCACTCTGGTTAGGTTGGCATCGAAAAAAACGCTCTCGGGTGCTTTAGAGTGCCGAGTTTATCACTGCGCATGAAGAAAAGACCACCTCCAACGTTTGGTTTATGTTTAATAAGCATTTTTAATTTTATTGCTTAAATCGCATTTCCTCGGCGAGCTGAGCACTTTTTCTGAATTGTGCCGCTCCCGTCACTCTGGTTAGGTTGGCATCGAAAAAAACGCTCTCGGGTGCTTTAGAGTGCCGAGTTATTCACTGCGCATGAAGAAATGACCACCTCCAACGTTCGGTTTATGTTTTATAAGCATTTTTAATTTTATTGCTTAAATCGCATTTTCTCGGCGAGCTGAGCACTTTTTCTGAATTGTGCCGCTCCCGTCACTCTGGTTAGGTTGGCATCGAAAAAAACGCTCTCGGGTGCTTTAGAGTGCCGAGTTTATCACTGCGCATGAAGAAATGACCACCTCCAACGTTTGGTTTATGTTTTATAAGCATTTTTAATTTTATTGCTTAAATCGCATTTTCTCGGCGAGCTGAGCGCTTTTTCTGAATTGTGCCGCTCACGTCACTCTGGTTAGGTTGGCATCGAAAAAAACGCTCTCGGGTGCTTTAGAGTGCCGAGTTTATCACTGCGCATGAAGAAATGACCACCTCCAACGTTTGGTTTATGTTTTATAAGCATTTTTAATTTTATTGCTTAAATCGCATTTTCTCGGCGAGCTGAGCGCTTTTTCTGAATTGTGCCGCTCCCGTAACTCTGGTTAGGTTGGCATCGAAAAAAACGCTCTCGGGTGCTTTAGAGTGCCGAGTTTATTACTGCGCATTAAGAAATGACCACCTCCAACGTTTGGTTTATGTTTTATAAGCATTTTTAATTTTATTGCTTAAATCGCATTTTCTCGGCGAGCTGAGCACTTTTTCTGAATTGTGCCGCTCCCGTCACTCTGGTTAGGTTGGCATCGAAAAAAACGCTCTCGGGTGCTTTAGAGTGCCGAGTTATTCACTGCGCATGAAGAAATGACCACCTCCAACGTTTGGTTTATGTTTTATAAGCATTTTTAGTTTTATTGCTTAAATCGCATTTTCTCGGCAAGCTGAGCACTTTTTCTGAATTGTGCCGCTCCCGTCACTCTGGTTAGGTTGGCATCGAAAAAAACGCTCTCGGGTGCTTTAGAGTGCCGAGTTATTCACTGCGCATGAAGAAATGACCACCTCCAACGTTTGGTTTATGTTTTATAAGCATTTTTAGTTTTATTGCTTAAATCGCATTTTCTCGGCGAGCTGAGCACTTTTTCTGAATTGTGCCGCTCCCGTCACTCTGGTTAGGTTGGCATCGAAAAAAACGCTCTCGGGTGCTTTAGAGTGCCGAGTTATCACTGCGCATGAAGAAATGACCACCTCCAACGTTTGGTTTATGTTTAATAAGCATTTTTAATTTTATTGCTTAAATCGCATTTTCTCGGCGAGCTGAGCACTTTTTCTGAATTGTGCCGCTCCCGTCACTCTGGTTAGGTTGGCATCGAAAAAAACGCTTTCGGGTGCTTTAGAGTGCCGACTTTATCACTGCGCATGAAGAAATGACCACCTCCAACGTTTGGTTTATGTTTTATAAGCATTTTTAATTTTATTGCTTAAATCGCATTTTCTCGGCGAGCTGAGCACTTTTTCTGAATTGTGCCGCTCCCGTCACTCTGGTTAGGTTGGCATCGAAAAAAACGCTCACGGGTGCTTTAGAGTGCCGAGTTTATTACTGCGCATTAAGAAATGACAACCTCCAACGTTTGGTTTATGTTTTATAAGCATTTTTAATTTTATTGCTTAAATCGCATTTTCTCGGCGAGCTGAGCACTTTTTCTGAATTGTGCCGCTCCCGTCACTCTGGTTAGGTTGGCATCGAAAAAAACGCTCTCGGGTGCTTTAGAGTGCCGAGTTATTCACTGCGCATGAAGAAATGACCACCTCCAACGTTTGGTTTATGTTATATAAGCATTTTTAATTTTATTGCTTAAATCGCATTTTCTCGGCGAGCTGAGCACTTTTTCTGAATTGTGCCGCTCCCGTCACTCTGGTTAGGTTGGCATCGAAAAAAACGCTATCGGGTGCTTTAGAGTGCCGAGTTATTCACTGCGCATGAAGAAATGACCACCTCCAACGTTTGGTTTATGTTTAATAAGCATTTTTAATTTTATTGCTTAAATCGCATTTTCTCGGCGAGCTGAGCACTTTTTCTGAATTGTGCCGCTCCCGTCACTCTGGTTAGGTTGGCATCGAAAAAAACGCTCTCGGGTGCTTTAGAGTGCCGAGTTTATTACTGCGCATTAAGAAATGACCACCTCCAACGTTTGGTTTATGTTTTATAAGCATTTTTAATTTTATTGCTTAAATCGCATTTTCTCGGCGAGCTGAGCACTTTTTCTGAATTGTGCCGCTCCCGTCACTCTGGTTAGGTTGGCATCGAAAAAAACGCTCTCGGGTGCTTTAGAGTGCCGAGTTTATTACTGCGCATTAAGAAATGACCACCTCCAACGTTTGGTTTATGTTTTATAAGCATTTTTAATTTTATTGCTTAAATCGCATTTTCTCGGCGAGCTGAGCACTTTTTCTGAATTGTGCCGCTCCCGTCACTCTGGTTAGGTTGGCATCGAAAAAAACGCTCTCGGGTGCTTTAGAGTGCCGAGTTATTCACTGCGCATGAAGAAATGACCACCTCCAACGTTTGGTTTATGTTTTATAAGCATTTTTAGTTTTATTGCTTAAATCGCATTTTCTCGGCGAGCTGAGCACTTTTTCTGAATTGTGCCGCTCCCGTCACTCTGGTTAGGTTGGCATCGAAAAAAACGCTCTCGGGTGCTTTAGAGTGCCGAGTTTATCACTGCGCATGAAGAAATGACCACCTCCAACGTTTGGTTTATGTTTAATAAGCATTTTTAATTTTATTGCTTAAATCGCAGTTTCTCGGCGAGCTGAGCACTTTTTCTGAATTGTGCCGCTCCCGTCACTCTGGTTAGGTTGGCATCGAAAAAAACGCTCTCGGGTGCTTTAGAGTGCCGACTTTATCACTGCGCATGAAGAAATGACCACCTCCAACGTTTGGTTTATGTTTTATAAGCATTTTTAATTTTATTGCTTAAATCGCATTTTCTCGGCGAGCTGAGCACTTTTTCTGAATTGTGCCGCTCCCGTCACTCTGGTTAGGTTGGCATCGAAAAAAACGCTCTCGGGTGCTTTAGAGTGCCGAGTTATTCACTGCGCACGAAGAAATGACCACCTCCAACGTTCGGTTTATGTTTTATAAGCATTTTTAATTTTATTGCTTAAATCGCATTTTCTCGGCGAGCTGAGCGCTTTTTCTGAATTGTGCCGCTCCCGTCACTCTGGTTAGGTTGGCATCGAAAGAAACGCTCTCGGGTGCTTTAGAGTGCCGAGTTATTCACTGCGCATGAAGAAATGACCACCTCCAACGTTTGGTTTATGTTTAATAAGCATTTTTAATTTTATTGCTTAAATCGCATTTTCTCGGCGAGCTGAGCGCTTTTTCTGAATTGTGCCGCTCCCGTCACTCTGGTTAGGTTGGCATCGAAAAAAACGCTCTCGGGTGCTTTAGAGTGCCGAGTTATTCACTGCGCATGAAGAAATGACCACCTCCAACGTTTGGTTTATGTTTAATAAGCATTTTTAATTTTATTGCTTAAATCGCATTTTCTCGGCGAGCTGAGCACTTTTTCTGAATTGTGCCGCTCCCGTCACTCTGGTTAGGTTGGCATCGAAAAAAACGCTCTTGGGTGCTTTAGAGTGCCGAGTTTATTACTGCGCATTAAGAAATGACCACCTCCAACGTTTGGTTCATGTTTTATAAGCATTTTTAATTTTATTGCTTAAATCGCATTTTCTCGGCGAGCTGAGCACTTTTTCTGAATTGTGCCGCTCCCGTCACTCTGGTTAGGTTGGCATCGAAAAAAACGCTCTCGGGTGCTTTAGAGTGCCGAGTTATTCACTGCGCACGAAGAAATGACCACCTCCAACGTTTGGTTTATGTTTTATAAGCATTTTTAATTTTATTGCTTAAATCGCATTTTCTCGGCGAGCTGAGCGCTTTTTCTGAATTGTGCCGCTCCCGTCTCTCTGGTTAGGTTGGCATCGAAAAAAACGCTCTCGGGTGCTTTAGAGTGCCGAGTTTATTACTGCGCATTAAGAAATGACCACCTCCAACGTTTGGTTTATGTTTTATAAGCATTTTTAATTTTATTGCTTAAATCGCATTTTCTCGGCGAGCTGAGCACTTTTTCTGAATTGTGCCGCTCCCGTCACTCTGGTTAGGTTGGCATCGAAAAAAACGCTCTCGGGTGCTTTAGAGTGCCGAGTTTATTACTGCGCATTAAGAAATGACCACCTCCAACGTTTGGTTTATGTTTTATAAGCATTTTTAATTTTATTGCTTAAATCGCATTTTCTCGGCGAGCTGAGCACTTTTTCTGAATTGTGCCGCTCCCGTCACTCTGGTTAGGTTGGCATCGAAAAAAACGCTATCGGGTGCTTTAGAGTGCCGAGTAATTCACTGCGCATGAAGAAATGACCACCTCCAACGTTTGGTTTATGTTTAATAAGCATTTTTAATTTTATTGCTTAAATCGCATTTTCTCGGCGAGCTGAGCACTTTTTCTGAATTGTGCCGCTCCCGTCACTCTGGTTAGGTTGGCATCGAAAAAAACGCTCTCGGGTGCTTTAGAGTGCCGAGTTTATTACTGCGCATTAAGAAATGACCACCTCCAACGTTTGGTTTATGTTTTATAAGCATTTTATAATTTTATTGCTTAAATCGCATTTTCTCGGCGAGCTGAGCACTTTTTCTGAATTGTGCCGCTCCCGTCACTCTGGTTAGGTTGGCATCGAAAAAAACGCTCTCGGGTGCTTTAGAGTGCCGAGTTTATTACTGCGCATTAAGAAATGACCACCTCCAACGTTTGGTTTATGTTTTATAAGCATTTTTAATTTTATTGCTTAAATCGCATTTTCTCGGCGAGCTGAGCACTTTCTCTGAATTGTGCCGCTCCCGTCACTCTGGTTAGGTTGGCATCGAAAAAAACGCTCTCGGGTGCTTTAGAGTGCCGAGTTATTCACTGCGCATGAAGAAATGACCACCTCCAACGTTCGGTTTATGTTTTATAAGCATTTTTAATTTTATTGCTTAAATCGCATTTTCTCGGCGAGCTGAGCACTTTTTCTGAATTGTGCCGCTCCCGTCACTCTGGTTAGGTTGGCATCGAAAAAAACGCTCTCGGGTGCTTTAGAGTGCCGAGTTTATCACTGCGCATGAAGAAATGACCACCTCCAACGTTTGGTTTATGTTTAATAAGCATTTTTAATTTTATTGCTTAAATCGCATTTCCTCGGCGAGCTGAGCACTTTTTCTGAATTGTGCCGCTCCCGTCACTCTGGTTAGGTTGGCATCGAAAAAAACGCTCTCGGGTGCTTTAGAGTGCCGAGTTATTCACTGCGCATGAAGAAATGACCACCTCCAACGTTCGGTTTATGTTTTATAAGCATTTTTAATTTTATTGCTTAAATCGCATTTTCTCGGCGAGCTGAGCACTTTTTCTGAATTGTGCCGCTCCCGTCACTCTGGTTAGGTTGGCATCGAAAAAAACGCTCTCGGGTGCTTTAGAGTGCCGAGTTTATCACTGCGCATGAAGAAATGACCACCTCCAACGTTTGGTTTATGTTTTATAAGCATTTTTAATTTTATTGCTTAAATCGCATTTTCTCGGCGAGCTGAGCACTTTTTCTGAATTGTGCCGCTCACGTCACTCTGGTTAGGTTGGCATCGAAAAAAACGCTCTCGGGTGCTTTAGAGTGCCGAGTTTATCACTGCGCATGAAGAAATGACCACCTCCAACGTTTGGTTTATGTTTTATAAGCAATTTTAATTTTATTGCTTAAATCGCATTTTCTCGGCGAGCTGAGCGCTTTTTCTGAATTGTGCCGCTCCCGTAACTCTGGTTAGGTTGGCATCGAAAAAAACGCTCTCGGGTGCTTTAGAGTGCCGAGTTTATCACTGCGCATGAAGAAATGACCACTTCCAACGTTTGGTTTATGTTTTATAAGCATTTTTAATTTTATTGCTTAAATCGCATTTTCTCGGCGAGCTGAGCACTTTTTCTGAATTGTGCCGCTCCCGTCACTCTGGTTAGGTTGGCATCGAAAAAAACGCTCTCGGGTGCTTTAGAGTGCCGAGTTTATTACTGCGCATTAAGAAATGACCACCTCCAACGTTTGGTTTATGTTTTATAAGCATTTTTAATTTTATTGCTTAAATCGCATTTTCTCGGCGAGCTGAGCACTTTTTCTGAATTGTGCCGCTCCCGTCACTCTGGTTAGGTTGGCATCGAAAAAAACGTTCTCGGGTGCTTTAGAGTGCCGAGTAATTCACTGCGCATGAAGAAATGACCACCTCCAACGTTTGGTTTATGTTTTATAAGCATTTTTAATTTTATTGCTTAAATCGCATTTTCTCGGCGAGCTGAGCACTTTTTCTGAATTGTGCCGCTCCCGTCACTCTGGTTAGGTTGGCATCGAAAAAAACGCTCTCGGGTGCTTTAGAGTGCCGAGTTTATCACTGCGCATGAAGAAATGACCACCTCCAACGTTTGGTTTATGTTTAATAAGCATTTTTAATTTTATTGCTTAAATCGCATTTCCTCGGCGAGCTGAGCACTTTTTCTGAATTGTGCCGCTCCCGTCACTCTGGTTAGGTTGGCATCGAAAAAAACGCTCTCGGGTGCTTTAGAGTGCCGAGTTATTCACTGCGCATGAAGAAATGACCACCTCCAACGTTCGGTTTATGTTTTATAAGCATTTTTAATTTTATTGCTTAAATCGCATTTTCTCGGCGAGCTGAGCACTTTTTCTGAATTGTGCCGCTCCCGTCACTCTGGTTAGGTTGGCATCGAAAAAAACGCTCTCGGGTGCTTTAGAGTGCCGAGTTTATCACTGCGCATGAAGAAATGACCACCTCCAACGTTTGGTTTATGTTTTATAAGCATTTTTAATTTTATTGCTTAAATCGCATTTTCTCGGCGAGCTGAGCGCTTTTTCTGAATTGTGCCGCTCACGTCACTCTGGTTAGGTTGGCATCGAAAAAAACGCTCTCGGGTGCTTTAGAGTGCCGAGTTTATCACTGCGCATGAAGAAATGACCACCTCCAACGTTTGGTTTATGTTTTATAAGCATTTTTAATTTTATTGCTTAAATCGCATTTTCTCGGCGAGCTGAGCGCTTTTTCTGAATTGTGCCGCTCCCGTAACTCTGGTTAGGTTGGCATCGAAAAAAACGCTCTCGGGTGCTTTAGAGTGCCGAGTTTATCACTGCGCATGAAGAAATGACCACTTCCAACGTTTGGTTTATGTTTTATAAGCATTTTTAATTTTACTGATTAAATCGCATTTTCTCGGCGAGCTGAGCACTTTTTCTGAATTGTGCCGCTCCCGTCACTCTGGTTAGGTTGGCATCGAAAAAAACGCTCTCGGGTGCTTTAGAGTGCCGAGTTTATTACTGCGCATTAAGAAATGACCACCTCCAACGTTTGGTTTATGTTTTATAAGCATTTTTAATTTTATTGCTTAAATCGCATTTTCTCAGCGAGCTGAGCACTTTTTCTGAATTGTGCCGCTCCCGTCACTCTGGTTAGGTTGGCATCGAAAAAAACGCTCTCGGGTGCTTTAGAGTGCCGAGTAATTCACTGCGCATGAAGAAATGACCACCTCCAACGTTTGGTTTATGTTTTATAAGCATTTTTAATTTTATTGCTTAAATCGCATTTTCTCGGCGAGCTGAGCACTTTTTCTGAATTGTGCCGCTCCCGTCACTCTGGTTAGGTTGGCATCGAAAAAAACGCTCTCGGGTGCTTTAGAGTGCCGAGTTTATCACTGCGCATGAAGAAATGACCACCTCCAACGTTCGGTTTATGTTTTATAAGCATTTTTAATTTTATTGCTTAAATCGCATTTTCTCGGCGAGCTGAGCGCTTTTTCTGAATTGTGCCGCTCCCGTCACTCTGGTTAGGTTGGCATCGAAAAAAACGCTCTCGGGTGCTTTAGAGTGCCGAGTTATTCACTGCGCATGAAGAAATGACCACCTCCAACGTTTGGTTTATGTTTTATAAGCATTTTTAATTTTATTGCTTAAATCGCATTTTCTCGGCGAGCTGAGCACTTTTTCTGGATTGTGCCGCTCCCGTCACTCTGGTTAGGTTGGCATCGAAAAAAACGCTCTCGGGTGCTTTAGAGTGCCGAGTTTATTACTGCGCATTAAGAAATGACCACCTCCAACGTTTGGTTTATGTTTTATAAGCATTTTTAATTTTATTGCTTAAATCGCATTTTCTCGGCGAGCTGAGCACTTTTTCTGAATTGTGCCGCTCCCGTCACTCTGGTTAGGTTGGCATCGAAAAAAACGCTCTCGGGTGCTTTAGAGTGCCGAGTTTATTACTGCGCATTAAGAAATGACCACCTCCAACGTTTGGTTTATGTTTTATAAGCATTTTTAATTGTATTGCTTAAATCGCATTTTCTCGGCGAGCTGAGCACTTTTTCTGAATTGTGCCGCTCCCGTCACTCTGGTTAGGTTGGCATCGAAAAAAACGCTCTCGGGTGCTTTAGAGTGCCGAGTTATTCACTGCGCATGAAGAAATGACCACCTCCAACGTTTGGTTTATGTTTTATAAGCATTTTTAGTTTTATTGCTTAAATCGCATTTTCTCGGCGAGCTGAGCACTTTTTCTGAATTGTGCCGCTCCCGTCACTCTGGTTAGGTTGGCATCGAAAAAAACTCTCTCGGGTGCTTTAGAGTGCCGGGTTTATCACTGCGCATGAAGAAATGACCACCTCCAACGTTTGGTTTATGTTTTATAAGCATTTTTAATTTTATTGCTTAAATCGCATTTTCTCGGAGAGCTGAGCGCTTTTTCTGAATTGTGCCGCTCCCGTCACTCTGGTTAGGTTGGCATCGAAAAAAACGCTCTCAGGTGCTTTAGAGTGCCGAGTTTATCACTGCGCATGAAGAAATGACCACCTCCAACGTTTGGTTTATGTTTTATAAGCATTTTTAATTTTATTGCTTAAATCGCATTTTCTCGGCGAGCTGAGCACTTTTTCTGAATTGTGCCGCTCCCGTCACTCTGGTTAGGTTGGCATCGAAAAAAACGCTCTCGGGTGCTTTAGAGTGCCGAGTTTATCACTGCGCATGAAGAAATGACCACCTCCAACGTTTGGTTTATGTTTTATAAGCATTTTTAATTTTATTGCTTAAATCGCATTTTCTCGGCGAGCTGAGCACTTTTTCTGAATTGTGCCGCTCCCGTCACTCTGGTTAGGTTGGCATCGAAAAAAACGCTCTCGGGTGCTTTAGAGTGCCGAGTTATTCACTGCGCATGAAGAAATGACCACCTCCAACGTTTGGTTTATGTTTTATAAGCATTTTTAATTTTATTGCTTAAATCGCATTTTCTCGGCGAGCTGAGCACTTTTTCTGAATTGTGCCGCTCCCGTCACTCTGGTTAGGTTGGCATCGAAAAAAACGCTCTCGGGTGCTTTAGAGTGCAGAGTTTATCACTGCGCATGAAGAAATGACCACCTCCAACGTTTGGTTTATGTTTTATAAGCATTTTTAATTTTATTGCTTAAATCGCATTTTCTCGGCGAGCTGAGCGCTTTTTCTGAATTGTGCCGCTCCCGTCACTCTGGTTAGGTTGGCATCGAAAAAAACGCTCTCGGGTGCTTTAGAGTGCCGAGTTTATCACTGCGCATGAAGAAATGACCACCTCCAACGTTTGGTTTATGTTTTATAAGCATTTTTAATTTTATTGCTTAAATCGCATTTTCTCGGCGAGCTGAGCGCTTTTTCTGAATTGTGCCGCTCCCGTAACTCTGGTTAGGTTGGCATCGAAAAAAACGCTCTCGGGTGCTTTAGAGTGCCGAGTTTATCACTGCGCATGAAGAAATGACCACTTCCAACGTTTGGTTTATGTTTTATAAGCATTTTTAATTTTATTGCTTAAATCGCATTTTCTCGGCGAGCTGAGCACTTTTTCTGAATTGTGCCGCTCCCGTCACTCTGGTTAGGTTGGCATCGAAAAAAACGCTCTCGGGTGCTTTAGAGTGCCGAGTTTATTACTGCGCATTAAGAAATGACCACCTCCAACGTTTGGTTCATGTTTTATAAGCATTTTTAATTTTATTGCTTAAATCGCATTTTCTCGGCGAGCTGAGCACTTTTTCTGAATTGTGCCGCTCCCGTCACTCTGGTTAGGTTGGCATCGAAAAAAACGCTCTCGGGTGCTTTAGAGTGCCGAGTTATTCACTGCGCATGAAGAAATGACCACCTCCAACGTTTGGTTTATGTTTTATAAGCATTTTTAATTTTATTGCTTAAATCGCATTTTCTCGGCGATGAGCACTTTTTCTGAATTGTGCCGCTCCCGTCACTCTGGTTAGGTTGGCATCGAAAAAAACGCTCTCGGGTGCTTTAGAGTGCCGAGTTATTCACTGCGCATGAAGAAATGACCAACTCCAACGTTTGGTTTATGTTTTATAAGCATTTTTAGTTTTATTGCTTAAATCGCATTTTCTCGGCGAGCTGAGCACTTTTTCTGAATTGTGCCGCTCCCGTCACTCTGGTTAGGTTGGCATCGAAAAAAACGCTCTCGGGTGCTTTAGAGTAACGAGTTTATCACTGCGCATGAAGAAATGACCACCTCCAACGTTTGGCTTATGTTTAATAAGCATTTTTAATTTTATTGCTTAAATCGCATTTTCTCGGCGAGCTGAGCACTTTTTCTGAATTGTGCCACTCCCGTCACTCTGGTTAGGTTGGCATCGAAAAAAACGCTCTCGGGTGCTTTAGAGTGCCGACTTTATCACTGCGCATGAAGAAATGACCACCTCCAACATTTGGTTTATGTTTTATAAGCATTTTTAATTTTATTGCTTAAATCGCATTTTCTCGGCGAGCTGAGCACTTTTTCTGAATTGTGCCGCTCCTGTCACTCTGGTTAGGTTGGCATCGAAAAAAACGCTCACGGGTGCTTTAGAGTGCCGAGTTTATTACTGCGAATTAAGAAATACCACCTCCAACGTTTGGTTTATGTTTTATAAGCATTTTTAATTTTATTGCTTAAATCGCATTTTCTCGGCGAGCTGAGCACTTTTTCTGAATTGTGCCGCTCCCGTCACTCTGGTTAGGTTGGCATCGAAAAAAACGCTCTCGGGTGCTTTAGAGTGCCGAGTTATTCACTGCGCATGAAGAAATGACCACCTCCGACGTTTGGTTTATGTTTTATAAGCATTTTTAATTTTATTGCTTAAATCGCATTTTCTCGGCGAGCTGAGCGCTTTTTCTGAATTGTGCCGCTCCCGTCACTCTGGTTAGGTTGGCATCGAAAAAAACGCTCTCGGGTGCTTTAGAGTGCCGAGTTTATCACTGCGCATGAAGAAATGACCACCTCCAACGTTTGGTTTATGTTTTATAAGCATTTTTAATTTTATTGCTTAAATCGCATTTTCTCGGCGAGCTGAGCGCTTTTTCTGAATTGTGCCGCTCCCGTCACTCTGGTTAGGTTGGCATCGAAAAAAACGCTCTCGGGTGCTTTAGGGTGCCGAGTTATTCACTGCGCATGAAGAAATGACCACTTCCAACGTTTGGTTTATGTTTTATAAGCATTTTTAATTTTATTGCTTAAATCGCATTTTCTCGGCGAGCTGAGCACTTTTTCTGAATTGTGCCGCTCCCGTCACTCTGGTTAGGTTGGCATCGAAAAAAACGCTCTCGGGTGCTTTAGAGTGCCGAGTTTATTACTGCGCATTAAGAAATGACCACCTCCAACGTTTGGTTCATGTTTTATAAGCATTTTTAATTTTATTGCTTAAATCGCATTTTCTCGGCGAGCTGAGCACTTTTTCTGAATTGTGCCGCTCCCGTCACTCTGGTTAGGTTGGCATCGAAAAAAACGCTCTCGGGTGCTTTAGAGTGCCGAGTTATTCACTGCGCATGAAGAAATGACCACCTCCAACGTTTGGTTTATGTTTTATAAGCATTTTTAATTTTATTGCTTAAATCGCATTTTCTCGGCGAGCTGAGCACTTTTTCTGAATTGTGCCGCTCCCGTCACTCTGGTTAGGTTGGCATCGAAAAAAACGCTCTCGGGTGCTTTAGAGTGCCGAGTTATTCACTGCGCATGAAGAAATGACCAACTCCAACGTTTGGTTTATGTTTTATAAGCATTTTTAGTTTTATTGCTTAAATCGCATTTTCTCGGCGAGCTGAGCACTTTTTCTGAATTGTGCCGCTCCCGTCACTCTGGTTAGGTTGGCATCGAAAAAAACGCTCTCGGGTGCTTTAGAGTAACGAGTTTATCACTGCGCATGAAGAAATGACCACCTCCAACGTTTGGCTTATGTTTAATAAGCATTTTTAATTTTATTGCTTAAATCGCATTTTCTCGGCGAGCTGAGCACTTTTTCTGAATTGTGCCACTCCCGTCACTCTGGTTAGGTTGGCATCGAAAAAAACGCTCTCGGGTGCTTTAGAGTGCCGACTTTATCACTGCGCATGAAGAAATGACCACCTCCAACATTTGGTTTATGTTTTATAAGCATTTTTAATTTTATTGCTTAAATCGCATTTTCTCGGCGAGCTGAGCACTTTTTCTGAATTGTGCCGCTCCCGTCACTCTGGTTAGGTTGGCATCGAAAAAAACGCTCACGGGTGCTTTAGAGTGCCGAGTTTATTACTGCGAATTAAGAAATACCACCTCCAACGTTTGGTTTATGTTTTATAAGCATTTTTAATTTTATTGCTTAAATCGCATTTTCTCGGCGAGCTGAGCACTTTTTCTGAATTGTGCCGCTCCCGTCACTCTGGTTAGGTTGGCATCGAAAAAAACGCTCTCGGGTGCTTTAGAGTGCCGAGTTATTCACTGCGCATGAAGAAATGACCACCTCCAACGTTTGGTTTATGTTTTATAAGCATTTTTAATTTTATTGCTTAAATCGCATTTTCTCGGCGAGCTGAGCGCTTTTTCTGAATTGTGCCGCTCCCGTCACTCTGGTTAGGTTGGCATCGAAAAAAACGCTCTCGGGTGCTTTAGAGTGCCGAGTTATTCACTGCGCATGAAGAAATGACCACCTCCAACGTTTGGTTTATGTTTTATAAGCATTTTTAATTTTATTGCTTAAATCGCATTTTCTCGGCGAGCTGAGCACTTTTTCTGAATTGTGCCGCTCCCGTCACTCTGGTTAGGTTGGCATCGAAAAAAACGCTCTCGGGTGCTTTAGAGTGCCGAGTTATTCACTGCGCACGAAGAAATGACCACCTCCAACGTTTGGTTTATGTTTTATAAGCATTTTTAATTTTATTGCTTGAATCGCATTTTCTCGGCGAGCTGAGCGCTTTTTCTGAATTGTGCCGCTCCCGTCACTCGTTAGGTTGGCATCGAAAAAAACGCTCTCGGGTGCTTTAGAGTGCCGAGTTATTCACTGCGCATGAAGAAATGACCACCTCCAACGTTTGGTTTATGTTTAATAAGCATTTTTAATTTTATTGCTTAAATCGCATTTTCTCGGCGAGCTGAGCGCTTTTTCTGAATTGTGCCGCTCCCGTCACTCTGGTTAGGTTGGCATCGAAAAAAACGCTCTCGGGTGCTTTAGAGTGCCGAGTTATTCACTGCGCATGAAGAAATGACCACCTCCATCGTTTGGTTTATGTTTAATAAGCATTTTTAATTTTATTGCTTAAATCGCATTTTCTCGGGGAGCTGAGCACTTTTTCTGAATTGTGCCGCTCCCGTCACTCTGGTTAGGTTGGCATCGAAAAAAACGCTCTCGGGTGCTTTAGAGTGCCGAGTTTATTAATGCGCATTAAGAAATGACCACCTCCAACGTTTGGTTTATGTTTTATAAGCATTTTTAATTTTATTGCTTAAATCGCATTTTCTCGGCGAGCTGAGCACTTTTTCTGAATTGTGCCGCTCCCGTCACTCTGGTTAGGTTGGCATCGAAAAAAACGCTCTCGGGTGCTTTAGAGTGCCGAGTTATTCACTGCGCACGAAGAAATGACCACCTCCAACGTTTGGTTTATGTTTTATAAGCATTTTTAATTTTATTGCTTAAATCGCATTTTCTCGGCGAGCTGAGCGCTTTTTCTGAATTGTGCCGCTCCCGTCACTCTGGTTAGGTTGGCATCGAAAAAAACGCTCTCGGGTGCTTTAGAGTGCCGAGTTTATCACTGCGCATTAAGAAATGACCACCTCCAACGTTTGGTTTATGTTTTATAAGCATTTTTAATTTTATTGCTTAAATCGCATTTTCTCGGCGAGCTGAGCACTTTTTCTGAATTGTGCCGCTCCCGTCACTCTGGTTAGGTTGGCATCGAAAAAAACGCTCTCGGGTGCTATAGAGTGCCGAGTTTATCACTGCGCATGAAGAAATGACCACCTCCAACGTTTGGTTTATGTTTTATAAGCATTTTTAATTTTATTGCTTAAATCGCATTTTCTCGGCGAGCTGAGCACTTTTTCTGAATTGTGCCGCTCCCGTCACTCTGGTTAGGTTGGCATCGAAAAAAACGCTCTCGGGTGCTTTAGAGTGCCGAGTTTATTACTGCGCATTAAGAAATGACCACCTCCAACGTTTGGTTTATGTTTTATAAGCATTTTTAATTTTATTGCTTAAATCGCATTTTCTCGGCGAGCTGAGCGCTTTTTCTGAATTGTGCCGCTCCCGTCACTCGTTAGGTTGGCATCGAAAAAAACGCTCTCGGGTGCTTTAGAGTGCCGAGTTATTCACTGCGCATGAAGAAATGACCACCTCCAACGTTTGGTTTATGTTTAATAAGCATTTTTAATTTTATTGCTTAAATCGCATTTTCTCGGCGAGCTGAGCACTTTTTCTGAATTGTGCCGCTCCCGTCACTCTGGTTAGGTTGGCATCGAAAAAAACGCTCTCGGGTGCTTTAGAGTGCCGAGTTATTCACTGCGCATGAAGAAATGACCACCTCCAACGTTTGGTTTATGTTTAATAAGCATTTTTAATTTTATTGCTTAAATCGCATTTTCTCGGCGAGCTGAGCACTTTTTCTGAATTGTGCCGCTCCCGTCACTCTGGTTAGGTTGGCATCGAAAAAAACGCTCTCGGGTGCTTTAGAGTGCCGAGTTTATCACTGCGCATGAAGAAATGACCACCTCCAACGTTTGGTTTATGTTTTATAAGCATTTTTAATTTTATTGCTTAAATCGCATTTTCTCGGCGAGCTGAGCGCTTTTTCTGAATTGTGCCGCTCCCGTAACTCTGGTTAGGTTGGCATCGAAAAAAACGCTCTCGGGTGCTTTAGAGTGCCGAGTTTATCACTGCGCATGAAGAAATGACCACTTCCAACGTTTGGTTTATGTTTTATAAGCATTTTTAATTTTATTGCTTAAATCGCATTTTCTCGGCGAGCTGAGCACTTTTTCTGAATTGTGCCGCTCCCGTCACTCTGGGTTGGCATCGAAAAAAACGCTCTCGGGTGCTTTAGAGTGCCGAGTTTATTACTGCGCATTAAGAAATGACCACCTCCAACGTTTGGTTTATGTTTTATAAGCATTTTTAGTTTTATTGCTTAAATCGCATTTTCTCGGCGAGCTGAGCACTTTTTCTGAATTGTGCCGCTCCCGTCACTCTGGTTAGGTTGGCATCGAAAAAAACGCTCTCGGGTGCTTTAGAGTGCCGAGTTTATCACTGCGCATGAAGAAATGACCACCTCCAACGTTTGGTTTATGTTTAATAAGCATTTTTAATTTTATTGCTTAAATCGCATTTTCTCGGCGAGCTGAGCACTTTTTCTGAATTGTGCCGCTCCCGTCACTCTGGTTAGGTTGGCATCGAAAAAAACGCTCTCGGGTGCTTTAGAGTGCCGACTTTATCACTGCGCATGAAGAAATGACCACCTCCAACGTTTGGTTTATGTTTTATAAGCATTTTTAATTTTATTGCTTAAATCGCATTTTCTCGGCGAGCTGAGCACTTTTTCTGAATTGTGCCGCTCCCGTCACTCTGGTTAGGTTGGCATCGAAAAAAACGCTCACGGGTGCTTTAGAGTGCCGAGTTTATTACTGCGCATTAAGAAATGACCACCTCCAACGTTTGGTTTATGTTTAATAAGCATTTTTAATTTTATTGCTTAAATCGCATTTTCTCGGCGAGCTGAGCGCTTTTTCTGAATTGTGCCGCTCCCGTCACTCTGGTTAGGTTGGCATCGAAAAAAACGCTCTCGGGTGCTTTAGAGTGCCGAGTTTATTACTGCGCATTAAGAAATGACCACCTCCAACGTTTGGTTTATGTTTTATAAGCATTTTTAATTTTATTGCTTAAATCGCATTTTCTCGGCGAGCTGAGCACTTTTTCTGAATTGTGCCGCTCCCGTCACTCTGGTTAGGTTGGAATCGAAAAAAACGCTCTCGGGTGCTTTAGAGTGCCGAGTTATTCACTGCGCATGAAGAAATGACCACCTCCAACGTTTGGTTTATGTTTTATAAGCATTTTTAATTTTATTGCTTAAATCGCATTTTCTCGGCGAGCTGAGCACTTTTTCTGAATTGTGCCGCTCCCGTCACTCTGGTTAGGTTGGCATCGAAAAAAACGCTCTCGGGTGCTTTAGAGTGCCGAGTTATTCACTGCGCACGAAGAAATGACCACCTCCAACGTTTGGTTTATGTTTTATAAGCATTTTTAATTTTATTGCTTGAATCGCATTTTCTCGGCGAGCTGAGCGCTTTTTCTGAATTGTGCCGCTCCCGTCACTCTGGTTAGGTTGGCATCGAAAAAAACGCTCTCGGGTGCTTTAGAGTGCCGAGTTATTCACTGCGCATGAAGAAATGACCACCTCCAACGTTTGGTTTATGTTTTATAAGCATTTTTAATTTTATTGCTTAAATCGCATTTTCTCGGCGAGCTGAGCACTTTTTCTGAATTGTGCCGCTCCCGTCACTCTGGTTAGGTTGGCATCGAAAAAAACGCTCTCGGGTGCTATAGAGTGCCGAGTTTATCACTGCGCATGAAGAAATGACCACCTCCAACGTTTGGTTTATGTTTTATAAGCATTTTTAATTTTATTGCTTAAATCGCATTTTCTCGGCGAGCTGAGCACTTTTTCTGAATTGTGCCGCTCCCGTCACTCTGGTTAGTTGGCATCGAAAAAAACGCTCTCGGGTGCTTTAGAGTGCCGAGTTTATTACTGCGCATTAAGAAATGACCACCTCCAACGTTTGGTTTATGTTTTATAAGCATTTTTAATTTTATTGCTTAAATCGCATTTTCTCGGCGAGCTGAGCGCTTTTTCTGAATTGTGCCGCTCCCGTCACTCGTTAGGTTGGCATCGAAAAAAACGCTCTCGGGTGCTTTAGAGTGCCGAGTTATTCACTGCGCATGAAGAAATGACCACCTCCAACGTTTGGTTTATGTTTAATAAGCATTTTTAATTTTATTGCTTAAATCGCATTTTCTCGGCGAGCTGAGCACTTTTTCTGAATTGTGCCGCTCCCGTCACTCTGGTTAGGTTGGCATCGAAAAAAACGCTCTCGGGTGCTTTAGAGTGCCGAGTTATTCACTGCGCATGAAGAAATGACCACCTCCAACGTTTGGTTTATGTTTAATAAGCATTTTTAATTTTATTGCTTAAATCGCATTTTCTCGGCGAGCTGAGCACTTTTTCTGAATTGTGCCGCTCCCGTCACTCTGGTTAGGTTGGCATCGAAAAAAACGCTCTCGGGTGCTTTAGAGTGCCGAGTTTATCACTGCGCATGAAGAAATGACCACCTCCAACGTTTGGTTTATGTTTTATAAGCATTTTTAATTTTATTGCTTAAATCGCATTTTCTCGGCGAGCTGAGCGCTTTTTCTGAATTGTGCCGCTCCCGTAACTCTGGTTAGGTTGGCATCGAAAAAAACGCTCTCGGGTGCTTTAGAGTGCCGAGTTTATCACTGCGCATGAAGAAATGACCACTTCCAACGTTTGGTTTATGTTTTATAAGCATTTTTAATTTTATTGCTTAAATCGCATTTTCTCGGCGAGCTGAGCACTTTTTCTGAATTGTGCCGCTCCCGTCACTCTGGGTTGGCATCGAAAAAAACGCTCTCGGGTGCTTTAGAGTGCCGAGTTTATTACTGCGCATTAAGAAATGACCACCTCCAACGTTTGGTTTATGTTTTATAAGCATTTTTAGTTTTATTGCTTAAATCGCATTTTCTCGGCGAGCTGAGCACTTTTTCTGAATTGTGCCGCTCCCGTCACTCTGGTTAGGTTGGCATCGAAAAAAACGCTCTCGGGTGCTTTAGAGTGCCGAGTTTATCACTGCGCATGAAGAAATGACCACCTCCAACGTTTGGTTTATGTTTAATAAGCATTTTTAATTTTATTGCTTAAATCGCATTTTCTCGGCGAGCTGAGCACTTTTTCTGAATTGTGCCGCTCCCGTCACTCTGGTTAGGTTGGCATCGAAAAAAACGCTCTCGGGTGCTTTAGAGTGCCGACTTTATCACTGCGCATGAAGAAATGACCACCTCCAACGTTTGGTTTATGTTTTATAAGCATTTTTAATTTTATTGCTTAAATCGCATTTTCTCGGCGAGCTGAGCACTTTTTCTGAATTGTGCCGCTCCCGTCACTCTGGTTAGGTTGGCATCGAAAAAAACGCTCACGGGTGCTTTAGAGTGCCGAGTTTATTACTGCGCATTAAGAAATGACCACCTCCAACGTTTGGTTTATGTTTAATAAGCATTTTTAATTTTATTGCTTAAATCGCATTTTCTCGGCGAGCTGAGCGCTTTTTCTGAATTGTGCCGCTCCCGTCACTCTGGTTAGGTTGGCATCGAAAAAAACGCTCTCGGGTGCTTTAGAGTGCCGAGTTTATTACTGCGCATTAAGAAATGACCACCTCCAACGTTTGGTTTATGTTTTATAAGCATTTTTAATTTTATTGCTTAAATCGCATTTTCTCGGCGAGCTGAGCACTTTTTCTGAATTGTGCCGCTCCCGTCACTCTGGTTAGGTTGGAATCGAAAAAAACGCTCTCGGGTGCTTTAGAGTGCCGAGTTATTCACTGCGCATGAAGAAATGACCACCTCCAACGTTTGGTTTATGTTTTATAAGCATTTTTAATTTTATTGCTTAAATCGCATTTTCTCGGCGAGCTGAGCACTTTTTCTGAATTGTGCCGCTCCCGTCACTCTGGTTAGGTTGGCATCGAAAAAAACGCTCTCGGGTGCTTTAGAGTGCCGAGTTATTCACTGCGCACGAAGAAATGACCACCTCCAACGTTTGGTTTATGTTTTATAAGCATTTTTAATTTTATTGCTTGAATCGCATTTTCTCGGCGAGCTGAGCGCTTTTTCTGAATTGTGCCGCTCCCGTCACTCGTTAGGTTGGCATCGAAAAAAACGCTCTCGGGTGCTTTAGAGTGCTGAGTTATTCACTGCGCATGAAGAAATGACCACCTCCAACGTTTGGTTTATGTTTAATAAGCATTTTTAATTTTATTGCTTAAATCGCATTTTCTCGGCGAGCTGAGCGCTTTTTCTGAATTGTGCCGCTCCCGTCACTCTGGTTAGGTTGGCATCGAAAAAAACGCTCTCGGGTGCTTTAGAGTGCCGAGTTATTCACTGCGCATGAAGAAATGACCACCTCCATCGTTTGTTTATGTTTAATAAGCATTTTTAATTTTGTTGCTTAAATCGCATTTTCTCGGGGAGCTGAGCACTTTTTCTGAATTGTGCCGCTCCCGTCACTCTGGTTAGGTTGGCATCGAAAAAAACGCTCTCGGGTGCTTTAGAGTGCCGAGTTTATTAATGCGCATTAAGAAATGACCACCTCCAACGTTTGGTTTATGTTTTATAAGCATTTTTAATTTTATTGCTTAAATCGCATTTTCTCGGCGAGCTGAGCACTTTTTCTGAATTGTGCCGCTCCCGTCACTCTGGTTAGGTTGGCATCGAAAAAAACGCTCTCGGGTGCTTTAGAGTGCCGAGTTATTCACTGCGCACGAAGAAATGACCACCTCCAACGTTTGGTTTATGTTTTATAAGCATTTTTAATTTTATTGCTTAAATCGCATTTTCTCGGCGAGCTGAGCGCTTTTTCTGAATTGTGCCGCTCCCGTCACTCTGGTTAGGTTGGCATCGAAAAAAACGCTCTCGGGTGCTTTAGAGTGCCGAGTTTATCACTGCGCATTAAGAAATGACCACCTCCAACGTTTGGTTTATGTTTTATAAGCATTTTTAATTTTATTGCTTAAATCGCATTTTCTCGGCGAGCTGAGCACTTTTTCTGAATTGTGCCGCTCCCGTCACTCTGGTTAGGTTGGCATCGAAAAAAACGCTCTCGGGTGCTATAGAGTGCCGAGTTTATCACTGCGCATGAAGAAATGACCACCTCCAACGTTTGGTTTATGTTTTATAAGCATTTTTAATTTTATTGCTTAAATCGCATTTTCTCGGCGAGCTGAGCACTTTTTCTGAATTGTGCCGCTCCCGTCACTCTGGTTAGGTTGGCATCGAAAAAAACGCTCTCGGGTGCTTTAGAGTGCCGAGTTTATTACTGCGCATTAAGAAATGACCACCTCCAACGTTTGGTTTATGTTTTATAAGCATTTTTAATTTTATTGCTTAAATCGCATTTTCTCGGCGAGCTGAGCGCTTTTTCTGAATTGTGCCGCTCCCGTCACTCGTTAGGTTGGCATCGAAAAAAACGCTCTCGGGTGCTTTAGAGTGCCGAGTTATTCACTGCGCATGAAGAAATGACCACCTCCAACGTTTGGTTTATGTTTAATAAGCATTTTTAATTTTATTGCTTAAATCGCATTTTCTCGGCGAGCTGAGCACTTTTTCTGAATTGTGCCGCTCCCGTCACTCTGGTTAGGTTGGCATCGAAAAAAACGCTCTCGGGTGCTTTAGAGTGCCGAGTTATTCACTGCGCATGAAGAAATGACCACCTCCAACGTTTGGTTTATGTTTAATAAGCATTTTTAATTTTATTGCTTAAATCGCATTTTCTCGGCGAGCTGAGCACTTTTTCTGAATTGTGCCGCTCCCGTCACTCTGGTTAGGTTGGCATCGAAAAAAACGCTCTCGGGTGCTTTAGAGTGCCGAGTTTATCACTGCGCATGAAGAAATCACCACCTCCAACGTTTGGTTTATGTTTTATAAGCATTTTTAATTTTATTGCTTAAATCGCATTTTCTCGGCGAGCTGAGCGCTTTTTCTGAATTGTGCCGCTCCCGTAACTCTGGTTAGGTTGGCATCGAAAAAAACGCTCTCGGGTGCTTTAGAGTGCCGAGTTTATCACTGCGCATGAAGAAATGACCACTTCCAACGTTTGGTTTATGTTTTATAAGCATTTTTAATTTTATTGCTTAAATCGCATTTTCTCGGCGAGCTGAGCACTTTTTCTGAATTGTGCCGCTCCCGTCACTCTGGGTTGGCATCGAAAAAAACGCTCTCGGGTGCTTTAGAGTGCCGAGTTTATTACTGCGCATTAAGAAATGACCACCTCCAACGTTTGGTTTATGTTTTATAAGCATTTTTAGTTTTATTGCTTAAATCGCATTTTCTCGGCGAGCTGAGCACTTTTTCTGAATTGTGCCGCTCCCGTCACTCTGGTTAGGTTGGCATCGAAAAAAACGCTCTCGGGTGCTTTAGAGTGCCGAGTTTATCACTGCGCATGAAGAAATGACCACCTCCAACGTTTGGTTTATGTTTAATAAGCATTTTTAATTTTATTGCTTAAATCGCATTTTCTCGGCGAGCTGAGCACTTTTTCTGAATTGTGCCGCTCCCGTCACTCTGGTTAGGTTGGCATCGAAAAAAACGCTCTCGGGTGCTTTAGAGTGCCGACTTTATCACTGCGCATGAAGAAATGACCACCTCCAACGTTTGGTTTATGTTTTATAAGCATTTTTAATTTTATTGCTTAAATCGCATTTTCTCGGCGAGCTGAGCACTTTTTCTGAATTGTGCCGCTCCCGTCACTCTGGTTAGGTTGGCATCGAAAAAAACGCTCACGGGTGCTTTAGAGTGCCGAGTTTATTACTGCGCATTAAGAAATGACCACCTCCAACGTTTGGTTTATGTTTTATAAGCATTTTTAATTTTATTGCTTAAATCGCATTTTCTCGGCGAGCTGAGCACTTTTTCTGAATTGTGCCGCTCCCGTCACTCTGGTTAGGTTGGAATCGAAAAAAACGCTCTCGGGTGCTTTAGAGTGCCGAGTTATTCACTGCGCATGAAGAAATGACCACCTCCAACGTTTGGTTTATGTTTTATAAGCATTTTTAATTTTATTGCTTAAATCGCATTTTCTCGGCGAGCTGAGCGCTTTTTCTGAATTGTGCCGCTCACGTCACTCTGGTTAGGTTGGCATCGAAAAAAACGCTCTCGGGTGCTTTAGAGTGCCGAGTTTATCACTGCGCATTAAGAAATGACCACCTCCAACGTTTGGTTTATGTTTTATAAGCATTTTTAATTTTATTGCTTAAATCGCATTTTCTCGGCGAGCTGAGCACTTTTTCTGAATTGTGCCGCTCCCGTCACTCTGGTTAGGTTGGCATCGAAAAAACGCCCTCGGGTGCTTTAGAGTGCCGAGTTTATCACTGCGCATGAAGAAATGACCACTTCCAACGTTTGGTTTATGTTTTATAAGCATTTTTAATTTTATTGCTTAAATCGCATTTTCTCGGCGAGCTGAACACTTTTTCTGAATTGTGCCGCTCCCGTCACTCTGGTTAGGTTGGCATCGAAAAAAACGCTCTCGGGTGCTTTAGAGTGCCGAGTTTATTACTGCGCATTAAGAAATGACCACCTCCAACGTTTGGTTTATGTTTTATAAGCATTTTTAATTTTATTGCTTGAATCGCATTTTCTCGGCGAGCTGAGCGCTTTTTCTGAATTGTGCCGCTCCCGTCACTCGTTAGGTTGGCATCGAAAAAAACGCTCTCGGGTGCTTTAGAGTGCCGAGTTATTCACTGCGCATGAAGAAATGACCACCTCCAACGTTTGGTTTATGTTTAATAAGCATTTTTAATTTTATTGCTTAAATCGCATTTTCTCGGCGAGCTGAGCGCTTTTTCTGAATTGTGCCGCTCCCGTCACTCTGGTTAGGTTGGCATCGAAAAAAACGCTCTCGGGTGCTTTAGAGTGCCGAGTTATTCACTGCGCATGAAGAAATGACCACCTCCATCGTTTGGTTTATGTTTAATAAGCATTTTTAATTTTATTGCTTAAATCGCATTTTCTCGGGGAGCTGAGCACTTTTTCTGAATTGTGCCGCTCCCGTCACTCTGGTTAGGTTGGCATCGAAAAAAACGCTCTCGGGTGCTTTAGAGTGCCGAGTTTATTAATGCGCATTAAGAAATGACCACCTCCAACGTTTGGTTTATGTTTTATAAGCATTTTTAATTTTATTGCTTAAATCGCATTTTCTCGGCGAGCTGAGCACTTTTTCTGAATTGTGCCGCTCCCGTCACTCTGGTTAGGTTGGCATCGAAAAAAACGCTCTCGGGTGCTTTAGAGTGCCGAGTTATTCACTGCGCACGAAGAAATGACCACCTCCAACGTTTGGTTTATGTTTTATAAGCATTTTTAATTTTATTGCTTAAATCGCATTTTCTCGGCGAGCTGAGCGCTTTTTCTGAATTGTGCCGCTCCCGTCACTCTGGTTAGGTTGGCATCGAAAAAAACGCTCTCGGGTGCTTTAGAGTGCCGAGTTTATCACTGCGCATTAAGAAATGACCACCTCCAACGTTTGGTTTATGTTTTATAAGCATTTTTAATTTTATTGCTTAAATCGCATTTTCTCGGCGAGCTGAGCACTTTTTCTGAATTGTGCCGCTCCCGTCACTCTGGTTAGGTTGGCATCGAAAAAAACGCTCTCGGGTGCTATAGAGTGCCGAGTTTATCACTGCGCATGAAGAAATGACCACCTCCAACGTTTGGTTTATGTTTTATAAGCATTTTTAATTTTATTGCTTAAATCGCATTTTCTCGGCGAGCTGAGCACTTTTTCTGAATTGTGCCGCTCCCGTCACTCTGGTTAGGTTGGCATCGAAAAAAACGCTCTCGGGTGCTTTAGAGTGCCGAGTTATTCACTGCGCACGAAGAAATGAACACCTCCAACGCTTGGTTTATGTTTTATAAGCATTTTTGATTTTATTGCTTAAATCGCATTTTCTCGGCGAGCTGAGCGCTTTTTCTGAATTGTGCCGCTCCCGTAACTCTGGTTAGGTTGGCATCGAAAAAAACGCTCTCGGGTGCTTTAGAGTGCCGAGTTTATCACTGCGCATGAAGAAATGACCACTTCCAACGTTTGGTTTATGTTTTATAAGCATTTTTAATTTTATTGCTTAAATCGCATTTTCTCGGCGAGCTGAGCACTTTTTCTGAATTGTGCCGCTCCCGTCACTCTGGTTAGGTTGGCATCGAAAAAAACGCTCTCGGGTGCTTTAGAGGGCCGAGTTTATCACTGCGCATGAAGAAATGACCACCTCCAACGTTTGGTTTATGTTTTATAAGCATTTTTAATTTTATTGCTTAAATCGCATTTTCTCGGCGAGCTGAGCGCTTTTTCTGAATTGTGCCGCTCCCGTCACTCTGGTTAGGTTGGCATCGAAAAAAACGCTCTCGGGTGCTTTAGAGTGCCGAGTTTATTACTGCGCATTAAGAAATGACCACCTCCAACGTTTGGTTTATGTTTTATAAGCATTTTTAATTTTATTGCTTAAATCGCATTTTCTCGGCGAGCTGAGCGCTTTTTCTGAATTGTGCCGCTCCCGTCACTCTGGTTAGGTTGGCATCGAAAAAAACGCTCTCGGGTGCTTTAGAGTGCCGAGTTTATTACTGCGCATTAAGAAATGACCACCTCCAACGTTTGGTTTATGTTTTATAAGCATTTTTAATTTTATTGCTTAAATCGCATTTTCTCGGCGAGCTGAGCACTTTTTCTGAATTGTGCCGCTTTCGTCACTCTGGTTAGGTTGGCATCGAAAAAAACGCTCTCGGGTGCTTTAGAGTGCCGAGTTTATTACTGCGCATTAAGAAATGACCACCTCCAACGTTTGGTTTATGTTTTATAAGCATTTTTAATTTTATTGCTTAAATCGCATTTTCTCGGCGAGCTGAGCACTTTTTCTGAATTGTGCCGCTCCCGTCACTCTGGTTAGGTTGGCATCGAAAAAAACGCTTTCGGGTGCTTTAGAGTGCCGACTTTATCATTGCGCATGAAGAAATGACCACCTCCAACGTTTGGTTTATGTTTTATAAGCATTTTTAATTTTATTGCTTAAATCGCATTTTCTCGGCGAGCTGAGCACTTTTTCTGAATTGTGCCGCTCCCGTCACTCTGGTTAGGTTGGCATCGAAAAAAACGCTCACGGGTGCTTTAGAGTGCCGAGTTTATTACTGCGCATTAAGAAATGACCACCTCCAACGTTTGGTTTATGTTTTATAAGCATTTTTAATTTTATTGCTTAAATCGCATTTTCTCGGCGAGCTGAGCACTTTTTCTGAATTGTGCCGCTCCCGTCACTCTGGTTAGGTTGGCATCGAAAAAAACGCTCTCGGGTGCTTTAGAGTGCCGAGTTATTCACTGCGCATGAAGAAATGACCACCTCCAACGTTTGGTTTATGTTATATAAGCATTTTTAATTTTATTGCTTAAATCGCATTTTCTCGGCGAGCTGAGCACTTTTTCTGAATTGTGCCGCTCCCGTCACTCTGGTTAGGTTGGCATCGAAAAAAACGCTATCGGGTGCTTTAGAGTGCCGAGTTATTCACTGCGCATGAAGAAATGACCACCTCCAACGTTTGGTTTATGTTTAATAAGCATTTTTAATTTTATTGCTTAAATCGCATTTTCTCGGCGAGCTGAGCACTTTTTCTGAATTGTGCCGCTCCCGTCATCTGGTTAGGTTGGCATCGAAAAAAACGCTCTCGGGTGCTTTAGAGTGCCGAGTTTATTACTGCGCATTAAGAAATGACCACCTCCAACGTTTGGTTTATGTTTTATAAGCATTTTTAATTTTATTGCTTACATCGCATTTTCTCGGCGAGCTGAGCACTTTTTCTGAATTGTGCCGCTCCCGTCACTCTGGTTAGGTTGGCATCGAAAAAAACGCTCTCGGGTGCTTTAGAGTGCCGAGTTTATTACTGCGCATTAAGAAATGACCACCTCCAACGTTTGGTTTATGTTTTATAAGCATTTTTAATTTTATTGCTTAAATCGCATTTTCTCGGCGAGCTGAGCACTTTTTCTGAATTGTGCCGCTCCCGTCACTCTGGTTAGGTTGGCATCGAAAAAAAACGCTCTCGGGTGCTTTAGAGTGCCGAGTTATTCACTGCGCATGAAGAAATGACCACCTCCAACGTTTGGTTTATGTTTTATAAGCATTTTTAGTTTTATTGCTTAAATCGCATTTTCTCGGCGAGCTGAGCACTTTTTCTGAATTGTGCCGCTCCCGTCACTCTGGTTAGGTTGGCATCGAAAAAAACGCTCTCGGGTGCTTTAGAGTGCCGAGTTTATCACTGCGCATGAAGAAATGACCACCTCCAACGTTTGGTTTATGTTTAATAAGCATTTTTAGTTTTATTGCTTAAATCGCATTTTCTCGGCGAGCTGAGCACTTTTTCTGAATTGTGCCGCTCCCGTCACTCTGGTTAGGTTGGCATCGAAAAAAACGCTCTCGGGTGCTTTAGAGTGCCGAGTTATTCACTGCGCACGAAGAAATGACCACCTCCAACGTTCGGTTTATGTTTTATAAGCATTTTTAATTTTATTGCTTAAATCGCATTTTCTCGGCGAGCTGAGCGCTTTTTCTGAATTGTGCCGCTCCCGTCACTCTGGTTAGGTTGGCATCGAAAAAAACGCTCTCGGGTGCTTTAGAGTGCCGAGTTATTCACTGCGCATGAAGAAATGACCACCTCCAACGTTTGGTTTATGTTTAATAAGCATTTTTAATTTTATTGCTTAAATTGCATTTTCTCGGCGAGCTGAGCGCTTTTTCTGAATTGTGCCGCTCCCGTCACTCTGGTTAGGTTGCCATCGAAAAAAACGCTCTCGGGTGCTTTAGAGTGCCGAGTTATTCACTGCGCATGAAGAAATGACCACCTCCAACGTTTGGTTTATGTTTAATAAGCATTTTTAATTTTATTGCTTAAATCGCATTTTCTCGGCGAGCTGAGCACTTTTTCTGAATTGTGCCGCTCCCGTCACTCTGGTTAGGTTGGCATCGAAAAAAACGCTCTCGGGTGCTTTAGAGTGCCGAGTTTATTACTGCGCATTAAGAAATGACCACCTCCAACGTTTGGTTCATGTTTTATAAGCATTTTTAATTTTATTGCTTAAATCGCATTTTCTCGGCGAGCTGAGCACTTTTTCTGAATTGTGCCGCTCCCGTCACTCTGGTTAGGTTGGCATCGAAAAAAACGCTCTCGGGTGCTTTAGAGTGCCGAGTTATTCACTGCGCACGAAGAAATGACCACCTCCAACGTTTGGTTTATGTTTTATAAGCATTTTTAATTTTATTGCTTAAATCGCATTTTCTAGGCGAGCTGAGCGCTTTTTCTGAATTGTGCCGCTCCCGTCACTCTGGTTAGGTTGGCATCGAAAAAAACGCTCTCGGGTGCTTTAGAGTGCCGAGTTTATTACTGCGCATTAAGAAATGACCACCTCCAACGTTTGGTTTATGTTTTATAAGCATTTTTAATTTTATTGCTTAAATCGCATTTTCTCGGCGAGCTGAGCACTTTTTCTGAATTGTGCCGCTCCCGTCACTCTGGTTAGGTTGGCATCGAAAAAAACGCTCTCGGGTGCTTTAGAGTGCCGAGTTTATTACTGCGCATTAAGAAATGACCACCTCCAACGTTTGGTTTATGTTTTATAAGCATTTTTAATTTTATTGCTTAAATCGCATTTTCTCGGCGAGCTGAGCACTTTTTCTGAATTGTGCCGCTCCCGTCACTCTGGTTAGGTTGGCATCGAAAAAAACGCTATCGGGTGCTTTAGAGTGCCGAGTTATTCACTGCGCATGAAGAAATGACCACCTCCAACGTTTGGTTTATGTTTAATAAGCATTTTTAATTTTATTGCTTAAATCGCATTTTCTCGGCGAGCTGAGCACTTTTTCTGAATTGTGCCGCTCCCGTCACTCTGGTTAGGTTGGCATCGAAAAAAACGCTCTCGGGTGCTTTAGAGTGCCGAGTTTATTACTGCGCATTAAGAAATGACCACCTCCAACGTTTGGTTTATGTTTTATAAGCATTTTTAATTTTATTGCTTAAATCGCATTTTCTCGGCGAGCTGAGCACTTTTTCTGAATTGTGCCGCTCCCGTCACTCTGGTTAGGTTGGCATCGAAAAAAACGCTCTCGGGTGCTTTAGAGTGCCGAGTTTATTACTGCGCATTAAGAAATGACCACCTCCAACGTTTGGTTTATGTTTTATAAGCATTTTTAATTTTATTGCTTAAATCGCATTTTCTCGGCGAGCTGAGCACTTTCTCTGAATTGTGCCGCTCCCGTCACTCTGGTTAGGTTGGCATCGAAAAAAACGCTCTCGGGTGCTTTAGAGTGCCGAGTTTATTACTGCGCATTAAGAAATGACCACCTCCAACGTTTGGTTTATGTTTTATAAGCATTTTTAATTTTATTGCTTAAATCGCATTTTCTCGGCGAGCTGAGCGCTTTTTCTGAATTGTGCCGCTCCCGTCACTCTGGTTAGGTTGGCATCGAAAAAAACGCTCTCGGGTGCTTTAGAGTGCCGAGTTATTCACTGCGCATGAAGAAATGACCACCTCCAACGTTTGGTTTATGTTTAATAAGCATTTTTAATTTTATTGCTTAAATCGCATTTTCTCGGCGAGCTGAGCGCTTTTTCTGAATTGTGCCGCTCCCGTCACTCTGGTTAGGTTGGCATCGAAAAAAACGCTATCGGGTGCTTTAGAGTGCCGAGTTATTCACTGCGCATGAAGAAATGACCACCTCCAACGTTTGGTTTATGTTTAATAAGCATTTTTAATTTTATTGCTTAAATCGCATTTTCTCGGCGAGCTGAGCACTTTTTCTGAATTGTGCCGCTCCCGTCACTCTGGTTAGGTTGGCATCGAAAAAAACGCTCTCGGGTGCTTTAGATTGCCGAGTTATTCACTGCGCATGAAGAAATGACCACCTCCAACGTTTGGTTTATGTTTAATAAGCATTTTTAATTTTATTGCTTGAATCGCATTTTCTCGGCGAGCTGAGCACTTTTTCTGAATTGTGCCGCTCCCGTCACTCTGGTTAGGTTGGCATCGAAAAAAACGCTCTCGGGTGCTTTAGAGTGCCGAGTTTATCACTGCGCATGAAGAAATGACCACCTCCAACGTTTGGTTTATGTTTTATAAGCATTTTTAATTTTATTGCTTAAATCGCATTTTCTCGGCGAGCTGAGCGCTTTTTCTGAATTGTGCCGCTCCCGTCACTCTGGTTAGGTTGGCATCGAAAAAAACCCTCTCGGGTGCTTTAGAGTGCCGAGTTTATTACTGCGCATTAAGAAATGACCACCTCCAACGTTTGGTTCATGTTTTATAAGCATTTTTAATTTTATTGCTTAAATCGCATTTTCTCGGCGAGCTGAGCACTTTTTCTGAATTGTGCCGCTCCCGTCACTCTGGTTAGGTTGGCATCGAAAAAAACGCTCTCGGGTGCTTTAGAGTGCCGAGTTATTCACTGCGCACGAAGAAATGACCACCTCCAACGTTTGGTTTATGTTTTATAAGCATTTTTAATTTTATTGCTTAAATCGCATTTTCTCGGCGAGCTGAGCGCTTTTTCTGAATTGTGCCGCTCCCGTCACTCTGGTTAGGTTGGCATCGAAAAAAACGCTCTCGGGTGCTTTAGAGTGCCGAGTTTATTACTGCGCATTAAGAAATGACCACCTCCAACGTTTGGTTTATGTTTTATAAGCATTTTTAATTTTATTGCTTAAATCGCATTTTCTCGGCGAGCTGAGAACTTTTTCTGAATTGTGCCGCTCCCGTCACTCTGGTTAGGTTGGCATCGAAAAAAACGCTCTCGGGTGCTTTAGAGTGCCGAGTTATTCACTGCGCATGAAGAAATGACCACCTCCAACGTTTGGTTTATGTTTTATAAGCATTTTTAAATTTATTGCTTAAATCGCATTTTCTCGGCGAGCTGAGCGCTTTTTCTGAATTGTGCCGCTCCCGTCACTCTGGTTAGGTTGGCATCGAAAAAACGCTCTCGGGTGCTTTAGAGTGCCGAGTTATTCACTGCGCATGAAGAAATGACCACCTCCAACGTTTGGTTTATGTTTTATAAGCATTTTTAGTTTTATTGCTTAAATCGCATTTTCTCGGCGAGCTGAGCACTTTTTCTGAATTGTGCCGCTCCCGTCACTCTGGTTAGGTTGGCATCGACAAAAACGCTCTCGGGTGCTTTAGAGTGCCGAGTTTATCACTGCGCATGAAGAAATGACCACCTCCAACGTTTGGTTTATGTTTAATAAGCATTTTTAATTTTATTGCTTAAATCGCATTTTCTCGGCGAGCTGAGCACTTTTTCTGAATTGTGCCACTCCCGTCACTCTGGTTAGGTTGGCATCGAAAAAAACGCTCTCGGGTGCTTTAGAGTGCCGACTTTATCACTGCGCATGAAGAAATGACCACCTCCAACATTTGGTTTATGTTTTATAAGCATTTTTAATTTTATTGCTTAAATCGCATTTTCTCGGCGAGCTGAGCACTTTTTCTGAATTGTGCCGCTGCCGTCACTCTGGTTAGGTTGGCATCGAAAAAAACGCTCACGGGTGCTTTAGAGTGCCGAGTTTATTACTGCGCATTAAGAAATGACCACCTCCAACGTTTGGTTTATGTTTTATAAGCATTTTTAATTTTATTGCTTAAATCGCATTTTCTCGGCGAGCTGAGCACTTTTTCTGAATTGTGCCGCTCCCGTCACTCTGGTTAGGTTGGCATCGAAAAAAACGCTCTCGGGTGCTTTAGAGTGCCGAGTTATTCACTGCGCATGAAGAAATGACCACCTCCAACGTTTGGTTTATGTTTTATAAGCATTTTTAATTTTATTGCTTAAATCGCATTTTCTCGGCGAGCTGAGCACTTTTTCTGAATTGTGCCGCTCCCGTCACTCTGGTTAGGTTGGCATCGAAAAAAACGCTCTCGGGTGCTTTAGAGTGCCGAGTTTATCACTGCGCATTAAGAAATGACCACCTCCAACGTTTGGTTTATGTTTTATAAGCATTTTTAATTTTATTGCTTAAATCGCATTTTCTCGGCGAGCTGAGCACTTTTTCTGAATTGTGCCGCTCCCGTCACTCTGGTTAGGTTGGCATCGAAAAAAACGCTCTCGGGTGCTTTAGAGTGCCGAGTTATTCACTGCGCATGAAGAAATGACCACCTCCAACGTTTGGTTTATGTTTTATAAGCATTTTTAGTTTTATTGCTTAAATCGCATTTTCTCGGCGAGCTGAGCACTTTTTCTGAATTGTGCCGCTCCCGTCACTCTGGTTAGGTTGGCATCGAAAAAAACGCTCTCGGGTGCTTTAGAGTGCCGAGTTTATCACTGCGCATGAAGAAATGACCACCTCCAACGTTTGGTTTATGTTTAATAAGCATTTTTAATTTTATTGCTTAAATCGCATTTTCTCGGCGAGCTGAGCACTTTTTCTGAATTGTGCCGCTCCCGTCACTCTGGTTAGGTTGGCATCGAAAAAAACGCTCTCGGGTGCTTTAGAGTGCCGACTTTATCACTGCGCATGAAGAAATGACCACCTCCAACGTTTGGTTTATGTTTTATAAGCATTTTTAATTTTATTGCTTAAATCGCATTTTCTCGGCGAGCTGAGCACTTTTTCTGAATTGTGCCGCTCCCGTCACTCTGGTTAGGTTGGCATCGAAAAAAACGCTCACGGGTGCTTTAGAGTGCCGAGTTTATTACTGCGCATTAAGAAATGACCACCTCCAACGTTTGGTTTATGTTTTATAAGCATTTTTAATTTTATTGCTTAAATCGCATTTTCTCGGCGAGCTGAGCACTTTTTCTGAATTGTGCCGCTCCCGTCACTCTGGTTAGGTTGGAATCGAAAAAAACGCTCTCGGGTGCTTTAGAGTGCCGAGTTATTCACTGCGCATGAAGAAATGACCACCTCCAACGTTTGGTTTATGTTTTATAAGCATTTTTAATTTTATTGCTTAAATCGCATTTTCTCGGCGAGCTGAGCGCTTTTTCTGAATTGTGCCGCTCACGTCACTCTGGTTAGGTTGGCATCGAAAAAAACGCTCTCGGGTGCTTTAGAGTGCCGAGTTTATCACTGCGCATTAAGAAATGACCACCTCCAACGTTTGGTTTATGTTTTATAAGCATTTTTAATTTTATTGCTTAAATCGCATTTTCTCGGCGAGCTGAGCACTTTTTCTGAATTGTGCCAATCCCGTCACTCTGGTTAGGTTGGCATCGAAAAAACGCCCTCGGGTGCTTTAGAGTGCCGAGTTTATCACTGCGCATGAAGAAATGACCACTTCCAACGTTTGGTTTATGTTTTATAAGCATTTTTAATTTTATTGCTTAAATCGCATTTTCTCGGCGAGCTGAACACTTTTTCTGAATTGTGCCGCTCCCGTCACTCTGGTTAGGTTGGCATCGAAAAAAACGCTCTCGGGTGCTTTAGAGTGCCGAGTTTATTACTGCGCATTAAGAAATGACCACCTCCAACGTTTGGTTTATGTTTTATAAGCATTTTTAATTTTATTGCTTAAATCGCATTTTCTCGGCGAGCTGAGCACTTTTTCTGAATTGTGCCGCTCCCGTCACTCTGGTTAGGTTGGCATCGAAAAAAACGCTCTCGGGTGCTTTAGATTGCCGAGTTTATCACTGCGCATGAAGAAATGACCACCTCCAACGTTTGGTTTATGTTTTATAAGCATTTTTAAATTTATTGCTTAAATCGCATTTTCTCGGCGAGCTGAGCGCTTTTTCTGAATTGTGCCGCTCCCGTCACTCTGGTTAGGTTGGCATCGAAAAAACGCTCTCGGGTGCTTTAGAGTGCCGAGTTATTCACTGCGCATGAAGAAATGACCACCTCCAACGTTTGGTTTATGTTTTATAAGCATTTTTAGTTTTATTGCTTAAATCGCATTTTCTCGGCGAGCTGAGCACTTTTTCTGAATTGTGCCGCTCCCGTCACTCTGGTTAGGTTGGCATCGAAAAAAACGCTCTAGGGTGCTTTAGAGTGCCGAGTTTATCACTGCGCATGAAGAAATGACCACCTCCAACGTTTGGTTTATGTTTAATAAGCATTTTTAATTTTATTGCTTAAATCGCATTTTCTCGGCGAGCTGAGCACTTTTTCTGAATTGTGCCACTCCCGTCACTCTGGTTAGATTGGCATCGAAAAAAACGCTCTCGGGTGCTTTAGAGTGCCGACTTTATCACTGCGCATGAAGAAATGACCACCTCCAACATTTGGTTTATGTTTTATAAGCATTTTTAATTTTATTGCTTAAATCGCATTTTCTCGGCGAGCTGAGCACTTTTTCTGAATTGTGCCGCTCCCGTCACTCTGGTTAGGTTGGCATCGAAAAAAACGCTCACGGGTGCTTTAGAGTGCCGAGTTTATTACTGCGAATTAAGAAATACCACCTCCAACGTTTGGTTTATGTTTTATAAGCATTTTTAATTTTATTGCTTAAATCGCATTTTCTCGGCGAGCTGAGCACTTTTTCTGAATTGTGCCGCTCCCGTCACTCTGGTTAGGTTGGCATCGAAAAAAACGCTCTCGGGTGCTTTAGAGTGCCGAGTTATTCACTGCGCATGAAGAAATGACCACCTCCAACGTTTGGTTTATGTTTTATAAGCATTTTTAATTTTATTGCTTAAATCGCATTTTCTCGGCGAGCTGAGCACTTTTTCTGAATTGTGCCGCTCCCGTCACTCTGGTTAGGTTGGCATCGAAAAAAACGCTCTCGGGTGCTTTAGAGTGCCGAGTTTATCACTGCGCATGAAGAAATGACCACCTCCAACGTTTGGTTTATGTTTTATAAGCATTTTTAATTTTATTGCTTAAATCGCATTTTCTCGGCCAGCTGAGCGCTTTTTCTGAATTGTGCCGCTCCCGTCACTCTGGTTAGGTTGGCATCGAAAAAAACGCTATCGGGTGCTTTAGAGTGCCGAGTTTATTACTGCGCATTAAGAAATGACCACCTCCAACGTTTGGTTTATGTTTTATAAGCATTTTTAATTTTATTGCTTAAATCGCATTTTCTCGGCGAGCTGAGCACTTTTTCTGAATTGTGCCGCTCCCGTCACTCTGGTTAGGTTGGCATCGAAAAAAACGCTCTCGGGTGCTTTAGAGTGCCGAGTTTATTACTGCGCATTAAGAAATGACCACCTCCAACGTTTGGTTTATGTTTTATAAGCATTTTTAATTTTATTGCTTAAATCGCATTTTCTCGGCGAGCTGAGCACTTTTTCTGAATTGTGCCGCTCCCGTCACTCTGGTTAGGTTGGCATCGAAAAAAACGCTCTCGGGTGCTTTAGAGTGCCGAGTTTATTACTGCGCATTAAGAAATGACCACCTCCAACGTTTGGTTTATGTTTTATAAGCATTTTTAATTTTATTGCTTAAATCGCATTTTCTCGGCGAGCTGAGCACTTTTTCTGAATTGTGCCGCTCCCGTCACTCTGGTTAGGTTGGCATCGAAAAAAACGCTCTCGGGTGCTTTAGAGTGCCGAGTTATTCACTGCGCATGAAGAAATGACCACCTCCAACGTTTGGTTTATGTTTTATAAGCATTTTTAGTTTTATTGCTTAAATCGCATTTTCTCGGCGAGCTGAGCACTTTTTCTGAATTGTGCCGCTCCCGTCACTCTGGTTAGGTTGGCATCGAAAAAAACGCTCTCGGGTGCTTTAGAGTGCCGAGTTATTCACTGCGCATGAAGAAATCACCACCTCCAACGTTCGGTTTATGTTTTATAAGCATTTTTAATTTTATTGCTTAAATCGCATTTTCTCGGCGAGCTGAGCACTTTTTCTGAATTGTGCCGCTCCCGTCACTCTGGTTAGGTTGGCATCGAAAAAAACGCTCTCGGGTGCTTTAGAGTGCCGAGTTTATCACTGCGCATGAAGAAATGACCACCTCCAACGTTTGGTTTATGTTTTATAAGCATTTTTAATTTTATTGCTTAAATCGCATTTTCTCGGCGAGCTGAGCGCTTTTTCTGAATTGTGCCGCTCACGTCACTCTGGTTAGGTTGGCATCGAAAAAAACGCTCTCGGGTGCTTTAGAGTGCCGAGTTTATCACTGCGCATGAAGAAATGACCACCTCCAACGTTTGGTTTATGTTTTATAAGCATTTTTAATTTTATTGCTTAAATCGCATTTTCTCGGCGAGCTGAGCGTTTTTTCTGAATTGTGCCGCTCCCGTAACTCTGGTTAGGTTGGCATCGAAAAAAACGCTCAAGGGTGCTTTAGAGTGCCGAGTTTATTACTGCGCATTAAGAAATGACCACCTCCAACGTTTGGTTTATGTTTTATAAGCATTTTTAATTTTATTGCTTAAATCGCATTTTCTCGGCGAGCTGAGCACTTTTTCTGAATTGTGCCGCTCCCGTCACTCTGGTTAGGTTGGCATCGAAAAAAACGCTCTCGGGTGCTTTAGAGTGCCGAGTTTATCACTGCGCATGAAGAAATGACCACCTCCAACGTTTGGTTTATGTTTTATAAGCATTTTTAATTTTATTGCTTAAATCGCATTTTCTCGGAGAGCTGAGCGCTTTTTCTGAATTGTGCCGCTCCCGTCACTCTGGTTAGGTTGGCATCGAAAAAAACGCTCTCAGGTGCTTTAGAGTGCCGAGTTTATCACTGCGCATGAAGAAATGACCACCTCCAACGTTTGGTTTATGTTTTATAAGCATTTTTAATTTTATTGCTTAAATCGCATTTTCTCGGCGAGCTGAGCACTTTTTCTGAATTGTGCCGCTCCCGTCACTCTGGTTAGGTTGGCATCGAAAAAAACGCTCTCGGGTGCTTTAGAGTGCCGAGTTATTCACTGCGCATGAAGAAATGACCACCTCCAACGTTTGGTTTATGTTTTATAAGCATTTTTAATTTTATTGCTTAAATCGCATTTTCTCGGCGAGCTGAGCGCTTTTTCTGAATTGTGCCGCTCCCATCACTCTGGTTAGGTTGGCATCGAAAAAAACGCTCTCGGGTGCTTTAGAGTGCCGAGTTTATCACTGCGCATGAAGAAATGACCACCTCCAACGTTTGGTTTATGTTTTATAAGCATTTTTAATTTTATTGCTTAAATCGCATTTTCTCGGCGAGCTGAGCGCTTTTTCTGAATTGTGCCGCTCCCGTCACTCTGGTTAGGTTGGCATCGAAAAAAACGCTCTCGGGTGCTTTAGAGTGCCGAGTTTATCACTGCGCATGAAGAAATGACCACCTCCAACGTTTGGTTTATGTTTTATAAGCATTTTTAATTTTATTGCTTAAATCGCATTTTCTCGGCGAGCTGAGCGCTTTTTCTGAATTGTGCCGCTCCCGTAACTCTGGTTAGGTTGGCATCGAAAAAACGCTCTCGGGTGCTTTAGAGTGCCGAGTTTATCACTGCGCATGAAGAAATGACCACTTCCAACGTTTGGTTTATGTTTTATAAGCATTTTTAATTTTATTGCTTAAATCGCATTTTCTCGGCGAGCTGAGCACTTTTTCTGAATTGTGCCGCTCCCGTCACTCTGGTTAGGTTGGCATCGAAAAAAACGCTCTCGGGTGCTTTAGAGTGCCGAGTTTATTACTGCGCATTAAGAAATGACCACCTCCAACGTTTGGTTTATGTTTTATAAGCATTTTTAATTTTATTGCTTAAATCGCATTTTCTCGGCGAGCTGAGCGCTTTTTCTGAATTGTGCCGCTCCCGTCACTCTGGTTAGGTTGGCATCGAAAAAACGCTCTCGGGTGCTTTAGAGTGCCGAGTTATTCACTGTGCATGAAGAAATGACCACCTCCAACGTTTGGTTTATGTTTTATAAGCATTTTTAATTTTATTGCTTAAATCGCATTTTCTCGGCGAGCTGAGCACTTTTTCTGAATTGTTTCGCTCCCGTCACTCTGGTTAGGTTGGCATCGAAAAAAACGCTCTCGGGTGCTTTAGAGTGCCGAGTTTATCACTGCGCATGAAGAAATGACCACCTCCAACGTTTGGTTTATGTTTTATAAGCATTTTTAATTTTATTGCTTAAATCGCATTTTCTCGGCGAGCTGAGCGCTTTTTCTGAATTGTGCCGCTCCCGTCACTCTGGTTAGGTTGGCATCGAAAAAAACGCTCTCGGGTGCTTTAGAGTGCCGAGTTTATCACTGCGCATGAAGAAATGACCACCTCCAACGTTTGGTTTATGTTTTATAAGCATTTTTAATTTTATTGCTTAAATCGCATTTTCTCGGCGAGATGAGCGCTTTTTCTGAATTGTGCCGCTCCCGTAACTCTGGTTAGGTTGGCATCGAAAAAAACGCTCTCGGGTGCTTTAGAGTGCCGACTTTATCACTGCGCATGAAGAAATGACCACCTCCAACATTTGGTTTATGTTTTATAAGCATTTTTAATTTTATTGCTTAAATCGCATTTTCTCGGCGAGCTGAGCACTTTTTCTGAATTGTGCCGCTCCCGTCACTCTGGTTAGGTTGGCATCGAAAAAAACGCTCACGGGTGCTTTAGAGTGCCGAGTTTATTACTGCGAATTAAGAAATACCACCTCCAACGTTTGGTTTATGTTTTATAAGCATTTTTAATTTTATTGCTTAAATCGCATTTTCTCGGCGAGCTGAGCACTTTTTCTGAATTGTGCCGCTCCCGTCACTCTGGTTAGGTTGGCATCGAAAAAAACGCTCTCGGGTGCTTTAGAGTGCCGAGTTATTCACTGCGCATGAAGAAATGACCACCTCCAACGTTTGGTTTATGTTTTATAAGCATTTTTAATTTTATTGCTTAAATCGCATTTTCTCGGCGAGCTGAGCGCTTTTTCTGAATTGTGCCGCTCCCGTCACTCTGGTTAGGTTGGCATCGAAAAAAACGCTCTCGGTTGCTTTAGAGTGCCGAGTTTATCACTGCGCATGAAGAAATGACCACCTCCAACGTTTGGTTTATGTTTTATAAGCATTTTTAATTTTATTGCTTAAATCGCATTTTCTCGGCGAGCTGAGCGCTTTTTCTGAATTGTGCCGCTCCCGTCACTCTGGTTAGGTTGGCATCGAAAAAAACGCTCTCGGGTGCTTTAGAGTGCCGAGTTTATCACTGCGCATGAAGAAATGACCACCTCCAACGTTTGGTTTATGTTTTATAAGCATTTTTAATTTTATTGCTTAAATCGCATTTTCTCGGCGAGCTGAGCGCTTTTTCTGAATTGTGCCGCTCCCGTAACTCTGGTTAGGTTGGCATCGAAAAAACGCTCTCGGGTGCTTTAGAGTGCCGAGTTTATCACTGCGCATGAAGAAATGACCACCTCCAACGTTTGGTTTATGTTTTATAAGCATTTTTAATTTTATTGCTTAAATCGCATTTTCTCGGCGAGCTGAGCGCTTTTTCTGAATTGTGCCGCTCCCGTCACTCTGGTTAGGTTGGCATCGAAAGAAACGCTCTCGGGTGCTTTAGAGTGCCGAGTTTATCACTGCGCATGAAGAAATGACCACCTCCAACGTTTGGTTTATGTTTTATAAGCATTTTTAATTTTATTGCTTAAATCGCATTTTCTCGGCGAGCTGAGCGCTTTTTCTGAATTGTGCCGCTCCCGTAACTCTGGTTAGGTTGGCATCGAAAAAAACGCTCTCGGGTGCTTTAGAGTGCCGAGTTTATCACTGCGCATGAAGAAATGACCACTTCCAACGTTTGGTTTATGTTTTATAAGCATTTTTAATTTTATTGCTTAAATCGCATTTTCTCGGCGAGCTCAGCACTTTTTCTGAATTGTGCCGCTCCCGTCACTCTGGTTAGGTTGGCATCGAAAAAAACGCTCTCGGGTGCTTTAGAGTGCCGAGTTTATTACTGCGCATTAAGAAATGACCACCTCCAACGTTTGGTTTATGTTTTATAAGCATTTTTAATTTTATTGCTTAAATCGCATTTTCTCGGTGAGCTGAGCACTTTTTCTGAATTGTGCCGCTCCCGTCACTCTGGTTAGGTTGGCATCGAAAAAAACGCTCTCGGGTGCTTTAGAGTGCCGAGTTATTCACTGCGCATGAAGAAATGACCACCTCCAACGTTTGGTTTATGTTTTATAAGCATTTTTAATTTTATTGCTTAAATCGCATTTTCTCGGCGAGCTGAGCACTTTTTCTGAATTGTGCCGCTCCCGTCACTCTGGTTAGGTTGGCATCGAAAAAAACGCTCTCGGGTGCTTTAGAGTGCCGAGTTTATCACTGCGCATGAAGAAATGACCACCTCCAACGTTTGGTTTATGTTTTATAAGCATTTTTAATTTTATTGCTTAAATCGCATTTTCTCGGCGAGCTGAGCACTTTTTCTGAATTGTGCCGCTCCCGTCACTCTGGTTAGGTTGGCATCGAAAAAAACGCTCTCGGGTGCTTTAGAGTGCCGAGTTATTCACTGTGCACGAAGAAATGACCACCTCCAACGTTTGGTTTATGCTTTATAAGCATTTTTAATTTTATTGCTTAAATCGCATTTTCTCGGCGAGCTGAGCGCTTTTTCTGAATTGTGCCGCTCCCGTCACTCTGGTTAGGTTGGCATCGAAAAAAACGCTCTCGGGTGCTTTAGAGTGCCGAGTTTATTACTGCGCATTAAGAAATGACCACCTCCAACGTTTGGTTTATGTTTTATAAGCATTTTTAATTTTATTGCTTAAATCGCATTTTCTCGGCGAGCTGAGCACTTTTTCTGAATTGTGCCGCTCCCGTCACTCTGGTTAGGTTGGCATCGAAAAAAACGCTCTCGGGTGCTTTAGAGTGCCGAGTTTATTACTGCGCATTAAGAAATGACCAACTCCAACGTTTGGTTTATGTTTTATAAGCATTTTTAATTTTATTGCTTAAATCGCATTTTCTCGGCGAGCTGAGCACTTTTTCTGAATTGTGCCGCTCCCGTCACTCTGGTTAGGTTGGCATCGAAAAAAACGCTCTCGGGTGCTTTAGAGTGCCGAGTTATTCACTGCGCACGAAGAAATGACCACCTCCAACGTTTGGTTTATGTTTTATAAGCATTTTTAATTTTATTGCTTAAATCGCATTTTCTCGGCGAGCTGAGCGCTTTTTCTGAATTGTGCCGCTCCCGTCACTCTGGTTAGGTTGGCATCGAAAAAAACGCTCTCGGGTGCTTTAGAGTGCCGAGTTTATTACTGCGCATTAAGAAATGACCACCTCCAACGTTTGGTTTATGTTTTATAAGCATTTTTAATTTTATTGCTTAAATCGCATTTTCTCGGCGAGCTGAGCACTTTTTCTGAATTGTGCCGCTCCCGTCACTCTGGTTAGGTTGGCATCGAAAAAAACGCTCACGGGTGCTTTAGAGTGCCGAGTTTATTACTGCGCATTAAGAAATGACCACCTCCAACGTTTGGTTTATGTTTTATAAGCATTTTTAATTTTATTGCTTAAATCGCATTTTCTCGGCGAGCTGAGCACGTTTTCTGAATTGTGCCGCTCCCGTCACTCTGGTTAGGTTGGCATCGAAAAAAACGCTCTCGGGTGCTTTAGAGTGCCGAGTTATTCACTGCGCATGAAGAAATGACCACCTCCAACGTTTGGTTTATGTTTAATAAGCATTTTTAATTTTATTGCTTGAATCGCATTTTCTCGGCGAGCTGAGCACTTTTTCTGAATTGTGCCGCTCCCGTCACTCTGGTTAGGTTGGCATCGAAAAAAACGCTCTCGGGTGCTTTAGAGTGCCGAGTTTATCACTGCGCATGAAGAAATGACCACCTCCAACGTTTGGTTTATGTTTAATAAGCATTTTTAATTTTATTGCTTGAATCGCATTTTCTCGGCGAGCTGAGCACTTTTTCTGAATTGTGCCGCTCCCGTCACTCTGGTTAGGTTGGCATCGAAAAAAACGCTCACGGGTGCTTTAGAGTGCCGAGTTTATTACTGCGCATTAAGAAATGACCACCTCCAACGTTTGGTTTATGTTTTATAAGCATTTTTAATTTTATTGCTTAAATCGCATTTTCTCGGCGAGCTGAGCACTTTTTCTGAATTGTGCCGCTCCCGTCACTCTGGTTAGGTTGGCATCGAAAAAAACGCTCTCGGGTGCTTTAGAGTGCCGAGTTTATCACTGCGCATGAAGAAATGACCACCTCCAACGTTTGGTTTATGTTTTATAAGCATTTTTAATTTTATTGCTTAAATCGCATTTTCTCGGAGAGCTGAGCGCTTTTTCTGAATTGTGCCGCTCCCGTCACTCTTGTTAGGTTGGCATCGAAAAAAACGCTCTCGGGTGCTTTAGAGTGCCGAGTTTATTACTGCGCATTAAGAAATGACCACCTCCAACGTTTGGTTTATGTTTTATAAGCATTTTTAATTTTATTGCTTAAATCGCATTTTCTCGGCGAGCTGAGCACTTTTTCTGAATTGTGCCGCTCCCGTCACTCTGGTTAGGTTGGCATCGAAAAAAACGCTATCGGGTGCTTTAGAGTGCCGAGTTATTCACTGCGCATGAAGAAATGACCACCTCCAACGTTTGGTTTATGTTTAATAAGCATTTTTAATTTTATTGCTTAAATCGCATTTTCTCGGCGAGCTGAGCACTTTTTCTGAATTGTGCCGCTCCCGTCTCTCTGGTTAGGTTGGCATCGAAAAAAACGCTCTCGGGTGCTTTAGAGTGCCGAGTTATTCACTGCGCATGAAGAAATGACCACCTCCAACGTTTGGTTTATGTTTAATAAGCATTTTTAATTTTATTGCTTGAATCGCATTTTCTCGGCGAGCTGAGCACTTTTTCTGAATTGTGCCGCTCCCGTCACTCTGGTTAGGTTGGCATCGAAAAAAACGCTCTCGGGTGCTTTAGAGTGCCGAGTTTATCACTGCGCATGAAGAAATGACCACCTCCAACGTTTGGTTTATGTTTTATAAGCATTTTTAATTTTATTGCTTAAATCGCATTTTCTCGGCGAGCTGAGCGCTTTTTCTGAATTGTGCCGCTCCCGTCACTCTGGTTAGGTTGGCATCGAAAAAAACGCTCTCGGGTGCTTTAGAGTGCCGAGTTTATCACTGCGCATGAAGAAATGACCACCTCCAACGTTTGGTTTATGTTTTATAAGCATTTTTAATTTTATTGCTTAAATCGCATTTTCTCGGCGAGCTGAGCGCTTTTTCTGAATTGTGCCGCTCCCGTCACTCTGGTTAGGTTGGCATCGAAAAAAACCCTCTCGGGTGCTTTAGAGTGCCGAGTTATTCACTGCGCATGAAGAAATGACCACCTCCAACGTTTGGTTTATGTTTTATAAGCATTTTTAGTTTTATTGCTTAAATCGCATTTTCTCGGCGAGCTGAGCACTTTTTCTGAATTGTGCCGCTCCCGTCACTTGGCATCGAAAAAAACGCTCTCGGGTGCTTTAGAGTGCCGAGTTTATCACTGCGCATGAGGAAATGACCACCTCCAACGTTTGGTTTATGTTTTATAAGCATTTTTAATTTTATTGCTTAAATCGCATTTTCTCGGCGAGCTGAGCACTTTTTCTGAATTGTGCCGCTCCCGTCACTCTGGTTAGGTTGGCATCGAAAAAAACGCTCTCGGGTGCTTTAGAGTGCCGAGTTTATTACTGCGCATTAAGAAATGACCACCTCCAACGTTTGGTTTATGTTTTATAAGCATTTTTAATTTTATTGCTTAAATCGCATTTTCTCGGCGAGCTGAGCGCTTTTTCTGAATTGTGCCGCTCCCGTCACTCGTTAGGTTGGCATCGAAAAAAACGCTCTCGGGTGCTTTAGAGTGCCGAGTTATTCACTGCGCATGAAGAAATGACCACCTCCAACGTCTGGTTTATGTTTAATAAGCATTTTTAATTTTATTGCTTAAATCGCATTTTCTCGGCGAGCTGAGCACTTTTTCTGAATTGTGCCGCTCCCGTCACTCTGGTTAGGTTGGCATCGAAAAAAACGCTCTCGGGTGCTTTAGAGTGCCGAGTTATTCACTGCGCATGAAGAAATGACCACCTCCAACGTTTGGTTTATGTTTAATAAGCATTTTTAATTTTATTGCTTAAATCGCATTTTCTCGGCGAGCTGAGCGCTTTTTCTGAATTGTGCCGCTCCCGTCACTCTGGTTAGGTTGGCATCGAAAAAAACGCTCTCGGGTGCTTTAGAGTGCCGAGTTATTCACTGCGCATGAAGAAATGACCACCTCCAACGTTTGGTTTATGTTTAATAAGCATTTTTAATTTTATTGCTTAAATCGCATTTTCTCGGCGAGCTGAGCACTTTTTGTGAATTGTGCCGCTCCCGTCACTCTGGTTAGGTTGGCATCGAAAAAAACGCTCTCGGGTGCTTTAGAGTGCCGAGTTTATTAATGCGCATTAAGAAATGACCGCCTCCAACGTTTGGTTTATGTTTTATAAGCATTTTTAATTTTATTGCTTAAATCGCATTTTCTCGGCGAGCTGAGCACTTTTTCTGAATTGTGCCGCTCCCGTCACTCTGGTTTGGCATCGAAAAAAACGCTCTCGGGTGCTTTAGAGTGCCGAGTTATTCACTGCGCACGAAGAAATGACCACCTCCAACGTTTGGTTTATGTTTTATAAGCATTTTTAATTTTATTGCTTAAATCGCATTTTCTCGGCGAGCTGAGCGCTTTTTCTGAATTGTGCCGCTCCCGTCACTCTGGTTAGGTTGGCATCGAAAAAAAACGCTATCGGGTGCTTTAGAGTGCCGAGTTTATTACTGCGCATTAAGAAATGACCACCTCCAACGTTTGGTTTATGTTTTATAAGCATTTTTAATTTTATTGCTTAAATCGCATTTTCTCGGCGAGCTGAGCACTTTTTCTGAATTGTGCCGCTCCCGTCACTCTGGTTAGGTTGGCATCGAAAAAAACGCTCTCGGGTGCTTTAGAGTGCCGAGTTTATTACTGCGCATTAAGAAATGACCACCTCCAAAGTTTGGTTTATGTTTTATAAGCATTTTTAATTTTATTGCTTAAATCGCATTTTCTCGGCGAGCTGAGCACTTTTTCTGAATTGTGCCGCTCCCGTCACTCTGGTTAGGTTGGCATCGAAAAAAACGTTCTCGGGTGCTTTAGAGTGCCGAGTTTATTACTGCGCATTAAGAAATGACCATCTCCAACGTTTGGTTTATGTTTTATAAGCATTTTTAATTTTATTGCTTAAATCGCATTTTCTCGGCGAGCTGAGCACTTTTTCTGAATTGTGCCGCTCCCGTCACTCTGGTTAGGTTGGCATCGAAAAAAACGCTCTCGGGTGCTTTAGAGTGCCGAGTTATTAACTGCGCATGAAGAAATGACCACCTCCAACGTTTGGTTTATGTTTTATAAGCATTTTTAGTTTTATTGCTTAAATCGCATTTTCTCGGCGAGCTGAGCACTTTTTCTGAATTGTGCCGCTCCCGTCACTCTGGTTAGGTTGGCATCGAAAAAAACGCTCTCGGGTGCTTTAGAGTGCCGAGTTTATCACTGCGCATGAAGAAATGACCACCTCCAACGTTTGGTTTATGTTTAATAAGCATTTTTAATTTTATTGCTTAAATCGCATTTTCTCGGCGAGCTGAGCACTTTTTCTGAATTGTGCCGCTCCCGTCACTCTGGTTAGGTTGGCATCGAAAAAAACGCTCTCGGGTGCTTTAGAGTGCCGACTTTATCACTGCGCATGAAGAAATGACCACCTCCAACGTTTGGTTTATGTTTTATAAGCATTTTTAATTTTATTGCTTAAATCGCATTTTCTCGGCGAGCTGAGCACTTTTTCTGAATTGTGCCGCTCCCGTCACTCTGGTTAGGTTGGCATCGAAAAAAACGCTCACGGGTGCTTTAGAGTGCCGAGTTTATTACTGCGCATTAAGAAATGACCACCTCCAACGTTTGGTTTATGTTTTATAAGCATTTTTAATTTTATTGCTTAAATCGCATTTTCTCGGCGAGCTGAGCACTTTTTCTGAATTGTGCCGCTCCCGTCACTCTGGTTAGGTTGGCATCGAAAAAAACGCTCTCGGGTGCTTTAGAGTGCCGAGTTATTCACTGCGCATGAAGAAATGACCACCTCCAACGTTCGGTTTATGTTTTATAAGCATTTTTAATTTTATTGCTTAAATCGCATTTTCTCGGCGAGCTGAGCACTTTTTCTGAATTGTGCCGCTCCCGTCACTCTGGTTAGGTTGGCATCGAAAAAAACGCTCTCGGGTGCTTTAGAGTGCCGAGTTTATTACTGCGCATGAAGAAATGACCACCTCCAACGTTTGGTTTATGTTTTATAAGCATTTTTAATTTTATTGCTTAAATCGCATTTTCTCGGCGAGCTGAGCACTTTTTCTGAATTGTGCCGCTCCCGTCACTCTAGTTAGGTTGGCATCGAAAAAAACGCTATCGGGTGCTTTAGAGTGCCGAGTTATTCACTGCGCATGAAGAAATGACCACCTCCAACGTTTGGTTTATGTTTAATAAGCATTTTTAATTTTATTGCTTAAATCGCATTTTCTCGGCGAGCTGAGCACTTTTTCTGAATTGTGCCGCTCCCGTCACTCTGGTTAGGTTGGCATCGAAAAAAACGCTCTCGGGTGCTTTAGAGTGCCGAGTTTATTACTGCGCATTAAGAAATGACCACCTCCAACGTTTGGTTTATGTTTTATAAGCATTTTTAATTTTATTGCTTAAATCGCATTTTCTCGGCGAGCTGAGCACTTTTTCTGAATTGTGCCGCTCCCGTCACTCTGGTTAGGTTGGCATCGAAAAAAACGCTCTCGGGTGCTTTAGAGTGCCGAGTTTATTACTGCGCATTAAGAAATGACCACCTCCAACGTTTGGTTTATGTTTTATAAGCATTTTTAATTTTATTGCTTAAATCGCATTTTCTCGGCGAGCTGAGCACTTTTTCTGAATTGTGCCGCTCCCGTCACTCTGGTTAGGTTGGCATCGAAAAAAACGCTCTCGGGTGCTTTAGAGTGCCGAGTTATTCACTGCACATGAAGAAATGACCACCTCCAACGTTTGGTTTATGTTTAATAAGCATTTTTAATTTTATTGCTTGAATCGCATTTTCTCGGCGAGCTGAGCACTTTTTCTGAATTTTGCCGCTCCCGTCACTCTGGTTAGGTTGGCATCGAAAAAAACGCTCTCGGGTGCTTTAGAGTGCCGAGTTTATCACTGCGCATGAAGAAATGACCACCTCCAACGTTTGGTTTATGTTTTATAAGCATTTTTAATTTTATTGCTTAAATCGCATTTTCTCGGCGAGCTGAGCGCTTTTTCTGAATTGTGCCGCTCCCGTCACTCTGGTTAGGTTGGCATCGAAAAAAACACTCTCGGGTGCTTTAGAGTGCCGAGTTTATCACTGCGCATGAAGAAATGACCACCTCCAACGTTTGGTTTATGTTTTATAAGCATTTTTAATTTTATTGCTTAAATCGCATTTTCTCGGCGAGCTGAGCACTTTTTCTGAATTGTGCCGCTCCCGTCACTCTGGTTAGGTTGGCATCGAAAAAAACGCTCTCGGGTGCTTTAGAGTGCCGAGTTTATCACTGCGCATGAAGAAATGACCACTTCCAACGTTTGGTTTATGTTTTATAAGCATTTTAAATTTTATTGCTTAAATCGCATTTTCTCGGCGAGCTGAGCACTTTTTCTGAATTGTGCCGCTCCCGTCACTCTGGTTAGGTTGGCATCGAAAAAAACGCTCTCGGGTGCTTTAGAGTGCCGAGTTTATTACTGCGCATTAAGAAATGACCACCTCCAACGTTTGGTTTATGTTTTATAAGCATTTTTAATTTTATTGCTTAAATCGCATTTTCTCGGCGAGCTGAGCACTTTTTCTGAATTGTGCCGCTCCCGTCACTCTGGTTAGGTTGGCATCGAAAAAAACGCTCTCGGGTGCTTTAGAGTGCCGAGTTATTCACTGCGCATGAAGAAATGACCACCTCCAACGTTTGGTTTATGTTTTATAAGCATTTTTAATTTTATTGCTTAAATCGCATTTTCTCGGCGAGCTGAGCACTTTTTCTGAATTGTGCCGCTCCCGTCACTCTGGTTAGGTTGGCATCGAAAAAAACGCTCTCGGGTGCTTTAGAGTGCCGAGTTTATCACTGCGCATGAAGAAATGACCACCTCCAACGTTTGGTTTATGTTTTATAAGCATTTTTAATTTTATTGCTTAAATCGCATTTTCTCGGCGAGCTGAGCGCTTTTTCTGAATTGTGCCGCTCCCGTCACTCTGGTTAGGTTGGCATCGAAAAAAACGCTCTCGGGTGCTTTAGAGTGCCGAGTTATTCACTGCGCATGAAGAAATGACCACCTCCAATGTTTGGTTTATGTTTAATAAGCATTTTTAATTTTATTGCTTAAATCGCATTTTCTCGGCGAGCTGAGCGCTTTTTCTGAATTGTGCCGCTCCCGTCACTCTGGTTAGGTTGGCATCGAAAAAAACGCTCTCGGGTGCTTTAGAGTGCCGAGTTATTCACTGCGCATTAAGAAATGACCACCTCCAACGTTTGGTTTATGTTTAATAAGCATTTTTAATTTTATTGCTTAAATCGCATTTTCTCGGCGAGCTGAGCACTTTTTCTGAATTGTGCCGCTCCCGTCACTCTGGTTAGGTTGGCATCGAAAAAAACGCTCTCGGGTGCTTTAGAGTGCCGAGTTTATTACTGCGCATTAAGAAATGACCACCTCCAACGTTTGGTTTATGTTTTATAAGCATTTTTAATTTTATTGCTTAAATCGCATTTTCTCGGCGAGCTGAGCACTTTTTCTGAATTGTGCCGCTCCCGTCACTCTGGTTAGGTTGGCATCGAAAAAAACGCTCTCGGGTGCTTTAGAGTGCCGAGTTTATTACTGCGCATTAAGAAATGACCACCTCCAACGTTTGGTTTATGTTTTATAAGCATTTTTAATTTTATTGCTTAAATCGCATTTTCTCGGCGAGCTGAGCACTTTTTCTGAATTGTGCCGCTCCCGTCACTCTGGTTAGGTTGGCATCGAAAAAAACCCTCTCGGGTGCTTTAGAGTGCCGAGTTTATTACTGCGTATTAAGAAATGACCACCTTCAACGTTTGGTTTATGTTTTATAAGCGTTTTTAATTTTATTGCTTAAATCGCATTTTCTCGGCGAGCTGAGCACTTTTTCTGAATTGTGCCGCTCCCGTCACTCTGGTTAGGTTGGCATCGAAAAAAACGCTATCGGGTGCTTTAGAGTGCCGAGTTATTCACTGCGCATGAAGAAATGACCACCTCCAACGTTTGGTTTATGTTTAATAAGCATTTTTAATTTTATTGCTTAAATCGCATTTTCTCGGCGAGCTGAGCGCTTTTTCTGAATTGTGCCGCTCCCGTCACTCTGGTTAGGTTGGCATCGAAAAAATCGCTCTCGGGTGCTTTAGAGTGCCGAGTTTATCACTGCGCATTAAGAAATGACCACCTCCAATGTTTGGTTTATGTTTTATAAGCATTTTTAATTTTATTGCTTAAATCGCATTTTCTCGGCGAGCTGAGCACTTTTTCTGAATTGTGCCGCTCCCGTCACTCTGGTTAGGTTGGCATCGAAAAAAACGCTCTCGGGTGCTTTAGAGTGCCGAGTTTATCACTGCGCATGAAGAAATGACCACCTCCAACGTTTGGTTTATGTTTTATAAGCATTTTTAATTTTATTGCTTAAATCGCATTTTCTCGGCGAGCTGAGCACTTTTTCTGAATTGTGCCGCTCCCGTCACTCTGGTTAGGTTGGCATCGAAAAAAACGCTCTCGGGTGCTTTAGAGTGCCGAGTTTATTACTGCGCATTAAGAAATGACCACCTCCAACGTTTGGTTTATGTTTTATAAGCATTTTTAATTTTATTGCTTAAATCGCATTTTCTCGGCGAGCTGAGCGCTTTTTCTGAATTGTGCCGCTCCCGTCACTCGTTAGGTTGGCATCGAAAAAAACGCTCTCGGGTGCTTTAGAGTGCCGAGTTATTCACTGCGCATGAAGAAATGACCACCTCCAACGTTTGGTTTATGTTTAATAAGCATTTTTAATTTTATTGCTTAAATCGCATTTTCTCGGCGAGCTGAGCACTTTTTCTGAATTGTGCCGCTCCCGTCACTCTGGTTAGGTTGGCATCGAAAAAAACGCTCTCGGGTGCTTTAGAGTGCCGAGTTATTCACTGCGCATGAAGAAATGACCACCTCCAACGTTTGGTTTATGTTTAATAAGCATTTTTAATTTTATTGCTTAAATCGCATTTTCTCGGCGAGCTGAGCACTTTTTCTGAATTGTGCCGCTCCCGTCACTCTGGTTAGGTTGGCATCGAAAAAAACGCTCTCGGGTGCTTTAGAGTGCCGAGTTTATTAATGCGCATTAAGAAATGACCACCTCCAACGTTTGGTTTATGTTTTATAAGCATTTTTAATTTTATTGCTTAAATCGCATTTTCTCGGCGAGCTGAGCACTTTTTCTGAATTGTGCCGCTCCCGTCACTCTGGTTAGGTTGGCATCGAAAAAAACGCTCTCGGGTGCTTTAGAGTGCCGAGTTATTCACTGCGCACGAAGAAATGACCACCTCCAACGTTTGGTTTATGTTTTAAAAGCATTTTTAATTTTATTGCTTAAATCGCATTTTCTCGGCGAGCTGAGCGCTTTTTCTGAATTGTGCCGCTCCCGTCACTCTGGTTAGGTTGGCATCGAAAAAAACGCTATCGGGTGCTTTAGAGTGCCGAGTTTATTACTGCGCATTAAGAAATGACCACCTCCAACGTTTGGTTTATGTTTTATAAGCATTTTTAATTTTATTGCTTAAATCGCATTTTCTCGGCGAGCTGAGCACTTTTTCTGAATTGTGCCGCTCCCGTCACTCTGGTTAGGTTGGCATCGAAAAAAACGCTCTCGGGTGCTTTAGAGTGCCGAGTTATTCACTGCGCATGAAGAAATGACCACCTCCAACGTTTGGTTTATGTTTTATAAGCATTTTTAGTTTTATTGCTTAAATCGCATTTTCTCGGCGAGCTGAGCACTTTTTCTGAATTGTGCCGCTCCCGTCACTCTGGTTAGGTTGGCATCGAAAAAAACGCTCTCGGGTGCTTTAGAGTGCCGAGTTTATCACTGCGCATGAAGAAATGACCACCTCCAACGTTTGGTTTATGTTTAATAAGCATTTTTAATTTTATTGCTTAAATCGCATTTTCTCGGCGAGCTGAGCACTTTTTCTGAATTGTGCCGCTCCCGTCACTCTGGTTAGGTTGGCATCGAAAAAAACGCTCTCGGGTGCTTTAGAGTGCCGACTTTATCACTGCGCATGAAGAAATGACCACCTCCAACGTTTGGTTTATGTTTTATAAGCATTTTTAATTTTATTGCTTAAATCGCATTTTCTCGGCGAGCTGAGCACTTTTTCTGAATTGTGCCGCTCCCGTCACTCTGGTTAGGTTGGCATCGAAAAAAACGCTCACGGGTGCTTTAGAGTGCCGAGTTTATTACTGCGCATTAAGAAATGACCACCTTGTTGAGAGATGCTCTCAATTATACATTTTCTTATTGTATGTGTTGTCAGAATATGTTTAAATAGTGTTATTTTCTTATGATAGTATCTTGATTATTGTATGATTGAAACCACCTGTTGTGAGCTGTTAAGTGGGCGTGTTTAATAAAAAGCCTTCCTGCATGCTGCACAGTTGGGTCCCTACAAGCCAACGCCGCAGTAGTCGCAGTGAATGGTGTCCAACGGAGTTGATCGGCCTCCTCGTCTTTCTTTATTTTATTCCACCGAGTTTGCTGTGATTGGATTCCTCGCATGTACCTGCTGCTGTATGGCTACTCTGCCAACAGGTTATGGGCCCAGGTAAATCCAACACCGCATGTTCCCACCGACGTACTGGTGATGATAGCACGCTGTGAGCACCATGAGCGGACGGGCTGCAGAGAGGAACAGTTTTGCTAGCCGCTGGTCGCGGTTAATGTTCGACGGTGATGAAAAGAATTACGAATTATGGGAGGCAAAGTTTTTGGGCCACCTGCGATTGCAGGATTTGAAAGACGTTATCTTAAACGAGCCCACAACCGAGGAAGAAGACGAACTACAGCAAGACGCTGGAAAGAATGAGGAAGCGTATGCAGAACTCATTCAGTTTTTGGATGACAAAAGTTTGTCGCTGGTGATGCGCGATGCTGCAGATGACGGGCGAGGGGCCCTACAGATCCTAAGAAACTACTATCAAGGCAAAGGCAAGCCACGCATCATAAGTCTCTACACAGAACTGACATCACTACAGAAGTCTGAGAGTGAAAGTGTGACCGAGTATGTGATCCGGGCAGAGACCGCAATCACAGCGCTGAGAAATGCCGGTGAGACATTAAGTGATGGACTATTGGTAGCAATGGTGTTAAAAGGTCTGCCGGAGTCCTTTAAACCATTTGCAATCCATGTCACACAACGTGATGAAACGATGCAGTTCTCTGAATTCAAAACAAAGATGCGCAGTTACGAGGACACAGAAAAGATGCGGGCTGAAGCAGATGACAACGTAATGAACGTACGGCAGAGGAGAGCGAGACCTGACAGACCAACTGACCGGGGAGCCGAGAGGAGCGCCGCGGAGGTGGTGTGCTTCAAGTGCGGCCTGAAGGGCCACATGGCCAGAGCCTGCCGACGTAAACTGTGGTGCAGTCATTGCAAGAGCAGCACACACCGGGACGCGACCTGCAGGCGGAAGCAGCGCGTCAACCGGGACGACGCACGGAGGGTCCACGGGGAGACTGAAGACCAGGACCGAGACGAGTACTTCTTCCGAGTGAGCGAGGGGGCAGCAAGAGTCGACGTGAGAGGCCTGATGGTTGACTGCGGGGCTACCTCGCACATCATCACAGACCTGGCAAAATTCAAGCGGTTTGATGACGGGTTCCAGGCCGAGACACACTGCGTGGAGCTGGCGGACGGCACGCGGTGCAAGGGCGTCGCGGAGCGCCGAGGTGATGCAGAAGTCTGCCTGATCGACAGCACAGGTAGACACCTGAACGCAACGCTGAGGCAGGCGCTGTACATCCCATCCTACCCACAAGACATCCTATCCGTGAAAGCAGCTACGGCCAGGGGAGCCACTGTGGTCTTCAAGGAGGAGAAGAACGTCCTCATCTACCAAGACGGTACGAAATTCCCCATCCACGTACGTGATAGACTATATTATTTGCATACAGTACATGATGATGATGATTGTGATCATGATCAGTGTAAAGGATGTCATGATATTCAGACGTGGCATGAGATACTGGGACACTGCAACTATAAAGACATTCAGAAATTACAAAATGTTGTTGATGGCATGAAAATTAAGGGGTCAATAAGCAAACCTCAACATTGTGAAGTGTGTACTAAAGGAAAGTTTTTCCAAACCAGGAACAAAGATCCTGATGTGAGGGCTAAGACCCCCCTAGAACTAGTTCACACAGATTTGGCAGGGCCAATCCATCCAGAATCTAAAGAGGGTTACAGATATGCAGTTTCATTTACTGATGATTTTTCCAGCACTGTTTTTGTGTATTTCTTAAAGAACAAAAGTGACACTGTTCAAGCTACAGAAAGGTTTCTGGCTGATGTAGCCCCATATGGCAAAGTAAAATGTATCCGATCTGATAATGGTACTGAATTTACAAGTAAATATTACCAGACTTTGCTCACTAAAAACGTGATTAAACATCAGACATCAGCACCGTACTCTCCTCATCAAAATGGTACTGCTGAGCGCAATTGGCGAACACTTTTTGACATGGCAAGGTGTATGCTCATTGATAGTGGTTTGCCAAAACAACTATGGACCTATGCAGTCCAAACTGCTGCTGTGATCCGGAACAGGTGTTTTAACAAAAGAACAGGGCAGACAGCCATCCAGATGTTGACAGGAAGAAGACCAAATTTGTCTAGGATGCAGAGGTTTGGTTCAGAGTGTTATGCCTGTAAACAAGACAAGAGAAAGCTTGATCCAAGGTGTGAAAAATGTGTTTTTATTGGGTATGATAAAACCAGTCCTGCATACATTGTGTATTCCCCTGTCAGTAAGAAAGTGCAAAAGCACAGATTGGTAAAGTTTGTGGCAAAATCAGGTGTAGAACAACAAACTCAGACTAATGTCACAGATGAAGATGATGACTTTGTAAAAACCAAACCAAGAAGTCCAAATCTTGTGTTCGGAGAACAAAAACCCGAAGTCAGCCACCACCAACCACAACAAGAAAGAGCTGAGATCAAACGTGAGCCTGATGGTAGCCGTTACCCTACCAGAGAGAGAAGGCAGCCAGACAGATACACAGATTGTAATGTGTCCAAATATGTGTCTGATGATGAAGAGACTGATCAAGTCCAGAGTAACATTGATTACTGTTACCGCGTAATGTTTAACATACCTGTGTCATTTTCAGGAGCTGTAGCCTCAGATAAGGCAAAAGAGTGGGTTAAAGCCATGGATGAGGAAATGCATTCACTTAAAGAAAACAACACATTTACCCTGACCAATTTGCCAGAGGGCAAGAAAGCAGTGGGGGGTAGATGGGTGTATGCCATTAAAACAGATGTTGATGGTTCTGAGAAGTACAAGGCCCGATATGTTGCTAAGGGATATAGCCAGAAGAGATGGGTGTGGATTATGGGGAGACATTTTCTCCTACAGCTAATATGACTAAGCTTGCAACAAAATTTAAGTTGGCAAAATTTGCTGGATTTATGTTTGGGTCTAACTAGAGGAAAATGGACTTGTTTTCTGACTAAAATGTCAAGGTACTCTTTTCTTTAGGTTTATAATGTGAGAGCAAGTGGGGGTGTTGAGAGATGCTCTCAATTATACATTTTCTTATTGTATGTGTTGTCAGAATATGTTTAAATAGTGTTATTTTCTTATGATAGTATCTTGATTATTGTATGATTGAAACCACCTGTTGTGAGCTGTTAAGTGGGCGTGTTTAATAAAAAGCCTTCCTGCATGCTGCACAGTTGGGTCCCTACAAGCCAACGCCGCAGTAGTCGCAGTGAATGGTGTCCAACGGAGTTGATCGGCCTCCTCGTCTTTCTTTATTTTATTCCACCGAGTTTGCTGTGATTGGATTCCTCGCATGTACCTGCTGCTGTATGGCTACTCTGCCAACACACCTCCAACGTTTGGTTTATGTTTTATAAGCATTTTTAATTTTATTGCTTAAATCGCATTTTCTCGGCGAGCTGAGCACTTTTTCTGAATTGTGCCGCTCCCGTCACTCTGGTTAGGTTGGAATCGAAAAAAACGCTCTCGGGTGCTTTAGAGTGCCGAGTTATTCACTGCGCATGAAGAAATGACCACCTCCAACGTTTGGTTTATGTTTTATAAGCATTTTTAATTTTATTGCTTAAATTGCATTTTTTCGGCGAGCTGAGCACTTTTTCTGAATTGTGCCGCTCCCGTCACTCTGGTTAGGTTGGCATCGAAAAAAAACGCTCTCGGGTGCTTTAGAGTGCCGAGTTTATCACTGCGCATGAAGAAATGACCACCTCCAACGTTTGGTTTATGTTTTATAAGCATTTTTAATTTTATTGCTTAAATCGCATTTTCTCGGAGAGCTGAGCGCTTTTTCTGAATTGTGCCGCTCCCGTCACTCTGGTTAGGTTGGCATCGAAAAAAACGCTCCCGGGTGCTTTAGAGTGCCGAGTTTATTACTGCGCATTAAGAAATGACCACCTCCAACGTTTGGTTTATGTTTTATAAGCATTTTTAATTTTATTGCTTAAATCGCATTTTCTCGGCGAGCTGAGCACTTTTTCTGAATTGTGCCGCTCCCGTCACTCTGGTTAGGTTGGCATCGAAAAAAACGCTATCGGGTGCTTTAGAGTGCCGAGTTATTCACTGCGCATGAAGAAATGACCACCTCCAACGTTTGGTTTATGTTTAATAAGCATTTTTAATTTTATTGCTTAAATCGCATTTTCTCGGCGAGCTGAGCACTTTTTCTGAATTGTGCCGCTCCCGTCACTCTGGTTAGGTTGGCATCGAAAAAAACGCTCTCGGGTGCTTTAGAGTGCCGAGTTATTCACTGCGCATGAAGAAATGACCACCTCCAACGTTTGGTTTATGTTTAATAAGCATTTTTAATTTTATTGCTTGAATCGCATTTTCTCGGCGAGCTGAGCATTTTTTTCTGAATTGTGCCGCTCCCGTCACTCTGGTTAGGTTGGCATCGAAAAAAACGCTCTCGGGTGCTTTAGAGTGCCGAGTTTATCACTGCGCATGAAGAAATGACCACCTCCAACGTTTGGTTTATGTTTTATAAGCATTTTTAATTTTATTGCTTAAATCGCATTTTCTCGGCGAGCTGAGCGCTTTTTCTGAATTGTGCCGCTCCCGTCACTCTGGTTAGGTTGGCATCGAAAAAAACGCTCTCGGGTGCTTTAGAGTGCCGAGTTTATCACTGCGCATGAAGAAATGACCACCTCCAACGTTTGGTTTATGTTTTATAAGCATTTTTAATTTTATTGCTTAAATCGCATTTTCTCGGCGAGCTGAGCACTTTTTCTGAATTGTGCCGCTCCCGTCACTCTGGTTAGGTTGGCATCGAAAAAAACGCTCTCGGGTGCTTTAGAGTGCCGAGTTTATCACTGCGCATGAAGAAATGACCACCTCCAACGTTTGGTTTATGTTTTATAAGCATTTTTAAATTTATTGCTTAAATCGCATTTTCTCGGCGAGCTGAGCGCTTTTTCTGAATTGTGCCGCTCCCGTCACTCTGGTTAGGTTGGCATCGAAAAAACGCTCTCGGGTGCTTTAGAGTGCCGAGTTATTCACTGCGCATGAAGAAATGACCACCTCCAACGTTTGGTTTATGTTTTATAAGCATTTTTAGTTTTATTGCTTAAATCGCATTTTCTCGGCGAGCTGAGCACTTTTTCTGAATTGTGCCGCTCCCGTCACTCTGGTTAGGTTGGCATCGAAAAAAACGCTCTCGGGTGCTTTAGAGTGCCGAGTTTATCACTGCGCATGAAGAAATGACCACCTCCAACGTTTGGTTTATGTTTAATAAGCATTTTTAATTTTATTGCTTAAATCGCATTTTCTCGGCGAGCTGAGCACTTTTTCTGAATTGTGCCACTCCCGTCACTCTGGTTAGGTTGGCATCGAAAAAAACGCTCTCGGGTGCTTTAGAGTGCCGACTTTATCACTGCGCATGAAGAAATGACCACCTCCAACATTTGGTTTATGTTTTATAAGCATTTTTAATTTTATTGCTTAAATCGCATTTTCTCGGCGAGCTGAGCACTTTTTCTGAATTGTGCCGCTCCCGTCACTCTGGTTAGGTTGGCATCGAAAAAAACGCTCACGGGTGCTTTAGAGTGCCGAGTTTATTACTGCGAATTAAGAAATACCACCTCCAACGTTTGGTTTATGTTTTATAAGCATTTTTAATTTTATTGCTTAAATCGCATTTTCTCGGCGAGCTGAGCACTTTTTCTGAATTGTGCCGCTCCCGTCACTCTGGTTAGGTTGGCATCGAAAAAAACGCTCTCGGGTGCTTTAGAGTGCCGAGTTATTCACTGCGCATGAAGAAATGACCACCTCCAACGTTTGGTTTATGTTTTATAAGCATTTTTAATTTTATTGCTTAAATCGCATTTTCTCGGCGAGCTGAGCACTTTTTCTGAATTGTGCCGCTCCCGTCACTCTGGTTAGGTTGGCATCGAAAAAAACGCTCTCGGGTGCTTTAGAGTGCCGAGTTTATCACTGCGCATGAAGAAATGACCACCTCCAACGTTTGGTTTATGTTTTATAAGCATTTTTAATTTTATTGCTTAAATCGCATTTTCTCGGCGAGCTGAGCGCTTTTTCTGAATTGTGCCGCTCCCGTCACTCTGGTTAGGTTGGCATCGAAAAAAACGCTCTCGGGTGCTTTAGAGTGCCGAGTTTATCACTGCGCATGAAGAAATGACCACCTCCAACGTTTGGTTTATGTTTTATAAGCATTTTTAATTTTATTGCTTAAATCGCATTTTCTCGGCGAGCTGAGCGCTTTTTCTGAATTGTGCCGCTCCCGTAACTCTGGTTAGGTTGGCATCGAAAAAAACGCTCTCGGGTGCTTTAGAGTGCCGAGTTTATCACTGCGCATGAAGAAATGACCACTTCCAACGTTTGGTTTATGTTTTATAAGCATTTTTAATTTTATTGCTTAAATCGCATTTTCTCGGCGAGCTGAGCACTTTTTCTGAATTGTGCCGCTCCCGTCACTCTGGTTAGGTTGGCATCGAAAAAAACGCTCTCGGGTGCTTTAGAGTGCCGAGTTTATTACTGCGCATTAAGAAATGACCACCTCCAACGTTTTGTTTATGTTTTATAAGCATTTTTAATTTTATTGCTTAAATCGCATTTTCTCGGCGAGCTGAGCGCTTTTTCTGAATTGTGCCGCTCCCGTCACTCGTTAGGTTGGCATCGAAAAAAACGCTCTCGGGTGCTTTAGAGTGCCGAGTTATTCACTGCGCATGAAGAAATGACCACCTCCAACGTTTGGTTTATGTTTAATAAGCATTTTTAATTTTATTGCTTAAATCGCATTTTCTCGGCGAGGTGAGCGCTTTTTCTGAATTGTGCCGCTCCCGTCACTCTGGTTAGGTTGGCATCGAAAAAAACGCTCTCGGGTGCTTTAGAGTGCCGAGTTATTCACTGCGCATGAAGAAATGACCACCTCCAACGTTTGGTTTATGTTTAATAAGCATTTTTAATTTTATTGCTTAAATCGCATTTTCTCGGCGAGCTGAGCACATTTTCTGAATTGTGCCGCTCCCGTCACTCTGGTTAGGTTGGCATCGAAAAAAACGCTCTCGGGTGCTTTAGAGTGCCGAGTTTATTAATGCGCATTAAGAAATGACCACCTCCAACGTTTGGTTTATGTTTTATAAGCATTTTTAATTTTATTGCTTAAATCGCATTTTCTCGGCGAGCTGAGCACTTTTTCTGAATTGTGCCGCTCCCGTCACTCTGGTTAGGTTGGCATCGAAAAAAACGCTCTCGGGTGCTTTAGAGTGCCGAGTTATTCACTGCGCACGAAGAAATGACCACCTCCAACGTTTGGTTTATGTTTTATAAGCATTTTTAATTTTATTGCTTAAATCGCATTTTCTCGGCCAGCTGAGCGCTTTTTCTGAATTGTGCCGCTCCCGTCACTCTGGTTAGGTTGGCATCGAAAAAAACGCTACCGGGTGCTTTAGAGTGCCGAGTTTATTACTGCGCATTAAGAAATGACCACCTCCAACGTTTGGTTTATGTTTTATAAGCATTTTTAATTTTATTGCTTAAATCGCATTTTCTCGGCGAGCTGAGCACTTTTTCTGAATTGTGCCGCTCCCGTCACTCTGGTTAGGTTGGCATCGAAAAAAACGCTCTCGGGTGCTTTAGAGTGCCGAGTTTATTACTGCGCATTAAGAAATGACCACCTCCAACGTTTGGTTTATGTTTTATAAGCATTTTTAATTTTATTGCTTAAATCGCATTTTCTCGGCGAGCTGAGCGCTTTTTCTGAATTGTGCCGCTCCCGTCACTCTGGTTAGGTTGGCATCGAAAAAAACGCTCTCGGGTGCTTTAGAGTGCCGAGTTATTCACTGCGCATGAAGAAATGACCACCTCCAACGTTTGGTTTATGTTTTATAAGCATTTTTAGTTTTATTGCTTAAATCGCATTTTCTCGGCGAGCTGAGCACTTTTTCTGAATTGTGCCGCTCCCGTCACTCTGGTTAGGTTGGCATCGAAAAAAACGCTCTCGGGTGCTTTAGAGTAACGAGTTTATCACTGCGCATGAAGAAATGACCACCTCCAACGTTTGGCTTATGTTTAATAAGCATTTTTAATTTTATTGCTTAAATCGCATTTTCTCGGCGAGCTGAGCACTTTTTCTGAATTGTGCCACTCCCGTCACTCTGGTTAGGTTGGCATCGAAAAAAACGCTCTCGGGTGCTTTAGAGTGCCGACTTTATCACTGCGCATGAAGAAATGACCACCTCCAACATTTGGTTTATGTTTTATAAGCATTTTTAATTTTATTGCTTAAATCGCATTTTCTCGGCGAGCTGAGCACTTTTTCTGAATTGTGCCGCTCCCGTCACTCTGGTTAGGTTGGCATCGAAAAAAACACTCACGGGTGCTTTAGAGTGCCGAGTTTATTACTGCGAATTAAGAAATACCACCTCCAACGTTTGGTTTATGTTTTATAAGCATTTTTAATTTTATTGCTTAAATCGCATTTTCTCGGCGAGCTGAGCACTTTTTCTGAATTGTGCCGCTCCCGTCACTCTGGTTAGGTTGGCATCGAAAAAAACGCTCTCGGGTGCTTTTGAGTGCCGAGTGATTCACTGCGCATGAAGAAATGACCACCTCCAACGTTTGGTTTATGTTTTATAAGCATTTTTAATTTTATTGCTTAAATCGCATTTTCTCGGCGAGCTGAGCGCTTTTTCTGAATTGTGCCGCTCCCGTCACTCTGGTTAGGTTGGCATCGAAAAAAACGCTCTCGGGTGCTTTAGAGTGCCGAGTTTATCACTGCGCATGAAGAAATGACCACCTCCAACGTTTGGTTTATGTTTTATAAGCATTTTTAATTTTATTGCTTAAATCGCATTTTCTCGGCGAGCTGAGCGCTTTTTCTGAATTGTGCCGCTCCCGTCACTCTGGTTAGGTTGGCATCGAAAAAAACGCTCTCGGGTGCTTTAGAGTGCCGAGTTTATCACTGCGCATGAAGAAATGACCACCTCCAACGTTTAGTTTATGTTTTATAAGCATTTTTAATTTTATTGCTTAAATCGCATTTTCTCGGCGAGCTGAGCGCTTTTTCTGAATTGTGCCGCTCCCGTAACTCTGGTTAGGTTGGCATCGAAAAAACGCTCACGGGTGCTTTAGAGTGCCGAGTTTATTACTGCGCATGAAGAAATGACCACTTCCAACGTTTGGTTTATGGTTTATAAGCATTTTTAATTTTATTGCTTAAATCGCATTTTCTCGGCGAGCTGAGCACTTTTTCTGAATTGTGCCGCTCCCGTCACTCTGGTTAGGTTGGCATCGAAAAAAACGCTCTCGGGTGCTTTAGAGTGCCGAGTTTATCACTGCGCATGAAGAAATGACCACCTCCAACGTTTGGTTTATGTTTTATAAGCATTTTTAATTTTATTGCTTAAATCGCATTTTCTCGGCGAGCTGAGCGCTTTTTCTGAATTGTGCCGCTCCCGTCACTCTGGTTAGGTTGGCATCGAAAAAAACGCTCTCGGGTGCTTTAGAGTGCCGAGTTATTCACTGCGCATGAAGAAATGACCACCTCCAACGTTTGGTTTATGTTTAATAAGCATTTTTAATTTTATTGCTTAAATCGCATTTTCTCGGCGAGCTGAGCGCTTTTTCTGAATTGTGCCGCTCCCGTCACTCTGGTTAGGTTGGCATCGAAAAAAACGCTCTCGGGTGCTTTAGAGTGCCGAGTTATTCACTGCGCATGAAGAAATGACCACCTCCAACGTTTGGTTTATGTTTAACAAGCATTTTTAATTTTATTGCTTAAATCGCATTTTCTCGGCGAGCTGAGCACTTTTTCTGAATTGTGCCGCTCCCGTCACTCTGGTTAGGTTGGCATCGAAAAAAACGCTCTCGGGTGCTTTAGAGTGCCGAGTTTATTACTGCGCATTAAGAAATGACCACCTCCAACGTTTGGTTTATGTTTTATAAGCATTTTTAATTTTATTGCTTAAATCGCATTTTCTCGGCGAGCTGAGCACTTTTTCTGAATTGTGCCGCTCCCGTCACTCTGGTTAGGTTGGCATCGAAAAAAACGCTCTCGGGTGCTTTAGAGTGCCGAGTTATTCACTGTGCACGAAGAAATGACCACCTCCAACGTTTGGTTTATGTTTTATAAGCATTTTTAATTTTATTGCTTAAATAGCATTTTCTCGGCGAGCTGAGCACTTTTTCTGAATTGTGCCGCTCCCGTCACTCTGGTTAGGTTGGCATCGAAAAAAACGCTCTCGGGTGCTTTAGAGTGCCGAGTTATTCACTGCGCATGAAGAAATGACCACCTACAACGTTTGTTTTATGTTTAATAAGCATTTTTAATTTTATTGCTTGAATCGCATTTTCTCGGCGAGCTGAGCACTTTTTCTGAATTGTGCCGCTCCCGTCACTCTGGTTAGGTTGGCATCGAAAAAAACGCTCTCGGGTGCTTTAGAGTGCCGAGTTATTCACTGCGCATGAAGAAATGACCACCTCCAACGTTTGGTTTATGTTTTATAAGCATTTTTAATTTTATTGCTTAAATCGCATTTTCTCGGCGAGCTGAGCACTTTTTCTGAATTGTGCCGCTCCCGTCACTCTGGTTAGGTTGGCATCGAAAAAAACGCTCTCGGGTGCTTTAGAGTGCCGAGTTTATCACTGCGCATGAAGAAATGACCACCTCCAACGTTTGGTTTATGTTTTATAAGCATTTTTAATTTTATTGCTTAAATCGCATTTTCTCGGCGAGCTGAGCGCTTTTTCTGAATTGTGCCGCTCCCGTCACTCTGGTTAGGTTGGCATCGAAAAAAACGCTCTCGGGTGCTTTAGAGTGCCGAGTTTATCACTGCGCATGAAGAAATGACCACCTCCAACGTTTGGTTTATGTTTTATAAGCATTTTTAATTTTATTGCTTAAATCGCATTTTCTCGGCGAGCTGAGCGCTTTTTCTGAATTGTGCCGCTCCCGTCACTCTGGTTAGGTTGGCATCGAAAAAAACGCTATCGGGTGCTTTAGAGTGCCGAGTTTATTACTGCGCATTAAGAAATGACCACCTCCAACGTTTGGTTTATGTTTTATAAGCATTTTTAATTTTATTGCTTAAATCGCATTTTCTCGGCGAGCTGAGCACTTTTTCTGAATTGTGCCGCTCCCGTCACTCTGGTTAGGTTGGCATCGAAAAAAACGCTCTCGGGTGCTTTAGAGTGCCGAGTTTATTACTGCGCATTAAGAAATGACCACCTCCAACGTTTGGTTTATGTTTAATAAGCATTTTTAGTTTTATTGCTTAAATCGCATTTTCTCGGCGAGCTGAGCACTTTTTCTGAATTGTGCCGCTCCCGTCACTCTGGTTAGGTTGGCATCGAAAAAAACGCTCTCGGGTGCTTTAGAGTGCCGACTTTATCACTGCGCATGAAGAAATGACCACCTCCAACGTTTGGTTTATGTTTTATAAGCATTTTTAATTTTATTGCTTAAATCGCATTTTCTCGGCGAGCTGAGCACTTTTTCTGAATTGTGCCGCTCCCGTCACTCTGGTTAGGTTGGCATCGAAAAAAACGCTCACGGGTGCTTTAGAGTGCCGAGTTTATTACTGCGCATTAAGAAATGACCACCTGCAACGTTTGGTTTATGTTTTATAAGCATTTTTAATTTTATTGCTTAAATCGCATTTTCTCGGCGAGCTGAGCACGTTTTCTGAATTGTGCCGCTCCCGTCACTCTGGTTAGGTTGGCATCGAAAAAAACGCTCTCGGGTGCTTTAGAGTGCCGAGTTATTCACTGCGCATGAAGAAATGACCACCTCCAACGTTTGGTTTATGTTTAATAAGCATTTTTAATTTTATTGCTTGAATCGCATTTTCTCGGCGAGCTGAGCACTTTTTCTGAATTGTGCCGCTCCCGTCACTCTGGTTAGGTTGGCATCGAAAAAAACGCTCTCGGGTGCTTTAGAGTGCCGAGTTTATCACTGCGCATGAAGAAATGACCACCTCCAACGTTTGGTTTATGTTTTATAAGCATTTTTAATTTTATTGCTTAAATTGCATTTTCTCGGCGAGCTGAGCGCTTTTTCTGAATTGTGCCGCTCCCGTAACTCTGGTTAGGTTGGCATCGAAAAAAACGCTCACGGGTGCTTTAGAGTGCCGAGTTTATTACTGCGCATTAAGAAATGACCACCTCCAACGTTTGGTTTATGTTTTATAAGCATTTTTAATTTTATTGCTTAAATCGCATTTTCTCGGCGAGCTGAGCACTTTTTCTGAATTGTGCCGCTCCCGTCACTCTGGTTAGGTTGGCATCGAAAAAAACGCTCTCGGGTGCTTTAGAGTGCCGAGTTTATCACTGCGCATGAAGAAATGACCACCTCCAACGTTTGGTTTATGTTTTATAAGCATTTTTAATTTTATTGCTTAAATCGCATTTTCTCGGAGAGCTGAGCGCTTTTTCTGAATTGTGCCGCTCCCGTCACTCTGGTTAGGTTGGCATCGAAAAAAACGCTCTCGGGTGCTTTAGAGTGCCGAGTTTATTACTGCGCATTAAGAAATGACCACCTCCAACGTTTGGTTTATGTTTTATAAGCATTTTTAATTTTATTGCTTAAATCGCATTTTCTCGGCGAGCTGAGCGCTTTTTCTGAATTGTGCCGCTCCCGTCACTCTGGTTAGGTTGGCATCGAAAAAAACGCTATCGGGTGCTTTAGAGTGCCGAGTTATTCACTGCGCATGAAGAAATGACCACCTCCAACGTTTGGTTTATGTTTAATAAGCATTTTTAATTTTATTGCTTAAATCGCATTTTCTCGGCGAGCTGAGCACTTTTTCTGAATTGTGCCGCTCCCGTCACTCTGGTTAGGTTGGCATCGAAAAAAACGCTCTCGGGTTCTTTAGAGTGCCGAGTTTATTAATGCGCATTAAGAAATGACCACCTCCAACGTTTGGTTTATGTTTTATAAGCATTTTTAATTTTATTGCTTAAATCGCATTTTCTCGGCGAGCTGAGCACTTTTTCTGAATTGTGCCGCTCCCGTCACTCTGGTTAGGTTGGCATCGAAAAAAACGCTCTCGGGTGCTTTAGAGTGCCGAGTTATTCACTGCGCACGAAGAAATGACCACCTCCAACGTTTGGTTTATGTTTTATAAGCATTTTTAATTTTATTGCTTAAATCGCATTTTCTCGGCGAGCTGAGCGCTTTTTCTGAATTGTGCCGCTCCCGTCACTCTGGTTAGGTTGGCATCGAAAAAAAACGCTATCGGGTGCTTTAGTGTGCCGAGTTTATTACTGCGCATTAAGAAATGACCACCTCCAACGTTTGGTTTATGTTTTATAAGCATTTTTAATTTTATTGCTTAAATCGCATTTTCTCGGCGAGCTGAGCACTTTTTCTGAATTGTGCCGCTCCCGTCACTCTGGTTAGGTTGGCATCGAAAAAAACGCTCTCGGGTGCTTTAGAGTGCCGAGTTTATTACTGCGCATTAAGAAATGACCACCTCCAACGTTTGGTTTATGTTTTATAAGCATTTTTAATTTTATTGCTTAAATCGCATTTTCTCGGCGAGCTGAGCACTTTTTCTGAATTGTGCCGCTCCCGTCACTCTGGTTAGGTTGGCATCGAAAAAAACGCTCTCGGGTGCTTTAGAGTGCCGAGTTTATTACTGCGCATTAAGAAATGACCACCTCCAACGTTTGGTTTATGTTTTATAAGCATTTTTAATTTTATTGCTTAAATCGCATTTTCTCGGCGAGCTGAGCACTTTTTCTGAATTGTGCCGCTCCCGTCACTCTGGTTAGGTTGGCATCGAAAAAAACGCTCTCGGGTGCTTTAGAGTGCCGAGTTATTCACTGCGCATGAAGAAATGACCACCTCCAACGTTTGGTTTATGTTTTATAAGCATTTTTAGTTTTATTGCTTAAATCGCATTTTCTCGGCGAGCTGATTACTTTTTCTGAATTGTGCCGCTCCCGTCACTCTGGTTAGGTTGGCATCGAAAAAAACGCTCTCGGGTGCTTTAGAGTGCCGAGTTTATCACTGCGCATGAAGAAATGACCACCTCCAACGTTTGGTTTATGTTTAATAAGCATTTTTAATTTTATTGCTTAAATCGCATTTTCTCGGCGAGCTGAGCACTTTTTCTGAATTGTGCCGCTCCCGTCACTCTGGTTAGGTTGGCATCGAAAAAAACGCTCTCGGGTGCTTTAGAGTGCCGATGTGGTGAATTCTCTTCGATGGTCAGCTGGTCTTCCAAATAAGATGGTGAAAAAGTGGCTGGCTTGGGGAAGGAAAACTTCAGTCACACATGGCTGATTGGGGAAAGATTTTATTCAACCGATGTCAGAGAGAAGTGTCTCGTGCCCTAGCCAAGATGTCAAGTTTCCTTGTCTACTCTCGTCCTAAACCTTATACTCTTGCGCTTCCCTCCACGCGGGAGCGCGCAGATGGGGCTGTTGGCTGACCTATGACCCCGCCGTTGCTCCCCCGTCTCTACATCGTGTGTATCTTAGCAGTTGTTAATGGAAGCCAGATGTGTCTGGCGCCAACGAGTCTACCTTCCTGGACCAAGCCCTAAACAATACCACACGAACCTGACCCGAACATGCCCTGGTCGTACTTAGGCTTACTAGTGAGATATACATTGCATGATACCAGAATAAAAATTCACAACATTCCCCCCTGCCGGGGCACATCAAGTGCCCCGGCAACAACTCAACACGAAAAAGACATCGGTACATCCAAAAACCTTCCCCCAACCATTTTATGGTTTTCGTCTACAATTTGGACCTATTTGTCTCATCCTAAATCACGCTCAAGGCATGCTACTTAAGGTTACATTAACTAGGAAAGCTCAACCTAATTTAATAGCAAATTCCTCCCTGACAGCAATCTGAGGCCTCTCAGGAACCACATTTGACCAAGATCGAATCCCCCAACCCCATTAACTGATTGACGCCGTCCGCACACCCCCCTTCGGTAATATATCACCAACGCCATCAATTTGGAGAGGAAAAGTTTGCTGTGGCCCGTTAGAAGCCCCAAAAAGTTGCCGGACCGCCGTCGAAAAAACCCCGCCAATCTAATGACGAGGAAAAAGAGGGAGGCCCATTCTACACCCCCGGAGGCGCCTCTCACCTGGCGAGAGTCAGGTGAAGGGAGCTCCGGCACACACCACATTTCACAAAGCGTAGCATGAGCCCTAAACACAGCAACAAGCAGAACCATGACCCTCAAATACAGATCGCTCAACATGCAACGTCGTATCGTAAACATGCCACGGGGCAAGCAAATGAGGTCACATAATAAAGTAAACCACATGGCAAAAAACAACGAATGTAACACAGTGAGGTACATAAAAACGAATCGTCAAAGCATGCAAGAACATTAAACCCGTTGTTGCGCTGCCCCCCTCGCATGCACAAGTGCGTGCAGATATGAAATCCAGTCCCCTGATCCGTCAGTGGAAAATAGCACTAGTAGTAGACGGCACTGTCCCGGGCCGGCCGTCCGTTCAGTGTCCTCCTGTTGCTTATGATGGCCGTTGAATCCCGTGCAAGGCCCCGGTCAGCAGCCAGGCGACCTATGACAAGCTAAAGCTACTGTCTGTATCAAGTGACTTTAACAGTGCGAACATGTGGGGTCATAATGTCAAAGGTAGCAGCCCAGGCCGGACGTCCTTCCGGCCCCGACGGCCACCGCTGGCAGGGCAACACAACCCGATAGCTCCAGTGTTTCCAGCCCCCTCAAATAATTATTTGGCGGTGATGGGGCAACGAGGAAAAAGCTGTGTCAATCGTCTCATCGAAATCTCATCAGAACGCCCGAGGCCTCCCGACACCTACCCCTCGTTTCCAGAGGCCCACACGGTCCCTGAAACAAACAAACAAACAAACAAACAAACAAACAAACAAACAAGCAAACAAACAAGCAAACACTCCAGGACTCATTCCCCTCATTTCTCGTCGTGCCGACAGCGTTGCTAGATCCCCCCAGTCACAATGTAACTTCTACCTGGTCCTGGTAGCCTTTCCTGTCACAGATGTCACTGTCTCGATCACACTGTCATCTTCCTGAAGTCCCGTCAGTCATGTCACTTCAGCCGCTCTTTTTCCCGTCCAAATACTATTTGTCACCCCCAAATTCCTTCTTCAGTCTAAAGATGTGTAGCAATCTCAAACCGGTACCCCTCACGATACTGTAGTTTCCTAGGTCTGTACCTTTATGTATCTGTGCCTTATGTTTGAGCCACCTCACTGTTCAAACCAGTCATCATTCTGAAACAACGCTCACGTAATCTTTTCAAAACGGTACAGCCACTCAAATCCTTTCTGTATTCGTTATGCAAACTACTCGTCCTAAAATGTATAATTAAACATTTGCCCTGTAATAGCAGCTTTAATGCAGTCACGCGTTCAGAAATTTCCCCATTCCTTGTCTCTGGCCCCGTCGTCCTCTGACATTCAATGACCTTCCAAACTTTTGTCGTGTACTGTGCCACTGTCCACTCCCTAATCATTGTATGATTTGTCCTTCGTACTTTGTCATTGAAAAACCTTAAACCTTATTGTCACTAAATTGTTACCACGCTTCGCATCCATTCCAGGCTGTTGTCCCCCGTTAACTCCCTTTCTTTCAAGATGCTTCTTCCGCTCCTTCCGTCACTGCTAGTTGAATTCTGGCGTGTCCTGTTAAAGCTTAAAAACAAGTGAATTTGGAAAAAACTTTGTATATCACAATTACAAATTGCAACCTACTCACCCCTTTCTGTTTTACCACTCCCCCCTTTTGACACATTCACCCAATGTGTCATTACGTATCAAAAGGAACCTGCAAAGCGTCCCCTCTCATCACCACACTCATTGTAGCCAGGCCCACGGAACCTCTAGCTTCCATCTGGGCCCCGGGACCGTCACCCCAAGTCTCTGAAACTTGACTGTCCACCACACACTCGGCAACACACACAAAAATCAGCGCACTCCTGTCAGTGAGCTTATAGCCCTGCTGACAGCGGACATTTGTACACACAAAAACAGACATCAAGTATCAAAACAAAAACAGTTATAAAATGAATCCTGGCGCTCGGGGATCCTGTCCTGAAAACCATGTAATCAACAAGTTCATTATAAAAACCAAAAGGGCAAGGGTTAACATATTCTCGTAAATTCAACACAAACGTTCCACGAACGCAATCGACAACCTGCAAGAACGAAAACAAGGTACGCAAACAATGCGCAAACCGCTCCTTGGCTGGTGGCCGTTGCTGCTGCTGCTGCAAAAAATCAAGTCACACAGAAAAACAAAGCAGAGCTCGCTCATGTCGCAAGCAAGCTCAAGCGACAACCATTTGGTCACTGTCCACCTAGTCCGTCACCCCGTTGGGTGAGCTCAAAGTCGTCACACGTCAAATCGTCCAAAGTCTTGATGTTCAATACTAGTTCTGTCTTGTCTGACCATATCACTGAAACGGGCCTTCTCCATCGAACCGTTTGGTTGTCGATGGTGCCCCTGATTGATCATTGAACCATGGTTCCGATCGGAACTCATCACTTACCAGCTCCAGTCCCTCCGATCTGTACCACCCCTTCAGGTGAGAGGAATTTTATCCTCAATGGCAAACACATCATCCCAACTTCAGACCTCTCCGGCCAATCATACTGCGCACACACAGCCGTAGATGATCACATGCGCACTCACCCATCCACACACTCACAGACACACTCATCCGTCTCTATCACTCAGCTCACCCCCCAAACCAAGCAGAGTTAGTATCTTAGTGTGTAGGCAAATATTGACTCCTAATAGTGACTCTTCACATTCGGACATATTCGTCAACATGACCTATTATAAAATCTCCAATTCAATTTTCCATAAACTCGCCCATCAGATTCATCGCAAATTGTCATATATGTCTATCTGAGGGACTAACTGTGGGACCCGCGTTTTGAGGGAGCCTCCATACCCTCGTATTGGTCCTACAAACTCGATCTCTATTACTTATGTTAATTAAATTCAATAAAGATGGGTCAGACTATTCTCTCTGGCTTTTTACGTCATCATTTGGCTCTCCCCCTTTTTCCCCGTTGTCTTGCTCAAAACTGTTTCTCAGTCTGCTTCTCTTTATTGCCCCTCTTGGCGAGTCTCATTCCCCCCTTTTACTTTTCTTCCTCTTCCTAAAACTCCTGCCTGTCACACCATCCAACACCTCTCCCTACTTCCTTGTGGTCGCCTATCACCACTCCTCACTCGCGCGGTCTGCCCCCCTTTTTATTTTCTTTCTTCTACTTCTATCTGTCTCTGGGTTTTGACTACCTCAGCACCTTATGGCACGTCTCGTGTAAGACCTCGACCACACGACCATCAGGAGAACACTGTATGGTGCAGTTCACTCTCCACAGGGTATCTCTGCCCAGGAGGGCAGTGGGGGTACAGTCCGATACCAAAACTGGTATGTTTGTCATTTGATCTTTCCAGCAGAGCTGTACTGGTCTTGTGGAAGGGATCAGCTGTTTTATAATCTTGAACCCTATTGACCGTACAAAATGACCGGACATGGGGGGATGAATAGCGTCTTCAGGCCGGACGCAAGTGAAAGTCGGTCTGCTGTCCACCATTGCCGTCAACGGTTGATTGTTTACTTTCACTGTTATTGTTGGCTCTCGTTCCGGACCTGACACTACCAGCTGACATCCCCCCTTGGGCCCACCGGGCACCTCTAGAATCCAGGTTCCGGGCCCCCGAAAGGGTTCATCGGGCCCTGGGGTCTTGGGGGATGGCGGCTGAACTCCCCTCCTAGGTCTCCTCTGGTGGGCATGCTGCAGTTGCGGGCCCAGTGTCCTACTTGGCCACAGTTATAGCAAGCGTCAGACCTCTGTCCCGGACCCCCTTTGGGTTTCGACTTTCCTGCCTTTCCCCTGGCTCCACGCACTCTGGTGCCCCGGAACTTCGTTTGGTTGCGCCCCCATTGGGGTGCTAAACTGACGGGCACTGCCATGGCCACCTGCGGTGGTTGGCCAGCAGTCAGCGGGGGTTGCAATAAAATTTGTTGGGGTAGGGTTTGTCCCACTACCATCACTGGCAGAATTGTGGTTGCTCGGGTTGATCCTTGCTCCCGGCCAAACGGTGTCCCTGGCATTTTGGACGGCACTTTTTCCAACTCAAGCTTGGCCACCTCTAACTTTTGCAACTGTTCCTCCAGATCCTCCTGCTCTCTTGGTTCCACGCTCCATTCTAACTCCTCCAAGCATTGTTCTTTTCTGGCTTTGATGCTCCTTAAAGCGATCCTTCTCCAGTCCTCCATGGCAACTAGGGTGGAGCGTGAAGTAGGCACAGGGCATTCGTCTACCAAGCTGTCCTCGCCACTTCCGCCCCCCAGACCGCTTACATCTTTCCTTGCTCTTGTCTCTTTCCCTGGGGTGCGTCCTTTTTTCTCTGTTCTCCTCGAAATGCTTTTGATTACGGGGTTGTAGCCCCCTGCTGCCCCTTCTGTGTAGCTCTGGCTATCATCCTGTATCTCCCTCTTGGTGTACCCTTGTCTCCCCTCTGTCGCATGTCGAGTTTTATTCTTCTTATGGGTCAGGCTAGGATGCATAACAATGGTGGTTCTAGCTCTTCTGGTTTCGACAATGCCTTTGTCTTTGGTCTCCGACTGATAGCTACCTTCTTGGTTAACTATCGGGAGTTGCGGATAGCCATTACGTTTATCACTCACATTGTACGCCGGGGGACTCTTAACCGGGGCGACATGTGAGAAAGGTGTATTAACTTTGTCCATTAGCTTCCTAGCTTCTTCCACATTCTTCGGTACATCAGCTGTGATTTCCTCTTTTTTCTGCTTAAGCTCCTGATCCAATTTTTGTCCCTGTTCGTCAAATATTTTCAACAATCCCAATTCATATTCCCTTTTCTCCTTTCTCTTTTCCCCTTTTTTCCCTTTTTTGACTCCTGCTTTGTATGTCGATACGAGTACACGTATAATCTCAATTACTTCTCGGTTAAAAGTCCCTTCTGCCGGCCAAGGCCTCTCAATGTCAGGCCATCTCTTATTCCATTTGTTCGAAATTTCTTTAACCCCTTTGATAAGCGGGTTATTTTTCGACACAACCTCTATGGGGGTCACTGTTGGACTGGTAAGGCTCCTGTCCCCCATGTTTTTTTTTTTGTTTTTTTTTGATCAGAAAATAATCAAGCACCAGAGGTCACAAAACACATAAGACAATGCAATCAGATTTTGCCAACTTCAGATGTTATACACGCTCGTTATACAAGAATGTTGGTCCGATATGTGTTTGGTTCCACATAGTTATGACCCCCCAATCCCCTATGCTAAGATTAAAATTCGAGATGTCACCTGTTTGAAAACAACCGTACATCAGTTTATGTCGATCAGTCTGTTGTCAAGCCCGCTTTGTAATCCCTTGTTCTCGAGTGAGAGTACCACACAAGAGTTTGTGGACAAAATCACACTGGCCTTAAGAATTTCGGTGCGGCGCTCCACGAAGCCTTTCCTCAGACGACCTGGGAGTTCTGTCCGTGTCTCTTTGTCCTCTGGGAGGAGACGTGCGCGTCCACCGTCTCGTATTTGTTATGCAAACAGGAGAAATAGCAATCTCGTTCAAGTTAACGTAATCACTCACTTTCTCATTAGTTGTCAGATGGACTAGGGGCGCTGGCCGCCCTCAACAGGCTCCCTCTTAATTTATGAGCGAACCCCCCTTTCTTCACTTTCTCCCCCCACCTATCAGTCCTGGGCCGAATGTGTGGCGTCCTGCCACAAATCACTGCTGCCACGGCCCAACTCCTTTCTTAAGACACACAGGAACACATACATTAGTATTTTAATGAGTATTGCAAGCATGTCTCTCTCTTGTCTATTTGCAAACTGTTCAACATTAGTGCCAGTGAAGTTTCGGTTTCAATCATGCACGTTCATTGTTAATCATGCACCCTTCGCTCATCCACATTTGATCTCCCCTCGTCATGTCTCAGTTCTCATAGACATTGACCTCTACCGGGGGGGACCCGGCCCTGCCTTTGGGGGCTCCTCGGCACAGCGCCCCCGGACAAGGGGGGGTCAGCGTACCAATGTTGACTCCACGGGCTGGCCAGGCCCGCGCGTCTCGCCGGCCCCCACCTTTGCCGTCAGAGCACCATTCCGCGCCTTGGAGCACCCAGGGCCCCCTCCTCTCTTCTCTCACTGCCGTCTCCCATGCGTGTGCACATAAACGCGCACACACCGAGCGCGCACACAACCGCACATGCACACACCCATCCGCGCGCACGCACACCCCATACACCAAGCGCGCACACCGCTTAGACGAACGACGACAACTGACAGAAACTTTACAGACATTACGCACAACATAGAACACAGACAAAGGGATTCGAATCCATCTCTCATGTAGCTTCTCACTAACCGCTTCCATGCGGTTTGGTCATTCTGTGTCTTCTTACCGTGCGCAGGTGCACGTACAAACATGCCCTTTGCACTTCTTGTCTTTGTTTCCCCTAAGAGCGCTTTGCATTTCCCCTTATACTGCAGATTTTTAACTTCAGTGTGCACACAAATTACTTTTCTTACATGGTATACCAAAATTAACCCCCCTGAGGCCTCTTTTTTCCACGTTTTCCAATTTCTATCGGCTGCCCACTCCTCCGCTCTGCCAATTGCGGTCTGCTGCAAGCCGTAAATTTTATCAGACTTTGACAGGAGTGTGTGCTATTACAGTGCGCCTCGCCAATCGGAATCGGACCGTGACGACTTGGGTACAACCGCAGCGCACCGGTTCACCCCGGTAAGTTGCCCGAAGAGTGTCTCTCTAAGCGGCTAACGCACCAGCTGTCAGCCGGGGGAACCTTGCAACCCGCACAAACTCCTAATCTGATCAGTGCTCAAATAACGTGGTCTGCGCGCATCATCCTTCTCGGCACCCTGGTCCCAGACCCAGCCGGTAATTTTCCCACATTCGTTCACACGGTTACGGATGCCAAGGCTGCCCATTCCTCCGCTTTGCCAATTGCGGTCTGCAGCACGCCTCCCTTTTTCGTGCGACCTATATATAGAGACAAATGCCCCCACCGAACATCTCAACCACATTGAGTGTGATCTCAACTACATTGAATGTGATCTCAACGTCCCAGCACGACCCCGGGAATTGTGCCTCCGGTGGCTTGGTGGTGCCCGTCTCTTGTCGCACACAGTGTTCAATCGTACCTGTGTTTCCGCCTCAATCAAACAGCTAAAATTTCCATCCTCCATCGGATCTGTAGCCAAACCAAAGTCCACGTTTTATGGGACTTTCTATTATTCTTCTCTCGTGACAGCCGATCAGCGATGTCCCAGACATCCTGTCCTGTTTCACGTGCCCTCTCTCGGAGCATTTTCTTTCTCATTCATCATTCACACCAGACATGTCACTCACACTGTTGTGCACATTCCCCATTAAGTTTTATGCTAATTTCCCATTTTTATTTGCCTTTTTCTTTTTTCTATTTTTATTGAACATTCTCAATTTTCTATTGGGGCTACTCCCCCCTTTCAAAATCCACATCACGTCGACATCCAGCTAGGGGAGACCAATCCCCCCCCCCCCTTTTTGCCAGCCACTGGCACACCAGGCCCGTTAACTGTCCCGCTTAGGAGCCACTCCATCCCCCCCCACACCAGGCACGAGCACATTGCGATACTGTGAGTGGAAGCTTCTCACCTCAAACTCAGCCTGCCGGCCGGACGCTCGATGCTCGCACCCAGGCGGGCGAGGGCTCCCCGAAGGACAAGAGTACAGTTCGTGACGCCAAAATTGTGGTGAATTCTCTTCGATGGTCAGCTGGTCTTCCAAATAAGATGGTGAAAAAGTGGCTGGCTTGGGGAAGGAAAACTTCAGTCACACATGGCTGATTGGGGAAAGATTTTATTCAACCGATGTCAGAGAGAAGTGTCTCGTGCCCTAGCCAAGATGTCGAGTTTCCTTGTCTACTCTCGTCCTAAACCTTATACTCTTGCGCTTCCCTCCACGCGGGAGCGCGCAGATGGGGCTGTTGGCTGACCTATGACCCCGCCGTTGCTCCCCCGTCTCTACATCGTGTGTATCTTAGCAGTTGTTAATTGAAGCCAGATGTGTCTGGCGCCAACGAGTCTACCTTCCTGGACCAAGCCCTAAACAATACCACACGAACCTGACCCGAACATGCCCTGGTCGTACTTAGGCTTACTAGTGAGATATACATTGCATGATACCAGAATAAAAATTCACAACACCGACTTTATCACTGCGCATGAAGAAATGACCACCTCCAACATTTGGTTTATGTTTTATAAGCATTTTTAATTTTATTGCTTAAATCGCATTTTCTCGGCGAGCTGAGCACATTTTCTGAATTGTGCCGCTCCCGTCACTCTGGTTAGGTTGGCATCGAAAAAAACGCTCACGGGTGCTTTAGAGTGCCGAGTTTATTACTGCGCATTAAGAAATGACCACCTCCAACGTTTGGTTTATGTTTTATAAGCATTTTTAATTTTATTGCTTAAATCGCATTTTCTCGGCGAGCTGAGCACTTTTTCTGAATTGTGCCGCTCCCGTCACTCTGGTTAGGTTGGCATCGAAAAAAACGCTCTCGGGTGCTTTAGAGTGCCGAGTTATTCACTGCGCATGAAGAAATGACCACCTCCAACGTTCGGTTTATGTTTTATAAGCATTTTTAATTTTATTGCTTAAATCGCATTTTCTCGGCGAGCTGAGCACTTTTTCTGAATTGTGCCGCTCCCGTCACTCTGGTTAGGTTGGCATCGAAAAAAACGCTCTCGGGTGCTTTAGAGTGCCGAGTTTATCACTGCGCATGAAGAAATGACCACCTCCAACGTTTGGTTTATGTTTTATAAGCATTTTTAATTTTATTGCTTAAATCGCATTTTCTCGGCGAGCTGAGCGCTTTTTCTGAATTGTGCCGCTCACGTCACTCTGGTTAGGTTGGCATCGAAAAAAACGCTCTCGGGTGCTTTAGAGTGCCGAGTTTATCACTGCGCATGAAGAAATGACCACCTCCAACGTTTGGTTTATGTTTTATAAGCATTTTTAATTTTATTGCTTAAATCGCATTTTCTCGGCGAGCTGAGCGCTTTTTCTGAATTGTGCCGCTCCCGTAACTCTGGTTAGGTTGGCATCGAAAAAAACGCTCACGGGTGCTTTAGAGTGCCGAGTTTATCACTGCGCATGAAGAAATGACCACCTCCAACGTTTGGTTTATGTTTTATAAGCATTTTTAATTTTATTGCTTAAATCGCATTTTCTCGGCGAGCTGAGCGCTTTTTCTGAATTGTGCCGCTCCCGTAACTCTGGTTAGGTTGGCATCGAAAAAAACGCTCTCGGGTGCTTTAGAGTGCCGAGTTTATCACTGCGCATGAAGAAATGACCACTTCCAACGTTTGGTTTATGTTTTATAAGCATTTTTAATTTTATTGCTTAAATCGCATTTTCTCGGCGAGCTGAGCACTTTTTCTGAATTGTGCCGCTCCCGTCACTCTGGTTAGGTTGGCATCGAAAAAAACGCTCTCGGGTGCTTTAGAGTGCCGAGTTTATCACTTCGCATGAAGAAATGACCACCTCCAACGTTTGGTTTATGTTTTATAAGCATTTTTAATTTTATTGCTTAAATCGCATTTTCTCGGCGAGCTGAGCGCTTTTTCTGAATTGTGCCGCTCCCGTAACTCTGGTTAGGTTGGCATCGAAAAAAACGCTCTCGGGTGCTTTAGAGTGCCGAGTTTATTACTGCGCATTAAGAAATGACCACCTCCAACGTTTGGTTTATGTTTTATAAGCATTTTTAATTTTATTGCTTAAATCGCATTTTCTCGGCGAGCTGAGCACTTTTTCTGAATTGTGCCGCTCCCGTCACTCTGGTTAGGTTGGCATCGAAAAAAACACTCTCGGGTGCTTTAGAGTGCCGAGTTATTCACTGCGCATGAAGAAATGACCACCTCCAACGTTTGGTTTATGATTTATAAGCATTTTTAATTTTATTGCTTAAATCGCATTTTCTCGGCGAGCTGAGCACTTTTTCTGAATTGTGCCGCTCCCGTCACTCTGGTTAGGTTGGCATCGAAAAAAACGCTCTCGGGTGCTTTAGAGTGCCGAGTTTATCACTGCGCATGAAGAAATAACCACCTCCAACGTTTGGTTTATGTTTTATAAGCATTTTTAATTTTTTTGCTTAAATCGCATTTTCTCGGCGATCTGAGCGCTTTTTCTGAATTGTGCCGCTCCCGTCACTCTGGTTAGGTTGGCATCGAAAAAAACGCTCTCGGGTGCTTTAGAGTGCCGAGTTTATCACTGCGCATGAAGAAATGACCACCTCCAACGTTTGGTTTATGTTTTATAAGCATTTTTAATTTTATTGCTTAAATCGCATTTTCTCGGCGAGCTGAGCACTTTTTCTGAATTGTGCCGTTCCCGTCACTCTGGTTAGGTTGGCATCGAAAAAAACGTTCTCGGGTGCTTTAGAGTGCCGAGTTATTCACTGCGCATGAAGAAATGACCACCTCCAACGTTTGGTTTATGTTTTATAAGCATTTTTAATTTTATTGCTTAAATCGCATTTTCTCGGCGAGCTGAGCACTTTTTCTGAATTGTGCCGCTCCCGTCACTCTGGTTAGGTTGGCATCGAAAAAAACGCTCTCGGGTGCTTTAGAGTGCCGAGTTTATCACTGCGCATGAAGAAATGACCACCTCCAACGTTTGGTTTATGTTTTATAAGCATTTTTAATTTTATTGCTTAAATCGCATTTTCTCGGCGAGCTGAGCGCTTTTTCTGAATTGTGCCGCTCCCGTCACTCTGGTTAGGTTGGCATCGAAAAAAACGCTCTCGGGTGCTTTAGAGTGCCGAGTTATTCACTGCGCATGAAGAAATGACCACCTCCAACGTTTGGTTTATGTTTTATAAGCATTTTTAATTTTATTGCTTAAATCACATTTTCTCGGCGAGCTGAGCGCTTTTTCTGAATTGTGCCGCTCCCGTCACTCTGGTTAGGTTGGCATCGAAAAAAACGCTCTCGGGTGCTTTAGAGTGCCCAGTTATTCACTGCGCATGAAGAAATGACCACCTCCAACGTTTGGTTTATGTTTAATAAGCATTTTTAATTTTATTGCTTAAATCGCATTTTCTCGGCGAGCTGAGCACTTTTTCTGAATTGTGCCGCTCCCGTCACTCTGGTTAGGTTGGCATCGAAAAAAACGCTCTCGGGTGCTTTAGAGTGCCGAGTTTATTACTGCGCATTAGGAAATGACCACCTCCAACGTTTGGTTTATGTTTTATAAGCATTTTTAATTTTATTGCTTAAATCGCATTTTCTCGGCGAGCTGAGCGCTTTTTCTGAATTGTGCCGCTCCCGTCACTCTGGTAAGGTTGGCATCGAAAAAAACGCTCTCGGGTGCTTTAGAGTGCCGAGTTTATTACTGCGCATTAAGAAATGACCACCTCCAACGTTTGGTTTATGTTTTATAAGCATTTTTAATTTTATTGCTTAAATCGCATTTTCTTGGCGAGCTGAGCACTTTTTCTGAATTGTGCCGCTCCCGTCACTCTGGTTAGATTGGCATCGAAAAAAACGCTCTCGGGTGCTTTAGAGTGCCGAGTTTATTACTGCACATTAAGAAATGACCACCTCCAACGTTTGGTTTATGTTTTATAAGCATTTTTAATTTTATTGCTTAAATCGCATTTTCTCGGCGAGCTGAGCACTTTTTCTGAATTGTGCCGCTCCCGTCACTCTGGTTAGGTTGGCATCGAAAAAAACGCTCTCGGGTGCTTTAGAGTGCCGAGTTTATTACTGCGCATTAAGAAATGACCACCTCCAACGTTTGGTTTATGTTTTATAAGCATTTTTAATTTTATTGCTTAAATCGCATTTTCTCGGCGAGCTGAGCACTTTTTCTGAATTGTGCCGCTCCCGTCACTCTGGTTAGGTTGGCATCGAAAAAAACGCTATCGGGTGCTTTAGAGTGCCGAGTTTATCACTGCGCATGAAGAAATGACCACCTCCAACGTTTGGTTTATGTTTTATAAGCATTTTTAATTTTATTGCTTAAATCGCATTTTCTCGGCGAGCTGAGCGCTTTTTCTGAATTGTGCCGCTCCCGTCACTCTGGTTAGGTTGGCATCGAAAAAAACGCTCTCGGGTGCTTTAGAGTGCCGAGTTTATCACTGCGCATGAAGAAATGACCACCTCCAACGTTTGGTTTATGTTTTATAAGCATTTTTAATTTTATTGCTTAAATCGCATTTTCTCGGCGAGCTGAGCACTTTTTCTGAATTGTGCCGCTCCCGTCACTCTGGTTAGGTTGGCATCGAAAAAAACGCTCTCGGGTGCTTTAGAGTGCCGAGTTTATCACTGCGCATGAAGAAATGACCACCTCCAACGTTTGGTTTATGTTTTATAAGCATTTTTAATTTTATTGCTTAAATCGCATTTTCTCGGCGAGCTGAGCGCTTTTTCTGAATTGTGCCTCTCCCGTCACTCTGGTTAGGTTGGCATCGAAAAAAACGCTCTCGGGTGCTTTAGAGTGCCGAGTTTATTACTGCGCATTAAGAAATGACCACCTCCAACGTTTGGTTTATGTTTTATAAGCATTTTTAATTTTATTGCTTAAATCGCATTTTCTCGGCGAGCTGAGCACTTTTTCTGAATTGTGACGCTCCCGTCACTCTGGTTAGGTTGGCATCGAAAAAAACGCTCTCGGGTGCTTTAGAGTGCCGAGTTTATTACTGCGCATTAAGAAATGACCACCTCCAACGTTTGGTTTATGTTTTATAAGCATTTTTAATTTTATTGCTTAAATCGCATTTTCTCGGCGAGCTGAGCACTTTTTCTGAATTGTGCCGCTCCCGTCACTCTGGTTAGGTTGGCATCGAAAAAAACGCTATCGGGTGCTTTAGAGTGCCGAGTTATTCACTGCGCATGAAGAAATGACCACCTCCAACGTTTGGTTTATGTTTAATAAGCATTTTTAATTTTATTGCTTAAATCGCATTTTCTCGGCGAGCTGAGCACTTTTTCTGAATTGTGCCGCTCCCGTCACTCTGGTTAGGTTGGCATCGAAAAAAACGCTCTCGGGTGCTTTAGAGTGCCGAGTTTATTACTGCGCATTAAGAAATGACCACCTCCAACGTTTGGTTTATGTTTTATAAGCATTTTTAATTTTATTGCTTAAATCGCATTTTCTCGGCGAGCTGAGCACTTTTTCTGAATTGTGCCGTCCCGTCACTCTGGTTAGGTTGGCATCGAAAAAAACGCTCTCGGGTGCTTTAGAGTGCCGAGTTTATTACTGCGCATTAAGAAATGACCACCTCCAACGTTTGGTTTATGTTTTATAAGCATTTTTAATTTTATTGCTTAAATCGCATTTTCTCGGCGAGCTGAGCACTTTTTCTGAATTGTGCCGCTCCCGTCACTTGGCATCGAAAAAAACGCTCTCGGGTGCTTTAGAGTGCCGAGTTATTCACTGCGCATGAAGAAATGACCACCTCCAACGTTTGGTTTATGTTTTATAAGCATTTTTAATTTTATTGCTTAAATCGCATTTTCTCGGCGAGCTGAGCGCTTTTTCTGAATTGTGCCGCTCCCGTCACTCTGGTTAGGTTGGCATCGAAAAAAACGCTCTCGGGTGCTTTAGAGTGCCGAGTTTATTACTGCGCATTAAGAAATGACCACCTCCAACGTTTGGTTTATGTTTTATAAGCATTTTTAATTTTATTGCCTAAATCGCATTTTCTCGGCGAGCTGAGCACTTTTTCTGAATTGTGCCGCTCCCGTCACTCTGGTTAGGTTGGCATCGAAAAAAACGCTCTCGGGTGCTTTAGAGTGCCGAGTTTATCACTGCGCATGAAGAAATGACCACCTCCAACGTTTGGTTTATGTTTTATAAGCATTTTTAATTTTATTGCTTAAATCGCATTTTCTCGGCGAGCTGAGCACTTTTTCTGAATTGTGCCGCTCCCGTCACTCTGGTTAGGTTGGCATCGAAAAAAACGCTCTCGGGTGCTTTAGAGTGCCGAGTTTATCACTGCGCATGAAGAAATGACCACCTCCAACGTTTGGTTTATGTTTAATAAGCATTTTTAATTTTATTGCTTAAATCGCATATTCTCGGCGAGCTGAGCACTTTTTCTGAATTGTGCCGCTCCCGTCACTCTGGTTAGGTTGGCATCGAAAAAAACGCTCTCGGGTGCTTTAGAGTGCCGACTTTATCACTGCGCATGAAGAAATGACCACCTCCAACGTCTGGTTTATGTTTTATAAGCATTTTTAATTTTATTGCTTAAATCGCATTTTCTCGGCGAGCCGAGCGCTTTTTCTGAATTGTGCCGCTCCCGTCACTCTGGTTAGGTTGGCATCGAAAAAAACGCTCTCGGGTGCTTTAGAGTGCCGAGTTTATCACTGCGCATGAAGAAATGACCACCTCCAACGTTTGGTTTATGTTTTATAAGCATTTTTAATTTTATTGCTTAAATCGCATTTTCTCGGCGAGCTGAGCGCTTTTTCTGAATTGTGCCGCTCCCGTAACTCTGGTTAGGTTGTCATCGAAAAAAACGCTCTCGGGTGCTTTAGAGTGCCGAGTTTATCACTGCGCATGAAGAAATGACCACTTCCAACGTTTGGTTTATGTTTTATAAGCATTTTAAATTTTATTGCTTAAATCGCATTTTCTCGGCGAGCTGAGCACTTTTTCTGAATTGTGCCGCTCCCGTCACTCTGGTTAGGTTGGCATCGAAAAAAACGCTCTCGGGTGCTTTAGAGTGCCGAGTTTATTACTGCGCATTAAGAAATGACCACCTCCAACGTTTGGTTTATGTTTTATAAGCATTTTTAATTTTATTGCTTAAATCGCATTTTCTCGGCGAGCTGAGCACTTTTTCTGAATTGTGCCGCTCCCGTCACTCTGGTTAGGTTGGCATCGAAAAAAACGCTCTCGGGTGCTTTAGAGTGCAGAGTTATTCACTGCGCATGAAGAAATGACCACCTCCAACGTTTGGTTTATGTTTTATAAGCATTTTTAATTTTATTGCTTAAATCGCATTTTCTCGGCGAGCTGAGCACTTTTTCTGAATTGTGCCGCTCCCGTCACTCTGGTTAGGTTGGCATCGAAAAAAACGCTCTCGGGTGCTTTAGAGTGCCGAGTTTATCACTGCGCATGAAGAAATGACCACCTCCAACGTTTGGTTTATGTTTTATAAGCATTTTTAATTTTATTGCTTAAATCGCATTTTCTCGGCGAGCTGAGCGCTTTTTCTGAATTGTGCCGCTCCCGTCACTCTGGTTAGGTTGGCATCGAAAAAAACGCTCTCGGGTGCTTTAGAGTGCCGAGTTATTCACTGCGCATGAAGAAATGACCACCTCCAATGTTTGGTTTATGTTTAATAAGCATTTTTAATTTTATTGCTTAAATCGCATTTTCTCGGCGAGCTGAGCGCTTTTTCTGAATTGTGCCGCTCCCGTCACTCTGGTTAGGTTGGCATCGAAAAAAACGCTCTCGGGTGCTTTAGAGTGCCGAGTTATTCACTGCGCATTAAGAAATGACCACCTCCAACGTTTGGTTTATGTTTAATAAGCATTTTTAATTTTATTGCTTAAATCGCATTTTCTCGGCGAGCTGAGCACTTTTTCTGAATTGTGCCGCTCCCGTCACTCTAGGTTGGCATCGAAAAAAACGCTCTCGGGTGCTTTAGAGTGCCGAGTTTATTACTGCGCATTAAGAAATGACCACCTCCAACGTTTGGTTTATGTTTTATAAGCATTTTTAATTTTATTGCTTAAATCGCATTTTCTCGGCGAGCTGAGCACTTTTTCTGAATTGTGCCGCTCCCGTCACTCTGGTTAGGTTGGCATCGAAAAAAACGCTCTCGGGTGCTTTAGAGTGCCGAGTTTATTACTGCGCATTAAGAAATGACCACCTCCAACGTTTGGTTTATGTTTTATAAGCATTTTTAATTTTATTGCTTAAATAGCATTTTCTCGGCGAGCTGAGCACTTTTTCTGAATTGTGCCGCTCCCGTCACTCTGGTTAGGTTGGCATCGAAAAAAACGCTCTCGGGTGCTTTAGAGTGCCGAGTTATTCACTGCGCATGAAGAAATGACATCCTCCAACGTTTGGTTTATGTTTAATAAGCATTTTTAATTTTATTGCTTAAATCGCATTTTCTCGGCGAGCTGAGCACTTTTTCTGAATTGTGCCGCTCCCGTCACTCTGGTTAGGTTGGCATCGAAAAAAACGCTCTCGGGTGCTTTAGAGTGCCGAGTTTATTACTGCGCATTAAGAAATGACCACCTCCAACGTTTGGTTTATGTTTTATAAGCATTTTTAATTTTATTGCTTAAATCGCATTTTCTCGGCAAGCTGAGCGCTTTTTCTGAATTGTGCCGCTCCCGTCACTCTGGTTAGGTTGGCATCGAAAAAAACGCTCTCGGGTGCTTTAGAGTGCCGAGTTTATTACTGCGCATTAAGAAATGACCACCTCCAACGTTTGGTTTATGTTTTATAAGCATTTTTAATTTTATTGCTTAAATCGCATTTTCTCGGCGAGCTGAGCACTTTTTCTGAATTGTGCCGCTCCCGTCACTCTGGTTAGGTTGGCATCGAAAAAAACGCTCACGGGTGCTTTAGAGTGCCGAGTTTATTACTGCGCATTAAGAAATGACCACCTCCAACGTTTGGTTTATGTTTTATAAGCATTTTTAATTTTATTGCTTAAATCGCATTTTCTCGGCGAGCTGAGCACTTTTTCTGAATTGTGCCGCTCCCGTCACTCTGGTTAGGTTGGCATCGAAAAAAACGCTCTCGGGTGCTTTAGAGTGCCGAGTTATTCACTGCGCATGAAGAAATGACCACCTCCAACGTTTGGTTTATGTTTTATAAGCATTTTTAATTTTATTGCTTAAATCGCATTTTCTCGGCGAGCTGAGCACTTTTTCTGAATTGTGCCGCTCCCGTCACTCTGGTTAGGTTGGCATCGAAAAAAACGCTCTCGGGTGCTTTAGAGTGCCGAGTTTATCACTGCGCATGAAGAAATGACCACCTCCAACGTTTGGTTTATGTTTTATAAGCATTTTTAATTTTATTGCTTAAATCGCATTTTCTCGGCGAGCTGAGCGCTTTTTCTGAATTGTGCCGCTCCCGTCACTCTGGTTAGGTTGGCATCGAAAAAAACGCTCTCGGGTGCTTTAAAGTGCCGAGTTTATCACTGCGCATGAAGAAATGACCACCTCCAACGTTTGGTTTATGTTTTATAAGCATTTTTAATTTTATTGCTTAAATCGCATTTTCTCGGCGAGCTGAGCGCTTTTTCTGAATTGTGCCGCTCCCGTAACTCTGGTTAGGTTGGCATCGAAAAAAACGCTCTCGGGTGCTTTAGAGTGCCGAGTTTATCACTACGCATGAAGAAATGACCACTTCCAACGTTTGGTTTATGTTTTATAAGCATTTTTAATTTTATTGCTTAAATCGCATTTTCTCGGCGAGCTGAGCACTTTTTCTGAATTGTGCCGCTCCCGTCACTCTGGTTAGGTTGGCATCGAAAAAAACGCTCTCGGGTGCTTTAGAGTGCCGAGTTTATTACTGCGCATTAAGAAATGACCACCTCCAACGTTTGGTTTATGTTTTATAAGCATTTTTAATTTTATTGCTTAAATCGCATTTTCTCGGCGAGCTGAGCACTTTTTCTGAATTGTGCCGCTCCCGTCACTCTGGTTAGGTTGGCATCGAAAAAAACGCTCTCGGGTGCTTTAGAGTGCCGAGTTATTCACTGCGCATGAAGAAATGACCACCTCCAACGTTTGGTTTATGTTTTATAAGCATTTTTAATTTTATTGCTTAAATCGCATTTTCTCGGCGAGCTGAGCACTTTTTCTGAATTGTGCCGCTCCCGTCACTCTGGTTAGGTTGGCATCGAAAAAAACGCTCTCGGGTGCTTTATAGTGCCGAGTTTATCACTGCGCATGAAGAAATGACCACCTCCAACGTTTGGTTTATGTTTTATAAGCATTTTTAATTTTAATGCTTAAATCGCATTTTCTCGGCGAGCTGAGCGCTTTTTCTGAATTGTGCCGCTCCCGTCACTCTGGTTAGGTTGGCATCGAAAAAAACGCTCTCGGGTGCTTTAGAGTGCCGAGTTATTCACTGCGCATGAAGAAATGACCACCTCCAACGTTTGGTTTATGTTTAATAAGCATTTTTAATTTTATTGCTTAAATCGCATTTTCTCGGCGAGCTGAGCGCTTTTTCTGAATTGTGCCGCTCCCGTCACTCTGGTTAAATCGAAAAAAACGCTCTCGGGTGCTTTAGAGTGCCGAGTTATTCACTGCGCATGAAGAAATGACCACCTCCAACGTTTGGTTTATGTTTAATAAGCATTTTTAATTTTATTGCTTAAATCGCATTTTCTCGGCGAGCTGAGCGCTTTTTCTGAATTGTGCCGCTCCCGTCACTCTGGTTAGGTTGGCATCGAAAAAAACGCTCTCGGGTGCTTTAGAGTGCCGAGTTATTCACTGCGCATGAAGAAATGACAACCTCCAACGTTTGGTTTATGTTTAATAAGCATTTTTAATTTTATTGCTTAAATCGCATTTTCTCGGCGAGCTGAGCACTTTTTCTGAATTGTGCCGCTCCCGTCACTCTGGTTAGGTTGGCATCGAAAAAAACGCTCTCGGGTGCTTTAGAGTGCCGAGTTTATTACTGCGCATTAAGAAATGACCACCTCCAACGTTTGGTTTATGTTTTATAAGCATTTTTAATTTTATTGCTTAAATCGCATTATCTCGGCGAGCTGAGCGCTTTTTCTGAATTGTGCCGCTCCCGTCACTCTGGTTAGGTTGGCATCGAAAAAAACGCTCTCGGGTGCTTTAGAGTGCCGAGTTTATTACTGCGCATTAAGAAATGACCACCTCCAACGTTTGGTTTATGTTTTATAAGCATTTTTAATTTTATTGCTTAAATCGCATTTTCTCGGCGAGCTGAGCACTTTTTCTGAATTGTGCCGCTCCCGTCACTCTGGTTAGGTTGGCATCGAAAAAAACGCTCACGGGTGCTTTAGAGTGCCGAGTTTATTACTGCGCATTAAGAAATGACCACCTCCAACGTTTGGTTTATGTTTTATAAGCATTTTTAATTTTATTGCTTAAATCGCATTTTCTCGGCGAGCTGAGCACTTTTTCTGAATTGTGCCGCTCCCGTCACTCTGGTTAGGTTGGCATCGAAAAAAACGCTCACGGGTGCTTTAGAGTGCCGAGTTTATTACTGCGCATTAAGAAATGACCACCTCCAACGTTTGGTTTATGTTTTATAAGCATTTTTAATTTTATTGCTTAAATCGCATTTTCTCGGCGAGCTGAGCACTTTTTCTGAATTGTGCCGCTCCCGTCACTCTGGTTAGGTTGGCATCGAAAAAAACGCTCTCGGGTGCTTTAGAGTGCCGAGTTTATCACTGCGCATGAAGAAATGACCACCTCCAACGTTTGGTTTATGTTTTATAAGCATTTTTAATTTTATTGCTTAAATCGCATTTTCTCGGCGAGCTGAGCGCTTTTTCTGAATTGTGCCGCTCCCGTCACTCTGGTTAGGTTGGCATCGAAAAAAACGCTCTCGGGTGCTTTAGAGTGCCGAGTTTATCACTGCGCATGAAGAAATGACCACCTCCAACGTTTGGTTTATGTTTTATAAGCATTTTTAATTTTATTGCTTAAATCGCATTTTCTCGGCGAGCTGAGCGCTTTTTCTGAATTGTGCCGCTCCCGTAACTCTGGTTAGGTTGGCATCGAAAAAAACGCTCTCGGGTGCTTTAGAGTGCCGAATTTATCACTGCGCATGAAGAAATGACCACTTCCAACGTTTGGTTTATGTTTTATAAGCATTTTTAATTTTATTGCTTAAATCGCATTTTCTCGGCGAGCTGAGCACTTTTTCTGAATTGTGCCGCTCCCGTCACTCTGGTTAGGTTGGCATCGAAAAAAACGCTCTCGGGTGCTTTAGAGTGCCGAGTTTATCACTGCGCATGAAGAAATGACCACCTCCAACGTTTGGTTTATGTTTTATAAGCGTTTTTAATTTTATTGCTTAAATTGCATTTTCTCGGCGAGCTGAGCGCTTTTTCTGAATTGTGCCGCTCCCGTAACTCTGGTTAGGTTGGCATCGAAAAAAACGCTCTCGGGTGCTTTAGAGTGCCGAATTTATCACTGCGCATGAAGAAATGACCACTTCCAACGTTTGGTTTATGTTTCATAAGCATTTTTAATTTTATTGCTTAAATCGCATTTTTTCGCCGAGCTGAGCACTTTTTCTGAATTGTGCCGCTCCCGTCACTCTGGTTAGGTTGGCATCGAAAAAAACGCTCTCGGGTGCTCTAGAGTGCCGAGTTTATTACTGCGCATTAAGAAATGACCACCTCCAACGTTTGGTTTATGTTTTATAAGCATTTTTAATTTTATTGCTTAAATCGCATTTTCTCGGCGAGCTGAGCACTTTTTCTGAATTGTGCCGCTCCCGTCACTCTGGTTAGGTTGGCATCGAAAAAAACGCTCTCGGGTGCTTTAGAGTGCCGAGTTATTCACTGCGCATGAAGAAATGACCACCTCCAACGTTTGGTTTATGTTTTATAAGCATTTTTAATTTTATTGCTTAAATCGCATTTTCTCGGCGAGCTGAGCACTTTTTCTGAATTGTGCCGCTCCCGTCACTCTGGTTAGGTTGGCATCGAAAAAAACGCTCTCGGGTGCTTTAGAGTGCCGAGTTTATCACTGCGCATGAAGAAATGACCACCTCCAACGTTTGGTTTATGTTTTATAAGCATTTTTAATTTTATTGCTTAAATCGCATTTTCTCGGCGAGCTGAGCGCTTTTTCTGAATTGTGCCGCTCCCGTCACTCTGGTTAGGTTGGCATCGAAAAAAACGCTCTCGGGTGCTTTAGAGTGCCGAGTTATTCACTGCGCATGAAGAAATGACCACCTCCAACGTTTGGTTTATGTTTAATAAGCATTTTTAATTTTATTGCTTAAATCGCATTTTCTCGGCGAGCTGAGCGCTTTTTCTGAATTGTGCCGCTCCTGTCACTCTGGTTAGGTTGGCATCGAAAAAAACGCTCTCGGGTGCTTTAGAGTGCCGAGTTATTCACTGCGCATGAAGAAATGACCACCTCCAACGTTTGGTTTATGTTTAATAAGCATTTTTAATTTTATTGCTTAAATCGCATTTTCTCGGCGAGCTGAGCACTTTTTCTGAATTGTGCCGCTCCCGTCACTCTGGTTAGGTTGGCATCGAAAAAAACGCTCTCGGGTGCTTTAGAGTGCCGAGTTTATTACTGCGCATTAAGAAATGACCACCTCCAACGTTTGGTTTATGTTTTATAAGCATTTTTAATTTTATTGCCTAAATCACATTTTCTCGGCGAGCTGAGCACTTTTTCTGAATTGTGCCGCTCCCGTCACTCTGGTTAGGTTGGCATCGAAAAAAACGCTCTCGGGTGCTTTAGAGTGCCGAGTTATTCACTGCGCATGAAGAAATGACCACCTCCAACGTTTGGTTTATGTTTAATAAGCATTTTTAATTTTATTGCTTAAATCGCATTTTCTCGGCGAGCTGAGCGCTTTTTCTGAATTGTGCCGCTCCTGTCACTCTGGTTAGGTTGGCATCGAAAAAAACGCTCTCGGGTGCTTTAGAGTGCCGAGTTATTCACTGCGCATGAAGAAATGACCACCTCCAACGTTTGGTTTATGTTTAATAAGCATTTTCAATTTTATTGCTTAAATCGCATTTTCTCGGCGAGCTGAGCACTTTTTCTGAATTGTGCCGCTCCCGTCACTCTGGTTAGGTTGGCATCGAAAAAAACGCTCTCGGGTGCTTTAGAGTGCCGAGTTTATTACTGCGCATTAAGAAATGACCACCTCCAACGTTTGGTTTATGTTTTATAAGCATTTTTAATTTTATTGCTTAAATCACATTTTCTCGGCGAGCTGAGCACTTTTTCTGAATTGTGCCGCTCCCGTCACTCTGGTTAGGTTGGCATCGAAAAAAACGCTCTCGGGTGCTTTAGAGTGCCGAGTTATTCACTGCGCACGAAGAAATGACCACCTCCAACGTTTGGTTTATGTTTTATAAGCATTTTTAATTTTATTGCTTAAATCGCATTTTCTCGGCGAGCTGAGCGCTTTTTCTGAATTGTGCCGCTCCCGTCACTCTGGTTAGGTTGGCATCGAAAAAAACGCTCTCGGGTGCTTTAGAGTGCCGAGTTTATTACTGCGCATTAAGAAATGACCACCTCCAACGTTTGGTTTATGTTTTATAAGCATTTTTAATTTTATTGCTTAAATCGCATTTTCTCGGCGAGCTGAGCACTTTTTCTGAATTGTGCCGCTCCCGTCACTCTGGTTAGGTTGGCATCGAAAAAAACGCTCTCGGGTGCTTTAGAGTGCCGAGTTTATTACTGCGCATTAAGAAATTACCACCTCCAACGTTTGGTTTATGTTTTATAAGCATTTTTAATTTTATTGCTTAAATCGCATTTTCTCGGCGAGCTGAGCACTTTTTATGAATTGTGCTGCTCCCGTCACTCTGGTTAGGTTGGCATCGAAAAAAACGCTCTCGGGTGCTTTAGAGTGCCGAGTTTATTACTGCGCACGAAGAAATGACCACCTCCAACGTTTGGTTTATGTTTTATAAGCATTTTTAATTTTATTGCTTAAATCGCATTTTCTCGGCGAGCTGAGCGCTTTTTCTGAATTGTGCCGCTCCCGTCACTCTGGTTAGGTTGGCATCGAAAAAAACGCTCTCGGGTGCTTTAGAGTGCCGAGTTTATTACTGCGCATTAAGAAATGACCACCTCCAACGTTTGTTTTATGTTTTATAAGCATTTTTAATTTTATTGCTTAAATCGCATTTTCTCGGCGAGCTGAGCACTTTTTCTGAATTGTGCCGCTCCCGTCACTCTGGTTAGGTTGGCATCGAAAAAAACGCTCTCGGGTGCTTTAGAGTGCCGAGTTTATTACTGCGCATTAAGAAATGACCACCTCCAACGTTTGGTTTATGTTTTATAAGCATTTTTAATTTTATTGCTTAAATCGCATTTTCTCGGCGAGCTGAGCACTTTTTCTGAATTGTGCCGCTCCCGTCACTCTGGTTAGGTTGGCATCGAAAAAAACGCTCTCGGGTGCTTTAGAGTGCCGAGTTTATCACTGCGCATGAAGAAATGACCACCTCCAACGTTTGGTTTATGTTTTATAAACATTTTTAATTTTATTGCTTAAATCGCATTTTCTCGGCGAGCTGAGCGCTTTTTCTGAATTGTGCCGCTCCCGTCACTCTGGTTAGGTTGGCATCGAAAAAAACGCTCTCGGGTGCTTTAGAGTGCCGAGTTTATCACTGCGCATGAAGAAATGACCACCTCCAACGTTTGGTTTATGTTTTATAAGCATTTTTAATTTTATTGCTTAAATCGCATTTTCTCGGCGAGCTGAGCGCTTTTTCTGAATTATGCCGCTCCCGTAACTCTGGTTAGGTTGGCATCGAAAAAAACGCTCTCGGGTGCTTTAGAGTGCCGAGTTTATCACTGCGCATGAAGAAATGACCACTTCCAACCTTTGGTTTATGTTTTATAAGCATTTTTAATTTTATTGCTTAAATCGCATTTTCTCGGCGAGCTGAGCACTTTTTCTGAATTGTGCCGCTCCCGTCACTCTGGTTAGGTTGGCATCGAAAAAAACGCTCTCGGGTGCTTTAGAGTGCCGAGTTTATTACTGCGCATTAAGAAATGACCACCTCCAACGTTTGGTTTATGTTTTATAAGCATTTTTAATTTTATTGCTTAAATCGCATTTTCTCGGCGAGCTGAGCACTTTTTCTGAATTGTGCCGCTCCCGTCACTCTGGTTAGGTTGGCATCGAAAAAAACGCTCTCGGGTGCTTTAGAGTGCCGAGTTATTCACTGCGCATGAAGAAATGACCACCTCCAACGTTTGGTTTATGTTTTATAAGCATTTTTAATTTTATTGCTTAAATCGCATTTTCTCGGCGAGCTGAGCACTTTTTCTGAATTGTGCCGCTCCCGTCACTCTGGTTAGGTTGGCATCTAAAAAAACGCTCTCGGGTGCTTTAGAGTGCCGAGTTTATCACTGCGCATGAAGAAATGACCACCTCCAACGTTTGGTTTATGTTTTATAAGCATTTTTAATTTTATTGCTTAAATCGCATTTTCTCGGCGAGCTGAGCGCTTTTTCTGAATTGTGCCGCTCCCGTCACTCTGGTTAGGTTGGCATCGAAAAAAACGCTCTCGGGTGCTTTAGAGTGCCGAGTTATTCTCTGCGCATGAAGAAATGACCACCTCCAATGTTTGGTTTATGTTTAATAAGCATTTTTAATTTTATTGCTTAAATCGCATTTTCTCGGCGAGCTGAGCGCTTTTTCTGAATTGTGCCGCTCCCGTCACTCTGGTTAGGTTGGCATCGAAAAAAACGCTCTCGGGTGCTTTAGAGTGCCGAGTTATTCACTGCGCATGAAGAAATGACCACCTCCAACGTTTGGTTTATGTTTAATAAGCATTTTTAATTTTATTGCTTAAATCGCATTTTCTCGGCGAGCTGAACACTTTTTCTGAATTGTGCCGCTGTCGTCACTCTAGTTAGGTTGGCATCGAAAAAAACGCTCTCGGGTGCTTTAGAGTGCCGAGTTTATTACTGCGCATTAGGAAATGACCACCTCCAACGTTTGGTTTATGTTTTATAAGCATTTTTAATTTTATTGCTTAAATCGCATTTTCTCGGCGAGCTGTGCGCTTTTTCTGAATTGTGCCGCTCCCGTCACTCTGGTTAGGTTGGCATCGAAAAAAACGCTCTCGGGTGCTTTAGAGTGCCGAGTTTATTACTGCGCATTAAGAAATGACCACCTCCAACGTTTGGTTTATGTTTTATAAGCATTTTTAATTTTATTGCTTAAATCGCATTTTCTCGGCGAGCTGAGCACTTTTTCTGAATTGTGCCGCTCCCGTCACTCTGGTTAGGTTGGCATCGAAAAAAACGCTCTCGGGTGCTTTAGAGTGCCGGGTTTATTACTGCGCATTAAGAAATGACCACCTCCAACGTTTGGTTTATGTTTTATAAGCATTTTTAATTTTATTGCTTAAATCGCATTTTCTCGGCAAGCTGAGCACTTTTTCTGAATTGTGCCGCTCCCGTCACTCTGGTTAGGTTGGCATCGAAAAAAACGCTCTCGGGTGCTTTAGAGTGCCGAGTTTTTTACTGCGCATTAAGAAATGACCACCTCCAACGTTTGGTTTATGTTTTATAAGCATTTTTAATTTTATTGCTTAAATCGCATTTTCTCGGCGAGCTGAGCACTTTTTCTGAATTGTGCCGCTCCCGTCACTCTGGTTAGGTTGGCATCGAAAAAAACGCTCTCGGGTGCTTTAGAGTGCCGAATTATTCACTGCGCATGAAGAAATGACCACCTCCAACGTTTGGTTTATGTTTAATAAGCATTTTTAATTTTATTGCTTGAATCGCATTTTCTCGGCGAGCTGAGCACTTTTTCTGAATTGTGCCGCTCCCGTCACTCTGGTTAGGTTGGCATCGAAAAAAACGCTCTCGGGTGCTTTAGAGTGCCGAGTTTATCACTGCGCATTAAGAAATGACCACCTCCAACGTTTGGTTTATGTTTTATAAGCATTTTTAATTTTATTGCTTAAATCGCATTTTCTCGTCGAGCTGAGCACTTTTTCTGAATTGTGCCGCTCCCGTCACTCTGGTTAGGTTGGCATCGAAAAAAACGCTCTCGGGTGCTTTAGAGTGCCGAGTTATTCACTGCGCATGAAGAAATGACCACCTCCAACGTTTGGTTTATGTTTTATAAGCATTTTTAATTTTATTGCTTAAATCGCATTTTCTCGGCGAGCTGAGCACTTTTTCTGAATTGTGCCGCTCCCGTCACTCTGGTTAGGTTGGCATCGAAAAAAACGCTCTCGGGTGCTTTAGAGTGCCGAGTTTATCACTGCGCATGAAGAAATGACCACCTCCAACGTTTGGTTTATGTTTTATAAGCATTTTTAATTTTATTGCTTAAATCGCATTTTCTCGGCGAGCTGAGCGCTTTTTCTGAATTGTGCCGCTCCCGTCACTCTGGTTAGGTTGGCATCGAAAAAAACGCTCTCGGGTGCTTTAGAGTGCCGAGTTTATCACTGCGCATGAAGAAATGACCACCTCCAACGTTTGGTTTATGTTTTATAAGCATTTTTAATTTTATTGCTTAAATCGCATTTTCTCGGCGAGCTGAGCGCTTTTTCTGAATTGTGCCGCTCCCGTAACTCTGGTTAGGTTGGCATCGAAAAAAACGCTCTCGGGTGCTTTAGAGTGCCGAGTTTATCACTGCGCATGAAGAAATGACCACTTCCAACGTTTGGTTTATGTTTTATAAGCATTTTTAATTTTATTGCTTAAATCGCATTTTCTCGGCGAGCTGAGCACTTTTTCTGAATTGTGCTGCTCCCGTCACTCTGGTTAGGTTGGCATCGAAAAAAACGCTCTCGGGTGCTCTAGAGTGCCGAGTTTATTACTGCGCATTAAGAAATGACCACCTCCAACGTTTGGTTTATGTAGCATTTTTAATTTTATTGCTTAAATCGCATTTTCTCGGCGAGCTGAGCACTTTTTCTGAATTGTGCCGCTCCCGTCACTCTGGTTAGGTTGGCATCGAAAAAAACGCTCTCGGGTGCTTTAGAGTGCCGAGTTTATTACTGCGCATTAAGAAATGACCACCTCCAACGTTTGGTTTATGTTTTATAAGCATTTTTAATTTTATTGCTTAAATCGCATTTTCTCGGCGAGCTGAGCACTTTTTCTGAATTGTGCCGCTCCCGTCACTCTGGTTAGGTTGGCATCGAAAAAAACGCTCTCGGGTGCTTTAGAGTGCCGAGTTATTCACTGCGCATGAAGAAATGACCACCTCCAACGTTTGGTTTATGTTTTATAAGCATTTTTAATTTTATTGCTTAAATCGCATTTTCTCGGCGAGCTGAGCACTTTTTCTGAATTGTGCCGCTCCCGTCACTCTGGTTAGGTTGGCATCGAAAAAAACGCTCTCGGGTGCTTTAGAGTGCCGAGTTTATCACTGCGCATGAAGAAATGACCACCTCCAACGTTTGGTTTATGTTTTATAAGCATTTTTAATTTTATTGCTTAAATCGCATTTTCTCGGCGAGCTGCGCGCTTTTTCTGAATTGTGCCGCTCCCGTCACTCTGGTTAGGTTGGCATCGAAAAAAACGCTCTCGGGTGCTTTAGAGTGCCGAGTTATTCACTGCGCATGAAGAAATGACCACCTCCAATGTTTGGTTTATGTTTAATAAGCATTTTTAATTTTATTGCTTAAATCGCATTTTCTCGGCGAGCTGAGCGCTTTTTCTGAATTGTGCCGCTCCCGTCACTCTGGTTAGGTTGGCATCGAAAAAAACGCTCTCGGGTGCTTTAGAGTGCCGAGTTATTCACTGCGCATGAAGAAATGACCACCTCCAACGTTTGGTTTATGTTTAATAAGCATTTTTAATTTTATTGCTTAAATCGCATTTTCCCGGCGAGCTGAGCACTTTTTCTGAATTGTGCCGCTCCCGTCACTCTGGTTAGGTTGGCATCGAAAAAAACGCTCTCGGGTGCTTTAGAGTGCCGAGTTTATTACTGCGCATTAAGAAATGACCACCTCCAACGTTTGGTTTATGTTTTATAAGCATTTTTAATTTTATTGCTTAAATCGCATTTTCTCGGCGAGCTGAGCACTTTTTCTGAATTGTGCCGCTCCCGTCACTCTGGTTAGGTTGGCATCGAAAAAAACGCTCTCGGGTGCTTTAGAGTGCCGAATTATTCACTGCGCATGAAGAAATGACCACCTCCAACGTTTGGTTTATGTTTAATAAGCATTTTTAATTTTATTGCTTGAATCGCATTTTCTCGGCGAGCTGAGCACTTTTTCTGAATTGTGCCGCTCCCGTCACTCTGGTTAGGTTGGCATCGAAAAAAACGCTCTCGGGTGCTTTAGAGTGCCGAGTTATTAACTGCGCATGAAGAAATGACCACCTCCAACGTTTGGTTTATGTTTTATAAGCATTTTTAATTTTATTGCTTAAATCGCATTTTCTCGGCGAGCTGAGCGCTTTTTCTGAATTGTGCCGCTCCCGTCACTCTGGTTAGGTTGGCATCGAAAAAAAACGCTTTCGGGTGCTTTAGAGTGCCGAGTTATTCAATGCGCATGAAGAAATGACCACCTCCAACGTTTGGTTTATGTTTTATAAGCATTTTTAATTTTATTGCTTAAATCGCATTTTCTCGGCGAGCTGAGCACTTTTTCTGAATTGTGCCGCTCCCGTCACTCTGGTTAGGTTGGCATCGAAAAAAACGCTCTCGGGTGCTTTAGAGTGCCGAGTTTATCACTGCGCATGAAGAAATGACCACCTCCAACGTTTGGTTTATGTTTTATAAGCATTTTTAATTTTATTGCTTAAATCGCATTTTCTCGGCGAGCTGAGCGCTTTTTCTGAATTGTGCCGCTCCCGTCACTCTGGTTAGGTTGGCATCGAAAAAAACGCTCTCGGGTGCTTTAGAGTGCCGAGTTTATCACTGCGCATGAAGAAATGACCACCTCCAACGTTTGGTTTATGTTTTATAAGCATTTTTAATTTTATTGCTTAAATCGCATTTTCTCGGCGAGCTGAGCGCTTTTTCTGAATTGTGCCGCTCCCGTAACTCTGGTTAGGTTGGCATCGAAAAAAACGCTCTCGGGTGCTTTAGAGTGCCGAGTTTATTACTGCGCATTAAGAAATGACCACCTCCAACGTTTGGTTTATGTTTTATAAGCATTTTTAATTTTATTGCTTAAATCGCATTTTCTCGGCGAGCTGAGCGCTTTTTCTGAATTGTGCCGCTCCCGTCACTCTGGTTAGGTTGGCATCGAAAAAAACGCTCTCGGGTGCTTTAGAGTGCCGAGTTTATCACTGCGCATGAAGAAATGACCACCTCCAACGTTTGGTTTATGTTTTATAAGCATTTTTAATTTTATTGCTTAAATCGCATTTTCTCGGCGAGCTGAGCGCTTTTTCTGAATTGTGCCGCTCCCGTAACTCTGGTTAGGTTGGCATCGAAAAAAACGCTCTCGGGTGCTTTAGAGTGCCGAGTTTATCACTGCGCATGAAGAAATGACCACTTCCAACGTTTGGTTTATGTTTTATAAGCATTTTTAATTTTATTGCTTAAATCGCATGTTCTCGGCGAGCTGAGCACTTTTTCTGAATTGTGCCGCTCCCGTCACTCTGGTTAGGTTGGCATCGAAAAAAACGCTCTCGGGTGCTTTAGAGTGCCGAGTTATTCACTGCGCATGAAGAAATGACCACCTCCAACGTTTGGTTTATGTTTTATAAGCATTTTTAATTTTATTGCTTAAATCGCATGTTCTCGGCGAGCTGAGCACTTTTTCTGAATTGTGCCGCTCCCGTCACTCTGGTTAGGTTGGCATCGAAAAAAACGCTCTCGGGTGCTTTAGAGTGCCGAGTTTATCACTGCGCATGAAGAAATGACCACCTCCAACGTTTGGTTTATGTTTTATAAGCATTTTTAATTTTATTGCTTAAATCGCATTTTCTCGGCGAGCTGAGCGCTTTTTCTGAATTGTGCCGCTCCCGTCACTCTGGTTAGGTTGGCATCGAAAAAAACGCTCTCGGGTGCTTTAGAGTGCCGAGTTATTCACTGCGCATGAAGAAATGACCACCTCCAATGTTTGGTTTATGTTTAATAAGCATTTTTAATTTTATTGCTTAAATCGCATTTTCTCGGCGAGCTGAGCGCTTTTTCTGAATTGTGCCGCTCCCGTCACTCTGGTTAGGTTGGCATCGAAAAAAACGCTCTCGGGTGCTTTAGAGTGCCGAGTTATTCACTGCGCATGAAGAAATGACCACCTCCAACGTTTGGTTTATGTTTAATAAGCATTTTTAATTTTATTGCTTAAATCGCATTTTCTCGGCGAGCTGAGCACTTTTTCTGAATTGTGCCGCTCCCGTCACTCTGGTTAGGTTGGCATCGAAAAAAACGCTCTCGGGTGCTTTAGAGTGCCGAGTTATTCACTGCGCACGAAGAAATGACCACCTCCAACGTTTGGTTTATGTTTTATAAGCATTTTTAATTTTATTGCTTAAATCGCATTTTCTCGGCGAGCTGAGCGCTTTTTCTGAATTGTGCCGCTCCCGTCACTCTGGTTAGGTTGGCATCGAAAAAAACGCTCTCGGGTGCTTTAGAGTGCCGAGTTTATTACTGCGCATTAAGAAATGACCACCTCCAACGTTTGGTTTATGTTTTATAAGCATTTTTAATTTTATTGCTTAAATCGCATTTTCTCGGCGAGCTGAGCACTTTTTCTGAATTGTGCCGCTCCCGTCACTCTGGTTAGGTTGGCATCGAAAAAAACGCTCTCGGGTGCTTTAGAGTGCCGAGTTTATTACTGCGCATTAAGAAATGACCACCTCCAACGTTTGGTTTATGTTTTATAAGCATTTTTAATTTTATTGCTTAAATCGCATTTTCTCGGCGAGCTGAGCACTTTTTCTGAATTGTGCCGCTCCCGTCACTCTGGTTAGGTTGGCATCGAAAAAAACGCTATCGGGTGCTTTAGAGTGCCGAGTTATTCACTGCGCATGAAGAAATGACCACCTCCATGGTTTATGTTTTATAAGCATTTTTAATTTTATTGCTTAAATCGCATTTTCTCGGCGAGCTGAGCGCTTTTTCTGAATTGTGCCGCTCCTGTCACTCTGGTTAGGTTGGCATCGAAAAAAACGCTCTCGGGTGCTTTAGAGTGCCGAGTTATTCACTGCGCATGAAGAAATGACCACCTCCAATGTTTGGTTTATGTTTAATAAGCATTTTTAATTTTATTGCTTAAATCGCATTTTCTCGGCGAGCTGAGCGCTTTTTCTGAATTGTGCCGCTCCCGTCACTCTGGTTAGGTTGGCATCGAAAAAAACGCTCTCGGGTGCTTCAGAGTGCCGAGTTATTCACTGCGCATGAAGAAATGACCACCTCCAACGTTTGGTTTATGTTTAATAAGCATTTTTAATTCATCCATCCATCCATTTTCTGTACCGCTTAGTCCCCACTGGGGTCGCGGGCGTGCTGGAGCCTATCCCAGCCGTCATCGGGCAGTAGGCGGGGGACACCCTGAACCGGTTGCCAGCCAATCGCAGGGCACACAGAGACAAACAACCATTTGCACTCACACTCACACCTAGGGACAATTTGGAGTGCTCAATCAGCCTACCAAGCATGTTTTTGGGATGTGGGAGGAAACCGGAGTGCCCGGAGAAAACCCACGCGGGCCCGGGGAGAACATGCAAACTCCACACAGGGAGGGCCGGAGGTGGAATCGAACCCGCACCCTCCTAACTGTGAGGCGGACGTGCTACCCAAGTGCGCCACCGAGCCGCCTGCATTTTTAATTTTATTGCTTAAATCGCATTTTCTCGGCGAGCTGAGCACTTTTTCTGAATTGTGCCGCTCCCGTCACTCTGGTTAGGTTGGCATCGAAAAAAACGCTCTCGGGTGCTTTAGAGTGCCGAGTTTATTACTGCGCATTAGGAAATGACCACCTCCAACGTTTGGTTTATGTTTTATAAGCATTTTTAATTTTATTGCTTAAATCGCATTTTCTCGGCGAGCTGAGCGCTTTTTCTGAATTGTGCCGCTCCCGTCACTCTGGTTAGGTTGGCATCGAAAAAAACGCTCTCGGGTGCTTTAGAGTGCCGAGTTTATTACTGCGCATTAAGAAATGACCACCTCCAACGTTTGGTTTATGTTTTATAAGCATTTTTAATTTTATTGCTTAAATCGCATTTTCTCGGCGAGCTGAGCACTTTTTCTGAATTGTGCCGCTCCCGTCACTCTGGTTAGGTTGGCATCGAAAAAAACGCTCTCGGGTGCTTTAGAGTGCCGAGTTTATTACTGCGCATTAAGAAATGACCACCTCCAACGTTTGGTTTATGTTTTATAAGCATTTTTAATTTTATTGCTTAAATCGCATTTTCTCGGCGAGCTGAGCACTTTTTCTGAATTGTGCCGCTCCCGTCACTCTGGTTAGGTTGGCATCGAAAAAAACGCTCTCGGGTGCTTTAGAGTGCCGAGTTTATTACTGCGCAAGAAATGACCACCTCCAACGTTTGGTTTATGTTTTATAAGCATTTTTAATTTTATTGCTTAAATCGCATTTTCTCGGCGAGCTGAGCACTTTTTCTGAATTGTGCCGCTCCCGTCACTCTGGTTAGGTTGGCATCGAAAAAAACGCTCTCGGGTGTTTAGAGTGCCGAGTTATTCACTGCGCATGAAGAAATGACCACCTCCAACGTTTGGTTTATGTTTAATAAGCATTTTTAATTTTATTGCTTGAATCGCATTTTCTCGGCGAGCTGAGCACTTTTTCTGAATTGTGCCGCTCCCGTCACTCTGGTTAGGTTGGCATCGAAAAAAACGCTCTCGGGTGCTTTAGAGTGCCGAGTTATTCACTGCGCATGAAGAAATGACCACCTCCAACATTTGGTTTATGTTTTATAAGCATTTTTAATTTTATTGCTTAAATCGCATTTTCTCGGCGAGCTGAGCGCTTTTTCTGAATTGTGCTCCCGTCACTCTGGTTAGGTTGGCATCGAAAAAAACGCTCTCGGGTGCTTTAGAGTGCCGAGTTTATCACTGCGCATGAAGAAATGACCACCTCCAACGTTTGGTTTATGTTTTATAAGCATTTTTAATTTTATTGCTTAAATCGCAATTTCTCGGGGAGCTGAGCACTTTTTCTGAATTGTGCCGCTCCCGTCACTCTGTTGGCATCGAAAAAAACGCTCTCGGGTGCTGTAGAGTGCCGAGTTTATCACTGCGCATGAAGAAATGACCACCTCCAACGTTTGGTTTATGTTTCATAAGCATTTTTAATTTTATTGCTTAAATCGCATTTTCTCGGCGAGCTGAGCGCTTTTTCTGAATTGTGCCTGTCCCGTCACTCTGGTTAGGTTGGCATCGAAAAAAAACGCTCTCGGGTGCTTTAGAGTGCCGAGTTATTCACTGCGCATGAAGAAATGACCACCTCCAACGTTTGGTTTATGTTTAATAAGCATTTTTAATTTTATTGCTTAAATCGCATTTTCTCGGCGAGCTGAGCGCTTTTTCTGAATTGTGCCGCTCCCGTCACTCTGGTTAGGTTGGCATCGAAAAAAACGCTCTCGGGTGCTTTAGAGTGCCGAGTTATTCACTGCGCATGAAGAAATGACAAAATATTTCCGAGAAATTTACAGTAATTAACTGGCAGCTAGTAACCAGTAACTTACTGTAAAAACGTTTTACAGTAGATATACTGTATTCCCTATTTACAGTATTATTGAATTTACTGTAAAGCAAAAACCAGTTAAATACTGTGATTTTGGCTGTATTTACAGTATTAGATGTTTTAACTGTGGACTAAATAACAGTTAAATACTGTGATTTCAGTTGGATTTATAGTATTAGATGTTTTGACTGTATGCTAAATAACAATTAAATACTGTGATTCCAGTTGCGTTTACAGTATTAGTTGTTTAACTGTATACAAAATAACATTTAAATACTGTGATTTCAGTTTTATTTACAGTTAGATGTTTTAACTGTATACTAAAAAATTAAAAACTGATTTTATTTGCATTTACAGTATTAGTTGCTTAACTGCAGAATAAATATCAATGAAATACCGCGCTTTCAGTTGCCTTTAAATAACTGGTTTATTTACTGTACAAACAAATGAACGGTATTGTATATGGCAATGCAGTAACAGTAGGTACCAGGTAATCATTGTAAATTGAGTTTCTCACTGTACAATTTAAATGCTGAATCAGTGATTTAGTATTAATCATTAATAGAATGACCCATATTCTAAAATATTTCAATTAACAACAGACAACAAGAAATTTGTTAACAGGGTTATTTATTTTTTTTGTGAACAGGAACATAAAGCACATTACCAAACCTTTTAGACAAAACTTCCTTGGGCTTGGACAAAACAGGAGCCCTGAAATTAAAGAAGAAAATACATTAAGATGATGGTGATGTCGTTGTCATGTCAAGATACTTGTTCCTGATAGGAAGTGTGTCACATGGCTGCAGGAACACTCATGCAATTAGCAAGGTTGGAGTTATATTATTAGTAGGGATGTAACGATTACTCATGAGATGATTAAAAATCGATTTGAATATGTCGCAAGTTAGATCGGAGAGAAAATAAATCTCTGCATTGAAACAGCTGATATGCAAATTAGTTGTGACCGTTATCTGAACCTCACCTGTATCTAGTCAGTTAGCCTCCATGAAGTGAAGCCTTCATGAACTCCATGATGAAGGAGATCACATGGGGGTTCATGTATCAAGTCTTTCTCCTCACCACTCTCCCAGTCTTCCGGCTCATCTGCTCCTTGGCACTGCACTTGGTGGAGTCAGGATTAATCCTGACCAAAAACATATGAAATGAGTTACAGGTTGAGACAATTGCAATTATCAAAGAGATATAGAAAATGCCAGTGGGAATAAAGTTAGGTATATAATTTTATCGGTTAATACCTCTGAATAAATTCCAAAGTTGTGCAGGTTTCCACCTGATACTCTAGGTTGAAAACATAGTAACAGGCGAAGAGAGTGGCCAAGACAGTGGTGAAGTCAGCCACGTGAGCAGCAGGTGGGATTATGACCCTCCCCTCGATCGACAGCATCCATTTTTTTGCAGTCAGGATTGTCTCTCCTTAAAGTCAGACATAACAAAAATCATATTTCACAGCAGTCCATTTTATAAATGATCTGGTTCACATGAATGACTGTAAAAACAGGGCAGGGAGAATACACATCTTACAAGCTGTACATAAAACAGATAAAAGGAGCATATATAGTAACTGATGGCAAGCAAACTGATTACTACTTGTGTATTACTATTTTATTTTATTACTTATAGTGATAGTAGTCCTACTTACCGAGTTTCTGGACGTCGCGACGTGTGCTTGGTGGTGCTGCCTCCCGAAGGAAAACGCATACGGAGGCGGAGAAGGTGAAGAAAAAAAGAAAGGCGGGAAAATACTCTTCTCTTGCGCAGCATAAAAATATAAAATAACGACACAGTAACGGCCATCGTACTGTCGCAGCAAGTACTACATGTATATATATACATATATCATTTTGTGGCTTCAGTAAGTTTAAAAAAAAGACAATCTGGTCAGTTAAAGTTACTGCTATCACAAGCTAGCTAACAGTTAACGTTACCAGTAGCTAGCTCTGTCTGCCCTCTCTCTCGCGATCGAAAAACAGCGCTCTCTCGGTGCCGTTTTCGCAGCCAAAGTGAAACAAATGAACGCAGACGACGCAAACACATAGAAACACAACAAAAAAACACACAATACAAGACAAGGTCTTATAAGAAAAGTTGTTGTCGGAGCCAGAGATGCAAGCGCTGTGATCGCGATTTGTCCCCTTTACTTTGACCTGATTGGCCATTCAAAGCAGGACCGTTGAACACACTCGATCCTCATTGGATAAATTCATGTCAGCCCATGTCACCCCATACCCGCCAGTGAAAAAGAAAACGGAAAAAAACTAATGCTAGGAATAAAAAAAATGCCATGGTAAGTCATTATGACATAATGATTATTAAAGTCATAATTTTTATATGATATTTATATGATAATTATTGATTTCATTATGATATATATATATATATATATATATATCATATAATATATATATATATATATATATATATATATATATATATATATATATATATATATATATATATATATATATATATATATATCAAAGTCAAAACCTTAAAGTCAAAGTCAGCTTTATTGTCAATCTCTCCACATGTCACAACACACAAAGAGAGCGAAATGACGTTTTCTCTATCCCACGGTGACGAGACACATAACACGATAGACATACAAGTACGCGACACAATATAAAAACAAGGCAAAAATTCAAACAATCAATAGTAAGAGTGATGAATAAATAATAAATAAACAGATAATATGTATAATATATATATATATATATATAAATAAAAATCTGTTAATATAAATTCTCAATGTTCATTCATCAACGACATTGACAATAAAAATACAGTAGCTTACGTTTCTATTTACAGTATAATACTGGCTATTGTGATTTTTCTTACAGTAATGCTTCAACTACTGTGTTTTCCACTGTAATACTTATACTACTGTGATTTTGTCGTGTTTACACTGTCTAACTGTAACAATTACAGCGAATTACTGTAAAGATCATACACAGTAAGGTTACTGTGTGTAATACAGTGATTAACTGTAGATATCACAGCCATTTTTAACAAATCGCATTTTCTCGGCGAGCTGAGCACTTTTTCTGAATTGTGCCGCTCCCGTCACTCTGGTTAGGTTGGCATCGAAAAAAACGCTCACGGGTGCTTTAGAGTGCCGAGTTTATTACTGCGCATTAAGAAATGACCACCTCCAATTAACGTTTGGTTTATGTTTTATAAGCATTTTTAATTTTATTGCTTAAATCGCATTTTCTCGGCGAGCTGAGCACTTTTTCTGAATTGTGCCGCTCCCGTCACTCTGGTTAGGTTGGCATCGAAAAAAACGCTCTCGGGTGCTTTAGAGTGCCGAGTTATTCACTGCGCATGGAGAAATGACCACCTCCAACGTTTGGTTTATGTTTTATAAGCATTTTTAATTTTATTGCTTAAATCGCATTTTCTCGGCGAGCTGAGCACTTTTTCTGAATTGTGCCGCTCCCGTCACTCTGGTTAGGTTGGCATCGAAAAAAACGCTCTCGGGTGCTTTAGAGTGCCGAGTTTATCACTGCGCATGAAGAAATGACCACCTCCAACGTTTGGTTTATGTTTTATAAGCATTTTTAATTTTATTGCTTAAATCGCATTTTCTCGGCGAGCTGAGCGCTTTTTCTGAATTGTGCCGCTCCCGTCACTCTGGTTAGGTTGGCATCGAAAAAAACGCTCTCGGGTGCTTTAGAGTGCCGAGTTTATCACTGCGCATGAAGAAATGCCCACCTCCAACGTTTGGTTTATGTTTTATAAGCATTTTTAATTTTATTGCTTAAATCGCATTTTCTCGGCGAGCTGAGCGCTTTTTCTGAATTGTGCCGCTCCCGTCACTCTGGTTAGGTTGGCATCGAAAAAAACGCTCTCGGGTGCTTTAGAGTGCCGAGTTTATCACTGCGCATGAAGAAATGACCACTTCCAACGTTTGGTTTATGTTTTATAAGCATTTTTAATTTTATTGCTTAAATCGCATTTTCTCGGCGAGCTGAGCGCTTTTTCTGAATTGTGCCGCTCCCGTAACTCTGGTTAGGTTGGCATCGAAAAAAACGCTCTCGGGTGCTTTAGAGTGCCGAGTTTATCACTGCGCATGAAGAAATGACCACTTCCAACGTTTGGTTTATGTTTTATAAGCATTTTTAATTTTATTGCTTAAATCGCATTTTCTCGGCGAGCTGAGCACTTTTTCTGAATTGTGCCGCTCCCGTCACTCTGGTTAGGTTGGCATCGAAAAAAACGCTCTCGGGTGCTCTAGAGTGCCGAGTTTATTACTGCGCATTAAGAAATGACCACCTCCAACGTTTGGTTTATGTTTTATAAGCATTTTTAATTTTATTGCTTAAATCGCATTTTCTCGGCAAACTGAGCACTTTTTCTGAATTGTGCCGCTCCCGTCACTCTGGTTAGGTTGGCATCGAAAAAAACGCTCTCGGGTGCTTTAGAGTGCCGAGTTATTCACTGCGCATGAAGAAATGACCACCTCCAACGTTTGGTTTATGTTTTATAAGCATTTTTAATTTTATTGCTTAAATCGCATTTTCTCGGCGAGCTGAGCACTTTTTCTGAATTGTGCCGCTCCCGTCACTCTGGTTAGGTTGGCATCGAAAAAAACGCTCTCGGGTGCTTTAGAGTGCCGAGTTTATCACTGCGCATGAAGAAATGACCACCTCCAACGTTTGGTTTATGTTGTATAAGCATTTTTAATTTTATTGCTTAAATCGCATTTTCTCGGCGAGCTGAGCGCTTTTTCTGAATTGTGCCGCTCCCGTCACTCTGGTTAGGTTGGCATCGAAAAAAACGCTCTCGGGTGCTTTAGAGTGCCGAGTTATTCACTGCGCATGAAGAAATGACCACCTCCAACGTTTGGTTTATGTTTAATAAGCATTTTTAATTTTATTGCTTAAATCGCATTTTCTCGGCGAGCTGAGCGCTTTTTCTGAATTGTGCCGCTCCCGTCACTCTGGTTAGGTTGGCATCGAAAAAAACGCTCTCGGGTGCTTTAGAGTGCCGAGTTATTCACTGCGCATGAAGAAATGACCACCTCCACCGTTTGGTTCATGTTTAATAAGCATTTTTAATTTTATTGCTTAAATCGCATTTTCTCGGCGAGCTGAGCACTTTTTCTGAATTGTGCCGCTCCCGTCACTCTGGTTAGGTTGGCATCGAAAAAAACGCTCTCGGGTGCTTTAGAGTGCCGAGTTTATTACTGCGCATTAAGAAATGACCACCTCCAACGTTTGGTTTATGTTTTATAAGCATTTTTAATTTTATTGCTTAAATCGCATTTTCTCGGCGAGCTGAGCACTTTTTCTGAATTGTGCCGCTCCCGTCACTCTGGTTAGGTTGGCATCGAAAAAAACGCTCTCGGGTGCTTTAGAGTGCCGAGTTATTCACTGCGCACGAAGAAATGACCACCTCCAACGTTTGGTTTATGTTTTATAAGCATTTTTAATTTTATTGCTTAAATCGCATTTTCTCGGCGAGCTGAGCGCTTTTTCTGAATTGTGCCGCTCCCGTCACTCTGGTTAGGTTGGCATCGAAAAAAACGCTCTCGGGTGCTCTAGAGTGCCGAGTTTATTACTGCGCATTAAGAAATGACCACCTCCAACGTTTGGTTTATGTTTTATAAGCATTTTTAATTTTATTGCTTAAATCGCATTTTCTCGGCAAACTGAGCACTTTTTCTGAATTGTGCCGCTCCCGTCACTCTGGTTAGGTTGGCATCGAAAAAAACGCTCTCGGGTGCTTTAGAGTGCCGAGTTATTCACTGCGCATGAAGAAATGACCACCTCCAACGTTTGGTTTATGTTTTATAAGCATTTTTAATTTTATTGCTTAAATCGCATTTTCTCGGCGAGCTGAGCACTTTTTCTGAATTGTGCCGCTCCCGTCACTCTGGTTAGGTTGGCATCGAAAAAAACGCTCTCGGGTGCTTTAGAGTGCCGAGTTTATCACTGCGCATGAAGAAATGACCACCTCCAACGTTTGGTTTATGTTGTATAAGCATTTTTAATTTTATTGCTTAAATCGCATTTTCTCGGCGAGCTGAGCGCTTTTTCTGAATTGTGCCGCTCCCGTCACTCTGGTTAGGTTGGCATCGAAAAAAACGCTCTCGGGTGCTTTAGAGTGCCGAGTTATTCACTGCGCATGAAGAAATGACCACCTCCAACGTTTGGTTTATGTTTAATAAGCATTTTTAATTTTATTGCTTAAATCGCATTTTCTCGGCGAGCTGAGCGCTTTTTCTGAATTGTGCCGCTCCCGTCACTCTGGTTAGGTTGGCATCGAAAAAAACGCTCTCGGGTGCTTTAGAGTGCCGAGTTATTCACTGCGCATGAAGAAATGACCACCTCCACCGTTTGGTTCATGTTTAATAAGCATTTTTAATTTTATTGCTTAAATCGCATTTTCTCGGCGAGCTGAGCACTTTTTCTGAATTGTGCCGCTCCCGTCACTCTGGTTAGGTTGGCATCGAAAAAAACGCTCTCGGGTGCTTTAGAGTGCCGAGTTTATTACTGCGCATTAAGAAATGACCACCTCCAACGTTTGGTTTATGTTTTATAAGCATTTTTAATTTTATTGCTTAAATCGCATTTTCTCGGCGAGCTGAGCACTTTTTCTGAATTGTGCCGCTCCCGTCACTCTGGTTAGGTTGGCATCGAAAAAAACGCTCTCGGGTGCTTTAGAGTGCCGAGTTATTCACTGCGCACGAAGAAATGACCACCTCCAACGTTTGGTTTATGTTTTATAAGCATTTTTAATTTTATTGCTTAAATCGCATTTTCTCGGCGAGCTGAGCGCTTTTTCTGAATTGTGCCGCTCCCGTCACTCTGGTTAGGTTGGCATCGAAAAAAACGCTCTCGGGTGCTTTAGAGTGCCGAGTTTATCACTGCGCATGAAGAAATTACCACCTCCAACGTTTGGTTTATGTTTAATAAGCATTTTTAATTTTATTGCTTAAATCGCATTTTCTCGGCGAGCTGAGCGCTTTTTCTGAATTGTGCCGCTCCCGTCACTCTGGTTAGGTTGGCATCGAAAAAAACGCTCTCGGGTGCTTTAGAGTGCCGAGTTTATCACTGCGCATGAAGAAATGACCACCTCCAACGTTTGGTTTATGTTTTATAAGCATTTTTAATTTTATTGCTTAAATCGCATTTTCTCGGCGAGCTGAGCACTTTTTCTGAATTGTGCCGCTCCCGTCACTCTGGTTAGGTTGGCATCGAAAAAAACGCTCTCGGGTGCTTTAGAGTGCCGAGTTATTCACTGCGCATGAAGAAATGACCACCTCCAACGTTTGGTTTATGTTTAATAAGCATTTTTTATTTTATTGCTTAAATCGCATTTTCTCGGCGAGCTGAGCGCTTTTTCTGAATTGTGCCGCTCCCGTCACTCTGGTTAGGTTGGCATCGAAAAAAACGCTCTCGGGTGCTTTATCTAGTGCCGAGTTATTCACTGCGCATGAAGAAATGACCACCTCCAACGTTTGGTTTATGTTTAATAAGCATTTTTAATTTTATTGCTTAAATCGCATTTTCTCGGCGAGCTGAGCACTTTTTCTGAATTGTGCCGCTCCCGTCACTCTGGTTAGGTTGGCATCGAAAAAAACGCTCTCGGGTGCTTTAGAGTGCCGAGTTTATTACTACGCATTAAGAAATGACCACCTCCAACGTTTGGTTTATGTTTTATAAGCATTTTTAATTGTATTGCTTACATCGCATTTTCTCGGCGAGCTGAGCACTTTTTCTGAATTGTGCCGCTCCCGTCACTCTGGTTAGGTTGGCATCGAAAAAAACGCTCTCGGGTGCTTTAGAGTGCCGAGTTATTCACTGCGCACGAAGAAATGACCACCTCCAACGTTTGGTTTATGTTTTATAAGCATTTTTAATTTTATTGCTTAAATCGCATTTTCTCGGCGAGCTGAGCGCTTTTTCTGAATTGTGCCGCTCCCGTCACTCTGGTTAGGTTGGCATCGAAAAAAACGCTCTCGGGTGCTTTAGAGTGCCGAGTTTATTACTGCGCATTAAGAAATGACCACCTCCAACGTTTGGTTTATGTTTTATAAGCATTTTTAATTTTATTGCTTAAATCGCATTTTCTCGGCGAGCTGAGCGCTTTTTCTTGTGCCGCTCCCGTCACTCTGGTTAGGTTGGCATCGAAAAAAACGCTCTCGGGTGCTTTAGAGTGCCGAGTTTATTACTGTGCATTAAGAAATGACCACCTCCAACGTTTGGTTTATGTTTTATAAGCATTTTTAATTTTATTGCTTAAATCGCATTTTCTCGGCGAGCTGAGCACTTTTTCTGAATTGTGCCGCTCCCGTCACTCTGGTTAGGTTGGCATCGAAAAAAACGCTATCGGGTGCTTTAGAGTGCCGAGTTATTCACTGCGCATGAAGAAATGACCACCTCCAACGTTTGGTTTATGTTTAATAAGCATTTTTAATTTCATTGCTTAAATCGCATTTTCTCGGCGAGCTGAGCACTTTTTCTGAATTGTGCCGCTCCCGTCACTCTGGTTAGGTTGGCATCGAAAAAAACGCTCTCGGGTGCTTTGAGTGCCGAGTTTATTACTGCGCATTAAGAAATTACCACCTCCAACGTTTGGTTTATGTTTTATAAGCATTTTTAATTTTATTGCTTAAATCGCATTTTCTCGGCGAGCTGAGCACTTTTTCTGAATTGTGCCGCTCCCGTCACTCTGGTTGGCATCGAAAAAAACGCTCTCGGGTGCTTTAGAGTGCCGAGTTTATTACTGCGCATTAAGAAATGACCACCTCCAACGTTTGGTTTATGTTTTATAAGCATTTTTAATTTTATTGCTTAAATCGCATTTTCTCGGCGAGCTGAGCACTTTTTCTGAATTGTGCCGCTCCCGTCACTCTGGTTAGGTTGGCATCGAAAAAAACGCTCTCGGGTGCTTTAGAGTGCCGAGTTATTCACTGCGCATGGAGAAATGACCACCTCCAACGTTTGGTTTATGTTTTATAAGCATTTTTAATTTTATTGCTTAAATCGCATTTTCTCGGCGAGCTGAGCACTTTTTCTGAATTGTGCCGCTCCCGTCACTCTGGTTAGGTTGGCATCGAAAAAAACGCTCTCGGGTGCTTTAGAGTGCCGAGTTTATCACTGCGCATGAAGAAATGACCACCTCCAACGTTTGGTTTATGTTTTATAAGCATTTTTAATTTTATTGCTTAAATCGCATTTTCTCGGCGAGCTGAGCGCTTTTTCTGAATTGTGCCGCTCCCGTCACTCTGGTTAGGTTGGCATCGAAAAAAACGCTCTCGGGTGCTTTAGAGTGCCGAGTTTATCACTGCGCATGAAGAAATGCCCACCTCCAACGTTTGGTTTATGTTTTATAAGCATTTTTAATTTTATTGCTTAAATCGCATTTTCTCGGCGAGCTGAGCGCTTTTTCTGAATTGTGCCGCTCCCGTCACTCTGGTTAGGTTGGCATCGAAAAAAACGCTCTCGGGTGCTTTAGAGTGCCGAGTTTATCACTGCGCATGAAGAAATGACCACTTCCAACGTTTGGTTTATGTTTTATAAGCATTTTTAATTTTATTGCTTAAATCGCATTTTCTCGGCGAGCTGAGCGCTTTTTCTGAATTGTGCCGCTCCCGTAACTCTGGTTAGGTTGGCATCGAAAAAAACGCTCTCGGGTGCTTTAGAGTGCCGAGTTTATCACTGCGCATGAAGAAATGACCACTTCCAACGTTTGGTTTATGTTTTATAAGCATTTTTAATTTTATTGCTTAAATCGCATTTTCTCGGCGAGCTGAGCACTTTTTCTGAATTGTGCCGCTCCCGTCACTCTGGTTAGGTTGGCATCGAAAAAAACGCTCTCGGGTGCTCTAGAGTGCCGAGTTTATTACTGCGCATTAAGAAATGACCACCTCCAACGTTTGGTTTATGTTTTATAAGCATTTTTAATTTTATTGCTTAAATCGCATTTTCTCGGCAAACTGAGCACTTTTTCTGAATTGTGCCGCTCCCGTCACTCTGGTTAGGTTGGCATCGAAAAAAACGCTCTCGGGTGCTTTAGAGTGCCGAGTTATTCACTGCGCATGAAGAAATGACCACCTCCAACGTTTGGTTTATGTTTTATAAGCATTTTTAATTTTATTGCTTAAATCGCATTTTCTCGGCGAGCTGAGCACTTTTTCTGAATTGTGCCGCTCCCGTCACTCTGGTTAGGTTGGCATCGAAAAAAACGCTCTCGGGTGCTTTAGAGTGCCGAGTTTATCACTGCGCATGAAGAAATGACCACCTCCAACGTTTGGTTTATGTTGTATAAGCATTTTTAATTTTATTGCTTAAATCGCATTTTCTCGGCGAGCTGAGCGCTTTTTCTGAATTGTGCCGCTCCCGTCACTCTGGTTAGGTTGGCATCGAAAAAAACGCTCTCGGGTGCTTTAGAGTGCCGAGTTATTCACTGCGCATGAAGAAATGACCACCTCCAACGTTTGGTTTATGTTTAATAAGCATTTTTAATTTTATTGCTTAAATCGCATTTTCTCGGCGAGCTGAGCGCTTTTTCTGAATTGTGCCGCTCCCGTCACTCTGGTTAGGTTGGCATCGAAAAAAACGCTCTCGGGTGCTTTAGAGTGCCGAGTTATTCACTGCGCATGAAGAAATGACCACCTCCACCGTTTGGTTCATGTTTAATAAGCATTTTTAATTTTATTGCTTAAATCGCATTTTCTCGGCGAGCTGAGCACTTTTTCTGAATTGTGCCGCTCCCGTCACTCTGGTTAGGTTGGCATCGAAAAAAACGCTCTCGGGTGCTTTAGAGTGCCGAGTTTATTACTGCGCATTAAGAAATGACCACCTCCAACGTTTGGTTTATGTTTTATAAGCATTTTTAATTTTATTGCTTAAATCGCATTTTCTCGGCGAGCTGAGCACTTTTTCTGAATTGTGCCGCTCCCGTCACTCTGGTTAGGTTGGCATCGAAAAAAACGCTCTCGGGTGCTTTAGAGTGCCGAGTTATTCACTGCGCACGAAGAAATGACCACCTCCAACGTTTGGTTTATGTTTTATAAGCATTTTTAATTTTATTGCTTAAATCGCATTTTCTCGGCGAGCTGAGCGCTTTTTCTGAATTGTGCCGCTCCCGTCACTCTGGTTAGGTTGGCATCGAAAAAAACGCTCTCGGGTGCTTTAGAGTGCCGAGTTTATCACTGCGCATGAAGAAATTACCACCTCCAACGTTTGGTTTATGTTTAATAAGCATTTTTAATTTTATTGCTTAAATCGCATTTTCTCGGCGAGCTGAGCGCTTTTTCTGAATTGTGCCGCTCCCGTCACTCTGGTTAGGTTGGCATCGAAAAAAACGCTCTCGGGTGCTTTAGAGTGCCGAGTTTATCACTGCGCATGAAGAAATGACCACCTCCAACGTTTGGTTTATGTTTTATAAGCATTTTTAATTTTATTGCTTAAATCGCATTTTCTCGGCGAGCTGAGCACTTTTTCTGAATTGTGCCGCTCCCGTCACTCTGGTTAGGTTGGCATCGAAAAAAACGCTCTCGGGTGCTTTAGAGTGCCGAGTTATTCACTGCGCATGAAGAAATGACCACCTCCAACGTTTGGTTTATGTTTAATAAGCATTTTTTATTTTATTGCTTAAATCGCATTTTCTCGGCGAGCTGAGCGCTTTTTCTGAATTGTGCCGCTCCCGTCACTCTGGTTAGGTTGGCATCGAAAAAAACGCTCTCGGGTGCTTTATCTAGTGCCGAGTTATTCACTGCGCATGAAGAAATGACCACCTCCAACGTTTGGTTTATGTTTAATAAGCATTTTTAATTTTATTGCTTAAATCGCATTTTCTCGGCGAGCTGAGCACTTTTTCTGAATTGTGCCGCTCCCGTCACTCTGGTTAGGTTGGCATCGAAAAAAACGCTCTCGGGTGCTTTAGAGTGCCGAGTTTATTACTACGCATTAAGAAATGACCACCTCCAACGTTTGGTTTATGTTTTATAAGCATTTTTAATTGTATTGCTTACATCGCATTTTCTCGGCGAGCTGAGCACTTTTTCTGAATTGTGCCGCTCCCGTCACTCTGGTTAGGTTGGCATCGAAAAAAACGCTCTCGGGTGCTTTAGAGTGCCGAGTTATTCACTGCGCACGAAGAAATGACCACCTCCAACGTTTGGTTTATGTTTTATAAGCATTTTTAATTTTATTGCTTAAATCGCATTTTCTCGGCGAGCTGAGCGCTTTTTCTGAATTGTGCCGCTCCCGTCACTCTGGTTAGGTTGGCATCGAAAAAAACGCTCTCGGGTGCTTTAGAGTGCCGAGTTTATTACTGCGCATTAAGAAATGACCACCTCCAACGTTTGGTTTATGTTTTATAAGCATTTTTAATTTTATTGCTTAAATCGCATTTTCTCGGCGAGCTGAGCGCTTTTTCTTGTGCCGCTCCCGTCACTCTGGTTAGGTTGGCATCGAAAAAAACGCTCTCGGGTGCTTTAGAGTGCCGAGTTTATTACTGTGCATTAAGAAATGACCACCTCCAACGTTTGGTTTATGTTTTATAAGCATTTTTAATTTTATTGCTTAAATCGCATTTTCTCGGCGAGCTGAGCACTTTTTCTGAATTGTGCCGCTCCCGTCACTCTGGTTAGGTTGGCATCGAAAAAAACGCTATCGGGTGCTTTAGAGTGCCGAGTTATTCACTGCGCATGAAGAAATGACCACCTCCAACGTTTGGTTTATGTTTAATAAGCATTTTTAATTTCATTGCTTAAATCGCATTTTCTCGGCGAGCTGAGCACTTTTTCTGAATTGTGCCGCTCCCGTCACTCTGGTTAGGTTGGCATCGAAAAAAACGCTCTCGGGTGCTTTAGAGTGCCGAGTTTATTACTGCGCATTAAGAAATTACCACCTCCAACGTTTGGTTTATGTTTTATAAGCATTTTTAATTTTATTGCTTAAATCGCATTTTCTCGGCGAGCTGAGCACTTTTTCTGAATTGTGCCGCTCCCGTCACTCTGGTTGGCATCGAAAAAAACGCTCTCGGGTGCTTTAGAGTGCCGAGTTTATTACTGCGCATTAAGAAATGACCACCTCCAACGTTTGGTTTATGTTTTATAAGCATTTTTAATTTTATTGCTTAAATCGCATTTTCTCGGCGAGCTGAGCACTTTTTCTGAATTGTGCCGCTCCCGTCACTCTGGTTAGGTTGGCATCGAAAAAAACGCTCTCGGGTGCTTTAGAGTGCCGAGTTATTCACTGCGCATGAAGAAATGACCACCTCCAACGTTTGGTTTATGTTTAATAAGCATTTTTAATTTCATTGCTTAAATCGCATTTTCTCGGCGAGCTGAGCACTTTTTCTGAATTGTGCCGCTCCCGTCACTCTGGTTAGGTTGGCATCGAAAAAAACGCTCTCGGGTGCTTTAGAGTGCCGAGTTTATCACTGCGCATGAAGAAATTACCACCTCCAACGTTTGGTTTATGTTTTATAAGCATTTTTAATTTTATTGCTTAAATCGCATTTTCTCGGCGAGCTGAGCGCTTTTTCTGAATTGTGCCGCTCCCGTCACTCTGGTTAGGTTGGCATCGAAAAAAACGCTCTCGGGTGCTTTAGAGTGCCGAGTTTATCACTGCGCATGAAGAAATGACCACCTCCAACGTTTGGTTTATGTTTTATAAGCATTTTTAATTTTATTGCTTAAATCGCATTTTCTCGGCGAGCTGAGCACTTTTTCTGAATTGTGCCGCTCCCGTCACTCTGGTTAGGTTGGCATCGAAAAAAACGCTCTCGGGTGCTTTAGAGTGCCGAGTTATTCACTGCGCATGAAGAAATGACCACCTCCAACGTTTGGTTTATGTTTAATAAGCATTTTTTATTTTATTGCTTAAATCGCATTTTCTCGGCGAGCTGAGCGCTTTTTCTGAATTGTGCCGCTCCCGTCACTCTGGTTAGGTTGGCATCGAAAAAAACGCTCTCGGGTGCTTTATCTAGTGCCGAGTTATTCACTGCGCATGAAGAAATGACCACCTCCAACGTTTGGTTTATGTTTAATAAGCATTTTTAATTTTATTGCTTAAATCGCATTTTCTCGGCGAGCTGAGCACTTTTTCTGAATTGTGCCGCTCCCGTCACTCTGGTTAGGTTGGCATCGAAAAAAACGCTCTCGGGTGCTTTAGAGTGCCGAGTTTATTACTACGCATTAAGAAATGACCACCTCCAACGTTTGGTTTATGTTTTATAAGCATTTTTAATTGTATTGCTTACATCGCATTTTCTCGGCGAGCTGAGCACTTTTTCTGAATTGTGCCGCTCCCGTCACTCTGGTTAGGTTGGCATCGAAAAAAACGCTCTCGGGTGCTTTAGAGTGCCGAGTTATTCACTGCGCACGAAGAAATGACCACCTCCAACGTTTGGTTTATGTTTTATAAGCATTTTTAATTTTATTGCTTAAATCGCATTTTCTCGGCGAGCTTAGCGCTTTTTCTGAATTGTGCCGCTCCCGTCACTCTGGTTAGGTTGGCATCGAAAAAAACGCTCTCGGGTGCTTTAGAGTGCCGAGTTTATTACTGCGCATTAAGAAATGACCACCTCCAACGTTTGGTTTATGTTTTATAAGCATTTTTAATTTTATTGCTTAAATCGCATTTTCTCGGCGAGCTGAGCGCTTTTTCTGAATTGTGCCGCTCCCGTCACTCTGGTTAGGTTGGCATCGAAAAAAACGCTCTCGGGTGCTTTAGAGTGCCGAGTTATTCACTGCGCATTAAGAAATGACCACCTCCAACGTTTGGTTTATGTTTAATAAGCATTTTTAATTTTATTGCTTAAATCGCATTTTCTCGGCGAGCTGAGCGCTTTTTCTGAATTGTGCCGCTCCCGTCACTCTGGTTAGGTTGGCATCGAAAAAAACGCTCTCGGGTGCTTTAGAGTGCCGAGTTTATCACTGCACATGAAGAAATGACCACCTCCAACGTTTGGTTTATGTTTAATAAGCATTTTTAATTTTATTGCTTAATTCGCATTTTCTCGGCGAGCTGAGCGCTTTTTCTGAATTGTGCCGCTCCCGTCACTCTGGTTAGGTTGGCATCGAAAAAAACGCTCTCGGGTGCTTTACAGTGCCGAGTTATTCACTGCACATGAAGAAATGACCACCTCCAAAGTTTGGTTTATGTTTAATAAGCATTTTTAATTTTATTGCTTAAATCGCATTTTCTCGGCGAGCTGAGCTCTTTTTCTGAATTGTGCCGCTCCCGTCACTCTGGTTAGGTTGGCATCGAAAAAAACGCTCTCGGGTGCTTTAGAGTGCCGAGTTTATTACTACGCATTAAGAAATGACCACCTCCAACGTTTGGTTTATGTTTTATAAGCATTTTTAATTTTATTGCTTAAATCGAATTTTCTCTGCGAGCTGAGCACTTTTTCTGAATTGTGCCGCTCCCGTCACTCTGGTTAGGTTGGCATCGAAAAAAACGCTCTCGGGTGCTTTAGAGTGCCGAGTTATTCACTGCGCACGAAGAAATGACCACCTCCAACGTTTGGTTTATGTTTTATAAGCATTTTTAATTTTATTGCTTAAATCGCATTTTCTCGGCGAGCTGAGCGCTTTTTCTGAATTGTGCCGCTCCCGTCACTCTGGTTAGGTTGGCATCGAAAAAAACGCTCTCGGGTGCTTTAGAGTGCCGAGTTTATTACTGCGCATTAAGAAATGACCACCTCCAACGTTTGGTTTATGTTTTATAAGCATTTTTAATTTTATTGCTTAAATCGCATTTTCTCGGCGAGCTGAGCGCTTTTTCTGAATTGTGCCGCTCCCGTCACTCTGGTTAGGTTGGCATCGAAAAAAACGCTCTCGGGTGCTTTAGAGTGCCGAGTTATTCACTGCGCATTAAGAAATGACCACCTCCAACGTTTGGTTTATGTTTAATAAGCATTTTTAATTTTATTGCTTAAATCGCATTTTCTCGGCGAGCTGAGCGCTTTTTCTGAATTGTGCCGCTCCCGTCACTCTGGTTAGGTTGGCATCGAAAAAAACGCTCTCGGGTGCTTTAGAGTGCCGAGTTATTCACTGCGCATGAAGAAATGACCACCTCCAACGTTTGGTTTATGTTTAATAAGCATTTTTAATTTTATTGCTTAAATCGCATTTTCTCGGCGAGCTGAGCACTTTTTCTGAATTGTGCCGCTCCCGTCACTCTGGTTAGGTTGGCATCGAAAAAAACGCTCTCGGGTGCTTTAGAGTGCCGAGTTTATTACTGCGCATTAAGAAATGACCACCTCCAACGTTTGGTTTATGTTTTATAAGCATTTTTAATTTTATTGCTTAAATCGCATTTTCTCGGCGAGCTGAGCACTTTTTCTGAATTGTGCCGCTCCCGTCACTCTGGTTAGGTTGGCATCGAAAAAAACGCTCTCGGGTGCTTTAGAGTGCCGAGTTTATTACTGCGCATTAAGAAATGACCACCTCCAACGTTTGGTTTATGTTTTATAAGCATTTTTAATTTTATTGCTTAAATCGCATTTTCTCGGCGAGCTGAGCACTTTTTCTGAATTGTGCCGCTCCCGTCACTCGGTTAGGTTGGCATCGAAAAAAACGCTATCGGGTGCTTTAGAGTGCCGAGTTATTCACTGCGCACGAAGAAATGACCACCTCCAACGTTTGGTTTATGTTTTATAAGCATTTTTAATTTTATTACTTAAATCGCATTTTCTCGGCGAGCTGAGCGCTTTTTCTGAATTGTGCCGCTCCCGTCACTCTGGTTAGGTTGGCATCGAAAAAAACGCTCTCGGGTGCTTTAGAGTGCCGAGTTTATTACTGCGCATTAAGAAATGACCACCTCCAACGTTTGGTTTATGTTTTATAAGCATTTTTAATTTTATTGCTTAAATCGCATTTTCTCGGCGAGCTGAGCACTTTTTCTGAATTGTGCCGCTCCCGTCACTCTGGTTAGGTTGGCATCGAAAAAAACGCTCTCGGGTGCTTTAGAGTGCCGAGTTTATTACTGCGCATTAAGAAATGACCACCTCCAACGTTTGGTTTATGTTTTATAAGCATTTTTAATTTTATTGCTTAAATCTCATTTTCTCGGCGAGCTGAGCACTTTTTCTGAATTGTGCCGCTCCCGTCACTCTGGTTAGGTTGGCATCGAAAAAAACGCTATCGGGTGCTTTAGAGTGCCGAGTTATTCACTGCGCATGAAGAAATGACCACCTCCAACGTTTGGTTTATGTTTAATAAGCATTTTTAATTTTATTGCTTAAATCGCATTTTCTCGGCGAGCTGAGCACTTTTTCTGAATTGTGCCGCTCCCGTCACTCTGGTTAGGTTGGCATCGAAAAAAACGCTCTCGGGTGCTTTAGAGTGCCGAGTTTATTACTGCGCATTAAGAAATGACCACCTCCAACGTTTGGTTTATGTTTTATAAGCATTTTTAATTTTATTGCTTAAATCGCATTTTCTCGGCGAGCTGAGCACTTTTTCTGAATTGTGCCGCTCCCGTCACTCTGGTTAGGTTGGCATCGAAAAAAACGCTCTCGGGTGCTTTAGAGTGCCGAGTTTATCACTGCGCATGAAGAAATGACAACCTCCAACGTTTGGTTTATGTTTAATAAGCATTTTTAATTTTATTGCTTAAATCGCATTTTCTCGGCGAGCTGAGCACTTTTTCTGAATTGTGCCGCTCCCGTCACTCTGGTTAGGTTGGCATCGAAAAAAACGCTCTCGGGTGCTTTAGAGTGCCGAGTTATTCACTGCGCATGAAGAAATGACCACATCCAACGTTTGGTTTATGTTTAATAAGCATTTTTAATTTTATTGCTTAAATCGCATTTTCTCGGCGAGCTGAGCACTTTTTCTGAATTGTGCCGCTCCCGTCACTCTGGTTAGGTTGGCATCGAAAAAAACGCTCTCGGGTGCTTTAGAGTGCCGAGTTTATTACTGCGCATTAAGAAATGACCACCTCCAACGTTTGGTTTATGTTTTATAAGCATTTTTAATTTTATTGCTTAAATCGAATTTTCTCTGCGAGCTGAGCACTTTTTCTGAATTGTGCCGCTCCCGTCACTCTGGTTAGGTTGGCATCGAAAAAAACGCTCTCGGGTGCTTTAGAGTGCCGAGTTATTCACTGCGCACGAAGAAATGACCACCTCCAACGTTTGGTTTATGTTTTATAAGCATTTTTAATTTTATTGCTTAAATCGCATTTTCTCGGCGAGCTGAGCGCTTTTTCTGAATTGTGCCGCTCCCGTCACTCTGGTTAGGTTGGCATCGAAAAAAACGCTCTCGGGTGCTTTAGAGTGCCGAGTTTATTACTGCGCATTAAGAAATGACCACCTCCAACGTTTGGTTTATGTTTTATAAGCATTTTTAATTTTATTGCTTAAATCGCATTTTCTCGGCGAGCTGAGCGCTTTTTCTGAATTGTGCCGCTCCCGTCACTCTGGTTAGGTTGGCATCGAAAAAAACGCTCTCGGGTGCTTTAGAGTGCCGAGTTATTCACTGCGCATTAAGAAATGACCACCTCCAACGTTTGGTTTATGTTTAATAAGCATTTTTAATTTTATTGCTTAAATCGCATTTTCTCGGCGAGCTGAGCGCTTTTTCTGAATTGTGCCGCTCCCGTCACTCTGGTTAGGTTGGCATCGAAAAAAACGCTCTCGGGTGCTTTAGAGAGCCGAGTTATTCACTGCGCATGAAGAAATGACCACCTCCAACGTTTGGTTTATGTTTAATAAGCATTTTTAATTTTATTGCTTAAATCGCATTTTCTCGGCGAGCTGAGCACTTTTTCTGAATTGTGCCGCTCCCGTCACTCTAGTTAGGTTGGCATCGAAAAAAACGCTCTCGGGTGCTTTAGAGTGCCGAGTTTATTACTGCGCATTAAGAAATGACCACCTCCAACGTTTGGTTTATGTTTTATAAGCATTTTTAATTTTATTGCTTAAATCGCATTTTCTCGGCGAGCTGAGCACTTTTTCTGAATTGTGCCGCTCCCGTCACTCTGGTTAGGTTGGCATCGAAAAAAACGCTCTCGGGTGCTTTAGAGTGCCGAGTTTATTACTGCGCATTAAGAAATGACCACCTCCAACGTTTGGTTTATGTTTTATAAGCATTTTTAATTTTATTGCTTAAATCGCATTTTCTCGGCGAGCTGAGCACTTTTTCTGAATTGTGCCGCTCCCGTCACTCGGTTAGGTTGGCATCGAAAAAAACGCTATCGGGTGCTTTAGAGTGCCGAGTTATTCACTGCGCATGAAGAAATGACCACCTCCAACGTTTGGTTTATGTTTAATAAGCATTTTTAATTTTATTGCTTAAATCGCATTTTCTCGGCGAGCTGAGCACTTTTTCTGAATTGTGCCGCTCCCGTCACTCTGGTTAGGTTGGCATCGAAAAAAACGCTCTCGGGTGCTTTAGAGTGCCGAGTTTATTACTGCGCATTAAGAAATGACTACCTCCAACGTTTGGTTTATGTTTTATAAGCATTTTTAATTTTATTGCTTAAATCGCATTTTCTCGGCGAGCTGAGCACTTTTTCTGAATTGTGCCGCTCCCGTCACTCTGGTTAGGTTGGCATCGAAAAAAACGCTCTCGGGTGCTTTAGAGTGCCGAGTTATTCACTGCGCATGAAGAAATGTCCACCTCCAACGTTTGGTTTATGTTTAATAAGCATTTTTAATTTTATTGCTTGAATCGCATTTTCTCGGCGAGCTGAGCACTTTTTCTGAATTGTGCCGCTCCCTTCACTCTGGTTAGGTTGGCATCGAAAAAAACGCTCTCGGGTGCTTTAGAGTGCCGAGTTTATCACTGCGCATGAAGAAATGACAACCTCCAACGTTTGGTTTATGTTTAATAAGCATTTTTAATTTTATTGCTTAAATCGCATTTTCTCGGCGAGCTGAGCACTTTTTCTGAATTGTGCCGCTCCCGTCACTCTGGTTAGGTTGGCATCGAAAAAAACGCTCTCGGGTGCTTTAGAGTGCCGAGTTATTCACTGCGCATGAAGAAATGACCACATCCAACGTTTGGTTTATGTTTAATAAGCATTTTTAATTTTATTGCTTAAATCGCATTTTCTCGGCGAGCTGAGCACTTTTTCTGAATTGTGCCGCTCCCGTCACTCTGGTTAGGTTGGCATCGAAAAAAACGCTCTCGGGTGCTTTAGAGTGCCGAGTTTATTACTGCGCATTAAGAAATGACCACCTCCAACGTTTGGTTTATGTTTTATAAGCATTTTTAATTTTATTGCTTAAATCGAATTTTCTCTGCGAGCTGAGCACTTTTTCTGAATTGTGCCGCTCCCGTCACTCTGGTTAGGTTGGCATCGAAAAAAACGCTCTCGGGTGCTTTAGAGTGCCGAGTTATTCACTGCGCACGAAGAAATGACCACCTCCAACGTTTGGTTTATGTTTTATAAGCATTTTTAATTTTATTGCTTAAATCGCATTTTCTCGGCGAGCTGAGCGCTTTTTCTGAATTGTGCCGCTCCCGTCACTCTGGTTAGGTTGGCATCGAAAAAAACGCTCTCGGGTGCTTTAGAGTGCCGAGTTTATTACTGCGCATTAAGAAATGACCACCTCCAACGTTTGGTTTATGTTTAATAAGCATTTTTAATTTTATTGCTTGAATCGCATTTTCTCGGCGAGCTGAGCACTTTTTCTGAATTGTGCCGCTCCCGTCACTCTGGTTAGGTTGGCATCGAAAAAAACGCTCTCGGGTGCTTTAGAGTGCCGAGTTATTCACTGCGCATGAAGAAATGACCACCTCCACCGTTTGGTTCATGTTTAATAAGCATTTTTAATTTTATTGCTTAAATCGCATTTTCTCGGCGAGCTGAGCACTTTTTCTGAATTGTGCCGCTCCCGTCACTCTGGTTAGGTTGGCATCGAAAAAAACGCTCTCGGGTGCTTTAGAGTGCCGAGTTTATTACTGCGCATTAAGAAATGACCACCTCCAACGTTTGGTTTATGTTTTATAAGCATTTTTAATTTTATTGCTTAAATCGCATTTTCTCGGCGAGCTGAGCACTTTTTCTGAATTGTGCCGCTCCCGTCACTCTGGTTAGGTTGGCATCGAAAAAAACGCTCTCGGGTGCTTTAGAGTGCCGAGTTATTCACTGCGCACGAAGAAATGACCACCTCCAACGTTTGGTTTATGTTTTATAAGCATTTTTAATTTTATTACTTAAATCGCATTTTCTCGGCGAGCTGAGCGCTTTTTCTGAATTGTGCCGCTCCCGTCACTCCGGTTAGGTTGGCATCGAAAAAAACGCTCTCGGGTGCTTTAGAGTGCCGAGTTTATTACTGCGCATTAAGAAATGACCACCTCCAACGTTTGGTTTATGTTTTATAAGCATTTTTAATTTTATTGCTTAAATCGCATTTTCTCGGCGAGCTGAGCACTTTTTCTGAATTGTGCCGCTCCCGTCACTCTGGTTAGGTTGGCATCGAAAAAAACGCTCTCGGGTGCTTTAGAGTGCCGAGTTTATTACTGCGCATTAAGAAATGACCACCTCCAACGTTTGGTTTATGTTTTATAAGCATTTTTAATTTTATTGCTTAAATCTCATTTTCTCGGCGAGCTGAGCACTTTTTCTGAATTGTGCCGCTCCCGTCACTCTGGTTAGGTTGGCATCGAAAAAAACGCTATCGGGTGCTTTAGAGTGCCGAGTTATTCACTGCGCATGAAGAAATGACCACCTCCAACGTTTGGTTTATGTTTAATAAGCATTTTTAATTTTATTGCTTAAATCGCATTTTCTCGGCGAGCTGAGCACTTTTTCTGAATTGTGCCGCTCCCGTCACTCTGGTTAGGTTGGCATCGAAAAAAACGCTCTCGGGTGCTTTAGAGTGCCGAGTTTATTACTGCGCATTAAGAAATGACCACCTCCAACGTTTGGTTTATGTTTTATAAGCATTTTTAATTTTATTGCTTAAATCGCATTTTCTCGGCGAGCTGAGCACTTTTTCTGAATTGTGCCGCTCCCGTCACTCTGGTTAGGTTGGCATCGAAAAAAACGCTCTCGGGTGCTTTAGAGTGCCGAGTTTATCACTGCGCATGAAGAAATGACAACCTCCAACGTTTGGTTTATGTTTAATAAGCATTTTTAATTTTATTGCTTAAATCGCATTTTCTCGGCGAGCTGAGCACTTTTTCTGAATTGTGCCGCTCCCGTCACTCTGGTTAGGTTGGCATCGAAAAAAACGCTCTCGGGTGCTTTAGAGTGCCGAGTTATTCACTGCGCATGAAGAAATGACCACATCCAACGTTTGGTTTATGTTTAATAAGCATTTTTAATTTTATTGCTTGAATCGCATTTTCTCGGCGAGCTGAGCACTTTTTCTGAATTGTGCCGCTCCCGTCACTCTGGTTAGGTTGGCATCGAAAAAAACGCTCTCGGGTGCTTTAGAGTGCCGAGTTTATTACTGCGCATTAAGAAATGACCACCTCCAACGTTTGGTTTATGTTTTATAAGCATTTTTAATTTTATTGCTTAAATCGCATTTTCTCGGCGAGCTGAGCACTTTTTCTGAATTGTGCCGCTCCCGTCACTCTGGTTAGGTTGGCATCGAAAAAAACGCTCTCGGGTGCTTTAGAGTGCCGAGTTTATTACTGCGCATTAAGAAATGACCACCTCCAACGTTTGGTTTATGTTTTATAAGCATTTTTAATTTTATTGCTTAAATCGCATTTTCTCGGCGAGCTGAGCACTTTTTCTGAATTGTGCCGCTCCCGTCACTCTGGTTAGGTTGGCATCGAAAAAAACGCTCTCGGGTGCTTTAGAGTGCCGAGTTTATCACTGCGCATGAAGAAATGACAACCTCCAACGTTTGGTTTATGTTTAATAAGCATTTTTAATTTTATTGCTTAAATCGCATTTTCTCGGCGAGCTGAGCACTTTTTCTGAATTGTGCCGCTCCCGTCACTCTGGTTAGGTTGGCATCGAAAAAAACGCTCTCGGGTGCTTTAGAGTGCCGAGTTATTCACTGCGCATGAAGAAATGACCACATCCAACGTTTGGTTTATGTTTAATAAGCATTTTTAATTTTATTGCTTGAATCGCATTTTCTCGGCGAGCTGAGCACTTTTTCTGAATTGTGCCGCTCCCGTCACTCTGGTTAGGTTGGCATCGAAAAAAACGCTCTCGGGTGCTTTAGAGTGCCGAGTTTATTACTGCGCATTAAGAAATGACCACCTCCAACGTTTGGTTTATGTTTTATAAGCATTTTTAATTTTATTGCTTAAATCGCATTTTCTCGGCGAGCTGAGCACTTTTTCTGAATTGTGCCGCTCCCGTCACTCTGGTTAGGTTGGCATCGAAAAAAACGCTCTCGGGTGCTTTAGAGTGCCGAGTTATTCACTGCGCACGAAGAAATGACCACCTCCAACGTTTGGTTTATAGTTTATAAGCATTTTTAATTTTATTGCTTAAATCGCATTTTCTCGGCGAGCTGAGCGCTTTTTCTTGTGCCGCTCCCGTCACTCTGGTTAGGTTGGCATCGAAAAAAACGCTCTCGGGTGCTTTAGAGTGCCGAGTTTATTACTGCGCATTAAGAAATGACCACCTCCAACGTTTGGTTTATGTTTTATAAGCATTTTTAATTTTATTGCTTAAATCGCATTTTCTCGGCGAGCTGAGCACTTTTTCTGAATTGTGCCGCTCCCGTCACTCTGGTTAGGTTGGCATCGAAAAAAACGCTCTCGGGTGCTTTAGAGTGCCGAGTTTATTACTGTGCATTAAGAAATGACCACCTCCAACGTTTGGTTTATGTTTTATAAGCATTTTTAATTTTATTGCTTAAATCGCATTTTCTCGGCGAGCTGAGCACTTTTTCTGAATTGTGCCGCTCCCGTCACTCTGGTTAGGTTGGCATCGAAAAAAACGCTATCGGGTGCTTTAGAGTGCCGAGTTATTCACTGCGCATGAAGAAATGACCACCTCCAACGTTTGGTTTATGTTTAATAAGCATTTTTAATTTCATTGCTTAAATCGCATTTTCTCGGCGAGCTGAGCACTTTTTCTGAATTGTGCCGCTCCCGTCACTCTGGTTAGGTTGGCATCGAAAAAAACGCTCTCGGGTGCTTTAGAGTGCCGAGTTTATTACTGCGCATTAAGAAATGACCACCTCCAACGTTTGGTTTATGTTTTATAAGCATTTTTAATTTTATTGCTTAAATCGCATTTTCTCGGCGAGCTGAGCACTTTTTCTGAATTGTGCCGCTCCCGTCACTCTGGTTAGGTTGGCATCGAAAAAAACGCTCTCGGGTGCTTTAGAGTGCCGAGTTTATTACTGCGCATTAAGAAATGACCACCTCCAACGTTTGGTTTATGTTTTATAAGCATTTTTAATTTTATTGCTTAAATCGCATTTTCTCGGCGAGCTGAGCACTTTTTCTGAATTGTGCCGCTCCCGTCACTCTGGTTAGGTTGGCATCGAAAAAAACGCTCTCGGGTGCTTTAGAGTGCCGAGTTATTCACTGCGCATGAAGAAATGACCACCTCCAACGTTTGGTTTATGTTTAATAAGCATTTTTAATTTTATTGCTTGAATCGCATTTTCTCGGCGAGCTGAGCACTTTTTCTGAATTGTGCCGCTCCCGTCACTCTGGTTAGGTTGGCATCGAAAAAAACGCTCTCGGGTGCTTTAGAGTGCCGAGTTTATCACTGCGCATGAAGAAATTACCACCTCCAACGTTTGGTTTATGTTTTATAAGCATTTTTAATTTTATTGCTTAAATCGCATTTTCTCGGCGAGCTGAGCGCTTTTTCTGAATTGTGCCGCTCCCGTCACTCTGGTTAGGTTGGCATCGAAAAAAACGCTCTCGGGTGCTTTAGAGTGCCGAGTTTATCACTGCGCATGAAGAAATGACCACCTCCAACGTTTGGTTTATGTTTTATAAGCATTTTTAATTTTATTGCTTAAATCGCATTTTCTCGGCGAGCTGAGCACTTTTTCTGAATTGTGCCGCTCCCGTCACTCTGGTTAGGTTGGCATCGAAAAAAACGCTCTCGGGTGCTTTAGAGTGCCGAGTTATTCACTGCGCATGAAGAAATGACCACCTCCAACGTTTGGTTTATGTTTAATAAGCATTTTTAATTTTATTGCTTAAATCGCATTTTCTCGGCGAGCTGAGCGCTTTTTCTGAATTGTGCCGCTCCCGTCACTCTGGTTAGGTTGGCATCGAAAAAAACGCTCTCGGGTGCTTTATCTAGTGCCGAGTTATTCACTGCGCATGAAGAAATGACCACCTCCAACGTTTGGTTTATGTTTAATAAGCATTTTTAATTTTATTGCTTAAATCGCATTTTCTCGGCGAGCTGAGCACTTTTTCTGAATTGTGCCGCTCCCGTCACTCTGGTTAGGTTGGCATCGAAAAAAACGCTCTCGGGTGCTTTAGAGTGCCGAGTTTATTACTACGCATTAAGAAATGACCACCTCCAACGTTTGGTTTATGTTTTATAAGCATTTTTAATTGTATTGCTTACATCGCATTTTCTCGGCGAGCTGAGCACTTTTTCTGAATTTTGCCGCTCCCGTCACTCTGGTTAGGTTGGCATCGAAAAAAACGCTCTCGGGTGCTTTAGAGTGCCGAGGTATTCACTGCGCATGAAGAAATGACCACCTCCAACGTTTGGTTTATGTTTAATAAGCATTTTTAATTTTATTGCTTAAATCGCATTTTCTCGGCGAGCTGAGCGCTTTTTCTGAATTGTGCCGCTCCCGTCACTCTGGTTAGGTTGGCATCGAAAAAAACGCTCTCGGGTGCTTTAGAGTGCCGAGTTATTCACTGCGCATGAAGAAATGACCACCTCCAACGTTTGGTTTATGTTTAATAAGCATTTTTAATTTTATTGCTTAAATCGCATTTTCTCGGCGAGCTGAGCACTTTTTCTGAATTGTGCCGCTCCCGTCACTCTGGTTAGGTTGGCATCGAAAAAAACGCTCTCGGGTGCTTTAGAGTGCCGAGTTTATTACTGCGCATTAGGAAATGACCACCTCCAACGTTTGGTTTATGTTTTATAAGCATTTTTAATTTTATTGCTTAAATCGCATTTTCTCGGCGAGCTGAGCGCTTTTTCTGAATTGTGCCGCTCCCGTCACTCTGGTTAGGTTGGCATCGAAAAAAACGCTCTCGGGTGCTTTAGAGTGCCGAGTTTATTACTGCGCATTAAGAAATGACCACCTCCAACGTTTGGTTTATGTTTTATAAGCATTTTTAATTTTATTGCTTAAATCGCATTTTCTCGGCGAGCTGAGCACTTTTTCTGAATTGTGCCGCTCCCGTCACTCTGGTTAGGTTGGCATCGAAAAAAACGCTATCGGGTGCTTTAGAGTGCCGAGTTATTCACTGCGCATGAAGAAATGACCACCTCCAACGTTTGGTTTATGTTTAATAAGCATTTTTAATTTTATTGCTTAAATCGCATTTTCTCGGCGAGCTGAGCACTTTTTCTGAATTGTGCCGCTCCCGTCACTCTGGTTAGGTTGGCATCGAAAAAAACGCTCTCGGGTGCTTTAGAGTGCCGAGTTTATTACTGCGCATTAAGAAATGACCACCTCCAACGTTTGGTTTATGTTTTATAAGCATTTTTAATTTTATTGCTTAAATCGCATTTTCTCGGCGAGCTGAGCACTTTTTCTGAATTGTGCCGCTCCCGTCACTCTGGTTAGGTTGGCATCGAAAAAAACGCTCTCGGGTGCTTTAGAGTGCCGAGTTTATTACTGCGCATTAAGAAATGACCACCTCCAACGTTTGGTTTATGTTTTATAAGCATTTTCAATTTTATTGCTTAAATCGCATTTTCACGGCGAGCTGAGCGCTTTTTCTGAATTGTGCCGCTCCCGTCACTCTGGTTAGGTTGGCATCGAAAAAAACGCTCTCGGGTGCTTTAGAGTGCCGAGTTATTCACTGCGCATGAAGAAATGACCACCTCCAACGTTTGGTTTATGTTTAATAAGCATTTTTAATTTTATTGCTTGAATCGCATTTTCTCGGCGAGCTGAGCACTTTTTCTGAATTGTGCCGCTCCCGTCACTCTGGTTAGGTTGGCATCGGAAAAAACGCTCTCGGGTGCTTTAGAGTGCCGAGTTTATCACTGCGCATGAAGAAATGACCACCTCCAACGTTTGGTTCATGTTTTATAAGCATTTTTAATTTTATTGCTTAAATCGCATTTTCTCGGCGAGCTGAGCGCTTTTTCTGAATTGTGCCGCTCCTGTAACTCTGGTTAGGTTGGCATCGAAAAAAACGCTCTCGGGTGCTTTAGAGTGCCGAGTTTATCACTGCGCATGAAGAAATGACCACCTCCAACGTTTGGTTTATGTTTTATAAGCATTTTTAATTTTATTGCTTAAATCGCATTTTCTCGGCGAGCTGAGCACTTTTTCTGAATTGTGCCACTCCCGTCACTCTGGTTAGGTTGGCATCGAAAAAAACGCTCTCGGGTGCTTTAGAGTGCCGAGTTTATCACTGCGCATGAAGAAATGACCACCTCCAACGTTTGGTTTATGTTTTATAAGCATTTTTAAATTTATTGCTAAAATCGCATTTTCTCGGCGAGCTGAGCGCTTTTTCTGAATTGTGCCGCTCCCGTCACTCTGGTTAGGTTGGCATCGAAAAAAACGCTCTCGGGTGCTTTAGAGTGCCGAGTTATTCACTGCGCATGAAGAAATGACCACCTCCAACGTTTGGTTTATGTTTTATAAGCATTTTTAGTTTTATTGCTTAAATCGCATTTTCTCGGCGAGCTGAGCACTTTTTCTGAATTGTGCCGCTCCCGTCACTCTGGTTAGGTTGGCATCGAAAAAAACGCTCTCGGGTGCTTTAGAGTGCCGAGTTTATTACTGCGCATTAAGAAATGACCACCTCCAACGTTTGGTTTATGTTTTATAAGCATTTTTAATTTTATTGCTAGAATCGCATTTTCTCGGCGAGCTGAGCACTTTTTCTGAATTGTGCCGCTCCCGTCACTCTGGTTAGGTTGGCATCGAAAAAAACGCTCTCGGGTGCTTTAGAGTGCCGAGTTATTCACTGCGCATGAAGAAATGACCACCTCCAACGTTTGGTTTATGTTTTATAAGCATTTTTAATTGTATTGCTTAAATCGCATTTTCTCGGCGAGCTGAGCGCTTTTTCTGAATTGTGCCGCTCCCGTCACTCTGGTTAAGTTGGCATCGAAAAAAACGCTCTCGGGTGCTTTAGAGTGCCGAGTTTATCACTGCGCATGAAGAAATGACCACCTCCAACGTTTGGTTTATGTTTTATAAGCATTTTTAAATTTATTGCTTAAATCGCATTTTCTCGGCGAGCTGAGCGCTTTTTCTGAATTGTGCCGCTCCCGTCACTCTGGTTAGGTTGGCATCGAAAAAAAACGCTCTCGGGTGCTTTAGAGTGCCGAGTTATTCACTGCGCATGAAGAAATGACCACCTCCAACGTTTGGTTTATGTTTTATAAGCATTTTTAGTTTTATTGCTTAAATCGCATTTTCTCGGCGAGCTGAGCACTTTTTCTGAATTGTGCCGCTCCCGTCACTCTGGTTAGGTTGGCATCGAAAAAAACGCTCTCGGGTGCTTTAGAGTGCCGAGTTTATTACTGCGCATTAAGAAATGACCACCTCCAACGTTTGGTTTATGTTTTATAAGCATTTTTAATTTTATTGCTTAAATCGCATTTTCTCGGCGAGCTGAGCACTTTTTCTGAATTGTGCCGCTCCCGTCACTCTGGTTAGGTTGGCATCGAAAAAAACGCTCTCGGGTGCTTTAGAGTGCCGAGTTATTCACTGCGCATGAAGAAATGACCACCTCCAACGTTTGGTTTATGTTTTATAAGCATTTTTAATTTTATTGCTTAAATCGCATTTTCTCGGCGAGCTGAGCACTTTTTCTGAATTGTGCCGCTCCCGTCACTCTGGTTAGGTTGGCATCGAAAAAAACGCTCTCGGGTGCTTTAGAGTGCCGAGTTTATCACTGCGCATGAAGAAATGACCACCTCCAACGTTTGGTTTATGTTTTATAAGCATTTTTAATTTTATTGCTTAAATCGCATTTTCTCGGCGAGCTGAGCGCTTTTTCTGAATTGTGCCGCTCCCGTCACTCTGGTTAGGTTGGCATCGAAAAAAACGCTCTCGGGTGCTTTAGAGTGCCGAGTTATTCACTGCGCATGAAGAAATGACCACCTCCAACGTTTGGTTTATGTTTAATAAGCATTTTTAATTTTATTGCTTAAATCGCATTTTCTCGGCGAGCTGAGCACTTTTTCTGAATTGTGCCGCTCCCGTCACTCTGGTTAGGTTGGCATCGAAAAAAACGCTCTCGGGTGCTTTAGAGTGCCGAGTTTATTACTGCGCATTAAGAAATGACCACCTCCAACGTTTGGTTTATGTTTTATAAGCATTTTTAATTTTATTGCTTAAATCGCATTTTCTCGGCGAGCTGAGCACTTTTTCTGAATTGTGTCGCTCCCGTCACTCTGGTTAGGTTGGCATCGAAAAAAACGCTCTCGGGTGCTTTAGAGTGCCGAGTTTATTACTGCGCATTAAGAAATGACCACCTCCAACGTTTGGTTTATGTTTTATAAGCATTTTTAATTTTATTGCTTAAATCGCATTTTCTCGGCGAGCTGAGCACTTTTTCTGAATTGTGCCGCTCCCGTCACTCTGGTTAGGTTGGCATCGAAAAAAACGCTATCGGGTGCTTTAGAGTGCCGAGTTATTCACTGCGCATGAAGAAATGACCACCTCCAACGTTTGGTTTATGTTTAATAAGCATTTTTAATTTTATTGCTTAAATCGCATTTTCTCGGCGAGCTGAGCACTTTTTCTGAATTGTGCCGCTCCCGTCACTCTGGTTAGGTTGGCATCGAAAAAAACGCTATCGGGTGCTTTAGAGTGCCGAGTTATTCACTGCGCATGAAGAAATGACCACCTCCAACGTTTGGTTTATGTTTTATAAGCATTTTTAATTTTATTGCTTAAATCGCATTTTCTCGGCGAGCTGAGCGCTTTTTCTGAATTGTGCCGCTTCCGTCACTCTGGTTAGGTTGGCATCGAAAAAAACGCTCTCGGGTGCTTTAGAGTGCTGAGTTTATTACTGCGCATTAAGAAATGACCACCTCCAACGTTTGGTTTATGTTTTATAAGCATTTTTAATTTTATTGCTTAAATCGCATTTTCTCGGCGAGCTGAGCACTTTTTCTGAATTGTGCCGCTCCCGTCACTCTGGTTAGGTTGGCATCGAAAAAAACGCTCTCGGGTGCTTTAGAGTGCCGAGTTATTCACTGCGCATGAAGAAATGACCACCTCCAACGTTTGGTTTATGTTTAATAAGCATTTTTAATTTTATTGCTTGAATCGCATTTTCTCGGCGAGCTGAGCACTTTTTCTGAATTGTGCCGCTCCCGTCACTCTGGTTAGGTTGGCATCGGAAAAAACGCTATCGGGTGCTTTAGAGTGCCGAGTTATTCACTGCGCATGAAGAAATGACCACTTCCAACGTTTGGTTTATGTTTTATAAGCATTTTTAATTTTATTGCTTAAATCGCATTTTCTCGGCGAGCTGAGCACTTTTTCTGAATTGTGCCGCTCCCGTCACTCTGGTTAGGTTGGCATCGAAAAAAACGCTCACGGGTGCTTTAGAGTGCCGAGTTTATTACTGCGCATGAAGAAATGACCACCTCCAACGTTTGGTTTATGTTTTATAAGCATTTTTAATTTTATTGCTTAAATCGCATTTTCTCGGCGAGCTGAGCACTTTTTCTGAATTGTGCCGCTCCCGTCACTCTGGTTAGGTTGGCATCGAAAAAAACGCTCACGGGTGCTTTAGAGTGCCGAGTTTATTACTGCGCATTAAGAAATGACCACCTCCAACGTTTGGTTTATGTTTTATAAGCATTTTTAATTTTATTGCTTAAATCGCATTTTCTCGGCGAGCTGAGCACTTTTTCTGAATTGTGCCGCGCCCGTCACTCTGGTTAGGTTGGCATCGAAAAAAACGCTCTCGGGTGCTTTAGAGTGCCGAGTTATTCACTGCGCACGAAGAAATGACCACCTCCAACGTTTGGTTTATGTTTTATAAGCATTTTTAATTTTATTGCTTAAATCGCATTTTCTCGGCGAGCTGAGCGCTTTTTCTGAATTGTGCCGCTCCCGTCACTCTGGTTAGGTTGGCATCGAAAAAAACGCTCTCGGGTGCTTTAGAGTGCCGAGTTTATCACTGCGCATGAAGAAATGACCACCTCCAACGTTTGGTTTATGTTTAAAGCATTTTTAATTTTATTGCTTAAATCGCATTTTCTCGGCGAGCTGAGCACTTTTTCTGAAATTTGTCGCTCCCGTCACTCTGGTTAGGTTGGTATCGAAAAAAACGCTCTCGGGTGCTTTAGAGTGCCGACTTTATCACTGCGCATGAAGAAATGACCACCTCCAACGTTTGGTTTATGTTTTATAAGCATTTTTAATTTTATTGCTTAAATCGCATTTTCTCGGCGAGCTGAGCACTTTTTCTGAATTGTGCCGCTCCCGTCACTCTGGTTAGGTTGGCATCGAAAAAAACGCTCACGGGTGCTTTAGAGTGCCGAGTTTATTACTGCGCATTAAGAAATGACCACCTCCAACGTTTGGTTTATGTTTTATAAGCATTTTTAATTTTATTGCTTAAATCGCATTTTCTCGGCGAGCTGAGCACTTTTTCTGAATTGTGCCGCGCCCGTCACTCTGGTTAGGTTGGCATCGAAAAAAACGCTCTCGGGTGCTTTAGAGTGCCGAGTTTATTACTGCGCATGAAGAAATGACCACCTCCAACGTTTGGTTTATGTTTTATAAGCATTTTTAATTTTATTGCTTAAATCGCATTTTCTCGGCGAGCTGAGCACTTTTTCTGAATTGTGCCGCTCCCGTCACTCTGGTTAGGTTGGCATCGAAAAAAAACGCTCTCGGGTGCTTTACAGTGCCGAGTTTATTACTGCGCATTAAGAAATGACCACCTCCAACGTTTGGTTTATGTTTTATAAGCATTTTTAAATTTATTGCTTAAATCGCATTTTCTCGGCGAGCTGAGCGCTTTTTCTGAATTGTGCCGCTCCCGTCACTCTGGTTAGGTTGGCATCGAAAAAAACGCTATCGGGTGCTTTAGAGTGCCGAGTTATTCACTGCGCATGAAGAAATGACCACTTCCAACGTTTGGTTTATGTTTAATAAGCATTTTTAATTTTATTGCTTAAATCGCATTTTCTCGGCGAGCTGAGCACTTTTTCTGAATTGTGCCGCTCCCGTCACTCTGGTTAGGTTGGCATCGAAAAAAACGCTCTCGGGTGCTTTAGAGTGCCGAGTTTATTACTGCGCATTAAGAAATGACCACCTCCAACGTTTGGTTTATGTTTTATAAGCATTTTTAATTTTATTGCTTAAATCGCATTTTCTCGGCGAGCTGAGCACTTTTTCTGAATTGTGCCGCTCCCGTCACTCTGGTTAGGTTGGCATCGAAAAAAAAGGCTCTCGGGTGCTTTAGAGTGCCGAGTTTATTACTGCGCATTAAGAAATGACCACCTCCAACGTTTGGTTTATGTTTTATAAGCATTTTTAATTTTATTGCTTAAATCGCATTTTCACGGCGAGCTGAGCGCTTTTTCTGAATTGTGCCGCTCCCGTCACTCTGGTTAGGTTGGCATCGAAAAAAACGCTCTCGGGTGCTTTAGAGTGCCGAGTTATTCACTGCGCATGAAGAAATGACCACCTCCAACGTTTGGTTTATGTTTAATAAGCATTTTTAATTTTATTGCTTGAATCGCATTTTCTCGGCGAGCTGAGCACTTTTTCTGAATTGTGCCGCTCCCGTCACTCTGGTTAGGTTGGCATCGGAAAAAACGCTCTCGGGTGCTTTAGAGTGCCGAGTTTATCACTGCGCATGAAGAAATGACCACCTCCAACGTTTGGTTCATGTTTTATAAGCATTTTTAATTTTATTGCTTAAATCGCATTTTCTCGGCGAGCTGAGCGCTTTTTCTGAATTGTGCCGCTCCAGTAACTCTGGTTAGGTTGGCATCGAAAAAAACGCTCTCGGGTGCTTTAGAGTGCCGAGTTTATCACTGCGCATGAAGAAATGACCACCTCCAACGTTTGGTTTATGTTTTATAAGCATTTTTAATTTTATTGCTTAAATCGCATTTTCTCGGCGAGCTGAGCACTTTTTCTGAATTGTGCCACTCCCGTCACTCTGGTTAGGTTGGCATCGAAAAAAACGCTCTCGGGTGCTTTAGAGTGCCGAGTTTATCACTGCGCATGAAGAAATGACCACCTCCAACGTTTGGTTTATGTTTTATAAGCATTTTTAAATTTATTGCTAAAATCGCATTTTCTCGGCGAGCTGAGCGCTTTTTCTGAATTGTGCCGCTCCCGTCACTCTGGTTAGGTTGGCATCGAAAAAAACGCTCTCGGGTGCTTTAGAGTGCCGAGTTATTCACTGCGCATGAAGAAATGACCACCTCCAACGTTTGGTTTATGTTTTATAAGCATTTTTAGTTTTATTGCTTAAATCGCATTTTCTCGGCGAGCTGAGCACTTTTTCTGAATTGTGCCGCTCCCGTCACTCTGGTTAGGTTGGCATCGAAAAAAACGCTCTCGGGTGCTTTAGAGTGCCGAGTTTATTACTGCGCATTAAGAAATGACCACCTCCAACGTTTGGTTTATGTTTTATAAGCATTTTTAATTTTATTGCTAGAATCGCATTTTCTCGGCGAGCTGAGCACTTTTTCTGAATTGTTCCGCTCCCGTCACTCTGGTTAGGTTGGCATCGAAAAAAACGCTCTCGGGTGCTTTAGAGTGCCGAGTTATTCACTGCGCATGAAGAAATGACCACCTCCAACGTTTGGTTTATGTTTTATAAGCATTTTTAATTTTATTGCTTAAATCGCATTTTCTCGGCGAGCTGAGCACTTTTTCTGAATTGTGCCGCTCCCGTCACTCTGGTTAGGTTGGCATCGAAAAAAACGCTCTCGGGTGCTTTAGAGTGCCGAGTTTATCACTGCGCATGAAGAAATGACCACCTCCAACGTTTGGTTTATGTTTTATAAGCATTTTTAAATTTATTGCTTAAATCGCATTTTCTCGGCGAGCTGAGCGCTTTTTCTGAATTGTGCCGCTCCCGTCACTCTGGTTAGGTTGGCATCGAAAAAAACGCTCTCGGGTGCTTTAGAGTGCCGAGTTATTCACTGCGCATGAAGAAATGACCACCTCCAACGTTTGGTTTATGTTTTATAAGCATTTTTAGTTTTATTGCTTAAATCGCATTTTCTCGGCGAGCTGAGCACTTTTTCTGAATTGTGCCGCTCCCGTCACTCTGGTTAGGTTGGCATCGAAAAAAACGCTCTCGGGTGCTTTAGAGTGCCGAGTTTATTACTGCGCATTAAGAAATGACCACCTCCAACGTTTGGTTTATGTTTTATAAGCATTTTTAATTTTATTGCTTAAATCGCATTTTCTCGGCGAGCTGAGCACTTTTTCTGAATTGTGCCGCTCCCGTCACTCTGGTTAGGTTGGCATCGAAAAAAACGCTCTCGGGTGCTTTAGAGTGCCGAGTTATTCACTGCGCATGAAGAAATGACCACCTCCAACGTTTGGTTTATGTTTTATAAGCATTTTTAATTTTATTGCTTTAATCGCATTTTCTCGGCGAGCTGAGCGCTTTATCTGAATTGTGCCGCTCCCGTCACTCTGGTTAGGTTGGCATCGAAAAAAACGCTCTCGGGTGCTTTAGAGTGCCGAGTTATTCACTGCGCATGAAGAAATGACCACCTCCAACGTTTGGTTTATGTTTAATAAGCATTTTTAATTTTATTGCTTAAATCGCATTTTCTCGGCGAGCTGAGCACTTTTTCTGAATTGTGCCGCTCCCGTCACTCTGGTTAGGTTGGCATCGAAAAAAACGCTCTCGGGTGCTTTAGAGTGCCGAGTTTATTACTGCGCATTAAGAAATGACCACCTCCAACGTTTGGTTTATGTTTTATAAGCATTTTTAATTTTATTGCTTAAATCGCATTTTCTCGGCGAGCTGAGCACTTTTTCTGAATTGTGCCGCTCCCGTCACTCTGGTTAGGTTGGCATCGATAAAAACGCTCTCGGGTGCTTTAGAGTGCCGAGTTATTCACTGCGCACGAAGAAATGACCACCTCCAACGTTTGGTTTATGTTTTATAAGCATTTTTAATTTTATTGCTTAAATCGCATTTTCTCGGCGAGCTGAGCGCTTTTTCTGAATTGTGCCGCTCCCGTCACTCTGGTTAGGTTGGCATCGAAAAAAACGCTCTCGGGTGCTTTAGAGTGCCGAGTTTATTACTGCGCATTAAGAAATGATCACCTCCAACGTTTGGTTTATGTTTTATAAGCATTTTTAATTTTATTGCTTAAATCGCATTTTTTCGGCGAGCTGAGCACTTTTTCTGAATTGTGCCGCTCCCGTCACTCTGGTTAGGTTGGCATCGAAAAAAACGCTATCGGGTGCTTTAGAGTGCCGAGTTATTCACTGCGCATGAAGAAATGACCACCTCCAACGTTTGGTTTATGTTTAATAAGCATTTTTAATTTTATTGCTTAAATCGCATTTTCTCGGCGAGCTGAGCACTTTTTCTGAATTGTGCCGCTCCCGTCACTCTGGTTAGGTTGGCATCGAAAAAAACGCTCTCGGGTGCTTTAGAGTGCCGAGTTTATTACTGCGCATTAAGAAATGACCACCTCCAACGTTTGGTTTATGTTTTATAAGCATTTTTAATTTTATTGCTTAAATCGCATTTTCTCGGCGAGCTGAGCACTTTTTCTGAATTGTGCCGCTCCCGTCACTCTGGTTAGGTTGGCATCGAAAAAAACGCTCTCGGGTGCTTTAGAGTGCCGAGTTTATCACTGCGCATGAGGAAATGACCACCTCCAACGTTTGGTTTATGTTTTATAAGCATTTTTAAATTTATTGCTTAAATCGCATTTTCTCGGCGAGCTGAGCGCTTTTTCTGAATTGTGCCGCTCCCGTCACTCTGGTTAGGTTGGCATCGAAAAAAACGCTCTCGGGTGCTTTAGAGTGCCGAGTTATTCACTGTGCATGAAGAAATGACCACCTCCAACGTTTGGTTTATGTTTTATAAGCATTTTTAATTTTATTGCTTAAATCGCATTTTCTCGGCGAGCTGAGCACTTTTTCTGAATTGTGCCGCTCCCGTCACTCTGGTTAGGTTGGCATCGAAAAAAACGCTCTCGGGTGCTTTAGAGTGCCGAGTTTATCACTGCGCATGAAGAAATGACCACCTCCAACGTTTGGTTTATGTTTTATAAGCATTTTTAATTTTATTGCTTAAATCGCATTTTCTCGGCGAGCTGAGCGCTTTTTCTGAATTGTGCCGCTCCCGTCACTCTGGTTAGGTTGGCATCGAAAAAAACGCTCTCGGGTGCTTTAGAGTGCCGAGTTTATCACTGCGCATGAAGAAATGACCACCTCCAACGTTTGGTTTATGTTTTATAAGCATTTTTAATTTTATTGCTTAAATCGCATTTTCTCGGCGAGCTGAGCGCTTTTTCTGAATTGTGCCGCTCCCGTAACTCTGGTTAGGTTGGCATCGAAAAAAACGCTCTCGGGTGCTTTAGAGTGCCGAGTTTATCACTGCGCATGAAGAAATGACCACTTCCAACGTTTGGTTTATGTTTAATAAGCATTTTTAATTTTATTGCTTAAATCGCATTTTCTCGGCGAGCTGAGCACTTTTTCTGAATTGTGCCGCTCCCGTCACTCTGGTTAGGTTGGCATCGAAAAAAACGCTCTCGGGTGCTTTAGAGTGCCGAGTTTATTACTGCGCATTAAGAAATGACCACCTCCAACGTTTGGTTTATGTTTTATAAGCATTTTTAATTTTATTGCTTAAATCGCATTTTCTCCGCGACCTGAGCACTTTTTCTGAATTGTGCCGCTCCCGTCACTCTGGTTAGGTTGGCATCGAAAAAAACGCTCTCGGGTGCTTTAGAGTGCCGAGTTTATCACTGCGCATGAAGAAATGACCACCTCCAACGTTTGGTTTATGTTTTATAAGCATTTTTAAATTTATTGCTTAAATCGCATTTTCTCGGCGAGCTGAGCGCTTTTTCTGAATTGTGCCGCTCCCGTCACTCTGGTTAGGTTGGCATCGAAAAAAACGCTCTCGGGTGCTTTAGAGTGCCGAGTTATTCACTGCGCATGAAGAAATGACCACCTCCAACGTTTGGTTTATGTTTTATAAGCATTTTTAATTTTATTGCTTAAATCGCATTTTCTCGGCGAGCTGAGCGCTTTTTCTGAATTGTGCCGCTCCCGTAACTCTGGTTAGGTTGGCATCGAAAAAAACGCTCTCGGGTGCTTTAGAGTGCCGAGTTTATCACTGCGCATGAAGAAATGACCACCTCCAACGTTTGGTTTATGTTTTATAAGCATTTTTAATTTTATTGCTTAAATCGCATTTTCTCGGCGAGCTGAGCGCTTTTTCTGAATTGTGCCGCTCCCGTCACTCTGGTTAGGTTGGCATCGAAAAAAACGCTCTCGGGTGCTTTAGAGTGCCGAGTTTATCACTGCGCATGAAGAAATGACCACCTCCAACGTTTGGTTTATGTTTTATAAGCATTTTTAATTTTATTGCTTAAATCGCATTTTCTCGGCGAGCTGAGCGCTTTTTCTGAATTGTGCCGCTCCCGTAACTCTGGTTAGGTTGGCATCGAAAAAAACGCTCTCGGGTGCTTTAGAGTGCCGAGTTTATCACTGCGCATGAAGAAATGACCACTTCCAACGTTTGGTTTATGTTTTATAAGCATTTTTAATTTTATTGCTTAAATCGCATTTTCTCGGCGAGCTGAGCACTTTTTCTGAATTGTGCCGCTCCCGTCACTCTGGTTAGGTTGGCATCGAAAAAAACGCTCTCGGGTGCTTTAGAGTGCCGAGTTTATCACTGCGCATGAAGAAATGACCACCTCCAACGTTTGGTTTATGTTTTATAAGCATTTTTAATTTTATTGCTTAAATCGCATTTTCTCGGCGAGCTGAGCGCTTTTTCTGAATTGTGCCGCTCCCGTCACTCTGGTTAGGTTGGCATCGAAAAAAACGCTCTCGGGTGCTTTAGAGTGCCGAGTTATTCACTGCGCATGAAGAAATGACCACCTCCAACGTTTGGTTTATGTTTAATAAGCATTTTTAATTTTATTGCTTAAATCGCATTTTCTCGGCGAGCTGAGCACTTTTTCTGAATTGTGCCGCTCCCGTCACTCTGGTTAGGTTGGCATCGAAAAAAACGCTCTCGGGTGCTTTAGAGTGCCGAGTTTATTACTGCGCATTAAGAAATGACCACCTCCAACGTTTGGTTTATGTTTTATAAGCATTTTTAATTTTATTGCTTAAATCGCATTTTCTCGGCGAGCTGAGCACTTTTTCTGAATTGTGCCGCTCCCGTCACTCTGGTTAGGTTGGCATAAAAAAAAACGCTCTCGGGTGCTTTAGAGTGCCGAGTTATTCACTGCGCACGAAGAAATGACCACCTCCAACGTTTGGTTTATGTTTTATAAGCATTTTTAATTTTATTGCTTAAATCGCATTTTCTCGGCGAGCTGAGCGCTTTTTCTGAATTGTGCCGCTCCCGTCACTCTGGTTAGGTTGGCATCGAAAAAAACGCTCTCGGGTGCTTTAGAGTGCCGAGTTTATTACTGCGCATTAAGAAATGACCACCTCCAACGTTTGGTTTATGTTTTATAAGCATTTTTAATTTTATTGCTTAAATCGCATTTTCTCGGCGAGCTGAGCACTTTTTCTGAATTGTGCCGCTCCCGTCACTCTGGTTAGGTTGGCATCGAAAAAAACGCTCTCGGGTGCTTTATAGTGCCGAGTTTATTACTGCGCATTAAGAAATGACCACCTCCAACGTTTGGTTTATGTTTTATAAGCATTTTTAATTTTATTGCTTAAATCGCATTTTCTCGGCGAGCTGAGCACTTTTTCTGAATTGTGCCGCTCCCGTCACTCTGGTTAGGTTGGCATCGAAAAAAACGCTATCGGGTGCTTTAGAGTGCCGAGTTATTCACTGCGCATGAAGAAATGACCACCTCCAACGTTTGGTTTATGTTTAATAAGTTTTTTTAATTTTATTGCTTAAATCGCATTTTCTCGGCGAGCTGAGCACTTTTTCTGAATTGTGCCGCTCCCGTCACTCTGGTTAGGTTGGCATCGAAAAAAACGCTCTCGGGTGCTTTAGAGTGCCGACTTTATCACTGCGCATGAAGAAATGACCACCTCCAACGTTTGGTTTATGTTTTATAAGCATTTTTAATTTTATTGCTTAAATCGCATTTTCTCGGCGAGCTGAGCACTTTTTCTGAATTGTGCCGCTCCCGTCACTCTGGTTAGGTTGGCATCGAAAAAAACGCTCACGGGTGCTTTAGAGTGCCGAGTTTATTACTGCGCATTAAGAAATGACCACCTCCAACGTTTGGTTTATGTTTTATAAGCATTTTTAATTTTATTGCTTAAATCGCATTTTCTCGGCGAGCTGAGCACTTTTTCTGAATTGTGCCGCTCCCGTCACTCTGGTTAGGTTGGCATCGAAAAAAACGCTCTCGGGTGCTTTAGAGTGCCGAGTTATTCACTGCGCATGAAGAAATGACCACCTCCAACGTTTGGTTTATGTTTAATAAGCATTTTTAATTTTATTGCTTAAATCGCATTTTCTCGGCGAGCTGAGCACTTTTTCTGAATTGTGCCGCTCCCGTCACTCTGGTTAGGTTGGCATCGAAAAAAACGCTCTCGGGTGCTTTAGAGTGCCGAGTTTATCACTGCGCATTAAGAAATGACCACCTCCAACGTTTGGTTTATGTTTAATAAGCATTTTTAATTTTATTGCTTAAATCGCATTTTCTCGGCGAGCTGAGCACTTTTTCTGAATTGTGCCGCTCCCGTCACTCTGGTTAGGTTGGCATCGAAAAAAACGCTCTCGGGTGCTGTAGAGTGCCGAGTTTATTACTGCGCATTAAGAAATGACCACCTCCAACGTTTGGTTTATGTTTTATAAGCATTTTTAATTGTATTGCTTAAATCGCATTTTCTCGGCGAGCTGAGCACTTTTTCTGAATTGTGCCGCTCCCGTCACTCTGGTTAGGTTGGCATCGAAAAAAACGCTCTCGGGTGCTTTAGAGTGCCGAGTTTATTACTGCGCATTAAGAAATGACCACCTCCAACGTTTGGTTTATGTTTTATAAGCATTTTTAATTTTATTGCTTAAATCGCATTTTCTCGGCGAGCTGAGCACTTTTTCTGAATTGTGCCGCTCCCGTCACTCTGGTTAGGTTGGCATCGAAAAAAACGCTCTCGGGTGCTTTAGAGTGCCGAGTTATTCACTGCGCATGAAGAAATGACCACCTCCAACGTTTGGTTTATGTTTAATAAGCATTTTTAATTTTATTGCTTGAATCGCATTTTCTCGGCGAGCTGAGCACTTTTTCTGAATTGTGCCGCTCCCGTCACTCTGGTTAGGTTGGCATCGAAAAAAACGCTCTCGGGTGCTTTAGAGTGCCGAGTTTATCACTGCGCATGAAGAAATGACCACCTCCAACGTTTGGTTTATGTTTTATAAGCATTTTTAATTTTATTGCTTAAATCGCATTTTCTCGGCGAGCTGAGCGCTTTTTCTGAATTGTGCCGCTCCCGTCACTCTGGTTAGGTTGGCATCGAAAAAAACGCTCTCGGGTGCTTTAGAGTGCCGAGTTTATCACTGCGCATGAAGAAATGACCACCTCCAACGTTTGGTTTATGTTTTATAAGCATTTTTAAATTTATTGCTTAAATCGCATTTTCTCGGCGAGCTGAGCGCTTTTTCTGAATTGTGCCGCTCCCGTCACTCTGGTTAGGTTGGCATCGAAAAAAACGCTCTCGGGTGCTTTAGAGTGCCGAGTTATTCACTGCGCATGAAGAAATGACCACCTCCAACGTTTGGTTTATGTTTTATAAGCATTTTTAGTTTTATTGCTTAAATCGCATTTTCTCGGCGAGCTGAGCACTTTTTCTGAATTGTGCCGCTCCCGTCACTCTGGTTAGGTTGGCATCGAAAAAAACGCTCTCGGGTGCTTTAGAGTGCCGAGTTTATCACTGCGCATGAAGAAATGACCACCTCCAACGTTTGGTTTATGTTTAATAAGCATTTTTAATTTTATTGCTTAAATCGCATTTTCTCGGCGAGCTGAGCACTTTTTCTGAATTGTGCCGCTCCCGTCACTCTGGTTAGGTTGGCATCGAAAAAAACGCTCTCGGGTGCTTTAGAGTGCCGACTTTATCACTGCGCATGAAGAAATGACCACCTCCAACGTTTGGTTTATGTTTTATAAGCATTTTTAATTTTATTGCTTAAATCGCATTTTCTCGGCGAGCTGAGCACTTTTTCTGAATTGTGCCGCTCCCGTAACTCTGGTTAGGTTGGCATCGAAAAAAACGCTCTCGGGTGCTTTAGAGTGCCGAGTTTATCACGGCGCATGAAGAAATGACCACTTCCAACGTTTGGTTTATGTTTTATAAGCATTTTTAATTTTATTGCTTAAATCGCATTTTCTCGGCGAGCTGAGCACTTTTTCTGAATTGTGCCGCTCCCGTCACTCTGGTTAGGTTGGCATCGAAAAAAACGCTCTCGGGTGCTTTAGAGTGCCGAGTTTATTACTGCGCATTAAGAAATGACCACCTCCAACGTTTGGTTTATGTTTTATAAGCATTTTTAATTTTATTGCTTAAATCGCATTTTCTCGGTGAGCTGAGCACTTTTTCTGAATTGTGCCGCTCCCGTCACTCTGGTTAGGTTGGCATCGAAAAAAACGCTCTCGGGTGCTTTAGAGTGCCGAGTTATTCACTGCGCATGAAGAAATGACCACCTCCAACGTTTGGTTTATGTTTTATAAGCATTTTTAATTTTATTGCTTAAATCGCATTTTCTCGGCGAGCTGAGCACTTTTTCTGAATTGTGCCGCTCCCGTCACTCTGGTTAGGTTGGCATCGAAAAAAACGCTCTCGGGTGCTTTAGAGTGCCGAGTTTATTACTGCGCATTAAGAAATGACCACCTCCAACGTTTGGTTTATGTTTTATAAGCATTTTTAATTTTATTGCTTAAATCGCATTTTCTCGGTGAGCTGAGCACTTTTTCTGAATTGTGCCGCTCCCGTCACTCTGGTTAGGTTGGCATCGAAAAAAACGCTCTCGGGTGCTTTAGAGTGCCGAGTTATTCACTGCGCATGAAGAAATGACCACCTCCAACGTTTGGTTTATGTTTTATAAGCATTTTTAATTTTATTGCTTAAATCGCATTTTCTCGGCGAGCTGAGCACTTTTTCTGAATTGTGCCGCTCCCGTCACTCTGGTTAGGTTGGCATCGAAAAAAACGCTCTCGGGTGCTTTAGAGTGCCGAGTTTATCACTGCGCATGAAGAAATGACCACCTCCAACGTTTGGTTTATGTTTTATAAGCATTTTTAATTTTATTGCTTAAATCGCATTTTCTCGGCGAGCTGAGGGCTTTTTCTGAATTGTGCCGCTCCTGTCACTCTGGTTAGGTTGGCATCGAAAAAAACGCTCTCGGGTGCTTTAGAGTGCCGAGTTATTCACTGCGCATGAAGAAATGACCACCTCCAACGTTTGGTTTATGTTTAATAAGCATTTTTAATTTTATTGCTTAAATCGCATTTTCTCGGCGAGCTGAGCGCTTTTTCTGAATTGTGCCGCTCCCGTCACTCTGGTTAGGTTGGCATTGAAAAAAACGCTCTCGGGTGCTTTAGAGTGCCGAGTTATTCACTGCGCATGAAGAAATGACCACCTCCAACGTTTGGTTTATGTTTTATAAGCATTTTTAATTGTATTGCTTAAATCGCATTTTCTCGGCGAGCTGAGCACTTTTTCTGAATTGTGCCGCTCCCGTCACTCTGGTTAGGTTGGCATCGAAAAAAACGCTCTCGGGTGCTTTAGAGTGCCGAGTTTATTACTGCGCATTAAGAAATGACCACCTCCAACGTTTGGTTTATGTTTTATAAGCATTTTTAATTTTATTGCTTAAATCGCATTTTCTCGGCGAGCTGAGCACTTTTTCTGAATTGTGCCGCTCCCGTCACTCTGGTTAGGTTGGCATCGAAAAAAACGCTCTCGGGTGCTTTAGAGTGCCGAGTTTATCACTGCGCATGAGGAAATGACCACCTCCAACGTTTGGTTTATGTTTTATAAGCATTTTTAAATTTATTGCTTAAATCGCATTTTCTCGGCGAGCTGAGCGCTTTTTCTGAATTGTGCCGCTCCCGTCACTCTGGTTAGGTTGGCATCGAAAAAAACGCTCTCGGGTGCTTTAGAGTGCCGAGTTATTCACTGTGCATGAAGAAATGACCACCTCCAACGTTTGGTTTATGTTTTATAAGCATTTTTAATTTTATTGCTTAAATCGCATTTTCTCGGCGAGCTGAGCACTTTTTCTGAATTGTGCCGCTCCCGTCACTCTGGTTAGGTTGGCATCGAAAAAAACGCTCTCGGGTGCTTTAGAGTGCCGAGTTTATCACTGCGCATGAAGAAATGACCACCTCCAACGTTTGGTTTATGTTTTATAAGCATTTTTAATTTTATTGCTTAAATCGCATTTTCTCGGCGAGCTGAGCGCTTTTTCTGAATTGTGCCGCTCCCGTCACTCTGGTTAGGTTGGCATCGAAAAAAACGCTCTCGGGTGCTTTAGAGTGCCGAGTTTATCACTGCGCATGAAGAAATGACCACCTCCAACGTTTGGTTTATGTTTTATAAGCATTTTTAAATTTATTGCTTAAATCGCATTTTCTCGGCGAGCTGAGCGCTTTTTCTGAATTGTGCCGCTCCCGTCACTCTGGTTAGGTTGGCATCGAAAAAAACGCTCTCGGGTGCTTTAGAGTGCCGAGTTATTCACTGCGCATGAAGAAATGACCACCTCCAACGTTTGGTTTATGTTTTATAAGCATTTTTAGTTTTATTGCTTAAATCGCATTTTCTCGGCGAGCTGAGCACTTTTTCTGAATTGTGCCGCTCCCGTCACTCTGGTTAGGTTGGCATCGAAAAAAACGCTCTCGGGTGCTTTAGAGTGCCGAGTTTATCACTGCGCATGAAGAAATGACCACCTCCAACGTTTGGTTTATGTTTAATAAGCATTTTTAATTTTATTGCTTAAATCGCATTTTCTCGGCGAGCTGAGCACTTTTTCTGAATTGTGCCGCTCCCGTCACTCTGGTTAGGTTGGCATCGAAAAAAACGCTCTCGGGTGCTTTAGAGTGCCGACTTTATCACTGCGCATGAAGAAATGACCACCTCCAACGTTTGGTTTATGTTTTATAAGCATTTTTAATTTTATTGCTTAAATCGCATTTTCTCGGCGAGCTGAGCACTTTTTCTGAATTGTGCCGCTCCCGTAACTCTGGTTAGGTTGGCATCGAAAAAAACGCTCTCGGGTGCTTTAGAGTGCCGAGTTTATCACGGCGCATGAAGAAATGACCACTTCCAACGTTTGGTTTATGTTTTATAAGCATTTTTAATTTTATTGCTTAAATCGCATTTTCTCGGCGAGCTGAGCACTTTTTCTGAATTGTGCCGCTCCCGTCACTCTGGTTAGGTTGGCATCGAAAAAAACGCTCTCGGGTGCTTTAGAGTGCCGAGTTTATTACTGCGCATTAAGAAATGACCACCTCCAACGTTTGGTTTATGTTTTATAAGCATTTTTAATTTTATTGCTTAAATCGCATTTTCTCGGTGAGCTGAGCACTTTTTCTGAATTGTGCCGCTCCCGTCACTCTGGTTAGGTTGGCATCGAAAAAAACGCTCTCGGGTGCTTTAGAGTGCCGAGTTATTCACTGCGCATGAAGAAATGACCACCTCCAACGTTTGGTTTATGTTTTATAAGCATTTTTAATTTTATTGCTTAAATCGCATTTTCTCGGCGAGCTGAGCACTTTTTCTGAATTGTGCCGCTCCCGTCACTCTGGTTAGGTTGGCATCGAAAAAAACGCTCTCGGGTGCTTTAGAGTGCCGAGTTTATCACTGCGCATGAAGAAATGACCACCTCCAACGTTTGGTTTATGTTTTATAAGCATTTTTAATTTTATTGCTTAAATCGCATTTTCTCGGCGAGCTGAGGGCTTTTTCTGAATTGTGCCGCTCCTGTCACTCTGGTTAGGTTGGCATCGAAAAAAACGCTCTCGGGTGCTTTAGAGTGCCGAGTTATTCACTGCGCATGAAGAAATGACCACCTCCAACGTTTGGTTTATGTTTAATAAGCATTTTTAATTTTATTGCTTAAATCGCATTTTCTCGGCGAGCTGAGCGCTTTTTCTGAATTGTGCCGCTCCCGTCACTCTGGTTAGGTTGGCATTGAAAAAAACGCTCTCGGGTGCTTTAGAGTGCCGAGTTATTCACTGCGCATGAAGAAATGACCACCTCCAACGTTTGGTTTATGTTTAATAAGCATTTTTAATTTTATTGCTTAAATCGCATTTTCTCGGCGAGCTGAGCACTTTTTCTGAATTGTGCCGCTCCCGTCACTCTGGTTAGGTTGGCATCGAAAAAAACGCTCTCGGGTGCTTTAGAGTGCCGAGTTTATTACTGCGCATTAAGAAATGACCACCTCCAACGTTTGGTTTATGTTTTATAAGCATTTTTAATTTTATTGCTTAAATCGCATTTTCTCGGCGAGCTGAGCACTTTTTCTGAATTGTGCCGCTCCCGTCACTCTGGTTAGGTTGGCATCGAAAAAAACGCTCTCGGGTGCTTTAGAGTGCCGAGTTATTCACTGCGCACGAAGGAATGACCACCTCCAACGTTTGGTTTATGTTTTATAAGCATTTTTAATTTTATTGCTTAAATCGCATTTTCTCGGCGAGCTGAGCGCTTTTTCTGAATTGTGCCGCTCCCGTCACTCTGGTTAGGTTGGCATCGAAAAAAAACGCTCTCGGGTGCTTTAGAGTGCCGAGTTATTCACTGCGCACGAAGAAATGACCACCTCCAACGTTTGGTTTATGTTTTATAAGCATTTTTAATTTTATTGCTTAAATCGCATTTTCTCGGCGAGCTGAGCGCTTTTTCTGAATTGTGCCGCTCCCGTCACTCTGGTTAGGTTGGCATCGAAAAAAACGCTCTCGGGTGCTTTAGAGTGCCGAGTTTATTACTGCGCATTAAGAAATGACCACCTCCAACGTTTGGTTTATGTTTTATAAGCATTTTTAATTTTATTGCTTAAATCGCATTTTCTCGGCGAGCTGAGCACTTTTTCTGAATTGTGCCGCTCCCGTCACTCTGGTTAGGTTGGCATCGAAAAAAACGCTCTCGGGTGCTTTAGAGTGCCGAGTTTATTACTGCGCATTAAGAAATGACCACCTCCAACGTTTGGTTTATGTTTTATAAGCATTTTTAATTTTATTGCTTAAATCGCATTTTCTCGGCGAGCTGAGCACTTTTTCTGAATTGTGCCGCTCCCGTCACTCTGGTTAGAATGGCATCGAAAAAAACGCTATCGGGTGCTTTAGAGTGCCGAGTTATTCACTGCGCATGAAGAAATGACCACCTCCAACGTTTGGTTTATGTTTAATAAGCATTTTTAATTTTATTGCTTAAATCGCATTTTCTCGGCGAGCTGAGCGCTTTTTCTGAATTGTGCCGCTCCCGTAACTCTGGTTAGGTTGGCATCGAAAAAAACGCTCTCGGGTGCTTTAGAGTGCCGAGTTTAGTACTGCGCATTAAGAAATGACCACCTCCAACGTTTGGTTTATGTTTAATAAGCATTTTTAATTTTATTGCTTGAATCGCATTTTCTCGGCGAGCTGAGCACTTTTTCTGAATTGTGCCGCTCCCGTCACTCTGGTTAGGTTGGCATCGAAAAAAACGCTCTCGGGTGCTTTAGAGTGCCGAGTTTATCACTGCGCATGAAGAAATGACCACCTCCAACGTTTGGTTTATGTTTTATAAGCATTTTTAAATTTATTGCTTAAATCGCATTTTCTCGGCGAGCTGAGCGCTTTTTCTGAATTGTGCCGCTCCCGTCACTCTGGTTAGGTTGGCATCGAAAAAAACGCTCACGGGTGCTTTAGAGTGCCGAGTTATTCACTGCGCATGAAGAAATGACCACCTCCAACGTTTGGTTTATGTTTTATAAGCATTTTTAATTTTATTGCTTAAATCGCATTTTCTCGGCGAGCTGAGCACTTTTTCTGAATTGTGCCGCTCCCGTCACTCTGGTTAGGTTGGCATCGAAAAAAACGCTCTCGGGTGCTTTAGAGTGCCGAGTTTATCACTGCGCATGAAGAAATGACCACCTCCAACGTTTGGTTTATGTTTTATAAGCATTTTTAATTTTATTGCTTAAATCGCATTTTCTCGGCGAGCTGAGCGCTTTTTCTGAATTGTGCCGCTCCCGTCACTCTGGTTAGGTTGGCATCGAAAAAAACGCTCTCGGGTGCTTTAGAGTGCCGAGTTATTCACTGCGCACGAAGAAATGACCACCTCCAACGTTTGGTTTATGTTTTATAAGCATTTTTAATTTTATTGCTTAAATCGCATTTTCTCGGCGAGCTGAGCGCTTTTTCTGAATTGTGCCGCTCCCGTCACTCTGGTTAGGTTGGCATCGAAAAAAACGCTCTCGGGTGCTTTAGAGTGCCGAGTTTATTACTGCGCATTAAGAAATGACCACCTCCAACGTTTGGTTTATGTTTTATAAGCATTTTTAATTTTATTGCTTAAATCGCATTTTCTCGGCGAGCTGAGCACTTTTTCTGAATTGTGCCGCTCCCGTCACTCTGGGTTAGGTTGGCATCGAAAAAAACGCTCTCGGGTGCTTTAGAGTGCCGAGTTTATTACTGCGCATTAAGAAATGACCACCTCCAACGTTTGGTTTATGTTTTATAAGCATTTTTAATTTTATTGCTTAAATCGCATTTTCTCGGCGAGCTGAGCACTTTTTCTGAATTGTGCCGCTCCCGTCACTCTGGTTAGGTTGGCATCGAAAAAAACGCTATCGGGTGCTTTAGAGTGCCGAGTTATTCACTGCGCATGAAGAAATGACCACCTCCAACGTTTGGTTTATATTTAATAAGCATTTTTAATTTTATTGCTTAAATCGCATTTTCTCGGCGAGCTGAGCACTTTTTCTGAATTGTGCCGCTCCCGTCACTCTGGTTAGGTTGGCATCGAAAAAAACGCTCTCGGGTGCTTTAGAGTGCCGAGTTTATTACTGCGCATTAAGAAATGACCACCTCCAACGTTTGGTTTATGTTTTATAAGCATTTTTAATTTTATTGCTTAAATCGCATTTTCTCGGCGAGCTGAGCACTTTTTCTGAATTGTGCCGCTCCCGTCACTCTGGTTAGGTTGGCATCGAAAAAAACGCTCTCGGGTGCTTTAGAGTGCCGAGTTTATTACTGCGCATTAAGAATTTGACCACCTCCAACGTTTGGTTTATGTTTTATAAGCATTTTTAATTTTATTGCTTAAATCGCATTTTCTCGGCGAGCTGAGCACTTTTTCTGAATTGTGCCGCTCCCGTCACTCTGGTTAGGTTGGCATCGAAAAAAACGCTCTCGGGTGCTTTAGAGTGCCGAGTTATTCACTGCGCATGAAGAAATGACCACCTCCAACGTTTGGTTTATGTTTTATAAGCATTTTTAATTTTATTGCTAGAATCGCATTTTCTCGGCGAGCTGAGCACTTTTTCTGAATTGTGCCGCTCCCGTCACTCTGGTTAGGTTGGCATCGAAAAAAACGCTCTCGGGTGCTTTAGAGTGCCGAGTTATTCACTGCGCATGAAGAAATGACCACCTCCAACGTTTGGTTTATGTTTTATAAGCATTTTTAATTTTATTGCTTAAATCGCATTTTCTCGGCGAGCTGAGCACTTTTTCTGAATTGTGCCGCTCCCGTCACTCTGGTTAGGTTGGCATCGAAAAAAACGCTCTCGGGTGCTTTAGAGTGCCGAGTTTATCACTGCGCATGAAGAAATGACCACCTCCAACGTTTGGTTTATGTTTTATAAGCATTTTTAATTTTATTGCTTAAATCGCATTTTCTCGGCGAGCTGAGCGCTTTTTCTGAATTGTGCCGCTCCCGTCACTCTGGTTAGGTTGGCATCGAAAAAAACGCTCACGGGTGCTTTAGAGTGCCGAGTTTATTACTGCGCATTAAGAAATGACCACCTCCAACGTTTGGTTTATGTTTTATAAGCATTTTTAATTTTATTGCTTAAATCGCATTTTCTCGGCGAGCTGAGCACTTTTTCTGAATTGTGCCGCTCCCGTCACTCTGGTTAGGTTGGCATCGAAAAAAACGCTCTCGGGTGCTTTAGAGTGCCGAGTTATTCACTGCGCATGAAGAAATGACCACCTCCAACGTTTGGTTTATGTTTTATAAGCATTTTTAATTTTATTGCTTAAATCGCATTTTCTCGGCGAGCTGAGCGCTTTTTCTGATTTGTGCCGCTCCCGTCACTCTGGTTAGGTTGTTATCGAAAAAAAACGCTCTCGGGTGCTTTAGAGTGCCGAGTTATTCACTGCGCATGAAGAAATAACCACCTCTAACGTTTGGTTTATGTTTAATAAGCATTTTTAATTTTATTGCTTAAATCGCATTTTCTCGGCGAGCTGAGCACTTTTTCTGAATTGTGCCGCTCCCGTCACTCTGGTTAGGTTGGCATCGAAAAAAACGCTCTCGGGTGCTTTAGAGTGCCGAGTTTATTACTGCGCATTAAGAAATGACCACCTCCAACGTTTGGTTTATGTTTTATAAGCATTTTTAATTTTATTGCTTAAATCGCATTTTCTCGGCGAGCTGAGCACTTTTTCTGAATTGTGCCGCTCCCGTCACTCTGGTTAGGTTGGCATCGAAAAAAACGCTCTCGGGTGCTTTAGAGTGCCGAGTTATTCACTGCGCACGAAGAAATGACCACCTCCAACGTTTGGTTTATGTTTTATAAGCATTTTTAATTTTATTGCTTAAATCGCATTTTCTCGGCGAGCTGAGCGCTTTTTCTGAATTGTGCCGCTCCCGTCACTCTGGTTAGGTTGGCATCGAAAAAAACGCTCTCGGGTGCTTTAGAGTGCCGAGTTTATTACTGCGCATTAAGAAATGACCACCTCCAACGTTTGGTTTATGTTTTATAAGCATTTTTAATTTTATTGCTTAAATCGTATTTTCTCGGCGAGCTGAGCACTTTTTCTGAATTGTGCCGCTCCCGTCACTCTGGTTAGGTTGGCATCGAAAAAAACGCTCTCTTGTGCTTTAGAGTGCCGAGTTTATTACTGCGCATTAAGAAATGACCACCCCCAACGTTTGGTTTATGTTTTATAAGCATTTTTAATTTTATTGCTTAAATCGCATTTTCTCGGCGAGCTGAGCACTTTTTCTGAATTGTGCCGCTCCCGTCACTCTGGTTAGGTTGGCATCGAAAAAAACGCTATCGGGTGCTTTAGACTTCCGAGTTATTCACTGCGCATGAAGAAATGACCACCTCCAACGTTTGGTTTATGTTTAATAAGCATTTTTAATTTTATTGCTTAAATCGCATTTTCTCGGCGAGCTGAGCACTTTTTCTGAATTGTGCCGCTCCCGTCACTCTGGTTAGGTTGGCATCGAAAAAAACGCTCTCGGGTGCTTTACAGTGCCGAGTTTATTACTGCGCATTAAGAAATGACCACCTCCAACGTTTGGTTTATGTTTTATAAGCATTTTTAATTTTATTGCTTAAATCGCATTTTCTCGGCGAGCTGAGCACTTTTTCTGAATTGTGCCGCTCCCGTCACTCTGGTTAGGTTGGCATCGAAAAAAACGCTCTCGGGTGCTTTAGAGTGCCGAGTTTATTACTGCGCATTAAGAAATGACCACCTCCAACGTTTGGTTTATGTTTTATAAGCATTTTTAATTTTATTGCTTAAATCGCATTTTCTCGGCGAGCTGAGCACTTTTTCTGAATTGTGCCGCTCCCGTCACTCTGGTTAGGTTGGCATCGAAAAAAACGCTCTCGGGTGCTTTATAGTGCCGAGTTATTCACTGCGCATGAAGAAATGACCACCTCCAACGTTTGGTTTATGTTTAATAAGCATTTTTAATTTTATTGCTTGAATCGCATTTTCTCGGCGAGCTGAGCACTTTTTCTGAATTGTGCCGCTCCCGTCACTCTGGTTAGGTTGGCATCGAAAAAAATTCTCTCGGGTGCTTTAGAGTGCCGAGTTTATCACTGCGCATGAAGAAATGACCACCTCCAACGTTTGGTTTATGTTTTATAAGCATTTTTAATTTTATTGCTTAAATCGCATTTTCTCGGCGAGCTGAGCGCTTTTTCTGAATTGTGCCGCTCCCGTCACTCTGGTTAGGTTGGCATCGAAAAAAACGCTCTCGGGTGCTTTAGAGTGCCGAGTTTATCACTGCGCATGAAGAAATGACCACCTCCAACGTTTGGTTTATGTTTTATAAGCATTTTTAATTTTATTGCTTAAATCGCATTTTCTCGGCGAGCTGAGCACTTTTTCTGAATTGTGCCGCTCCCGTCACTCTGGTTAGGTTGGCATCGAAAAAAACGCTCTCGGGTGCTTTAGAGTGCCGAGTTTATCACTGCGCATGAAGAAATGACCACCTCCAACGTTTGGTTTATGTTTTATAAGCATTTTTAAATTTATTGCTTAAATCGCATTTTCTCGGCGAGCTGAGCGCTTTTTCTGAATTGTGCCGCTCCCGTCACTCTGGTTAGGTTGGCATCGAAAAAAACGCTCTCGGGTTCTTTAGAGTGCCGAGTTATTCACTGCGCATGAAGAAATGACCATCTCCAACGTTTGGTTTATGTTTTATAAGCATTTTTAGTTTTATTGCTTAAATCGCATTTTCTCGGCGAGCTGAGCACTTTTTCTGAATTGTGCCGCTCCCGTCACTCTGGTTAGGTTGGCATCGAAAAAAACGCTCTCGGGTGCTTTAGAGTGCCGAGTTTATCACTGCGCATGAAGAAATGACCACCTCCAACGTTTGGTTTATGTTTAATAAGCATTTTTAATTTTATTGCTTAAATCGCATTTTCTCGGCGAGCTGAGCACTTTTTCTGAATTGTGCCGCTCCCGTCACTCTGGTTAGGTTGGCATCGAAAAAAACGCTCTCGGGTGCTTTAGAGTGCCGACTTTATCACTGCGCATGAAGAAATGACCACCTCCAACGTTTGGTTTATGTTTTATAAGCATTTTTAATTTTATTGCTTAAATCGCATTTTCTCGGCGAGCTGAGCGCTTTTTCTGAATTGTGTCGCTCCCGTCACTCTGGTTAGGTTGGCATCGAAAAAAACGCTCTCGGGTGCTTTAGAGTGCCGAGTTATTCACTGCGCATGAAGAAATGACCACCTCCAACGTTTGGTTTATGTTTAATAAGCATTTTTAATTTTATTGCTTAAATCGCATTTTCTCGGCGAGCTGAGCGCTTTTTCTGAATTGTGCCGCTCCCGTCACTCTGGTTAGGTTGGCATCGAAAAAAACGCTCTCGGATGCTTTAGAGTGCCGAGTTATTCACTGCGCATGAAGAAATGACCCCCTCCAACGTTTGGTTTATGTTTAATAAGCATTTTTAATTTTATTGCTTGAATCGCATTTTCTCGGCGAGCTGAGCACTTTTTCTGAATTGTGCCGCTCCCGTCACTCTGGTTAGGTTGGCATCGAAAAAAACGCTCTCGGGTGCTTTAGAGTGCCGAGTTTATCACTGCGCATGAAGAAATGACCACCTCCAACGTTTGGTTTATGTTTTATAAGCATTTTTAATTTTATTGCTTAAATCGCATTTTCTCGGCGAGCTGAGCGCTTTTTCTGAATTGTGCCGCTCCCGTCACTCTGGTTAGGTTGGCATCGAAAAAAACGCTCTCGGGTGCTTTAGAGTGCCGAGTTTATCACTGCGCATGAAGAAATGACCACCTCCAACGTTTGGTTTATGTTTTATAAGCATTTTTAATTTTATTGCTTAAATCGCATTTTCTCGGCGAGCTGAGCACTTTTTCTGAATTGTGCCGCTCCCGTCACTCTGGTTAGGTTGGCATCGAAAAAAACGCTCTCGGGTGCTTTAGAGTGCCGAGTTTATCACTGCGCATGAAGAAATGACCACCTCCAACGTTTGGTTTATGTTTTATAAGCATTTTTAATTTTATTGCTTAAATCGCATTTTCTCGGCGAGCTGAGCGCTTTTTCTGAATTGTGCCGCTCCCGTCACTCTGGTTAGGTTGGCATCGAAAAAAACGCTCTCGGGTGCTTTAGAGTGCCGAGTTTATCACTGCGCATGAAGAAATGACCACCTCCAACGTTTGGTTTATGTTTTAAAAGCATTTTTAATTTTATTGCTTAAATCGCATTTTCTCGGCGAGCTGAGCACTTTTTCTGAATTGTGCCGCTCGCGTCACTCTGGTTAGGTTGGCATCGAAAAAAAACGCTCTCGGGTGCTTTAGAGTGCCGAGTTTATCACTGCGCATGAAGAAATGACCACCTCCAACGTTTGGTTTATGTTTTATAAGCATTTTTAAATTTATTGCTTAAATCGCATTTTCTCGGCGAGCTGAGCGCTTTTTCTGAATTGTGCCGCTCCCGTCACTCTGGTTAGGTTGGCATCGAAAAAAACGCTCTCGGGTGCTTTAGAGTGCCGAGTTATTCACTGCGCATGAAGAAATGACCACCTCCAACGTTTGGTTTATGTTTTATAAGCATTTTTAATTTTATTGCTTAAATCGCTTTTCTCGGCGAGCTGAGCACTTTTTCTGAATTGTGCCGCTCCCGTCACTCTGGTTAGGTTGGCATCGAAAAAAACGCTCTCGGGTGCTTTAGAGTGCCGAGTTTATCACTGCGCATGAAGAAATGACCACCTCCAACGTTTGGTTTATGTTTTATAAGCATTTTTAATTTTATTGCTTAAATCGCATTTTCTCGGCGAGCTGAGCGCTTTTTCTGAATTGTGCCGCTCCCGTCACTCTGGTTAGGTTGGCATCGAAAAAAACGCTCTCGGGTGCTTTAGAGTGCCGAGTTTATCACTGCGCATGAAGAAATGACCACCTCCAACGTTTGGTTTATGTTTTATAAGCATTTTTAATTGTATTGCTTAAATCGCATTTGCTCGGCGAGCTGAGCGCTTTTTCTGAATTGTGCCGCTCCCGTAACTCTGGTTAGGTTGGCATCGAAAAAAACGCTCTCGGGTGCTTTAGAGTGCCGAGTTTATCACTGCGCATGAAGAAATGACCACTTCCAACGTTTGGTTTATGTTTTATAAGCATTTTTAATTTTATTGCTTAAATCGCATTTTCTCGGCGAGCTGAGCACTTTTTCTGAATTGTGCCGCTCCCGTCACTCTGGTTAGGTTGGCATCGAAAAAAACGCTCTCGGGTGCTTTAGAGTGCCAAGTTATTCACTGCGCATGAAGAAATGACCACCTCCAACGTTTGGTTTATGTTTTATAAGCATTTTTAATTTTATTGCTTAAATCGCATTTTCTCGGCGAGCTGAGCGCTTTTTCTGAATTGTGCCGCTCCCGTAACTCTGGTTAGGTTGGCATCGAAAAAAACGCTCTCAGGTGCTTTAGAGTGCCGAGTTTATCACTGCGCATGAAGAAATGACCACTTCCAACGTTTGGTTTATGTTTTATAAGCATTTTTAATTTTATTGCTTAAATCGCATTTTCTCGGCGAGCTGAGCACTTTTTCTGAATTGTGCCGCTCCCGTCACTCTGGTTAGGTTGGCATCGAAAAAAACGCTCTCGGGTGCTTTAGAGTGCCGAGTTTATTACTGCGCATTAAGAAATGACCACCTCCAACGTTTGGTTTATGTTTTATAAGCATTTTTAATTTTATTGCTTAAATCGCATTTTCTCGGCGAGCTGAGCACTTTTTCTGAGTTGTGCCGCTCCCGTCACTCCGGTTAGGTTGGCATCGAAAAAAACGCTCTCGGGTGCTTTAGAGTGCCGAGTTATTCACTGCGCATGAAGAAATGACCACCTCCAACGTTTGGTTTATGTTTTATAAGCATTTTTAATTTTATTGCTTAAATCGCATTTTCTCGGCGAGCTGAGCACTTTTTCTGAATTGTGCCGCTCCCGTCACTCTGGTTAGGTTGGCATCGAAAAAAACGCTCTCGGGTGCTTTAGAGTGCCGACTTTATCACTGCGCATGAAGAAATGACCACCTCCAACGTTTGGTTTATGTTTTATAAGCATTTTTAATTTTATTGCTTAAATCGCATTTTCTCGGCGAGCTGAGCGCTTTTTCTGAATTGTGCCGCTCCCGTCACTCTGGTTAGGTTGGCATCGAAAAAAACGCTCTCGGGTGATTTAGAGTGCCGAGTTATTCACTGCGCATGAAGAAATGACCACCTCCAACGTTTGGTTTATGTTTAATAAGCATTTTTAATTTTATTGCTTGAATCGCATTTTCTCGGCGAGCTGAGCACTTTTTCTGAATTGTGCCGCTCCCGTCACTCTGGTTAGGTTGGCATCGAAAAAAACGCTCTCGGGTGCTTTAGAGTGCCGAGTTTATCACTGCGCATGAAGAAAAGACCACCTCCAACGTTTGGTTTATGTTTTATACGCATTTTTAATTTTATTGCTTAAATCGCATTTTCTCGGCGAGCTGAGCGCTTTTTCTGAATTGTGCCGCTCCCGTCACTCTGGTTAGGTTGGCATCGAAAAAAACGCTCTCGGGTGCTTTAGAGTGCCGAGTTTATCACTGCGCATGAAGAAATGACCACCTCCAACGTTTGGTTTATGTTTTATAAGCATTTTTAATTTTATTGCTTAAATCGCATTTTCTCGGCGAGCTGAGCACTTTTTCTGAATTGTGCCGCTCCCGTCACTCTGGTTAGGTTGGCATCGAAAAAAACGCTCTCGGGTGCTTTAGAGTGCCGAGTTTATCACTGAGCATGAAGAAATGACCACCTCCAACGTTTGGTTTATGTTTTATAAGCATTTTTAAATTTATTGCTTAAATCGCATTTTCTCGGCGAGCTGAGCGCTTTTTCTGAATTGTGCCGCTCCCGTCACTCTGGTTAGGTTGGCATAAAAAAAAACGCTCTCGGGTGCTTTAGAGTGCCGAGTTATTCACTGCGCATGAAGAAATGACCACCTCCAACGTTTGGTTTATGTTTTATAAGCATTTTTAATTTTATTGCTTAAATCGCTTTTCTCGGCGAGCTGAGCACTTTTTCTGAATTGTGCCGCTCCCGTCACTCTGGTTAGGTTGGCATCGAAAAAAACGCTCTCGGGTGCTTTAGAGTGCCGAGTTTATCACTGCGCATGAAGAAATGACCACCTCCAACGTTTGGTTTATGTTTTATAAGCATTTTTAATTTTATTGCTTAAATCGCATTTTCTCGGCGAGCTGAGCGCTTTTTCTGAATTGTGCCGCTCCCGTCACTCTGGTTAGGTTGGCATCGAAAAAAACGCTCTCGGGTGCTTTAGAGTGCCGAGTTTATCACTGCGCATGAAGAAATGACCACCTCCAACGTTTGGTTTATGTTTTATAAGCATTTTTAATTTTATTGCTTAAATCGCATTTGCTCGGCGAGCTGAGCGCTTTTTCTGAATTGTGCCGCTCCCATAACTCTGGTTAGGTTGGCATCGAAAAAAACGCTCTCGGGTGCTTTAGAGTGCCGAGTTTATCACTGCGCATGAAGAAATGACCACTTCCAACGTTTGGTTTATGTTTTATAAGCATTTTTAATTTTATTGCTTAAATCGCATTTTCTCGGCGAGCTGAGCACTTTTTCTGAATTGTGCCGCTCCCGTCACTCTGGTTAGGTTGGCATCGAAAAAAACGCTCTCGGGTGCTTTAGAGTGCCGAGTTTATCACTGCGCATGAAGAAATGACCACCTCCAACGTTTGGTTTATGTTTTATAAGCATTTTTAATTTTATTGCTTAAATCGCATTTTCTCGGCGAGCTGAGCGCTTTTTCTGAATTGTGCCGCTCCCGTCACTCTGGTTAGGTTGGCATCGAAAAAAACGCTCTCGGGTGCTTTAGAGTGCCGAGTTATTCACTGCGCATGAAGAAATGACCACCTCCAACGTTTGGTTTATGTTTAATAAGCATTTTTAATTTTATTGCTTAAATCGCATTTTCTCGGCGAGCTGAGCGCTTTTTCTGAATTGTGCCGCTCCCGTCACTCTGGTTAGGTTGGCATCGAAAAAAACGCTCTCGGGTGATTTAGAGTGCCGAGTTATTCACTGCGCATGAAGAAATGACCACCTCCAACGTTTGGTTTATGTTTAATAAGCATTTTTAATTTTATTGCTTGAATCGCATTTTCTCGGCGAGCTGAGCACTTTTTCTGAATTGTGCCGCTCCCGTCACTCTGGTTAGGTTGGCATCGAAAAAAACGCTCTCGGGTGCTTTAGAGTGCCGAGTTTATCACTGCGCATGAAGAAATGACCACCTCCAACGTTTGGTTTATGTTTTATAAGCATTTTTAATTTTATTGCTTAAATCGCATTTTCTCGGCGAGCTGAGCGCTTTTTCTGAATTGTGCCGCTCCCGTCACTCTGGTTAGGTTGGCATCGAAAAAAACGCTCTCGGGTGCTTTAGAGTGCCGAGTTTATCACTGCGCATGAAGAAATGACCACCTCCAACGTTTGGTTTATGTTTTATAAGCATTTTTAATTTTATTGCTTGAATCGCATTTGCTCGGCGAGCTGAGCGCTTTTTCTGAATTGTGCCGCTCCCGTAACTCTGGTTAGGTTGGCATCGAAAAAAACGCTCTCGGGTGCTTTAGAGTGCCGAGTTTATCACTGCGCATGAAGAAATGACCACTTCCAACGTTTGGTTTATGTTTTATAAGCATTTTTAATTTTATTGCTTAAATCGCATTTTCTCGGCGAGCTGAGCACTTTTTCTGAATTGTGCCGCTCCCGTCACTCTGGTTAGGTTGGCATCGAAAAAAACGCTCTCGGGTGCTTTAGAGTGCCAAGTTATTCACTGCGCATGAAGAAATGACCACCTCCAACGTTTGGTTTATGTTTTATAAGCATTTTTAATTTTATTGCTTAAATCGCATTTTCTCGGCGAGCTGAGCGCTTTTTCTGAATTGTGCCGCTCCCGTAACTCTGGTTAGGTTGGCATCGAAAAAAACGCTCTCGGGTGCTTTAGAGTGCCGAGTTTATCACTGCGCATGAAGAAATGACCACTTCCAACGTTTGGTTTATGTTTTATAAGCATTTTTAATTTTATTGCTTAAATCGCATTTTCTCGGCGAGCTGAGCACTTTTTCTGAATTGTGCCGCTCCCGTCACTCTGGTTAGGTTGGCATCGAAAAAAACGCTCTCGGGTGCTTTAGAGTGCCGAGTTTATTACTGCGCATTAAGAAATGACCACCTCCAACGTTTGGTTTATGTTTTATAAGCATTTTTAATTTTATTGCTTAAATCGCATTTTCTCGGCGAGCTGAGCACTTTTTCTGAGTTGTGCCGCTCCCGTCACTCCGGTTAGGTTGGCATCGAAAAAAACGCTCTCGGGTGCTTTAGAGTGCCGAGTTATTCACTGCGCATGAAGAAATGACCACCTCCAACGTTTGGTTTATGTTTTATAAGCATTTTTAATTTTATTGCTTAAATCGCATTTTCTCGGCGAGCTGAGCACTTTTTCTGAATTGTGCCGCTCCCGTCACTCTGGTTAGGTTGGCATCGAAAAAAACGCTCTCGGGTGCTTTAGAGTGCCGACTTTATCACTGCGCATGAAGAAATGACCACCTCCAACGTTTGGTTTATGTTTTATAAGCATTTTTAATTTTATTGCTTAAATCGTATTTTCTCGGCGAGCTGAGCGCTTTTTCTGAATTGTGCCGCTCCCGTCACTCTGGTTAGGTTGGCATCGAAAAAAACGCTCTCGGGTGATTTAGAGTGCCGAGTTATTCACTGCGCATGAAGAAATGACCACCTCCAACGTTTGGTTTATGTTTAATAAGCATTTTTAATTTTATTGCTTGAATCGCATTTTCTCGGCGAGCTGAGCACTTTTTCTGAATTGTGCCGCTCCCGTCACTCTGGTTAGGTTGGCATCGAAAAAAACGCTTTCGGGTGCTTTAGAGTGCCGAGTTTATCACTGCGCATGAAGAAATGACCACCTCCAACGTTTGGTTTATGTTTTATAAGCATTTTTAATTTTATTGCTTAAATCGCATTTTCTCGGCGAGCTGAGCGCTTTTTCTGAATTGTGCCGCTCCCGTCACTCTGGTTAGGTTGGCATCGAAAAAAACGCTCTCGGGTGCTTTAGAGTGCCGAGTTTATCACTGCGCATGAAGAAATGACCACCTCCAACGTTTGGTTTATGTTTTATAAGCATTTTTAATTTTATTGCTTAAATCGCATTTTCTCGGCGAGCTGAGCACTTTTTCTGAATTGTGCCGCTCCCGTCACTCTGGTTAGGTTGGCATCGAAAAAAACGCTCTCGGGTGCTTTAGAGTGCCGAGTTTATCACTGCGCATGAAGAAATGACCACCTCCAACGTTTGGTTTATGTTTTATAAGCATTTTTAAATTTATTGCTTAAATCGCATTTTCTCGGCGAGCTGAGCGCTTTTTCTGAATTGTGCCGCTCCCGTCACTCTGGTTAGGTTGGCATAAAAAAAAACGCTCTCGGGTGCTTTAGAGTGCCGAGTTATTCACTGCGCATGAAGAAATGACCACCTCCAACGTTTGGTTTATGTTTTATAAGCATTTTTAATTTTATTGCTTAAATCGCTTTTCTCGGCGAGCTGAGCACTTTTTCTGAATTGTGCCGCTCCCGTCACTCTGGTTAGGTTGGCATCGAAAAAAACGCTCTCGGGTGCTTTAGAGTGCCGAGTTTATCACTGCGCATGAAGAAATGACCACCTCCAACGTTTGGTTTATGTTTTATAAGCATTTTTAATTTTATTGCTTAAATCGCATTTTCTCGGCGAGCTGAGCGCTTTTTCTGAATTGTGCCGCTCCCGTCACTCTGGTTAGGTTGGCATCGAAAAAAACGCTCTCGGGTGCTTTAGAGTGCCGAGTTTATCACTGCGCATGAAGAAATGACCACCTCCAACGTTTGGTTTATGTTTTATAAGCATTTTTAATTTTATTGCTTAAATCGCATTTGCTCGGCGAGCTGAGCGCTTTTTCTGAATTGTGCCGCTCCCGTAACTCTGGTTAGGTTGGCATCGAAAAAAACGCTCTCGGGTGCTTTAGAGTGCCGAGTTTATCACTGCGCATGAAGAAATGACCACTTCCAACGTTTGGTTTATGTTTTATAAGCATTTTTAATTTTATTGCTTAAATCGCATTTTCTCGGCGAGCTGAGCACTTTTTCTGAATTGTGCCGCTCCCGTCACTCTGGTTAGGTTGGCATCGAAAAAAACGCTCTCGGGTGATTTAGAGTGCCGAGTTATTCACTGCGCATGAAGAAATGACCACCTCCAACGTTTGGTTTATGTTTAATAAGCATTTTTAATTTTATTGCTTGAATCGCATTTTCTCGGCGAGCTGAGCACTTTTTCTGAATTGTGCCGCTCCCGTCACTCTGGTTAGGTTGGCATCGAAAAAAACGCTCTCGGGTGCTTTAGAGTGCCGAGTTTATCACTGCGCATGAAGAAATGACCACCTCCAACGTTTGGTTTATGTTTTATAAGCATTTTTAATTTTATTGCTTAAATCGCATTTTCTCGGCGAGCTGAGCGCTTTTTCTGAATTGTGCCGCTCCCGTCACTCTGGTTAGGTTGGCATCGAAAAAAACGCTCTCGGGTGCTTTAGAGTGCTGAGTTTATCACTGCGCATGAAGAAATGACCACCTCCAACGTTTGGTTTATGTTTTATAAGCATTTTTAATTTTATTGCTTAAATCGCATTTTCTCGGCGAGCTGAGCACTTTTTCTGAATTGTGCCGCTCCCGTCACTCTGGTTAGGTTGGCATCGAAAAAAACGCTCTCGGGTGCTTTAGAGTGCCGAGTTTATCACTGCGCATGAAGAAATGACCACCTCCAACGTTTGGTTTATGTTTTATAAGCATTTTTAAATTTATTGCTTAAATCGCATTTTCTCGGCGAGCTGAGCGCTTTTTCTGAATTGTGCCGCTCCCGTCACTCTGGTTAGGTTGGCATCGAAAAAAACGCTCTCGGGTGCTTTAGAGTGCCGAGTTATTCACTGCGCATGAAGAAATGACCACCTCCAACGTTTGGTTTATGTTTTATAAGCATTTTTAATTTTATTGCTTAAATCGCTTTTCTCGGCGAGCTGAGCACTTTTTCTGAATTGTGCCGCTCCCGTCACTCTGGTTAGGTTGGCATCGAAAAAAACGCTCTCGGGTGCTTTAGAGTGCCGAGTTATTCACTGCGCACGAAGAAATGACCACCTCCAACGTTTGGTTTATGTTTTATAAGCATTTTTAATTTTATTGCTTAAATCGCATTTTCTCGGCGAGCTGAGCGCTTTTTCTGAATTGTGCCGCTCCCGTCACTCTGGTTAGGTTGGCATCGAAAAAAACGCTCTCGGGTGCTTTAGAGTGCCGAGTTTATTACTGCGCATTAAGAAATGACCACCTCCATCGTTTGGTTTATGTTTTATAAGCATTTTTAATTTTATTGCTTAAATCGCATTTTCTCGGCGAGCTGAGCACTTTTTCTGAATTGTGCCGCTCCCGTCACTCTGGTTAGGTTGGCATCGAAAAAAACGCTCTCGGGTGCTTTAGAGTGCCGAGTTTATTACTGCGCATTAAGAAATGACCACCTCCAACGTTTGGTTTATGTTTTATAAGCATTTTTAATTTTATTGCTTAAATCGCATTTTCTCGGCGAGCTGAGCACTTTTTCTGAATTGTGCCGCTCCCGTCACTCTGGTTAGGTTGGCATCGAAAAAAACGCTCTCGGTGCTTTAGAGTGCCGAGTTTATTACTGCGCATTAAGAAATGATCACCTCCAACGTTTGGTTTATGTTTTATAAGCATTTTTAATTTTATTGCTTAAATCGCATTTTCTCGGCGAGCTGAGCACTTTTTCTGAATTGTGCCGCTCCCGTCACTCTGGTTAGGTTGGCATCGAAAAAAACGCTCTCGGGTGCTTTAGAGTGCCGAGTTATTCACTGCGCATGAAGAAATTACCACCTCCAACGTTTGGTTTATGTTTAATAAGCATTTTTAATTTTATTGCTTGAATCGCATTTTCTCGGCGAGCTGAGCACTTTTTCTGAATTGTGCCGCTCCCGTCACTCTGGTTAGGTTGGCATCGAAAAAAACGCTCTCGGGTGCTTTAGAGTGCCGAGTTTATCACTGCGCATGAAGAAATGACCACCTCCAACGTTTGGTTTATGTTTTATAAGCATTTTTAATTTTATTGCTTAAATCGCATTTTCTCGGCGAGCTGAGCGCTTTTTCTGAATTGTGCCGCTCCCGTCACTCTGGTTATATGTTGGCATCGAAAAAAAACGCTCTCGGGTGCTTTAGAGTGCCGAGTTTATCACTGCGCATGAAGAAATGACCACCTCCAACGTTTGGTTTATGTTTTATAAGCATTTTTAATTGTATTGCTTAAATCGCATTTTCTCGGCGAGCTGAGCAGTTTTTCTGAATTGTGCCGCTCCCGTCACTCTGGTTAGGTTGGCATCGAAAAAAACGCTCTCGGGTGCTTTAGAGTGCCGAGTTTATCACTGCGCATGAAGAAATGACCACCTCCAACGTTTGGTTTATGTTTTATAAGCGTTTTTAAATTTATTGCTTAAATCGCATTTTCTCGGCGAGCTGAGCGCTTTTTCTGAATTGTGCCGCTCCCGTCACTCTGGTTAGGTTGGCATCGAAAAAAACGCTCACGGGTGCTTTAGAGTGCCGAGTTATTCACTGCGCATGAAGAAATGACCACCTCCAACGTTTGGTTTATGTTTTATAAGCATTTTTAGTTTTATTGCTTAAATCGCATTTTCTCGGCGAGCTGAGCACTTTTTCTGAATTGTGCCGCTCCCGTCGTTAGGTTGGCATCGAAAAAAACGCTCTCGGGTGCTTTAGAGTGCCGAGTTTATCACTGCGCATGAAGAAATGACCACCTCCAACGTTTGGTTTATGTTTAATAAGCATTTTTAATTTTATTGCTTAAATCGCATTTTCTCGGCGAGCTGAGCACTTTTTCTGAATTGTGCCGCTCCCGTCACTCTGGTTAGGTTGGCATCGAAAAAAACGCTCTCGGGTGCTTTAGAGTGCCGACTTTATCACTGCGCATGAAGAAATGGCCACCTCCAACGTTTGGTTTATGTTTTATAAGCATTTTAAATTTTATTGCTTAAATCGCATTTTCTCGGCGAGCTGAGCACTTTTTCTGAATTGTGCCGCTCCCGTCACTCTGGTTAGTTTGGCATCGAAAAAAACGCTAACGGGTGCTTTAGAGTGCCGAGTTTATTACTGCGCATTAAGAAATGACCACCTCCAACGTTTGGTTTATGTTTTATAAGCATTTTTAATTTTATTGCTTAAATCGCATTTTCTCGGCGAGCTGAGCACTTTTTCTGAATTGTGCCGCTCCCGTCACTCTGGTTAGGTTGGCATCGAAAAAAACGCTCTCGGGTGCTTTAGAGTGCCGAGTTATTCACTGCGCATGAAGAAATGACCACCTCCAACGTTTGGTTTATGTTTTATAAGCATTTTTAATTTTATTGCTTAAATCGCATTTTCTCGGCGAGTTGAGCACTTTTTCTGAATTGTGCCGCTCCCGTCACTCTGGTTAGGTTGGCATCGAAAAAAACGCTCTCGGGTGCTTTAGAGTGCCGAGTTTATCACTGCGCATGAAGAAATGACCACCTCCAACGTTTGGTTTATGTTTTATAAGCATTTTTAATTTTATTGCTTAAATCGCATTTTCTCGGCGAGCTGAGCGCTTTTTCTGAATTGTGCCGCTCCCGTCACTCTGGTTAGGTTGTTATCGAAAGAAACGCTCTCGGGTGCTTTAGAGTGCCGAGTTATTCACTGGGCATGAAGAAATGACCACCTCCAACGTTTGGTTTATGTTTAATAAGCATTTTTAATTTTATTGCTTAAATCGCATTTTCTCGGCGAGCTGAGCACTTTTTCTGAATTGTGCCGCTCCCGTCACTCTGGTTAGGTTGGCATCGAAAAAAACGCTCTCGGGTGCTTTAGAGTGCCGAGTTATTCACTGCGCATTAAGAAATGACCACCTCCAACGTTTGGTTTATGTTTTATAAGCATTTTTAATTTTATTGCTTAAATCGCATTTTCTCGGCGAGCTGAGCACTTTTTCTGAATTGTGCCGCTCCCGTCACTCTGGTTAGGTTGGCATCGAAAAAAACGCTCTCGGGTGCTTTAGAGCGCCGAGTTATTCACTGCGCACGAAGAAATGACCACCTCCAACGTTTGGTTTATGTTTTATAAGCATTTTTAATTTTATTGCTTAAATCGCATTTTCTCGGCGAGCTGAGCGCTTTTTCTGAATTGTGCCGCTCCCGTCACTCTGGTTAGGTTGGCATCGAAAAAAACGCTCTCGGGTGCTTTAGAGTGCCGAGTTTATTACTGCGCATTAAGAAATGACCACCTCCAACGTTTGGTTTATGTTTTATAAGCATTTTTAATTTTATTGCTTAAATCGCATTTTCTCGGCGAGCTGAGCACTTTTTCTGAATTGTGCCGCTCCCGTCACTCTGGTTAGCTTGGCATCGAAAAAAACTCTCTCGGGTGCTTTAGAGTGCCGAGTTTATTACTGCGCATTAAGAAATGACCACCTCCAACGTTTGGTTTATGTTTTATAAGCATTTTTAATTTTATTGCTTAAATCGCATTTTCTCGGCGAGCTGAGCACTTTTTCTGAATTGTGCCGCTCCCGTCACTCTGGTTAGGTTGGCATCGAAAAAAACGCTCTCGGGTGCTTTATAGTGCCGAGTTATTCACTGCGCATGAAGAAATGACCACCTCCAACGTTTGGTTTATGTTTAATAAGCATTTTTAATTTTATTGCTTGAATCGCATTTTCTCGGCGAGCTGAGCACTTTTTCTGAATTGTGCCGCTCCCGTCACTCTGGTTAGGTTGGCATCGAAAAAAACGCTCTCGGGTGCTTTAGAGTGCCGAGTTTATTACTGTGCATTAAGAAATGACCACCTCCAACGTTTGGTTTATGTTTTATAAGCATTTTTAATTTTATTGCTTAAATCGCATTTTCTCGGCGAGCTGAGCACTTTTTCTGAATTGTGCCGCTCCCGTCACTCTGGTTAGGTTGGCATCGAAAAAAACGCTCTCGGGTGCTTTAGAGTGCCGAGTTTATTACTGCGCATTAAGAAATGACCACCTCCAACGTTTGGTTTATGTTTTATAAGCATTTTTAATTTTATTGCTTAAATCGCATTTTCTCGGCGAGCTGAGCACTTTTTCTGAATTGTGCCGCTCCCGTCACTCTGGTTAGGTTGGCATCGAAAAAAACGCTCTCGGGTGCTTTAGAGTGCCGAGTTATTCACTGCGCATGAAGAAATGACCACCTCCAACGTTTGGTTTATGTTTAATAAGCATTTTTAATTTTATTGCTTGAATCGCATTTTCTCGGCGAGCTGAGCACTTTTTCTGAATTGTGCCGCTCCCGTCACTCTGGTTAGGTTGGCATCGAAAAAAACGCTCTCGGGTGCTTTAGAGTGCCGAGTTTATCACTGCGCATGAAGAAATGACCACCTCCAACGTTTGGTTTATGTTTTATAAGCATTTTTAATTGTATTGCTTAAATCGCATTTTCTCGGCGAGCTGAGCGCTTTTTCTGAATTGTGCCGCTCCCGTCACTCTGGTTAGGTTGGCATCGAAAAAAACGCTCTCGGGTGCTTTAGAATGCCGAGTTTATCACTGCGCATGAAGAAATGACCACCTCCAACGTTTGGTTTATGTTTTATAAGCATTTTTAATTTTATTGCTTAAATCGCATTTTCTCGGCGAGCTGAGCGCTTTTTCTGAATTGTGCCGCTCCCGTCACTCTGGTTAGGTTGGCATCGAAAAAAACGCTCTCGGGTGCTTTAGAGTGCCGAGTTATTCACTGCGCATGAAGAAATGACCACCTCCAACGTTTGGTTTATGTTTAATAAGCATTTTTAATTTTATTGCTTAAATCGCATTTTCTCGGCGAGCTGAGCGCTTTTTCTGAATTGTGCCGCTCCCGTCACTCTGGTTAGGTTGGCATCGAAAAAAACGCTCTCGGGTGCTTTAGAGTGCCGAGTTATTCACTGCGCATGAAGAAATGACCACCTCCAACGTTTGGTTTATGTTTAATAAGCATTTTTAATTTTATTGCTTGAATCGCATTTTCTCGGCGAGCTGAGCACTTTTTCTGAATTGTGCCGCTCCCGTCACTCTGGTTAGGTTGGCATCGGAAAAAACGCTCTCGGGTGCTTTAGAGTGCCGAGTTTATCACTGCGCATGAAGAAATGACCACCTCCAACGTTTGGTTCATGTTTTATAAGCATTTTTAATTTTATTGCTTAAATCGCATTTTCTCGGCGAGCTGAGCGCTTTTTCTGAATTGTGCCGCTCCCGTCACTCTGGTTAGGTTGGCATCGAAAAAAACGCTCTCGGGTGCTTTAGAGTGCCGAGTTATTCACTGCGCATGAAGAAATGACCACCTCCAACGTTTATTTTATGTTTTATAAGCATTTTTAATTTTATTGCTTAAATTGCATTTTCTCGGCGAGCTGAGCACTTTTTCTGAATTGTGCCGCTCCCGTCACTCTGGTTAGCATCGAAAAAAACGCTCTCGGGTGCTTTAGAGTGCCGAGTTTATCACTGCGCATGAAGAAATGACCACCTCCAACGTTTGGTTTATGTTTAATAAGCATTTTTAATTTTATTGCTTAAATCGCATTTTCTCGGCGAGCTGAGCACTTTTTCTGAATTGTGCCGCTCCCGTCACTCTGGTTAGGTTGGCATCGAAAAAAACGCTCTCGGGTGCTTTAGAGTGCCGACTTTATCACTGCGCATGAAGAAATGACCACCTCCAACGTTTGGTTTATGTTTTATAAGCATTTTTAATTTTATTGCTTAAATCGCATTTTCTCGGCGAGCTGAGCACTTTTTCTGAATTGTGCCGCTCCCGTCACTCTGGTTAGGTTGGCATCGAAAAAAACGCTCTCGGGTGCTTTAGAGTGCCGAGTTATTCACTGCGCATGAAGAAATGACCACCTCCAACGTTTGGTTTATGTTTAATAAGCATTTTTAATTTTATTGCTTAAATCGCATTTTCTCGGCGAGCTGAGCGCTTTTTCTGAATTGTGCCGCTCCCGTCACTCTGGTTAGGTTGGCATCGAAAAAAACGCTCTCGGGTGCTTTAGAGTGCCGAGTTATTCACTGCGCATGAAGAAATGACCACCTCCAACGTTTGGTTTATGTTTAATAAGCATTTTTAATTTTATTGCTTGAATCGCATTTTCTCGGCGAGCTGAGCACTTTTTCTGAATTGTGCCGCTCCCGTCACTCTGGTTAGGTTGGCATCGGAAAAAACGCTCTCGGGTGCTTTAGAGTGCCGAGTTTATCACTGCGCATGAAGAAATGACCACCTCCAACGTTTGGTTCATGTTTTATAAGCATTTTTAATTTTATTGCTTAAATCGCATTTTCTCGGCGAGCTGAGCGCTTTTTCTGAATTGTGCCGCTCCCGTCACTCTGGTTAGGTTGGCATCGAAAAAAACGCTCTCGGGTGCTTTAGAGTGCCGAGTTATTCACTGCGCATGAAGAAATGACCACCTCCAACGTTTATTTTATGTTTTATAAGCATTTTTAATTTTATTGCTTAAATTGCATTTTCTCGGCGAGCTGAGCAATTTTTCTGAATTGTGCCGCTCCCGTCACTCTGGTTAGGTTGGCATCGAAAAAAACGCTCTCGGGTGCTTTAGAGTGCCGAGTTTATCACTGCGCATGAAGAAATGACCACCTCCAACGTTTGGTTTATGTTTAATAAGCATTTTTAATTTTATTGCTTAAATCGCATTTTCTCGGCGAGCTGAGCACTTTTTCTGAATTGTGCCGCTCCCGTCACTCTGGTTAGGTTGGCATCGAAAAAAACGCTCTCGGGTGCTTTAGAGTGCCGACTTTATCACTGCGCATGAAGAAATGACCACCTCCAACGTTTGGTTTATGTTTTATAAGCATTTTTAATTTTATTGCTTAAATCGCATTTTCTCGGCGAGCTGAGCACTTTTTCTGAATTGTGCCGCTCCCGTCACTCTGGTTAGGTTGGCATCGAAAAAAACGCTCTCGGGTGCTTTAGAGTGCCGAGTTATTCACTGCGCATGAAGAAATGACCACCTCCAACGTTTGGTTTATGTTTAATAAGCATTTTTAATTTTATTGCTTAAATCGCATTTTCTCGGCGAGCTGAGCGCTTTTTCTGAATTGTGCCGCTCCCGTCACTCTGGTTAGGTTGGCATCGAAAAAAACGCTCTCGGGTGCTTTAGAGTGCCGAGTTATTCACTGCGCATGAAGAAATGACCACCTCCAACGTTTGGTTTATGTTTAATAAGCATTTTTAATTTTATTGCTTGAATCGCATTTTCTCGGCGAGCTGAGCACTTTTTCTGAATTGTGCCGCTCCCGTCACTCTGGTTAAGTTGGCATCGGAAAAAACGCTCTCGGGTGCTTAAGAGTGCCGAGTTTATCACTGCGCATGAAGAAATGACCACCTCCAACGTTTGGTTCATGTTTTATAAGCATTTTTAATTTTATTGCTTAAATCGCATTTTCTCGGCGAGCTGAGCGCTTTTTCTGAATTGTGCCGCTCCCGTCACTCTGGTTAGGTTGGCATCGAAAAAAACGCTCTCGGGTGCTTTAGAGTGCCGAGTTTATCACTGCGCATGAAGAAATGACCACCTCCAACGTTTATTTTATGTTTTATAAGCATTTTTAATTTTATTGCTTAAATTGCATTTTCTCGGCGAGCTGAGCACTTTTTCTGAATTGTGCCGCTCCCGTCACTCTGGTTAGGTTGGCATCGAAAAAAACGCTCTCGGGTGCTTTAGAGTGCCGAGTTTATCACTGCGCATGAAGAAATGACCACCTCCAACGTTTGGTTTATGTTTTATAAGCATTTTTAATTTTATTGCTTAAATCGCATTTTCTCGGCGAGCTGAGCGCTTTTTCTGAATTGTGCCGCTCCCGTCACTCTGGTTAGGTTGGCATCGAAAAAAACGCTCTCGGGTGCTTTAGAGTGCCGAGTTTATCACTGCGTATGAAGAAATGACCACCTCCAACGTTTGGTTTATGTTTTATAAGCATTTTTAAATTTATTGCTTAAATCGCATTTTCTCGGCGAGCTGAGCGCTTTTTCTGAATTGTGCCGCTCCCGTCACTCTGGTTAGGTTGGCATCGAAAAAAACGCTCTCGGGTGCTTTAGAGTGCCGAGTTATTCACTGCGCATGAAGAAATGACCACCTCCAACGTTTGGTTTATGTTTAATAAGCATTTTTAATTTTATTGCTTAAATCGCATTTTCTCGGCGAGCTGAGCGCTTTTTCTGAATTGTGCCGCTCCCGTCACTCTGGTTAGGTTGGCATCGAAAAAAACGCTCTCGGGTGCTTTAGAGTGCCGAGTTATTCACTGCGCATGAAGAAATGACCACCTCCAACGTTTGGTTTATGTTTAATAAGCATTTTTAATTTTATTGCTTAAATCGCATTTTCTCGGCGAGCTGAGCACTTTTTCTGAATTGTGCCGCTCCCGTCACTCTGGTTAGGTTGGCATCGAAAAAAACGCTCTCGGGTGCTTTAGAGTGCCGAGTTTATTACTGCGCATGAAGAAATGACCACCTCCAACGTTTGGTTTATGTTTTATAAGCATTTTTAATTTTATTGCTTAAATCGCATTTTCTCGGCGAGCTGAGCACTTTTTCTGAATTGTGCCGCTCCCGTCACTCTGGTTAGGTTGGCATCGAAAAAAACGCTCTCGGGTGCTTTAGAGTGCCGAGTTATTCACTGCGCACGAAGAAATGACCACCTCCAACGTTTGGTTTATGTTTTATAAGCATTTTTAATTTTAATGCTTAAATCGCATTTTCTCGGCGAGCTGAGCGCTTTTACTGAATTGTGCCGCTCCCGTCACTCTGGTTAGGTTGGCATCGAAAAAAACGCTCTCGGGTGCTTTAGAGTGCCGAGTTTATTACTGCGCATTAAGAAATGACCACCTCCAACGTTTGGTTTATGTTTTATAAGCATTTTTAATTTTATTGCTTAAATCGCATTTTCTCGGCGAGCTGAGCACTTTTTCTGAATTGTGCCGCTCCCGTCACTCTGGTTAGGTTGGCATCGAAAAAAACGCTATCGGGTGCTTTAGAGTGCCGAGTTATTCACTGCGCATGAAGAAATGACCACCTCCAACGTTTGGTTTATGTTTAATAAGCATTTTTAATTTTATTGCTTAAATCGCATTTTCTCGGCGAGCTGAGCACTTTTTCTGAATTGTGCCGCTCCCGTCACTCTGGTTAGGTTGGCATCGAAAAAAACGCTCTCGGGTGCTTTAGAGTGCCGAGTTTATTACTGCGCATTAAGAAATGACCACCTCCAACGTTTGGTTTATGTTTTATAAGCATTTTTAATTTTATTGCTTAAATCGCATTTTCTCGGCGAGCTGAGCACTTTTTCTGAATTGTGCCGCTCCCGTCACTCTGGTTAGGTTGGCATCGAAAAAAACGCTCTCGGGTGCTTTAGAGTGCCGAGTTTATTACTGCGCATTAAGAAATGACCACCTCCAACGTTTGGTTTATGTTTTATAAGCATTTTTAATTTTATTGCTTAAATCGCATTTTCTCGGCGATCTGAGCACTTTTTCTGAATTGTGCCGCTCCCGTCACTCTGGTTAGGTTGACATCGAAAAAAACGCTCTCGGGTGCTTTAGAGTGCCGAGTTATTCACTGCGCATGAAGAAATGACCACCTCCAACGTTTGGTTTATGTTTGATAAGCATTTTTAATTTTATTGCTTGAATCGCATTTTCTCGGCGAGCTGAGCACTTTTTCTGAATTGTGCCGCTCCCGTCACTCTGGTTAGGTTGGCATCGAAAAAAACGCTCTCGGGTGCTTTAGAGTGCCGAGTTTATCACTGCGCATGAAGAAATGACCACCTCCAACGTTTGGTTTATGTTTTATAAGCATTTTTAATTTTATTGCTTGAATCGCATTTTCTCGGCGAGCCGAGCGCTTTTTCTGAATTGTGCCGCTCCCGTCACTCTGGTTAGGTTGGCATCGAAAAAAACGCTCTCGGGTGCTTTAGAGTGCCGAGTTATTCACTGCGCATGAAGAAATGACCACCTCCAACGTTTGGTTTATGTTTAATAAGCATTTTTAATTTTATTGCTTAAATCGCAATTTCTCGGCGAGCTGAGCGCTTTTTCTGAATTGTGCCGCTCCCGTCACTCTGGTTAGGTTGGCATCGAAAAAAACGCTCTCGGGTGCTTTAGAGTGCCGAGTTATTCACTGCGCATGAAGAAATGACCACCTCCAACGTTTGGTTTATGTTTAATAAGCATTTTTAATTTTATTGCTTAAATCGCATTTTCTCGGCGAGCTGAGCACTTTTTCTGAATTGTGCCGCTCCCGTCACTCTGGTTAGGTTGGCATCGAAAAAAACGCTCTCGGGTGCTTTAGAGTGCCGAGTTATTCACTGCGCATGAAGAAATGACCACCTCCAACGTTTGGTTTATGTTTAATAAGCATTTTTAATTTTATTGCTTAAATCGCATTTTCTCGGCGAGCTGAGCGCTTTTTCTGAATTGTGCCGCTCCCGTCACTCTGGTTAGGTTGGCATCGAAAAAAACGCTCTCGGGTGCTTTAGAGTGCCGAGTTATTCACTGCGCATGAAGAAATGACCACCTCCAACGTTTGGTTTATGTTTAATAAGCATTTTTAATTTTATTGCTTAAATCGCATTTTCTCGGCGAGCTGAGCACTTTTTCTGAATTGTGCCGCTCCCGTCACTCTGGTTAGGTTGGCATCGAAAAAAACGCTCTCGGGTGCTTTAGAGTGCCGAGTTATTCACTGCGCATTAAGAAATGACCACCTCCAACGTTTGGTTTATGTTTAATAAGCATTTTTAATTTTATTGCTTAAATCGCATTTTCTCGGCGAGCTGAGCACTTTTTCTGAATTGTGCCGCTCCCGTCACTCTGGTTAGGTTGGCATCGAAAAAAACGCTCTCGGGTGCTTTAGAGTGCCGAGTTTATTACTGCGCATTAAGAAATGACCACCTCCAACGTTTGGTTTATGTTTTATAAGCATTTTTAATTTTATTGCTTAAATCGCATTTTCTCGGCGAGCTGAGCACTTTTTCTGAATTGTGCCGCTCCCGTCACTCTGGTTAGGTTGGCATCGAAAAAAACGCTCTCGGGTGCTTTAGAGTGCCGAGTTTATTACTGCGCATTAAGAAATGACCACCTCCAACGTTTGGTTTATGTTTTATAAGCATTTTTAATTTTATTGCTTAAATCGCATTTTCTCGGCGAGCTGAGCACTTTTTCTGAATTGTGCCGCTCCCGTCACTCTGGTTAGGTTGGCATCGAAAAAAACGCTCTCGGGTGCTTTAGAGTGCCGAGTTATTCACTGCGCATGAAGAAATGACCACCTCCAACGTTTGGTTTATGTTTTATAAGCATTTTTAATTTTATTGCTTAAATCGTATTTTCTCGGCGAGATGAGCGCTTTTTCTGAATTGTGCCGCTCCCGTCACTCTGGTTAGGTTGGCATCGAAAAAAACGCTCTCGGGTGCTTTAGAGTGCCGAGTTTATCACTGCGCATGAAGAAATGACCACCTCCAACGTTTGGTTTATGTTTTATAAGCATTTTTAATTTTATTGCTTAAATCGCATTTTCTCGGCGAGCTGAGCACTTTTTCTGAATTGTGCCGCTCCCGTCACTCTGGTTAGGTTGGCATCGAAAAAAACGCTCTCGGGTGCTTTAGAGTGCCGAGTTTATCACTGCGCATGAAGAAATGACCACCTCCAACGTTTGGTTTATGTTTTATAAGCATTTTTAAATTTATTGCTTAAATCGCATTTTCTCGGCGAGCTGAGCGCTTTTTCTGAATTGTGCCGCTCCCGTCACTCTGGTTAGGTTGGCATCGAAAAAAACGCTCTCGGGTGCTTTAGAGTGCCGAGTTATTCACTGCGCATGAAGAAATGACCACCTTCAACGTTTGGTTTATGTTTTATAAGCATTTTAATTTTATTGCTTAAATCGCATTTTCTCGGCGAGCTGAGCGCTTTTTCTGAATTGTGCCGCTCACGTAACTCTGGTTAGGTTGGCATCGAAAAAAACGCTCTCGGGTGCTTTAGAGTGCCGAGTTTATCACTGCGCATGAAGAAATGACCACTTCCAACGTTTGGTTTATGTTTTATAAGCATTTTTAATTGTATTGCTTAAATCGCATTTTCTCGGCGAGCTGAGCACTTTTTCTGAATTGTGCCGCTCCCGTCACTCTGGTTAGGTTGGCATCGAAAAAAACGCTCTCGGGTGCTTTAGAGTGCCGAGTTTATCACTGCGCATGAAGAAATGACCACCTCCAACGTTTGGTTTATGTTTTATAAGCATTTTTAATTTTATTGCTTAAATCGCATTTTCTCGGCGAGCTGAGCGCTTTTTCTGAATTGTGCCGCTCCCGTCACTCTGGTTAGGTTGGCATCGAAAAAAACGCTCTCGGGTGCTTTAGAGTGCCGAGTTATTCACTGCGCATGAAGAAATGACCACCTCCAACGTTTGGTTTATGTTTAATAAGCATTTTTAATTTTATTGCTTAAATCGCATTTTCTCGGCGAGCTGAGCGCTTTTTCTGAATTGTGCCGCTCCCGTCACTCTGGTTAGGTTGGCATCGAAAAAAACGCTCTCGGGTGCTTTAGAGTGCCGAGTTATTCACTGCGCATGAAGAAATGACCACCTCCAACGTTTGGTTTATGTTTAATAAGCATTTTTAATTTTATTGCTTAAATCGCATTTTCTCAGCGAGCTGAGCACTTTTTCTGAATTGTGCCGCTCCCGTCACTCTGGTTAGGTTGGCATCGAAAAAAACGCTCTCGGGTGCTTTAGAGTGCCGAGTTTATTACTGCGCATTAAGAAATGACCACCTCCAACGTGTGGTTTATGTTTTATAAGCATTTTTAATTTTATTGCTTAAATCGCATTTTCTCGGCGAGCTGAGCACTTTTTCTGAATTGTGCCGCTCCCGTCACTCTGGTTAGGTTGGCATCGAAAAAAACGCTCTCGGGTGCTTTAGAGTGCCGAGTTTATTACTGCGCATTAAGAAATGACCACCTCCAACGTTTGGTTTATGTTTTATAAGCATTTTTAATTTTATTGCTTAAATTGCATTTTCTCGGCGAGCTGAGCACTTTTTCTGAATTGTGCCGCTCCCGTCACTCTGGTTAGGTTGGCATCGAAAAAAACGCTATCGGGTGCTTTAGAGTGCCGAGTTATTCACTGCGCATGAAGAAATGACCACCTCCAACGTTTGGTTTATGTTTAATAAGCATTTTTAATTTTATTGCTTAAATCGCATTTTTTTGGCGAGCTGAGCACTTTTTCTGAATTGTGCCGCTCCCGTCACTCTGGTTAGGTTGGCATCGAAAAAAACGCTCTCGGGTGCTTTAGAGTGCCGAGTTTATTACTGCGCATTAAGAAATGACCACCTCCAACGTTTGGTTTATGTTTTATAAGCATTTTTAATTTTATTGCTTAAATCGCATTTTCTCGGCGAGCTGAGCACTTTTTCTGAATTGTGCCGCTCCCGTCACTCTGGTTAGGTTGGCATCGAAAAAAACGCTCTCGGGTGCCTTAGAGTGCTGAGTTTATTACTGCGCATTAAGAAATGACCACCTCCAACGTTTGGTTTATGTTTTATAAGCATTTTTAATTTTATTGCTTAAATCGCATTTTCTCGGCGAGCTGAGCACTTTTTCTGAATTGTGCCGCTCCCGTCACTCTGGTTAGGTTGGCATCGAAAAAAACGCTCTCGGGTGCTTTAGAGTGCCGAGTTATTCACTGCGCATGAAGAAATGACCACCTCCAACGTTTGGTTTATGTTTAATAAGCATTTTTAATTTTATTGCTTGAATCGCATTTTCTCGGCGAGCTGAGCACTTTTTCTGAATTGTGCCGCTCCCGTCACTCTGGTTAGGTTGGCATCGAAAAAAACGCTCTCGGGTGCTTTAGAGTGCCGAGTTTATCACTGCGCATGAAGAAATGACCACCTCCAACGTTTGGTTTATGTTTTATAAGCATTTTTAATTTTATTGCTTAAATCGCATTTTCTCGGCGAGCTGAGCGCTTTTTCTGAATTGTGCCGCTCCCGTCACTCTGGTTATATGTTGGCATCGAAAAAAACGCTCTCGGGTGCTTTAGAGTGCCGAGTTTATCACTGCGCATGAAGAAATGACCACCTCCAACGTTTGGTTTATGTTTTATAAGCATTTTTAATTTTATTGCTTAAATCGCAATTTCTCGGCGAGCTGAGCACTTTTTCTGAATTGTGCCGCTCCCGTCACTCTGGTTAGGTTGGCATCGAAAAAAACGCTCTCGGGTGCTTTAGAGTGCCGAGTTTATCACTGCGCATGAAGAAATGACCACCTCCAACGTTTGGTGTATGTTTTATAAGCGTTTTTAAATTTATTGCTTAAATCGCATTTTCTCGGCGAGCTGAGCACTTTTTCTGAATTGTGCCGCTCCCGTCACTCTGGTTAGGTTGGCATCGAAAAAAACGCTCTCGGGTGCTTTAGAGTGCCGAGTTTATTACTGCGCATTAAGAAATGACCACCTCCAACGTTTGGTTTATGTTTTATAAGCATTTTTAATTTTATTGCTTAAATCGCATTTTCTCGGCGAGCTGAGCACTTTTTCTGAATTGTGCCGCTCCCGTCACTCTGGTTAGGTTGGCATCGAAAAAAACGCTCTCGGGTGCTTTAGAGTGCCGAGTTTATTACTGCGCATTAAGAAATGACCACCTCCAACGTTTGGTTTATGTTTTATAAGCATTTTTAATTTTATTGCTTAAATCGCATTTTCTCGGCGAGCTGAGCACTTTTTCTGAATTGTGCCGCTCCCGTCACTCTGGTTAGGTTGGCATCGAAAAAAACGCTCTCGGGTGCTTTAGAGTGCCGAGTTATTCACTGCGCATGAAGAAATGACCACCTCCAACGTTTGGTTTATGTTTAATAAGCATTTTTAATTTTATTGCTTGAATCGCATTTTCTCGGCGAGCTGAGCACTTTTTCTGAATTGTGCCGCTCCCGTCACTCTGGTTAGGTTGGCATCGAAAAAAACGCTCTCGGGTGCTTTAGAGTGCCGAGTTTATCACTGCGCATGAAGAAATGACCACCTCCAACGTTTGGTTTATGTTTTATAAGCATTTTTAATTTTATTGCTTAAATCGCATTTTCTCGGCGAGCTGAGCACTTTTTCTGAATTGTGCCGCTCCCGTCACTCTGGTTAGGTTGGCATCGAAAAAAACGCTCTCGGGTGCTTTAGAGTGCCGAGTTTATTACTGCGCATTAAGAAATGACCACCTCCAACGTTTGGTTTATGTTTTATAAGCATTTTTAATTTTATTGCTTAAATCGCATTTTCTCGGCGAGCTGAGCACTTTTTCTGAATTGTGCCGCTCCCGTCACTCTGGTTAGGTTGGCATCGAAAAAAACGCTCTCGGGTGCTTTAGAGTGCCGAGTTTATTACTGCGCATTAAGAAAGGACCACCTCCAACGTTTGGTTTATGTTTTATAAGCATTTTTAATTTTATTGCTTAAATCGCATTTTCTCGGCGAGCTGAGCACTTTTTCTGAATTGTGCCGCTCCCGTCACTCTGGTTAGGTTGGCATCGAAAAAAACGCTCTCGGGTGCTTTAGAGTGCCGAGTTATTCACTGCGCATGAAGAAATGACCACCTCCAACGTTTGGTTTATGTTTAATAAGCATTTTTAATTTTATTGCTTGAATCGCATTTTCTCGGGGAGCTGAGCACTTTTTCTGAATTGTGCCGCTCCCGTCGTTAGGTTGGCATCGAAAAAAACGCTCTCGGGTGCTTTAGAGTGCCGAGTTTATCACTGCGCATGAAGAAATGACCACCTCCAACGTTTGGTTTATGTTTAATAAGCATTTTTAATTTTATTGCTTAAATCGCATTTTCTCGGCGAGCTGAGCACTTTTTCTGAATTGTGCCGCTCCCGTCACTCTGGTTAGGTTGGCATCGAAAAAAACGCTCTCGGGTGCTTTAGAGTGCCGACTTTATCACTGCGCATGAAGAAATGACCACCTCCAACGTTTGGTTTATGTTTTATAAGCATTTTACATTTTATTGCTTAAATCGCATTTTCTCGGCGAGCTGAGCACTTTTTCTGAATTGTGCCGCTCCCGTCACTCTGGTTAGGTTGGCATCGAAAAAAACGCTCTCGGGTGCTTTAGAGTGCCGAGTTTATCACTGCGCATGAAGAAATGACCACCTCCAACGTTTGGTTTATGTTTTATAAGCATTTTTAATTTTATTGCTTAAATCGCATTTTCTCGGCGAGCTGAGCGCTTTTTCTGAATTGTGCCGCTCCCGTCACTCTGGTTAGGTTGGCATCGAAAAAAACGCTCTCGGGTGCTTTAGAGTGCCGAGTTATTCACTGCGCATGAAGAAATGACCACCTCCAACGTTTGGTTTATGTTTAATAAGCATTTTTAATTTTATTGCTTAAATCACATTTTCTCGGCGAGCTGAGCGCTTTTTCTGAATTGTGCCGCTCCCGTCACTCTGGTTAGGTTGGCATCGAAAAAAACGCTCTCGGGTGCTTTAGAGTGCCGAGTTATTCACTGCGCATGAAGAAATGACCACCTCCAACGTTTGGTTTATGTTTAATAAGCATTTTTAATTTTATTGCTTGAATCGCATTTTCTCGGCGAGCTGAGCACTTTTTCTGAATTGTGCCGCTCCCGTCACTCTGGTTAGGTTGGCATCGGAAAAAACGCTCTCGGGTGCTTTAGAGTGCCGAGTTTATCACTGCGCATGAAGAAATGACCACCTCCAACGTTTGGTTCATGTTTTATAAGCATTTTTAATTTTATTGCTTAAATCGCATTTTCTCGGCGAGCTGAGCGCTTTTTCTGAATTGTGCCGCTCCCGTCACTCTGGTTAGGTTGGCATCGAAAAAAACGCTCTCGGGTGCTTTAGAGTGCCGAGTTTATCACTGCGCATGAAGAAATGACCACCTCCAACGTTTATTTTATGTTTTATAAGCATTTTTAATTTTATTGCTTAAATCGCATTTTCTCGGCGAGCTGAGCACTTTTTCTAAATTGTGCCGCTCCCGTCACTCTGGTTAGGTTGGCATCGAAAAAAACGCTCTCGGGTGCTTTAGAGTGCCGAGTTTATCACTGCGCATGAAGAAATGGCCACCTCCAACGTTTGGTTTATGTTTAATAAGCATTTTTAATTTTATTGCTTAAATCGCATTTTCTCGGCGAGCTGAGCACTTTTTCTGAATTGTGCCGCTCCCGTCGCTCTGGTTAGGTTGGCATCGAAAAAAACGCTCTCGGGTGCTTTAGAGTGCCGACTTTATCACTGCGCATGAAGAAATGACCACCTCCAACGTTTGGTTTATGTTTTATAAGCATTTTTAATTGTATTGCTTAAATCGCATTTTCTTGGCGAGCTGAGCACTTTTTCTGAATTGTGCCGCTCCCGTCACTCTGGTTAGGTTGGCATCGAAAAAAACAGTCACGGGTGCTTTAGAGTGCCGAGTTTATTACTGCGCATTAAGAAATGACCACCTCCAACGTTTGGTTTATGTTTTATAAGCATTTTTAATTTTATTGCTTAAATCGCATTTTCTCGCCGAGCTGAGCACTTTTTCTGAATTGTGCCGCTCCCGTAACTCTGGTTAGGTTGGCATCGAAAAAAACGCTCTCGGGTGCTTTAGAGTGCCGAGTTTATTACTGCGCATTAAGAAATGACCACCTCCAACGTTTGGTTTATGTTTTATAAGCATTTTTTATTTTATTGCTTAAATCGCATTTTCTCGGCGAGCTGAGCACTTTTTCTGAATTGTGCCGCTCCCGTCACTCTGGTTAGGTTGGCATCGAAAAAAACGCTCTCGGGTGCTTTAGAGTGCCGAGTTATTCACTGCGCATGAAGAAATGACCACCTCCAACGTTTGGTTTATGTTTTATAAGCATTTTTAATTTTATTGCTTAAATCGCATTTTCTCGGCGAGCTGAGCGCTTTTTCTGAATTGTGCCGCTCCCGTCACTCTGGTTAGGTTGGCATCGAAAAAAACGCTCTCGGGTGCTTTAGAGTGCCGAGTTATTCACTGCGCATGAAGAAATGACCACCTCCAACGTTTGGTTTATGTTTAATAAGCATTTTTAATTTTATTGCTTAAATCGCATTTTCTCGGCGAGCTGAGCACTTTTTCTGAATTGTGCCGCTCCCGTCACTCTGGTTAGGTTGGCATCGAAAAAAACGCTCTCGGGTGCTTTAGAGTGCCGAGTTTATTACTGCGCATTAAGAAATGACCACCTCCAACGTTTGGTTTATGTTTTATAAGCATTTTTAATTTTATTGCTTAAATCGCATTTTCTCGGCGAGCTGAGCACTTTTTCTGAATTGTGCCGCTCCCGTCACTCTGGTTAGGTTGGCATCGAAAAAAACGCTCTCGGGTGCTTTAGAGTGCCGAGTTATTCACTGCGCACGAAGAAATGACCACCTCCAACGTTTGGTTTATGTTTTATAAGCATTTTTAATTTTATTGCTTAAATCGCATTTTCTCGGCGAGCTGAGCGCTTTTTCTGAATTGTGCCGCTCCCGTCACTCTGGTTAGGTTGGCATCGAAAAAAACGCTCTCGGGTGCTTTAGAGTGCCGAGTTTATTACTGCGCATTAAGAAATGACCACCTCCAACGTTTGGTTTATGTTTTATAAGCATTTTTAATTTTATTGCTTAAATCGCATTTTCTCGGCGAGCTGAGCACTTTTTCTGAATTGTGCCGCTCCCGTCACTCTGGTTAGGTTGGCATCGAAAAAAACGCTCTCGGGTGCTTTAGAGTGCCAAGTTATTCACTGCGCATGAAGAAATGACCACCTCCAACGTTTGGTTTATGTTTTATAAGCATTTTTAATTTTATTGCTTAAATCGCATTTTCTCGGCGAGCTGAGCGCTTTTTCTGAATTGTGCCGCTCCCGTAACTCTGGTTAGGTTGGCATCGAAAAAAACGCTCTCGGGTGCTTTAGAGTGCCGAGTTTATCACTGCGCATGAAGAAATGACCACTTCCAACGTTTGGTTTATGTTTTATAAGCATTTTTAATTTTATTGCTTAAATCGAATTTTCTCGGCGAGCTGAGCACTTTTTCTGAATTGTGCCGCTCCCGTCACTCTGGTTAGGTTGGCATCGAAAAAAACGCTCTCGGGTGCTTTAGAGTGCCGAGTTTATTACTGCGCATTAAGAAATGACCACCTCCAACGTTTGGTTTATGTTTTATAAGCATTTTTAATTTTATTGCTTAAATCGCATTTTCTCGGCGAGCTGAGCACTTTTTCTGAATTGTGCCGCTCCCGTCACTCCGGTTAGGTTGGCATCGAAAAAAACGCTCTCGGGTGCTTTAGAGTGCCGAGTTTATTACTGCGCATTAAGAAATGACCACCTCCAACGTTTGGTTTATGTTTTATAAGCATTTTTAATTTTATTGCTTAAATCGCATTTTCTCGGCGAGCTGAGCACTTTTTCTGAATTGTGCCGCTCCCGTCACTCTGGTTAGGTTGGCATCGAAAAAAACGCTCTCGGGTGCTTTAGAGTGCCGAGTTTATCACTGCGCATGAAGAAATGACCACCTCCAACGTTTGGTTTATGTTTTATAAGCATTTTTAATTTTATTGCTTAAATCGCATTTTCTCGGCGAGCTGAGCGCTTTTTCTGAATTGTGCCGCTCCCGTCACTCTGGTTAGGTTGGCATCGAAAAAAACGCTCTCGGGTGCTTTAGAGTGCCGAGTTTATCACTGCGCATGAAGAAATGACCACCTCCAACGTTTGGTTTATGTTTTATAAGCATTTTTAATTTTATTGCTTAAATCGCATTTGCTCGGCGAGCTGAGCGCTTTTTCTGAATTGTGCCGCTCCCGTAACTCTGGTTAGGTTGGCATCGAAAAAAACGCTCTCGGGTGCTTTAGAGTGCCGAGTTTATCACTGCGCATGAAGAAATGACCACTTCCAACGTTTGGTTTATGTTTTATAAGCATTTTTAATTTTATTGCTTAAATCGCATTTTCTCGGCGAGCTGAGCACTTTTTCTGAATTGTGCCGCTCCCGTCACTCTGGTTAGGTTGGCATCGAAAAAAACGCTCTCGGGTGCTTTAGAGTGCCGAGTTTATCACTGCGCATGAATAAATGACCACCTCCAACGTTTGGTTTATGTTTTATAAGCATTTTTAATTTTATTGCTTAAATCGCATTTTCTCGGCGAGCTGAGCGCTTTTTCTGAATTGTGCCGCTCCCGTCACTCTGGTTAGGTTGGCATCGAAAAAAACGCTCTCGGGTGCTTTAGAGTGCCGAGTTATTCACTGCGCATGAAGAAATGACCACCTCCAACGTTTGGTTTATGTTTAATAAGCATTTTTAATTTTATTGCTTAAATCGCATTTTATCGGCGAGCTGAGCGCTTTTTCTGAATTGTGCCGCTCCCGTCACTCTGGTTAGGTTGGCATCGAAAAAAACGCTCTCGGGTGCTTTAGAGTGCCGAGTTATTCACTGCGCACGAAGAAATGACCACCTCCAACGTTTGGTTTATGTTTTATAAGCATTTTTAATTTTATTGCTTAAATCGCATTTTCTCGGCGAGCTGAGCGCTTTTTCTGAATTGTGCCGCTCCCGTCACTCTGGTTAGGTTGGCATCGAAAAAAACGCTCTCGGGTGCTTTAGAGTGCCGAGTTTATTACTGCGCATTAAGAAATGACCACCTCCATCGTTTGGTTTATGTTTTATAAGCATTTTTAATTTTATTGCTTAAATCGCATTTTCTCGGCGAGCTGAGCACTTTTTCTGAATTGTGCCGCTCCCGTCACTCTGGTTAGGTTGGCATCGAAAAAAACGCTCTCGGGTGCTTTAGAGTGCCGAGTTTATCACTGCGCATGAATAAATGACCACCTCCAACGTTTGGTTTATGTTTTATAAGCATTTTTAATTTTATTGCTTAAATCGCATTTTCTCGGCGAGCTGAGCGCTTTTTCTGAATTGTGCCGCTCCCGTCACTCTGGTTAGGTTGGCATCGAAAAAAACGCTCTCGGGTGCTTTAGAGTGCCGAGTTATTCACTGCGCATGAAGAAATGACCACCTCCAACGTTTGGTTTATGTTTAATAAGCATTTTTAATTTTATTGCTTAAATCGCATTTTCTCGGCGAGCTGAGCGCTTTTTCTGAATTGTGCCGCTCCCGTCACTCTGGTTAGGTTGGCATTGAAAAAAACGCTCTCGGGTGCTTTAGAGTGCCGAGTTATTCACTGCGCACGAAGAAATGACCACCTCCAACGTTTGGTTTATGTTTTATAAGCATTTTTAATTTTATTGCTTAAATCGCATTTTCTCGGCGAGCTGAGCGCTTTTTCTGAATTGTGCCGCTCCCGTCACTCTGGTTAGGTTGGCATCGAAAAAAACGCTCTCGGGTGCTTTAGAGTGCCGAGTTTATTACTGCGCATTAAGAAATGACCACCTCCATCGTTTGGTTTATGTTTTATAAGCATTTTTAATTTTATTGCTTAAATCGCATTTTCTCGGCGAGCTGAGCACTTTTTCTGAATTGTGCCGCTCCCGTCACTCTGGTTAGGTTGGCATCGAAAAAAACGCTCTCGGGTGCTTTAGAGTGCCGAGTTTATTACTGCGCATTAAGAAATGACCACCTCCAACGTTTGGTTTATGTTTTATAAGCATTTTTAATTTTATTGCTTAAATCGCATTTTCTCGGCGAGCTGAGCACTTTTTCTGAATTGTGCCGCTCCCGTCACTCTGGTTAGGTTGGCATCGAAAAAAACGCTCTCGGGTGCTTTAGAGTGCCGAGTTTATTACTGCGCATTAAGAAATGACCACCTCCAACGTTTGGTTTATGTTTTATAAGCATTTTTAATTTTATTGCTTAAATCGCATTTTCTCGGCGAGCTGAGCACTTTTTCTGAATTGTGCCGCTCCCGTCACTCTGGTTAGGTTGGCATCGAAAAAAACGCTCTCGGGTGCTTTAGAGTGCCGAGTTATTCACTGCGCATGAAGAAATGACCACCTCCAACGTTTGGTTTATGTTTAATAAGCATTTTTAATTTTATTGCTTGAATTGCATTTTCTCGGCGAGCTGAGCACTTTTTCTGAATTGTGCCGCTCCCGTCACTCTGGTTAGGTTGGCATCGAAAAAAACGCTCTCGGGTGCTTTAGAGTGCCGAGTTTATCACTGCGCATGAAGAAATGACCACCTCCAACGTTTGGTTTATGTTTTATAAGCATTTTTAATTTTATTGCTTAAATCGCATTTTCTCGGCGAGCTGAGCGCTTTTTCTGAATTGTGCCGCTCCCGTCACTCTGGTTATATGTTGGCATCGAAAAAAACGCTCTCGGGTGCTTTAGAGTGCCGAGTTTATCACTGCGCATGAAGAAATGACCACCTCCAACGTTTGGTTTATGTTTTATAAGCATTTTTAATTTTATTGCTTAAATCGCATTTTCTCGGCGAGCTGAGCAGTTTTTCTGAATTGTGCCGCTCCCGTCACTCTGGTTAGGTTGGCATCGAAAAAAACGCTCTCGGGTGCTTTAGAGTGCCGAGTTTATCACTGCGCATGAAGAAATGACCACCTCCAACGTTTGGTTTATGTTTTATATGCGTTTTTAAATTTATTGCTTAAATCGCATTTTCTCGGCGAGCTGAGCGCTTTTTCTGAATTGTGCCGCTCCCGTCACTCTGGTTAGGTTGGCATCGAAAAAAACGCTCTCGGGTGCTTTAGAGTGCCGAGTTATTCACTGCGCATGAAGAAATGACCACCTCCAACGTTTGGTTTATGTTTTATAAGCATTTTTAGTTTTATTGCTTAAATCGCATTTTCTCGGCGAGCTGAGCACTTTTTCTGAATTGTGCCGCTCCCGTCGTTAGGTTGGCATCGAAAAAAACGCTCTCGGGTGCTTTAGAGTGCCGAGTTTATCACTGCGCATGAAGAAATGACCACCTCCAACGTTTGGTTTATGTTTAATAAGCATTTTTAATTTTATTGCTTAAATCGCATTTTCTCGGCGAGCTGAGCGCTTTTTCTGAATTGTGCCGCTCCCGTCACTCTGGTTAGGTTGGCATCGAAAAAAACGCTCTCGGGTGCTTTAGAGTGCCGAGTTATTCACTGCGCATGAAGAAATGACCACCTCCAACGTTTGGTTTATGTTTAATAAGCATTTTTAATTTTATTGCTTAAATCGCATTTTCTCGGCGAGCTGAGCACTTTTTCTGAATTGTGCCGCTCCCGTCACTCTGGTTAGGTTGGCATCGAAAAAAACGCTCTCGGGTGCTTTAGAGTGCCGAGTTTATTACTGCGCATGAAGAAATGACCACCTCCAACGTTTGGTTTATGTTTTATGAGCATTTTTAATTTTATTGCTTAAATCGCATTTTCTCGGCGAGCTGAGCACTTTTTCTGAATTGTGCCGCTCCCGTCACTCTGGTTAGGTTGGCATCGAAAAAAACGCTATCGGGTGCTTTAGAGTGCCGAGTTATTCACTGCGCATGAAGAAATGACCACCTCCAACGTTTGGTTTATGTTTAATAAGCATTTTTAATTTTATTGCTTAAATCGCATTTTCTCGGCGAGCTGAGCACTTTTTCTGAATTGTGCCGCTCCCGTCACTCTGGTTAGGTTGGCATCGAAAAAAAAGCTCTCGGGTGCTTTAGAGTGCCGAGTTTATTACTGCGCATTAAGAAATGACCACCTCCAACGTTGGGTTTATGTTTTATAAGCATTTTTAATTTTATTGCTTAAATCGCATTTTCTCGGCGAGCTGAGCACTTTTTCTGAATTGTGCCGCTCCCGTCACTCTGGTTAGGTTGGCATCGAAAAAAACGCTCTCGGGTGCTTTAGAGTGCCGAGTTTATTACTGCGCATTAAGAAATGACCACCTCCAACGTTTGGTTTATGTTTTATAAGCATTTTTAATTTTATTGCTTAAATCGCATTTTCTCGGCGAGCTGAGCACTTTTTCTGAATTGTGCCGCTCCCGTCACTCTGGTTAGGTTGACATCGAAAAAAACGCTCTCGGGTGCTTTAGAGTGCCGAGTTATTCACTGCGCATGAAGAAATGACCACCTCCAACGTTTGGTTTATGTTTGATAAGCATTTTTAATTTTATTGCTTGAATCGCATTTTCTCGGCGAGCTGAGCACTTTTTCTGAATTGTGCCGCTCCCGTCACTCTGGTTAGGTTGGCATCGAAAAAAACGCTCTCGGGTGCTTTAGAGTGCCGAGTTTATCACTGCGCATGAAGAAATGACCACCTCCAACGTTTGGTTTATGTTTTATAAGCATTTTTAATTTTATTGCTTGAATCGCATTTTCTCGGCGAGCCGAGCGCTTTTTCTGAATTGTGCCGCTCCCGTCACTCTGGTTAGGTTGGCATCGAAAAAAACGCTCTCGGGTGCTTTAGAGTGCCGAGTTATTCACTGCGCATGAAGAAATGACCACCTCCAACGTTTGGTTTATGTTTAATAAGCATTTTTAATTTTATTGCTTAAATCGCATTTTCTCGGCGAGCTGAGCGCTTTTTCTGAATTGTGCCGCTCCCGTCACTCTGGTTAGGTTGGCATCGAAAAAAACGCTCTCGGGTGCTTTAGAGTGCCGAGTTATTCACTGCGCATGAAGAAATGACCACCTCCAACGTTTGGTTTATGTTTAATAAGCATTTTTAATTTTATTGCTTAAATCGCATTTTCTCGGCGAGCTGAGCACTTTTTCTGAATTGTGCCGCTCCCGTCACTCTGGTTAGGTTGGCATCGAAAAAAACGCTCTCGGGTGCTTTAGAGTGCCGAGTTATTCACTGCGCATGAAGAAATGACCACCTCCAACGTTTGGTTTATGTTTAATAAGCATTTTTAATTTTATTGCTTAAATCGCATTTTCTCGGCGAGCTGAGCACTTTTTCTGAATTGTGCCGCTCCCGTCACTCTGGTTAGGTTGGCATCGAAAAAAACGCTCTCGGGTGCTTTAGAGTGCCGAGTTTATTACTGCGCATTAAGAAATGACCACCTCCAACGTTTGGTTTATGTTTTATAAGCATTTTTAATTTTATTGCTTAAATCGCATTTTCTCGGCGAGCTGAGCACTTTTTCTGAATTGTGCCGCTCCCGTCACTCTGGTTAGGTTGGCATCGAAAAAAACGCTCTCGGGTGCTTTAGAGTGCCGAGTTATTCACTGCGCATGAAGAAATGACCACCTCCAACGTTTGGTTTATGTTTAATAAGCATTTTTAATTTTATTGCTTGAATCGCATTTTCTCGGCGAGCTGAGCACTTTTTCTGAATTGTGCCGCTCCCGTCACTCTGGTTAGGTTGGCATCGAAAAAAACGCTCTCGGGTGCTTTAGAGTGCCGAGTTTATCACTGCACATGAAGAAATGACCACCTCCAACGTTTGGTTTATGTTTTATAAGCATTTTTAATTTTATTGCTTAAATCGTATTTTCTCGGCGAGATGAGCGCTTTTTCTGAATTGTGCCGCTCCCGTCACTCTGGTTAGGTTGGCATCGAAAAAAACGCTCTTGGGTGCTTTAGAGTGCCGAGTTTATCACTGCGCATGAAGAAATGACCACCTCCAACGTTTGGTTTATGTTTTATAAGCATTTTTAATTTTATTGCTTAAATCGCATTTTCTCGGCGAGCTGAGCACTTTTTCTGAATTGTGCCGCTCCCGTCACTCTGGTTAGGTTGGCATCGAAAAAAACGCTCTCGGGTGCTTTAGAGTGCCGAGTTTATCACTGCGCATGAAGAAATGACCACCTCCAACGTTTGGTTTATGTTTTATAAGCATTTTTAAATTTATTGCTTAAATCGCATTTTCTCGGCGAGCTGAGCGCTTTTTCTGAATTGTGCCGCTCCCGTCACTCTGGTTAGGTTGGCATCGAAAAAAACGCTCTCGGGTGCTTTAGAGTGCCGAGTTATTCACTGCGCATGAAGAAATGACCACCTTCAACGTTTGGTTTATGTTTTATAAGCATTTTTAATTTTATTGCTTAAATCGCATTTTCTCGGCGAGCTGAGCGCTTTTTCTGAATTGTGCCTCTCACGTAACTCTGGTTAGGTTGGCATCGAAAAAAACGCTCTCGGGTGCTTTAGAGTGCCGAGTTTATCACTGCGCATGAAGAAATGACCACTTCCAACGTTTGGTTTATGTTTTATAAGCATTTTTAATTGTATTGCTTAAATCGCATTTTCTCGGCGAGCTGAGCACTTTTTCTGAATTGTGCCGCTCCCGTCACTCTGGTTAGGTTGGCATCGAAAAAAACGCTCTCGGGTGCTTTAGAGTGCCGAGTTTATCACTGCGCATGAAGAAATGACCACCTCCAACGTTTGGTTTATGTTTTATAAGCATTTTTAATTTTATTGCTTAAATCGCATTTTCTCGGCGAGCTGAGCGCTTTTTCTGAATTGTGCCGCTCCCGTCACTCTGGTTAGGTTGGCATCGAAAAAAACGCTCTCGGGTGCTTTAGAGTGCCGAGTTATTCACTGCGCATGAAGAAATGACCACCTCCAACGTTTGGTTTATGTTTAATAAGCATTTTTAATTTTATTGCTTAAATCGCATTTTCTCGGCGAGCTGAGCGCTTTTTCTGAATTGTGCCGCTCCCGTCACTCTGGTTAGGTTGGCATCGAAAAAAACGCTCTCGGGTGCTTTAGAGTGCCGAGTTATTCACTGCGCATGAAGAAATGACGACCTCCAACGTTTGGTTTATGTTTAATAAGCATTTTTAATTTTATTGCTTAAATCGCATTTTCTCAGCGAGCTGAGCACTTTTTCTGAATTGTGCCGCTCCCGTCACTCTGGTTAGGTTGGCATCGAAAAAAACGCTCTCGGGTGCTTTAGAGTGCCGAGTTTATTACTGCGCATTAAGAAATGACCACCTCCAACGTTTGGTTTATGTTTTATAAGCATTTTTAATTCTATTGCTTAAATCGCATTTTCTCGGCGAGCTGAGCACTTTTTCTGAATTGTGCCGCTCCCGTCACTCTGGTTAGGTTGGCATCGAAAAAAACGCTCTCGGGTGCTTTAGAGTGCCGAGTTATTCACTGCGCACGAAGAAATGACCACCTCCAACGTTTGGTTTATGTTTTATAAGCATTTTTAATTTTATTGCTTAAATCGCATTTTCTCGGCGAGCTGAGCGCTTTTTCTGAATTGTGCCGCTCCCGTCACTCTGGTTAGGTTGGCATCGAAAAAAACGCTCTCGGGTGCTTTAGAGTGCCGAGTTTATTACTGCGCATTAAGAAATGACCACCTCCATCGTTTGGTTTATGTTTTATAAGCATTTTTAATTTTATTGCTTAAATCGCATTTTCTCGGCGAGCTGAGCACTTTTTCTGAATTGTGCCGCTCCCGTCACTCTGGTTAGGTTGGCATCGAAAAAAACGCTCTCGGGTGCTTTAGAGTGCCAAGTTATTCACTGCGCATGAAGAAATGACCACCTCCAACGTTTGGTTTATGTTTTATAAGCATTTTTAATTTTATTGCTTAAATCGCATTTTCTCGGCGAGCTGAGCGCTTTTTCTGAATTGTGCCGCTCCCGTAACTCTGGTTAGGTTGGCATCGAAAAAAACGCTCTCGGGTGCTTTAGAGTGCCGAGTTTATCACTGCGCATGAAGAAATGACCACTTCCAACGTTTGGTTTATGTTTTATAAGCATTTTTAATTTTATTGCTTAAATCGCATTTTCTCGGCGAGCTGAGCACTTTTTCTGAATTGTGCCGCTCCCGTCACTCTGGTTAGGTTGGCATCGAAAAAAACGCTCTCGGGTGCTTTAGAGTGCCGAGTTTATTACTGCGCATTAAGAAATGACCACCTCCAACGTTTGGTTTATGTTTTATAAGCATTTTTAATTTTATTGCTTAAATCGCATTTTCTCGGCGAGCTGAGCACTTTTTCTGAATTGTGCCGCTCCCGTCACTCCGGTTAGGTTGGCATCGAAAAAAACGCTCTCGGGTGCTTTAGAGTGCCGAGTTATTCACTGCGCATGAAGAAATGACCACCTCCAACGTTTGGTTTATGTTTTATAAGCATTTTTAATTTTATTGCTTAAATCGCATTTGCTCGGCGAGCTGAGCGCTTTTTCTGAATTGTGCCGCTCCCGTAACTCTGGTTAGGTTGGCATCGAAAAAAACGCTCTCGGGTGCTTTAGAGTGCCGAGTTTATCACTGCGCATGAAGAAATGACCACTTCCAACGTTTGGTTTATGTTTTATAAGCATTTTTAATTTTATTGCTTAAATCGCATTTTCTCGGCGAGCTGAGCACTTTTTCTGAATTGTGCCGCTCCCGTCACTCTGGTTAGGTTGGCATCGAAAAAAACGCTCTCGGGTGCTTTAGAGTGCCGAGTTTATCACTGCGCATGAATAAATGACCACCTCCAACGTTTGGTTTATGTTTTATAAGCATTTTTAATTTTATTGCTTAAATCGCATTTTCTCGGCGAGCTGAGCGCTTTTTCTGAATTGTGCCGCTCCCGTCTATCTGGTTAGGTTGGCATCGAAAAAAACGCTCTCGGGTGCTTTAGAGTGCCGAGTTATTCACTGCGCATGAAGAAATGACCACCTCCAACGTTTGGTTTATGTTTAATAAGCATTTTTAATTTTATTGCTTAAATCGCATTTTCTCGGCGAGCTGAGCGCTTTTTCTGAATTGTGCCGCTCCCGTCACTCTGGTTAGGTTGGCATCGAAAAAAACGCTCTCGGGTGCTTTAGAGTGCCGAGTTATTCACTGCGCACGAAGAAATGACCACCTCCAACGTTTGGTTTATGTTTTATAAGCATTTTTAATTTTATTGCTTAAATCGCATTTTCTCGGCGAGCTGAGCGCTTTTTCTGAATTGTGCCGCTCCCGTCACTCTGGTTAGGTTGGCATCGAAAAAAACGCTCTCGGGTGCTTTAGAGTGCCGAGTTTATTACTGCGCATTAAGAAATGACCACCTCCATCGTTTGGTTTATGTTTTATAAGCATTTTTAATTTTATTGCTTAAATCGCATTTTCTCGGCGAGCTGAGCACTTTTTCTGAATTGTGCCGCTCCCGTCACTCTGGTTAGGTTGGCATCGAAAAAAACGCTCTCGGGTGCTTTAGAGTGCCGAGTTTATTACTGCGCATTAAGAAATGACCACCTCCAACGTTTGGTTTATGTTTTATAAGCATTTTTAATTTTATTGCTTAAATCGCATTTTCTCGGCGAGCTGAGCACTTTTTCTGAATTGTGCCGCTCCCGTCACTCTGGTTAGGTTGGCATCGAAAAAAACGCTCTCGGGTGCTTTAGAGTGCCGAGTTTATTACTGCGCATTAAGAAATGACCACCTCCAACGTTTGGTTTATGTTTTATAAGCATTTTTAATTTTATTGCTTAAATCGCATTTTCTCGGCGAGCTGAGCACTTTTTCTGAATTGTGCCGCTCCCGTCACTCTGGTTAGGTTGGCATCGAAAAAAACGCTCTCGGGTGCTTTAGAGTGCCGAGTTATTCACTGCGCATGAAGAAATGACCACCTCTAACGTTTGGTTTATGTTTAATAAGCATTTTTAATTTTATTGCTTGAATCGCATTTTCTCGGCGAGCTGAGCACTTTTTCTGAATTGTGCCGCTCCCGTCACTCTGGTTAGGTTGGCATCGAAAAAAACGCTCTCGGGTGCTTTAGAGTGCCGAGTTTATCACTGCGCATGAAGAAATGACCACCTCCAACGTTTGGTTTATGTTTTATAAGCATTTTTAATTTTATTGCTTAAATCGCATTTTCTCGGCGAGCTGAGCGCTTTTTCTGAATTGTGCCGCTCCCGTCACTCTGGTTATATGTTGGCATCGAAAAAAACGCTCTCGGGTGCTTTAGAGTGCCGAGTTTATCACTGCGCATGAAGAAATGACCACCTCCAACGTTTGGTTTATGTTTTATAAGCATTTTTAATTTTATTGCTTAAATCGCATTTCCTCGGCGAGCTGAGCAGTTTTTCTGAATTGTGCCGCTCCCGTCACTCTGGTTAGGTTGGCATCGAAAAAAACGCTCTCGGGTGCTTTAGAGTGCCGAGTTTATCACTGCGCATGAAGAAATGACCACCTCCAACGTTTGGTTTATGTTTTATATGCGTTTTTAGATTTATTGCTTAAATCGCATTTTCTCGGCGAGCTGAGCGCTTTTTCTGAATTGTGCCGCTCCCGTCACTCTGGTTAGGTTGGCATCGAAAAAAACGCTCTCGGGTGCTTTAGAGTGCCGAGTTATTCACTGCGCATGAAGAAATGACCACCTCCAACGTTTGGTTTATGTTTTATAAGCATTTTTAATTTTATTGCTTAAATCGCATTTGCTCGGCGAGCTGAGCGCTTTTTCTGAATTGTGCCGCTCCCGTAACTCTGGTTAGGTTGGCATCGAAAAAAACGCTCTCGGGTGCTTTAGAGTGCCGAGTTTATTACTGCGCATTAAGAAATGACCACCTCCAACGTTTGGTTTATGTTTTATAAGCATTTTTAATTTTATTGCTTAAATCGCATTTTCTCGGCGAGCTGAGCACTTTTTCTGAATTGTGCCGCTCCCGTCACTCTGGTTAGGTTGGCATCGAAAAAAACGCTCTCGGGTGCTTTAGAGTGCCGAGTTTATTACTGCGCATTAAGAAATGACCACCTCCAACGTTTGGTTTATGTTTTATAAGCATTTTTAATTTTATTGCTTAAATCGCATTTTCTCGGCGAGCTGAGCACTTTTTCTGAATTGTGCCGCTCCCGTCACTCTGGTTAGGTTGGCATCGAAAAAAACGCTCTCGGGTGCTTTAGAGTGCCGAGTTATTCACTGCGCATGAAGAAATGACCACCTCCAACGTTTGGTTTATGTTTAATAAGCATTTTTAATTTTATTGCTTGAATCGCATTTTCTCGGCGAGCTGAGCACTTTTTCTGAATTGTGCCGCTCCCGTCACTCTGGTTAGGTTGGCATCGAAAAAAACGCTCTCGGGTGCTTTAGAGTGCCGAGTTTATCACTGCGCATGAAGAAATGACCACCTCCAACGTTTGGTTTATGTTTTATAAGCATTTTTAATTTTATTGCTTAAATCGCATTTTCTCGGCGAGCTGAGCGCTTTTTCTGAATTGTGCCGCTCCCGTCACTCTGGTTATATGTTGGCATCGAAAAAAACGCTCTCGGGTGCTTTAGAGTGCCGAGTTTATCACTGCGCATGAAGAAATGACCACCTCCAACGTTTGGTTTATGTTTTATAAGCATTTTTAATTTTATTGCTTAAATCGCATTTTCTCGGCGAGCTGAGCAGTTTTTCTGAATTGTGCCGCTCCCGTCACTCTGGTTAGGTTGGCATCGAAAAAAACGCTCTCGGGTGCTTTAGAGTGCCGAGTTTATCACTGCGCATGAAGAAATGACCACCTCCAACGTTTGGTTTATGTTTTATATGCGTTTTTAAATTTATTGCTTAAATCGCATTTTCTCGGCGAGCTGAGCGCTTTTTCTGAATTGTGCCGCTCCCGTCACTCTGGTTAGGTTGGCATCGAAAAAAACGCTCTCGGGTGCTTTAGAGTGCCGAGTTATTCACTGCGCATGAAGAAATGACCACCTCCAACGTTTGGTTTATGTTTTATAAGCATTTTTAGTTTTATTGCTTAAATCGCATTTTCTCGGCGAGCTGAGCACTTTTTCTGAATTGTGCCGCTCCCGTCGTTAGGTTGGCATCGAAAAAAACGCTCTCGGGTGCTTTAGAGTGCCGAGTTTATCACTGCGCATGAAGAAATGACCACCTCCAACGTTTGGTTTATGTTTAATAAGCATTTTTAATTTTATTGCTTAAATCGCATTTTCTCGGCGAGCTGAGCGCTTTTTCTGAATTGTGCCGCTCCCGTCACTCTGGTTAGGTTGGCATCGAAAAAAACGCTCTCGGGTGCTTTAGAGTGCCGAGTTATTCACTGCGCATGAAGAAATGACCACCTCCAACGTTTGGTTTATGTTTAATAAGCATTTTTAATTTTATTGCTTAAATCGCATTTTCTCGGCGAGCTGAGCACTTTTTCTGAATTGTGCCGCTCCCGTCACTCTGGTTAGGTTGGCATCGAAAAAAACGCTCTCGGGTGCTTTAGAGTGCCGAGTTTATTACTGCGCATGAAGAAATGACCACCTCCAACGTTTGGTTTATGTTTTATAAGCATTTTTAATTTTATTGCTTAAATCGCATTTTCTCGGCGAGCTGAGCACTTTTTCTGAATTGTGCCGCTCCCGTCACTCTGGTTAGGTTGGCATCGAAAAAAACGCTCTCGGGTGCTTTAGAGTGCCGAGTTATTCACTGCGCACGAAGAAATGACCACCTCCAACGTTTGGTTTATGTTTTATAAGCATTTTTAATTTTATTGCTTAAATCGCATTTTCTCGGCGAGCTGAGCGCTTTTTCTGAATTGTGCCGCTCCCGTCACTCTGGTTAGGTTGGCATCGAAAAAAACGCTCTCGGGTGCTTTAGAGTGCCGAGTTTATTACTGCGCATTAAGAAATGACCACCTCCAACGTTTGGTTTATGTTTTATAAGCATTTTTAATTTTATTGCTTAAATCGCATTTTCTCGGCGAGCTGAGCACTTTTTCTGAATTGTGCCGCTCCCGTCACTCTGGTTAGGTTGGCATCGAAAAAAACGCTATCGGGTGCTTTAGAGTGCCGAGTTATTCACTGCGCATGAAGAAATGACCACCTCCAACGTTTGGTTTATGTTTAATAAGCATTTTTAATTTTATTGCTTAAATCGCATTTTCTCGGCGAGCTGAGCACTTTTTCTGAATTGTGCCGCTCCCGTCACTCTGGTTAGGTTGGCATCGAAAAAAACGCTCTCGGGTGCTTTAGAGTGCCGAGTTTATTACTGCGCATTAAGAAATGACCACCTCCAACGTTTGGTTTATGTTTTATAAGCATTTTTAATTTTATTGCTTAAATCGCATTTTCTCGGCGAGCTGAGCACTTTTTCTGAATTGTGCCGCTCCCGTCACTCTGGTTAGGTTGGCATCGAAAAAAACGCTCTCGGGTGCTTTAGAGTGCCGAGTTTATTACTGCGCATTAAGAAATGACCACCTCCAACGTTTGGTTTATGTTTTATAAGCATTTTTAATTTTATTGCTTAAATCGCATTTTCTCGGCGAGCTGAGCACTTTTTCTGAATTGTGCCGCTCCCGTCACTCTGGTTAGGTTGACATCGAAAAAAAACGCTCTCGGGTGCTTTAGAGTGCCGAGTTATTCACTGCGCATGAAGAAATGACCACCTCCAACGTTTGGTTTATGTTTGATAAGCATTTTTAATTTTATTGCTTGAATCGCATTTTCTCGGCGAGCTGAGCACTTTTTCTGAATTGTGCCGCTCCCGTCACTCTGGTTAGGTTGGCATCGAAAAAAACGCTCTCGGGTGCTTTAGAGTGCCGAGTTTATCACTGCGCATGAAGAAATGACCACCTCCAACGTTTGGTTTATGTTTTATAAGCATTTTTAATTTTATTGCTTGAATCGCATTTTCTCGGCGAGCCGAGCGCTTTTTCTGAATTGTGCCGCTCCCGTCACTCTGGTTAGGTTGGCATCGAAAAAAACGCTCTCGGGTGCTTTAGAGTGCCGAGTTATTTACTGCGCATGAAGAAATGACCACCTCCAACGTTTGGTTTATGTTTAATAAGCATTTTTAATTTTATTGCTTAAATCGCATTTTCTCGGCGAGCTGAGCGCTTTTTCTGAATTGTGCCGCTCCCGTCACTCTGGTTAGGTTGGCATCGAAAAAAACGCTCTCGGGTGCTTTAGAGTGCCGAGTTTATTACTGCGCATTAAGAAATGACCACCTCCAACGTTTGGTTTATGTTTTATAAGCATTTTTAATTTTATTGCTTAAATCGCATTTTCTCGGCGAGCTGAGCTCTTTTTCTGAATTGTGCCGCTCCCGTCACTCTGGTTAGGTTGGCATCGAAAAAAACGCTCTCGGGTGCTTTAGAGTGCCGAGTTTATTACTGCGCATTAAGAAATGACCACCTCCAACGTTTGGTTTATGTTTTATAAGCATTTTTAATTTTATTGCTTAACTCGCATTTTCTCGGCGAGCTGAGCACTTTTTCTGAATTGTGCCGCTCCCGTCACTCTGGTTAGGTTGGCATCGAAAAAAACGCTCTCGGGTGCTTTAGAGTGCCGAGTTATTCACTGCGCATGAAGAAATGACCACCTCCAACGTTTGGTTTATGTTTAATAAGCATTTTTAATTTTATTGCTTGAATCGCATTTTCTCGGCGAGCTGAGCACTTTTTCTGAATTGTGCCGCTCCCGTCACTCTGGTTAGGTTGGCATCGAAAAAAACGCTCTCGGGTGCTTTAGAGTGCCGAGTTTATCACTGCGCATGAAGAAATGACCACCTCCAACGTTTGGTTTATGTTTTATAAGCATTTTTAATTTTATTGCTTAAATCGCATTTTCTCGGCGAGCTGAGCGCTTTTTCTGAATTGTGCCGCTCCCGTCACTCTGGTTATATGTTGGCATCGAAAAAAACGCTCTCGGGTGCTTTAGAGTGCCGAGTTTATCACTGCGCATGAAGAAATGACCACCTCCAACGTTTGGTTTATGTTTTATAAGCATTTTTAATTTTATTGCTTAAATCGCATTTTCTCGGCGAGCTGAGCAGTTTTTCTGAATTGTGCCGCTCCCGTCACTCTGGTTAGGTTGGCATCGAAAAAAACGCTCTCGGGTGCTTTAGAGTGCCGAGTTTATCACTGCGCATGAAGAAATGACCACCTCCAACGTTTGGTTTATGTTTTATAAGCGTTTTTAAATTTATTGCTTAAATCGCATTCTCTCGGCGAGCTGAGCGCTTTTTCTGAATTGTGCCGCTCCCGTCACTCTGGTTAGGTTGGCATCGAAAAAAACGCTCTCGGGTGCTTTAGAGTGCCGAGTTATTCACTGCGCATGAAGAAATGACCACCTCCAACGTTTGGTTTATGTTTAATAAGCATTTTTAATTTTATTGCTTGAATCGCATTTTCTCGGCGAGCTGAGCACTTTTTCTGAATTGTGCCGCTCCCGTCACTCTGGTTAGGTTGGCATCGAAAAAAACGCTCTCGGGTGCTTTAGAGTGCCGAGTTTATCACTGCGCATGAAGAAATGACCACCTCCAACGTTTGGTTTATGTTTTATAAGCATTTTTAATTTTATTGCTTAAATCGCATTTTCTCGGCGAGCTGAGCGCTTTTTCTGAATTGTGCCGCTCCCGTCACTCTGGTTAGGTTGGCATCGAAAAAAACGCTCTCGGGTGCTTTAGAGTGCCGAGTTTATCACTGCGCATGAAGAAATGACCACCTCCAACGTTTGGTTTATGTTTTATAAGCATTTTTAATTTTATTGCTTAAATCGCATTTTCTCGGCGAGCTGAGCGCTTTTTCTGAATTGTGCCGCTCCCGTCACTCTGGTTAGGTTGGCATCGAAAAAAACGCTCTCGGGTGCTTTAGAGTGCCGAGTTATTCACTGCGCATGAAGAAATGACCACCTCCAACGTTTGGTTTATGTTTAATAAGCATTTTTAATTTTATTGCTTAAATCGCATTTTCTCGGCGAGCTGAGCACTTTTTCTGAATTGTGCCGCTCCCGTCACTCTGGTTAGGTTGGCATCGAAAAAAACGCTCTCGGGTGCTTTAGAGTGCCGAGTTTATCACTGCGCATGAAGAAATGACCACCTCCAACGTTTGGTTTATGTTTTATAAGCATTTTTAATTTTATTGCTTAAATCGCATTTTCTCGGCGAGCTGAGCGCTTTTTCTGAATTGTGCCGCTCCCGTCACTCTGGTTAGGTTGGCATCGAAAAAAACGCTCTCGGGTGCTTTAGAGTGCCGAGTTATTCACTGCGCATGAAGAAATGACCACCTCCAACGTTTGGTTTATGTTTAATAAGCATTTTTAATTTTATTGCTTAAATCGCATTTTCTCGGCGAGCTGAGCGCTTTTTCTGAATTGTGCCGCTCCCGTCACTCTGGTTAGGTTGGCATCGAAAAAAACGCTCTCGGGTGCTTTAGAGTGCCGAGTTATTCACTGCGCATGAAGAAATGACCACCTCCAACGTTTGGTTTATGTTTAATAAGCATTTTTAATTTTATTGCTTAAATCGCATTTTCTCGGCGAGCTGAGCACTTTTTCTGAATGGTGCCGCTCCCGTCACTCTGGTTAGGTTGGCATCGAAAAAAACGCTCTCGGGTGCTTTAGAGTGCCGAGTTTATTACTGCGCATTAAGAAATGACCACCTCCAACGTTTGGTTTATGTTTTATAAGCATTTTTAATTTTATTGCTTAAATCGCATTTTCTCGGCGAGCTGAGCACTTTTTCTGAATTGTGCCGCTCCCGTCACTCTGGTTAGGTTGGCATCGAAAAAAACGCTCTCGGGTGCTTTAGAGTGCCGAGTTATTCACTGCGCACGAAGAAATGACCACCTCCAACGTTTGGTTTATGTTTTATAAGCATTTTTAATTGTATTGCTTAAATCGCATTTTCTCGGCGAGCTGAGCGCTTTTTCTGAATTGTGCCGCTCCCGTCACTCTGGTTAGGTTGGCATCGAAAAAAACGCTCTCGGGTGCTTTAGAGTGCCGAGTTTATTACTGCGCATTAAGAAATGACCACCTCCAACGTTTGGTTTATGTTTTATAAGCATTTTTAATTTTATTGCTTAAATCGCATTTTCTCGGCGAGCTGAGCGCTTTTTCTGAATTGTGCCGCTCCCGTCACTCTGGTTAGGTTGGCATCGAAAAAAACGCTCTCGGGTGCTTTAGAGTGCCGAGTTTATTACTGCGCATTAAGAAATGACCACCTCCATCGTTTGGTTTATGTTTTATAAGCATTTTTAATTTTATTGCTTAAATCGCATTTTCTCGGCGAGCTGAGCACTTTTTCTGAATTGTGCCGCTCCCGTCACTCTGGTTAGGTTGGCATCGAAAAAAACGCTCTCGGGTGCTTTAGAGTGCCGAGTTATTCACTGCGCATGAAGAAATGACCACCTCCAACGTTTGGTTTATGTTTAATAAGCATTTTTAATTTTATTGCTTGAATCGCATTTTCTCGGCGAGCTGAGCACTTTTTCTGAATTGTGCCGCTCCCGTCACTCTGGTTAGGTTGGCATCGAAAAAAACGCTCTCGGGTGCTTTAGAGTGCCGAGTTTATCACTGCGCATGAAGAAATGACCACCTCCAACGTTTGGTTTATGTTTTATAAGCATTTTTAATTTTATTGCTTAAATCGCATTTTCTCGGCGAGCTGAGCGCTTTTTCTGAATTGTGCCGCTCCCGTCACTCTGGTTATATGTTGGCATCGAAAAAAACGCTCTCGGGTGCTTTAGAGTGCCGAGTTTATCACTGCGCATGAAGAAATGACCACCTCCAACGTTTGGTTTATGTTTTATAAGCATTTTTAATTTTATTGCTTAAATCGCATTTTCTCGGCGAGCTGAGCAGTTTTTCTGAATTGTGCCGCTCCCGTCACTCTGGTTAGGTTGGCATCGAAAAAAACGCTCTCGGGTGCTTTAGAGTGCCGAGTTTATCACTGCGCATGAAGAAATGACCACCTCCAACGTTTGGTTTATGTTTTATATGCGTTTTTAAATTTATTGCTTAAATCGCATTTTCTCGGCGAGCTGAGCGCTTTTTCTGAATTGTGCCGCTCCCGTCACTCTGGTTAGGTTGGCATCGAAAAAAACGCTCTCGGGTGCTTTAGAGTGCCGAGTTATTCACTGCGCATGAAGAAATGACCACCTCCAACGTTTGGTTTATGTTTTATAAGCATTTTTAGTTTTATTGCTTAAATCGCATTTTCTCGGCGAGCTGAGCACTTTTTCTGAATTGTGCCGCTCCCGTCGTTAGGTTGGCATCGAAAAAAACGCTCTCGGGTGCTTTAGAGTGCCGAGTTTATCACTGCGCATGAAGAAATGACCACCTCCAACGTTTGGTTTATGTTTAATAAGCATTTTTAATTTTATTGCTTAAATCGCATTTTCTCGGCGAGCTGAGCGCTTTTTCTGAATTGTGCCGCTCCCGTCACTCTGGTTAGGTTGGCATCGAAAAAAACGCTCTCGGGTGCTTTAGAGTGCCGAGTTATTCACTGCGCATGAAGAAATGACCACCTCCAACGTTTGGTTTATGTTTAATAAGCATTTTTAATTTTATTGCTTAAATCGCATTTTCTCGGCGAGCTGAGCACTTTTTCTGAATTGTGCCGCTCCCGTCACTCTGGTTAGGTTGGCATCGAAAAAAACGCTCTCGGGTGCTTTAGAGTGCCGAGTTTATTACTGCGCATGAAGAAATGACCACCTCCAACGTTTGGTTTATGTTTTATAAGCATTTTTAATTTTATTGCTTAAATCGCATTTTCTCGGCGAGCTGAGCACTTTTTCTGAATTGTGCCGCTCCCGTCACTCTGGTTAGGTTGGCATCGAAAAAAACGCTCTCGGGTGCTTTAGAGTGCCGAGTTATTCACTGCGCACGAAGAAATGACCACCTCCAACGTTTGGTTTATGTTTTATAAGCATTTTTAATTTTATTGCTTAAATCGCATTTTCTCGGCGAGCTGAGCGCTTTTTCTGAATTGTGCCGCTCCCGTCACTCTGGTTAGGTTGGCATCGAAAAAAACGCTCTCGGGTGCTTTAGAGTGCCGAGTTTATTACTGCGCATTAAGAAATGACCACCTCCAACGTTTGGTTTATGTTTTATAAGCATTTTTAATTTTATTGCTTAAATCGCATTTTCTCGGCGAGCTGAGCACTTTTTCTGAATTGTGCCGCTCCCGTCACTCTGGTTAGGTTGGCATCGAAAAAAACGCTATCGGGTGCTTTAGAGTGCCGAGTTATTCACTGCGCATGAAGAAATGACCACCTCCAACGTTTGGTTTATGTTTAATAAGCATTTTTAATTTTATTGCTTAAATCGCATTTTCTCGGCGAGCTGAGCACTTTTTCTGAATTGTGCCGCTCCCGTCACTCTGGTTAGGTTGGCATCGAAAAAAACGCTCTCGGGTGCTTTAGAGTGCCGAGTTTATTACTGCGCATTAAGAAATGACCACCTCCAACGTTTGGTTTATGTTTTATAAGCATTTTTAATTTTATTGCTTAAATCGCATTTTCTCGGCGAGCTGAGCACTTTTTCTGAATTGTGCCGCTCCCGTCACTCTGGTTAGGTTGGCATCGAAAAAAACGCTCTCGGGTGCTTTAGAGTGCCGAGTTTATTACTGCGCATTAAGAAATGACCACCTCCAACGTTTGGTTTATGTTTTATAAGCATTTTTAATTTTATTGCTTAAATCGCATTTTCTCGGCGAGCTGAGCACTTTTTCTGAATTGTGCCGCTCCCGTCACTCTGGTTAGGTTGACATCGAAAAAAAACGCTCTCGGGTGCTTTAGAGTGCCGAGTTATTCACTGCGCATGAAGAAATGACCACCTCCAACGTTTTGTTTATGTTTGATAAGCATTTTTAATTTTATTGCTTGAATCGCATTTTCTCGGCGAGCTGAGCACTTTTTCTGAATTGTGCCGCTCCCGTCACTCTGGTTAGGTTGGCATCGAAAAAAACGCTCTCGGGTGCTTTAGAGTGCCGAGTTTATCACTGCGCATGAAGAAATGACCACCTCCAACGTTTGGTTTATGTTTTATAAGCATTTTTAATTTTATTGCTTGAATCGCATTTTCTCGGCGAGCCGAGCGCTTTTTCTGAATTGTGCCGCTCCCGTCACTCTGGTTAGGTTGGCATCGAAAAAAACGCTCTCGGGTGCTTTAGAGTGCCGAGTTATTTACTGCGCATGAAGAAATGACCACCTCCAACGTTTGGTTTATGTTTAATAAGCATTTTTAATTTTATTGCTTAAATCGCATTTTCTCGGCGAGCTGAGCGCTTTTTCTGAATTGTGCCGCTCCCGTCACTCTGGTTAGGTTGGCATCGAAAAAAACGCTCTCGGGTGCTTTAGAGTGCCGAGTTTATTACTGCGCATTAAGAAATGACCACCTCCAACGTTTGGTTTATGTTTTATAAGCATTTTTAATTTTATTGCTTAAATCGCATTTTCTCGGCGAGCTGAGCTCTTTTTCTGAATTGTGCCGCTCCCGTCACTCTGGTTAGGTTGGCATCGAAAAAAACGCTCTCGGGTGCTTTAGAGTGCCGAGTTTATTACTGCGCATTAAGAAATGACCACCTCCAACGTTTGGTTTATGTTTTATAAGCATTTTTAATTTTATTGCTTAACTCGCATTTTCTCGGCGAGCTGAGCACTTTTTCTGAATTGTGCCGCTCCCGTCACTCTGGTTAGGTTGGCATCGAAAAAAACGCTCTCGGGTGCTTTAGAGTGCCGAGTTATTCACTGCGCATGAAGAAATGACCACCTCCAACGTTTGGTTTATGTTTAATAAGCATTTTTAATTTTATTGCTTGAATCGCATTTTCTCGGCGAGCTGAGCACTTTTTCTGAATTGTGCCGCTCCCGTCACTCTGGTTAGGTTGGCATCGAAAAAAACGCTCTCGGGTGCTTTAGAGTGCCGAGTTTATCACTGCGCATGAAGAAATGACCACCTCCAACGTTTGGTTTATGTTTTATAAGCATTTTTAATTTTATTGCTTAAATCGCATTTTCTCGGCGAGCTGAGCGCTTTTTCTGAATTGTGCCGCTCCCGTCACTCTGGTTATATGTTGGCATCGAAAAAAACGCTCTCGGGTGCTTTAGAGTGCCGAGTTTATCACTGCGCATGAAGAAATGACCACCTCCAACGTTTGGTTTATGTTTTATAAGCATTTTTAATTTTATTGCTTAAATCGCATTTTCTCGGCGAGCTGAGCAGTTTTTCTGAATTGTGCCGCTCCCGTCACTCTGGTTAGGTTGGCATCGAAAAAAACGCTCTCGGGTGCTTTAGAGTGCCGAGTTTATCACTGCGCATGAAGAAATGACCACCTCCAACGTTTGGTTTATGTTTTATAAGCGTTTTTAAATTTATTGCTTAAATCGCATTTTCTCGGCGAGCTGAGCGCTTTTTCTGAATTGTGCCGCTCCCGTCACTCTGGTTAGGTTGGCATCGAAAAAAACGCTCTCGGGTGCTTTAGAGTGCCGAGTTATTCACTGCGCATGAAGAAATGACCACCTCCAACGTTTGGTTTATGTTTAATAAGCATTTTTAATTTTATTGCTTGAATCGCATTTTCTCGGCGAGCTGAGCACTTTTTCTGAATTGTGCCGCTCCCGTCACTCTGGTTAGGTTGGCATCGAAAAAAACGCTCTCGGGTGCTTTAGAGTGCCGAGTTTATCACTGCGCATGAAGAAATGACCACCTCCAACGTTTGGTTTATGTTTTATAAGCATTTTTAATTTTATTGCTTAAATCGCATTTTCTCGGCGAGCTGAGCGCTTTTTCTGAATTGTGCCGCTCCCGTCACTCTGGTTAGGTTGGCATCGAAAAAAACGCTCTCGGGTGCTTTAGAGTGCCGAGTTTATCACTGCGCATGAAGAAATGACCACCTCCAACGTTTGGTTTATGTTTTATAAGCATTTTTAATTTTATTGCTTAAATCGCATTTTCTCGGCGAGCTGAGCGCTTTTTCTGAATTGTGCCGCTCCCGTCACTCTGGTTAGGTTGGCATCGAAAAAAACGCTCTCGGGTGCTTTAGAGTGCCGAGTTATTCACTGCGCATGAAGAAATGACCACCTCCAACGTTTGGTTTATGTTTAATAAGCATTTTTAATTTTATTGCTTAAATCGCATTTTCTCGGCGAGCTGAGCACTTTTTCTGAATTGTGCCGCTCCCGTCACTCTGGTTAGGTTGGCATCGAAAAAAACGCTCTCGGGTGCTTTAGAGTGCCGAGTTTATCACTGCGCATGAAGAAATGACCACCTCCAACGTTTGGTTTATGTTTTATAAGCATTTTTAATTTTATTGCTTAAATCGCATTTTCTCGGCGAGCTGAGCGCTTTTTCTGAATTGTGCCGCTCCCGTCACTCTGGTTAGGTTGGCATCGAAAAAAACGCTCTCGGGTGCTTTAGAGTGCCGAGTTATTCACTGCGCATGAAGAAATGACCACCTCCAACGTTTGGTTTATGTTTAATAAGCATTTTTAATTTTATTGCTTAAATCGCATTTTCTCGGCGAGCTGAGCGCTTTTTCTGAATTGTGCCGCTCCCGTCACTCTGGTTAGGTTGGCATCGAAAAAAACGCTCTCGGGTGCTTTAGAGTGCCGAGTTATTCACTGCGCATGAAGAAATGACCACCTCCAACGTTTGGTTTATGTTTAATAAGCATTTTTAATTTTATTGCTTAAATCGCATTTTCTCGGCGAGCTGAGCACTTTTTCTGAATGGTGCCGCTCCCGTCACTCTGGTTAGGTTGGCATCGAAAAAAACGCTCTCGGGTGCTTTAGAGTGCCGAGTTTATTACTGCGCATTAAGAAATGACCACCTCCAACGTTTGGTTTATGTTTTATAAGCATTTTTAATTTTATTGCTTAAATCGCATTTTCTCGGCGAGCTGAGCACTTTTTCTGAATTGTGCCGCTCCCGTCACTCTGGTTAGGTTGGCATCGAAAAAAACGCTCTCGGGTGCTTTAGAGTGCCGAGTTATTCACTGCGCACGAAGAAATGACCACCTCCAACGTTTGGTTTATGTTTTATAAGCATTTTTAATTGTATTGCTTAAATCGCATTTTCTCGGCGAGCTGAGCGCTTTTTCTGAATTGTGCCGCTCCCGTCACTCTGGTTAGGTTGGCATCGAAAAAAACGCTCTCGGGTGCTTTAGAGTGCCGAGTTTATTACTGCGCATTAAGAAATGACCACCTCCAACGTTTGGTTTATGTTTTATAAGCATTTTTAATTTTATTGCTTAAATCGCATTTTCTCGGCGAGCTGAGCACTTTTTCTGAATGGTGCCGCTCCCGTCACTCTGGTTAGGTTGGCATCGAAAAAAACGCTCTCGGGTGCTTTAGAGTGCCGAGTTTATTACTGCGCATTAAGAAATGACCACCTCCAACGTTTGGTTTATGTTTTATAAGCATTTTTAATTTTATTGCTTAAATCGCATTTTCTCGGCGAGCTGAGCACTTTTTCTGAATTGTGCCGCTCCCGTCACTCTGGTTAGGTTGGCATCGAAAAAAACGCTCTCGGGTGCTTTAGAGTGCCGAGTTATTCACTGCGCACGAAGAAATGACCACCTCCAACGTTTGGTTTATGTTTTATAAGCATTTTTAATTGTATTGCTTAAATCGCATTTTCTCGGCGAGCTGAGCGCTTTTTCTGAATTGTGCCGCTCCCGTCACTCTGGTTAGGTTGGCATCGAAAAAAACGCTCTCGGGTGCTTTAGAGTGCCGAGTTTATTACTGCGCATTAAGAAATGACCACCTCCAACGTTTGGTTTATGTTTTATAAGCATTTTTAATTTTATTGCTTAAATCGCATTTTCTCGGCGAGCTGAGCACTTTTTCTGAATTGTGCCGCTCCCGTCACTCTGGTTAGGTTGGCATCGAAAAAAACGCTATCGGGTGCTTTAGAGTGCCGAGTTATTCACTGCGCATGAAGAAATGACCACCTCCAACGTTTGGTTTATGTTTAATAAGCATTTTTAATTTTATTGCTTAAATCGCATTTTCTCGGCGAGCTGAGCACTTTTTCTGAATTGTGCCGCTCCCGTCACTCTGGTTAGGTTGGCATCGAAAAAAACGCTCTCGGGTGCTTTAGAGTGCCGAGTTTATTACTGCGCATTAAGAAATGACCACCTCCAACGTTTGGTTTATGTTTTATAAGCATTTTTAATTTTATTGCTTAAATCGCATTTTCTCGGCGAGCTGAGCACTTTTTCTGAATTGTGCCGCTCCCGTCACTCTGGTTAGGTTGGCATCGAAAAAAACGCTCTCGGGTGCTTTAGAGTGCCGAGTTTATTACTGCGCGTTAAGAAATGACCACCTCCAACGTTTGGTTTATGTTTTATAAGCATTTTTAATTTTATTGCTTAAATCGCATTTTCTCGGCGAGCTGAGCACTTTTTCTGAATTGTGCCGCTCCCGTCACTCTGGTTAGGTTGACATCGAAAAAAACGCTCTCGGGTGCTTTAGAGTGCCGAGTTATTCACTGCGCATGAAGAAATGACCACCTCCAACGTTTGGTTTATGTTTGATAAGCATTTTTAATTTTATTGTTTGAATCGCATTTTCTCGGCGAGCTGAGCACTTTTTCTGAATTGTGCCGCTCCCGTCACTCTGGTTAGGTTGGCATCGAAAAAAACGCTCTCGGGTGCTTTAGAGTGCCGAGTTTATCACTGCGCATGAAGAAATGACCACCTCCAACGTTTGGTTTATGTTTCATAAGCATTTTTAATTTTATTGCTTGAATCGCATTTTCTCGGCGAGCCGAGCGCTTTTTCTGAATTGTGCCGCTCCCGTCACTCTGGTTAGGTTGGCATCGAAAAAAACGCTCTCGGGTGCTTTAGAGTGCCGAGTTATTCACTGCGCATGAAGAAATGACCACCTCCAACGTTTGGTTTATGTTTAATAAGCATTTTTAATTTTATTGCTTAAATCGCATTTTCTCGGCGAGCTGAGCGCTTTTTCTGAATTGTGCCGCTCCCGTCACTCTGGTTAGGTTGGCATCGAAAAAAACGCTCTCGGGTGCTTTAGAGTGCCGAGTTATTCACTGCGCATGAAGAAATGACCACCTCCAACGTTTGGTTTATGTTTAATAAGCATTTTTAATTTTATTGCTTAAATCGCATTTTCTCGGCGAGCTGAGCACTTTTCCTGAATTGTGCCGCTCCCGTCACTCTGGTTAGGTTGGCATCGAAAAAAACGCTCTCGGGTGCTTTAGAGTGCCGAGTTATTCACTGCGCATTAAGAAATGACCACCTCCAACGTTTGGTTTATGTTTAATAAGCATTTTTAATTTTATTGCTTAAATCGCATTTTCTCGGCGAGCTGAGCACTTTTTCTGAATTGTGCCGCTCCCGTCACTCTGGTTAGGTTGGCATCGAAAAAAACGCTCTCGGGTGCTTTAGAGTGCCGAGTTTATTACTGCGCATTAAGAAATGACCACCTCCAACGTTTGGTTTATGTTTTATAAGCATTTTTAATTTTATTGCTTAAATCGCATTTTCTCGGCGAGCTGAGCACTTTTTCTGAATTGTGCCGCTCCCGTCACTCTGGTTAGGTTGGCATCGAAAAAAACGCTCTCGGGTGCTTTAGAGTGCCGAGTTATTCACTGCGCACGAAGAAATGACCACCTCCAACGTTTGGTTTATGTTTTATAAGCATTTTTAATTTTATTGCTTAAATCGCATTTTCTCGGCGAGCTGAGCGCTTTTTCTGAATTGTGCCGCTCCCGTCACTCTGGTTAGGTTGGCATCGAAAAAAACGCTCTCGGGTGCTTTAGAGTGCCGAGTTTATTACTGCGCATTAAGAAATGACCACCTCCAACGTTTGGTTTATGTTTTATAAGCATTTTTAATTTTATTGCTTAAATCGCATTTTCTCGGCGAGCTGAGCACTTTTTCTGAATTGTGCCGCTCCCGTCACTCTGGTTAGGTTGGCATCGAAAAAAACGCTATCGGGTGCTTTAGAGTGCCGAGTTATTCACTGCGCATGAAGAAATGACCACCTCCAACGTTTGGTTTATGTTTAATAAGCATTTTTAATTTTATTGCTTAAATCGCATTTTCTCGGCGAGCTGAGCACTTTTTCTGAATTGTGCCGCTCCCGTCACTCTGGTTAGGTTGGCATCGAAAAAAACGCTCTCGGGTGCTTTAGAGTGCCGAGTTTATTACTGCGCATTAAGAAATGACCACCTCCAACGTTTGGTTTATGTTTTATAAGCATTTTTAATTTTATTGCTTAAATCGCATTTTCTCGGCGAGCTGAGCACTTTTTCTGAATTGTGCCGCTCCCGTCACTCTGGTTAGGTTGGCATCGAAAAAAACGCTCTCGGGTGCTTTAGAGTGCCGAGTTTATTACTGCGCATTAAGAAATGACCACCTCCAACGTTTGGTTTATGTTTTATAAGCATTTTTAATTTTATTGCTTAAATCGCATTTTCTCGGCGAGCTGAGCACTTTTTCTGAATTGTGCCGCTCCCGTCACTCTGGTTAGGTTGGCATCGAAAAAAACGCTCTCGGGTGCTTTAGAGTGCCGAGTTATTCACTGCGCATGAAGAAATGACCACCTCCAACGTTTGGTTTATGTTTAATAAGCATTTTTAATTTTATTGCTTGAATCGCATTTTCTCGGCGAGCTGAGCACTTTTTCTGAATTGTGCCGCTCCCGTCACTCTGGTTAGGTTGGCATCGAAAAAAACGCTCTCGGGTGCTTTAGAGTGCCGAGTTATTCACTGCGCATGAAGAAATGAGCACCTTCAACGTTTGGTTTATGTTTTATAAGCATTTTTAATTTTATTGCTTAAATCGCATTTTCTCGGCGAGCTGAGCGCTTTTTCTGAATTGTGCCGCTCCCGTCACTCTGGTTAGGTTGGCATCGAAAAAAACGCTCTCGGGTGCTTTAGAGTGCCGAGTTTATTACTGCGCATTAAGAAATGACCACCTCCAACGTTTGGTTTATGTTTTATAAGCATTTTTAATTTTATTGCTTAAATCGCATTTTCTCGGCGAGCTGAGCACTTTTTCTGAATTGTGCCGCTCCCGTCACTCTGGTTAGGTTGGCATCGAAAAAAACGCTCTCGGGTGCTTTAGAGTGCCGAGTTATTCACTGCGCACGAAGAAATGACCACCTCCAACGTTTGGTTTATGTTTTATAAGCATTTTTAATTTTATTGCTTAAATCGCATTTTCTTGGCGAGCTGAGCGCTTTTTCTGAATTGTGCCGCTCCCGTCACTCTGGTTAGGTTGGCATCGAAAAAAACGCTCTCGGGTGCTTTAGAGTGCCGAGTTTATTACTGCGCATTAAGAAATGACCACCTCCAACGTTTGGTTTATGTTTTATAAGCATTTTTAATTTTATTGCTTAAATCGCATTTTCTCGGCGAGCTGAGCACTTTTTCTGAATTGTGCCGCTCCCGTCACTCTGGTTAGGTTGGCATCGAAAAAAACGCTCTCGGGTGCTTTAGAGTGCCGAGTTATTCACTGCGCATGAAGAAATGACCACCTCCAACGTTTGGTTTATGTTTAATAAGCATTTTTAATTTTATTGCTTAAATCGCATTTTCTCGGCGAGCTGAGCACTTTTTCTGAATTGTGCCGCTCCCGTCACTCTGGTTAGGTTGGCATCGAAAAAAACGCTCTCGGGTGCTTTAGAGTGCCGAGTTTATTACTGCGCATTAAGAAATGACCACCTCCAACGTTTGGTTTATGTTTTATAAGCATTTTTAATTTTATTGCTTAAATCGCATTTTCTCGGCGAGCTGAGCACTTTTTCTGAATTGTGCCGCTCCCGTAACTCTGGTTAGGTTGGCATCGAAAAAAAACGCTCTCGGGTGCTTTAGAGTGCCGAGTTATTCACTGCGCATGAAGAAATGACCACCTCCAACGTTTGGTTTATGTTTAATAAGCATTTTTAATTTTATTGCTTGAATCACATTTTCTCGGCGAGCTGAGCACTTTTTCTGAATTGTGCCGCTCCCGTCACTCTGGTTAGGTTGGCATCGAAAAAAACGCTCTCGGGTGCTTTAGAGTGCCGAGTTTATCACTGCGCATGAAGAAATGACCACCTCCAACGTTTGGTTTATGTTTTATAAGCATTTTTAAATTTATTGCTTAAATCGCATTTTCTCGGCGAGCTGAGCGCTTTTTCTGAATTGTGCCGCTCCCGTCACTCTGGTTAGGTTGGCATCGAAAAAAACGCTCTCGGGTGCTTTAGAGTGCCGAGTTATTCACTGCGCATGAAGAAATGACCACCTTCAACGTTTGGTTTATGTTTTATAAGCATTTTTAATTTTATTGCTTAAATCGCATTTTCTCGGCGAGCTGAGCGCTTTTTCTGAATTGTGCCGCTCACGTAACTCTGGTTAGGTTGGCATAAAAAAAACGCTCTCGGGTGCTTTAGAGTGCCGAGTTTATCACTGCGCATGAAGAAATGACCACTTCCAACGTTTGGTTTATGTTTTATAAGCATTTTTAATTGTATTGCTTAAATCGCATTTTCTCGGCGAGCTGAGCACTTTTTCTGAATTGTGCCGCTCCCTTCACTCTGGTTAGGTTGGCATCGAAAAAAACGCTCTCGGGTGCTTTAGAGTGCCGAGTTTATCACTGCGCATGAATAAATGACCACCTCCAACGTTTGGTTTATGTTTTATAAGCATTTTTAATTTTATTGCTTAAATCGCATTTTCTCGGCGAGCTGAGCGCTTTTTCTGAATTGTGCCGCTCCCGTCACTCTGGTTAGGTTGGCATCGAAAAAAACGCTCTCGGGTGCTTTAGAGTGCCGAGTTATTCACTGCGCATGAAGAAATGACCACCTCCAACGTTTGGTTTATGTTTAATAAGCATTTTTAATTTTATTGCTTAAATCGCATTTTCTCGGCGAGCTGAGCGCTTTTTCTGAATTGTGCCGCTCCCGTCACTCTGGTTAGGTTGGCATCGAAAAAAACGCTCTCGGGTGCTTTAGAGTGCCGAGTTATTCACTGCGCACGAAGAAATGACCACCTCCAACGTTTGGTTTATGTTTTATAAGCATTTTTAATTTTATTGCTTAAATCGCATTTTCTCGGCGAGCTGAGCGCTTTTTCTGAATTGTGCCGCTCCCGTCACTCTGGTTAGGTTGGCATCGAAAAAAACGCTCTCGGGTGCTTTAGAGTGCCGAGTTTATTACTGCGCATTAAGAAATGACCACCTCCATCGTTTGGTTTATGTTTTATAAGCATTTTTAATTTTATTGCTTAAATCGCATTTTCTCGGCGAGCTGAGCACTTTTTCTGAATTGTGCCGCTCCCGTCACTCTGGTTAGGTTGGCATCGAAAAAAACGCTCTCGGGTGCTTTAGAGTGCCGAGTTTATTACTGCGCATTAAGAAATGACCACCTCCAACGTTTGGTTTATGTTTTATAAGCATTTTTAATTTTATTGCTTAAATCGCATTTTCTCGGCGAGCTGAGCACTTTTTCTGAATTGTGCCGCTCCCGTCACTCTGGTTAGGTTGGCATCGAAAAAAACGCTCTCGGGTGCTTTAGAGTGCCGAGTTTATTACTGCGCATTAAGAAATGACCACCTCCAACGTTTGGTTTATGTTTTATAAGCATTTTTAATTTTATTGCTTAAATCGCATTTTCTCGGCGAGCTGAGCGCTTTTTCTGAATTGTGCCGCTCCCGTCACTCTGGTTAGGTTGGCATCGAAAAAAACGCTCTCGGGTGCTTTAGAGTGCCGAGTTATTCACTGCGCATGAAGAAATGACCACCTCCAACGTTTGGTTTATGTTTAATAAGCATTTTTAATTTTATTGCTTGAATCGCATTTTCTCGGCGAGCTGAGCACTTTTTCTGAATTGTGCCGCTCCCGTCACTCTGGTTAGGTTGGCATCGAAAAAAACGCTCTCGGGTGCTTTAGAGTGCCGAGTTTATCACTGCGCATGAAGAAATGACCACCTCCAACGTTTGGTTTATGTTTTATAAGCATTTTTAATTTTATTGCTTAAATCGCATTTTCTCGGCGAGCTGAGCGCTTTTTCTGAATTGTGCCGCTCCCGTCACTCTGGTTATATGTTGGCATCGAAAAAAACGCTCTCGGGTGCTTTAGAGTGCCGAGTTTATCACTGCGCATGAAGAAATGACCACCTCCAACGTTTGGTTTATGTTTTATAAGCATTTTTAATTTTATTGCTTAAATCGCATTTTCTCGGCGAGCTGAGCAGTTTTTCTGAATTGTGCCGCTCCCGTCACTCTGGTTAGGTTGGCATCGAAAAAAACGCTCTCGGGTGCTTTAGAGTGCCGAGTTTATCACTGCGCATGAAGAAATGACCACCTCCAACGTTTGGTTTATGTTTTATATGCGTTTTTAGATTTATTGCTTAAATCGCATTTTCTCGGCGAGCTGAGCGCTTTTTCTGAATTGTGCCGCTCCCGTCACTCTGGTTAGGTTGGCATCGAAAAAAACGCTCTCGGGTGCTTTAGAGTGCCGAGTTATTCACTGCGCATGAAGAAATGACCACCTCCAACGTTTGGTTTATGTTTTATAAGCATTTTTAATTTTATTGCTTAAATCGCATTTGCTCGGCGAGCTGAGCGCTTTTTCTGAATTGTGCCGCTCCCGTAACTCTGGTTAGGTTGGCATCGAAAAAAACGCTCTCGGGTGCTTTAGAGTGCCGAGTTATTCACTGCGCACGAAGAAATGACCACCTCCAACGTTTGGTTTATGTTTTATAAGCATTTTTAATTTTATTGCTTAAATCGCATTTTCTCGGCGAGCTGAGCGCTTTTTCTGAATTGTGCCGCTCCCGTCACTCTGGTTAGGTTGGCATCGAAAAAAACGCTCTCGGGTGCTTTAGAGTGCCGAGTTTATTACTGCGCATTAAGAAATGACCACCTCCATCGTTTGGTTTATGTTTTATAAGCATTTTTAATTTTATTGCTTAAATCGCATTTTCTCGGCGAGCTGAGCACTTTTTCTGAATTGTGCCGCTCCCGTCACTCTGGTTAGGTTGGCATCGAAAAAAACGCTCTCGGGTGCTTTAGAGTGCCGAGTTTATTACTGCGCATTAAGAAATGACCACCTCCAACGTTTGGTTTATGTTTTATAAGCATTTTTAATTTTATTGCTTAAATCGCATTTTCTCGGCGAGCTGAGCACTTTTTCTGAATTGTGCCGCTCCCGTCACTCTGGTTAGGTTGGCATCGAAAAAAACGCTCTCGGGTGCTTTAGAGTGCCGAGTTTATTACTGCGCATTAAGAAATGACCACCTCCAACGTTTGGTTTATGTTTTATAAGCATTTTTAATTTTATTGCTTAAATCGCATTTTCTCGGCGAGCTGAGCACTTTTTCTGAATTGTGCCGCTCCCGTCACTCTGGTTAGGTTGGCATCGAAAAAAACGCTCTCGGGTGCTTTAGAGTGCCGAGTTTATTACTGCGCATTAAGAAATGACCACCTCCAACGTTTGGTTTATGTTTTATAAGCATTTTTAATTTTATTGCTTAAATCGCATTTTCTTGGCGAGCTGAGCACTTTTTCTGAATTGTGCCGCTCCCGTCACTCTGGTTAGGTTGACATCGAAAAAAACGCTCTCGGGTGCTTTAGAGTGCCGAGTTATTCACTGCGCATGAAGAAATGACCACCTCCAACGTTTGGTTTATGTTTGATAAGCATTTTTAATTTTATTGCTTGAATCGCATTTTCTCGGCGAGCTGAGCACTTTTTCTGAATTGTGCCGCTCCCGTCACTCTGGTTAGGTTGGCATCGAAAAAAACGCTCTCGGGTGCTTTAGAGTGCCGAGTTTATCACTGCGCATGAAGAAATGACCACCTCCAACGTTTGGTTTATGTTTTATAAGCATTTTTAATTTTATTGCTTGAATCGCATTTTCTCGGCGAGCCGAGCGCTTTTTCTGAATTGTGCCTTTCCCGTCACTCTGGTTAGGTTGGCATCGAAAAAAACGCTCTCGGGTGCTTTAGAGTGCCGAGTTATTCACTGCGCATGAAGAAATGAACACCTCCAACGTTTGGTTTATGTTTAATAAGCATTTTTAATTTTATTGCTTAAATCGCATTTTCTCGGCGAGCTGAGCGCTTTTTCTGAATTGTGCCGCTCCCGTCACTCTGGTTAGGTTGGCATCGAAAAAAACGCTCTCGGGTGCTTTAGAGTGCCGAGTTATTCACTGCGCATGAAGAAATGACCACCTCCAACGTTTGGTTTATGTTTAATAAGCATTTTTAATTTTATTGCTTAAATCGCATTTTCTCGGCGAGCTGAGCACTTTTTCTGAATTGTGCCGCTCCCGTCACTCTGGTTAGGTTGGCATCGAAAAAAACGCTCTCGGGTGCTTTAGAGTGCCGAGTTTATTACTGCGCATTAAGAAATGACCACCTCCAACGTTTGGTTTATGTTTTATAAGCATTTTTAATTTTATTGCTTAAATCGCATTTTCTCGGCGAGCTGAGCACTTTTTCTGAATTGTGCCGCTCCCGTCACTCTGGTTAGGTTGGCATCGAAAAAAACGCTCTCGGGTTTTTTAGAGTGCCGAGTTATTCACTGCGCATGAAGAAATGACCACCTCCAACGTTTGGTTTATGTTTAATAAGCATTTTTAATTTTATTGCTTGAATCGCATTTTCTCGGCGAGCTGAGCACTTTTTCTGAATTGTGCCGCTCCCGTCACTCTGGTTAGGTTGGCATCGAAAAAAACGCTCTCGGGTGCTTTAGAGTGCCGAGTTTATCACTGCGCATGAAGAAATGACCACCTCCAACGTTTGGTTTATGTTTTATAAGCATTTTTAATTTTATTGCTTAAATCGTATTTTCTCGGCGAGATGAGCGCTTTTTCTGAATTGTGCCGCTCCCGTCACTCTGGTTAGGTTGGCATCGAAAAAAACGCTCTCGGGTGCTTTAGAGTGCCGAGTTTATCACTGCGCATGAAGAAATGACCACCTCCAACGTTTGGTTTATGTTTTATAAGCATTTTTAATTTTATTGCTTAAATCGCATTTTCTCGGCGAGCTGAGCACTTTTTCTGAATTGTGCCGCTCCCATCACTCTGGTTAGGTTGGCATCGAAAAAAACGCTCTCGGGTGCTTTAGAGTGCCGAGTTTATCACTACGCATGAAGAAATGACCACCTCCAACGTTTGGTTTATGTTTTATAAGCATTTTTAAATTTATTGCTTAAATCGCATTTTCTCGGCGAGCTGAGCGCTTTTTCTGAATTGTGCCGCTCCCGTCACTCTGGTTAGGTTGGCATCGAAAAAAACGCTCTCGGGTGCTTTAGAGTGCCGAGTTATTCACTGCGCATGAAGAAATGACCACCTTCAACGTTTGGTTTATGTTTTATAAGCATTTTTAATTTTATTGCTTAAATCGCATTTTCTCGGCGAGCTGAGCGCTTTTTCTGAATTGTGCCGCTCACGTAACTCTGGTTAGGTTGGCATAAAAAAAAACGCTCTCGGGTGCTTTAGAGTGCCGAGTTTATCACTGCGCATGAAGAAATGACCACTTCCAACGTTTGGTTTATGTTTTATAAGCATTTTTAATTGTATTGCTTAAATCGCATTTTCTCGGCGAGCTGAGCACTTTTTCTGAATTGTGCCGCTCCCGTCACTCTGGTTAGGTTGGCATCGAAAAAAACGCTCTCGGGTGCTTTAGAGTGCCGAGTTTATCACTGCGCATGAAGAAATGACTACCTCCAACGTTTGGTTTATGTTTTATAAGCATTTTTAATTTTATTGCTTAAATCGCATTTTCTCGGCGAGCTGAGCGCTTTTTCTGAATTGTGCCGCTCCCGTCACTCTGGTTAGGTTGGCATCGAAAAAAACGCTCTCGGGTGCTTTAGAGTGCCGAGTTATTCACTGCGCATGAAGAAATGACCACCTCCAACGTTTGGTTTATGTTTAATAAGCATTTTTAATTTTATTGCTTGAATCGCATTTTCTCGGCGAGCTGAGCACTTTTTCTGAATTGTGCCGCTCCCGACACTCTGGTTAGGTTGGCATCGAAAAAAACGCTCTCGGGTGCTTTAGAGTGCCGAGTTTATCACTGCGCATGAAGAAATGACCACCTCCAACGTTTGGTTTATGTTTTATAAGCATTTTTAATTTTATTGCTTGAATCGCATTTTCTCGGCGAGCCGAGCGCTTTTTCTGAATTGTGCCGCTCCCGTCACTCTGGTTAGGTTGGCATCGAAAAAAACGCTCTCGGGTGCTTTAGAGTGCCGAGTTATTCACTGCGCATGAAGAAATGACCACCTCCAACGTTTGGTTTATGTTTAATAAGCATTTTTAATTTTATTGCTTAAATCGCATTTTCTCGGCGAGCTGAGCGCTTTTTCTGAATTGTGCCGCTCCCGTCACTCTGGTTAGGTTGGCATCGAAAAAAACGCTCTCGGGTGCTTTAGAGTGCCGAGTTATTCACTGCGCATGAAGAAATGACCACCTCCAACGTTTGGTTTATGTTTAATAAGCATTTTTAATTTTATTGCTTAAATCGCATTTTCTCGGCGAGCTGAGCACTTTTTCTGAATTGTGCCGCTCCCGTCACTCTGGTTAGGTTGGCATCGAAAAAAACGCTCTCGGGTGCTTTAGAGTGCCGAGTTATTCACTGCGCATTAAGAAATGACCACCTCCAACGTTTGGTTTATGTTTAATAAGCATTTTTAATTTTATTGCTTAAATCGCATTTTCTCGGCGAGCTGAGCACTTTTTCTGAATTGTGCCGCTCCCGTCACTCTGGTTAGGTTGGCATCGAAAAAAACGCTCTCGGGTGCTTTAGAGTGCCGAGTTTATTACTGCGCATTAAGAAATGACCACCTCCAACGTTTGGTTTATGTTTTATAAGCATTTTTAATTTTATTGCTTAAATCGCATTTTCTCGGCGAGCTGAGCACTTTTTCTGAATTGTGCCGCTCCCGTCACTCTGGTTAGGTTGGCATCGAAAAAAACGCTCTCGGGTGCTTTAGAGTGCCGAGTTATTCACTGCGCACGAAGAAATGACCACCTCCAACGTTTGGTTTATGTTTTATAAGCATTTTTAATTTTATTGCTTAAATCGCATTTTCTCGGCGAGCTGAGCGCTTTTTCTGAATTGTGCCGCTCCCGTCACTCTGGTTAGGTTGGCATCGAAAAAAACGCTCTCGGGTGCTTTAGAGTGCCGAGTTTATTACTGCGCATTAAGAAATGACCACCTCCAACGTTTGGTTTATGTTTTATAAGCATTTTTAATTTTATTGCTTAAATCGCATTTTCTCGGCGAGCTGAGCACTTTTTCTGAATTGTGCCGCTCCCGTCACTCTGGTTAGGTTGGCATCGAAAAAAACGCTATCGGGTGCTTTAGAGTGCCGAGTTATTCACTGCGCATGAAGAAATGACCAACTCCAACGTTTGGTTTATGTTTAATAAGCATTTTTAATTTTATTGCTTAAATCGCATTTTCTCGGCGAGCTGAGCACTTTTTCTGAATTGTGCCGCTCCCGTCACTCTGGTTAGGTTGGCATCGAAAAAAACGCTCTCGGGTGCTTTAGAGTGCCGAGTTTATTACTGCGCATTAAGAAATGACCACCTCCAACGTTTGGTTTATGTTTTATAAGCATTTTTAATTTTATTGCTTAAATCGCATTTTCTCGGCGAGCTGAGCACTTTTTCTGAATTGTGCCGCTCCCGTCACTCTGGTTAGGTTGGCATCGAAAAAAACGCTCTCGGGTGCTTTAGAGTGCCGAGTTTATTACTGCGCATTAAGAAATGACCACCTCCAACGTTTGGTTTATGTTTTATAAGCATTTTTAATTTTATTGCTTAAATCGCATTTTCTCGGCGAGCTGAGCACTTTTTCTGAATTGTGCCGCTCCCGTCACTCTGGTTAGGTTGGCATCGAAAAAAACGCTCTCGGGTGCTTTAGAGTGCCGAGTTATTCACTGCGCATGAAGAAATGACCACCTCCAACGTTTGGTTTATGTTTAATAAGCATTTTTAATTTTATTGCTTGAATCGCATTTTCTCGGCGAGCTGAGCACTTTTTCTGAATTGTGCCGCTCCCGTCACTCTGGTTAGGTTGGCATCGAAAAAAACGCTCTCGGGTGCTTTAGAGTGCCGAGTTTATCACTGCGCATGAAGAAATGACCACCTCCAACGTTTGGTTTATGTTTTATAAGCATTTTTAATTGTATTGCTTAAATCGTATTTTCTCGGCGAGATGAGCGCTTTTTCTGAATTGTGCCGCTCCCGTCACTCTGGTTAGGTTGGCATCGAAAAAAACGCTCTCGGGTGCTTTAGAGTGCCGAGTTTATCACTGCGCATGAAGAAATGACCACCTCCAACGTTTGGTTTATGTTTTATAAGTATTTTTAATTTTATTGCTTAAATCGCATTTTCTCGGCGAGCTGAGCACTTTTTCTGAATTGTGCCGCTCCCGTCACTCTGGTTAGGTTGGCATCGAAAAAAACGCTCTCGGGTGCTTTAGAGTGCCGAGTTTATCACTGCGCATGAAGAAATGACCACCTCCAACGTTTGGTTTATGTTTTATAAGCATTTTTAAATTTATTGCTTAAATCGCATTTTCTCGGCGAGCTGAGCGCTTTTTCTGAATTGTGCCGCTCCCGTCACTCTGGTTAGGTTGGCATCGAAAAAAACGCTCTCGGGTGCTTTAGAGTGCCGAGTTATTCACTGCGCATGAAGAAATGACCACCTTCAACGTTTGGTTTATGTTTTATAAGCATTTTTAATTTTATTGCTTAAATCGCATTTTCTCGGCGAGCTGAGCGCTTTTTCTGAATTGTGCCGCTCACGTAACTCTGGTTAGGTTGGCATAAAAAAAACGCTCTCGGGTGCTTTAGAGTGCCGAGTTTATCACTGCGCATGAAGAAATGACCACTTCCAACGTTTGGTTTATGTTTTATAAGCATTTTTAATTGTATTGCTTAAATCGCATTTTCTCGGCGAGCTGAGCACTTTTTCTGAATTGTGCCGCTCCCGTCACTCTGGTTAGGTTGGCATCGAAAAAAACACTCTCGGGTGCTTTAGAGTGCCGAGTTTATCACTGCGCATGAAGAAATGACCACCTCCAACGTTTGGTTTATGTTTTATAAGCATTTTTAATTTTATTGCTTAAATCGCATTTTCTCGGCGAGCTGAGCGCTTTTTCTGAATTGTGCCGCTCCCGTCACTCTGGTTAGGTTGGCATCGAAAAAAACGCTCTCGGGTGCTTTAGAGTGCCGAGTTATTCACTGCGCATGAAGAAATGACCACCTCCAACGTTTGGTTTATGTTTAATAAGCATTTTTAATTTTATTGCTTAAATCGCATTTTCTCGGCGAGCTGAGCGCTTTTTCTGAATTGTGCCGCTCCCGTCACTCTGGTTAGGTTGGCATCGAAAAAAACGCTCTCGGGTGCTTTAGAGTGCCGAGTTATTCACTGCGCATGAAGAAATGACCACCTCCAACGTTTGGTTTATGTTTAATAAGCATTTTTAATTTTATTGCTTAAATCGCATTTTCTCAGCGAGCTGAGCATTTTTTCTGAATTGTGCCGCTCCCGTCACTCTGGTTAGGTTGGCATCGAAAAAAACGCTCTCGGGTCCTTTAGAGTGCCGAGTTTATTACTGCGCATTAAGAAATGACCACCTCCAACGTTTGGTTTATGTTTTATAAGCATTTTTAATTTTATTGCTTAAATCGCATTTTCTCGGCGAGCTGAGCACTTTTTCTGAATTGTGCCGCTCCCGTCACTCTGGTTAGGTTGGCATCGAAAAAAACGCTCTCGGGTGCTTTAGAGTGCCGAGTTATTCACTGCGCACGAAGAAATGACCACCTCCAACGTTTGGTTTATGTTTTATAAGCATTTTTAATTTTATTGCTTAAATCGCATTTTCTCGGCGAGCTGAGCGCTTTTTCTGAATTGTGCCGCTCCCGTCACTCTGGTTAGGTTGGCATCGAAAAAAACGCTCTCGGGTGCTTTAGAGTGCCGAGTTTATTACTGCGCATTAAGAAATGACCACCTCCAACGTTTGGTTTATGTTTTATAAGCATTTTTAGTTTTATTGCTTAAATCGCATTTTCTCGGCGAGCTGAGCACTTTTTCTGAATTGTGCCGCTCCCGTCACTCTGGTTAGGTTGGCATCGAAAAAAACGCTCTCGGGTGCTTTAGAGTGCCGAGTTTATCACTGCGCATGAAGAAATGACCACCTCCAACGTTTGGTTTATGTTTAATAAGCATTTTTAATTTTATTGCTTAAATCGCATTTTCTCGGCGAGCTGAGCACTTTTTCTGAATTGTGCCGCTCCCGTCACTCTGGTTAGGTTGGCATCGAAAAAAACGCTCTCGGGTGCTTTAGAGTGCCGACTTTATCACTGCGCATGAAGAAATGACCACCTCCAACGTTTGGTTTATGTTTTATAAGCATTTTTAATTTTATTGCTTAAATCGCATTTTCTCGGCGAGCTGAGCGCTTTTTCTGAATTGTGCCGCTCCCGTCACTCTGGTTAGGTTGGCATCGAAAAAAACGCTCTCGGGTGCTTTAGAGTGCCGAGTTTATCACTGCGCATGAAGAAATGACCACCTCCAACGTTTGGTTTATGTTTTATAAGCATTTTTAATTTTATTGCTTAAATCGCATTTTCTCGGCGAGCTGAGCACTTTTTCTGAATTGTGCCGCTCCCGTCACTCTGGTTATGTTGGCATCGAAAAAAACGCTCTCGGGTGCTTTAGAGTGCCGAGTTATTCACTGCGCATTAAGAAATGACCACCTCCAACGTTTGGTTTATGTTTTATAAGCATTTTTAGTTTTATTGCTTAAATCGCATTTTCTCGGCGAGCTGAGCACTTTTTCTGAATTGTGCCGCTCCCGTCACTCTGGTTAGGTTGGCATCGAAAAAAACGCTCTCGGGTGCTTTAGAGTGCCGAGTTTATCACTGCGCATGAAGAAATGACCACCTCCAACGTTTGGTTTATGTTTAATAAGCATTTTTAATTTTATTGCTTAAATCGCATTTTCTCGGCGAGCTGAGCACTTTTTCTGAATTGTGCCGCTCCCGTCACTCTGGTTAGGTTGGCATCGAAAAAAACGCTCTCGGGTGCTTTAGAGTGCCGACTTTATCACTGCGCATGAAGAAATGACCACCTCCAACGTTTGGTTTATGTTTTATAAGCATTTTTAATTTTATTGCTTAAATCGCATTTTCTCGGCGAGCTGAGCGCTTTTTCTGAATTGTGCCGCTCCCGTCACTCTGGTTAGGTTGGCATCGAAAAAAACGCTCTCGGGTGCTTTAGAGTGCCGAGTTATTCACTGCGCATGAAGAAATGACCACCTCCAACGTTTGGTTTATGTTTTATAAGCATTTTTAGTTTTATTGCTTAAATCGCATTTTCTCGGCGAGCTGAGCACTTTTTCTGAATTGTGCCGCTCCCGTCACTCTGGTTAGGTTGGCATCGAAAAAAACGCTCTCGGGTGCTTTAGAGTGCCGAGTTTATTACTGCGCATTAAGAAATGACCACCTCCAACGTTTGGTTTATGTTTTATAAGCATTTTTAATTTTATTGCTTAAATAGCATTTTCTCGGCGAGCTGAGCACTTTTTCTGAATTGTGCCGCTCCCGTCACTCTGGTTAGGTTGGCATCGAAAAAAACGCTCTCGGGTGCTTTAGAGTGCCGAGTTTATCACTGCGCATGAAGAAATGACCACGTCCAACGTTTGGTTTATGTTTTATAAGCATTTTTAATTTTATTGCTTAAATCGCATTTTCTCGGCGAGCTGAGCACTTTTTCTGAATTGTGCCGCTCCCGTCACTCTGGTTAGGTTGGCATCGAAAAAAACGCTCTCGGGTGCTTTAGAGTGCCGAGTTTATCACTGCGCATGAAGAAATGACCACCTCCAACGTTTGGTTTATGTTTTATAAGCATTTTTAAATTTATTGCTTAAATCGCATTTTCTCGGCGAGCTGAGCGCTTTTTCTGAATTGTGCCGCTCCCGTCACTCTGGTTAGGTTGGCATCGAAAAAAACGCTCTCGGGTGCTTTAGAGTGCTGAGTTATTCACTGCGCATGAAGAAATGACCACCTCCAACGTTTGGTTTATGTTTTATAAGCATTTTTAGTTTTATTGCTTAAATCGCATTTTCTCGGCGAGCTGAGCACTTTTTCTGAATTGTGCCGCTCCCGTCACTCTGGTTAGGTTGGCATCGAAAAAAACGCTCTCGGGTGCTTTAGAGTGCCGAGTTTATTACTGCGCATTAAGAAATGACCACCTCCAACGTTTGGTTTATGTTTTATAAGCATTTTTAATTTTATTGCTTAAATCGCATTTTCTCGGCGAGCTGAGCACTTTTTCTGAATTGTGCCGCTCCCGTCACTCTGGTTAGGTTGGCATCGAAAAAAACGCTCTCGGGTGCTTTAGAGTGCCGAGTTATTCACTGCGCATGAAGAAATGACCACCTCCAACGTTTGGTTTATGTTTTATAAGCATTTTTAATTGTATTGCTTAAATCGCATTTTCTCGGCGAGCTGAGCACTTTTTCTGAATTGTGCCGCTCCCGTCACTCTGGTTAGGTTGGCATCGAAAAAAACGCTCTCGGGTGCTTTAGAGTGCCGAGTTTATCACTGCGCATGAAGAAATGACCACCTCCAACGTTTGGTTTATGTTTTATAAGCATTTTTAATTTTATTGCTTAAATCGCATTTTCTCGGCGAGCTGAGCACTTTTTCTGAATTGTGCCGCTCCCGTCACTCTGGTTAGGTTGGCATCGAAAAAAACGCTCTCGGGTGCTTTAGAGTGCCGAGTTTATTACTGCGCATTAAGAAATGACCACCTCCAACGTTTGGTTTATGTTTTATAAGCATTTTTAATTTTATTGCTTAAATCGCATTTTCTCGGCGAGCTGAGCACTTTTTCTGAATTGTGCCGCTCCCGTCACTCTGGTTAGGTTGGCATCGAAAAAAACGCTCTCGGGTGCTTTAGAGTGCCGAGTTATTCACTGCGCATGAAGAAATGACCACCTCCAACGTTTGGTTTATGTTTAATAAGCATTTTTAATTTTATGGTTTAAATCGCATTTTCTCGGCGAGCTGAGCACTTTTTCTGAATTGTGCCGCTCCCGTCACTCTGGTTAGGTTGGCATCGAAAAAAACGCTCCCGGGTGCTTTAGAGTGCCGAGTTTATTACTGCACATTAAGAAATGACCACCTCCAACGTTTGGTTTATGTTTTATAAGCATTTTTAATTTTATTGCTTAAATCGCATTTTCTCGGCGAGCTGAGCACTTTTTCTGAATTGTGCCGCTCCCGTCACTCTGGTTAGGTTGGCATCGAAAAAAACGCTCTCGGGTGCTTTAGAGTGCCGAGTTTATTACTGCGCATTAAGAAATGACCACCTCCAACGTTTGGTTTATGTTTTATAAGCATTTTTAATTTTATTGCTTAAATCGCATTTTCTCGGCGAGCTGAGCACTTTTTCTGAATTGTGCCGCTCCCGTCACTCTGGTTAGGTTGGCATCGAAAAAAACGCTATCGGGTGCTTTAGAGTGCCGAGTTATTCACTGCGCATGAAGAAATGACCACCTCCAACGTTTGGTTTATGTTTAATAAGCATTTTTAATTTTATTGCTTAAATCGCATTTTCTCGGCGAGCTGAGCACTTTTTCTGAATTGTGCCGCTCCCGTCACTCTGGTTAGGTTGGCATCGAAAAAAACGCTCTCGGGTGCTTTAGTGCCGAGTTTATTACTGTGCATTAAGAAATGACCACCTGCAACGTTTGGTTTATGTTTTATAAGCATTTTTAATTTTATTGCTTAAATCGCATTTTCTTGGCGAGCTGAGCACTTTTTCTGAATTGTGCCGCTCCCGTCACTCTGGTTAGGTTGGCATCGAAAAAAACGCTCTCGGGTGCTTTAGAGTGCCGAGTTTATTACTGCGCATTAAGAAATGACCACCTCCAACGTTTGGTTTATGTTTTATAAGCATTTTTAATTTTATTGCTTAAATCGCATTTTCTCGGCGAGCTGAGCACTTTTTCTGAATTGTGCCGCTCCCGTCACTCTGGTTAGGTTGGCATCGAAAAAAACGCTATCGGGTGCTTTAGAGTGCCGAGTTATTCACTGCGCATGAAGAAATGACCACCTCCAACGTTTGGTTTATGTTTAATAAGCATTTTTAATTTTATTGCTTAAATCGCATTTTCTCGGCGAGCTGAGCACTTTTTCTGAATTGTGCCGCTCCCGTCACTCTGGTTAGGTTGGCATCGAAAAAAACGCTCTCGGGTGCTTTAGAGTGCCGAGTTTATTACTGTGCATTAAGAAATGACCACCTCCAACGTTTGGTTTATGTTTTATAAGCATTTTTAATTTTATTGCTTAAATCGCATTTTCTCGGCGAGCTGAGCACTTTTTCTGAATTGTGCCGGTCCCGTCACTCTGGTTAGGTTGGCATCGAAAAAAACGCTCTCGGGTGCTTTAGAGTGCCGAGTTATTCACTGCGCATTAAGAAATGACCACCTCCAACGTTTGGTTTATGTTTAATAAGCATTTTTAATTTTATTGCTTAAATCGCATTTTCTCGGCGAGCTGAGCACTTTTTCTGAATTGTGCCGCTCCCGTCACTCTGGTTAGGTTGGCATCGAAAAAAACGCTCTCGGGTGCTTTAGAGTGCCGAGTTTATCACTGCGCATGAAGAAATGACCACCTCCAACGTTTGGTTTATGTTTTATAAGCATTTTTAATTTTATTGCTTAAATCGCATTTTCTCGGCGAGCTGAGCGCTTTTTCTGAATTGTGCCGCTCCCGTCACTCTGGTTAGGTTGGCATCGAAAAAAACGCTCTCGGGTGCTTTAGAGTGCCGAGTTATTCACTGCGCATGAAGAAATGACCACCTCCAACGTTTGGTTTATGTTTAATAAGCATTTTTAATTTTATTGCTTAAATCGCATTTTCTCGGCGAGCTGAGCGCTTTTTCTGAATTGTGCCGCTCCCGTCACTCTGGTTAGGTTGGCATCGAAAAAAACGCTCTCGGGTGCTTTAGAGTGCCGAGTTATTCACTGCGCACGAAGAAATGACCACCTCCAACGTTTGGTTTATGTTTTATAAGCATTTTTAATTTTATTGCTTAAATCGCATTTTCTCGGCGAGCTGAGCGCTTTTTCTGAATTGTGCCGCTCCCGTGACTCTGGTTAGGTTGGCATCGAAAAAAACGCTCTCGGGTGCTTTAGAGTGCCGAGTTTATCACTGCGCATGAAGAAATGACCACCTCCAACGTTTGGTTTATGTTTAATAAGCATTTTTAATTTTATTGCTTAAATCGCATTTTCTCGGCGAGCTGAGCACTTTTTCTGAATTGTGCCGCTCCCGTCACTCTGGTTAGGTTGGCATCGAAAAAAACGCTCTCGGGTGCTTTAGAGTGCCGAGTTTATCACTGCGCATGAAGAAATGACCACCTCCAACGTTTGGTTTATGTTTAATAAGCATTTTTAATTTTATTGCTTAAATCGCATTTTCTCGGCGAGCTGAGCACTTTTTCTGAATTGTGCCGCTCCCGTCACTCTGGTTAGGTTGGCATCGAAAAAAACGCTCTCGGGTGCTTTAGAGTGCCGAGTTTATCACTGCGCATGAAGAAATGACCACCTCCAACGTTTGGTTTATGTTTTATAAGCATTTTTAATTTTATTGCTTAAATCGCATTTTCTCGGTGAGCTGAGCACTTTTTCTGAATTGTGCCGCTCCCGTCACTCTGGTTAGGTTGGCATCGAAAAAAACGCTCTCGGGTGCTTTAGAGTGCCGAGTTATTCACTGCGCATGAAGAAATGACCACCTCCAACGTTTGGTTTATGTTTTATAAGCATTTTTAATTTTATTGCTTAAATCGCATTTTCTCGGCGAGCTGAGCACTTTTTCTGAATTGTGCCGCTCCCGTCACTCTGGTTAGGTTGGCATCGAAAAAAACGCTCTCGGGTGCTTTAGAGTGCCGAGTTTATCACTGCGCATGAAGAAATGACCACCTCCAACGTTTGGTTTATGTTTTATAAGCATTTTTAATTTTATTGCTTAAATCGCATTTTCTCGGCGAGCTGAGCGCTTTTTCTGAATTGTGCCGCTCCCGTCACTCTGGTTAGGTTGGCATCGAAAAAAACGCTCTCGGGTGCTTTAGAGTGCCGAGTTATTCACTGCGCATGAAGAAATGACCACCTCCAACGTTTGGTTTATGTTTAATAAGCATTTTTAATTTTATTGCTTAAATCGCATTTTCTCGGCGAGCTGAGCGCTTTTTCTGAATTGTGCCGCTCCCGTCACTCTGGTTAGGTTGGCATCGAAAAAAACGCTCTCGGGTGCTTTAGAGTGCCGAGTTATTCACTGCGCATGAAGAAATGACCACCTCCAACGTTTGGTTTATGTTTAATAAGCATTTTTAATTTTATTGCTTAAATCGCATTTTCTCGGCGAGCTGAGCACTTTTTCTGAATTGTGCCGCTCCCGTCACTCTGGTTAGGTTGGCATCGAAAAAAACGCTCTCGGGTGCTTTAGAGTGCCGAGTTTATTACTGCGCATTAAGAAATGACCACCTCCAACGTTTGGTTTATGTTTTATAAGCATTTTTAATTTTATTGCTTAAATCGCATTTTCTCGGCGAGCTGAGCACTTTTTCTGAATTGTGCCGCTCCCGTCACTCTGGTTAGGTTGGCATCGAAAAAAACGCTCTCGGGTGCTTTAGAGTGCCGAGTTTATTACTGCGCATTAAGAAATGACCACCTCCAACGTTTGGTTTATGTTTTATAAGCATTTTTGATTTTATTGCTTAAATCGCATTTTCTCGGCGAGCTGAGCACTTTTTCTGAATTGTGCCGCTCCCGTCACTCTGGTTAGGTTGGCATCGAAAAAAACGCTCTCGGGTGCTTTAGAGTGCCGAGTTATTCACTGCGCATGAAGAAATGACCACCTCCAACGTTTGGTTTATGTTTAATAAGCATTTTTAATTTTATTGCTTAAATCGCATTTTCTCGGCGAGCTGAGCACTTTTTCTGAATTGTGCCGCTCCCGTCACTCTGGTTAGGTTGGCATCGAAAAAAACGCTCTTGGGTGCTTTAGAGTGCCGAGTTTATTACTGCGCATTAAGAAATGACCACCTCCAACGTTTGGTTTATGTTTTATAAGTATTTTTAATTTTATTGCTTAAATCGCATTTTCTCGGCGAGCTGAGCACTTTTTCTGAATTGTGCCGCTCCCGTCACTCTGGTTAGGTTGGCATCGAAAAAAACGCTCTCGGGTGCTTTAGAGTGCCGAGTTATTCACTGCGCACGAAGAAATGACCACCTCCAACGTTTGGTTTATGTTTTATAAGCATTTTTAATTTTATTGCTTAAATCGCATTTTCTCGGCGAGCTGAGCGCTTTTTCTGAAATGTGCCGCTCCCGTCACTCTGGTTAGGTTGGCATCGAAAAAAACGCTCTCGGGTGCTTTAGAGTGCCGAGTTTATTACTGCGCATGAAGAAATGACCACCTCCAACGTTTGGTTTATGTTTTATAAGCATTTTTAATTTTATTGCTTAAATCGCATTTTCTCGGCGAGCTGAGCACTTTTTATGAATTGTGCCGCTCCCGTCACTCTGGTTAGGTTGGCATAAAAAAAAAACGCTCTCGGGTGCTTTAGAGTGCCGAGTTTATTACTGCGCATGAAGAAATGACCACCTCCAACGTTTGGTTTATGTTTAATAAGCATTTTTAATTTTATTGCTTAAATCGCATTTTCTCGGCGAGCTGAGCACTTTTTCTGAATTGTGCCGCTCCCGTCACTCTGGTTAGGTTGGCATCGAAAAAAACGCTCTCGGGTGCTTTAGAGTGCCGAGTTTATTACTGCGCATTAAGAAATGACCACCTCCAACGTTTGGTTTATGTTTTATAAGCATTTTTAATTTTATTGCTTAAATCGCATTTTCTCGGCGAGCTGAGCACTTTTTCTGAATTGTGCCGCTCCCGTCACTCTGGTTAGGTTGGCATCGAAAAAAACGCTCTCGGGTGCTTTAGAGTGCCGAGTTTATTACTGCGCATTAAGAAATGACCACCTCCAACGTTTGGTTTATGTTTTATAAGCATTTTTAATTTTATTGCTTAAATCGCATTTTCTCGGCGAGCTGAGCACTTTTTCTGAATTGTGCCGCTCCCGTCACTCTGGTTAGGTTGGCATCGAAAAAAACGCTCTCGGGTGCTTTAGAGTGCCGAGTTATTCACTGCGCATGAAGAAATGACCACCTCCAACGTTTGGTTTATGTTTAATAAGCATTTTTAATTTTATTGCTTGAATCGCATTTTCTCGGCGAGCTGAGCACTTTTTCTGAATTGTGCCGCTCCCGTCACTCTGGTTAGGTTGGCATCGAAAAAAACGCTCTCGGGTGCTTTAGAGTGCCGAGTTTATCACTGCGCATGAAGAAATGACCACCTCCAACGTTTGGTTTATGTTTTATAAGCATTTTTAATTTTATTGCTTAAATCGCATTTTCTCGGCGAGCTGAGCGCTTTTTCTGAATTGTGCCGCTCCCGTCACTCTGGTTAGGTTGGCATCGAAAAAAACGCTCTCGGGTGCTTTAGAGTGCCGAGTTATTCACTGCGCATGAAGAAATGACCACCTCCAACGTTTGGTTTATGTTTAATAAGCATTTTTAATTTTATTGCTTAAATCGCATTTTCTCGGCGAGCTGAGCACTTTTTCTGAATTGTGCCGCTCCCGTCACTCTGGTTAGGTTGGCATCGAAAAAAACGCTCTCGGGTGCTTTAGAGTGCCGAGTTTATTACTGCGCATTAAGAAATGACCACCTCCAACGTTTGGTTTATGTTTTATAAGCATTTTTAATTTTATTGCTTAAATCGCATTTTCTCGGCGAGCTGAGCACTTTTTCTGAATTGTGCCGCTCCCGTCACTCTGGTTAGGTTGGCATCGAAAAAAACGCTCTCGGGTGCTTTAGAGTGCCGAGTTATTCACTGCGCACGAAGAAATGACCACCTCCAACGTTTGGTTTATGTTTTATAAGCATTTTTAATTTTATTGCTTAAATCGCATTTTCTCGGCGAGCTGAGCGCTTTTTCTGAATTGTGCCGCTCCCTTCACTCTGGTTAGGTTGGCATCGAAAAAAACGCTCTCGGGTGCTTTAGAGTGCCGAGTTTATTACTGCGCATTAAGAAATGACCACCTCCAACGTTTGGTTTATGTTTTATAAGCATTTTTAATTTTATTGCTTAAATCGCATTTTCTCGGCGAGCTGAGCACTTTTTCTGAATTGTGCCGCTCCCATCACTCTGGTTAGGTTGGCATCGAAAAAAACGCTATCGGGTGCTTGTTATTCACTGCGCATGAAGAAATGACCACCTCCAACGTTTGGTTTATGTTTAATAAGCATTTTTAATTTTATTGCTTAAATCGCATTTTCTCGGCGAGCTGAGCACTTTTTCTGAATTGTGCCGCTCCCGTCACTCTGGTTAGGTTGGCATCGAAAAAAACGCTCTCGGGTGCTTTAGAGTGCCGAGTTTATTACTGCACATTAAGAAATGACCACCTCCAACGTTTGGTTTATGTTTTATAAGCATTTTTAATTTTATTGCTTAAATCGCATTTTCTCGGCGAGCTGAGCACTTTTTCTGAATTGTGCCGCTCCCGTCACTCTGGTTAGGTTGGCATCGAAAAAAACGCTCTCGGGTGCTTTAGAGTGCCGAGTTTATTACTGCGCATTAAGAAATGACCACCTCCAACGTTTGGTTTATGTTTTATAAGCATTTTTAATTTTATTGCTTAAATCGCATTTTCTCGGCGAGCTGAGCACTTTTTCTGAATTGTGCCGCTCCCGTCACTCTGGTTAGGTTGGCATCGAAAAAAACGCTCTCGGGTGCTTTAGAGTGCCGAGTTATTCACTGCGCATGAAGAAATGACCACCTCCAACGTTTGGTTTATGTTTTATAAGCATTTTTAATTTTATTGCTTAAATCGCATTTTCTCGGCGAGCTGAGCACTTTTTCTGAATTGTGCCGCTCCCGTCACTCCGGTTAGGTTGGCATCGAAAAAAACGCTCTCGGGTGCTTTAGAGTGCCGAGTTTATTACTGCGCATTAAGAAATGACCACCTCCAGCGTTTGGTTTATGTTTTATAAGCATTTTTAATTTTATTGCTTAAATCGCATTTTCTTGGCGAGCTGAGCACTTTTTCTGAATTGTGCCGCTCCCGTCACTCTGGTTAGGTTGGCATCGAAAAAAACAGTCACGGGTGCTTTAGAGTGCCGAGTTTATCACTGCGCATGAAGAAATGACCACCTCCAACGTTTGGTTTATGTTTAATAAGCATTTTTAATTTTATTGCTTAAATCGCATTTTCTCGGCGAGCTGAGCACTTTTTCTGAATTGTGCCGCTCCCGTCACTCTGGTTAGGTTGGCATCGAAAAAAACGCTCTCGGGTGCTTTAGAGTGCCGAGTTTATTACTGCGCATTAAGAAATGACCACCTCCAACGTTTGGTTTATGTTTTATAAGCATTTTTAATTGTATTGCTTAAATCGCATTTTCTCGGCGAGCTGAGCACTTTTTCTGAATTGTGCCGCTCCCGTCACTCTGGTTAGGTTGGCATCGAAAAAAACGCTCTCGGGTGCTTTAGAGTGCCGAGTTATTCACTGCGCATAAAGAAATGACCACCTCCAACGTTTGGTTTATGTTTAATAAGCATTTTTAATTTTATTGCTTGAATCGCATTTTCTCGGGGAGCTGAGCACTTTTTCTGAATTGTGCCGCTCCCGTCGTTAGGTTGGCATCGAAAAAAACGCTCTCGGGTGCTTTAGAGTGCCGAGTTTATCACTGCGCATGAAGAAATGACCACCTCCAACGTTTGGTTTATGTTTAATAAGCATTTTTAATTTTATTGCTTAAATCGCATTTTCTCGGCGAGCTGAGCACTTTTTCTGAATTGTGCCGCTCCCGTCACTCTGGTTAGGTTGGCATCGAAAAAAACGCTCTCGGGTGCTTTAGAGTGCCGACTTTATCACTGCGCATGAAGAAATGACCACCTCCAACGTTTGGTTTATGTTTTATAAGCATTTTACATTTTATTGCTTAAATCGCATTTTCTCGGCGAGCTGAGCACTTTTTCTGAATTGTGCCGCTCCCGTCACTCTGGTTAGGTTGGCATCGAAAAAAACGCTCTCGGGTGCTTTAGAGTGCCGAGTTTATTACTGTGCATTAAGAAATGACCACCTCCAACGTTTGGTTTATGTTTTATAAGCATTTTTAATTTTATTGCTTAAATCGCATTTTCTCGGCGAGCTGAGCACTTTTTCTGAATTGTGCCGCTCCCGTCACTCTGGTTAGGTTGGCATCGAAAAAAACGCTCTCGGGTGCTTTAGAGTGCCGAGTTTATTACTGCGCATTAAGAAATGACCACCTCCAACGTTTGGTTTATGTTTTATAAGCATTTTTAATTTTATTGCTTAAATCGCATTTTCTCGGCGAGCTGAGCACTTTTTCTGAATTGTGCCGCTCCCGTCACTCTGGTTAGGTTGGCATCGAAAAAAACGCTCTCGGGTGCTTTAGAGTGCCGAGTTATTCACTGCGCATGAAGAAATGACCACCTCCAACGTTTGGTTTATGTTTAATAAGCATTTTTAATTTTATTGCTTGAATCGCATTTTCTCGGCGAGCTGAGCACTTTTTCTGAATTGTGCCGCTCCCGTCACTCTGGTTAGGTTGGCATCGAAAAAAACGGTCTCGGGTGCTTTAGAGTGCCGAGTTTATCACTGCGCATGAAGAAATGACCACCTCCAACGTTTGGTGTATGTTTTATAAGCATTTTTAATTTTATTGCTTAAATCGCATTTTCTCGGCGAGATGAGCGCTTTTTCTGAATTGTGCCGCTCCCGTCACTCTGGTTAGGTTGGCATCGAAAAAAAACGCTCTCGAGTGCTTTAGAGTGCCGAGTTTATCACTGCGCATGAAGAAATGACCACCTCCAACGTTTGGTTTATGTTTTATAAGCATTTTTAATTTTATTGCTTAAATCGCATTTTCTCGGCGAGCTGAGCGCTTTTTCTGAATTGTGCCGCTCCCGTCACTCTGGTTAGGTTGGCATCGAAAAAAACGCTCTCGGGTGCTTTAGAGTGCCGAGTTATTCACTGCGCATGAAGAAATGACCACCTCCAACGTTTGGTTTATGTTTAATAAGCATTTTTAATTTTATTGCTTAAATCACATTTTCTCGGCGAGCTGAGCGCTTTTTCTGAATTGTGCCGCTCCCGTCACTCTGGTTAGGTTGGCATCGAAAAAAACGCTCTCGGGTGCTTTAGAGTGCCGAGTTATTCACTGCGCATGAAGAAATGACCACCTCCAACGTTTGGTTTATGTTTAATAAGCATTTTTAATTTTATTGCTTGAATCGCATTTTCTCGGCGAGCTGAGCACTTTTTCTGAATTGTGCCGCTCCCGTCACTCTGGTTAGGTTGGCATCGGAAAAAACGCTCTCGGGTGCTTTAGAGTGCCGAGTTTATCACTGCGCATGAAGAAATGACCACCTCCAACGTTTGGTTCATGTTTTATAAGCATTTTTAATTTTATTGCTTAAATCGCATTTTCTCGGCGAGCTGAGCGCTTTTTCTGAATTGTGCCGCTCCCGTCACTCTGGTTAGGTTGGCATCGAAAAAAACGCTCTCGGGTGCTTTAGAGTGCCGAGTTTATCACTGCGCATGAAGAAATGACCACCTCCAACGTTTATTTTATGTTTTATAAGCATTTTTAATTTTATTGCTTAAATCGCATTTTCTCGGCGAGCTGAGCACTTTTTCTAAATTGTGCCGCTCCCGTCACTCTGGTTAGGTTGGCATCGAAAAAAACGCTCTCGGGTGCTTTAGAGTGCCGAGTTTATCACTGCGCATGAAGAAATGACCACCTCCAACGTTTGGTTTATGTTTAATAAGCATTTTTAATTTTATTGCTTAAATCGCATTTTCTCGGCGAGCTGAGCACTTTTTCTGAATTGTGCCGCTCCCGTCGCTCTGGTTAGGTTGGCATCGAAAAAAACGCTCTCGGGTGCTTTAGAGTGCCGACTTTATCACTGCGCATGAAGAAATGACCACCTCCAACGTTTGGTTTATGTTTTATAAGCATTTTTAATTTTATTGCTTAAATCGCATTTTCTTGGCGAGCTGAGCACTTTTTCTGAATTGTGCCGCTCCCGTCACTCTGGTTAGGTTGGCATCGAAAAAAACAGTCACGGGTGCTTTAGAGTGCCGAGTTTATTACTGCGCATTAAGAAATGACCACCTCCAACGTTTGGTTTATGTTTTATAAGCATTTTTAATTTTATTGCTTAAATCGCATTTTCTCGCCGAGCTGAGCACTTTTTCTTAATTGTGCCGCTCCCGTAACTCTGGTTAGGTTGGCATCGAAAAAAACGCTCTCGGGTGCTTTAGAGTGCCGAGTTTATTACTGCGCATTAAGAAATGACCACCTCCAACGTTTGGTTTATGTTTTATAAGCATTTTTTATTTTATTGCTTAAATCGCATTTTCTCGGCGAGCTGAGCACTTTTTCTGAATTGTGCCGCTCCCGTCACTCTGGTTAGGTTGGCATCGAAAAAAACGCTCTCGGGTGCTTTAGAGTGCCGAGTTATTCACTGCGCATGAAGAAATGACCACCTCCAACGTTTGGTTTATGTTTTATAAGCATTTTTAATTTTATTGCTTAAATCGCATTTTCTCGGCGAGCTGAGCGCTTTTTCTGAATTGTGCCGCTCCCGTCACTCTGGTTAGGTTGGCATCGAAAAAAACGCTCTCGGGTGCTTTAGAGTGCCGAGTTATTCACTGCGCATGAAGAAATGACCACCTCCAACGTTTGGTTTATGTTTAATAAGCATTTTTAATTTTATTGCTTAAATCGCATTTTCTCGGCGAGCTGAGCACTTTTTCTGAATTGTGCCGCTCCCGTCACTCTGGTTAGGTTGGCATCGAAAAAAACGCTCTCGGGTGCTTTAGAGTGCCGAGTTTATTACTGCGCATTAAGAAATGACCACCTCCAACGTTTGGTTTATGTTTTATAAGCATTTTTAATTTTATTGCTTAAATCGCATTTTCTCGGCGAGCTGAGCACTTTTTCTGAATTGTGCCGCTCCCGTCACTCTGGTTAGGTTGGCATCGAAAAAAACGCTCTCGGGTGCTTTAGAGTGCCGAGTTATTCACTGCGCACGAAGAAATGACCACCTCCAACGTTTGGTTTATGTTTTATAAGCATTTTTAATTTTATTGCTTAAATCGCATTTTCTCGGCGAGCTGAGCGCTTTTTCTGAATTGTGCCGCTCCCGTCACTCTGGTTAGGTTGGCATCGAAAAAAACGCTCTCGGGTGCTTTAGAGTGCCGAGTTTATTACTGCGCATTAAGAAATGACCACCTCCAACGTTTGGTTTATGTTTTATAAGCATTTTTAATTTTATTGCTTAAATCGCATTTTCTCGGCGAGCTGAGCACTTTTTCTGAATTGTGCCGCTCCCGTCACTCTGGTTAGGTTGGCATCGAAAAAAACGCTCTCGGGTGCTTTAGAGTGCCAAGTTATTCACTGCGCATGAAGAAATGACCACCTCCAACGTTTGGTTTATGTTTTATAAGCATTTTTAATTTTATTGCTTAAATCGCATTTTCTCGGCGAGCTGAGCGCTTTTTCTGAATTGTGCCGCTCCCGTAACTCTGGTTAGGTTGGCATCGAAAAAAACGCTCTCGGGTGCTTTAGAGTGCCGAGTTTATCACTGCGCATGAAGAAATGACCACTTCCAACGTTTGGTTTATGTTTTATAAGCATTTTTAATTTTATTGCTTAAATCGAATTTTCTCGGCGAGCTGAGCACTTTTTCTGAATTGTGCCGCTCCCGTCACTCTGGTTAGGTTGGCATCGAAAAAAACGCTCTCGGGTGCTTTAGAGTGCCGAGTTTATTACTGCGCATTAAGAAATGACCACCTCCAACGTTTGGTTTATGTTTTATAAGCATTTTTAATTTTATTGCTTAAATCGCATTTTCTCGGCGAGCTGAGCACTTTTTCTGAATTGTGCCGCTCCCGTCACTCCGGTTAGGTTGGCATCGAAAAAAACGCTCTCGGGTGCTTTAGAGTGCCGAGTTTATTACTGCGCATTAAGAAATGACCACCTCCAACGTTTGGTTTATGTTTTATAAGCATTTTTAATTTTATTGCTTAAATCGCATTTTCTCGGCGAGCTGAGCACTTTTTCTGAATTGTGCCGCTCCCGTCACTCTGGTTAGGTTGGCATCGAAAAAAACGCTCTCGGGTGCTTTAGAGTGCCGAGTTTATCACTGCGCATGAAGAAATGACCACCTCCAACGTTTGGTTTATGTTTTATAAGCATTTTTAATTTTATTGCTTAAATCGCATTTTCTCGGCGAGCTGAGCGCTTTTTCTGAATTGTGCCGCTCCCGTCACTCTGGTTAGGTTGGCATCGAAAAAAACGCTCTCGGGTGCTTTAGAGTGCCGAGTTTATCACTGCGCATGAAGAAATGACCACCTCCAACGTTTGGTTTATGTTTAATAAGCATTTTTAATTTTATTGCTTAAATCGCATTTGCTCGGCGAGCTGAGCGCTTTTTCTGAATTGTGCCGCTCCCGTAACTCTGGTTAGGTTGGCATCGAAAAAAACGCTCTCGGGTGCTTTAGAGTGCCGAGTTTATCACTGCGCATGAAGAAATGACCACTTCCAACGTTTGGTTTATGTTTTATAAGCATTTTTAATTTTATTGCTTAAATCGCATTTTCTCGGCGAGCTGAGCACTTTTTCTGAATTGTGCCGCTCCCGTCACTCTGGTTAGGTTGGCATCGAAAAAAACGCTCTCGGGTGCTTTAGAGTGCCGAGTTTATCACTGCGCATGAATAAATGACCACCTCCAACGTTTGGTTTATGTTTTATAAGCATTTTTAATTTTATTGCTTAAATCGCATTTTCTCGGCGAGCTGAGCGCTTTTTCTGAATTGTGCCGCTCCCGTCACTCTGGTTAGGTTGGCATCGAAAAAAACGCTCTCGGGTGCTTTAGAGTGCCGAGTTATTCACTGCGCATGAAGAAATGACCACCTCCAACGTTTGGTTTATGTTTAATAAGCATTTTTAATTTTATTGCTTAAATCGCATTTTATCGGCGAGCTGAGCGCTTTTTCTGAATTGTGCCGCTCCCGTCACTCTGGTTAGGTTGGCATCGAAAAAAACGCTCTCGGGTGCTTTAGAGTGCCGAGTTATTCACTGCGCACGAAGAAATGACCACCTCCAACGTTTGGTTTATGTTTTATAAGCATTTTTAATTTTATTGCTTAAATCGCATTTTCTCGGCGAGCTGAGCGCTTTTTCTGAATTGTGCCGCTCCCGTCACTCTGGTTAGGTTGGCATCGAAAAAAACGCTCTCGGGTGCTTTAGAGTGCCGAGTTTATTACTGCGCATTAAGAAATGACCACCTCCATCGTTTGGTTTATGTTTTATAAGCATTTTTAATTTTATTGCTTAAATCGCATTTTCTCGGCGAGCTGAGCACTTTTTCTGAATTGTGCCGCTCCCGTCACTCTGGTTAGGTTGGCATCGAAAAAAACGCTCTCGGGTGCTTTAGAGTGCCGAGTTTATCACTGCGCATGAATAAATGACCACCTCCAACGTTTGGTTTATGTTTTATAAGCATTTTTAATTTTATTGCTTAAATCGCATTTTCTCGGCGAGCTGAGCGCTTTTTCTGAATTGTGCCGCTCCCGTCACTCTGGTTAGGTTGGCATCGAAAAAAACGCTCTCGGGTGCTTTAGAGTGCCGAGTTATTCACTGCGCATGAAGAAATGACCACCTCCAACGTTTGGTTTATGTTTAATAAGCATTTTTAATTTTATTGCTTAAATCGCATTTTCTCGGCGAGCTGAGCGCTTTTTCTGAATTGTGCCGCTCCCGTCACTCTGGTTAGGTTGGCATTGAAAAAAACGCTCTCGGGTGCTTTAGAGTGCCGAGTTATTCACTGCGCACGAAGAAATGACCACCTCCAACGTTTGGTTTATGTTTTATAAGCATTTTTAATTTTATTGCTTAAATCGCATTTTCTCGGCGAGCTGAGCCCTTTTTCTGAATTGTGCCGCTCCCGTCACTCTGGTTAGGTTGGCATCGAAAAAAACGCTCTCGGGTGCTTTAGAGTGCCGAGTTTATTACTGCGCATTAAGAAATGACCACCTCCATCGTTTGGTTTATGTTTTATAAGCATTTTTAATTTTATTGCTTAAATCGCATTTTCTCGGCGTGCTGAGCACTTTTTCTGAATTGTGCCGCTCCCGTCACTCTGGTTAGGTTGGCATCGAAAAAAACGCTCTCGGGTGCTTTAGAGTGCCGAGTTTATTACTGCGCATTAAGAAATGACCACCTCCAACGTTTGGTTTATGTTTTATAAGCATTTTTAATTTTATTGCTTAAATCGCATTTTCTCGGCGAGCTGAGCACTTTTTCTGAATTGTGCCGCTCCCGTCACTCTGGTTAGGTTGGCATCGAAAAAAACGCTCTCGGGTGCTTTAGAGTGCCGAGTTTATTACTGCGCATTAAGAAATGACCACCTCCAACGTTTGGTTTATGTTTTATAAGCATTTTTAATTTTATTGCTTAAATCGCATTTTCTCGGCGAGCTGAGCACTTTTTCTGAATTGTGCCGCTCCCGTCACTCTGGTTAGGTTGGCATCGAAAAAAACGCTCTCGGGTGCTTTAGAGTGCCGAGTTATTCACTGCGCATGAAGAAATGACCACCTCCAACGTTTGGTTTATGTTTAATAAGCATTTTTAATTTTATTGCTTGAATCGCATTTTCTCGGGGAGCTGAGCACTTTTTCTGAATTGTGCCGCTCCCGTCGTTAGGTTGGCATCGAAAAAAACGCTCTCGGGTGCTTTAGAGTGCCGAGTTTATCACTGCGCATGAAGAAATGACCACCTCCAACGTTTGGTTTATGTTTAATAAGCATTTTTAATTTTATTGCTTAAATCGCATTTTCTCGGCGAGCTGAGCACTTTTTCTGAATTGTGCCGCTCCCGTCACTCTGGTTAGGTTGGCATCGAAAAAAACGCTCTCGGGTGCTTTAGAGTGCCGACTTTATCACTGCGCATGAAGAAATGACCACCTCCAACGTTTGGTTTATGTTTTATAAGCATTTTAAATTTTATTGCTTAAATCGCATTTTCTCGGCGAGCTGAGCACTTTTTCTGAATTGTGCCGCTCCCGTCACTCTGGTTAGGTTGGCATCGAAAAAAACGCTCTCGGGTGCTTTAGAGTGCCGAGTTTATTACTGTGCATTAAGAAATGACCACCTCCAACGTTTGGTTTATGTTTTATAAGCATTTTTAATTTTATTGCTTAAATCGCATTTTCTCGGCGAGCTGAGCACTTTTTCTGAATTGTGCCGCTCCCGTCACTCTGGTTAGGTTGGCATCGAAAAAAACGCTCTCGGGTGCTTTAGAGTGCCGAGTTTATTACTGCGCATTAAGAAATGACCACCTCCAACGTTTGGTTTATGTTTTATAAGCATTTTTAATTTTATTGCTTAAATCGCATTTTCTCGGCGAGCTGAGCACTTTTTCTGAATTGTGCCGCTCCCGTCACTCTGGTTAGGTTGGCATCGAAAAAAACGCTCTCGGGTGCTTTAGAGTGCCGAGTTATTCACTGCGCATGAAGAAATGACCACCTCCAACGTTTGGTTTATGTTTAATAAGCATTTTTAATTTTATTGCTTGAATCGCATTTTCTCGGCGAGCTGAGCACTTTTTCTGAATTGTGCCGCTCCCGTCACTCTGGTTAGGTTGGCATCGAAAAAAACGGTCTCGGGTGCTTTAGAGTGCCGAGTTTATCACTGCGCATGAAGAAATGACCACCTCCAACGTTTGGTTTATGTTTTATAAGCATTTTTAATTTTATTGCTTAAATCGCATTTTCTCGGCGAGATGAGCGCTTTTTCTGAATTGTGCCGCTCCCGTCACTCTGGTTAGGTTGGCATCGAAAAAAAACGCTCTCGAGTGCTTTAGAGTGCCGAGTTTATCACTGCGCATGAAGAAATGACCACCTCCAACGTTTGGTTTATGTTTTATAAGCATTTTTAATTTTATTGCTTAAATCGCATTTTCTCGGCGAGCTGAGCGCTTTTTCTGAATTGTGCCGCTCCCGTCACTCTGGTTAGGTTGGCATCGAAAAAAACGCTCTCGGGTGCTTTAGAGTGCCGAGTTATTCACTGCGCATGAAGAAATGACCACCTCCAACGTTTGGTTTATGTTTAATAAGCATTTTTAATTTTATTGCTTAAATCACATTTTCTCGGCGAGCTGAGCGCTTTTTCTGAATTGTGCTGCTCCCGTCACTCTGGTTAGGTTGGCATCGAAAAAAACGCTCTCGGGTGCTTTAGAGTGCCGAGTTATTCACTGCGCATGAAGAAATGACCACCTCCAACGTTTGGTTTATGTTTAATAAGCATTTTTAATTTTATTGCTTGAATCGCATTTTCTCGGCGAGCTGAGCACTTTTTCTGAATTGTGCCGCTCCCGTCACTCTGGTTAGGTTGGCATCGGAAAAAACGCTCTCGGGTGCTTTAGAGTGCCGAGTTTATCACTGCGCATGAAGAAATGACCACCTCCAACGTTTGGTTCATGTTTTATAAGCATTTTTAATTTTATTGCTTAAATCGCATTTTCTCGGCGAGCTGAGCGCTTTTTCTGAATTGTGCCGCTCCCGTCACTCTGGTTAGGTTGGCATCGAAAAAAACGCTCTCGGGTGCTTTAGAGTGCCGAGTTTATCACTGCGCATGAAGAAATGACCACCTCCAACGTTTATTTTATGTTTTATAAGCATTTTTAATTTTATTGCTTAAATCGCATTTTCTCGGCGAGCTGAGCACTTTTTCTAAATTGTGCCGCTCCCGTCACTCTGGTTAGGTTGGCATCGAAAAAAACGCTCTCGGGTGCTTTAGAGTGCCGAGTTTATCACTGCGCATGAAGAAATGACCACCTCCAACGTTTGGTTTATGTTTAATAAGCATTTTTAATTTTATTGCTTAAATCGCATTTTCTCGGCGAGCTGAGCACTTTTTCTGAATTGTGCCGCTCCCGTCGCTCTGGTTAGGTTGGCATCGAAAAAAACGCTCTCGGGTGCTTTAGAGTGCCGACTTTATCACTGCGCATGAAGAAATGACCACCTCCAACGTTTGGTTTATGTTTTATAAGCATTTTTAATTTTATTGCTTAAATCGCATTTTCTCGGCGAGCTGAGCACTTTTTCTGAATTGTGCCGCTCCCGTCACTCTGGTTAGGTTGGCATCGAAAAAAACAGTCACGGGTGCTTTAGAGTGCCGAGTTTATTACTGCGCATTAAGAAATGACCACCTCCAACGTTTGGTTTATGTTTTATAAGCATTTTTAATTTTATTGCTTAAATCGCATTTTCTCGGCGAGCTGAGCACTTTTTCTGAATTGTGCCGCTCCCGTAACTCTGGTTAGGTTGGCATCGAAAAAAACGCTCTCGGGTGCTTTAGAGTGCCGAGTTTATTACTGCGCATTAAGAAATGACCACCTCCAACGTTTGGTTTATGTTTTATAAGCATTTTTAATTTTATTGCTTAAATCGCATTTTCTCGGCGAGCTGAGCACTTTTTCTGAATTGTGCCGCTCCCGTCACTCTGGTTAGGTTGGCATCGAAAAAAACGCTCTCGGGTGCTTTAGAGTGCCGAGTTATTCACTGCGCATGAAGAAATGACCACCTCCAACGTTTGGTTTATGTTTTATAAGCATTTTTAATTTTATTGCTTAAATCGCATTTTCTCGGCGAGCTGAGCGCTTTTTCTGAATTGTGCCGCTCCCGTCACTCTGGTTAGGTTGGCATCGAAAAAAACGCTCTCGGGTGCTTTAGAGTGCCGAGTTATTCACTGCGCATGAAGAAATGACCACCTCCAACGTTTGGTTTATGTTTAATAAGCATTTTTAATTTTATTGCTTAAATCGCATTTTCTCGGCGAGCTGAGCACTTTTTCTGAATTGTGCCGCTCCCGTCACTCTGGTTAGGTTGGCATCGAAAAAAACGCTCTCGGGTGCTTTAGAGTGCCGAGTTTATTACTGCGCATTAAGAAATGACCACCTCCAACGTTTGGTTTATGTTTTATAAGCATTTTTAATTTTATTGCTTAAATCGCATTTTCTCGGCGAGCTGAGCACTTTTTCTGAATTGTGCCGCTCCCGTCACTCTGGTTAGGTTGGCATCGAAAAAAACGCTCTCGGGTGCTTTAGAGTGCCGAGTTATTCACTGCGCACGAAGAAATGACCACCTCCAACGTTTGGTTTATGTTTTATAAGCATTTTTAATTTTATTGCTTAAATCGCATTTTCTCGGCGAGCTGAGCGCTTTTTCTGAATTGTGCCGCTCCCGTCACTCTGGTTAGGTTGGCATCGAAAAAAACGCTCTCGGGTGCTTTAGAGTGCCGAGTTTATTACTGCGCATTAAGAAATGACCACCTCCAACGTTTGGTTTATGTTTTATAAGCATTTTTAATTTTATTGCTTAAATCGCATTTTCTCGGCGAGCTGAGCACTTTTTCTGAATTGTGCCGCTCCCGTCACTCTGGTTAGGTTGGCATCGAAAAAAACGCTCTCGGGTGCTTTAGAGTGCCAAGTTATTCACTGCGCATGAAGAAATGACCACCTCCAACGTTTGGTTTATGTTTTATAAGCATTTTTAATTTTATTGCTTAAATCGCATTTTCTCGGCGAGCTGAGCGCTTTTTCTGAATTGTGCCGCTCCCGTAACTCTGGTTAGGTTGGCATCGAAAAAAACGCTCTCGGGTGCTTTAGAGTGCCGAGTTTATCACTGCGCATGAAGAAATGACCACTTCCAACGTTTGGTTTATGTTTTATAAGCATTTTTAATTTTATTGCTTAAATCGCATTTTCTCGGCGAGCTGAGCACTTTTTCTGAATTGTGCCGCTCCCGTCACTCTGGTTAGGTTGGCATCGAAAAAAACGCTCTCGGGTGCTTTAGAGTGCCGAGTTTATTACTGCGCATTAAGAAATGACCACCTCCAACGTTTGGTTTATGTTTTATAAGCATTTTTAATTTTATTGCTTAAATCGCATTTTCTCGGCGAGCTGAGCACTTTTTCTGAATTGTGCCGCTCCCGTCACTCCGGTTAGGTTGGCATCGAAAAAAACGCTCTCGGGTGCTTTAGAGTGCCGAGTTTATTACTGCGCATTAAGAAATTACCACCTCCAACGTTTGGTTTATGTTTTATAAGCATTTTTAATTTTATTGCTTAAATCGCATTTTCTCGGCGAGCTGAGCACTTTTTCTGAATTGTGCCGCTCCCGTCACTCTGGTTAGGTTGGCATCGAAAAAAACGCTCTCGGGTGCTTTAGAGTGCCGAGTTTATCACTGCGCATGAAGAAATGACCACCTCCAACGTTTGGTTTATGTTTTATAAGCATTTTTAATTTTATTGCTTAAATCGCATTTTCTCGGCGAGCTGAGCGCTTTTTCTGAATTGTGCCGCTCCCGTCACTCTGGTTAGGTTGGCATCGAAAAAAACGCTCTCGGGTGCTTTAGAGTGCCGAGTTTATCACTGCGCATGAAGAAATGACCACCTCCAACGTTTGGTTTATGTTTTATAAGCATTTTTAATTTTATTGCTTAAATCGCATTTGCTCGGCGAGCTGAGCGCTTTTTCTGAATTGTGCCGCTCCCGTAACTCTGGTTAGGTTGGCATCGAAAAAAACGCTCTCGGGTGCTTTAGAGTGCCGAGTTTATCACTGCGCATGAAGAAATGACCACTTCCAACGTTTGGTTTATGTTTTATAAGCATTTTTAATTTTATTGCTTAAATCGCATTTTCTCGGCGAGCTGAGCACTTTTTCTGAATTGTGCCGCTCCCGTCACTCTGGTTAGGTTGGCATCGAAAAAAACGCTCTCGGGTGCTTTAGAGTGCCGAGTTTATCACTGCGCATGAATAAATGACCACCTCCAACGTTTGGTTTATGTTTTATAAGCATTTTTAATTTTATTGCTTAAATCGCATTTTCTCGGCGAGCTGAGCGCTTTTTCTGAATTGTGCCGCTCCCGTCACTCTGGTTAGGTTGGCATCGAAAAAAACGCTCTCGGGTGCTTTAGAGTGCCGAGTTATTCACTGCGCATGAAGAAATGACCACCTCCAACGTTTGGTTTATGTTTAATAAGCATTTTTAATTTTATTGCTTAAATCGCATTTTATCGGCGAGCTGAGCGCTTTTTCTGAATTGTGCCGCTCCCGTCACTCTGGTTAGGTTGGCATCGAAAAAAACGCTCTCGGGTGCTTTAGAGTGCCGAGTTATTCACTGCGCACGAAGAAATGACCACCTCCAACGTTTGGTTTATGTTTTATAAGCATTTTTAATTTTATTGCTTAAATCGCATTTTCTCGGCGAGCTGAGCGCTTTTTCTGAATTGTGCCGCTCCCGTCACTCTGGTTAGGTTGGCATCGAAAAAAACGCTCTCGGGTGCTTTAGAGTGCCGAGTTTATTACTGCGCATTAAGAAATGCCCACCTCCATCGTTTGGTTTATGTTTTATAAGCATTTTTAATTTTATTGCTTAAATCGCATTTTCTCGGCGAGCTGAGCACTTTTTCTGAATTGTGCCGCTCCCGTCACTCTGGTTAGGTTGGCATCGAAAAAAACGCTCTCGGGTGCTTTAGAGTGCCGAGTTTATCACTGCGCATGAATAAATGACCACCTCCAACGTTTGGTTTATGTTTTATAAGCATTTTTAATTTTATTGCTTAAATCGCATTTTCTCGGCGAGCTGAGCGCTTTTTCTGAATTGTGCCGCTCCCGTCACTCTGGTTAGGTTGGCATCGAAAAAAACGCTCTCGGGTGCTTTAGAGTGCCGAGTTATTCACTGCGCATGAAGAAATGACCACCTCCAACGTTTGGTTTATGTTTAATAAGCATTTTTAATTTTATTGCTTAAATCGCATTTTCTCGGCGAGCTGAGCGCTTTTTCTGAATTGTGCCGCTCCCGTCACTCTGGTTAGGTTGGCATTGAAAAAAACGCTCTCGGGTGCTTTAGAGTGCCGAGTTATTCACTGCGCACGAAGAAATGACCACCTCCAACGTTTGGTTTATGTTTTATAAGCATTTTTAATTTTATTGCTTAAATCGCATTTTCTCGGCGAGCTGAGCGCTTTTTCTGAATTGTGCCGCTCCCGTCACTCTGGTTAGGTTGGCATCGAAAAAAACGCTCTCGGGTGCTTTAGAGTGCCGAGTTTATTACTGCGCATTAAGAAATGACCACCTCCATCGTTTGGTTTATGTTTTATAAGCATTTTTAATTTTATTGCTTAAATCGCATTTTCTCGGCGAGCTGAGCACTTTTTCTGAATTGTGCCGCTCCCGTCACTCTGGTTAGGTTGGCATCGAAAAAAACGCTCTCGGGTGCTTTAGAGTGCCGAGTTTATTACTGCGCATTAAGAAATGACCACCTCCAACGTTTGGTTTATGTTTTATAAGCATTTTTAATTTTATTGCTTAAATCGCATTTTCTCGGCGAGCTGAGCACTTTTTCTGAATTGTGCCGCTCCCGTCACTCTGGTTAGGTTGGCATCGAAAAAAACGCTCTCGGGTGCTTTAGAGTGCCGAGTTTATTACTGCGCATTAAGAAATGACCACCTCCAACGTTTGGTTTATGTTTTATAAGCATTTTTAATTTTATTGCTTAAATCGCATTTTCTCGGCGAGCTGAGCACTTTTTCTGAATTGTGCCGCTCCCGTCACTCTGGTTAGGTTGGCATCGAAAAAAACGCTCTCGGGTGCTTTAGAGTGCCGAGTTATTCACTGCGCATGAAGAAATGACCACCTCCAACGTTTGGTTTATGTTTAATAAGCATTTTTAATTTTATTGCTTGAATCGCATTTTCTCGGCGAGCTGAGCACTTTTTCTGAATTGTGCCGCTCCCGTCACTCTGGTTAGGTTGGCATCGAAAAAAACGCTCTCGGGTGCTTTAGAGTGCCGAGTTTATCACTGCGCATGAAGAAATGACCACCTCCAACGTTTGGTTTATGTTTTATAAGCATTTTTAATTTTATTGCTTAAATCGCATTTTCTCGGCGAGCTGAGCGCTTTTTCTGAATTGTGCCGCTCCCGTCACTCTGGTTATATGTTGGCATCGAAAAAAACGCTCTCGGGTGCTTTAGAGTGCCGAGTTTATCACTGCGCATGAAGAAATGACCACCTCCAACGTTTGGTTTATGTTTTATAAGCATTTTTAATTTTATTGCTTAAATCGCATTTTCTCGGCGAGCTGAGCAGTTTTTCTGAATTGTGCCGCTCCCGTCACTCTGGTTAGGTTGGCATCGAAAAAAACGCTCTCGGGTGCTTTAGAGTGCCGAGTTTATCACTGCGCATGAAGAAATGACCACCTCCAACGTTTGGTTTATGTTTTATATGCGTTTTTAAATTTATTGCTTAAATCGCATTTTCTCGGCGAGCTGAGCGCTTTTTCTGAATTGTGCCGCTCCCGTCACTCTGGTTAGGTTGGCATCGAAAAAAACGCTCTCGGGTGCTTTAGAGTGCCGAGTTATTCACTGCGCATGAAGAAATGACCACCTCCAACGTTTGGTTTATGTTTTATAAGCATTTTTAGTTTTATTGCTTAAATCGCATTTTCTCGGCGAGCTGAGCACTTTTTCTGAATTGTGCCGCTCCCGTCGTTAGGTTGGCATCGAAAAAAACGCTCTCGGGTGCTTTAGAGTGCCGAGTTTATCACTGCGCATGAAGAAATGACCACCTCCAACGTTTGGTTTATGTTTAATAAGCATTTTTAATTTTATTGCTTAAATCGCATTTTCTCGGCGAGCTGAGCGCTTTTTCTGAATTGTGCCGCTCCCGTCACTCTGGTTAGGTTGGCATCGAAAAAAACGCTCTCGGGTGCTTTAGAGTGCCGAGTTATTCACTGCGCATGAAGAAATGACCACCTCCAACGTTTGGTTTATGTTTAATAAGCATTTTTAATTTTATTGCTTAAATCGCATTTTCTCGGCGAGCTGAGCACTTTTTCTGAATTGTGCCGCTCCCGTCACTCTGGTTAGGTTGGCATCGAAAAAAACGCTCTCGGGTGCTTTAGAGTGCCGAGTTTATTACTGCGCATGAAGAAATGACCACCTCCAACGTTTGGTTTATGTTTTATAAGCATTTTTAATTTTATTGCTTAAATCGCATTTTCTCGGCGAGCTGAGCACTTTTTCTGAATTGTGCCGCTCCCGTCACTCTGGTTAGGTTGGCATCGAAAAAAACGCTCTCGGGTGCTTTAGAGTGCCGAGTTATTCACTGCGCACGAAGAAATGACCACCTCCAACGTTTGGTTTATGTTTTATAAGCATTTTTAATTTTATTGCTTAAATCGCATTTTCTCGGCGAGCTGAGCGCTTTTTCTGAATTGTGCCGCTCCCGTCACTCTGGTTAGGTTAGCATCGAAAAAAACGCTCTCGGGTGCTTTAGAGTGCCGAGTTTATTACTGCGCATTAAGAAATGACCACCTCCAACGTTTGGTTTATGTTTTATAAGCATTTTTAATTTTATTGCTTAAATCGCATTTTCTCGGCGAGCTGAGCACTTTTTCTGAATTGTGCCGCTCCCGTCACTCTGGTTAGGTTGGCATCGAAAAAAACGCTATCGGGTGCTTTAGAGTGCCGAGTTATTCACTGCGCATGAAGAAATGACCACCTCCAACGTTTGGTTTATGTTTAATAAGCATTTTTAATTTTATTGCTTAAATCGCATTTTCTCGGCGAGCTGAGCACTTTTTCTGAATTGTGCCGCTCCCGTCACTCTGGTTAGGTTGGCATCGAAAAAAACGCTCTCGGGTGCTTTAGAGTGCCGAGTTTATTACTGCGCATTAAGAAATGACCACCTCCAACGTTTGGTTTATGTTTTATAAGCATTTTTAATTTTATTGCTTAAATCGCATTTTCTCGGCGAGCTGAGCTCTTTTTCTGAATTGTGCCGCTCCCGTCACTCTGGTTAGGTTGGCATCGAAAAAAACGCTCTCGGGTGCTTTAGAGTGCCGAGTTTATTACTGCGCATTAAGAAATGACCACCTCCAACGTTTGGTTTATGTTTTATAAGCATTTTTTATTTTATTGCTTAACTCGCATTTTCTCGGCGAGCTGAGCACTTTTTCTGAATTGTGCCGCTCCCGTCACTCTGGTTAGGTTGGCATCGAAAAAAACGCTCTCGGGTGCTTTAGAGTGCCGAGTTATTCACTGCGCATGAAGAAATGACCACCTCCAACGTTTGGTTTATGTTTAATAAGCATTTTTAATTTTATTGCTTGAATCGCATTTTCTCGGCGAGCTGAGCACTTTTTCTGAATTGTGCCGCTCCCGTCACTCTGGTTAGGTTGGCATCGAAAAAAACGCTCTCGGGTGCTTTAGAGTGCCGAGTTTATCACTGCGCATGAAGAAATGACCACCTCCAACGTTTGGTTTATGTTTTATAAGCATTTTTAATTTTATTGCTTAAATCGCATTTTCTCGGCGAGCTGAGCGCTTTTTCTGAATTGTGCCGCTCCCGTCACTCTGGTTATATGTTGGCATCGAAAAAAACGCTCTCGGGTGCTTTAGAGTGCCGAGTTTATCACTGCGCATGAAGAAATGACCACCTCCAACGTTTGGTTTATGTTTTATAAGCATTTTTAATTTTATTGCTTAAATCGCATTTTCTCGGCGAGCTGAGCAGTTTTTCTGAATTGTGCCGCTCCCGTCACTCTGGTTAGGTTGGCATCGAAAAAAACGCTCTCGGGTGCTTTAGAGTGCCGAGTTTATCACTGCGCATGAAGAAATGACCACCTCCAACGTTTGGTTTATGTTTTATAAGCGTTTTTAAATTTATTGCTTAAATCGCATTTTCTCGGCGAGCTGAGCGCTTTTTCTGAATTGTGCCGCTCCCGTCACTCTGGTTAGGTTGGCATCGAAAAAAACGCTCTCGGGTGCTTTAGAGTGCCGAGTTATTCACTGCGCATGAAGAAATGACCACCTCCAACGTTTGGTTTATGTTTAATAAGCATTTTTAATTTTATTGCTTGAATCGCATTTTCTCGGCGAGCTGAGCACTTTTTCTGAATTGTGCCGCTCCCGTCACTCTGGTTAGGTTGGCATCGAAAAAAACGCTCTCGGGTGCTTTAGAGTGCCGAGTTTATCACTGCGCATGAAGAAATGACCACCTCCAACGTTTGGTTTATGTTTTATAAGCATTTTTAATTTTATTGCTTAAATCGCATTTTCTCGGCGAGCTGAGCGCTTTTTCTGAATTGTGCCGCTCCCGTCACTCTGGTTAGGTTGGCATCGAAAAAAACGCTCTCGGGTGCTTTAGAGTGCCGAGTTTATCACTGCGCATGAAGAAATGACCACCTCCAACGTTTGGTTTATGTTTTATAAGCATTTTTAATTTTATTGCTTAAATCGCATTTTCTCGGCGAGCTGAGCGCTTTTTCTGAATTGTGCCGCTCCCGTCACTCTGGTTAGGTTGGCATCGAAAAAAACGCTCTCGGGTGCTTTAGAGTGCCGAGTTATTCACTGCGCATGAAGAAATGACCACCTCCAACGTTTGGTTTATGTTTAATAAGCATTTTTAATTTTATTGCTTAAATCGCATTTTCTCGGCGAGCTGAGCACTTTTTCTGAATTGTGCCGCTCCCGTCACTCTGGTTAGGTTGGCATCGAAAAAAACGCTCTCGGGTGCTTTAGAGTGCCGAGTTTATCACTGCGCATGAAGAAATGACCACCTCCAACGTTTGGTTTATGTTTTATAAGCATTTTTAATTTTATTGCTTAAATCGCATTTTCTCGGCGAGCTGAGCGCTTTTTCTGAATTGTGCCGCTCCCGTCACTCTGGTTAGGTTGGCATCGAAAAAAACGCTCTCGGGTGCTTTAGAGTGCCGAGTTATTCACTGCGCATGAAGAAATGACCACCTCCAACGTTTGGTTTATGTTTAATAAGCATTTTTAATTTTATTGCTTAAATCGCATTTTCTCGGCGAGCTGAGCGCTTTTTCTGAATTGTGCCGCTCCCGTCACTCTGGTTAGGTTGGCATCGAAAAAAACGCTCTCGGGTGCTTTAGAGTGCCGAGTTATTCACTGCGCATGAAGAAATGACCACCTCCAACGTTTGGTTTATGTTTAATAAGCATTTTTAATTTTATTGCTTAAATCGCATTTTCTCGGCGAGCTGAGCACTTTTTCTGAATGGTGCCGCTCCCGTCACTCTGGTTAGGTTGGCATCGAAAAAAACGCTCTCGGGTGCTTTAGAGTGCCGAGTTTATTACTGCGCATTAAGAAATGACCACCTCCAACGTTTGGTTTATGTTTTATAAGCATTTTTAATTTTATTGCTTAAATCGCATTTTCTCGGCGAGCTGAGCACTTTTTCTGAATTGTGCCGCTCCCGTCACTCTGGTTAGGTTGGCATCGAAAAAAACGCTCTCGGGTGCTTTAGAGTGCCGAGTTATTCACTGTGCACGAAGAAATGACCACCTCCAACGTTTGGTTTATGTTTTATAAGCATTTTTAATTGTATTGCTTAAATCGCATTTTCTCGGCGAGCTGAGCGCTTTTTCTGAATTGTGCCGCTCCCGTCACTCTGGTTAGGTTGGCATCGAAAAAAACGCTCTCGGGTGCTTTAGAGTGCCGAGTTTATTACTGCGCATTAAGAAATGACCACCTCCAACGTTTGGTTTATGTTTTATAAGCATTTTTAATTTTATTGCTTAAATCGCATTTTCTCGGCGAGCTGAGCACTTTTTCTGAATGGTGCCGCTCCCGTCACTCTGGTTAGGTTGGCATCGAAAAAAACGCTCTCGGGTGCTTTAGAGTGCCGAGTTTATTACTGCGCATTAAGAAATGACCACCTCCAACGTTTGGTTTATGTTTTATAAGCATTTTTAATTTTATTGCTTAAATCGCATTTTCTCGGCGAGCTGAGCACTTTTTCTGAATTGTGCCGCTCCCGTCACTCTGGTTAGGTTGGCATCGAAAAAAACGCTCTCGGGTGCTTTAGAGTGCCGAGTTATTCACTGCGCACGAAGAAATGACCACCTCCAACGTTTGGTTTATGTTTTATAAGCATTTTTAATTGTATTGCTTAAATCACATTTTCTCGGCGAGCTGAGCGCTTTTTCTGAATTGTGCCGCTCCCGTCACTCTGGTTAGGTTGGCATCGAAAAAAACGCTCTCGGGTGCTTTAGAGTGCCGAGTTTATTACTGCGCATTAAGAAATGACCACCTCCAACGTTTGGTTTATGTTTTATAAGCATTTTTAATTTTATTGCTTAAATCGCATTTTCTCGGCGAGCTGAGCACTTTTTCTGAATTGTGCCGCTCCCGTCACTCTGGTTAGGTTGGCATCGAAAAAAACGCTATCGGGTGCTTTAGAGTGCCGAGTTATTCACTGCGCATGAAGAAATGACCACCTCCAACGTTTGGTTTATGTTTAATAAGCATTTTTAATTTTATTGCTTAAATCGCATTTTCTCGGCGAGCTGAGCACTTTTTCTGAATTGTGCCGCTCCCGTCACTCTGGTTAGGTTGGCATCGAAAAAAACGCTCTCGGGTGCTTTAGAGTGCCGAGTTTATTACTGCGCATTAAGAAATGACCACCTCCAACGTTTGGTTTATGTTTTATAAGCATTTTTAATTTTATTGCTTAAATCGCATTTTCTCGGCGAGCTGAGCACTTTTTCTGAATTGTGCCGCTCCCGTCACTCTGGTTAGGTTGGCATCGAAAAAAACGCTCTCGGGTGCTTTAGAGTGCCGAGTTTATTACTGCGCGTTAAGAAATGACCACCTCCAACGTTTGGTTTATGTTTTATAAGCATTTTTAATTTTATTGCTTAAATCGCATTTTCTCGGCGAGCTGAGCACTTTTTCTGAATTGTGCCGCTCCCGTCACTCTGGTTAGGTTGACATCGAAAAAAACGCTCTCGGGTGCTTTAGAGTGCCGAGTTATTCACTGCGCATGAAGAAATGACCACCTCCAACGTTTGGTTTATGTTTGATAAGCATTTTTAATTTTATTGTTTGAATCGCATTTTCTCGGCGAGCTGAGCACTTTTTCTGAATTGTGCCGCTCCCGTCACTCTGGTTAGGTTGGCATCGAAAAAAACGCTCTCGGGTGCTTTAGAGTGCCGAGTTTATCACTGCGCATGAAGAAATGACCACCTCCAACGTTTGGTTTATGTTTCATAAGCATTTTTAATTTTATTGCTTGAATCGCATTTTCTCGGCGAGCCGAGCGCTTTTTCTGAATTGTGCCGCTCCCGTCACTCTGGTTAGGTTGGCATCGAAAAAAACGCTCTCGGGTGCTTTAGAGTGCCGAGTTATTCACTGCGCATGAAGAAATGACCACCTCCAACGTTTGGTTTATGTTTAATAAGCATTTTTAATTTTATTGCTTAAATCGCATTTTCTCGGCGAGCTGAGCACTTTTTCTGAATTGTGCCGCTCCCGTCACTCTGGTTAGGTTGGCATCGAAAAAAACGCTCTCGGGTGCTTTAGAGTGCCGAGTTTATTACTGCGCATTAAGAAATGACCACCTCCAACGTTTGGTTTATGTTTTATAAGCATTTTTAATTTTATTGCTTAAATCGCATTTTCTCGGCGAGCTGAGCACTTTTTCTGAATTGTGCCGCTCCCGTCACTCTGGTTAGGTTGGCATCGAAAAAAACGCTCTCGGGTGCTTTAGAGTGCCGAGTTATTCACTGCGCACGAAGAAATGACCACCTCCAACGTTTGGTTTATGTTTTATAAGCATTTTTAATTTTATTGCTTAAATCGCATTTTCTCGGCGAGCTGAGCGCTTTTTCTGAATTGTGCCGCTCCCGTCACTCTGGTTAGGTTGGCATCGAAAAAAACGCTCTCGGGTGCTTTAGAGTGCCGAGTTTATTACTGCGCATTAAGAAATGACCACCTCCAACGTTTGGTTTATGTTTTATAAGCATTTTTAATTTTATTGCTTAAATCGCATTTTCTCGGCGAGCTGAGCACTTTTTCTGAATTGTGCCGCTCCCGTCACTCTGGTTAGGTTGGCATCGAAAAAAACGCTATCGGGTGCTTTAGAGTGCCGAGTTATTCACTGCGCATGAAGAAATGACCACCTCCAACGTTTGGTTTATGTTTAATAAGCATTTTTAATTTTATTGCTTAAATCGCATTTTCTCGGCGAGCTGAGCACTTTTTCTGAATTGTGCCGCTCCCGTCACTCTGGTTAGGTTGGCATCGAAAAAAACGCTCTCGGGTGCTTTAGAGTGCCGAGTTTATTACTGCGCATTAAGAAATGACCACCTCCAACGTTTGGTTTATGTTTTATAAGCATTTTTAATTTTATTGCTTAAATCGCATTTTCTCGGCGAGCTGAGCACTTTTTCTGAATTGTGCCGCTCCCGTCACTCTGGTTAGGTTGGCATCGAAAAAAACGCTCTCGGGTGCTTTAGAGTGCCGAGTTTATTACTGCGCATTAAGAAATGACCACCTCCAACGTTTGGTTTATGTTTTATAAGCATTTTTAATTTTATTGCTTAAATCGCATTTTCTCGGCGAGCTGAGCACTTTTTCTGAATTGTGCCGCTCCCGTCACTCTGGTTAGGTTGGCATCGAAAAAAACGCTCTCGGGTGCTTTAGAGTGCCGAGTTATTCACTGCGCATGAAGAAATGACCACCTCCAACGTTTGGTTTATGTTTAATAAGCATTTTTAATTTTATTGCTTGAATCGCATTTTCTCGGCGAGCTGAGCACTTTTTCTGAATTGTGCCGCTCCCGTCACTCTGGTTAGGTTGGCATCGAAAAAAACGCTCTCGGGTGCTTTAGAGTGCCGAGTTATTCACTGCGCATGAAGAAATGACCACCTTCAACGTTTGGTTTATGTTTTATAAGCATTTTTAATTTTATTGCTTAAATCGCATTTTCTCGGCGAGCTGAGCGCTTTTTCTGAATTGTGCCGCTCCCGTCACTCTGGTTAGGTTGGCATCGAAAAAAACGCTCTCGGGTGCTTTAGAGTGCCGAGTTTATTACTGCGCATTAAGAAATGACCACCTCCAACGTTTGGTTTATGTTTTATAAGCATTTTTAATTTTATTGCTTAAATCGCATTTTCTCGGCGAGCTGAGCACTTTTTCTGAATTGTGCCGCTCCCGTCACTCTGGTTAGGTTGGCATCGAAAAAAACGCTCTCGGGTGCTTTAGAGTGCCGAGTTATTCACTGCGCACGAAGAAATGACCACCTCCAACGTTTGGTTTATGTTTTATAAGCATTTTTAATTTTATTGCTTAAATCGCATTTTCTTGGCGAGCTGAGCGCTTTTTCTGAATTGTGCCGCTCCCGTCACTCTGGTTAGGTTGGCATCGAAAAAAACGCTCTCGGGTGCTTTAGAGTGCCGAGTTTATTACTGCGCATTAAGAAATGACCACCTCCAACGTTTGGTTTATGTATTATAAGCATTTTTAATTTTATTGCTTAAATCGCATTTTCTCGGCGAGCTGAGCACTTTTTCTGAATTGTGCCGCTCCCGTCACTCTGGTTAGGTTGGCATCGAAAAAAACGCTCTCGGGTGCTTTAGAGTGCCGAGTTATTCACTGCGCATGAAGAAATGACCACCTCCAACGTTTGGTTTATGTTTTATAAGCATTTTTAATTTTATTGCTTAAATCGCATTTTCTCGGCGAGCTGAGCACTTTTTCTAAATTGTGCCGCTCCCGTCACTCTGGTTAGGTTGGCATCGAAAAAAACGCTCTCGGGTGCTTTAGAGTGCCGAGTTTATTACTGCGCATTAAGAAATGACCACCTCCAACGTTTGGTTTATGTTTTATAAGCATTTTTAATTTTATTGCTTAAATCGCATTTTCTCGGCGAGCTGAGCACTTTTTCTGAATTGTGCCGCTCCCGTAACTCTGGTTAGGTTGGCATCGAAAAAAAACGCTCTCGGGTGCTTTAGAGTGCCGAGTTATTCACTGCGCATGAAGAAATGACCACCTCCAACGTTTGGTTTATGTTTAATAAGCATTTTTAATTTTATTGCTTGAATCACATTTTCTCGGCGAGCTGAGCACTTTTTCTGAATTGTGCCGCTCCCGTCACTCTGGTTAGGTTGGCATCGAAAAAAACGCTCTCGGGTGCTTTAGAGTGCCGAGTTTATCACTGCGCATGAAGAAATGACCACCTCCAACGTTTGGTTTATGTTTTATAAGCATTTTTAATTTTATTGCTTAAATCGTATTTTCTCGGCGAGATGAGCGCTTTTTCTGAATTGTGCCGCTCCCGTCACTCTGGTTAGGTTGGCATCGAAAAAAACGCTCTCGGGTGCTTTAGAGTGCCGAGTTTATTACTGCGCATTAAGAAATGACCACCTCCAACGTTTGGTTTATGTATTATAAGCATTTTTAATTTTATTGCTTAAATCGCATTTTCTCGGCGAGCTGAGCACTTTTTCTGAATTGTGCCGCTCCCGTCACTCTGGTTAGGTTGGCATCGAAAAAAACGCTCTCGGGTGCTTTAGAGTGCCGAGTTATTCACTGCGCATGAAGAAATGACCACCTCCAACGTTTGGTTTATGTTTAATAAGCATTTTTAATTTTATTGCTTAAATCGCATTTTCTCGGCGAGCTGAGCACTTTTTCTGAATTGTGCCGCTCCCGTCACTCTGGTTAGGTTGGCATCGAAAAAAACGCTCTCGGGTGCTTTAGAGTGCCGAGTTTATTACTGCGCATTAAGAAATGACCACCTCCAACGTTTGGTTTATGTTTTATAAGCATTTTTAATTTTATTGCTTAAATCGCATTTTCTCGGCGAGCTGAGCACTTTTTCTAAATTGTGCCGCTCCCGTCACTCTGGTTAGGTTGGCATCGAAAAAAACGCTCTCGGGTGCTTTAGAGTGCCGAGTTTATTACTGCGCATTAAGAAATGACCACCTCCAACGTTTGGTTTATGTTTTATAAGCATTTTTAATTTTATTGCTTAAATCGCATTTTCTCGGCGAGCTGAGCACTTTTTCTGAATTGTGCCGCTCCCGTCACTCTGGTTAGGTTGGCATCGAAAAAAACGCTCTCGGGTGCTTTAGAGTGCCGAGTTTATCACTGCGCATGAAGAAATGACCACCTCCAACGTTTGGTTTATGTTTTATAAGCATTTTTAAATTTATTGCTTAAATCGCATTTTCTCGGCGAGCTGAGCGCTTTTTCTGAATTGTGCCGCTCCCGTCACTCTGGTTAGGTTGGCATCGAAAAAAACGCTCTCGGGTGCTTTAGAGTGCCGAGTTATTCACTGCGCATGAAGAAATGACCACCTTCAACGTTTGGTTTATGTTTTATAAGCATTTTTAATTTTATTGCTTAAATCGCATTTTCTCGGCGAGCTGAGCGCTTTTTCTGAATTGTGCCGCTCACGTAACTCTGGTTAGGTTGGCATAAAAAAAACGCTCTCGGGTGCTTTAGAGTGCCGAGTTTATCACTGCGCATGAAGAAATGACCACTTCCAACGTTTGGTTTATGTTTTATAAGCATTTTTAATTGTATTGCTTAAATCGCATTTTCTCGGCGAGCTGAGCACTTTTTCTGAATTGTGCCGCTCCCTTCACTCTGGTTAGGTTGGCATCGAAAAAAACGCTCTCGGGTGCTTTAGAGTGCCGAGTTTATCACTGCGCATGAATAAATGACCACCTCCAACGTTTGGTTTATGTTTTATAAGCATTTTTAATTTTATTGCTTAAATCGCATTTTCTCGGCGAGCTGAGCGCTTTTTCTGAATTGTGCCGCTCCCGTCACTCTGGTTAGGTTGGCATCGAAAAAAACGCTCTCGGGTGCTTTAGAGTGCCGAGTTATTCACTGCGCATGAAGAAATGACCACCTCCAACGTTTGGTTTATGTTTAATAAGCATTTTTAATTTTATTGCTTAAATCGCATTTTCTCGGCGAGCTGAGCGCTTTTTCTGAATTGTGCCGCTCCCGTCACTCTGGTTAGGTTGGCATCGAAAAAAACGCTCTCGGGTGCTTTAGAGTGCCGAGTTATTCACTGCGCACGAAGAAATGACCACCTCCAACGTTTGGTTTATGTTTTATAAGCATTTTTAATTTTATTGCTTAAATCGCATTTTCTCGGCGAGCTGAGCGCTTTTTCTGAATTGTGCCGCTCCCGTCACTCTGGTTAGGTTGGCATCGAAAAAAACGCTCTCGGGTGCTTTAGAGTGCCGAGTTTATTACTGCGCATTAAGAAATGACCACCTCCATCGTTTGGTTTATGTTTTATAAGCATTTTTAATTTTATTGCTTAAATCGCATTTTCTCGGCGAGCTGAGCACTTTTTCTGAATTGTGCCGCTCCCGTCACTCTGGTTAGGTTGGCATCGAAAAAAACGCTCTCGGGTGCTTTAGAGTGCCGAGTTTATTACTGCGCATTAAGAAATGACCACCTCCAACGTTTGGTTTATGTTTTATAAGCATTTTTAATTTTATTGCTTAAATCGCATTTTCTCGGCGAGCTGAGCACTTTTTCTGAATTGTGCCGCTCCCGTCACTCTGGTTAGGTTGGCATCGAAAAAAACGCTCTCGGGTGCTTTAGAGTGCCGAGTTTATTACTGCGCATTAAGAAATGACCACCTCCAACGTTTGGTTTATGTTTTATAAGCATTTTTAATTTTATTGCTTAAATCGCATTTTCTCGGCGAGCTGAGCACTTTTTCTGAATTGTGCCGCTCCCGTCACTCTGGTTAGGTTGGCATCGAAAAAAACGCTCTCGGGTGCTTTAGAGTGCCGAGTTATTCACTGCGCATGAAGAAATGACCACCTCCAACGTTTGGTTTATGTTTAATAAGCATTTTTAATTTTATTGCTTGAATCGCATTTTCTCGGCGAGCTGAGCACTTTTTCTGAATTGTGCCGCTCCCGTCACTCTGGTTAGGTTGGCATCGAAAAAAACGCTCTCGGGTGCTTTAGAGTGCCGAGTTTATCACTGCGCATGAAGAAATGACCACCTCCAACGTTTGGTTTATGTTTTATAAGCATTTTTAATTTTATTGCTTAAATCGCATTTTCTCGGCGAGCTGAGCGCTTTTTCTGAATTGTGCCGCTCCCGTCACTCTGGTTATATGTTGGCATCGAAAAAAACGCTCTCGGGTGCTTTAGAGTGCCGAGTTTATCACTGCGCATGAAGAAATGACCACCTCCAACGTTTGGTTTATGTTTTATAAGCATTTTTAATTTTATTGCTTAAATCGCATTTTCTCGGCGAGCTGAGCAGTTTTTCTGAATTGTGCCGCTCCCGTCACTCTGGTTAGGTTGGCATCGAAAAAAACGCTCTCGGGTGCTTTAGAGTGCCGAGTTTATCACTGCGCATGAAGAAATGACCACCTCCAACGTTTGGTTTATGTTTTATATGCGTTTTTAGATTTATTGCTTAAATCGCATTTTCTCGGCGAGCTGAGCGCTTTTTCTGAATTGTGCCGCTCCCGTCACTCTGGTTAGGTTGGCATCGAAAAAAACGCTCTCGGGTGCTTTAGAGTGCCGAGTTATTCACTGCGCATGAAGAAATGACCACCTCCAACGTTTGGTTTATGTTTTATAAGCATTTTTAATTTTATTGCTTAAATCGCATTTGCTCGGCGAGCTGAGCGCTTTTTCTGAATTGTGCCGCTCCCGTAACTCTGGTTAGGTTGGCATCGAAAAAAACGCTCTCGGGTGCTTTAGAGTGCCGAGTTATTCACTGCGCACGAAGAAATGACCACCTCCAACGTTTGGTTTATGTTTTATAAGCATTTTTAATTTTATTGCTTAAATCGCATTTTCTCGGCGAGCTGAGCGCTTTTTCTGAATTGTGCCGCTCCCGTCACTCTGGTTAGGTTGGCATCGAAAAAAACGCTCTCGGGTGCTTTAGAGTGCCGAGTTTATTACTGCGCATTAAGAAATGACCACCTCCATCGTTTGGTTTATGTTTTATAAGCATTTTTAATTTTATTGCTTAAATCGCATTTTCTCGGCGAGCTGAGCACTTTTTCTGAATTGTGCCGCTCCCGTCACTCTGGTTAGGTTGGCATCGAAAAAAACGCTCTCGGGTGCTTTAGAGTGCCGAGTTTATTACTGCGCATTAAGAAATGACCACCTCCAACGTTTGGTTTATGTTTTATAAGCATTTTTAATTTTATTGCTTAAATCGCATTTTCTCGGCGAGCTGAGCACTTTTTCTGAATTGTGCCGCTCCCGTCACTCTGGTTAGGTTGGCATCGAAAAAAACGCTCTCGGGTGCTTTAGAGTGCCGAGTTTATTACTGCGCATTAAGAAATGACCACCTCCAACGTTTGGTTTATGTTTTATAAGCATTTTTAATTTTATTGCTTAAATCGCATTTTCTCGGCGAGCTGAGCACTTTTTCTGAATTGTGCCGCTCCCGTCACTCTGGTTAGGTTGGCATCGAAAAAAACGCTCTCGGGTCTTTAGAGTGCCGAGTTTATTACTGCGCATTAAGAAATGACCACCTCCAACGTTTGGTTTATGTTTTATAAGCATTTTTAATTTTATTGCTTAAATCGCATTTTCTTGGCGAGCTGAGCACTTTTTCTGAATTGTGCCGCTCCCGTCACTCTGGTTAGGTTGACATCGAAAAAAACGCTCTCGGGTGCTTTAGAGTGCCGAGTTATTCACTGCGCATGAAGAAATGACCACCTCCAACGTTTGGTTTATGTTTGATAAGCATTTTTAATTTTATTGCTTGAATCGCATTTTCTCGGCGAGCTGAGCACTTTTTCTGAATTGTGCCGCTCCCGTCACTCTGGTTAGGTTGGCATCGAAAAAAACGCTCTCGGGTGCTTTAGAGTGCCGAGTTTATCACTGCGCATGAAGAAATGACCACCTCCAACGTTTGGTTTATGTTTTATAAGCATTTTTAATTTTATTGCTTGAATCGCATTTTCTCGGCGAGCCGAGCGCTTTTTCTGAATTGTGCCTTTCCCGTCACTCTGGTTAGGTTGGCATCGAAAAAAACGCTCTCGGGTGCTTTAGAGTGCCGAGTTATTCACTGCGCATGAAGAAATGACCACCTCCAACGTTTGGTTTATGTTTAATAAGCATTTTTAATTTTATTGCTTAAATCGCATTTTCTCGGCGAGCTGAGCGCTTTTTCTGAATTGTGCCGCTCCCGTCACTCTGGTTAGGTTGGCATCGAAAAAAACGCTCTCGGGTGCTTTAGAGTGCCGAGTTATTCACTGCGCATGAAGAAATGACCACCTCCAACGTTTGGTTTATGTTTAATAAGCATTTTTAATTTTATTGCTTAAATCGCATTTTCTCGGCGAGCTGAGCACTTTTTCTGAATTGTTCCGCTCCCGTCACTCTGGTTAGGTTGGCATCGAAAAAAACGCTCTCGGGTGCTTTAGAGTGCCGAGTTATTCACTGCGCATTAAGAAATGACCACCTCCAACGTTTGGTTTATGTTTAATAAGCATTTTTAATTTTATTGCTTAAATCGCATTTTCTCGGCGAGCTGAGCACTTTTTCTGAATTGTGCCGCTCCCGTCACTCTGGTTAGGTTGGCATCGAAAAAAACGCTCTCGGGTGCTTTAGAGTGCCGAGTTTATTACTGCACATTAAGAAATGACCACCTCCAACGTTTGGTTTATGTTTTATAAGCATTTTTAATTTTATTGCTTAAATCGCATTTTCTCGGCGAGCTGAGCACTTTTTCTGAATTGTGCCGCTCCCGTCACTCTGGTTAGGTTGGCATCGAAAAAAACGCTCTCGGGTGCTTTAGAGTGCCGAGTTATTCACTGCGCACGAAGAAATGACCACCTCCAACGTTTGGTTTATGTTTTATAAGCATTTTTAATTTTATTGCTTAAATCGCATTTTCTCGGCGAGCTGAGCGCTTTTTCTGAATTGTGCCGCTCCCGTCACTCTGGTTAGGTTGGCATCGAAAAAAACGCTCTCGGGTGCTTTAGAGTGCCGAGTTTATTACTGCGCATGAAGAAATGACCACCTCCAACGTTTGGTTTATGTTTTATAAGCATTTTTAATTTTATTGCTTAAATCGCATTTTCTCGGCGAGCTGAGCACTTTTTCTGAATTGTGCCGCTCCCGTCACTCTGGTTAGGTTGGCATCGAAAAAAACGCTATCGGGTGCTTTAGAGTGCCGAGTTATTCACTGCGCATGAAGAAATGACCACCTCCAACGTTTGGTTTATGTTTAATAAGCATTTTTAATTTTATTGCTTAAATCGCATTTTCTCGGCGAGCTGAGCACTTTTTCTGAATTGTGCCGCTCCCGTCACTCTGGTTAGGTTGGCATCGAAAAAAACGCTCTCGGGTGCTTTAGAGTGCCAAGTTTATTACTGCGCATTAAGAAATGACCACCTCCAACGTTTGGTTTATGTTTTATAAGCATTTTTAATTTTATTGCTTAAATCGCATTTTCTCGGCGAGCTGAGCACTTTTTCTGAATTGTGCCGCTCCCGTCACTCTGGTTAGGTTGGCATCGAAAAAAACGCTCTCGGGTGCTTTAGAGTGCCGAGTTATTCACTGCGCATGAAGAAATGACCACCTCCAACGTTTGGTTTATGTTTTATAAGCATTTTTAGTTTTATTGCTTAAATCGCATTTTCTCGGCGAGCTGAGCACTTTTTCTGAATTGTGCCGCTCCCGTCACTCTGGTTAGGTTGGCATCGAAAAAAACGCTCTCGGGTGCTTTGGAGTGCCAAGTTTATCACTGCGCATGAAGAAATGACCACCTCCAACGTTTGGTTTATGTTTAATAAGCATTTTTAATTTTATTGCTTAAGTCGCATTTTCTCGGCGAGCTGAGCACTTTTTCTGTATTGTGCCGCTCCCGTCACTCTGGTTAGGTTGGCATCGAAAAAAACGCTCTCGGGTGCTTTAGAGTGCCGACTTTATCACTGCGCATGAAGAAATGACCACCTCCAACGTTTGGTTTATGTTTTATAAGCATTTTTAATTTCTCGGCGAGCTGAGCACTTTTTCTGAATTGTGCCGCTCCCGTCACTCTGGTTAGGTTGGCATCGAAAAAAACACTCTCGGGTGCTTTAGAGTGCCGAGTTTATTACTGCGCATTAAGAAATGACCACCTCCAACGTTTTGTTTATGTTTTATAAGCATTTTTAATTTTATTGCTTAAATCGCATTTTCTCGGCGAGCTGAGCACTTTTTCTGAATTGTGCCACTCCCGTCACTCTGGTTAGGTTGGCATCGAAAAAAACGCTCTCGGGTGCTTTAGAGTGCCGAGTTATTCACTGCGCATGAAGAAATGACCACCTCCAACGTTTGGTTTATGTTTTATAAGCATTTTTAATTTTATTGCTTAAATCGCATTTTCTCGTTGAGCTGAGCACTTTTTCTGAATTGTGCCGCTCCCGTCACTCTGGTTAGGTTAGAATCGAAAAAAACGCTCTCGGGTGCTTTAGAGTGCCGAGTTTATCACTGCGCATGAAGAAATGACCACCTCCAACGTTTGGTTTATGTTTTATAAGCATTTTTAGTTTTATTGCTTAAATCGCATTTTCTCGGCGAGCTGAGCACTTTTTCTGAATTGTGCCGCTCCCGTCACTCTGGTTAGGTTGGCATCGAAAAAAACGCTCTCGGGTGCTTTGGAGTGCCGAGTTTATCACTGCGCATGAAGAAATGACCACCTCCAACGTTTGGTTTATGTTTAATAAGCATTTTTAATTTTATTGCTTAAGTCGCATTTTCTCGGCGAGCTGAGCACTTTTTCTGTATTGTGCCGCTCCCGTCACTCTGGTTAGGTTGGCATCGAAAAAAACGCTCTCGGGTGCTTTAGAGTGCCGACTTTATCACTGCGCATGAAGAAATGACCACCTCCAACGTTTGGTTTATGTTTTATAAGCATTTTTAATTTTATTGCTTAAATCGCATTTTCTCGGCGAGCTGAGCACTTTTTCTGAATTGTGCCGCTCCCGTCACTCTAGGTTGGCATCGAAAAAAACGCTCTCGGGTGCTTTAGAGTGCCGAGTTTATTACTGCGCATTAAGAAATGACCACCTCCAACGTTTGGTTTATGTTTTATAAGCATTTTTAATTTTATTGCTTAAATCGCATTTTCTCGGCGAGCTGAGCACTTTTTCTGAATTGTGCCGCTCCCGTCACTCTGGTTAGGTTGGCATCGAAAAAAACGCTCTCGGGTGCTTTAGAGTGCCGAGTTTATTACTGCGCATTAAGAAATGACCACCTCCAACGTTTGGTTTATGTTTTATAAGCATTTTTAATTTTATTGCTTAAATCGCATTTTCTCGGCGAGCTGAGCACTTTTTCTGAATTGTGCCGCTCCCGTCACTCTGGTTAGGTTGGCATCGAAAAAAACGCTCTCGGGTGCTTTAGAGTGCCGAGTTATTCACTGCGCATGAAGAAATGACCACCTCCAACGTTTGGTTTATGTTTAATAAGCATTTTTAATTTTATTGCTTGAATCGCATTTTCTCGGCGAGCTGAGCACTTTTTCTGAATTGTGCCGCTCCCGTCACTCTGGTTAGGTTGGCATCGAAAAAAACGCTCTCGGGTGCTTTAGAGTGCCGAGTTTATCACTGCGCATGAAGAAATGACCACCTCCAACGTTTGGTTTATGTTTTATAAGCATTTTTAATTTTATTGCTTAAATCGCATTTTCTCGGCGAGCTGAGCGCTTTTTCTGAATTGTGCCGCTCCCGTCACTCTGGTTAGGTTGGCATCGAAAAAAACGCTCTCGGGTGCTTTAGAGTGCCGAGTTTATCACTGCGCATGAAGAAATGACCACCTCCAACGTTTGGTTTATGTTTTATAAGCATTTTTAATTTTATTGCTTAAATCGCATTTTCTCGGCGAGCTGAGCGCTTTTTCTGAATTGTGCCGCTCCCGTCACTCTGGTTAGGTTGGCATCGAAAAAAACGCTCTCGGGTGCTTTAGAGTGCCGAGTTTATCACTGCGCATGAAGAAATGACCACCTCCAACGTTTGGTTTATGTTTTATAAGCATTTTTAATTTTATTGCTTAAATAGCATTTTCTCGGCGAGCTGAGCGCTTTTTCTGAATTGTGCCGCTCCCGTCACTCTGGTTAGGTTGGCATCGAAAAAAACGCTCTCGGGTGCTTTAGAGTGCCGAGTTTATCACTGCGCATGAAGAAATGACCACCTCCAACGTTTGGTTTATGTTTTATAAGCGTTTTTAAATGTATTGCTTAAATCGCATTTTCTCGGCGAGCTGAGCGCTTTTTCTGAATTGTGCCGCTCCCGTCACTCTGGTTAGGTTGGCATCGAAAAAAACGCTCTCGGGTGCTTTAGAGTGCCGAGTTATTCACTGCGCATGAAGAAATGACCACCTCCAACGTTTGGTTTATGTTTTATAAGCATTTTTAGTTTTATTGCTTAAATCGCATTTTCTCGGCGAGCTGAGCACTTTTTCTGAATTGTGCCGCTCCCGTCACTCTGGTTAGGTTGGCATCGAAAAAAACGCTCTCGGGTGCTTTAGAGTGCCGAGTTTATCACTGCGCATGAAGAAATGACCACCTCCAACGTTTGGTTTATGTTTAATAAGCATTTTTAATTTTATTGCTTAAATCGCATTTTCTCGGCGAGCTGAGCACTTTTTCTGAATTGTGCCGCTCCCGTCACTCTGGTTAGGTTGGCATCGAAAAAAACGCTCTCGGGTGCTTTAGAGTGCCGAGTTTATCACTGCGCATGAAGAAATGACCACCTCCAACGTTTGGTTTATGTTTTATAAGCATTTTTAATTTTATTGCTTAAATCGCATTTTCTCGGCGAGCTGATCACTTTTTCTGAATTGTGCCGCTCCCGTCACTCTGGTTAGGTTGGCATCGAAAAAAACGCTCTCGGGTGCTTTAGAGTGCCGAGTTTATTACTGCGCATTAAGAAATGACCACCTCCAACGTTTGGTTTATGTTTTATAAGCATTTTTAATTTTATTGCTTAAATCGCATTTTCTCGGCGAGCTGAGCACTTTTTCTGAATTGTGCCGCTCCCGTCACTCTGGTTAGGTTGGCATCGAAAAAAACGCTCTCGGGTGCTTTAGAGTGCCGAGTTTATTACTGCGCATTAAGAAATGACCACCTCCAACGTTTGGTTTATGTTTTATAAGCATTTTTAATTTTATTGCTTAAATCGCATTTTCTCGGCGAGCTGAGCACTTTTTCTGAATTGTGCCGCTCCCGTCACTCTGGTTAGGTTGCCATCGAAAAAAAACGCTCTCGGGTGCTTTAGAGTGCCGAGTTATTCACTGCGCATGAAGAAATGACCACCTCCAACGTTTGGTTTATGTTTAATAAGCATTTTTAATTTTATTGCTTGAATCGCATTTTCTCGGCGAGCTGAGCACTTTTTCTGAATTGTTTCGCTCCCGTCACTCTGGTTAGGTTGGCATCGAAAAAAACGCTCTCGGGTGCTTTAGAGTGCCGAGTTTATCACTGCGCATGAAGAAATGACCACCTCCAACGTTTGGTTTATGTTTTATAAGCATTTTTAATTTTATTGCTTAAATCGCATTTTCTCGGCGAGCTGAGCGCTTTTTCTGAATTGTGCCGCTCCCGTCACTCTGGTTAGGTTGGCATCGAAAAAAACGCTCTCGGGTGCTTTAGAGTGCCGAGTTTATCACTGCGCATGAAGAAATGACCACCTCCAACGTTTGGTTTATGTTTAATAAGCATTTTTAATTTTATTGCTTAAATCGCATTTTCTCGGCGAGCTGAGCACTTTTTCTGAATTGTGCCGTTCCCGTCACTCTGGTTAAGTTGGCATCGAAAAAAACGCTCTGGGTGCTTTAGAGTGCCGACTTTATCACTGCGCATGAAGAAATGACCACCTCCAACGTTTGGTTTATATTTTATAAGCATTTTTAATTGTATTGCTTAAATCGCATTTTCTCGGCGAGCTGAGCGCTTTTTCTGAATTGTGCCGCTCCCGTCACTCTGGTTAGGTTGGCATCGAAAAAAACGCTCTCGGGTGCTTTAGAGTGCCGAGTTTATCACTGCGCATGAAGAAATGACCACCTCCAACGTTTGGTTTATGTTTTATAAGCATTTTTAATTTTATTGCTTAAATCGCATTTTCTCGGCGAGCTGAGCGCTTTTTCTGAATTGTGCCGCTCCCGTAACTCTGGTTAGGTTGGCATCGAAAAAAACGCTCTCGGGTGCTTTAGAGTGCCGAGTTTATCACTGCGCATGAAGAAATGACCACTTCCAACGTTTGGTTTATGTTTTATAAGAATTTTTAATTTTATTGCTTAAATCGTATTTTCTCGGCGAGCTGAGCACTTTTTCTGAATTGTGCCGCTCCCGTCACTCTGGTTAGGTTGGCATCGAAAAAAACGCTCTCGGGTGCTTTAGAGTGCCGAGTTTATTACTGCGCATTAAGAAATGACCACCTCCAACGTTTGGTTTATGTTTTATAAGCATTTTTAATTTTATTGCTTAAATCGCATTTTCTCGGCGAGCTGAGCACTTTTTCTGAATTGTGCCGCTCCCGTCACTCTGGTTAGGTTGGCATCGAAAAAAACGCTCTCGGGTGCTTTAGAGTGCCAAGTTATTCACTGCGCATGAAGAAATGACCACCTCCAACGTTTGGTTTATGTTTTATAAGCATTTTTAATTTTATTGCTTAAATCGCATTTTCTCGGCGAGCTGAGCGCTTTTTCTGAATTGTGCCGCTCCCGTCACTCTGGTTAGGTTGGCATCGAAAAAAACGCTCTCGGGTGCTTTAGAGTGCCGAGTTTATTACTGCGCATTAAGAAATGACCACCTCCAACGTTTGGTTTATGTTTTATAAGCATTTTTAATTTTATTGCCTAAATCGCATTTTCTCGGCGAGCTGAGCACGTTTTCTGAATTGTGCCGCTCCCGTCACTCTGGTTAGGTTGGCATCGAAAAAAACGCTCTCGGGTGCTTTAGAGTGCCGAGTTTATTACTGCGCATTAAGAAATGACCACCTCCAACGTTTGGTTTATGTTTTATAAGCATTTTTAATTTTATTGCTTAAATCGCATTTTCTCGGCGAGCTGAGCACTTTTTCTGAATTGTGCCGCTCCCGTCACTCTGGTTAGGTTGGCATCGAAACAAACGCTCTCGGGTGCTTTAGAGTGCCGAGTTTATCACTGCGCATGAAGAAATGACCACCTCCAACGTTTGGTTTATGTTTAATAAGCATTTTTAATTTTATTGCTTAAATCGCATTTTCTCGGCGAGCTGAGCACTTTTTCTGAATTGTGCCGCTCCCGTCACTCTGGTTAGGTTGGCATCGAAAAAAACGCTCTCGGGTGCTTTAGAGTGCCGACTTTATCACTGCGCATGAAGAAATGACCACCTCCAACGTTTGGTTTATGTTTTATAAGCATTTTTAATTTTATTGCTTAAATCGCATTTTCTCGGCGAGCTGAGCACTTTTTCTGAATTGTGCCGCTCCCGTCACTCTGGTTAGGTTGGCATCGAAAAAAACGCTCTCGGGTGCTTTAGAGTGCCGAGTTTATTACTGCGCATTAAGAAATGACCACCTCCAACGTTTGGTTTATGTTTTATAAGCATTTTTAATTTTATTGCTTAAATCGCATTTTCTCGGCGAGCTGAGCACTTTTTCTGAATTGTGCCGCTCCCGTCACTCTGGTTAGGTTGGCATCGAAAAAAACGCTTTCGGGTGCTTTAGAGTGCCGAGTTATTCACTGCGCATGAAGAAATGACCACCTCCAACGTTTGGTTTATGTTTAATAAGCATTTTTAATTTTATTGCTTAAATCGCATTTTCTCGGCGAGCTGAGCACTTTTTCTGAATTGTGCCGCTCCCGTCACTCTGGTTAGGTTGGCATCGAAGAAAACGCTCTCGGGTGCTTTAGAGTGCCAAGTTATTCACTGCGCATGAAGAAATGACCACCTCCAACGTTTGGTTTATGTTTTATAAGCATTTTTAATTTTATTGCTTAAATCGCATTTTCTCGGCGAGCTGAGCACTTTTTCTGAATTGTGCCGCTCCCGTCACTCTGGTTAGGTTGGCATCGAAAAAAACGCTCACGGGTGCTTTAGAGTGCCGAGTTTATTACTGCGCATTAAGAAATGACCACCTCCAACGTTTGGTTTATGTTTTATAAGCATTTTTAATTTTATTGCTTAAATCGCATTTTCTCGGCGAGCTGAGCACTTTTTCTGAATTGTGCCGCTCCCGTCACTCTGGTTAGGTTGGCATCGAAAAAAACGCTCTCGGGTGCTTTAGAGTGCCGAGTTATTCACTGCGCATGAAGAAATGACCACCTCCAACGTTTGGTTTATGTTTTATAAGCATTTTTAATTTTATTGCTTGAATCGCATTTTCTCGGCGAGCTGAGCACTTTTTCTGAATTGTGCCGCTCCCGTCACTCTGGTTAGGTTGGCATCGAAAAAAACGCTCTCGGGTGTTTTAGAGTGCCGAGTTTATCACTGCGCATGAAGAAATGACCACCTCCAACGTTTGGTTTATGTTTTATAAGCATTTTTAATTTTATTGCTTAAATCGCATTTTCTCGGCGAGCTGAGCGCTTTTTCTGAATTGTGCCGCTCCCGTCACTCTGGTTAGGTTGGCATCGAAAAAAACGCTCTCGGGTGCTTTAGAGTGCCGAGTTATTCACTGCGCATGAAGAAATGACCACCTCCAACGTTTGGTTTATGTTTAATAAGCATTTTTAATTTTATTGCTTAAATCGCATTTTCTCGGCGAGCTGAGCGCTTTTTCTGAATTGTGCCGCTCCCGTCACTCTGGTTAGGTTGGCATCGAAAAAAACGCTCTCGGGTGCTTTAGAGTGCCGAGTTATTCACTGCGCATGAAGAAATGACCGCCTCCAACGTTTGGTTTTTGTTTTATAAGCATTTTTAGTTTTATTGCTTAAATCGCATTTTCTCGGCGAGCTGAGCACTTTTTCTGAATTGTGCCGCTCCCGTCACTCTGGTTAGGTTGGCATCGAAAAAAACGCTCACGGGTGCTTTAGAGTGCCGAGTTTATTACTGCGCATTAAGAAATGACCACCTCCAACGTTTGGTTTATGTTTTATAAGCATTTTTAATTTTATTGCTTAAATCGCATTTTCTCGGCGAGCTGAGCACTTTTTCTGAATTGTGCCGCTCCCGTCACTCTGGTTAGGTTGGCATCGAAAAAAACGCTCTCGGGTGCTTTAGAGTGCCGAGTTATTCACTGCGCATGAAGAAATGACCACCTCCAACGTTTGGTTTATGTTTTATAAGCATTTTTAATTTTATTGCTTGAATCGCATTTTCTCGGCGAGCTGAGCACTTTTTCTGAATTGTGCCGCTCCCGTCACTCTGGTTAGGTTGGCATCGAAAAAAACGCTCTCGGGTGTTTTAGAGTGCCGAGTTTATCACTGCGCATGAAGAAATGACCACCTCCAACGTTTGGTTTATGTTTTATAAGCATTTTTAATTTTATTGCTTAAATCGCATTTTCTCGGCGAGCTGAGCGCTTTTTCTGAATTGTGCCGCTCCCGTCACTCTGGTTAGGTTGGCATCGAAAAAAACGCTCTCGGGTGCTTTAGAGTGCCGAGTTATTCACTGCGCATGAAGAAATGACCACCTCCAACGTTTGGTTTATGTTTAATAAGCATTTTTAATTTTATTGCTTAAATCGCATTTTCTCGGCGAGCTGAGCGCTTTTTCTGAATTGTGCCGCTCCCGTCACTCTGGTTAGGTTGGCATCGAAAAAAACGCTCTCGGGTGCTTTAGAGTGCCGAGTTATTCACTGCGCATGAAGAAATGACCACCTCCAACGTTTGGTTTATGTTTAATAAGCATTTTTAATTTTATTGCTTAAATCGCATTTTCTCGGCGAGCTGAGCACTTTTTCTGAATTGTGCCGCTCCCGTCACTCTGGTTAGGTTGGCATCGAAAAAAACGCTCTCGGGTGCTTTAGAGTGCCGAGTTATTCACTGCGCATGAAGAAATGACCACCTCCAACGTTTGGTTTATGTTTTATAAGCATTTTTAATTTTATTGCTTAAATCGCATTTTCTCGGCGAGCTGAGCACTTTTTCTGAATTGTGCCGCTCCCGTCACTCTGGTTAGGTTGGCATCGAAAAAAACGCTCTCGGGTGCTTTAGAGTGCCGAGTTTATCACTGCGCATGAAGAAATGACCACCTCCAACGTTTGGTTTATGTTTTATAAGCATTTTTAATTTTATTGCTTAAATCGCATTTTCTCGGCGAGCTGAGCGCTTTTTCTGAATTGTGCCGCTCCCGTCACTCTGGTTAGGTTGGCATCGAAAAAAAACGCTCTCGGGTGCTTTAGAGTGCCGAGTTTATCACTGCGCATGAAGAAATGACCACCTCCAACGTTTGGTTTATGTTTTATAAGCATTTTTAATTTTATTGCTTAAATCGCATTTTCTCGGCGAGCTGAGCGCTTTTTCTGAATTGTGCCGCTCCCGTAACTCTGGTTAGGTTGGCATCGAAAAAAACGCTCTCGGGTGCTTTAGAGTGCCGAGTTTATAACTGCGCATGAAGAAATGACCACTTCCAACGTTTGGTTTATGTTTTATAAGCATTTTTAATTTTATTGCTTAAATCGCATTTTCTCGGCGAGCTGAGCGCTTTTTCTGAATTGTGTCGCTCCCGTCACTCTGGTTAGGTTGGCATCGAAAAAAACGCTCTCGGGTGCTTTAGAGTGCCGAGTTATTCACTGCGCATGAAGAAATGACCACCTCCAACGTTTGGTTTATGTTTTATAAGCATTTTTACTTTTATTGCTTAAATCGCATTTTCTCGGCGAGCTGAGCGCTTTTTCTGAATTGTGCCGGTCCCGTCACTCTGGTTAGGTTGGCATCGAAAAAAAACGCTATCGGGTGCTTTAGAGTGCCGAGTTATTCACTGCGCATGAAGAAATGACCACCTCCAACGTTTGGTTTATGTTTAATAAGCATTTTTAATTTTATTGCTTAAATCGCATTTTCTCGGCGAGCTGAGCACTTTTTCTGAATTGTGCCGCTCCCGTCACTCTGGTTAGGTTGGCATCGAAAAAAAACGCTCTCGGGTGCTTAAGAGTGCCGAGTTTATCACTGCGCATGAAGAAATGACCACCTCCAACGTTTGGTTTATGTTTTATAAGCATTTTTAATTTTATTGCTTAAATCGCATTTTCTCGGCGAGCTGAGCGCTTTTTCTGAATTGTGCCGGTCCCGTAACTCTGGTTAGGTTGGCATCGAAAAAAACGCTCTCGGGTGCTTTAGAGTGCCGAGTTTATCACTGCGCATGAAGAAATGACCACTTCCAACGTTTGGTTTATGTTTTATAAGCATTTTTAATTTTATTGCTTAAATCGCATTTTCTCGGCGAGCTGAGCACTTTTTCTGAATTGTGCCGCTCCCGTCACTCTGGTTAGGTTGGCATCGAAAAAAACGCTCTCGGGTGCTTTAGAGTGCCGAGTTTATCACTGCGCATGAAGAAATGACCACCTCCAACGTTTGGTTTATGTTTTATAAGCATTTTTAATTTTATTGCTTAAATCGCATTTTCTCGGCGAGCTGAGCGCTTTTTCTGAATTGTGCCGCTCCCGTCACTCTGGTTAGGTTGGCATCGAAAAAAACGCTCTCGGGTGCTTTAGAGTGCCGAGTTATTCACTGCGCATGAAGAAATGACCACCTCCAACGTTTGGTTTATGTTTAATAAGCATTTTTAATTTTATTGCTTAAATCGCATTTTCTCGGCGAGCTGAGCGCTTTTTCTGAATTGTGCCGCTCCCGTCACTCTGGTTAGGTTGGCATCGAAAAAAACGCTCTCGGGTGCTTTAGAGTGCCGAGTTATTCACTGCGCATGAAGAAATGACCACCTCCAACGTTTGGTTTATGTTTAATAAGCATTTTTAATTTTATTGCTTAAATCGCATTTTCTCGGCGAGCTGAGCACTTTTTCTGAATTGTGCCGCTCCCGTCACTCTGGTTAGGTTGGCATCGAAAAAAACGCTCTCGGGTGCTTTAGAGTGCCGAGTTTATTACTGTGCATTAAGAAATGACCACCTCCAACGTTTGGTTTATGTTTTATAAGCATTTTTAATTTTATTGCTTAAATCGCATTTTCTCGGCGAGCTGAGCACTTTTTCTGAATTGTGCCGCTCCCGTCACTCTGGTTAGGTTGGCATCGAAAAAAACGCTCTCGGATGCTTTAGAGTGCCGAGTTTATTACTGCGCATTAAGAAATGACCACCTCCAACGTTTGGTTTATGTTTTATAAGCATTTTTAATTTTATTGCTTAAATCGCATTTTCTCGGCGAGCTGAGCACTTTTTCTGAATTGTGCCGCTCCCGTCACTCTGGTTAGGTTGGCATCGAAAAAAACGCTCTCGGGTGCTTTAGAGTGCCGAGTTTATTACTGCGCATTAAGAAATGACCACCTCCAACGTTTGGTTTATGTTTTATAAGCATTTTTAATTTTATTGCTTAAATCGCATTTTCTCGGCGAGCTGAGCACTTTTTCTGAATTGTGCCGCTCCCGTCACTCTGGTTAGGTTGGCATCGAAAAAAACGCTCTCGGGTGCTTTAGAGTGCCGAGTTATTCACTGCGCATGAAGAAATGACCACCTCCAACGTTTGGTTTATGTTTAATAAGCATTTTTAATTTTATTGCTTGAATCGCATTTTCTCGGCGAGCTGAGCACTTTTTCTGAATTGTGCCGCTCCCGTCACTCTGGTTAGGTTGGCATCGAAAAAAACGCTCTCGGGTGCTTTAGAGTGCCGAGTTTATCACTGCGCATGAAGAAATGACCACCTCCAACGTTTGGTTTATGTTTTATAAGCATTTTTAATTTTATTGCTTAAATCGCATTTTCTCGGCGAGCTGAGCGCTTTTTCTGAATTGTGCCGCTCCCGTCACTCTGGTTAGGTTGGCATCGAAAAAAACGCTCTCGGGTGCTTTAGAGTGCCGAGTTTATCACTGCGCATGAAGAAATGACCACCTCCAACGTTTGGTTTATGTTTTATAAGCATTTTTAATTTTATTGCTTAAATAGCATTTTCTCGGCGAGCTGAGCGCTTTTTCTGAATTGTGCCGCTCCCGTCACTCTGGTTAGGTTGGCATCGAAAAAAACGCTCTCGGGTGCTTTAGAGTGCCGAGTTTATCACTGCGCATGAAGAAATGACCACCTCCAACGTTTGGTTTATGTTTTATAAGCGTTTTTAAATGTATTGCTTAAATCGCATTTTCTCGGCGAGCTGAGCGCTTTTTCTGAATTGTGCCGCTCCCGTCACTCTGGTTAGGTTGGCATCGAAAAAAACGCTCTCGGGTGCTTTAGAGTGCCGAGTTTATCACTGCGCATGAAGAAATGACCACCTCCAACGTTTGGTTTATTTTTTATAAGCATTTTTAAATTTATTGCTTAAATCGCATTTTCTCGGCGAGCTGAGCGCTTTTTCTGAATTGTGCCGCTCCCGTCACTCTGGTTAGGTTGGCATCGAAAAAAACGCTCTCGGGTGCTTTAGAGTGCCGAGTTATTCACTGCGCATGAAGAAATGACCACCTCCAACGTTTGGTTTATGTTTTATAAGCATTTTTAGTTTTATTGCATAAATCGCATTTTCTCGGCGAGCTGAGCACTTTTTCTGAATTGTGCCGCTCCCGTCACTCTGGTTAGGTTGGCATCGAAAAAAACGCTCTCGGGTGCTTTAGAGTGCCGAGTTTATCACTGCGCATGAAGAAATGACCACCTCCAACGTTTGGTTTATGTTTAATAAGCATTTTTAATTTTATTGCTTAAATCGCATTTTCTCGGCGAGCTGAGCACTTTTTCTGAATTGTGCCGTTCCCGTCACTCTGGTTAGGTTGGCATCGAAAAAAACGCTCTCGGGTGCTTTAGAGTGCCGACTTTATCACTGCGCATGAAGAAATGACCACCTCCAACGTTTGGTTTATATTTTATAAGCATTTTTAATTTTATTGCTTAAATCGCATTTTCTCGGCGAGCTGAGCGCTTTTTCTGAATTGTGCCGCTCCCGTCACTCTGGTTAGGTTGGCATCGAAAAAAACGCTCTCGGGTGCTTTAGAGTGCCGAGTTTATCACTGCGCATGAAGAAATGACCACCTCCAACGTTTGGTTTATGTTTTATAAGCATTTTTAATTTTATTGCTTAAATCGCATTTTCTCGGCGAGCTGAGCGCTTTTTCTGAATTGTGCCGCTCCCGTAACTCTGGTTAGGTTGGCATCGAAAAAAACGCTCTCGGGTGCTTTAGAGTGCCGAGTTTATCACTGCGCATGAAGAAATGACCACTTCCAACGTTTGGTTTATGTTTTATAAGAATTTTTAATTTTATTGCTTAAATCGCATTTTCTCGGCGAGCTGAGCACTTTTTCTGAATTGTGCCGCTCCCGTCACTCTGGTTAGGTTGGCATCGAAAAAAACGCTCTCGGGTGCTTTAGAGTGCCGAGTTTATTACTGCGCATTAAGAAATGACCACCTCCAACGTTTGGTTTATGTTTTATAAGCATTTTTAATTTTATTGCTTAAATCGCATTTTCTCGGCGAGCTGAGCACTTTTTCTGAATTGTGCCGCTCCCGTCACTCTGGTTAGGTTGGCATCGAAAAAAACGCTCTCGGGTGCTTTAGAGTGCCGAGTTTATTACTGCGCATTAAGAAATGACCACCTCCAACGTTTGGTTTATGTTTTATAAGCATTTTTAATTTTATTGCTTAAATCGCATTTTCTCGGCGAGCTGAGCACTTTTTCTGAATTGTGCCGCTCCCGTCACTCTGGTTAGGTTGGCATCGAAAAAAACGCTATCGGGTGCTTTAGAGTGCCGAGTTATTCACTGCGCATGAAGAAATGACCACCTCCAACGTTTGGTTTATGTTTAATAAGCATTTTTAATTTTATTGCTTAAATCGCATTTTCTTGGCGAGCTGAGCACTTTTTCTGAATTGTGCCGCTCCCGTCACTCTGGTTATGTTGGCATCGAAAAAAACGCTCTCGGGTGCTTTAGAGTGCCGAGTTTATTACTGCGCATTAAGAAATGACCACCTCCAACGTTTGGTTTATGTTTTATAAGCATTTTTAATTTTATTGCTTAAATCGCATTTTCTCGGCGAGCTGAGCACTTTTTCTGAATTGTGCCGCTCCCGTCACTCTGGTTAGGTTGGCATCGAAAAAAACGCTCTCGGGTGCTTTAGAGTGCCGAGTTTATTACTGCGCATTAAGAAATGACCACCTCCAACGTTTGGTTTATGTTTTATAAGCATTTTTAATTTTATTGCTTAAATCGCATTTTCTCGGCGAGCTGAGCACTTTTTCTGAATTGTGCCGCTCCCGTCACTCTGGTTAGGTTGGCATCGAAAAAAACGCTCTCGGGTGCTTTAGAGTGCCAAGTTATTCACTGCGCATGAAGAAATGACCACCTCCAACGTTTGGTTTATGTTTTATAAGCATTTTTAATTTTATTGCTTAAATCGCATTTTCTCGGCGAGCTGAGCGCTTTTTCTGAATTGTGCCGCTCCCTTCACTCTGGTTAGGTTGGCATCGAAAAAAACGCTCTCGGGTGCTTTAGAGTGCCGACTTTATCACTGCGCATGAAGAAATGACCACCTCCAACGTTTGGTTTATGTTTTATAAGCATTTTTAATTTTATTGCTTAAATCGCATTTTCTCGGCGAGCTGAGCACTTTTTCTGAATTGTGCCGCTCCCGTCACTCTGGTTAGGTTGGCATCGAAAAAAACGCTCTCGGGTGCTTTAGAGTGCCGAGTTTATTACTGCGCATTAAGAAATGACCACCTCCAACGTTTGGTTTATGTTTTATAAGCATTTTTAATTTTATTGCTTAAATCGCATTTTCTCGGCGAGCTGAGCACTTTTTCTGAATTGTGCCGCTCCCGTCACTCTGGTTAGGTTGGCATCGAAAAAAACGCTCTCGGGTGCTTTAGAGTGCCGAGTTTATTACTGCGCATTAAGAAATGACCACCTCCAACGTTTGGTTTATGTTTTATAAGCATTTTTAATTTTATTGCTTAAATCGCATTTTCTCGGCGAGCTGAGCACTTTTTCTGAATTGTGCCGCTCCCGTCACTCTGGTTAGGTTGGCATCGAAAAAAACGCTATCGGGTGCTTTAGAGTGCCGAGTTATTCACTGCGCATGAAGAAATGACCACCTCCAACGTTTGGTTTATGTTTAATAAGCATTTTTAATTTTATTGCTTAAATCGCATTTTCTCGGCGAGCTGAGCACTTTTTCTGTATTGTGCCGCTCCCGTGACTCTGGTTATGTTGGCATCGAAAAAAACGCTCTCGGGTGCTTTAGAGTGCCGAGTTTATTACTGCGCATTAAGAAATGACCACCTCCAACGTTTGGTTTATGTTTTATAAGCATTTTTAATTTTATTGCTTAAATCGCATTTTCTCGGCGAGCTGAGCACTTTTTCTGAATTGTGCCGCTCCCGTCACTCTGGTTAGGTTGGCATCGAAAAAAACGCTCTCGGGTGCTTTAGAGTGCCGAGTTTATTACTGCGCATTAAGAAATGACCACCTCCAACGTTTGGTTTATGTTTTATAAGCATTTTTAATTTTATTGCTTAAATCGCATTTTCTCGGCGAGCTGAGCACTTTTTCTGAATTGTGCCGCTCCCGTCACTCTGGTTAGGTTGGCATCGAAGAAAACGCTCTCGGGTGCTTTAGAGTGCCAAGTTATTCACTGCGCATGAAGAAACGACCACCTCCAACGTTTGGTTTATGTTTTATAAGCATTTTTAATTTTATTGCTTAAATCGCATTTTCTCGGCGAGCTGAGCGCTTTTTCTGAATTGTGCCGCTCCCGTCACTCTGGTTAGGTTGGCATCGAAAAAAACGCTCTCGGGTGCTTTAGAGTGCCGAGTTTATTACTGCGCATTAAGAAATGACCACCTCCAACGTTTGGTTTATGTTTTATAAGCATTTTTAATTTTATTGCCTAAATCGCATTTTCTCGGCGAGCTGAGCACGTTTTCTGAATTGTGCCGCTCCCGTCACTCTGGTTAGGTTGGCATCGAAAAAAACGCTCTCGGGTGCTTTAGAGTGCCGAGTTTATTACTGCGCATTAAGAAATGACCATCTCCAACGTTTGGTTTATGTTTTATAAGCATTTTTAATTTTATTGCTTAAATCGCATTTTCTCGGCGAGCTGAGCACTTTTTCTGAATTGTGCCGCTCCCGTCACTCTGGTTAGGTTGGCATCGAAAAAAACGCTCTCGGGTGCTTTAGAGTGCCGAGTTTATCACTGCGCATGAAGAAATGACCACCTCCAACGTTTGGTTTATGTTTAATAAGCATTTTTAATTTTATTGCTTAAATCGCATTTTCTCGGCGAGCTGAGCACTTTTTCTGAATTGTGCCGCTCCCGTCACTCTGGTTAGGTTGGCATCGAAAAAAACGCTCTCGGGTGCTTTAGAGTGCCGAGTTTATCACTGCGCATGAAGAAATGACCACCTCCAACGTTTGGTTTATGTTTAATAAGCATTTTTAATTTTCTTGCTTAAATCGCATTTTCTCGGCGAGCTGAGCGCTTTTTCTGAATTGTGCCGCTCCCGTAACTCTGGTTAGGTTGGCATCGAAAAAAACGCTCTCGGGTGCTTTAGAGTGCCGAGTTTATCACTGCGCATGAAGAAATGACCACTTCCAACGTTTGGTTTATGTTTTATAAGCATTTTTAATTTTATTGCTTAAATCGACTTTTCTCGGCGAGCTGAGCACTTTTTCTGAATTGTGCCGCTCCCGTCACTCTGGTTAGGTTGGCATCGAAAAAAACGCTCTCGGGTGCTTTAGAGTGCCGAGTTTATTACTGCGCATTAAGAAATGACCACCTCCAACGTTTGGTTTATGTTTTATAAGCATTTTTAATTTTATTGCTTAAATCGCATTTTCTCGGCGAGCTGAGCACTTTTTCTGAATTGTGCCGCTCCCGTCACTCTGGTTAGGTTGGCATCGAAAAAAACGCTCTCGGGTGCTTTAGAGTGCCGAGTTATTCACTGCGCATGAAGAAATGACCACCTCCAACGTTTGGTTTATGTTTTATAAGCATTTTTAATTGTATTGCTTAAATCGCATTTTCTCGGCGAGCTGAGCACTTTTTCTGAATTGTGCCGCTACCGTCACTCTGGTTAGGTTGGCATCGAAAAAAACGCTCTCGGGTGCTTTAGAGTGCCGAGTTTATCACTGCGCATGAAGAAATGACCACCTCCAACGTTTGGTTTATGTTTTATAAGCATTTTTAATTTTATTGCTTAAATCGCATTTTCTCGGCGAGCTGAGCGCTTTTTCTGAATTGTGCCGCTCCCGTCACTCTGGTTAGGTTGGCATCGAAAAAAACGCTCTCGGGTGCTTTAGAGTGCCGAGTTATTCACTGCGCATGAAGAAATGACCACCTCCAACGTTTGGTTTATGTTTAATAAGCATTTTTAATTGTATTGCTTAAATCGCATTTTCTCGGCGAGCTGAGCACTTTTTCTGAATTGTGCCGCTCCCGTCACTCTGGTTAGGTTGGCATCGAAAAAAACGCTCTCGGGTGCTTTAGAGTGCCGAGTTTATTACTGCGCATTAAGAAATGACCACCTCCAACGTCTGGTTTATGTTTTATAAGCATTTTTAATTTTATTGCTTAAATCGCATTTTCTCGGCGAGCTGAGCACTTTTTCTGAATTGTGCCGCTCCCGTCACTCTGGTTAGGTTGGCATCGAAAAAAACGCTCTCGGGTGCTTTAGAGTGCCGAGTTATTCACTGCGCACGAAGAAATGACCACCTCCAACGTTTGGTTTATGTTTTATAAGCATTTTTAATTTTAAATCGCATTTTCTCGGCGAGCTGAGCACTTTTTCTGAATTGTGCCGCTCCCGTCACTCTGGTTAGGTTGGCATCGAAAAAAACGCTCTCGGGTGCTTTAGAGTGCCGAGTTATTCACTGGGCATGAAGAAATGACCACCTCCAACGTTTGGTTTATGTTTAATAAGCATTTTTAATTTTATTGCTTAAATCGCATTTTCTCGGCGAGCTGAGCACTTTTTCTGAATTGTGCCGCTCCCGTCACTCTGGTTAGGTTGGCATCGAAAAAAACGCTCACGGGTGCTTTAGAGTGCCGAGTTTATTACTGCGCATTAAGAAATGACCACCTCCAACGTTTGGTTTATGTTTTATAAGCATTTTTAATTTTATTGCTTTAATCGCATTTTCTCGGCGAGCTGAGCACTTTTTCTGAATTGTGCCGCTCCCGTCACTCTGGTTAGGTTGGCATCGAAAAAAACGCTCTCGGGTGCTTTAGAGATCCGAGTTATTCACTGCGCATGAAAAATGACCACCTCCAACGTTTGGTTTATGTTTTATAAGCATTTTTAATTTTATTGCTTAAATCGCATTTTCTCGGCGAGCTGAGCACTTTTTCTGAATTGTGCCGCTCCCGTCACTCTGGTTAGGTTGGCATCGAAAAAAACGCTCTCGGGTGCTTTAGAGTGCCGAGTTTATTACTGCGCATTAAGAAATGACCACCTCCAACGTTTGGTTTATGTTTTATAAGCATTTTTAATTTTATTGCTTAAATCGCATTTTCTCGGCGAGCTGAGCACTTTTTCTGAATTGTGCCGCTCCCGTCACTCTGGTTAGGTTGGCATCGAAAAAAACGCTCTCGGGTGCTTTAGAGTGCCGAGTTATTCACTGCGCATGAAGAAATGACCACCTCCAACGTTTGGTTTATGTTTTATAAGCATTTTTAATTTTATTGCTTAAATCGCATTTTCTCGGCGAGCTGAGCACTTTTTCTGAATTGTGCCGCTCCCGTCACTCTGGTTAGGTTGGCATCGAAAAAAACGCTCTCGGGTGCTTTAGAGTGCCGAGTTTATCACTGCGCATGAAGAAATGACCACCTCCAACGTTTGGTTTATGTTTTATAAGCATTTTTAATTTTATTGCTTAAATCGCATTTTCTCGGCGAGCTGAGCGCTTTTTCTGAATTGTGCCGCTCCCGTCACTCTGGTTAGGTTGGCATCGAAAAAAACGCTCTCGGGTGCTTTAGAGTGCCGAGTTATTCACTGCGCATGAAGAAATGACCACCTCCAACGTTTGGTTTATGTTTAATAAGCATTTTTAATTTTATTGCTTAAATCGCATTTTCTCGGCGAGCTGAGCGCTTTTTCTGAATTGTGCCGCTCCCGTCACTCTGGTTAGGTTGGCATCGAAAAAACCGCTCTCGGGTGCTTTAGAGTGCCGAGTTATTCACTGCGCATGAAGAAATGACCACCTCCAACGTTTGGTTTATGTTTAATAAGCATTTTTAATTTTATTGCTTAAATCGCATTTTCTCGACGAGCTGAGCACTTTTTCTGAATTGTGCCGCTCCCGTCACTCTGGTTAGGTTGGCATCGAAAAAAACGCTCACGGGTGCTTTAGAGTGCCGAGTTTATTACTGCGCATTAAGAAATGACCACCTCCAACGTTTGGTTTATGTTTTATAAGCATTTTTAATTTTATTGCTTTAATCGCATTTTCTCGGCGAGCTGAGCACTTTTTCTGAATTGTGCCGCTCCCGTCACTCTGGTTCGGTTGGCATCGAAAAAAACGCTCTCGGGTGCTTTAGAGTGCCGAGTTATTCACTGCGCATGAAAAATGACCACCTCCAACGTTTGGTTTATGTTTTATAAGCATTTTTAATTGTATTGCTTAAATCGCATTTTCTCGGCGAGCTGAGCACTTTTTCTGAATTGTGCCGCTCCCGTCACTCTGGTTAGGTTGGCATCGAAAAAAACGCTCTCGGGTGCTTTAGAGTGCCGAGTTTATCACTGCGCATGAAGAAATGACCACCTCCAACGTTTGGTTTATGTTTTATAAGCATTTTTAATTTTATTGCTTAAATCGCATTTTCTCGGCGAGCTGAGCGCTTTTTCTGAATTGTGCCGCTCCCGTCACTCTGGTTAGGTTGGCATCGAAAAAAACGCTCTCGGGTGCTTTAGAGTGCCGAGTTTATCACTGCGCATGAAGAAATGACCACCTCCAACGTTTGGTTTATGTTTTATAAGCATTTTTAATTTTATTGCTTAAATCGCATTTTCTCGGCGAGCTGAGCGCTTTTTCTGAATTGTGCCGCTCCCGTCACTCTGGTTAGGTTGGCATCGAAAAAAACGCTCTCGGGTGCTTTAGAGTGCCGAGTTTATCACTGCGCATGAAGAAATGACCACCTCCAACGTTTGGTTTATGTTTTATAAGCATTTTTAATTTTATTGCTTAAATCGCATTTTCTCGGCGAGCTGAGCGCTTTTTCTGAATTGTGCCGCTCCCGTAACTCTGGTTAGGTTGGCATCGAAAAAAACGCTCTCGGGTGCTTTAGAGTGCCGAGTTTATCACTGCGCATGAAGAAATGACCACTTCCAACGTTTGGTTTATGTTTTATAAGCATTTTTAATTTTATTGCTTAAATCGCATTTTCTCGGCGAGCTGAGCACTTTTTCTGAATTGTGCCGCTCCCGTCACTCTGGTTAGGTTGGCATCGAAAAAAACGCTCTCGGGTGCTTTAGAGTGCCGAGTTTATTACTGCGCATTAAGAAATGACCACCTCCAACGTTTGGTTTATGTTTTATAAGCATTTTTAATTTTATTGCTTAAATCGCATTTTCTCGGCGAGCTGAGCACTTTTTCTGAATTGTGCCGCTCCCGTCATTTTGGTTAGGTAGGCATCGAAAAAAACGCTCTCGGGTGCTTTAGAGTGCCGAGTTATTCACTGCGCATGAAGAAATGACCACCTCCAACGTTTGGTTTATGTTTTATAAGCATTTTTAATTTTATTGCTTAAATCGCATTTTCTCGGCGAGCTGAGCACTTTTTCTGAATTGTGCCGCTCCCGTCACTCTGGTTAGGTTGGCATCGAAAAAAACGCTCTCGGGTGCTTTAGAGTGCCGAGTTTATCACTGCGCATGAAGAAATGACCACCTCCAACGTTTGGTTTATGTTGTGGTGAATTCTCTTCGATGGTCAGCTGGTCTTCCAACCAAGATGGTGAAAAAGTGGCTGGCTTGGGGAAGGAAAACTTCAGTCACACATGGCTGATTGGGGAAAGATTTTATTCAACCGATGTCGGAGAGAAGTGTCTCGCGCCCTAGCCAAGATGTCGAGTCCCTTTGTCTACTCTCGTCCTAAACCTTATACTCTTGCGCTTCCCTCCACGCGGGAGCGCGCAGATGGGGCTGTCGGCTGACCTATGACCCCGCAGTTGCCTCCTCATCACTACATCATGTGTATCTTAGCAGTTGTTAATGGAAGCCAGATGTGTCTGGCGCCAATGAGTCTACCTTCCTGGACCAAGCCCCAAACAATACCACACGAACCTGACCCGAACATGCCCTGGTCGTACTTAGGCTTACTAGTGAGATGAACATTGCATGATATCATAATAATAATACAATAATAATACACTACATATTCCCCCCTGCCGGGGCACCACAAGTGCCCCGGCAACAACTCAACACGAAAAGACATCGGTACATCCAAAAACCTTCCCCCAACCATTTTATGGTTTTCGTCTACAATTTGGACCTATTTGTCTCATCCTAAACCATGCTCAAGGCATGCTACTTAAGGTTACATTAACTAGGAAAGCTCAACCTAATTTAATAGCAAATTCCTCCCTGACAGCAATCTGAGGCCTCTCAGGAACCACATTTGACCAAGATCGAATACCCCAACCCCATTAACTGATTGACGCCGTCCGCACACCCCCCTTAGGTAATATATCACCAACGCCATCAATTTGGAGAGGAAAAGTTTTGCTGTGGCCCGTTAGAAGCCCCAAAAAGTTGCCGGACCGCCGTCGAAAAAACCCCGCCAATCTAATGACGAGGAAAAAGAGGGAGGCCCATTCTACACCCCCGGAGGCGCCTCTCACCTGGCGAGAGTCAGGTGAAGGGAGCTCCGGCACACACCACATTTCACAAAGCGTAGCATGAGCCCTAAACACAGCAACAAGCAGAACCATGACCCTCAAATACAGATCGCTCAACATGCAACGTCGTATCGTAAACATGCTACGGGGCAAGCAAATGAGGTCACATAATAAAGTAAATATCATGGCAACAAAACAACGAGGTAACACAGTGAGGTATATAAAAACGAATCGTCAAAGCATGCAAGAACATTAAACCCGTTGTTGCGCTGCCCCCCTTGCATGCACAAGTGCGTGCAGATATGAAATCCAGTCCACTGAGCCGTCAGTGGAAAATAGCACTAGTAGTAGACGGCACTGTCTCGGGCCGGCTGTCCGTACAGTGTCCTCCTGTTGCTTATGATGGCCTTTGAATCCCGTGCAAGGCCCCGGTCAGCAGCCAGGCGACCTATGACAAGCTAAAGCTACTGTCTGTATCAAGTGACGTTAACAGTGCAAACATGTGAAGTCATAATGGCAAAAGCCGCAGCCCAGGCCGGACGTCCTTCCGGCCCCGACGGCCACCGCTGGCAGGGCAACACAACCCGATAGCTCCAGTGTTTCCAGCCCCCTCAAATAATTATTTGGCGGTGATGGGGCAACGAGGAAAAAGCTGTGTCAATCGTCTCATCGAAATCTCATCAGAACGCCCGAGGGCTCCCGACACCTACCCCTCGTTACCAGAGGCCCACGCGGTCCCTGAAACAAACAAACAAACAAACAAACAAGCAAACAAACAAGCAAACACTCCAGGACTCATTCCCCTCATTTCTCGTCGTGCCGACAGCGTTGCTAGCACCCCCCAGTCACAATGTAAATTCTACCTGTTCCTGGTAGCCTTTCCTGTCGCAGGTGTCACTGTCTCAATCACACTGTCATCTTTCTGAAGTCCCGTCAGTCATGTCACTTCAACCGCTCTTTTTCCCGTCCAAATACTATTTGTCACCCCCAAATTCCTTCTTCAGTTTAAAGATGCGTAGCATTCTCAAACCGGTATCCCTCACAATACTGTAGTTTCCTAGATCTGTACCTTTATGTATCCGTGCCTTATGTTTGAGCCACCTCACTGTTCAAACCAGTTATCATTCTGAAACAACGCTCACGTAATCTTTCCAAAACGGTACAGCCACTCAAATCCTTTCTGTATTCGTTATGCAAACTACTCGTCCTAAAATGTATAAGTAAACATTTGCCCTGCAATAGCAGCTTTGATGCAGTCACGCGTTCCGAAATTTCCCCCTTCCTTGTCTCTGGCCCCGTCGTCCTCTGACATTCAATGACCTTCCAAACTTTCGTTGTGTATTGTGCCACTGTCCATTCCCAAATCACTGTATGATTTGTCCGTCGTACTTTGTCATTGAAAAACCTTAAACCTTATTGTCACTAAATTGTTACCACGCTTCGCATCCATTCCAGGCTGTTGTCCCCCGTTAACTCCCTTTCTTTCAAGATGCTTCTTCCGCTCCTTCCGTCACTGCTAGTTGAATTCTGGCGTGTCCTGTTAAAGCTTAAAAACAAGTTAATTTGGAAAAAAACTTTGTATATCACAATTACAAATTGCAACCTACTCACCCCTTTCTGTTTTACCACTCCCCCCTTTTGACACATTCACCCAATGTGTCATTACGTATCAAAAGGAACCTGCAAAGCGTCCCCTCTCATCACCACACTCATTGTAGCCAGGCCCGCGGAACCTCTAGCTCCAATCTGGGCCCCGGGACCGTCACCCCAAGTCTCTGAAACTTGACTGTCCACCACACACTCGGCAACACACACAAAAATCAGCGCACTCCTGTCAGTGAGCTTATAGCCCTGCTGACAGCGGACATTTGTACACACAAAAACAGACATAAAGGATCAAAACAAAAACAGTCATACAATGGATCCTGGCGCTCGGGGATCCCGTCCTGAAAACCATGTAATCAACACGTTCATTATAAAAACCAAAAGGGCAAGGGTCAACATATTCTTGTAAATTCAATACAAACGTTCCACGAACGCAATCGACAACCTGCAAGAACGAAAGCAAGTTACGCCAGCAACGCGCAATCCGCTCCTTGGCTGGTGGCCGTTGCTGCTGCAAAAAATCAAGTCACACAGAAAAACAAAGCAGAGCTCGCTCATGTCGCAAGCAAGCTCAAGCGCCAAACCTTAGGTCACTGTCCACCTAGTCCGACACCCCGTCGGGTGAGCTCAAGGTCGTCACACGTCAAATCGTCCAAAGTCTTGATGTTCAATACCAGTTCAGTCTTGTCTGACCATCTCACTGAAACGGGCCTTCTCCATCGAACCATTTGGTTGTCGATGGTGCCCCTGATTGATCATTGAACCATGGTTCCGGTCAGAGCTCATCACTTACCAGTTCCAGTCCCTCCGATCTGTACCACCCCTTCAGGTGAGAGGAATCTTATCCTCAATGGCAAACACATCACCCCAACTTCAGACCTCTCTGGCCAATCATACTGCGTACACACAGCCGTAGATGATCACATGCGCACTCACCCATCCACACACTCACAGACACACTCATCCGTCTCTATCACTCAGTTCTCCCCTCAAACCAAGCAAAGTTAGTATGTTAGTGTGCAGGCAAATATTGACTCGTAATAGTGACTCTTCACATTCGGACATACTCGTCAACATGACCTATTGTAAAATCTCCAATTCAATTTTCCATAAACTCGCCCATCAGATTCATCGCAAATTGTCATATACGTCTATCTGAGGGACTAACTGTGGGACCCGCGTTTTGAGGGAGCCTCCATACCCTCGTATTGGTTCTACAAACTCGATCTCTATTACTTATCCTAATTAAATTCAGTAAAGATGGGTCAGACTATTCTCTGGCTTTTTTACGTCATCATTTGGCTCTCCCCCTTTTTTCCTGTTGTCTTGCTCAAAACTGTTTCTCAGTCTGCTTCTCTTTATTGCCCCTCTTGGCGAGTCTCACTCCCCCCCCTCATTTTTTTTTTTCGTCTTCTTCCTAAAACTCCTGCCTGTCGCACCATCCAACACCTCTCCCTACTTCCTTAAGTGGTCGCCTATCACCACTCCTCACTCGCGCGGTCTGCCCCCCTTCTGCAAAGCTGCAGCCCCACACAGGGAGCGCCGAGCCCTCTCCCTCGAATGAGCAGTTTTTAATGTAATTCACGTCATTGCTGTCCAGATCTTCTATCCTCAATCTCCCTTGCTGCCAATTCCTGTTAAAATGCCAAAATACTCCCGTTCCTACTTGCTCTAATCCGATCTTTGACAATGGAGTTTGCCCTTATTAAACCTTTGAATATCTATGTCCTCCTATTATCCTCGCCTCCACCTCTTAGTAGTTCTTTTGTCAGAATCTCCTATTGGTAACCCTACAGCGGACTGTTTAGCATATAATCCCTTACTCCGCTCTCCTGCTTCTACATTGCCGTGTGGGTGCAGTTGAATTTGAGCCCTATCTCAGTCATTATCTTGTTACCTGTGGCCTTGTGCGACTCCTATGCATGAATGTGTGAAAGTCAAAAATTTAACGGATCCAACTTTCTGACTACCCAACCTCCACTATGGTGGAACAAACTTCTATCGTATTGAGTAGGTACATCGAGCGTCCTAGCTTCTTCTTGGCTGAATCCACTTTAGTCTAGATGTCCCATTCTAAAATTTATCTAACTCGATTTCTACTTCTCATGTCTGGTGAGCCAAAACATCAGATCTCGCTCTTGTTTCTCACCGTTTTAGCCCATTTGTTTTATTCAAATCTGTTCAATCTCTGATCATGATGCTTCTCTCTGTAGCTCTACGCATTATTCAATCCTTTATCAAATCTCCTCAGTTCTGTCAAACCCAGTGCACAATGAAGCTCCTGTCCACTCTAACCCAAGCCCCACGAGGTCTTAGCACCGCCAGGAGTGCGATTTGGCCGTCGGACATTTCAAGTCCATATCTTTTGCCGCACCTCACCCTCTCAAGATGGTGTCCTTTTGTTGTTGCTTCAGAGCCAACACATCCATCACTCTCGAATGAGTCCATTGTTCAAATGTCCATTTTTTCTTCAACATTGTGAGTTCCTCCACTTCTCACTGTCTTTTCTCGTCTCCGAGGATGTTGTCTATCCTCCGGAGTGTACTTGCCCCCTCCAAGCACAACAACAGCCTTACTTTGTCCTTGCCAAAGGTCAAAGGTGCCTCAAAGCCAGGCACCGTCTTGTAGTCGTCCGCGGCTGCAGGCGGAGTCTCGGGGTCGGGTTTTCAGGGATCCTGGCACTGGAGAGTGACAGACTGGGACATCAAACTTGTAAGACTATCTCCAAATGTAGCTGCTGCCCTCCATTCACTAGTAACGTTTGTTTACCAAAAGTCGAATTCTCCTAGTAACAGCAATGTCGTCTTTATATTGTAAGTCCTGCAACTCATCCTATTGTCGAGCTACGTTTTGTCTATAGTTCCAATTTAATGGGACAGTACATTGTGTCTTCAGTATCATTATTCAAAATTAACTCCGAGGTCTGCGTCCCACAACTAGCCCTGATCTATGTCTTGATCTCTCACGCGTTATTACCTGTGTCATGCTTGCTCAAAAATGCCACTTAGAATATGTGCTGTGAATTTCCAATCTCCTCGATCAAAGTGGATCCCGCTTCTCAGCTCTCCTCTCTCATGCTCCTGTTAGCCTGCAATTGTTCAAATCAAAAATGTTATTGTCTTTTAACTGTCTTTCTGTTGAACCTCTAAATCCCTCGTGTTGCTAACCTATCTACTCCAGGAAATGATTTAAAGGGTGTTAAAGAAAGGACCAAGAGATTACTCCCAATATCTCCTCATTATTTACGAGTTAGCCCCCCCTTTCTTCTCTCACTCCCTCTTTCTATCTGTCTCTGGCCGCATTTGTGGCGTCCTGACGTAAATTAGTGAAGAATTTGGGGGCAGCGCTCCACGAAGCTTTTCCTCAGACGACCTGGGAGTTCTGTCCGTGTCTCTTTGTCCTCTGGGAGGAGACGTGCGCGTGCACCGTCTCGTATTTGTTATGCAAACAGGAGAAATAGCAATCTCGTTCAAGTTAACGTAATCACCCACTTTCTCATTAGTTGTCAGATGGACTAGGGGCGCTGGCCGCCCTCAACAGGCTCCCTCTTAATTTACGAGCGAACCCCCCTTTCTTCACTTTCTCCCCCCACCTATCGGTCTTGGGCCGAATGTGTAGCGTCCTGCCATAGATCACTGCTGCCACGGCCCAACTCTTTTCTTAAGACACACAGGTACACAAACATTAGTATTTTAGTGAGTATTGCAAGCATGTCTCTCTCTTGCCTATTTGCAAACTGTTCAACATTAGTGCCAGTGAAGTTTCAGTTTCAATCATGCACGTTCGTTGTTAATCATGCACCCTTTGCTCATCAACATTAGATCTCCCCTCGTCATGTCACAGTTCTCATCGACATTGACCTCTACCGGGGGGGACCCAGCCCCGCCTTTGCGGGCCCCTCGGCACAGCGCCCCCGGACAAGGGGGGGTCAGCGTACCAATGTTGACTCCACGGGCTGGCCAGGCCCGCGCGTCTCGCCGGCCCCCACCTTTGCCGTCAGAGCACCATTCCGCGCCTTGGACCACCCAGGGCCCCCTCCTTTCTTCTCTCACTGCCGTCTCCCATGCGTGTGCACATAAACGCACACACACCGAGCGCGCACACAACCGCACATGCACACACCCATCCGCGCGCACGCACACCCCATACACCAAGCGCGCACACCGCATAGACGAACGACGACAACTGACAGAAACTCTACAGACATTACGCACAACATAGAACACAGACAAAGGGATTCGAATCCATCTCTCATGTAGCTTCTCACTAACCGCTTCCATGCGGTTTGGTCATTCTGTGTCTTCTTACCGTGCGCAGGTGCACGTACAAACATGCCCTTTGCACTTCTTGTCTTTGTTTCCCCTAAGAGCGCTTTGCATTTCCCCTTATACTGCAGATTTTTAACTTCAGTGTGCACACAAATTACTTTTTTACATGGTATACCAAAATTAACCCCCTGAGGCCTCTTTTTCCACGTTTTCCAATTTCTATCGGCTGCGCACTCCTCCGCTCTGCCAATTGCGGTCTGCTTCAAGCCGTAAATTTTATCAGACTTTGACAGGAGTGTGTGCTATTACAGTGCGCCTCGCCAATCGGAATCGGACCGTGACGACTTGGGTACAACCGCAGCGCACCGGTTCACCCCGGTAAGTTGCCCGAAGAGTATCTCTCTAAGCGGCTAACGCACCAGCTGTCAGCCGGGGGAACCTTGCAACCCACACAAACTCCTAATCTGATCAGTGCTCAAATAACGTGGTCTGCGCGCATCATCCTTCTCGGCACCCTGGTCCCAGACCCAGCCGGTAAATTTCCCACATTCGTTCACACAGTTACGGATGCCAAGGCTGCGCACTCCTCCGCTTTGCCAATTGCGGTCTGCCTCAAGCCTCCCTTTTTCGTGCGACCTATATATAGAGACAAATGCCCCCACCGGACATCTCGACCACATTGAGTGTGATCTCAACTACATTGCGTGTGATCTCAACGTCCCAGCACGACCCCGGGAATTATGCCTCCGGTGGCTTGGTGGTGCCCGTCTCTTGTCGCACACAGTGTTCAATCGTACCTGTGTTTCCGCCTCAATCACACAGCTAAAATTTCCATCCTCCATCGGATCTGTAGCCAAAACAAAGTCCACGTTTTATGGGACTTTCTATTATTCTTCTCTCGTGACAGCCGATCAGCGATGTCCCAGACATCCTGTCCTGTTTCACGTGCCCTCTCTCGGAGCATCTTCTTTCTCATTCATCATTCACACCAGACATGTCACTCACACTGTTGTGCACATTCCCCATTAAGTTTTATGCTATTTTCCCATTTTTATTTGCCTTTTTTCTTTTTTCTATTTTTTTTTTTTTTTTTTTTTTTTTTTTTTTTTTTTACATTTCCATTTGTCCATTGGGGCTATACTCCCCCCTTTCAAAATCCACATCTCGTCGACATCCAGCTAGGGGAGACAAATCCCCCCCCCCCTTTTTGCCAGCCACTGGCACACCAGGCCCGTTAACTGTCCCGCTTAGGAGCCACTCCATCCCCCCCCCACACCAGGCACGAGCACATTGCGATACTGTGAGTGAAAGCTTCTCACCTCAAACTCAGCCTGCCGGCCGGACGCTCGATGCTCGCACCCAGGCGGGCGAGGGCTCCCCGAAGGACAAGAGAACTGTTCGTGACGCCAAAATTGTGGTGAAATCTCTTCGATGGTCAGCTGGTCTTCCAACCAAGATGGTGAAAAAGTGGCTGGCTTGGGGAAGGAAAACTTCAGTCACACATGGCTGATTGGGGAAAGATTTTATTCAACCGATGTCGGAGAGAAGTGTCTCGCGCCCTAGCCAAGATGTCGAGTCCCTTTGTCTACTCTCGTCCTAAACCTTATACTCTTGCGCTTCCCTCCACGCGGGAGCGCGCAGATGGGGCTGTCGGCTGACCTATGACCCCGCAGTTGCCTCCTCATCACTACATCATGTGTATCTTAGCAGTTGTTAATGGAAGCCAGATGTGTCTGGCGCCAATGAGTCTACCTTCCTGGACCAAGCCCCAAACAATACCAGACGAACCTGACCCGAACATGCCCTGGTCGTACTTAGGCTTACTAGTGAGATGAACATTGCATGATATCATAATAATAATACAATAATAATACACTACAATGTTTTATAAGCATTTTTAATTTTATTGCTTAAATCGCATTTTCTCGGCGAGCTGAGCGCTTTTTCTGAATTGTGCCGCTCCCGTCACTCTGGTTAGGTTGGCATCGAAAAAAACGCTCTCGGGTGCTTTAGAGTGCCGAGTTATTCACTGCGCATGAAGAAATGACCACCTCCAACGTTTGGTTTATGTTTAATAAGCATTTTTAATTTTATTGCTTAAATCGCATTTTCTCGGCGAGCTGAGCGCTTTTTCTGAATTGTGCCGCTCCCGTCACTCTGGTTAGGTTGGCATCGAAAAAAACGCTCTCGGGTGCTTTAGAGTGCCGAGTTATTCACTGCGCATGAAGAAATGACCACCTCCAACGTTTGGTTTATGTTTAATAGGCATTTTTAATTTTATTGCTTAAATCGCATTTTCTCGGCGAGCTGAGCACTTTTTCTGAATTGTGCCGCTCCCGTCACTCTGGTTAGGTTGGCATCGAAAAAAACGCTCACGGGTGCTTTAGAGTGCCGAGTTTATTACTGCGCATTAAGAAATGACCACCTCCAACGTTTGGTTTATGTTTTATAAGCATTTTTAATTTTATTGCTTAAATCGCATTTTCTCGGCGAGCTGAGCACTTTTTCTGAATTGTGCCGCTCCCGTCACTCTGGTTAGGTTGGCATCGAAAAAAACGCTCTCGGGTGCTTTAGAGTGCCGAGTTTATTACTGCGCATTAAGAAATGACCACCTCCAACGTTTGGTTTATGTTTTATAAGCATTTTTAATTCTATTGCTTAAATCGCATTTTCTCGGCGAGCTGAGCACTTTTTCTGAATTGTGCCGCTCCCGTCACTCTGGTATAGGTTGGCATCGAAAAAAACGCTCTCGGGTGCTTTAGAGTGCCGAGTTTATTACTGCGCATTAAGAAATGACCACCTCCAACGTTTGGTTTATGTTTTATAAGCATTTTTAATTTTATTGCTTAAATCGCATTTTCTCGGCGAGCTGAGCGCTTTTTCTGAATTGTGCCGCTCCCGTCACTCTGGTTAGGTTGGCATCGAAAAAAACGCTCTCGGGTGCTTTAGAGTCCCGAGTTATTCACTGCGCATGAAGAAATGACCACCTCCAACGTTTGGTTTATGTTTAATAAGCATTTTTAATTTTATTGCTTAAATCGCATTTTCTCGGCGAGCTGAGCGCTTTTTCTGAATTGTGCCGCTCCCGTCACTCTGGTTAGGTTGGCATCGAAAAAAACGCTCTCGGGTGCTTTAGAGTGCCGAGTTTATCACTGCGCATGAAGAAATGACCACCTCCAACGTTTGGTTTATGTTTTATAAGCATTTTTAATTTTATTGCTTAAATCGCATTTTCTCGGCGAGCTGAGCGCTTTTTCTGAATTGTGCCGCTCCCGTCACTCTGGTTAGGTTGGCATCGAAAAAAACGCTCTCGGGTGCTTTAGAGTGCCGAGTTATTCACTGCGCATGAAGAAATGACCACCTCCAACGTTTGGTTTATGTTTAATAAGCATTTTTAATTTTATTGCTTAAATCGCATTTTCTCGGCGAGCTGAGCGCTTTTTCTGAATTGTGCCGCTCCCGTCACTCTGGTTAGGTTGGCATCGAAAAAAACGCTCTCGGGTGCTTTAGAGTGCCGAGTTATTCACTGCGCATGAAGAAATGACCACCTCCAACGTTTGGTTTATGTTTAATAAGCATTTTTAATTTTATTGCTTAAATCGCATTTTCTCGGCGAGCTGAGCACTTTTTCTGAATTGTGCCGCTCCCGTCACTCTGGTTAGGTTGGCATCGAAAAAAACGCTCTCGGGTGCTTTAGAGTGCCGAGTTTATTACTGCGCATTAAGAAATGACCACCTCCAACGTTTGGTTTATGTTTTATAAGCATTTTTAATTTTATTGCTTAAATCGCATTTTCTCGGCGAGCTGAGCACTTTTTCTGAATTGTGCCGCTCCCGTCACTCTGGTTAGGTTGGCATCGAAAAAAACGCTCTCGGGTGCTTTAGAGTGCCGAGTTATTCACTGCGCACGAAGAAATGACCACCTCCAACGTTTGGTTTATGTTTTATAAGCATTTTTAATTTTATTGCTTAAATCGCATTTTCTCGGCGAGCTGAGCGCTTTTTCTGAATTGTGCCGCTCCCATCACTCTGGTTAGGTTGGCATCGAAAAAAACGCTCTCGGGTGCTTTAGAGTGCCGAGTTTATTACTGCGCATTAAGAAATGACCACCTCCAACGTTTGATTTATGTTTTATAAGCATTTTTAATTTTATTTTCTCGGCGAGCTGAGCACTTTTTCTGAATTGTGCCGCTCCCGTCACTCTGGTTAGGTTGGCATCGAAAAAAACGCTCTCGGGTGCTTAGAGTGCCGAGTTATTCACTGCGCATGAAGATATGACCACCTCCAACGTTTGGTTTATGTTTTATAAGCATTTTTAATTTTATTGCTTAAATCGCATTTTCTCGGCGAGCTGAGCACTTTTTCTGAATTGTGCCGCTCCCGTCACTCTGGTTAGGTTGGCATCGAAAAAAACGCTCTCGGGTGCTTTAGAGTGCCGAGTTATTCACTGCGCACGAAGAAATGACCACCTCCAACGTTTGGTTTATGTTTTATAAGCATTTTTAATTTTATTGCTTAAATCGCATTTTCTCGGCGAGCTGAGCACTTTTTCTGAATTGTGCCGCTCCCGTCACTCTGGTTAGGTTGGCATCGAAAAAAACGCTCACGGGTGCTTTAGAGTGCCAAGTTATTCACTGCGCATGAAGAAATGACCACCTCCAACGTTTGGTTTATGTTTTATAAGCATTTTTAATTTTATTGCTTAAATCGCATTTTCTCGGCGAGCTGAGCACTTTTTCTGAATTGTGCCGCTCCCGTCACTCTGGTTAGGTTGGCATCGAAAAAAACGCTCTCGGGTGCTTAGAGTGCCGAGTTATTCACTGCGCATGAAGATATGACCACCTCCAACGTTTGGTTTATGTTTTATAAGCATTTTTAATTTTATTGCTTAAATCGCATTTTCTCGGCGAGCTGAGCACTTTTTCTGAATTGTGCCGCTCCCGTCACTCTGGTTAGGTTGGCATCGAAAAAAACCCTCTCGGGTGCTTTAGAGTGCCGAGTTTATCACTGCGCATGAAGAAATGACCACCTCCAACGTTTGGTTTATGTTTTATAAGCATTTTTAATTTTATTGCTTAAATCGCATTTTCTCGGCGAGCTGAGCGCTTTTTCTGAATTGTGCCGCTCCCGTCACTCTGGTTAGGTTGGCATCGAAAAAAACGCTCTCGGGTGCTTTAGAGTGCCGAGTTTATCACTGCGCATGAAGAAATGACCACCTCCAACGTTTGGTTTATGTTTTATAAGCATTTTTAATTTTATTGCTTAAATCGCATTTTCTCGGCGAGCTGAGCGCTTTTTCTGAATTGTGCCGCTCCCGTAACTCTGGTTAGGTTGGCATCGAAAAAAACGCTCTCGGGTGCTTTAGAGTGCCGAGTTTATCACTGCGCATGAAGAAATGACCACTTCCAACGTTTGGTTTATGTTTTATAAGCATTTTTAATTTTATTGCTTAAATCGACTTTTCTCGGTGAGCTGAGCACTTTTTCTGAATTGTGCCGCTCCCGTCACTCTGGTTAGGTTGGCATCGAAAAAAACGCTCTCGGGTGCTTTAGAGTGCCGAGTTTATTACTGCGCATTAAGAAATGACCACCTCCAACGTTTGGTTTATGTTTTATAAGCATTTTTAATTTTATTGCTTAAATCGCATTTTCTCGGCGAGCTGAGCACTTTTTCTGAATTGTGCCGCTCCCGTCACTCTGGTTAGGTTGGCATCGAAAAAAACGCTCTCGGGTGCTTTAGAGTGCCGAGTTTATCACTGCGCATGAAGAAATGACCACCTCCAACGTTTGGTTTATGTTTTATAAGCATTCTTAATTTTATTGCTTAAATCGCATTTTCTCGGCGAGCTGAGCACTTTTTCTGAATTGTGCCGCTCCCGTCACTCTGGTTAGGTTGGCATCGAAAAAAACGCTCTCGGGTGCTTTAGAGTGCCGAGTTATTCACTGCGCACGAAGAAATGAACACCTCCAACGCTTGGTTTATGTTTTATAAGCATTTTTGATTTTATTGCTTAAATCGCATTTTCTCGGCGAGCTGAGCGCTTTTTCTGAATTGTGCCGCTCCCGTAACTCTGGTTAGGTTGGCATCGAAAAAAACGCTCTCGGGTGCTTTAGAGTGCCGAGTTTATCACTGCGCATGAAGAAATGACCACTTCCAACGTTTGGTTTATGTTTTATAAGCATTTTTAATTTTATTGCTTAAATCGCATTTTCTCGGCGAGCTGAGCACTTTTTCTGAATTGTGCCGCTCCCGTCACTCTGGTTAGGTTGGCATCGAAAAAAACGCTCTCGGGTGCTTTAGAGTGCCGAGTTTATCACTGCGCATGAAGAAATGACCACCTCCAACGTTTGGTTTATGTTTTATAAGCATTTTTAATTTTATTGCTTAAATCGCATTTTCTCGGCGAGCTGAGCACTTTTTCTGAATTGTGCCGCTCCCGTCACTCTGGTTAGGTTGGCATCGAAAAAAAACGCTCTCGGGTGCTTTAGAGTGCCGAGTTATTCACTGCGCATGAAGAAATGACCACCTCCAACGTTTGGTTTATGTTTAATAAGCATTTTTAATTTTATTGCTTGAATCGCATTTTCTCGGCGAGCTGAGCACTTTTTCTGAATTGTTTCGCTCCCGTCACTCTGGTTAGGTTGTCATCGAAAAAAACGCTCTCGGGTGCTTTAGAGTGCCGAGTTTATCACTGCGCATGAAGAAATGACAACCTCCAACGTTTGGTTTATGTTTTATAAGCATTTTTAATTTTATTGCTTAAATCGCATTTTCTCGGCGAGCTGAGCGCTTTTTCTGAATTGTGCCGCTCCCGTCACTCTGGTTAGGTTGGCATCGAAAAAAACGCTCTCGGGTGCTTTAGAGTGCCGAGTTTATCACTGCGCATGAAGAAATGACCACCTCCAACGTTTGGTTTATGTTTTATAAGCATTTTTAATTTTATTGCTTAAATCGCATTTTCTCGGCGAGCTGAGCACTTTTTCTGAATTGTGCCGCTCCCGTCACTCTGGTTAGGTTGGCATCGAAAAAAACGCTCTCGGGTGCTTTAGAGTGCCGAGTTTATCACTGCGCATGAAGAAATGACCACCTCCAACGTTTGGTTTATGTTTTATAAGCATTTTTAAATTTATTGCTTAAATCGCATTTTCTCGGCGAGCTGAGCGCTTTTTCTGAATTGTGCCGCTCCCGTCACTCTGGTTAGGTTGGCATCGAAAAAAACGCTCTCGGGTGCTTTAGAGTGCCGAGTTTATCACTGCGCATGAAGAAATGACCACCTCCAACGTTTGGTTTATGTTTTATAAGCATTTTTAATTTTATTGCTTAAATCGCATTTTCTCGGCGAGCTGAGCACTTTTTCTGAATTGTGCCGCTCCCGTCACTCTGGTTAGGTTGGCATCGAAAAAAACGCTCTCGGGTGCTTTAGAGTGCCGAGTTTATCACTGCGCATGAAGAAATGACCACCTCCAACGTTTGGTTTATGTTTTAAAAGCATTTTTAATTTTATTGCTTAAATCGCATTTTCTCGGCGAGCTGAGCGCTTTTTCTGAATTGTGCCGCTCCCGTAACTCTGGTTAGGTTGGCATCGAAAAAAACGCTCTCGGGTGCTTTAGAGTGCCGAGTTTATCACTGCGCATGAAGAAATGACCACTTCCAACGTTTGGTTTATGTTTTATAAGAATTTTTAATTTTATTGCTTAAATCGCATTTTCTCGGCGAGCTGAGCACTTTTTCTGAATTGTGCCGCTCCCGTCACTCTGGTTAGGTTGGCATCGAAAAAAACGCTCTCGGGTGCTTTAGAGTGCCGAGTTTATTACTGCGCATTAAGAAATGACCACCTCCAACGTTTGGTTTATGTTTTATAAGCATTTTTAATTTTATTGCTTAAATCGCATTTTCTCGGCGAGCTGAGCGCTTTTTCTGAATTGTGCCGCTCCCGTCACTCTAGTTAGGTTGGCATCGAAAAAAAACGCTCTCGGGTGCTTTAGAGTGCCGAGTTATTCACTGCGCATGAAGAAATGACCACCTCCAACGTTTGGTTTATGTTTAATAAGCATTTTTAATTTTATTGCTTGAATCGCATTTTCTCGGCGAGCTGAGCACTTTTTCTGAATTGTTTCGCTCCCGTCACTCTGGTTAGGTTGGCATCGAAAAAAACGCTCTCGGGTGCTTTAGAGTGCCGAGTTTATCACTGCGCATGAAGAAATGACCACCTCCAACGTTTGGTTTATGTTTTATAAGCATTTTTAATTTTATTGCTTAAATCGCATTTTCTCGGCGAGCTGAGCGCTTTTTCTGAATTGTGCCGCTCCCGTCACTCTGGTTAGGTTGGCATCGAAAAAAACGCTCTCGGGTGCTTTAGAGTGCCGAGTTTATCACTGCGCATGAAGAAATGACCACCTCCAACGTTTGGTTTATGTTTTATAAGCATTTTTAATTTTATTGCTTAAATCGCATTTTCTCGGCGAGCTGAGCACTTTTTCTGAATTGTGCCGCTCCCGTCACTCTGGTTAGGTTGGCATCGAAAAAAACGCTCTCGGGTGCTTTAGAGTGCCGAGTTTATCACTGCGCATGAAGAAATGACCACCTCCAACGTTTGGTTTATGTTTTATAAGCATTTTTAAATTTATTGCTTAAATCGCATTTTCTCGGCGAGCTGAGCGCTTTTTCTGAATTGTGCCGCTCCCGTCACTCTGGTTAGGTTGGCATCGAAAAAAACGCTCTCGGGTGCTTTAGAGTGCCGAGTTATTCATTGCGCACGAAGAAATGACAACCTCCAACGTTTGGTTTATGTTTTATAAGCATTTTTAATTTTATTGCTTAAATCGCATTTTCTCGGCGAGCTGAGCGCTTTTTCTGAATTGTGCCGCTCCCGTCACTCTGGTTAGGTTGGCATCGAAAAAAAACGCTCTCGGGTGCTTTAGAGTGCCGAGTTTATTACTGCGCATTAAGAAATGACCACCTCCAACGTTTGGTTTATGTTTTATAAGCATTTTTAATTTTATTGCTTAAATCGCATTTTCTCGGCGAGCTGAGCACTTTTTCTGAATTGTGCCGCTCCCGTCACTCTGGTTAGGTTGGCATCGAAAAAAACGCTCTCGGGTGCTTTAGAGTGCCGAGTTTATTACTGCGCATTAAGAAATGACCACCTCCAACGTTTGGTTTATGTTTTATAAGCATTTTTAATTTTATTGCTTAAATCGCATTTTCTCGGCGAGCTGAGCACTTTTTCTGAATTGTGCCGCTCCCGTCACTCTGGTTAGGTTGGCATCGAAAAAAACGCTATCGGGTGCTTTAGAGTGCCGAGTTATTCACTGCGCATGAAGAAATGACGACCTCCAACGTTTGGTTTATGTTTAATAAGCATTTTTAATTTTATTGCTTAAATCGCATTTTCTCGGCGAGCTGAGCACTTTTTCTGAATTGTGCCGCTCCCGTCACTCTGGTTAGGTTGGCATCGAAAAAAACGCTCTCGGGTGCTTTAGAGTGCCGAGTTTATTACTGCGCATTAAGAAATGACCACCTCCAACGTTTGGTTTATGTTTTATAAGCATTTTTAATTTTATTGCTTAAATCGCATTTTCTCGGCGAGCTGAGCACTTTTTCTGAATTGTGCCGCTCCCGTCACTCTGGTTAGGTTGGCATCGAAAAAAACGCTCTCGGGTGCTTTAGAGTGCCGAGTTTATTACTGCGCATTAAGAAATGACCACCTCCAACGTTTGGTTTATGTTTTATAAGCATTTTTAATTTTATTGCTTAAATCGCATTTTCTCGGCGAGCTGAGCACTTTTTCTGAATTGTGCCGCTCCCGTCACTCTGGTTAGGTTGGCATCGAAAAAAACGCTCTCGGGTGCTTTAGAGTGCCGAGTTATTCACTGCGCATGAAGAAATGACCACCTCCAACGTTTGGTTTATGTTTAATAAGCATTTTTAATTTTATTGCTTGAATCGCATTTTCTCGGCGAGCTGAGCACTTTTTCTGAATCGTGCCGCTCCCGTCACTCTGGTTAGGTTGGCATCGAAAAAAACGCTCTCGGGTGCTTTAGAGTGCCGAGTTTATCACTGCGCATGAAGAAATGACCACCTCCAACGTTTGGTTTATGTTTTATAAGCATTTTTAATTTTATTGCTTAAATCGCATTTTCTCGGCGAGCTGAGCGCTTTTTCTGAATTGTGCCGCTCCCGTCACTCTGGTTAGGTTGGCATCGAAAAAAACGCTCTCGGGTGCTTTAGAGTGCCGAGTTTATCACTGCGCATGAAGAAATGACCACCTCCAACGTTTGGTTTATGTTTTATAAGCATTTTTAATTTTATTGCTTAAATCGCATTTTCTCGGCGAGCTGAGCGCTTTTTCTGAATTGTGCCGCTCCCGTCACTCTGGTTAGGTTGGCATCGAAAAAAACGCTCTCGGGTGCTTTAGAGTGCCGAGTTATTCACTGCGCATGAAGAAATGACCACCTCCAACGTTTGGTTTATGTTTAATAAGCATTTTTAATTTTATTGCTTAAATCGCATTTTCTCGGCGAGCTGAGCGCTTTTTCTGAATTGTGCCGCTCCCGTCACTCTGGTTAGGTTGGCATCGAAAAAAACGCTCTCGGGTGCTTTAGAGTGCCGAGTTATTCACTGCGCATGAAGAAATGACCACCTCCAACGTTTGGTTTATGTTTAATAGGCATTTTTAATTTTATTGCTTAAATCGCATTTTCTCGGCGAGCTGAGCACTTTTTCTGAATTGTGCCGCTCCCGTCACTCTGGTTAGGTTGGCATCGAAAAAAACGCTCACGGGTGCTTTAGAGTGCCGAGTTTATTACTGCGCATTAAGAAATGACCACCTCCAACGTTTGGTTTATGTTTTATAAGCATTTTTAATTTTATTGCTTAAATCGCATTTTCTCGGCGAGCTGAGCACTTTTTCTGAATTGTGCCGCTCCCGTCACTCTGGTTAGGTTGGCATCGAAAAAAACGCTCACGGGTGCTTTAGAGTGCCGAGTTTATTACTGCGCATTAAGAAATGACCACTTCCAACGTTTGGTTTATGTTTTATAAGCATTTTTAATTTTATAGCTTAAATCGCATTTTCTCGGCGAGCTGAGCACTTTTTCTGAATTGTGCCGCTCCCGTCACTCTGGTTAGGTTGGCATCGAAAAAAACGCTCTCGGGTGCTTTAGAGTGCCGAGTTTATTACTGCGCATTAAGAAATGACCACCTCCAACGTTTGGTTTATGTTTTATAAGCATTTTTAATTTTATTGCTTAAATCGCATTTTCTCGGCGAGCTGAGCACTTTTTCTGAATTGTGCCGCTCCCGTCACTCTGGTATAGGTTGGCATCGAAAAAAACGCTCTCGGGTGCTTTAGAGTGCCGAGTTTATTACTGCGCATTAAGAAATGACCACCTCCAACGTTTGGTTTATGTTTTATAAGCATTTTTAATTTTATTGCTTAAATCGCATTTTCTCGGCGAGCTGAGCGCTTTTTCTGAATTGTGCCGCTCCCGTCACTCTGGTTAGGTTGGCATCGAAAAAAACGCTCTCGGGTGCTTTAGAGTGCCGAGTTTATTACTGCGCATTAAGAAATGACCACCTCCAACGTTTGATTTATGTTTTATAAGCATTTTTAATTTTATTTTCTCGGCGAGCTGAGCACTTTTTCTGAATTGTGCCGCTCCCGTCACTCTGGTTAGGTTGGCATCGAAAAAAACGCTCACGGGTGCTTTAGAGTGCCAAGTTATTCACTGCGCATGAAGAAATGACCACCTCCAACGTTTGGTTTATGTTTTATAAGCATTTTTAATTTTATTGCTTAAATCGCATTTTCTCGGCGAGCTGAGCACTTTTTCTGAATTGTGCCGCTCCCGTCACTCTGGTTAGGTTGGCATCGAAAAAAACGCTCTCGGGTGCTTAGAGTGCCGAGTTATTCACTGCGCATGAAGATATGACCACCTCCAACGTTTGGTTTATGTTTTATAAGCATTTTTAATTTTATTGCTTAAATCGCATTTTCTCGGCGAGCTGAGCACTTTTTCTGAATTGTGCCGCTCCCGTCACTCTGGTTAGGTTGGCATCGAAAAAAACGCTCTCGGGTGCTTTAGAGTGCCGAGTTTATCACTGCGCATGAAGAAATGACCACCTCCAACGTTTGGTTTATGTTTTATAAGCATTTTTAATTTTATTGCTTAAATCGCATTTTCTCGGCGAGCTGAGCGCTTTTTCTGAATTGTGCCGCTCCCGTCACTCTGGTTAGGTTGGCATCGAAAAAAACGCTCTCGGGTGCTTTAGAGTGCCGAGTTTATCACTGCGCATGAAGAAATGACCACCTCCAACGTTTGGTTTATGTTTTATAAGCATTTTTAATTTTATTGCTTAAATCGCATTTTCTCGGCGAGCTGAGCGCTTTTTCTGAATTGTGCCGCTCCCGTAACTCTGGTTAGGTTGGCATCGAAAAAAACGCTCTCGGGTGCTTTAGAGTGCCGAGTTTATCACTGCGCATGAAGAAATGACCACTTCCAACGTTTGGTTTATGTTTTATAAGCATTTTTAATTTTATTGCTTAAATCGACTTTTCTCGGTGAGCTGAGCACTTTTTCTGAATTGTGCCGCTCCCGTCACTCTGGTTAGGTTGGCATCGAAAAAAACGCTCTCGGGTGCTTTAGAGTGCCGAGTTTATTACTGCGCATTAAGAAATGACCACCTCCAACGTTTGGTTTATGTTTTATAAGCATTTTTAATTTTATTGCTTAAATCGCATTTTCTCGGCGAGCTGAGCACTTTTTCTGAATTGTGCCGCTCCCGTCACTCTGGTTAGGTTGGCATCGAAAAAAACGCTCTCGGGTGCTTTAGAGTGCCGAGTTTATCACTGCGCATGAAGAAATGACCACCTCCAACGTTTGGTTTATGTTTTATAAGCATTCTTAATTTTATTGCTTAAATCGCATTTTCTCGGCGAGCTGAGCACTTTTTCTGAATTGTGCCGCTCCCGTCACTCTGGTTAGGTTGGCATCGAAAAAAACGCTCTCGGGTGCTTTAGAGTGCCGAGTTATTCACTGCGCACGAAGAAATGAACACCTCCAACGCTTGGTTTATGTTTTATAAGCATTTTTGATTTTATTGCTTAAATCGCATTTTCTCGGCGAGCTGAGCGCTTTTTCTGAATTGTGCCGCTCCCGTAACTCTGGTTAGGTTGGCATCGAAAAAAACGCTCTCGGGTGCTTTAGAGTGCCGAGTTTATCACTGCGCATGAAGAAATGACCACTTCCAACGTTTGGTTTATGTTTTATAAGCATTTTTAATTTTATTGCTTAAATCGCATTTTCTCGGCGAGCTGAGCACTTTTTCTGAATTGTGCCGCTCCCGTCACTCTGGTTAGGTTGGCATCGAAAAAAACGCTCTCGGGTGCTTTAGAGGGCCGAGTTTATCACTGCGCATGAAGAAATGACCACCTCCAACGTTTGGTTTATGTTTTATAAGCATTTTTAATTTTATTGCTTAAATCGCATTTTCTCGGCGAGCTGAGCGCTTTTTCTGAATTGTGCCGCTCCCGTCACTCTGGTTAGGTTGGCATCGAAAAAAACGCTCTCGGGTGCTTTAGAGTGCCGAGTTATTCACTGCGCACGAAGAAATGACCACCTCCAACGTTTGGTTTATGTTTAATAAGCATTTTTAATTTTATTGCTTGAATCGCATTTTCTCGGCGAGCTGAGCACTTTTTCGGAATTGTGCCGCTCCCGTCACTCTGGTTAGGTTGGCATCGAAAAAAACGCTTTCGGGTGCTTTAGAGTGCCGAGTTTATCACTGCGCATGAAGAAATGACCACCTCCAACGTTTGGTTTATGTTTTATAAGCATTTTTAATTTTATTGCTTAAATCGCATTTTCTCGGCGAGCTGAGCACTTTTTCTGAATTGTGCCGCTCCCGTCACTCTGGTTAGGTTGGCATCGAAAAAAACGCTCTCGGGTGCTTTAGAGTGCCGAGTTTATTACTGCGCATTAAGAAATGACCACCTCCAACGTTTGGTTTATGTTTTATAAGCATTTTTAATTTTATTGCTTAAATCGCATTTTCTCGGCGAGCTGAGCACTTTTTCTGAATTGTGCCGCTCCCGTCACTCTGGTTAGGTTGGCATCGAAAAAAAACGCTCTCGGGTGCTTTAGAGTGCCGAGTTATTCACTGCGCATGAAGAAATGACCACCTCCAACGTTTGGTTTATGTTTAATAAGCATTTTTAATTTTATTGCTTGAATCGCATTTTCTCGGCGAGCTGAGCACTTTTTCTGAATTGTTTCGCTCCCGTCACTCTGGTTAGGTTGGCATCGAAAAAAACGCTCTCGGGTGCTTTAGAGTGCCGAGTTTATCACTGCGCATGAAGAAATGACCACCTCCAACGTTTGGTTTATGTTTTATAAGCATTTTTAATTTTATTGCTTAAATCGCATTTTCTCGGCGAGCTGAGCGCTTTTTCTGAATTGTGCCGCTCCCGTCACTCTGGTTAGGTTGGCATCGAAAAAAACGCTCTCGGGTGCTTTAGAGTGCCGAGTTTATCACTGCGCATGAAGAAATGACCACCTCCAACGTTTGGTTTATGTTTTATAAGCATTTTTAATTTTATTGCTTAAATCGCATTTTCTCGGCGAGCTGAGCACTTTTTCTGAATTGTGCCGCTCCCGTCACTCTGGTTAGGTTGGCATCGAAAAAAACGCTCTCGGGTGCTTTAGAGTGCCGAGTTTATCACTGCGCATGAAGAAATGACCACCTCCAACGTTTGGTTTATGTTTTATAAGCATTTTTAAATTTATTGCTTAAATCGCATTTTCTCGGCGAGCTGAGCGCTTTTTCTGAATTGTGCCGCTCCCGTCACTCTGGTTAGGTTGGCATCGAAAAAAACGCTCTCGGGTGCTTTAGAGTGCCGAGTTATTCACTGCGCATGAAGAAATGACCACCTCCAACGTTTGGTTTATGTTTAATAAGCATTTTTAATTTTATTGCTTAAATCGCATTTTCTCGGCGAGCTGAGCACTTTTTCTGAATTGTGCCGCTCCCGTCACTCTGGTTAGGTTGGCATCGAAAAAAACGCTCTCGGGTGCTTTAGAGTGCCGAGTTTATTACTGCGCATTAAGAAATGACCACCTCCAACGTTTGGTTTATGTTTTATAAGCATTTTTAATTTTATTGCTTAAATCGCATTTTCTCGGCGAGCTGAGCACTTTTTCTGAATTGTGCCGCTCCCGTCACTCTGGTTAGGTTGGCATCGAAAAAAACGCTCTCGGGTGCTTTAGAGTGCCGAGTTTATCACTGCGCATGAAGAAATGACCACCTCCAACGTTTGGTTTATGTTTTATAAGCATTTTTAATTTTATTGCTTAAATCGCATTTTCTCGGCGAGCTGAGCGCTTTTTCTGAATTGTGCCGCTCCCGTCACTCTGGTTAGGTTGGCATCGAAAAAAACGCTCTCGGGTGCTTTAGAGTGCCGAGTTTATCACTGCGCATGAAGAAATGACCACCTCCAACGTTTGGTTTATGTTTTATAAGCATTTTTAATTTTATTGCTTAAATCGCATTTTCTCGGCGAGCTGAGCGCTTTTTCTGAATTGTGCCGCTCCCGTAACTCTGGTTAGGTTGGCATCGAAAAAAACGCTCTCGGGTGCTTTAGAGTGCCGAGTTTATCACTGCGCATGAAGAAATGACCACTTCCAACGTTTGGTTTATGTTTTATAAGAATTTTTAATTTTATTGCTTAAATCGCATTTTCTCGGCGAGCTGAGCACTTTTTCTGAATTGTGCCGCTCCCGTCACTCTGGTTAGGTTGGCATCGAAAAAAACGCTCTCGGGTGCTTTAGAGTGCCGAGTTTATTACTGCGCATTAAGAAATGACCACCTCCAACGTTTGGTTTATGTTTTATAAGCATTTTTAATTTTATTGCTTAAATCGCATTTTCTCGGCGAGCTGAGCGCTTTTTCTGAATTGTGCCGCTCCCGTCACTCTAGTTAGGTTGGCATCGAAAAAAACGCTCTCGGGTGCTTTAGAGTGCCGAGTTATTCACTGCGCATGAAGAAATGACCACCTCCAACGTTTGGTTTATGTTTAATAAGCATTTTTAATTTTATTGCTTGAATCGCATTTTCTCGGCGAGCTGAGCACTTTTTCTGAATTGTTTCGCTCCCGTCACTCTGGTTAGGTTGGCATCGAAAAAAAACGCTCTCGGGTGCTTTAGAGTGCCGAGTTTATCACTGCGCATGAAGAAATGACCACCTCCAACGTTTGGTTTATGTTTTATAAGCATTTTTAATTTTATTGCTTAAATCGCATTTTCTCGGCGAGCTGAGCGCTTTTTCTGAATTGTGCCGCTCCCGTCACTCTGGTTAGGTTGGCATCGAAAAAAACGCTCTCGGGTGCTTTAGAGTGCCGAGTTTATCACTGCGCATGAAGAAATGACCACCTCCAACGTTTGGTTTATGTTTTATAAGCATTTTTAATTTTATTGCTTAAATCGCATTTTCTCGGCGAGCTGAGCACTTTTTCTGAATTGTGCCGCTCCCGTCACTCTGGTTAGGTTGGCATCGAAAAAAACGCTCTCGGGTGCTTTAGAGTGCCGAGTTTATCACTGCGCATGAAGAAATGACCACCTCCAACGTTTGGTTTATGTTTTATAAGCATTTTTAAATTTATTGCTTAAATCGCATTTTCTCGGCGAGCTGAGCGCTTTTTCTGAATTGTGCCGCTCCCGTCACTCTGGTTAGGTTGGCATCGAAAAAAACGCTCTCGGGTGCTTTAGAGTGCCGAGTTATTCATTGCGCACGAAGAAATGACAACCTCCAACGTTTGGTTTATGTTTTATAAGCATTTTTAATTTTATTGCTTAAATCGCATTTTCTCGGCGAGCTGAGCGCTTTTTCTGAATTGTGCCGCTCCAGTCACTCTGGTTAGGTTGGCATCGAAAAAAACGCTCTCGGGTGCTTTAGAGTGCCGAGTTTATTACTGCGCATTAAGAAATGACCACCTCCAACGTTTGGTTTATGTTTTATAAGCATTTTTAATTTTATTGCTTAAATCGCATTTTCTCGGCGAGCTGAGCACTTTTTCTGAATTGTGCCGCTCCCGTCACTCTGGTTAGGTTGGCATCGAAAAAAACGCTCTCGGGTGCTTTAGAGTGCCGAGTTTATCACTGCGCATGAAGAAATGACCACCTCCAACGTTTGGTTTATGTTTTATAAGCATTTTTAATTTTATTGCTTACATCGCATTTTCTCGGCGAGCTGAGCGCTTTTTCTGAATTGTGCCGCTCCCGTCACTCTGGTTAGGTTGGCATCGAAAAAAACGCTCTCGGGTGCTTTAGAGTGCCGAGTTATTCACTGCGCATGAAGAAATGACCACCTCCAACGTTTGGTTTATGTTTAATAAGCATTTTTAATTTTATTGCTTAAATCGCATTTTCTCGGCGAGCTGAGCACTTTTTCTGAATTGTGCCGCTCCCGTCACTCTGGTTAGGTTGGCATCGAAAAAAACGCTCTCGGGTGCTTTAGAGTGCCGAGTTTATTACTGCGCATTAAGAAATGACCACCTCCAACGTTTGGTTTATGTTTTATAAGCATTTTTAATTTTATTGCTTAAATCGCATTTTCTCGGCGAGCTGAGCACTTTTTCTGAATTGTGCCGCTCCCGTCACTCTGGTTAGGTTGGCATCGAAAAAAAACGCTCTCGGGTGCTTTAGAGTGCCGAGTTATTCACTGCGCACGAAGAAATGACCACCTCCAACGTTTGGTTTATGTTTTATACGCATTTTTAATTTTATTGCTTAAATCGCATTTTCTCGGCGAGCTGAGCGCTTTTTCTGAATTGTGCCGCTCCCGTCACTCTGGTTAGGTTGGCATCGAAAAAAACGCTCTCGGGTGCTTTAGAGTGCCGAGTTATTCACTGCGCATGAAGAAATGACCACCTCCAACGTTTGGTTTATGTTTAATAAGCATTTTTAATCTTATTGCTTGAATCGCATTTTCTCGGCGAGCTGAGCACTTTTTCTGAATTGTGCCGCTCCCGTCACTCTGGTTAGGTTGGCATCGAAAAAAACGCTCTCGGGTGCTTTAGAGTGCCGAGTTCATCACTGCGCATGAAGAAATGACCACCTCCAACGTTTGGTTTATGTTTTATAAGCATTTTTAATTTTATTGCTTAAATCGCATTTTCTCGGCGAGCTGAGCGCTTTTTCTGAATTGTGCCGCTCCCGTCACTCTGGTTAGGTTGGCATCGAAAAAAACGCTCTCGGGTGCTTTAGAGTGCCGAGTTTATCACTGCGCATGAAGAAATGACCACCTCCAACGTTTGGTTTATGTTTTATAAGCGTTTTTAAATTTATTGCTTAAATCGCATTTTCTCGGCGAGCTGAGCGCTTTTTCTGAATTGTGCCGCTCCCGTCACTCTGGTTAGGTTGGCATCGAAAAAAACGCTCTCGGGTGCTTTAGAGTGCCGAGTTATTCACTGCGCATGAAGAAATGACCACCTCCAACGTTTGGTTTATGTTTTATAAGCATTTTTAGTTTTATTGCTTAAATCGCATTTTCTCGGCGAGCTGAGCACTTTTTCTGAATTGTGCCGCTCCCGTCACTCTGGTTAGGTTGGCATCGAAAAAAACGCTCTCGGGTGCTTTAGAGTGCCGAGTTTATCACTGCGCATGAAGAAATGACCACCTCCAACGTTTGGTTTATGTTTAATAAGCATTTTTAATTTTATTGCTGAAATCGCATTTTCTCGGCGAGCTGAGCACTTTTTCTGAATTGTGCCGCTCCCGTCACTCTGGTTAGGTTGGCATCGAAAAAAACGCTCTCGGGTGCTTTAGAGTGCCGACTTTATCACTGCGCATGAAGAAATTACCACCTCCAACGTTTGGTTTATGTTTTATAAGCATTTTTAATTTTATTGCTTAAATCGCATTTTCTCGGCGAGCTGAGCACTTTTTGTGAATTGTGCCGCTCCCGTCACTCTGGTTAGGTTGGCATCGAAAAAAACGCTCACGGGTGCTTTAGAGTGCCGAGTTTATTACTGCGCATTAAGAAATGACCACCTCCAACGTTTGGTTTATGTTTTATAAGCATTTTTAATTTTATTGCTTAAATCGCATTTTCTCGGCGAGCTGAGCACTTTTTCTGAATTGTGCCGCTCCCGTCACTCTGGTTGGGTTGGCATCGAAAAAAACGCTCTCGGGTGCTTTAGAGTGCCGAGTTTATCACTGCGCATGAAGAAATGACCACCTCCAACGTTTGGTTTATGTTTTATAAGCATTTTTAATTTTATTGCTTAAATCGCATTTTCTCGGCGAGCTGAGCGCTTTTTCTGAATTGTGCCGCTCCCGTCACTCTGGTTAGGTTGGCATCGAAAAAAACGCTCTCGGGTGCTTTAGAGTGCCGAGTTATTCACTGCGCATGAAGAAATGACCACCTCCAACGTTTGGTTTATGTTTAATAAGCATTTTTAATTTTATTGCTTAAATCGCATTTTCTCGGCGAGCTGAGCACTTTTTCTGAATTGTGCCGCTCCCGTCACTCTGGTTAGGTTGGCATCGAAAAAAACGCTCTCGGGTGCTTTAGAGTGCCGAGTTTATTACTGCGCATTAAGAAATGACCACCTCCAACGTTTGGTTTATGTTTTATAAGCATTTTTAATTTTATTGCTTAAATCGCATTTTCTCGGCGAGCTGAGCACTTTTTCTGAATTGTGCCGCTCCCGTCACTCTGGTTAGGTTGGCATCGAAAAAAACGCTCTCGGGTGCTTTAGAGTGCCGAGTTATTCACTGCGCATGAAGAAATGACCACCTCCAACGTTTGGTTTATGTTTAATAAGCATTTTTAATTTTATTGCTTAAATCGCATTTTCTCGGCGAGCTGAGCACTTTTTCTGAATTGTGCCGCTCCCGTCACTCTGGTTAGGTTGGCATCGAAAAAAACGCTCTCGGGTGCTTTAGAGTGCCGAGTTTATTACTGCGCATTAAGAAATGACCACCTCCAACGTTTGGTTTATGTTTTATAAGCATTTTTAATTTTATTGCTTAAATCGCATTTTCTCGGCGAGCTGAGCACTTTTTCTGAATTGTGCCGCTCCCGTCACTCTGGTTAGGTTGGCATCGAAAAAAAACGCTCTCGGGTGCTTTAGAGTGCCGAGTTATTCACTGCGCACGAAGAAATGACCACCTCCAACGTTTGGTTTATGTTTTATAAGCATTTTTAATTTTATTGCTTAAATCGCATTTTCTCGGCGAGCCGAGCGCTTTTTCTGAATTGTGCCGCTCCCGTCACTCTGGTTAGGTTGGCATCGAAAAAAACGCTCTCGGGTGCTTTAGAGTGCCGAGTTATTCACTGCGCATGAAGAAATGACCACCTCCAACGTTTGGTTTATGTTTAATAAGCATTTTTAATCTTATTGCTTGAATCGCATTTTCTCGGCGAGCTGAGCACTTTTTCTGAATTGTGCCGCTCCCGTCACTCTGGTTAGGTTGGCATCGAAAAAAACGCTCTCGGGTGCTTTAGAGTGCCGAGTTTATCACTGCGCATGAAGAAATGACCACCTCCAACGTTTGGTTTATGTTTTATAAGCATTTTTAATTTTATTGGTTAAATCGCATTTTCTCGGCGAGCTGAGCGCTTTTTCTGAATTGTGCCGCTCCCGTCACTCTGGTTAGGTTGGCATCGAAAAAAACGCTCTCGGGTGCTTTAGAGTGCCGAGTTTATCACTGCGCATGAAGAAATGACCACCTCCAACGTTTGGTTTATGTTTTATAAGCGTTTTTAAATTTATTGCTTAAATCGCATTTTCTCGGCGAGCTGAGCGCTTTTTCTGAATTGTGCCGCTCCCGTCACTCTGGTTAGGTTGGCATCGAAAAAAACGCTCTCGGGTGCTTTAGAGTGCCGAGTTATTCACTGCGCATGAAGAAATGACCACCTCCAACGTTTGGTTTATGTTTTATAAGCATTTTTAGTTTTATTGCTTAAATCGCATTTTCTCGGCGAGCTGAGCACTTTTTCTGAATTGTGCCGCTCCCGTCACTCTGGTTAGGTTGGCATCGAAAAAAACGCTCTCGGGTGCTTTAGAGTGCCGAGTTTATCACTGCGCATGAAGAAATGACCACCTCCAACGTTTGGTTTATGTTTAATAAGCATTTTTAATTTTATTGCTGAAATCGCATTTTCTCGGCGAGCTGAGCACTTTTTCTGAATTGTGCCGCTCCCGTCACTCTGGTTAGGTTGGCATCGAAAAAAACGCTCTCGGGTGCTTTAGAGTGCCGACTTTATCACTGCGCATGAAGAAATTACCACCTCCAACGTTTGGTTTATGTTTTATAAGCATTTTTAATTTTATTGCTTAAATCGCATTTTCTCGGCGAGCTGAGCACTTTTTCTGAATTGTGCCGCTCCCGTCACTCTGGTTAGGTTGGCATCGAAAAAAACGCTCACGGGTGCTTTAGAGTGCCGAGTTTATTACTGCGCATTAAGAAATGACCACCTCCAACGTTTGGTTTATGTTTTATAAGCATTTTTAATTTTATTGCTTAAATCGCATTTTCTCGGCGAGCTGAGCACTTTTTCTGAATTGTGCCGCTCCCGTCACTCTGGTTGGGTTGGCATCGAAAAAAACGCTCTCGGGTGCTTTAGAGTGCCGAGTTTATCACTGCGCATGAAGAAATGACCACCTCCAACGTTTGGTTTATGTTTTATAAGCATTTTTAATTTTATTGCTTAAATCGCATTTTCTCGGCGAGCTGAGCGCTTTTTCTGAATTGTGCCGCTCCCGTCACTCTGGTTAGGTTGGCATCGAAAAAAACGCTCTCGGGTGCTTTAGAGTGCCGAGTTATTCACTGCGCATGAAGAAATGACCACCTCCAACGTTTGGTTTATGTTTAATAAGCATTTTTAATTTTATTGCTTAAATCGCATTTTCTCGGCGAGCTGAGCACTTTTTCTGAATTGTGCCGCTCCCGTCACTCTGGTTAGGTTGGCATCGAAAAAAACGCTCTCGGGTGCTTTAGAGTGCCGAGTTTATTACTGCGCATTAAGAAATGACCACCTCCAACGTTTGGTTTATGTTTTATAAGCATTTTTAATTTTATTGCTTAAATCGCATTTTCTCGGCGAGCTGAGCACTTTTTCTGAATTGTGCCGCTCCCGTCACTCTGGTTAGGTTGGCATCGAAAAAAAACGCTCTCGGGTGCTTTAGAGTGCCGAGTTATTCACTGCGCACGAAGAAATGACCACCTCCAACGTTTGGTTTATGTTTTATAAGCATTTTTAATTTTATTGCTTAAATCGCATTTTCTCGGCGAGCTGAGCGCTTTTTCTGAATTGTGCCGCTCCCGTCACTCTGGTTAGGTTGGCATCGAAAAAAACGCTCTCGGGTGCTTTAGAGTGCCAAGTTTATTACTGCGCATTAAGAAATGACCACCTCCAACGTTTGGTTTATGTTTTATAAGCATTTTTAATTTTATTGCTTAAATCGCATTTTCTCGGCGAGCTGAGCACTTTTTCTGAATTGTGCCGCTCCCGTCACTCTGGTTAGGTTGGCATCGAAAAAAACGCTCTCGGGTGCTTTAGAGTGCCGAGTTTATTACTGCGCATTAAGAAATGACCACCTCCAACGTTTGGTTTATGTTTTATAAGCATTTTTAATTTTATTGCTTAAATCGCATTTTCTCGGCGAGCTGAGCACTTTTTCTGAATTGTGCCGCTCCCGTCACTCTGGTTAGGTTGGCATCGAAAAAAACGCTATCGGGTGCTTTAGAGTGCCGAGTTATTCACTGCGCATGAAGAAATGACCACCTCCAACGTTTGGTTTATGTTTAATAAGCATTTTTAATTTTATTGCTTAAATCGCATTTTCTCGGCGAGCTGAGCACTTTTTCTGAATTGTGCCGCTCCCGTCACTCTGGTTAGGTTGGCATCGAAAAAAACGCTCTCGGGTGCTTTAGAGTGCCGAGTTTATCACTGCGCATGAAGAAATGACCACCTCCAACGTTTGGTTTATGTTTTATAAGCATTTTTAATTTTATTGCTTAAATCGCATTTTCTCGGCGAGCTGAGCGCTTTTTCTGAATTGTGCCGCTCCCGTCACTCTGGTTAGGTTGGCATCGAAAAAAACGCTCTCGGGTGCTTTAGAGTGCCGAGTTTATCACTGCGCATGAAGAAATGACCACCTCCAACGTTTGGTTTATGTTTTATAAGCATTTTTAATTTTATTGCTTAAATCGCATTTTCTCGGCGAGCTGAGCACTTTTTCTGAATTGTGCCGCTCCCGTCACTCTGGTTAGGTTGGCATCGAAAAAAACGCTCTCGGGTGCTTTAGAGTGCCGAGTTTATCACTGCGCATGAAGAAATGACCACCTCCAACGTTTGGTTTATGTTTTATAAGCGTTTTTAAATTTATTGCTTAAATCGCATTTTCTCGGCGAGCTGAGCGCTTTTTCTGAATTGTGCCGCTCCCGTCACTCTGGTTAGGTTGGCATCGAAAAAAACGCTCTCGGGTGCTTTAGAGTGCCGAGTTATTCACTGCGCATGAAGAAATGACCACCTCCAACGTTTGGTTTATGTTTTATAAGCATTTTTAGTTTTATTGCTTAAATCGCATTTTCTCGGCGAGCTGAGCACTTTTTCTGAATTGTGCCGCTCCCGTCACTCTGGTTAGGTTGGCATCGAAAAAAACGCTCTCGGGTGCTTTAGAGTGCCGAGTTTATCACTGCGCATGAAGAAATGACCACCTCCAACGTTTGGTTTATGTTTAATAAGCATTTTTAATTTTATTGCTGAAATCGCATTTTCTCGGCGAGCTGAGCACTTTTTCTGAATTGTGCCGCTCCCGTCACTCTGGTTAGGTTGGCATCGAAAAAAACGCTCTCGGGTGCTTTAGAGTGCCGACTTTATCACTGCGCATGAAGAAATGACCACCTCCAACGTTTGGTTTATGTTTTATAAGCATTTTTAATTTTATTGCTTAAATCGCATTTTCTCGGCGAGCTGAGCACTTTTTCTGAATTGTGCCGCTCCCGTCACTCTGGTTAGGTTGGCATCGAAAAAAACGCTCACGGGTGCTTTAGAGTGCCGAGTTTATTACTGCGCATTAAGAAATGACCACCTCCAACGTTTGGTTTATGTTTTATAAGCATTTTTAATTTTATTGCTTAAATCGCATTTTCTCGGCGAGCTGAGCACTTTTTCTGAATTGTGCCGCTCCCGTCACTCTGGTTAGGTTGGCATCGAAAAAAACGCTCTCGGGTGCTTTAGAGTGCCGAGTTTATCACTGCGCATGAAGAAATGACCACCTCCAACGTTTGGTTTATGTTTTATAAGCATTTTTAATTTTATTGCTTAAATCGCATTTTCTCGGCGAGCTGAGCGCTTTTTCTGAATTGTGCCGCTCCCGTCACTCTGGTTAGGTTGGCATCGAAAAAAACGCTCTCGGGTGCTTTAGAGTGCCGAGTTATTCACTGCGCATGAAGAAATGACCACCTCCAACGTTTGGTTTATGTTTAATAAGCATTTTTAATTTTATTGCTTAAATCGCATTTTCTCGGCGAGCTGAGCACTTTTTCTGAATTGTGCCGCTCCCGTCACTCTGGTTAGGTTGGCATCGAAAAAAACGCTCTCGGGTGCTTTAGAGTGCCGAGTTTATTACTGCGCATTAAGAAATGACCACCTCCAACGTTTGGTTTATGTTTTATAAGCATTTTTAATTTTATTGCTTAAATCGCATTTTCTCGGCGAGCTGAGCACTTTTTCTGAATTGTGCCGCTCCCGTCACTCTGGTTAGGTTGGCATCGAAAAAAAACGCTCTCGGGTGCTTTAGAGTGCCGAGTTATTCACTGCGCACGAAGAAATGACCACCTCCAACGTTTGGTTTATGTTTTATAAGCATTTTTAATTTTATTGCTTAAATCGCATTTTCTCGGCGAGCTGAGCACTTTTTCTGAATTGTGCCGCTCCCGTCACTCTGGTTAGGTTGGCATCGAAAAAAACGCTCTCGGGTGCTTTGAGTGCCGAGTTATTCACTGCGCACGAAAAAATGACAACCTCCAACGTTTGGTTTATGTTTTATAAGCATTTTTAATTTTATTGCTTAAATCGCATTTTCTCGGCGAGCTGAGCGCTTTTTCTGAATTGTGCCGCTCCCGTCACTCTGGTTAGGTTGGCATCGAAAAAAACGCTCTCGGGTGCTTTAGAGTGCCGAGTTTATTACTGCGCATTAAGAAATGACCACCTCCAACGTTTGGTTTATGTTTTATAAGCATTTTTAATTTTATTGCTTAAATCGCATTTTCTCGGCGAGCTGAGCACTTTTTCTGAATTGTGCCGCTCCCGTCACTCTGGTTAGGTTGGCATCGAAAAAAACGCTCTCGGGTGCTTTAGAGTGCCGAGTTATTCACTGCGCATGAAGAAATGACCACCTCCAACGTTTGGTTTATGTTTAATAAGCATTTTTAATTTTATTGCTTAAATCGCATTTTCTCGGCGAGCTGAGCACTTTTTCTGAATTGTGCCGCTCCCGTCACTCTGGTTAGGTTGGCATCGAAAAAAACGCTCACGGGTGCTTTAGAGTGCCGAGTTTATTACTGCGCATTAAGAAATGACCACCTCCAACGTTTGGTTTATGTTTTATAAGCATTTTTAATTTTATTGCTTAAATCGCATTTTCTCGGCGAGCTGAGCACTTTTTCTGAATTGTGCCGCTCCCGTCACTCTGGTTAGGTTGGCATCGAAAAAAACGCTCTCGGGTGCTTTAGAGTGCCGAGTTATTCACTGCGCATGAAGAAATGACCACCTCCAACGTTTGGTTTATGTTTTATAAGCATTTTTAATTTTATTGCTTAAATCGCATTTTCTCGGCGAGCTGAGCACTTTTTCTGAATTGTGCCGCTCCCGTCACTCTGGTTAGGTTGGCATCGAAAAAAACGCTCTCGGGTGCTTTAGAGTGCCGAGTTTATCACTGCGCATGAAGAAATGACCACCTCCAACGTTTGCTTTATGTTTTATAAGCATTTTTAATTTTATTGCTTAAATCGCATTTTCTCGGCGAGCTGAGCGCTTTTTCTGAATTGTGCCGCTCCCGTCACTCTGGTTAGGTTGGCATCGAAAAAAACGCTCTCGGGTGCTTTAGAGTGCCGAGTTTATCACTGCGCATGAAGAAATGACCACCTCCAACGTTTGGTTTATGTTTTATAAGCATTTTTAATTTTATTGCTTAAATCGCATTTTCTCGGCGAGCTGAGCGCTTTTTCTGAATTGTGCCGCTCCCGTAACTCTGGTTAGGTTGGCATCGAAAAAAACGCTCTCGGGTGCTTTAGAGTGCCGAGTTTATCACTGCGCATGAAGAAATGACCACTTCCAACGTTTGGTTTATGTTTTATAAGCATTTTCAATTTTATTGCTTAAATCGCATTTTCTCGGCGAGCTGAGCACTTTTTCTGAATTGTGCCGCTCCCGTCACTCTGGTTAGGTTGGCATCGAAAAAAACGCTCTCGGGTGCTGTAGAGTGCCGAGTTTATTACTGCGCATTAAGAAATGACCACCTCCAACGTTTGGTTTATGTTTTATAAGCATTTTTAATTTTATTGCTTAAATCGCATTTTCTCGGCGAGCTGAGCACTTTTTCTGAATTGTGCCGCTCCCGTCACTCTGGTTAGGTTGGCATCGAAAAAAACGCTCTCGGGTGCTTTAGAGTGCCGAGTTATTCACTGCGCATGAAGAAATGACCACCTCCAACGTTTGGTTTATGTTTTATAAGCATTTTTAATTTTATTGCTTAAATCGCATTTTCTCGGCGAGCTGAGCGCTTTTTCTGAATTGTGCCGCTCCCGTCACTCTGGTTAGGTTGGCATCGAAAAAAACGCTCTCGGGTGCTTTAGAGTGCCGAGTTATTCACTGCGCACGAAGAAATGACCACTTCCAACGTTTGGTTTATGTTTAATAAGCATTTTTAATTTTATTGCTTGAATCGCATTTTCTCGGCGAGCTGAGCACTTTTTCGGAATTGTGCCGCTCCCGTCACTCTGGTTAGGTTGGCATCGAAAAAAACGCTCTCGGGTGCTTTAGAGTGCCGAGTTTATCACTGCGCATGAAGAAATGACCACCTCCAACGTTTGGTTTATGTTTTATAAGCATTTTTAATTTTATTGCTTAAATCGCATTTTCTCGGCGAGCTGAGCACCTTTTCTGAATTGTGCCGCTCCCGTCACTCTGGTTAGGTTGGCATCGAAAAAAACGCTCTCGGGTGCTTTAGAGTGCCGAGTTTATTACTGCGCATTAAGAAATGACCACCTCCAACGTTTGGTTTATGTTTTATAAGCATTTTTAATTTTATTGCTTAAATCGCATTTTCTCGGCGAGCTGAGCACTTTTTCTGAATTGTGCCGCTCCCGTCACTCTGGTTAGGTTGGCATCGAAAAAAACGCTCTCGGGTGCTTTAGAGTGCCGAGTTTATTACTGCGCATTAAGAAATGACCACCTCCAACGTTTGGTTTATGTTTTATAAGCATTTTTAATTTTATTGCTTAAATCGCATTTTCTCGGCGAGCTGAGCACTTTTTCTGAATTGTGCCGCTCCCGTCACTCTGGTTAGGTTGGCATCGAAAAAAACGCTCTCGGGTGCTTTAGAGTGCCGAGTTTATCACTGCGCATGAAGAAATGACCACCTCCAACGTTTGGTTTATGTTTTATAAGCATTTTTAATTTTATTGCTTAAATCGCATTTTCTCGGCGAGCTGAGCGCTTTTTCTGAATTGTGCCGCTCCCGTCACTCTGGTTAGGTTGGCATCGAAAAAAACGCTCTCGGGTGCTTTAGAGTGCCGAGTTTATCACTGCGCATGAAGAAATGACCACCTCCAACGTTTGGTTTATGTTTTATAAGCATTTTTAATTTTATTGCTTAAATCGCATTTTCTCGGCGAGCTGAGCACTTTTTCTGAATTGTGCCGCTCCCGTCACTCTGGTTAGGTTGGCATCGAAAAAAACGCTCTCGGGTGCTTTAGAGTGCCGAGTTTATCACTGCGCATGAAGAAATGACCACCTCCAACGTTTGGTTTATGTTTTATAAGCATTTTTAAATTTATTGCTTAAATCGCATTTTCTCGGCGAGCTGAGCGCTTTTTCTGAATTGTGCCGCTCCCGTCACTCTGGTTAGGTTGGCATCGAAAAAAACGCTCTCGGGTGCTTTAGAGTGCCGAGTTATTCACTGCGCATGAAGAAATGACCACCTCCAACGTTTGGTTTATGTTTTATAAGCATTTTTAGTTTTATTGCTTAAATCGCATTTTCTCGGCGAGCTGAGCACTTTTTCTGAATTGTGCCGCTCCCGTCACTCTGGTTAGGTTGGCATCGAAAAAAACGCTCTCGGGTGCTTTAGAGTGCCGAGTTTATCACTGCGCATGAAGAAATTACCACCTCCAACGTTTGGTTTATGTTTAATAAGCATTTTTAATTTTATTGCTTAAATCGCATTTTCTCGGCGAGCTGAGCACTTTTTCTGAATTGTGCCGTTCCCGTCACTCTGGTTAGGTTGGCATCGAAAAAAACGCTCTCGGGTGCTTTAGAGTGCCGACTTTATCACTGCGCATGAAGAAATGACCACCTCCAACGTTTGGTTTATGTTTTATAAGCATTTTTAATTTTATTGCTTAAATCGCATTTTCTCGGCGAGCTGAGCACTTTTTCTGAATTGTGCCGCTCCCGTCACTCTGGTTAGGCTGGCATCGAAAAAAACGCTCACGGGTGCTTTAGAGTGCCGAGTTTATTACTGCGCATTAAGAAATGACCACCTCCAACGTTTGGTTTATGTTTTATAAGCATTTTTAATTTTATTGCTTAAATCGCATTTTCTCGGCGAGCTGAGCACTTTTTCTGAATTGTGCCGCTCCCGTCACTCTGGTTAGGTTGGCATCGAAAAAAACGCTCTCGGGTGCTTTAGAGTGCCGAGTTATTCACTGCGCATGAAGAAATGACCACCTCCAACGTTTGGTTTATGTTTTATAAGCATTTTTAATTTTATTGCTTAAATCGCCTTTTCTCGGCGAGCTGAGCACTTTTTCTGAATTGTGCCGCTCCCGTCACTCTGGTTAGGTTGGCATCGAAAAAAACGCTCTCGGGTGCTTTAGAGTGCCGAGTTTATCACTGCGCATGAAGAAATGACCACCTCCAACGTTTGGTTTATGTTTTATAAGCATTTTTAATTTTATTGCTTAAATCGCATTTTCTCGGCGAGCTGAGCGCTTTTTCTGAATTGTGCCGCTCCCGTCACTCTGGTTAGGTTGGCATCGAAAAAAACGCTCTCGGGTGCTTTAGAGTGCCGAGTTTATCACTGCGCATGAAGAAATGACCACCTCCAACGTTTGGTTTATGTTTTATAAGCATTTTTAATTTTATTGCTTAAATCGCATTTTCTCGGCGAGCTGAGCGCTTTTTCTGAATTGTGCCGCTCCCGTAACTCTGGTTAGGTTGGCATCGAAAAAAACGCTCTCGGGTGCTTTAGAGTGCCGAGTTTATCACTGCGCATGAAGAAATGACCACTTCCAACGTTTGGTTTATGTTTTATAAGAATTTTTAATTTTATTGCTTAAATCGCATTTTCTCGGCGAGCTGAGCACTTTTTCTGAATTGTGCCGCTCCCGTCACTCTGGTTAGGTTGGCATCGAAAAAAACGCTCTCGGGTGCTTTAGAGTGCCGAGTTTATTACTGCGCATTAAGAAATGACCACCTCCAACGTTTGGTTTATGTTTTATAAGCATTTTTAATTTTATTGCTTAAATCGCATTTTCTCGGCGAGCTGAGCACTTTTTCTGAATTGTGCCGCTCCCGTCACTCTGGTTAGGTTGGCATCGAAAAAAACGCTCTCGGGTGCTTTAGAGTGCCGAGTTATTCACTGCGCATGAAGAAATGACCACCTCCAACGTTTGGTTTATGTTTTATAAGCATTTTTAATTTTATTGCTTAAATCGCATTTTCTCGGCGAGCTGAGCACTTTTTCTGAATTGTGCCGCTCCCGTCACTCTGGTTAGGTTGGCATCGAAAAAAACGCTCTCGGGTGCTTTAGAGTGCCGAGTTTATCACTGCGCATGAAGAAATGACCACCTCCAACGTTTGGTTTATGTTTTATAAGCATTTTTAATTTTATTGCTTAAATCGCATTTTCTCGGCGAGCTGAGCGCTTTTTCTGAATTGTGCCGTTCCCGTCACTCTGGTTAGGTTGGCATCGAAAAAAACGCTCTCGGGTGCTTTAGAGTGCCGAGTTATTCACTGCGCATGAAGAAATGACCACCTCCAACGTTTGGTTTATGTTTAATAAGCATTTTTAATTTTATTGCTTAAATCGCATTTTCTCGGCGAGCTGAGCGCTTTTTCTGAATTGTGCCGCTCCCGTCACTCTGGTTAGGTTGGCATCGAAAAAAACGCTCTCGGGTGCTTTAGAGTGCCGAGTTTATTACTGCGCATTAAGAAATGACCACCTCCAACGTTTGGTTTATGTTTTATAAGCATTTTTAATTTTATTGCTTAAATCGCATTTTCTCGGCGAGCTGAGCACTTTTTCTGAATTGTGCCGCTCCCGTCACTCTGGTTAGGTTGGCATCGAAAAAAACGCTCTCGGGTGCTTTAGAGTGCCGAGTTATTCACTGCGCATGAAGAAATGACCACCTCCAACGTTTGGTTTATGTTTAATAAGCATTTTTAATTTTATTGCTTGAATCGCATTTTCTCGGCGAGCTGAGCACTTTTTCTGAATTGTGCCGCTCCCGTCACTCTGGTTAGGTTGGCATCGAAAAAAACGCTCTCGGGTGCTTTAGAGTGCCGAGTTTATCACTGCGCATGAAGAAATGACCACCTCCAACGTTTGGTTTATGTTTTATAAGCATTTTTAATTTTATTGCTTAAATCGCATTTTCTCGGCGAGCTGAGCGCTTTTTCTGAATTGTGCCGCTCCCGTCACTCTGGTTAGGTTGGCATCGAAAAAAACGCTCTCGGGTGCTTTAGAGTGCCGAATTATTCACTGCGCATGAAGAAATGACCACCTACAACGTTTGGTTTATGTTTTATAAGCATTTTTAATTTTAATGCTTAAATCGCATTTTCTCGGCGAGCTGAGCACTTTTTCTGAATGGTTCCGCTCCCGTCACTCTGGTTAGGTTGGCATCGAAAAAAACGCTCACGGGTGCTTTAGAGTGCCGAGTTTATTACTGCGCATTAAGAAATGACCACCTCCAACGTTTGGTTTATGTTTTATAAGCATTTTTAATTTTATTGCTTAAATCGCATTTTCTCGGCGAGCTGAGCACTTTTTCTGAATTGTGCCGCTCCCGTCACTCTGGTTAGGTTGGCATCGAAAAAAACGCTCTCGGGTGCTTTAGAGTGCCGACTTTATCACTGCGCATGAAGAAATGACCACCTCCAACGTTTGGTTTATGTTTTATAAGCATTTTTAATTTTATTGCTTAAATCGCATTTTCTCGGCGAGCTGAGCGCTTTTTCTGAATTGTGCCGCTCCCGTCACTCTGGTTAGGTTGGCATCGAAAAAAACGCTCTCGGGTGCTTTAGAGTGCCGAGTTTATTACTGCGCATTAAGAAATGACCACCTCCAACGTTTGGTTTATGTTTTATAAGCATTTTTAATTTTATTGCTTAAATCGCATTTTCTCGGCGAGCTGAGCACTTTTTCTGAATTGTGCCGCTCCCGTCACTCTGGTTAGGTTGGCATCGAAAAAAACGCTCTCGGGTGCTTTAGAGTGCCGAGTTATTCACTGCGCATGAAGAAATGACCACCTCCAACGTTTGGTTTATGTTTTATAAGCATTTTTAATTTTATTGCTTAAATCGCATTTTCTCGGCGAGCTGAGCACTTTTTCTGAATTGTGCCGCTCCCGTCACTCTGGTTAGGTTGGCATCGAAAAAAACGCTCTCGGGTGCTTTAGAGTGCCGAGTTTATCACTGCGCATGAAGAAATTACCACCTCCAACGTTTGGTTTATGTTTTATAAGCATTTTTAATTTTATTGCTTAAATCGCATTTTCTCGGCGAGCTGAGCGCTTTTTCTGAATTGTGCCGCTCCCGTCACTCTGGTTAGGTTGGCATCGAAAAAAACGCTCTCGGGTGCTTTAGAGTGCCGAGTTATTCACTGCGCATGAAGAAATGACCACCTCCAACGTTTGGTTTATGTTTAATAAGCATTTTTAATTTTATTGCTTAAATCGCATTTTCTCGGCGAGCTGAGTGCTTTTTCTGAATTGTGCCGCTCCCGTCACTCTGGTTAGGTTGCCATCGAAAAAAACGCTCTCGGGTGCTTTAGAGTGCCGAGTTATTCACTGCGCATGAAGAAATGACCACCTCCAACGTTTGGTTTATGTTTAATAAGCATTTTTAATTTTATTGCTTAAATCGCATTTTCTCGGCGAGCTGAGCACTTTTTCTGAATTGTGCCGCTCCCGTCACTCTGGTTAGGTTGGCATCGAAAAAAACGCTCTCGGGTGCTTTAGAGTGCCGAGTTTATTACTGCGCATTAAGAAATGACCACCTCCAACGTTTGGTTTATGTTTTATAAGCATTTTTAATTTTATTGCTTAAATCGCATTTTCTCGGCGAGCTGAGCACTTTTTCTGAATTGTGCCGCTCCCGTCACTCTGGTTAGGTTTGCATCGAAAAAAACGCTCTCGGGTGCTTTAGAGTGCCGAGTTATTCACTGCGCACGAAGAAATGACCACCTCCAACGTTTGGTTTATGTTTTATAAGCATTTTTAATTTTATTGCTTAAATCGTATTTTCTCGGCGAGCTGAGCGCTTTTTCTGAATTGTGCCGCTCCCGTCACTCTGGTTAGGTTGGCATCGAAAAAAACGCTCTCGGGTGCTTTAGAGTGCCGAGTTTATTACTGCGCATTAAGAAATGGCCACCTCCAACGTTTGGTTTATGTTTTATAAGCATTTTTAATTTTATTGCTTAAATCGCATTTTCTCGGCGAGCTGAGCACTTTTTCTGAATTGTGCCGCTCCCGTCACTCTGGTTAGGTTGGCATCGAAAAAAACGCTATCGGGTGCTTTAGAGTGCCGAGTTATTCACTGCGCATGAAGAAATGACCAACTCCAACGTTTGGTTTATGTTTAATAAGCATTTTTAATTTTATTGCTTAAATCGCATTTTCTCGGCGAGCTGAGCACTTTTTCTGAATTGTGCCGCTCCCGTCACTCTGGTTAGGTTGGCATCGAAAAAAACGCTCTCGGGTGCTTTAGAGTGCCGAGTTTATTACTGCGCATTAAGAAATGACCACCTCCAACGTTTGGTTTATGTTTTATAAGCATTTTTAATTTTATTGCTTAAATCGCATTTTCTCGGCGAGCTGAGCACTTTTTCTGAATTGTGCCGCTCCCGTCACTCTGGTTAGGTTGGCATCGAAAAAAACGCTCTCGGGTGCTTTAGAGTGCCGAGTTTATTACTGCGCATTAAGAAATGACCACCTCCAACGTTTGGTTTATGTTTTATAAGCATTTTTAATTTTATTGCTTAAATCGCATTTTCTCGGCGAGCTGAGCACTTTTTCTGAATTGTGCCGCTCCCGTCACTCTGGTTAGGTTGGCATCGAAAAAAACGCTATCGGGTGCTTTAGAGTGCCGAGTTATTCACTGCGCATGAAGAAATGACCAACTCCAACGTTTGGTTTATGTTTAATAAGCATTTTTAATTTTATTGCTTAAATCGCATTTTCTCGGCGAGCTGAGCACTTTTTCTGAATTGTGCCGCTCCCGTCACTCTGGTTAGGTTGGCATCGAAAAAAACGCTCTCGGGTGCTTTAGAGTGCCGAGTTTATTACTGCGCATTAAGAAATGACCACCTCCAACGTTTGGTTTATGTTTTATAAGCATTTTTAATTTTATTGCTTAAATCGCATTTTCTCGGCGAGCTGAGCACTTTTTCTGAATTGTGCCGCTCCCGTCACTCTGGTTAGGTTTGCATCGAAAAAAACGCTCTCGGGTGCTTTAGAGTGCCGAGTTATTCACTGCGCACGAAGAAATGACCACCTCCAACGTTTGGTTTATGTTTTATAAGCATTTTTAATTTTATTGCTTAAATCGCATTTTCTCGGCGAGCTGAGCGCTTTTTCTGAATTGTGCCGCTCCCGTCACTCTGGTTAGGTTGGCATCGAAAAAAACGCTCTCGGGTGCTTTAGAGTGCCGAGTTTATTACTGCGCATTAAGAAATGACCACCTCCAACGTTTGGTTTATGTTTTATAAGCATTTTTAATTTTATTGCTTAAATCGCATTTTCTCGGCGAGCTGAGCACTTTTTCTGAATTGTGCCGCTCCCGTCACTCTGGTTAGGTTGGCATCGAAAAAAACGCTCTCGGGTGCTTTAGAGTGCCGAGTTATTCACTGCGCATGAAGAAATGACCACCTCCAACGTTTGGTTTATGTTTAATAAGCATTTTTAATTTTATTGCTTAAATCGCATTTTCCCGGCGAGCTGAGCGCTTTTTCTGAATTGTGCCGCTCCCGTCACTCTGGTTAGGTTGGCATAAAAAAAAACGCTCTCGGGTGCTTTAGAGTGCCGAGTTATTCACTGCGCATGAAGAAATGACCACCTCCAACGTTTGGTTTATGTTTAATAAGCATTTTTAATATTATTGCTTAAATCGCATTTTCTCGGCGAGCTGAGCACTTTTTCTGAATTGTGCCGCTCCCGTCACTCTGGTTAGGTTGGCATCGAAAAAAACGCTCTCGGGTGCTTTAGAGTGCCGAGTTTATTACTATGCATTAAGAAATGACCACCTCCAACGTTTGGTTTATGTTTTATAAGCATTTTTAATTTTATTGCTTAAATCGCATTTTCTCGGCGAGCTGAGCACTTTTTCTGAATTGTGCCGCTCCCGTCACTCTGGTTAGGTTGGCATCGAAAAAAACGCTCTCGGGTGCTTTAGAGTGCCGAGTTTATCACTGCGCACGAAGAAATGACCACCTCCAACGTTTGGTTTATGTTTTATAAGCATTTTTAATTTTATTGCTTAAATCGCATTTTCTCGGCGAGCTGAGCGCTTTTTCTGAATTGTGCCGCTCCCGTCACTCTGGTTAGGTTGGCATCGAAAAAAACGCTCTCGGGTGCTTTAGAGTGCCGAGTTTATTACTGCGCATTAAGAAATGACCACCTCCAACGTTTGGTTTATGTTTTATAAGCATTTTTAATTTTATTGCTTAAATCGCATTTTCTCGGCGAGCTGAGCACTTTTTCTGAATTGTGCCGCTCCCGTCACTCTGGTTAGGTTGGCATCGAAAAAAACGCTCTCGGGTGCTTTAGAGTGCCGAGTTATTCACTGCGCATGAAGAAATGACCACCTCCAACGTTTGGTTTATGTTTAATAAGCATTTTTAATTTTATTGCTTGAATCGCATTTTCTCGGCGAGCTGAGCACTTTTTCTGAATTGTGCCGCTCCCGTCACTCTGGTTAGGTTGGCATCGAAAAAAACGCTCTCGGGTGCTTTAGAGTGCCGAGTTTATCACTGCGCATGAAGAAATGACCACCTCCAACGTTTGGTTTATGTTTTATAAGCATTTTTAATTTTATTGCTTAAATCGCATTTTCTCGGCGAGCTGAGCGCTTTTTCTGAATTGTGCCGCTCCCGTCACTCTGGTTAGGTTGGCATCGAAAAAAACGCTCTCGGGTGCTTTAGAGTGCCGAATTATTCACTGCGCATGAAGAAATGACCACCTCCAACGTTTGGTTTATGTTTTATAAGCATTTTTAATTTTATTGCTTAAATCGCATTTTCTCGGCGAGCTGAGCACTTTTTCTGAATTGTTCCGCTCCCGTCACTCTGGTTAGGTTGGCATCGAAAAAAACGCTCACGGGTGCTTTAGAGTGCCGAGTTTATTACTGCGCATTAAGAAATGACCACCTCCAACGTTTGGTTTATGTTTTATAAGCATTTTTAATTTTATTGCTTAAATCGCATTTTCTCGGCGAGCTGAGCACTTTTTCTGAATTGTGCCGCTCCCGTCACTCTGGTTAGGTTGGCATCGAAAAAAACGCTCTCGGGTGCTTTAGAGTGCCGACTTTATCACTGCGCATGAAGAAATGACCACCTCCAACGTTTGGTTTATGTTTTATAAGCATTTTTAATTTTATTGCTTAAATCGCATTTTCTCGGCGAGCTGAGCGCTTTTTCTGAATTGTGCCGCTCCCGTCACTCTGGTTAGGTTGGCATCGAAAAAAACGCTCTCGGGTGCTTTAGAGTGCCGAGTTTATTACTGCGCATTAAGAAATGACCACCTCCAACGTTTGGTTTATGTTTTATAAGCATTTTTAATTTTATTGCTTAAATCGCATTTTCTCGGCGAGCTGAGCACTTTTTCTGAATTGTGCCGCTCCCGTCACTCTGGTTAGGTTGGCATCGAAAAAAACGCTCTCGGGTGCTTTAGAGTGCCGAGTTATTCACTGCGCATGACGAAATGACCACCTCCAACGTTTGGTTTATGTTTTATAAGCATTTTTAATTTTATTGCTTAAATCGCATTTTCTCGGCGAGCTGAGCGCTTTTTCTGAATTGTGCCGCTCCCGTCACTCTGGTTAGGTTGGCATCGAAAAAAACACTCTCGGGTGCTTTAGAGTGCCGAGTTATTCACTGCGCACGAAGAAATGACCACCTCCAACGTTTGGTTTATGTTTAATAAGCATTTTTAATTTTATTGCTTGAATCGCATTTTCTCGGCGAGCTGAGCACTTTTTCCGAATTGTGCCGCTCCCGTCACTCTGGTTAGGTTGGCATCGAAAAAAACGCTCTCGGGTGCTTTAGAGTGCCGAGTTTATCACTGCGCATGAAGAAATGACCACCTCCAACGTTTGGTTTATGTTTAATAAGCATTTTTAATTTTATTGCTTAAATCGCATTTTCTCGGCGAGCTGAGCACTTTTTCTGAATTGTGCCGCTCCCGTCACTCTGGTTAGGTTGGCATTGAAAAAAACGCTCTCGGGTGCTTTAGAGTGCCGACTTTATCACTGCGCATGAAGAAATGACCACCTCCAACGTTTGGTTTATGTTTTATAAGCATTTTTAATTTTATTGCTTAAATCGCATTTTCTCGGCGAGCTGAGCGCTTTTTCTGAATTGTGCCGCTCCCGTAACTCTGGTTAGGTTGGCATCGAAAAAAACGCTCTCGGGTGCTTTAGAGTGCCGAGTTTATCACTGCGCATGAAGAAATGACCACTTCCAACGTTTGGTTTATGTTTTATAAGCATTTTTAATTTTATTGCTTAAATCGCATTTTCTCGGCGAGCTGAGCACTTTTTCTGAATTGTGCCGCTCCCGTCACTCTGGTTAGGTTGGCATCGAAAAAAACGCTCTCGGGTACTTTAGAGTGCCGAGTTTATCACTGCGCATGAAGAAATGACCACCTCCAACGTTTGGTTTATGTTTTATAAGCATTTTTAATTTTATTGCTTAAATCGCATTTTCTCGGCGAGCTGAGCGCTTTTTCTGAATTGTGCCGCTCCCGTCACTCTGGTTAGGTTGGCATCGAAAAAAACGCTCTCGGGTGCTTTAGAGTGCCGAGTTATTCACTGCGCACGAAGAAATGACCACCTCCAACGTTTGGTTTATGTTTAATAAGCATTTTTAATTTTATTGCTTGAATCGCATTTTCTCGGCGAGCTGAGCACTTTTTCTGAATTGTGCCGCTCCCGTCACTCTGGTTAGGTTGGCATCGAAAAAAACGCTCTCGGGTGCTTTAGAGTGCCGAGTTTATTACTGCGCATTAAGAAATGACCACCTCCAACGTTTGGTTTATGTTTTATAAGCATTTTTAATTTTATTGCTTAAATCGCATTTTCTCGGCGAGCTGAGCACTTTTTCTGAATTGTGCCGCTCCCGTCACTCTGGTTAGGTTGGCATCGAAAAAAACGCTCTCGGGTGCTTTAGATAGCCGAGTTATTCACTGCGCATGAAGAAATGACCACCTCCAACGTTTGGTTTATGTTTTATAAGCATTTTTAATTTTATTGCTTAAATCGCATTTTCTCGGCGAGCTGAGCACTTTTTCTGAATTGTGCCGCTCCCGTCACTCTGGTTAGGTTGGCATCGAAAAAAACGCTCTCAGGTGCTTTAGAGTGCCGAGTTTATCACTGCGCATTAAGAAATGACCACCTCCAACGTTTGGTTTATGTTTTATAAGCATTTTTAATTTTTTTGCTTAAATCTCATTTTCTCGGCGAGCTGAGCACTTTTTCTGAATTGTGCCGCTCCCGTCACTCTGGTTAGGTTGGCATCGAAAAAAACGCTCTCGGGTGCTTTAGAGTGCCGACTTTATCACTGCGCATGAAGAAATGACCACCTCCAACGTTTGGTTTATGTTTTATAAGCATTTTTAATTTTATTGCTTAAATCGCATTTTCTCGGCGAGCTGAGCGCTTTTTCTGAATTGTGCCGCTCCCGTAACTCTGGTTAGGTTGGCATCGAAAAAAACGCTCTCGGGTGCTTTAGAGTGCCGAGTTATTCACTGCGCATGAAGAAATGACCACCTCCAACGTTTGGTTTATGTTTTATAAGCATTTTTAATTTTATTGCTTAAATCGCATTTTCTTGGCGAGCTGAGCACTTTTTCTGAATTGTGCCGCTCCCGTCACTCTGGTTAGGTTGGCATCGAAAAAAACGCTCTCGGGTGCTTTAGAGTGCCGAATTATTCACTGCGCATGAAGAAATGACCACCCCCAACGTTTGGTTTATGTTTTATAAGCATTTTTAGTTTTATTGCTTAAATCGCATTTTCTCGGCGAGCTGAGCACTTTTTATGAATTGTGCCGCTCCCGTCACTCTGGTTAGGTTGGCATAAAAAAAAACGCTCTCGGGTGCTTTAGAGTGCCGAGTTTATCACTGCGCATGAAGAAATGACCACCTCCAACGTTTGGTTTATGTTTTATAAGCATTTTTAATTTTATTGCTTAAATCGCATTTTCTCGGCGAGCTGAGCACTTTTTCTGAATTGTGCCGCTCCCGTCACTCTGGTTAGGTTGGCATCGAAAAAAACGCTCTCGGGTGCTTTAGAGTGCCGAGTTTATCACTGCGCATGAAGAAATGACCACCTCCAACGTTTCGTTTATGTTTTATAAGCATTTTTAAATTTATTGCTTAAATCGCATTTTCTCGGCGAGCTGAGCGCTTTTTCTGAATTGTGCCGCTCCCGTCACTCTGGTTAGGTTGGCATCGAAAAAAACGCTCTCGGGTGCTTTAGAGTGCCGAGTTATTCACTGCGCATGAAGAAATGACCACCTCCAACGTTTGGTTTATGTTTTATAATCATTTTTAATATTATTGCTTAAATCGCATTTTCTCGGCGAGCTGAGCACTTTTTCTGAATTGTGCCGCTCCCGTCACTCTGGTTAGGTTGGCATCGAAAAAAACGCTCTCGGGTGCTTTAGAGTGCCGAGTTATTCACTGCGCACGAAGAAATGACCACCTCCAACGTTTGGTTTATTTTTATTGCTTAAATCGCATTTTCTCGGCGAGCTGAGCGCTTTTTCTGAATTGTGCCGCTCCCGTCACTCTGGTTAGGTTGGCATCGAAAAAAACGCTCTCGGGTGCTTTAGAGTGCCGAGTTATTCACTGCGCACGAAGAAATGACCACCTCCAACGTTTGGTTTATGTTTAATAAGCATTTTAAATTTTATTGCTTGAATCGCATTTTCTCGGCGAGCTGAGCACTTTTTCTGAATTGTGCCGCTCCCGTCACTCTGGTTAGGTTGGCATCGAAAAAAACGCTCTCGGGTGCTTTAGAGTGCCGAGTTTATCACTGCGCATGAAGAAATGACCACCTCCAACGTTTGGTTTATGTTTTATAAGCATTTTTAATTTTATTGCTTAAATCGCATTTTCTCGGCGAGCTGAGCACTTTTTCTGAATTGTGCCGCTCCCGTCACTCTGGTTAGGTTGGCATCGAAAAAAACGCGCTCGGGTGCTTTAGAGTGCCGAGTTATTCACTGCGCATGAAGAAATGACCACCTCCAACGTTTGGTTTATGTTTTATAAGCGTTTTTAATTTTATTGCTTAAATCGCATTTTCTCGGCGAGCTGAGCACTTTTTCTGAATTGTGCCGCTCCCGTCACTCTGGTTAGGTTGGCATCGAAAAAAACGCTCTCGGGTGCTTTAGAGTGCCGAGTTTATCACTGCGCATGAAGAAATGACCACCTCCAACGTTTGGTTTATGTTTTATAAGCATTTTTAATTTTATTGCTTAAATCGCATTTTCTCGGCGAGCTGAGCGCCTTTTCTGAATTGTGCCGCTCCCGTCACTCTGGTTAGGTTGGCATCGAAAAAAACGCTCTCGGGTGCTTTAGAGTGCCGAGTTTATCACTGCGCATGAAGAAATGACCACCTCCAACGTTTGGTTTATGTTTTATAAGCATTTTTAATTTTATTGCTTAAATCGCATTTTCTCGGCGAGCTGAGCGCTTTTTCTGAATTGTGCCGCTCCCGTAACTCTGGTTACGTTGGCATCGAAAAAAAACGCTCTCGGGTGCTTTAGAGTGCCGAGTTTATCACTGCGCATGAAGAAATGACCACTTCCAACGTTTGGTTTATGTTTTATAAGCATTTTTAATTTTATTGCTTAAATCGCATTTTCTCGGCTAGCTGAGCGCTTTTTCTGAATTGTGCCGCTCCCGTCACTTTGGTTAGGTTGGCATCGAAAAAAACGCTCTCGGGTGCTTTAGAGTGCCGAGTTATTCACTGCGCATGAAGAAATTACCACCTCCAACGTTTGGTTTATGTTTTATAAGCATTTTTAATATTATTGCTTAAATCGCATTTTCTCGGCGAGCTGAGCACTTTTTCTGAATTGTGCCGCTCCCGTCACTCTGGTTAGGTTGGCATCGAAAAAAACGCTCTCGGGTGCTTTAGAGTGCCGAGTTATTCACTGCGCACGAAGAAATGACCACCTCCAACGTTTGGTTTATGTTTTATAAGCATTTTTAATTTTATTGCTTAAATCGCATTTTCTCGGCGAGCTGAGCGCTTTTTCTGAATTGTGCCGCTCCCGTCACTCTGGTTAGGTTGGCATCGAAAAAAACGCTCTCGGGTGCTTTAGAGTGCCGAGTTATTCACTGCGCACGAAGAAATGACCACCTCCAACGTTTGGTTTATGTTTAATAAGCATTTTAAATTTTATTGCTTGAATCGCATTTTCTCGGCGAGCTGAGCACTTTTTCTGAATTGTGCCGCTCCCGTCACTCTGGTTAGGTTGGCATCGAAAAAAACGCTCTCGGGTGCTTTAGAGTGCCGAGTTTATCACTGCGCATGAAGAAATGACCACTTCCAACGTTTGGTTTATGTTTAATAAGCATTTTTAATTTTATTGCTTAAATCGCATTTTCTCGGCGAGCTGAGTGCTTTTTCTGAATTGTGCCGCTCCCGTCACTCTGGTTAGGTTGGCATCGAAAAAAACGCTCTCGGGTGCTTTAGAGTGCCGAGTTATTCACTGCGCACGAAGAAATGACCACCTCCAACGTTTGGTTTATGTTTAATAAGCATTTTAAATTTTATTGCTTAAATCGCATTTTCTCGGCGAGCTGAGTGCTTTTTCTGAATTGTGCCGCTCCCGTCACTCTGGTTAGGTTGCCATCGAAAAAAACGCTCTCGGGTGCTTTAGAGTGCCGAGTTATTCACTGCGCATGAAGAAATGACCACCTCCAACGTTTGGTTTATGTTTAATAAGCATTTTTAATTTTATTGCTTAAATCGCATTTTCTCGGCGAGCTGAGCGCTTTTTCTGAATTGTGCCGCTCCCGTCACTCTGGTTAGGTTGGCATCGAAAAAAACGCTCTCGGGTGCTTTAGAGTGCCGAGTTATTCACTGCGCATGAAGAAATGACCACCTCCAACGTTTGGTTTATGTTTAATAAGCATTTTTAATTTTATTGCTTAAATCGCATTTTCTCGGCGAGCTGAGTGCTTTTTCTGAATTGTGCCGCTCCCGTCACTCTGGTTAGGTTGCCATCGAAAAAAACGCTCTCGGGTGCTTTAGAGTGCCGAGTTATTCACTGCGCATGAAGAAATGACCACCTCCAACGTTTGGTTTATGTTTAATAAGCATTTTTAATTTTATTGCTTAAATCGCATTTTCTCGGCGAGCTGAGCACTTTTTCTGAATTGTGCCGCTCCCGTCACTCTGGTTAGGTTGGCATCGAAAAAAACGCTCTCGGGTGCTTTAGAGTGCCGAGTTTATTACTGCGCATTAAGAAATGACCACCTCCAACGTTTGGTTTATGTTTTATAAGCATTTTTAATTTTATTGCTTAAATCGCATTTTCTCGGCGAGCTGAGCACTTTTTCTGAATTGTGCCGCTCCCGTCACTCTGGTTAGGTTTGCATCGAAAAAAACGCTCTCGGGTGCTTTAGAGTGCCGAGTTATTCACTGCGCACGAAGAAATGACCACCTCCAACGTTTGGTTTATGTTTTATAAGCATTTTTAATTTTATTGCTTAAATCGCATTTTCTCGGCGAGCTGAGCGCTTTTTCTGAATTGTGCCGCTCCCGTCACTCTGGTTAGGTTGGCATCGAAAAAAACGCTCTCGGGTGCCGAGTTATTCACTGCGCATGAAGAAATGACCACCTCCAACGTTTGGTTTATGTTTAATAAGCATTTTTAATTTTATTGCTTAAATCGCATTCTCTCGGCGAGCTGAGCGCTTTTTCTGAATTGTGCCGCTCCCGTCACTCTGGTTAGGTTGGCATAAACAAAAACGCTCTCGGGTGCTTTAGAGTGCCGAGTTATTCACTGCGCATGAAGAAATGACCACCTCCAACGTTTGGTTTATGTTTAATAAGCATTTTTAATTTTATTGCTTAAATCGCATTTTCTCGGCGAGCTGAGCACTTTTTCTGAATTGTGCCGCTCCCGTCACTCTGGTTAGGTTGGCATCGAAAAAAACGCTCTCGGGTGCTTTAGAGTGCCGAGTTATTCACTGCGCATGAAGAAATGACCACCTCCAACGTTTGGTTTATGTTTTATAAGCATTTTTAATTTTATTGCTTAAATCGCATTTTCTCGGCGAGCTGAGCACTTTTTCTGAATTGTGCCGCTCCCGTCACTCTGGTTAGGTTGGCATCGAAAAAAACGCTCTCGGGTGCTTTAGAGTGCCGAGTTTATCACTGCGCATGAAGAAATGACCACCTCCAACGTTTGGTTTATGTTTTATAAGCATTTTTAATTTTATTGCTTAAATCGCATTTTCTCGGCGAGCTGAGCGCTTTTTCTGAATTGTGCCGCTCCCGTCACTCTGGATAGGTTGGCATCGAAAAAAACGCTCTTGGGTGCTTAAGAGTGCCGAGTTTATCACTGCGCATGAAGAAATGACCACCTCCAACGTTTGGTTTATGTTTTATAAGCATTTTTAATTTTATTGCTTAAATCGCATTTTCTCGGCGAGCTGAGCGCTTTTTCTGAATTGTGCCGCTCCCGTCACTCTGGTTAGGTTGGCATCGAAAAAAACGCTCTCGGGTGCTTTAGAGTGCCGAGTTTATCACTGCGCATGAGGAAATGACCACCTCCAACGTTTGGTTTATGTTTTATAAGCATTTTTAATTTTATTGCTTAAATCGCATTTTCTCGGCGAGCTGAGCACTTTTTCTGAATTGTGCCGCTCCCGTCACTCTGGTTAGGTTGGCATCGAAAAAAACGCTCTCGGGTTCTTTAGAGTGCCGAGTTTATCACTGCGCATGAAGAAATGACCACCTCCAACGTTTGGTTTATGTTTTATAAGCATTTTTAATTTTATTGCTTAAATTGCATTTTCTCGGCGAGCTGAGCGCTTTTTCTGAATTGTGCCGCTCCCGTCACTCTGGTTAGGTTGGCATCGAAAAAAACGCTCTCGGGTGCTTTAGAGTGCCGAGTTATTCACTGCGCATGAAGAAATGACCACCTCCAACGTTTGGTTTATGTTTAATAAGCATTTTTAATTTAATGCTTAAATCGCATTTTCTCGGCGAGCTGAGCACTTTTTCTGAATTGTGCCGCTCCCGTCACTCTGGTTAGGTTGGCATCGAAAAAAACGCTCTCGGGTGCTTTAGAGTGCCGAGTTTATTACTGCGCATTAAGAAATGACCACCTCCAACGTTTGGTTTATGTTTTATAAGCATTTTTAATTTTATTGCTTAAATCGCATTTTCTCGGCGAGCTGAGCACTTTTTCTGAATTGTGCCGCTCCCGTCACTCTGGTTAGGTTGGCATCGAAAAAAACGCTCTCGGGTGCTTTAGAGTGCCGAGTTATTCACTGCGCACGAAGAAATGACCACCTCCAACGTTTGGTTTATGTTTTATAAGCATTTTTAATTTTATTGCGTAAATCGCATTTTCTCGGCGAGCTGAGCACTTTTTCTGAATTGTGCCGCTCCCGTCACTCTGGTTAGGTTGGCATCGAAAAAAACGCTCTTGGGTGCTTTAGAGTGCCGAGTTTATTACTGCGCATTAAGAAATGACCACCTCCAACGTTTGGTTTATGTTTTATAAGCATTTTTAATTTTATTGCTTAAATCGCATTTTCTCGGCGAGCTGAGCACTTTTTCTGAATTGTGCCGCTCCCGTCACTCTGGTTAGGTTGGCATCGAAAAAAACGCTCTCGGGTGCTTTAGAGTGCCGAGTTATTCACTGCGCATGAAGAAATGACCACCTCCAACGTTTGGTTTATGTTTTATAAGCATTTTTAATTTTATTGCTTAAATCGCATTTTCTCGGCGAGCTGAGCATCCATCCATCCATCCATCTTCTTCCGCTTATCCGGGATCGGGTCGCGGGGGCAGCAGCTTCAGGAGGGACTCCCAGACTTCCCTCTCCCCAGCCACTTCGTCTAGCTCATCCCGGGGGATCCCAAGGCGTTCCCAGGCCAGCTGAGAGACATAGTCTCTCCAGCGCGTCCTGGGTCGTCCCCGGGGTCTCCTACCGGTGGGACATGCCCGGAACACCTCCCCAGGGAGGCGTCCAGGAGGCATCCTGATGAGATGCCCGAGCCACCTCATCTGGCTCCTCTCCACGTGGAGGAGCAGCGACTCTACTCCGAGTCTCTCCCGGATGACCGAACTTCTCACCCTATCTCTAAGGGAGAGCCCGGACATCCTGCGGAGAAAACTCATTTCGGCCGCTTGTATCCGGGATCTCGTTCTTTCGGTCACAACCCATAGCTCGTGACCATAGGTGAGGGTAGGAGCGTAAATCGACCGGTAAATTGAGAGCTTTGCCTTTAGGCTCAGCTCTCTCTTTACCACGACGGACCGGTACAAAGTCCGCATTACTGCCGACGCTGCACCGATCCGCCTGTCGATCTCGCGTTCCATCCTCCCCTCACTCGTGAACAAGACCCCAAGATACTTAAACTCCTCCACTTGGGGCAGGATCTCATCCCCGACCTGGAGAGGGCATTCCACCCTTTTCCGATCGAGGACCATGGACTCGGATTTGGAGGTGCTGACCCTCATCCCGACCGCTTCACACTCGGCTGAGCACTTTTTCTGAATTGTGCCGCTCCCGTCACTCTGGTTAGGTTGGCATCGAAAAAAACGCTCTCGGGTGCTTTAGAGTGCCGAGTTTATCACTGCGCATGACGAAATGACCACCTCCAACGTTTGGTTTATGTTTTATAAGCATTTTTAATTTTATTGCTTAAATTGCATTTTCTCGGCGAGCTGAGCACTTTTTCTGAATTGTGCCGCTCCCGTCACTCTGGTTAGGTTGGCATCGAAAAAAACGCTCTTGGGTGCTTTAGAGTGCCGAGTTTATCACTGCGCATGAAGAAATGACCACCTCCAACGTTTGGTTTATGTTTAATAAGCATTTTTAATTTTATTGCTTTAATCGCATTTTCTCGGCGAGCTGAGCACTTTTTCTGAATTGTGCCGCTCCCGTCACTCTGGTTAGGTTGGCATCGAAAAAAACGCTCTCGGGTGCTTTAGAGTGCCGAGTTTATCACTGCGCATGAAGAAATGACCACCTCCAACGTTTGGTTTATGTTTTATAAGCATTTTTAATTTTATTGCTTAAATCGCATTTTCTCGGCGAGCTAAGCACTTTTTCTGAATTGTGCCGCTCCCGTCACTCTGGTTAGGTTGGCATCGAAAAAAACGCTCTCGGGTGCTTTAGAGTGCCGAGTTTATTACTGCGCATTAAGAAATAACCACCTCCAACATTTGGTTTATGTTTTATAAGCATTTTTAATTTTATTGCTTAAATCGCATTTTCTCGGCGAGCTGAGCACTTTTTCTGAATTGTGCCGCTCCCGTCACTCTGGTTAGGTTGGCATCGAAAAAAACGCTCTCGGGTGCTTTAGAGTGCCGAGTTATTCACTGCGCATGAAGAAATGACCACCTCCAACGTTTGGTTTATGTTTTATAAGCATTTTTAATTTTATTGCTTAAATCGCATTTTCTCGGCGAGCTGAGCACTTTTTCTGAATTGTGCCGCTCCCGTCACTCTGGTTAGGTTGGCATCGAAAAAAACGCTCTTGGGTGCTTTAGAGTGCCGAGTTTATCACTGCGCATGAAGAAATGACCACCTCCAACGTTTGGTTTATGTTTTATAAGCAGATTTAATTTTATTGCTTAAATCGCATTTTCTCGGCGAGCTGAGCGCTTTTTCTGAATTGTGCCGCTCCCGTCACTCTGGTTAGGTTGGCATCGAAAAAAACGCTCTCGGGTGCTTTAGAGTGCCGAGTTCATCACTGCGCATGAAGAAATGACCACCTCCAACGTTTGGTTTATGTTTTATAAGCATTTTTAATTTTATTGCTTAAATCGAATTTTCTCGGCGAGCTGAGCACTTTTTCTGAATTGTGCCGCTCCCGTCACTCTGGTTATAGGTTGGCATCGAAAAAAACGCTCTCGGGTGCTTTAGAGTGCCGAGTTTATGACTGCGCATGAAGAAATGACCACCTCCAACGTTTGGTTTATGTTTTATAAGCATTTTTAATTTTATTGCTTAAATCGCATTTTCTCGGCGAGCTGAGCGCTTTTTCTGAATTGTGCCGCTCCCGTCACTCTGGTTAGGTTGGCATCGAAAAAAAACGCTCTCGGGTGCTTTAGAGTGCCGAGTTTATCACTGCGCATGAAGAAATGACCACCTCCAACGTTTGGTTTATGTTTTATAAGCATTTTTAATTTTATTGCTTAAATCGCATTTTCTCGGCGAGCTGAGCACTTTTTCTGAATTGTGCCACTCCCGTCACTCTGGTTAGGTTGGCATCGAAAAAAACGCTCTCGGGTGCTTTAGAGTGCCGAGTTTATTACTGCGCATGAAGAAATGACCACCTCCAACGTTTGGTTTATGTTTTATAAGCATTTTTACTTTTATTGCTTAAATCGCATTTTCTCGGCGAGCTGAGCACTTTTTCTGAATTGTGCCGCTCCCGTCACTCTGGTTAGGTTGGCATCGAAAAAAACGCTCTCGGGTGCTTTAGATTGCCGAGTTATTCACTGCGCATGAAGAAATGACCACCTCCAACGTTTGGTTTATGTTTTATAAGCATTTTTAATTTTATTGCTTAAATCGCATTTTCTCGGCGAGCTGAGCACTTTTTCTGAATTGTGCCGCTCCCGTCACTCTGGTTAGATTGGCATCGAAAAAAACGCTCTCGGGTGCTTTAGAGTGCCGAGTTTATCACTGCGCATGAAGAAATGACCACCTCCAACGTTTGGTTTATGTTTTATAAGCATTTTTAATTTTATTGCTTAAATCGCATTTTCTCGGCGAGCTGAGCACTTTTTCTGAATTGTGCCGCTCCCGTCACTCTGGTTAGGTTGGCATCGAAAAAAACGCTCTCGGGTGCTTTAGAGTGCCGAGTTTATCACAGCGCATGAAGAAATGACCACCTCCAACGTTTGGTTTATGTTTTATGAGCATTTTTAATTTTATTGCTTAAATCGCATTTTCTCGGCGAGCTGAGCACTTTTTCTGAATTGTGCCGCTCCCGTCACTCTGGTTAGGTTGGCATCGAAAAAAAACGCTCTCGGGTGCTTTAGAGTGCCGAGTTATTCACTGCGCATTAAGAAATGACCACCTCCAACGTTTGGTTTATGTTTTATAAGCATTTTTAATTTTATTGCTTAAATCGCATTTTCTCGGCGAGCTGAGCACTTTTTCTGAATTGTGCCGCTCCCGTCACTCTGGTTAGGTTGGCATCGAAAAAAACGCTCTCGGGTGCTTTAGAGTGCCGAGTTATTCACTGCGCATAAAGAAATGACCACCTCCAACGTTTGGTTTATTTTTTATAAGCATTTTTAATTTTATTGCTTAAATCGCATTTTCTCGGCGAGCTGAGCACTTTTTCTGAATTGTGCCGCTCCCGTCACTCTGGTTAGGTTGGCATCGAAAAAAACGCTCTCGGGTGCTTTAGAGTGCCGAGTTTATCACTGCGCATGAAGAAATGACCACCTCCAACGTTTGGTTTATGTTTTATAAGCATTTTTAATTTTATTGCTTAAATCGCATTTTCTCGGCGAGCTGAGCGCTTTTTCTGAATTGTGCCGCTCCCGTCACTCTGGTTAGGTTGGCATCGAAAAAAACGCTCTCGGGTGCTTTAGAGTGCCGAGTTTATCACTGCGCATGAAGAAATGACCACCTCCAACGTTTGGTTTATGTTTTATAAGCATTTTTAATTTTATTGCTTAAATCGCATTTTCTCGGCGAGCTGAGCACTTTTTCTGAATTGTGCCGCTCCCGTCACTCTGGTTAGGTTGGCATCGAAAAAAACGCTCTCGGGTGCTTTAGAGTGCCGAGTTATTCACTGTGTGTGAAGAAATGACCACCTCCAACGTTTGGTTTATGTTTTATAAGCATTTTTAATTTTATTGCTTAAATCGCATTTTCTCGGCGAGCTGAGCACTTTTTCTGAATTGTGCCGCTCCCGTCACTCTGGTTAGGTTGGCATCGAAAAAAACGCTCTCGGGTGCTTTAGAGTGCCGAGTTTATCACTGCGCATGAAGAAATGACCAACTCCAACGTTTGGTTTATGTTTTATAAGCATTTTTAATTTTATTGCTTAAATCGCATTTTCTCGGCGAGCTGAGCGCTTTTTCTGAATTGTGCCGCTACCGTCACTCTGGTTAGGTTGGCATCGAAAAAAACGCTCTCGGGTGCTTTAGAGTGCCGAGTTTATCACTGCGCATGAAGAAATGACCACCTCCAACGTTTGGTTTATGTTTTATAAGCATTTTTAATTGTATTGCTTAAATCGCATTTTCTCGGCGAGCTGAGCGCTTTTTCTGAATTGTGCCGCTCCCGTCACTCTGGTTAGGTTGGCATCGAAAAAAACGCTCTCGGGTGCTTTAGAGTGCCGAGTTTATCACTGCGCATGAATAAATGACCACCTCCAACGTTTGGTTTATGTTTTATAAGCATTTTTAATTTTATTGCTTAAATCGCATTTTCTCGGCGAGCTGAGCACTTTTTCTGAATTGTGCCGCTCCCGTCACTCTGGTTAGGTTGGCATCGAAAAAAACGCTCTCGGGTGCTTTAGAGTGCCGAGTTATTCACTGTGTGTGAAGAAATGACCACCTCCAACGTTTGGTTTATGTTTTATAAGCATTTTTAATTTTATTGCTTTAATCGCATTTTCTCGGCGAGCTGAGCACTTTTTCTGAATTGTGCCGCTCCCGTCACTCTGGTTAGGTTGGCATCGAAAAAAACGCTCTCGGGTGCTTTAGAGTGCCGAGTTATTCACTGCGCATGAAGAAATGACCACCTCCAACGTTTGGTTTATGTTTTATAAGCATTTTTAATTTTATTGCTTAAATCGCATTTTCTCGGCGAGCTGAGCACTTTTTCTGAATTGTGCCGCTCCCGTCACTCTGGTTAGGTTGGCATCGAAAAAAACGCTCTCGGGTGCTTTAGATTGCCGAGTTTATCACTGCGCATGAAGAAATGACCACCCCCAACGTTTGGTTTATGTTTTATAAGCATTTTTAATTTTATTGCTTAAATCGCATTTTCTCGGCGGGCTGAGCGCTTTTTCTGAATTGTGCCGCTCCCGTCACTCTGGATACGTTGGCATCGAAAAAAACGCTCTTGGGTGCTTTAGAGTGCCGAGTTTATCACTGCGCATGAAGAAATGACCACCTCCAACGTTTGGTTTATGTTTTATAGGCATTTTTAATTTTATTGCTTAAATCGCATTTTCTCGGCGAGCTGAGCGCTTTTTCTGAATTGTGCCGCTCCCGTCACTCTGGTTAGGTTGGCATCGAAAAAAACGCTCTCGGGTGCTTTAGAGTGCCGAGTTTATCACTGCGCATGAAGAAATGACCACCTCCAACGTTTGGTTTATGTTTAATAAGCATTTTTAATTTTATTGCTTAAATCGCATTTTCTCGGCGAGCTGAGCACTTTTTCTGAATTGTGCCGCTCCCGTCACTCTGGTTAGGTTGGCATCGAAAAAAACGCTCTCGGGTGCTTTAGAGTGCCGAGTTTATCACTGCGCATGAAGAAATGACCACCTCCAACGTTTGGTTTATGTTTTATAAGCATTTTTAATTTTATTGCTTAAATCGCATTTTCTCGGCGAGCTGAGCGCTTTTTCTGAATTGTGCCGCTCCCGTCACTCTGGTTAGGTTGGCATCGAAAAAAACGCTCTCGGGTGCTTTAGAGTGCCGAGTTATTCACTGCGCATGAAGAAATGACCACCTCCAACGTTTGGTTCATGTTTAATAAGCATTTTTAATTTTATTGCTTAAATCGCATTTTCTCGGCGAGCTGAGCACTTTTTCTGAATTGTGCCGCTCCCGTCACTCTGGTTAGGTTGGCATCGAAAAAAACGCTCTCGGGTGCTTTAGAGTGCCGAGTTATTCACTGCGCATGAAGAAATGACCACCTCCAACGTTTGGTTTATGTTTTATAAGCATTTTTAATTTTATTGCTTAAATCGCATTTTCTCGGCGAGCTGAGCGCTTTTTCTGAATTGTGCCGCTCCCGTCACTCTGGTTAGGTTGGCATCGAAAAAAACGCTCTCGGGTGCTTTAGAGTGCCGAGTTTATCACTGCGCATGAAGAAATGACCACCTCCAACGTTTGGTTTATGTTTTATAAGCATTTTTAATTTTATTGCTTAAATCGCATTTTCTCGGCGAGCTGAGCGCTTTTTCTGAATTGTGCCGCTCCCGTCACTCTGGTTAGGTTGGCATCGAAAAAAACGCTCTCGGGTGCTTTAGAGTGCCGAGTTTATCACTGCGCATGAAGAAATGACCACCTCCAACGTTTGGTTTATGTTTTATAAGCATTTTTAATTTTATTGCTTAAATCGCATTTTCTCGGCGAGCTGAGCACTTTTTCTGAATTGTGCCGCTCCCGTCACTCTGGTTAGGTTGGCATCGAAAAAAACGCTCTCGGGTGCTTTAGAGTGCCGAGTTTATCACTGCGCATGAAGAAATGACCACCTCCAACGTTTGGTTTATGTTTTATAATCATTTTTAATTTTATTGCTTAAATCGCATTTTCTCGGCGAGCTGAGCACTTTTTCTGAATTGTGCCGCTCCCGTCACTCTGGTTAGGTTGGCATCGAAAAAAACGCTCTCGGGTGCTTTAGAGTGCCGAGTTATTCACTGCGCATGAAGAAATGACCACCTCCAACGTTTGGTTTATGTTTTATAAGCATTTTTAATTTTATTGCTTAAATCGCATTTTCTCGGCGAGCTGAGCACTTTTTCTGAATTGTGCCGCTCACGTCACTCTGGTTAGGTTGGCATCGAAAAAAACGCTCTCGGGTGCTTTAGAGTGCCGAGTTTATCACTGCGCATGAAGAAATGACCACCTCCAACGTTTGGTTTATGTTTTATAAGCATTTTTAATTTTATTGCTTAAATCGCATTTTCTCGGCGAGCTGAGCGCTTTTTCTGAATTGTGCCGCTCCCGTCACTCTGGTTAGGTTGGCATCGAAAAAAACGCTCTCGGGTGCTTTAGAGTGCCGAGTTTATCACTGCGCATGAAGAAATGACCACCTCCAACGTTTGGTTTATGTTTTATAAGCATTTTTAATTTTATTGTTTAAATCGCATTTTCTCGGTGAGCTGAGCGCTTTTTCTGAATTGTGCCGCTCCCGTCACTCTGGTTAGGTTGGCATCGAAAAAAACGCTCTCGGGTTCTTTAGAGTGCCGAGTTTATCACTGCGCATGAAGAAATGACCACCTCCAACGTTTGGTTTATGTTTTATAAGCATTTTTAATTTTATTGCTTAAATCGCATTTTCTCGGCGAGCTGAGCGCTTTTTCTGAATTGTGCCGCTCCCGTCACTCTGGTTAGGTTGGCATCGAAAAAAACGCTCTCGGGTGCTTTAGAGTGCCGAGTTATTCACTGCGCATGAAGAAATGACCACCTCCAACGTTTGGTTTATGTTTAATAAGCATTTTTAATTTAATGCTTAAATCGCATTTTCTCGGCGAGCTGAGCACTTTTTCTGAATTGTGCCGCTCCCGTCACTCTGGTTAGGTTGGCATCGAAAAAAACGCTCTCGGGTGCTTTAGAGTGCCGAGTTTATTACTGCGCATTAAGAAATGACCACCTCCAACGTTTGGTTTATGTTTTATAAGCATTTTTAATTTTATTGCTTAAATCGCATTTTCTCGGCGAGCTGAGCACTTTTTCTGAATTGTGCCGCTCCCGTCACTCTGGTTAGGTTGGCATCGAAAAAAACGCTCTCGGGTGCTTTAGAGTGCCGAGTTTATTACTGCGCATTAAGAAATGACCACCTTCAACGTTTGGTTTATGTTTTATAAGCATTTTTAATTTTATTGCTTAAATCGCATTTTCTCGGCGAGCTGAGCACTTTTTCTGAATTGTGCCGCTCCCGTCACTCTGGTTAGGTTGGCATCGAAAAAAACGCTCTCGGGTGCTTTAGAGTGCCGAGTTATTCACTGCGCATGAAGAAATGACCACCTCCAACGTTTGGTTTATGTTTTATAAGCATTTTTAATTTTATTGCTTAAATCGCATTTTCTTGGCGAGCTGAGCATCCATCCATCCATCCATCTTCTTCCGCTTATCCGGGATCGGGTCGCGGGGGCAGCAGCTTCAGGAGGGACTCCCAGACTTCCCTCTCCCCAGCCACTTCGTCTAGCTCATCCCGGGGGATCCCAAGGCGTTCCCAGGCCAGCTGAGAGACATAGTCTCTCCAGCGCGTCCTGGGTCGTCCCCGGGGTCTCCTACCGGTGGGACATGCCCGGAACACCTCCCCAGGGAGGCGTCCAGGAGGCATCCTGATGAGATGCCCGAGCCACCTCATCTGGCTCCTCTCCACGTGGAGGAGCAGCGACTCTACTCCGAGTCTCTCCCGAATGACCGAACTTCTCACCCTATCTCTAAGGGAGAGCCCGGACATCCTGCGGAGAAAACTCATTTCGGCCGCTTGTATCCGGGATCTCGTTCTTTCGGTCACAACCCATAGCTCGTGACCATAGGTGAGGGTAGGAGCGTAAATCGACCGGTAAATTGAGAGCTTTGCCTTTAGGCTCAGCTCTCTCTTTACCACGACGGACCGGTACAAAGTCCGCATTACTGCCGACGCTGCACCGATCCGCCTGTCGATCTCGCGCTCCATCCTCCCCTCACTCGTGAACAAGACCCCAAGATACTTAAACTCCTCCACTTGGGGCAGGATCTCATCCCCGACCTGGAGAGGGCATTCCACCCTTTTCCGATCGAGGACCATGGACTCGGATTTGGAGGTGCTGACCCTCATCCCGACCGCTTCACACTCGGCTGAGCACTTTTTCTGAATTGTGCCGCTCCCGTCACTCTGGTTAGGTTGGCATCGAAAAAAACGCTCTCGGGTGCTTTAGAGTGCCGAGTTTATCACTGGGCATGACGAAATGACCACCTCCAACGTTTGGTTTATGTTTTATAAGCATTTTTAATTTTATTGCTTAAATTGCATTTTCTCGGCGAGCTGAGCACTTTTTCTGAATTGTGCCGCTCCCGTCACTCTGGTTAGGTTGGCATCGAAAAAAAACGCTCTTGGGTGCTTTAGAGTGCCGAGTTTATCACTGCGCATGAAGAAATTACCACCTCCAACGTTTGGTTTATGTTTAATAAGCATTTTTAATTTTATTGCTTTAATCGCATTTTCTCGGCGAGCTGAGCACTTTTTCTGAATTGTGCCGCTCCCGTCACTCTGGTTAGGTTGGCATCGAAAAAAACGCTCTCGGGTGCTTTAGAGTGCCGAGTTTATCACTGCGCATGAAGAAATGACCACCTCCAACGTTTGGTTTATGTTTTATAAGCATTTTTAATTTTATTGCTTAAATCGCATTTTCTCGGCGAGCTGAGCACTTTTTCTGAATTGTGCCGCTCCCGTCACTCTGGTTAGGTTGGCATCGAAAAAAACGCTCTCGGGTGCTTTAGAGTGCCGAGTTTATTACTGCGCATTAAGAAATAACCACCTCCAACATTTGGTTTATGTTTTATAAGCATTTTTAATTTAATTGCTTAAATTGCATTTTCTCGGCGAGCTGAGCACTTTTTCTGAATTGTGCCGCTCCCGTCACTCTGGTTAGGTTGGCCTCGAAAAAAACGCTCTCGGGTGCTTTAGAGTGCCGAGTTATTCACTGCGTATGAAGAAATGACCACCTCCAACGTTTGGTTTATGTTTTATAAGCATTTTTAATTTTATTACTTAAATCGCATTTTCTCGGCGAGCTGAGCGCTTTTTCTGAATTGTGCCGCTCCCGTCACTCTGGTTAGGTTGGCATCGAAAAAAACGCTCTCGGGTGCTTTAGAGTGCCGAGTTTATCACTGCGCATGAAGAAATGACCACCTCCAACGTTTGGTTTATGTTTTATAAGCATTTTTAATTTTATTGCTTAAATCGCATTTTCGGGGCGAGCTGAGCGCTTTTTCTGAATTGTGCCGCTCCCGTCACTCTGGTTAGGTTGGCATCGAAAAAAACGCTCTCGGGTGCTTTAGAGTGCCGAGTTTATCACTGCGCATGAAGAAATGACCACCTCCAACGTTTGGTTTATGTTTTATAAGCATTTTTAATTTTATTGCTTAAATCGCATTTTCTCGGCGAGCTGAGCACTTTTTCTGAATTGTGCCGCTCCCGTCACTCTGGTTAGGTTGGCATCGAAAAAAACGCTCTCGGGTGCTTTAGAGTGCCGAGTTTATCACTGCGCATGAAGAAATGACCACCTCCAACGTTTGGTTTATGTTTTATAAGCATTTTTAATTTTATTGCTTAAATCGCATTTTCTCGGCGAGCTGAGCACTTTTTCTGAATTGTGCCGCTCCCGTCACTCTGGTTAGGTTGGCATCGAAAAAAACGCTCTCGGGTGCTTTAGAGTGCCGAGTTTATCACTGCGCATGAAGAAATGACCACCTCCAACGTTTGGTTTATGTTTTATAAGCATTTTTAATTTTATTGCTTAAATCGCATTTTCTCGGCGAGCTGAGCGCTTTTTCTGAATTGTGCCGCTCCCGTCACTCTGGTTAGGTTGGCATCGAAAAAAAACGCTCTCGGGTGCTTTAGAGTGCCGAATTTATCACTGCGCATGAAGAAATGACCACCTCCAACGTTTGGTTTATGTTTTATAAGCATTTTTAATTTTATTGCTTAAATCGCATTTTCTCGGCGAGCTGAGCACTTTTTCTGAATTGTGCCGCTCCCGTCACTCTGGTTAGGTTGGCATAAAAAAAAACGCTCTCGGGTGCTTTAGAGTGCCGAGTTTATCACTGCGCATGAAGAAATGACCACCTCCAACGTTTGGTTTATGTTTTATAAGCATTTTTAATTTTATTGCTTAAATCGCATTTTCTCGGCGAGCTGAGCACTTTTTCTGAATTGTGCCGCTCCCGTCACTCTGGTTAGGTTGGCATCGAAAAAAACGCTCTCGGGTGCTTTAGAGTGCCGAGTTATTCACTGCGCATGAAGAAATGACCACCTCCAACGTTTGGTTTATGTTTTATAAGCATTTTTAATTTTATTGCTTAAATCGCATTTTCCCGGCGAGCTGAGCACTTTTTCTGAATTGTGCCGCTCCCGTCACTCTGGTTAGGTTGGCATCGAAAAAAACGATCTCGGGTGCTTTAGAGTGCCGAGTTATTCACTGCGCATGAAGAAATGACCACCTCCAACGTTTGGTTTATGTTTAATAAGCATTTTTAATTTTATTGCTTAAATCGCATTTTCTCGGCGAGCTGAGCACTTTTTCTGAATTGTGCCGCTCCCGTCACTCTGGTTAGGTTGGCATCGAAAAAAACGCTCTTGGGTGCTTTAGAGTGCCGAGTTTATCACTGCGCATGAAGAAATGACCACCTCCAACGTTTGGTTTATGTTTTATAAGCAGATTTAATTTTATTGCTTAAATCGCATTTTCTCGGCGAGCTGAGCGCTTTTTCTGAATTGTGCCGCTCCCGTCACTCTGGTTAGGTTGGCATCGAAAAAAACGCTCTCGGGTGCTTTAGAGTGCCGAGTTTATCACTGCGCATGAAGAAATTACCACCTCCAACGTTTGGTTTATGTTTTATAAGCATTTTTAATTTTATTGCTTAAATCGAATTTTCTCGGCGAGCTGAGCACTTTTTCTGAATTGTGCCGCTCCCGTCACTCTGGTTATAGGTTGGCATCGAAAAAAACGCTCTCGGGTGCTTTAGAGTGCCGAGTTTATCACTGCGCATGAAGAAATGACCACCTCCAACGTTTGGTTTATGTTTTATAAGCATTTTTAATTTTATTGCTTAAATCGCATTTTCTCGGCGAGCTGAGCGCTTTTTCTGAATTGTGCCGCTCCCGTCACTCTGGTTAGGTTGGCATCGAAAAAAAACGCTCTCGGGTGCTTTAGAGTGCCGAGTTTATCACTGCGCATGAAGAAATGACCACCTCCAACGTTTGGTTTATGTTTTATAAGCATTTTTAATTTTATTGCTTAAATCGCATTTTCTCGGCGAGCTGAGCACTTTTTCTGAATTGTGCCACTCCCGTCACTCTGGTTAGGTTGGCATCGAAAAAAACGCTCTCGGGTGCTTTAGAGTGCCGAGTTTATTACTGCGCATGAAGAAATGACCACCTCCAACGTTTGGTTTATGTTTTATAAGCATTTTTACTTTTATTGCTTAAATCGCATTTTCTCGGCGAGCTGAGCACTTTTTCTGAATTGTGCCGCTCCCGTCACTCTGGTTAGGTTGGCATCGAAAAAAACGCTCTCGGGTGCTTTAGATTGCCGAGTTATTCACTGCGCATGAAGAAATGACCACCTCCAACGTTTGGTTTATGTTTTATAAGCATTTTTAATTTTATTGCTTAAATCGCATTTTCTCGGCGAGCTGAGCACTTTTTCTGAATTGTGCCCCTCCCGTCACTCTGGTTAGATTGGCATCGAAAAAAACGCTCTCGGGTGCTTTAGAGTGCCGAGTTTATCACTGCGCATGAAGAAATGACCACCTCCAACGTTTGGTTTATGTTTTATAAGCATTTTTAATTTTATTGCTTAAATCGCATTTTCTCGGCGAGCTGAGCACTTTTTCTGAATTGTGCCGCTCCCGTCACTCTGGTTAGGTTGGCATCGAAAAAAACGCTCTCGGGTGCTTTAGAGTGCCGAGTTTATCACTGCGCATGAAGAAATGACCACCTCCAACGTTTGGTTTATGTTTTATAAGCATTTTTAATTTTATTGCTTAAATCGCATTTTCTCGGCGAGCTGAGCACTTTTTCTGAATTGTGCCGCTCCCGTCACTCTGGTTAGGTTGGCATCGAAAAAAACGCTCTCGGGTGCTTTAGATTGCCGAGTTTATTACTGCGCATTAAGAAATGACCACCTCCAACGTTTGGTTTATGTTTTATAAGCATTTTTAATTTTATTGCTTAAATCGCATTTTCTCGGCGAGCTGAGCACTTTTTCTGAATTGTGCCGCTCCCGTCACTCTGGTTAGGTTGGCATCGAAAAAAACGCTCTCGGGTGCTTTAGAGTGCCGAGTTTATCACTGCGCATGAAGAAATGACTACCTCCAACGTTTGGTTTATGTTTTATAAGCATTTTTAATTTTATTGCTTAAATCGCATTTTCTTGGCGAGCTGGGCGCTTTTTCTGAATTGTGCCGCTCCCGTCACTCTGGTTAGGTTGGCATCGAAAAAAACGCTCTCGGGTGCTTTAGAGTGCCGAGTTTATCACTGCGCATGAAGAAATGACCAACTCCAACGTTTGGTTTATGTTTTATAAGCATTTTTAATTTTATTGCTTAAATCGCATTTTCTCGGCGAGCTGAGCACTTTTTCTGAATTGTGCCGCTCCCGTCACTCTGGTTAGGTTGGCATCGAAAAATGTCATGCCTCGTCCCCAGTTTTGGTTATGTGTCATCGTTTCTGTGTCTGTGTGCTCGCCCCTCCCTTCCTGTGTGCCCTTGTTTAGTGTAATCACACGCACCTGCCTCTCGTTACCTGTGTTGTATTTAAGTTCTGTTTGAGTATCACTCGCGGTCGGAGCATTGTGCGCGTAAGATGTGGACAATGCATGTCTCACGGTCACGGATTGTTTGGTTCCTGTCTTTTGTTTCACGCTTTGGTCTGTTAGTCTTGTTAGTTTGTTGGTTAGTCACGTCAGTTTGCCTAGTCTTTTTGAGTTTGTTGCAATAAACCCTGGTCCAAGCTGCACTTGGTCGCCCTGCTCCATTTCTCTACTCCGCACCGTGACAGAAAAAAACGCTCTCGGGTGCTTTAGAGTGCCGAGTTATTCACTGCGCATGAAGAAATGACCACCTCCAACGTTTGGTTTATGTTTTATAAGCATTTTTAATTTTATTGCTTAAATCGCATTTCCTCGGCGAGCTGAGCACTTTTTCTGAATTGTGCCGCTCCCGTCACTCTGGTTAGGTTGGCATCGAAAAAAACGCTCTCGGGTGCTTTAGAGTGCCGAGTTTATCACTGCGCATGAAGAAATGACCACCTCCAACGTTTGGTTTATGTTTTATAAGCATTTTTTATTTTATTGCTTAAATCGCATTTTCTCGGCGAGCTGAGCACTTTTTCTGAATTGTGCCGCTCCCGTCACTCTGGTTAGGTTGGCATCGAAAAAAACGCTCTCGGGTGCTTTAGAGTGCCGAGTTTATCACTGCGCATGAAGAAATGACCACCTCCAACGTTTGGTTTATGTTTTATAAGCATTTTTAATTTTATTGCTTAAATCGCATTTTCTCGGCGAGCTGAGCACTTTTTCTGAATTGTGCCGCTCCCGTCACTCTGGTTAGGTTGGCATCGAAAAAAAACGCTCTCGGGTGCTTTAGAGTGCCGAGTTATTCACTGCGCATGAAGAAATGACCACCTCCAACGTTTGGTTTATGTTTTTTAAGCATTTTTAATTTTATTGCTTAAATCGCATTTTCTCGGCGAGCTGAGCACTTTTTCTGAATTGTGCCGCCCCCGTCACTCTGGTTAGGTTGGCATCGAAAAAAACGCTCTCGGGTGCTTTAGAGTGCCGAGTTATTCACTGCGCATGAAGAAATGACCACCTCCAACGTTTGGTTTATTTTTTATAAGCATTTTTAATTTTATTGCTTAAATCGCATTTTCTCGGCGAGCTGAGCACTTTTTCTGAATTGTGCCGCTCCCGTCAATCTGGTTAGGTTGGCATCGAAAAAAACGCTCTCGGGTGCTTTAGAGTGCCGAGTTTATCACTGCGCATGAAGAAATGACCACCTCCAACGTTTGGTTTATGTTTTATAAGCATTTTTAATTTTATTGCTTAAATCGCATTTTCTCGGCGAGCTGAGCACTTTTTCTGAATTGTGCCGCTCCCGTCACTCTGGTTAGGTTGGCATCGAAAAAAACGCTCTCGGGTGCTTTAGAGTGCCGAGTTTATCACTGCGCATGAAGAAATGACCACCTCCAACGTTTGGTTTATGTTTTATAAGCATTTTTAATTTTATTGCTTAAATCGCATTTTCTCGGCGAGCTGAGCGCTTTTTCTGAATTGTGCCGCTCCCGTCACTCTGGTTAGGTTGGCATCGAAAAAAACGCTCTCGGGTGCTTTAGAGTGCCGAGTTTATCACTGCGCATGAAGAAATGACCACCTCCAACGTTTGGTTTATGTTTTATAAGCATTTTTAATTTTATTGCTTAAATCGCATTTTCTCGGCGAGCTGAGCGCTTTTTCTGAATTGTGCCGCTCCCGTCACTCTGGTTAGGTTGGCATCGAAAAAAACGCTCTCGGGTGCTTTAGAGTGCCGAGTTTATCACTGTGCATGAAGAAATGACCACCTCCAACGTTTGGTTTATGTTTTATAAGCATTTTTAATTTTATTGCTTAAATCGCATTTTCTTGGCGAGCTGAGCACTTTTTCTGAATTGTGCCGCTCCCGTCACTCTGGTTAGGTTGGCATCGAAAAAAACGCTCTCGGGTGCTTTAGAGTGCCGAGTTTATTACTGCGCATTAAGAAATGACCACCTCCAACGTTTGGTTTATGTTTTATAAGCATTTTTAATTTTATTGCTTAAATCGCATTTTCTCGGCGAGCTGAGCACTTTTTCTGAATTGTGCCGCTCCCGTCACTCTGGTTAGGTTGGCATCGAAAAAAACGCTCTCGGGTGCTTTAGAGTGCCGAGTTATTCACTGGGCATGAAGAAATGACCACCTCCAACGTTTGGTTTATGTTTTATAAGCATTTTTAATTTTATTGCTTAAATCGCATTTTCTCGGCGAGCTGAGCACTTTTTCTGAATTGTGCCGCTCCCGTCACTCTGGTTAGGTTGGCATCGAAAAAAACGCTCTCGGGTGCTTTAGAGTGCCGAGTTATTCACTGCGCATGAAGAAATGACCACCTCCAACGTTTGGTTTATGTTTTATAAGCATTTTGAATTTTATTGCTTAAATCGCATTTTCTCGGCGAGCTGAGCACTTTTTCTGAATTGTGCCGCTCCCGTCACTCTGGTTAGGTTGGCATCGAAAAAAACGCTCTCGGGTGCTTTAGAGTGCCGAGTTTATCACTGCGCATGAAGAAATGACCACCTCCAACGTTTGGTTTATGTTTTATAAGCATTTTTAATTTTATTGCTTAAATTGCATTTTCTCGGCGAGCTGAGCACTTTTTCTGAATTGTGCCGCTCCCGTCACTCTGGTTAGGTTGGCATCGAAAAAAACGCTCTTGGGTGCTTTAGAGTGCCGAGTTTATCACTGCGCATGAAGAAATGACCACCTCCAACGTTTGGTTTATGTTTAATAAGCATTTTTAATTTTATTGCTTTAATCGCATTTTCTCGGCGAGCTGAGCACTTTTTCTGAATTGTGCCGCTCCCGTCACTCTGGTTAGGTTGGCATCGAAAAAAACGCTCTCGGGTGCTTTAGAGTGCCGAGTTTATCACTGCGCATGAAGAAATGACCACCTTCAACGTTTGGTTTATGTTTTATAAGCATTTTTAATTTTATTGCTTAAATCGCATTTTCTCGGCGAGCTGAGCACTTTCTCTGAATTGTGCCACTCCCGTCACTCTGGTTAGGTTGGCATCGAAAAAAACGCTCTCGGGTGCTTTAGAGTGGAGAGTTTATTACTGCGCATTAAGAAATGACCACCTCCAACGTTTGGTTTATGTTTTATAAGCATTTTTAATTTTATTGCTTAAATCGCATTTTCTCGGCGAGCTGAGCACTTTTTCTGAATTGTGCCGCTCCCGTCACTCTGGTTAGGTTGGCATCGAAAAAAACGCTCTCGGGTGCTTTAGAGTGCCGAGTTATTCACTGCGCATGAAGAAATGACCACCTCCAACGTTTGGTTTATGTTTTATAAGCATTTTTAATTTTATTGCTTAAATCGCATTTTCTCGGCGAGCTGAGCACTTTTTCTGAATTGTGCCGCTCCCGTCACTCTGGTTAGGTTGGCATCGAAAATAACGCTCCCGGGTGCTTTAGAGTGCCGAGTTTATCACTGCGCATGAAGAAATGACCACCTCCAACGTTTGGTTTATGTTTTATAAGCATGTTTAATTTTATTGCTTAAATCGCATTTTCTCGGCGAGCTGAGCGCTTTTTCTGAATTGTGCCGCTCCCGTCACTCTGGTTAGGTTGGCATCGAAAAAAACGCTCTCGGGTGCTTTAGAGTGCCGAGTTTATCACTGCGCATGAAGAAATGACCACCTCCAACGTTTGGTTTATGTTTTATAAGCATTTTTAATTTTATTGCTTAAATCGCATTTTCTCGGCGAGCTGAGCGCTTTTTCTGAATTGTGCCGCTCCCGTCACTCTGGTTAGGTTGGCATCGAAAAAAACGCTCTCGGGTGCTTTAGAGTGCCGAGTTTATCACTGCGCATGAAGAAATGACCACCTCCAACGTTTGGTTTATGTTTTATAAGCATTTTTAATTTTATTGCTTAAATCGCATTTTCTCGGCGAGCTGAGCACTTTTTCTGAATTGTGCCGCTCCCGTCACTCTGGTTAGGTTGGCATCGAAAAAAACGCTCTCGGGTGCTTTAGAGTGCCGAGTTTATCACTGCGCATGAAGAAATGACCACCTCCAACGTTTGGTTTATGTTTTATAAGCATTTTTAATTTTATTGCTTAAATCGCATTTCCTCGGCGAGCTGAGCACTTTTTCTGAATTGTGCCGCTCCCGTCACTCTGGTTAGGTTGGCATCGAAAAAAACGCTCTCGGGTGCTTTAGAGTGCCGAGTTTATCACTGCGCATGAAGAAATGACCACCTCCAACGTTTGGTTTATGTTTTATAAGCATTTTTAATTTTATTGCTTAAATCGCATTTTCTCGGCGAGCTGAGCGCTTTTTCTGAATTGTGCCGCTCCCGTCACTCTGGTTAGTTTGGCATCGAAAAAAACGCTCTCGGGTGCTTTAGAGTGCCGAGTTTATCACTGCGCATGAAGAAATGACCACCTCCAACGTTTGGTTTATGTTTTATAAGCATTTTTAATTTTATTGCTTAAATCGCATTTTCTCGGCGAGCTGAGCACTTTTTCTGAATTGTGCCGCTCCCGTCACTCTGGTTAGGTTGGCATCGAAAAAAACGCTCTCGGGTGCTTTAGAGTGCCGAGTTTATCACTGCGCATGAAGAAATGACCACCTCCAACGTTTGGTTTATGTTTTATAAGCATTTTTAATTTTATTGCTTAAATCGCATTTCCTCGGCGAGCTGAGCACTTTTTCTGAATTGTGCCGCTCCCGTCACTCTGGTTAGGTTGGCATCGAAAAAAACGCTCTCGGGTGCTTTAGAGTGCCGAGTTTATCACTGCGCATGAAGAAATGACCACCTCCAACGTTTGGTTTATGTTTTATAAGCATTTTTAATTTTATTGCTTAAATCGCATTTTCTCGGCGAGCTGAGCACTTTTTCTGAATTGTGCCGCTCCCGTCACTTTGGTTAGGTTGGCATCGAAAAAAACGCTCTCGGGTTCTTTAGAGTGCCGAGTTTATCACTGCGCATGAAGAAATGACCACCTCCAACGTTTGGTTTATGTTTTATAAGAATTTTTAATTTTATTGCTTAAATCGCATTTTCTCGGCGAGCTGAGCGCTTTTTCTGAATTGTGCCGCTCCCGTCACACTGGTTAGGTTGGCATCGAAAAAAACGCTCTTGGGTGCTTTAGAGTGCCGAGTTTATCACTGCGCATGAAGAAATGACCACCTCCAACGTTTGGTTTATGTTTTATAAGCATTTTTAATTTTATTGCTTAAATCGCAATTTCTCGGCGAGCTGAGCGCTTTTTCTGAATTGTGCCGCTCCCGTCACTCTGGTTAGGTTGGCATCGAAAAAAACGCTCTCGGGTGCTTTAGAGTGCCGAGTTTATCACTGCGCATGAAGAAATGACCACCTCCAACGTTTGGTTTATGTTTTATAAGCATTTTTAATTTTATTGCTTAAATCGCATTTTCTCGGCGAGCTGAGCGCTTTTTCTGAATTGTACCGCTCCCGTCACTCTGGTTAGGTTGGCATTGAAAAAAACGCTCTCGGGTGCTTTAGAGTGCCGAGTTATTCACTGCGCATGAAGAAATGACCACCTCCAACGTTTGGTTTATGTTTAATAAGCATTTTTAATTTTATTGCTTAAATCGCATTTTCTCGGCGAGCTGAGCACTTTTTCTGAATTGTGCCGCTCCCGTCACTCTGGTTAGGTTGGCATCGAAAAAAACGCTCTCGGGTGCTTTAGAGTGCCGAGTTTATTACTGCGCATTAAGAAATGACCACCTCCAACGTTTGGTTTATGTTTTATAAGCATTTTTAATTTTATTGCTTAAATCGCATTTTCTCGGCGAGCTGAGCGCTTTTTCTGAATTGTGCCGCTCCCGTCACTCTGGTTAGGTTGGCATCGAAAAAAAACGCTCTCGGGTGCTTTAGAGTGCCGAGTTTATCACTGCGCATGAAGAAATGACCACCTCCAACGTTTGGTTTATGTTTTATAAGCATTTTTAATTTTATTGCTTAAATCGCATTTTCTCGGCGGCTGAGCGCTTTTTCTGAATTGTGCCGCTCCCGTCACTCTGGTTAGGTTGGCATCGAAAAAAACGCTCTCGGGTGCTTTAGAGTGCCGAGTTATTCACTGCGCATGAAGAAATGACCACCTCCAACGTTTGGTTTATGTTTAATAAGCATTTTTAATTTTATTGCTTAAATCGCATTTTCTCGGCGAGCTGAGCACTTTTTCTGAATTGTGCCGCTCCCGTCACTCTGGTTAGGTTGGCATCGAAAAAAACGCTCTCGGGTGCTTTAGAGTGCCGAGTTTATCACTGCGCATGAAGAAATGACCACCTCCAACGTTTGGTTTATGTTTTATAAGCATTTTTAATTTTATTGCTTAAATCGCATTTTCTCGGCGAGCTGAGCACTTTTTCTGAATTGTGCCGCTCCCGTCACTCTGGTTAGGTTGGCATAAAAAAAAACGCTCTCGGGTGCTTTAGAGTGCCGAGTTATTCACTGCGCACGAAGAAATGACCACCTCCAACGTTTGGTTTATGTTTTATAAGCATTTTTAATTTTATTGCTTAAATCGCATTTTCTCGGCGAGCTGAGCGCTTTTTCTGAATTGTGCCGCTCCCGTCACTCTGGTTAGGTTGGCATCGAAAAAAACGCTCTCGGGTGCTTTAGAGTGCCGAGTTTATCACTGCGCATGAAGAAATGACCACCTCCAACGTTTGGTTTATGTTTTATAAGCATTTTTAATTTTATTGCTTAAATCGCATTTTCTCGGCGAGCTGAGCGCTTTTTCTGAATTTTGCCGCTCCCGTCACTCTGGTTAGGTTGGCATCGAAAAAAACGCTCTTGGGTGCTTTAGAGTGCCGAGTTTATCACTGCGCATGAAGAAATGACCACCTCCAACGTTTGGTTTATGTTTTATAAGCATTTTTAATTTTATTGCTTAAATCGCATTTTCTCGGCGAGCTGAGCGCTTTTTCTGAATTGTGCCGCTCCCGTCACTCTGGTTAGGTTGGCATCGAAAAAAACACTCTCGGGTGCTTTAGAGTGCCGAGTTTATCACAGCGCATGAAGAAATGACCACCTCCAACGTTTGGTTTATGTTTTATAAGCATTTTTAATTTTATTGCTTAAATCGCATTTTCTCGGCGAGCTGAGCGCTTTTTCTGAATTGTGCCGCTCCCGTCACTCTGGTTAGGTTGGCATCGAAAAAAACGCTCTCGGGTGCTTTAGAGTGCCGAGTTATTCACTGCGCATGAAGAGATGACCTCCTCCAACGTTTGGTTTATGTTTAATAAGCATTTTTAATTTTATTGCTTAAATCGCATTTTCTCGGCGAGCTGAGCACTTTTTCTGAATTGTGCCGCTCCCGTCACTCTGGTTAGGTTGGCATCGAAAAAAACGCTCTCGGGTGCTTTAGAGTGCCGAGTTATTCACTGCGCATGAAGAAATGACCACCTCCAACGTTTGGTTTATGTTTAATAAGCATTTTTAATTTTATTGCTTAAATCGCATTTTCTCGGCGAGCTGAGCACTTTTTCTGAATTGTGCCGCTCCCGTCACTCTGGTTAGGTTGGCATCGAAAAAAACGCTCTCGGGTGCTTTAGAGTGCCGAGTTTATTACTGCGCATTAAGAAATGACCACCTCCAACGTTTGGTTTATGTTTTATAAGCATTTTTAATTTTATTGCTTAAATCGCATTTTCTCGGCGAGCTGAGCACTTTTTCTGAATTGTGCCGCTCCCGTCACTCTGGTTAGGTTGGCATCGAAAAAAACGCTCTCGGGTGCTTTAGAGTGCCGAGTTATTCACTGCGCACGAAGAAATGACCACCTCCAACGTTTGGTTTATGTTTTATAAGCATTTTTAATTTTATTGCTTAAATCGCATTTTCTCGGCGAGCTGAGCGCTTTTTCTGAATTGTGCCGCTCCCGTCACTCTGGTTAGGTTGGCATCGAAAAAAACGCTCTCGGGTGCTTTAGAGTGCCGAGTTTATCACTGCGCATGAAGAAATGGCCAACTCCAACGTTTGGTTTATGTTTTATAAGCATTTTTAATTTTATTGCTTAAATCGCATTTTCTCGGCGAGCTGAGCACTTTTTCTGAATTGTGCCGCTCCCGTCACTCTGGTTAGGTTGGCATCGAAAAAAACGCTCTCGGGTGCTTTAGAGTGCCGAGTTTATCACTGCGCATGAAGAAATGACCACCTCCAACGTTTGGTTTATGTTTTATAAGCATTTTTAATTTTATTGCTTAAATCGCATTTTCTCGGCGAGCTGAGCACTTTTTCTGAATTGTGCCGCTCCCGTCACTCTGGTTAGGTTGGCATCGAAAAAACGCTCTCGGGTGCTTTAGAGTGCCGAGTTTATTACTGCGCATTAAGAAATGACCACCTCCAACGTTTGGTTTATGTTTTAGAAGCATTTTTAATTTTATTGCTTAAATCGCATTTTCTCGGCGAGCTGAGCACTTTTTCTGAATTGTGCCGCTCCCGTCACTCTGGTTAGGTTGGCATCGAAAAAAACGCTATCGGGTGCTTTAGAGTGCCGATTTATTCACTGCGGATGAAGAAATGACCACCTCCAACGTTTGGTTTATGTTTAATAAGCATTTTTAATTTTATTGCTTAAATCGCATTTTCTCGGCGAGTTGAGCACTTTTTCTGAATTGTGCCGCTCCCGTCACTCTGGTTGGGTTGGCATCGAAAAAAACGCTCTCGGGTGCTTTAGAGTGCCGAGTTTATTACTGCGCATTAAGAAATGACCACCTCCAACGTTTGGTTTATGTTTTATAAGCAATTTTAATTTTATTGCTTAAATCGCATTTTCTCGGCGAGCTGAGCACTTTTTCTGAATTGTGCCGCTCCCGTCACCCTGGTTAGGTTGGCATCGAAAAAAACGCTCTCGGGTGCTTTAGAGTGCCGAGTTTATTACTGCGCATTAAGAAATGACCACCTCCAACGTTTGGTTTATGTTTTATAAGCATTTTTAATTTTATTGCTTAAATCGCATTTTCTCGGCGAGCTGAGCACTTTTTCTGAATTGTGCCGCTCCCGTCACTCTGGTTAGGTTGGCATCGAAAAAAACGCTCTCGGGTGCTTTAGAGTGCCGAGTTATTCACTGCGCATGAAGAAATGACCACCTCCAACGTTTGGTTTATGTTTAATAAGCATTTTTAATTTTATTGCTTGAATCGCATTTTCTCGGCGAGCTGAGCACTTTTTCTGAATTGTGCCGCTCCCGTCACTCTGGTTAGGTTGGCATCGAAAAAAACGCTTCCGGGTGCTTTAGAGTGCCGAGTTTATCACTGCGCATGAAGAAATGACCACCTCCAACGTTTGGTTTATGTTTTATAAGCATTTTTAATTTTATTGCTTAAATCGTATTTTCTCGGCGAGCTGAGCACTTTTTCTGAATTGTGCCGCTCCCGTCACTCTGGTTAGGTTGGCATCGAAAAAAACGCTCTCGGGTGCTTTAGAGTGCCGAGTTATTCACTGCGCATGAAGAAATGACCACCTCCAACGTTTGGTTTATGTTTTATAAGCATTTTTAATTTTATTGCTTAAATCGCATTTTCTCGTTGAGCTGAGCACTTTTTCTGAATTGTGTCGCTCCCGTCACTCTGGTTAGGTTGGCATCGAAAAAAACGCTCTCGGGTGCTTTAGAGTGCCGAGTTAATCACTGCGCATGAAGAAATGACCACCTCCAACGTTTGGTTTATGTTTTATAAGCATTTTTAGTTTTATTGCTTAAATCGCATTTTCTCGGCGAGCTGAGCACTTTTTCTGAATTGTGCCGCTCCCGTCACTCTGGTTAGGTTGGCATCGAAAAAAACGCTCTCGGGTGCTTTAGAGTGCCGAGTTTATCACTGCGCATGAAGAAATGACCACCTCCAACGTTTGGTTTATGTTTAATAAGCATTTTTAATTTTATTGCTTAAATCGCATTTTCTCGGCAAGCTGATCACTTTTTCTGAATTGTGCCGCTCCCGTCACTCTGGTTAGGTTGGCTTCGAAAAAAACGCTCTCGGGTGCTTTAGAGTGCCGAGTTTATCACTGCGCATGAAGAAATGACCACCCTCCAACGTTTGGTTTATGTTTTATAAGCATTTTTAATTTTATTGCTTAAATCGCATTTTCTCGGCGAGCTGAGCACTTTTTCTGAATTGTGCCGGTCCCGTCACTCTGGTTAGGTTGGCATCGAAAAAAACGCTCACGGGTGCTTTAGAGTGCCAAGTTTATTACTGCGCATTAAGAAATGACCACCTCCAACGTTTGGTTTATGTTTTATAAGCATTTTTAATTTTATTGCTTAAATCGCATTTTCTCGGCGAGCTGAGCGCTTTTTCTGAATTGTGCCGCTCCCGTCACTCTGGTTAGGTTGGCATCGAAAAAAACGCTCTCGGGTGCTTTAGAGTGCCGAGTTTATCACTGCGCATGAAGAAATGACCACCTCCAACGTTTGGTTTATGTTTTATGAGCATTTTTAATTTTATTGCTTAAATCGCATTTTCTCGGCGAGCTGAGCGCTTTTTCTGAATTGTGCCGCTCCCGTAACTCTGGTTAGGTTGGGATCGAAAAAAACGCTCTCGGGTGCTTTAGAGTGCCGAGTTTATCACTGCGCATGAAGAAATGACCACTTCCAACGTTTGGTTTATGTTTTATAAGCATTTTTAATTTTATTGCTTAAATCGCATTTTCTCGGCGAGCTGAGCACTTTTCCTGAATTGTGCCGCTCCCGTCACTCTGGTTAGGTTGGCATCGAAAAAAACGCTCTCGGGTGCTTTAGAGTGCCGAGTTTATTACTGCGCATTAAGAAATGACCACCTCCAACGTTTGGTTTATGTTTTATAAGCATTTTTAATTTTATTGCTTAAATCGCATTTTCTCGGCGAGCTGAGCACTTTTTCTGAATTGTGTCGCTCCCGTCACTCTGGTTAGGTTGGCATCGAAAAAAACGCTCTCGGGTGCTTTAGAGTGCCGAGTTAATCACTGCGCATGAAGAAATGACCACCTCCAACGTTTGGTTTATGTTTTATAAGCATTTTTAGTTTTATTGCTTAAATCGCATTTTCTCGGCGAGCTGAGCACTTTTTCTGAATTGTGCCGCTCCCGTCACTCTGGTTAGGTTGGCATCGAAAAAAACGCTCTCGGGTGCTTTAGAGTGCCGAGTTTATCACTGCGCATGAAGAAATGACCACCTCCAACGTTTGGTTTATGTTTTATAAGCATTTTTAATTTTATTGCTTAAATCGCATTTCCTCGGCGAGCTGAGCACTTTTTCTGAATTGTGCCGCTCCCGTCACTCTGGTTAGGTTGGCATCGAAAAAAACGCTCTCGGGTGCTTTAGAGTGCCGAGTTTATCACTGCGCATGAAGAAATGACCACCTCCAACGTTTGGTTTATGTTTTATAAGCATTTTTAATTTTATTGCTTAAATCGCATTTTCTCGGCGAGCTGAGCACTTTTTCTGAATTGTGCCGCTCCCGTCACTTTGGTTAGGTTGGCATCGAAAAAAACGCTCTCGGGTTCTTTAGAGTGCCGAGTTTATCACTGCGCATGAAGAAATGACCACCTCCAACGTTTGGTTTATGTTTTATAAGAATTTTTAATTTTATTGCTTAAATCGCATTTTCTCGGCAAGCTGATCACTTTTTCTGAATTGTGCCGCTCCCGTCACTCTGGTTAGGTTGGCTTCGAAAAAAACGCTCTCGGGTGCTTTAGAGTGCCGAGTTTATCACTGCGCATGAAGAAATGACCACCCTCCAACGTTTGGTTTATGTTTTATAAGCATTTTTAATTTTATTGCTTAAATCGCATTTTCTCGGCGAGCTGAGCACTTTTTCTGAATTGTGCCGGTCCCGTCACTCTGGTTAGGTTGGCATCGAAAAAAACGCTCACGGGTGCTTTAGAGTGCCGAGTTATTCACTGCGCATGAAGAAATGACCACCTCCAACGTTTGGTTTATGTTTTATAAGCATTTTTAATTTTATTGCTTAAATCGCATTTTCACGGCGAGCTGAGCACTTTTTCTGAATTGTGTCGCTCCCGTCACTCTGGTTAGGTTGGCATCGAAAAAAACGCTCTCGGGTGCTTTAGAGTGCCGAGTTAATCACTGCGCATGAAGAAATGACCACCTCCAACGTTTGGTTTATGTTTTATAAGCATTTTTAGTTTTATTGCTTAAATCGCATTTTCTCGGCGAGCTGAGCACTTTTTCTGAATTGTGACGCTCCCGTCACTCTGGTTAGGTTGGCATCGAAAAAAACGCTCTCGGGTGCTTTAGAGTGCCGAGTTTATCACTGCGCATGAAGAAATGACCACCTCCAACGTTTGGTTTATGTTTAATAAGCATTTTTAATTTTATTGCTTAAATCGCATTTTCTCGGCAAGCTGATCACTTTTTCTGAATTGTGCCGCTCCCGTCACTCTGGTTAGGTTGGCTTCGAAAAAAACGCTCTCGGGTGCTTTAGAGTGCCGAGTTTATCACTGTGCATGAAGAAATGACCACCCTCCAACGTTTGGTTTATGTTTTATAAGCATTTTTAATTTTATTGCTTAAATCGCATTTTCTCGGCGAGCTGAGCACTTTTTCTGAATTGTGCCGGTCCCGTCACTCTGGTTAGGTTGGCATCGAAAAAAACGCTCACGGGTGCTTTAGAGTGCCAAGTTTATTACTGCGCATTAAGAAATGACCACCTCCAACGTTTGGTTTATGTTTTATAAGCATTTTTAAATTTTATTGCTTAAATCGCATTTTCTCGGCGAGCTGAGCGCTTTTTCTGAATTGTGCCGCTCCCGTCACTCTGGTTAGGTTGGCATCGAAAAAAACGCTCTCGGGTGCTTTAGAGTGCCGAGTTTATCACTGCGCATGAAGAAATGACCACCTCCAACGTTTGGTTTATGTTTTATGAGCATTTTTAATTTTATTGCTTAAATCGCATTTTCTCGGCGAGCTGAGCGCTTTTTCTGAATTGTGCCGCTCCCGTAACTCTGGTTAGGTTGGGATCGAAAAAAACGCTCTCGGGTGCTTTAGAGTGCCGAGTTTATCACTGCGCATGAAGAAATGACCACTTCCAACGTTTGGTTTATGTTTTATAAGCATTTTTAATTTTATTGCTTAAATCGCATTTTCTCGGCGAGCTGAGCACTTTTCCTGAATTGTGCCGCTCCCGTCACTCTGGTTAGGTTGGCATCGAAAAAAACGCTCTCGGGTGCTTTAGAGTGCCGAGTTTATTACTGCGCATTAAGAAATGACCACCTCCAACGTTTGGTTTATGTTTTATAAGCATTTTTAATTTTATTGCTTAAATCGCATTTTCTCGGCGAGCTGAGCGCTTTTTCTGAATTGTGCCGCTCCCGTCACTCTGGTTAGGTTGGCATCGAAAAAAACGCTCTCGGGTGCTTTAGAGTGCCGAGTTTATCACTGCGCATGAAGAAATGACCACCTCCAACGTTTGGTTTATGTTTTATAAGCATTTTTAATTTTATTGCTTGAATCGCATTTTCTCGGCGAGCTGAGCACTTTTTCTGAATTGTGTCGCTCCCGTCACTCTGGTTAGGTTGGCATCGAAAAAAACGCTCTCGGGTGCTTTAGAGTGCCGAGTTAATCACTGCGCATGAAGAAATGACCACCTCCAACGTTTGGTTTATGTTTTATAAGCATTTTTAGTTTTATTGCTTAAATCGCATTTTCTCGGCGAGCTGAGCACTTTTTCTGAATTGTGCCGCTCCCGTCACTCTGGTTAGGTTGGGATCGAAAAAAACGCTCTCGGGTGCTTTAGAGTGCCGAGTTTATCACTGCGCCTGAAGAAATGACCACCTCCAACGTTTGGTTTATGTTTTATAAGCATTTTTAATTTTATTGCTTAAATCGCATTTTCTCGGCGAGCTGAGCACTTTTCCTGAATTGTGCCGCTCCCGTCACTCTGGTTAGGTTGGCATCGAAAAAAACGCTCTCGGGTGCTTTAGAGTGCCGAGTTTATTACTGCGCATTAAGAAATGACCACCTCCAACGTTTGGTTTATGTTTTATAAGCATTTTTAATTTTATTGCTTAAATCGCATTTTCTCGGCGAGCTGAGCGCTTTTTCTGAATTGTGCCGCTCCCGTCACTCTGGTTAGGTTGGCATCGAAAAAAACGCTCTCGGGTGCTTTAGAGTTTCGAGTTTATCACTGCGCATGAAGAAATGACCACCTCCAACGTTTGGTTTATGTTTTATAAGCATTTTTAATTTTATTGCTTAAATCGCATTTTCTCGGCGAGCTGAGCACTTTTTCTGAATTGTGCCACTCCCGTCACTCTGGTTAGGTTGGCATCGAAAAAAACGCTCTCGGGTGCTTTAGAGTGCCGAGTTAATCACTGCGCATGAAGAAATGACCACCTCCAACGTTTGGTTTATGTTTTATAAGCATTTTTAATTTTATTGCTTAAATCGCATTTTCTCGGCGAGCTGAGCGCTTTTTCTGAATTGTGCCGCTCCCGTCACTCTGGTTAGGTTGGCATCGAAAAAAACGCTCTCGGGTGCTTTAGAGTGCCGAGTTTATCACTGCGCATGAAGAAATGACCACCTCCAACGTTTGGTTTATGTTTTATAAGCATTTTTAGTTTTATTGCTTAAATCGCATTTTCTCGGCGAGCTGAGCACTTTTTCTGAATTGTGCCGCTCCCGTCACTCTGGTTAGGTTGGCATCGAAAAAAACGCTCTCGGGTGCTTTAGAGTGCCGAGTTATTCACTGCGCATGAAGAAATGACCACCTCCAACGTTTGGTTTATGTTTTATAAGCATTTTTAATTTTATTGCTTAAATCGCATTTTCTCGGCGAGCTGAGCACTTTTTCTGAATTGTGCCGCTCCCGTCACTCTGGTTAGGTTGGCATCGAAAAAAACGCTCTCGGGTGCTTTAGAGTGCCGAGTTAATCACTGCGCATGAAGAAATGACCACCTCCAACGTTTGGTTTATGTTTTATAAGCATTTTTAATTTTATTGCTTAAATCGCATTTTCTCGGCGAGCTGAGCGCTTTTTCTGAATTGTGCCGCTCCCGTCACTCTGGTTAGGTTAGCATCGAAAAAAACGCTCTCGGGTGCTTTAGAGTGCCGAGTTTATCACTGCGCATGAAGAAATGACCACCTCCAACGTTTGGTTTATGTTTTATAAGCATTTTTAATTTTATTACTTAAATCGCATTTTCTCGGCGAGCTGAGCACTTTTTCTGAATTGTGCCGCTCCCGTCACTCTGGTTAGGTTGGCATCGAAAAAAACGCTCTCGGGTGCTTTAGAGTGCCGAGTTTATCACTGCGCATGAAGAAATGACCACCTCCAACGTTTGGTTTATGTTTTATAAGCATTTTTAGTTTTATTGCTTAAATCGCATTTTCTCGGCGAGCTGAGCACTTTTTCTGAATTGTGCCGCTCCCGTCACTCTGGTTAGGTTGGCATCGAAAAAAACGCTCTCGGGTGCTTTAGAGTGCCGAGTTATTCACTGCGCATGAAGAAATGACCACCTCCAACGTTTGGTTTATGTTTAATAAGCATTTTTAATTTTATTGCTTGAATCGCATTTTCTCGGCGAGCTGAGCACTTTTTCTGAATTGTGCCGCTCCCGTCACTCTGGTTAGGTTGGCATCGAAAAAAACGCTTCCGGGTGCTTTAGAGTGCCGAGTTTATCACTGCACATGAAGAAATGACCACCTCCAACGTTTGGTTTATGTTTTATAAGCATTTTTAATTTTATTGCTTAAATCGCATTTTCTCGGCGAGCTGAGCGCTTTTCCTGAATTGTGCCGCTCCCGTCACTCTGGTTAGGTTGGCATCGAAAAAAACGCTCTCGGGTGCTTTAGAGTGCCGAGTTTATCACTGCGCATGAAGAAATGACCACCTCCAACGTTTGGTTTATGTTTTATAAGCATTTTTAATTTTATTGCTTAAATCGCATTTTCTCGGCGAGCTGAGCACTTTTTCTGAATTGTGCCGCTCCCGTCACTCTGGTTAGGTTGGCATCGACAAAAACGCTCTCGGGTGCTTTAGAGTGCCGAGTTTATCACTGCGCATGAAGAAATGACCACCTCCAACGTTTGGTTTATGTTTTATAAGCATTTTTAATTTTATTGCTTAAATCGCATTTTCTCGGCGAGCTGAGCGCTTTTTCTGAATTGTGCCGCTCCCGTCACTCTGGTTAGGTTGGCATCGAAAAAAACGCTCTCGGGTGCTTTAGAGTGCCGAGTTTATCACTGCGCATGAAGAAATGACCACCTCCAACGTTTGGTTTATGTTTTATAAGCATTTTTAATTTTATTGCTTAAATCGCATTTTCCCGGCGAGCTGAGCACTTTTTCTGAATTGTGCCGCTCCCGTCACTCTGGTTAGGTTGGCATCGAAAAAAACGCTCTCGGGTGCTTTAGAGTGTCGAGTTTATTACTGCGCATTAAGAAATGACCACCTCCAACGTTTGGTTTATGTTTTATAAGCATTTTTAATTTTATTGCTTAAATCGTATTTTCTCGGCGAGCTGAGCACTTTTTCTGAATTGTGCCGCTCCCGTCACTCTGGTTAGGTTGGCATCGAAAAAAACGCTCTCGGGTGCTTTAGAGTGCCGAGTTATTCACTGCGCATGAAGAAATGACCACCTCCAACGTTTGGTTTATGTTTTATAAGCATTTTTAATTTTATTGCTTAAATCGCATTTTCACGGCGAGCTGAGCACTTTTTCTGAATTGTGTCGCTCCCGTCACTCTGGTTAGGTTGGCATCGAAAAAAACGCTCTCGGGTGCTTTAGAGTGCCGAGTTAATCACTGCGCATGAAGAAATGACCACCTCCAACGTTTGGTTTATGTTTTATAAGCATTTTTAGTTTTATTGCTTAAATCGCATTTTCTCGGCGAGCTGAGCACTTTTTCTGAATTGTGACGCTCCCGTCACTCTGGTTAGGTTGGCATCGAAAAAAACGCTCTCGGGTGCTTTAGAGTGCCGAGTTTATCACTGCGCATGAAGAAATGACCACCTCCAACGTTTGGTTTATGTTTAATAAGCATTTTTAATTTTATTGCTTAAATCGCATTTTCTCGGCAAGCTGATCACTTTTTCTGAATTGTGCCGCTCCCGTCACTCTGGTTAGGTTGGCTTCGAAAAAAACGCTCTCGGGTGCTTTAGAGTGCCGAGTTTATCACTGTGCATGAAGAAATGACCACCCTCCAACGTTTGGTTTATGTTTTATAAGCATTTTTAATTTTATTGCTTAAATCGCATTTTCTCGGCGAGCTGAGCACTTTTTCTGAATTGTGCCGGTCCCGTCACTCTGGTTAGGTTGGCATCGAAAAAAACGCTCACGGGTGCTTTAGAGTGCCAAGTTTATTACTGCGCATTAAGAAATGACCACCTCCAACGTTTGGTTTATGTTTTATAAGCATTTTTAATTTTATTGCTTAAATCGCATTTTCTCGGCGAGCTGAGCGCTTTTTCTGAATTGTGCCGCTCCCGTCACTCTGGTTAGGTTGGCATCGAAAAAAACGCTCTCGGGTGCTTTAGAGTGCCGAGTTTATCACTGCGCATGAAGAAATGACCACCTCCAACGTTTGGTTTATGTTTTATGAGCATTTTTAATTTTATTGCTTAAATCGCATTTTCTCGGCGAGCTGAGCGCTTTTTCTGAATTGTGCCGCTCCCGTAACTCTGGTTAGGTTGGGATCGAAAAAAACGCTCACGGGTGCTTTAGAGTGCCGAGTTTATCACTGCGCATGAAGAAATGACCACTTCCAACGTTTGGTTTATGTTTTATAAGCATTTTTAATTTTATTGCTTAAATCGCATTTTCTCGGCGAGCTGAGCACTTTTCCTGAATTGTGCCGCTCCCGTCACTCTGGTTAGGTTGGCATCGAAAAAAACGCTCTCGGGTGCTTTAGAGTGCCGAGTTTATTACTGCGCATTAAGAAATGACCACCTCCAACGTTTGGTTTATGTTTTATAAGCATTTTTAATTTTATTGCTTAAATCGCATTTTCTCGGCGAGCTGAGCGCTTTTTCTGAATTGTGCCGCTCCCGTCACTCTGGTTAGGTTGGCATCGAAAAAAACGCTCTCGGGTGCTTTAGAGTGCCGAGTTTATCACTGCGCATGAAGAAATGACCACCTCCAACGTTTGGTTTATGTTTTATAAGCATTTTTAATTTTATTGCTTGAATCGCATTTTCTCGGCGAGCTGAGCACTTTTTCTGAATTGTGTCGCTCCCGTCACTCTGGTTAGGTTGGCATCGAAAAAAACGCTCTCGGGTGCTTTAGAGTGCCGAGTTAATCACTGCGCATGAAGAAATGACCACCTCCAACGTTTGGTTTATGTTTTATAAGCATTTTTAGTTTTATTGCTTAAATCGCATTTTCTCGGCGAGCTGAGCACTTTTTCTGAATTGTGCCGCTCCCGTCACTCTGGTTAGGTTGGCATCGAAAAAAACGCTCTCGGGTGCTTTAGAGTGCCGAGTTTATCACTGCGCCTGAAGAAATGACCACCTCCAACGTTTGGTTTATGTTTTATAAGCATTTTTAATTTTATTGCTTAAATCGCATTTTCTCGGCGAGCTGAGCACTTTTTCTGAATTGTGCCACTCCCGTCACTCTGGTTAGGTTGGCATCGAAAAAAACGCTCTCGGGTGCTTTAGAGTGCCGAGTTAATCACTGCGCATGAAGAAATGACCACCTCCAACGTTTGGTTTATGTTTTATAAGCATTTTTAATTTTATTGCTTAAATCGCATTTTCTCGGCGAGCTGAGCGCTTTTTCTGAATTGTGCCGCTCCCGTCACTCTGGTTAGGTTGGCATCGAAAAATAACGCTCTCGGGTGCTTTAGAGTGCCGAGTTTATCACTGCGCATGAAGAAATGACCACCTCCAACGTTTGGTTTATGTTTTATAAGCATTTTTAATTTTATTGCTTAAATCGCATTTTCTCGGCGAGCTGAGCACTTTTTCTGAATTGTGCCGCTCCCGTCACTCTGGTTAGGTTGGCATCGAAAAAAACGCTCTCGGGTGCTTTAGAGTGCCGAGTTTATCACTGCGCATGAAGAAATGACCACCTCCAACGTTTGGTTTATGTTTTATAAGCATTTTTAGTTTTATTGCTTAAATCGCATTTTCTCGGCGAGCTGAGCACTTTTTCTGAATTGTGCCGCTCCCGTCACTCTGGTTAGGTTGGCATCGAAAAAAACGCTCTCGGGTGCTTTAGAGTGCCGAGTTATTCACTGCGCATGAAGAAATGACCACCTCCAACGTTTGGTTTATGTTTTATAAGCATTTTTAATTTTATTGCTTAAATCGCATTTTCTCGGCGAGCTGAGCACTTTTTCTGAATTGTGCCGCTCCCGTCACTCTGGTTAGGTTGGCATCGAAAAAAACGCTCTTGGGTGCTTTAGAGTGCCGAGTTTATCACTGCGCATGAAGAAATGACCACCTCCAACGTTTGGTTTATGTTTTATAAGCATTTTTAATTTTATTGCTTAAATCGCATTTTCTCGGCGAGCTGAGCGCTTTTTCTGAATTGTGCCGCTCCCGTCACTCTGGTTAGGTTGGCATCGAAAAAAACGCTCTCGGGTGCTTTGGAGTGCCGAGTTTATCACTGCGCATGAAGAAATGACCACCTCCAACGTTTGGTTTATGTTTTATAAGCATTTTTAATTTTATTGCTTAAATCGCATTTTCTCGGCGAGCTGAGCGCTTTTTCTGAATTGTGCCGCTCCCGTCACTCTGGTTAGGTTGGCATCGAAAAAAACGCTCTCGGGTGCTTTAGAGTGCCGAGTTATTCACTGCGCATGAAGAAATGACCACCTCCAACGTTTGGTTTATGTTTAATAAGCATTTTTAATTTTATTGCTTAAATCGCATTTTCTCGGCGAGCTGAGCACTTTTTCTGAATTGTGCCGCTCCCGTCACTCTGGTTAGGTTGGCATCGAAAAAAACGCTCTCGGGTGCTTTAGAGTGCCGAGTTTATTACTGCGCATTAAGAAATGACCACCTCCAACCTTTGGTTTATGTTTTATAAGCATTTTTAATTTTATTGCTTAAATCGCATTTTCTCGGCGAGCTGAGCACTTTTTCTGAATTGTGCCACTCCCGTCACTCTGGTTAGGTTGGCATCGAAAAAAACGCTCTCGGGTGCTTTAGAGTGCCGAGTTAATCACTGCGCATGAAGAAATGACCACCTCCAACGTTTGGTTTATGTTTTATAAGCATTTTTAATTTTATTGCTTAAATCGCATTTTCTCGGCGAGCTGAGCGCTTTTTCTGAATTGTGCCGCTCCCGTCACTCTGGTTAGGTTGGCATCGAAAAAAACGCTCTCGGGTGCTTTAGAGTGCCGAGTTTATCACTGCGCATGAAGAAATGACCACCTCCAACGTTTGGTTTATGTTTTATAAGCATTTTTAATTTTATTGCTTAAATCGCATTTTCTCGGCGAGCTGAGCACTTTTTCTGAATTGTGCCGCTCCCGTCACTCTGGTTAGGTTGGCATCGAAAAAAACGCTCTCGGGTGCTTTAGAGTGCCGAGTTTACCACTGCGCATGAAGAAATGACCACCTCCAACGTTTGGTTTATGTTTTATAAGCATTTTTAGTTTTATTGCTTAAATCGCATTTTCTCGGCGAGCTGAGCACTTTTTCTGAATTGTGCCGCTCCCGTCACTCTGGTTAGGTTGGCATCGAAAAAAACGCTCTCGGGTGCTTTAGAGTGCCGAGTTATTCACTGCGCATGAAGAAATGACCACCTCCAACGTTTGGTTTATGTTTTATAAGCATTTTTAATTTTATTGCTTAAATCGCATTTTCTCGGCGAGCTGAGCACTTTTTCTGAATTGTGCCGCTCCCGTCACTCTGGTTAGGTTGGCATCGAAAAAAACGCTCTCGGGTGCTTTAGAGTGCCGAGTTAATCACTGCGCATGAAGAAATGACCACCTCCAACGTTTGGTTTATGTTTTATAAGCATTTTTAATTTTATTGCTTAAATCGCATTTTCTCGGCGAGCTGAGCGCTTTTTCTGAATTGTGCCGCTCCCGTCACTCTGGTTAGGTTGGCATCGAAAAAAACGCTCTCGGGTGCTTTAGAGTGCCGAGTTTATCACTGCGCATGAAGAAATGACCACCTCCAACGTTTGGTTTATGTTTTATAAGCATTTTTAATTTTATTACTTAAATCGCATTTTCTCGGCGAGCTGAGCACTTTTTCTGAATTGTGCCGCTCCCGTCACTCTGGTTAGGTTGGCATCGAAAAAAACGCTCTCGGGTGCTTTAGAGTGCCGAGTTTATCACTGCGCATGAAGAAATGACCACCTCCAACGTTTGGTTTATGTTTTATAAGCATTTTTAATTTTATTGCTTAAATCGCATTTTCTCGGCGAGCTGAGCGCTTTTTCTGAATTGTGCCGCTCCCGTCACTCTGGTTAGGTTGGCATCGAAAAAAACGCTCTCGGGTGCTTTAGAGTGCCGAGTTTATCACTGCGCATGAAGAAATGACCACCTCCAACGTTTGGTTTATGTTTTATAAGCATTTTTAATTTTATTGCTTAAATCGCATTTTCTCGGCGAGCTGAGCGCTTTTTCTGAATTGTGCCGCTCCCGTCACTCTGGTTAGGTTGGCATCGAAAAAAACGCTCTCGGGTGCTTTAGAGTGCCGAGTTTATCACTGCGCATGAAGAAATGACCACCTCCAACGTTTGGTTTATGTTTTATAAGCATTTTTAATTTTATTGCTTAAATCGCATTTTCTCGGCGAGCTGAGCGCTTTTTCTGAATTGTGCCGCTCCCGTCACTCTGGTTAGGTTGGCATCGAAAAAAACGCTCTCGGGTGCTTTAGAGTGCCGAGTTATTCACTGCGCATGAAGAAATGACCACCTCCAACGTTTGGTTTATGTTTAATAAGCATTTTTAATTTTATTGCTTAAATCGCATTTTCTCGGCGAGCTGAGCACTTTTTCTGAATTGTGCCGCTCCCGTCACTCTGGTTAGGTTGGCATCGAAAAAAACGCTCTCGGGTGCTTTAGAGTGCCGAGTTTATTACTGCGCATTAAGAAATGACCACCTCCAACGTTTGGTTTATGTTTTATGAGCATTTTTAATTTTATTGCTTAAATCGCATTTTCTCGGCGAGCTGAGCACTTTTTCTGAATTGTGCCGCTCCCGTCACTCTGGTTAGGTTGGCATCGAAAAAAACGCTCTCGGGTGCTTTAGAGTGCCGAGTTTATCACTGCGCATGAAGAAATGACCACCTCCAACGTTTGGTTTATGTTTTATAAGCATTTTTAATTTTATTGCTTAAATCCCATTTTCTCGGCGAGCTGAGCACTTTTTCTGAATTGTGCCGCTCCCGTCACTCTGGTTAGGTTGGCATCGAAAAAAACGCTCTCGGGTGCTTTAGAGTGCCGAGTTTATCACTGCGCATGAAGAAATGACCACCTCCAACGTTTGGTTTATGTTTTATAAGCATTTTTAATTTTATTGCTTAAATCGCATTTTCTCGGCGAGCTGAGCACTTTTTCTGAATTGTGCCGCTCCCGTCACTCTGGTTAGGTTGGCATCGAAAAAAACGCTCTCGGGTGCTTTAGAGTGCCGAGTTTATCACTGCGCATGAAGAAATGACCACCTCCAACGTTTGGTTTATGTTTAATAAGCATTTTTAATTTTATTGCTTGAATCGCATTTTCTCGGCGAGCTGAGCACTTTTTCTGAATTGTGCCGCTCCCGTCACTCTGGTTAGGTTGGCATCGAAAAAAACGCTCTCGGGTGCTTTAGAGTGCTGAGTTTATCACTGCGCATGAAGAAATGACCACCTCCAACGTTTGGTTTATGTTTTATAAGCATTTTTAATTTTATTGCTTAAATCGCATTTTCTCGGCGAGCTGAGCACTTTTTCTGAATTGTGCCGCTCCCGTCACTCTGGTTAGGTTGGCATAAAAAAAAACGCTCTCGGGTGCTTTAGAGTGCCGAGTTTATTACTGCGCATTAAGAAATGACCACCTCCAACGTTTGGTTTATGTTTTATAAGCATTTTTAATTTTATTGCTTAAATCGCATTTTCTCGGCGAGCTGAGCACTTTTTCTGAATTGTGCCGCTCCCGTCACTCTGGTTAGGTTGGCATCGAAAAAAACGCCCTCGGGTGCTTTAGAGTGCCGAGTTATTCACTGCGCATGAAGAAATGACCACCTCCAACGTTTGGTTTATGTTTTATAAGCATTTTTAATTTTATTGCTTAAATCGCATTTTCTCGGCGAGCTGAGCACTTTTTCTGAATTGTGCCGCTCCCGTCACTCTGGTTAGGTTGGCATCGAAAAAAACGCTCTCGGGTGCTTTAGAGTGCCGAGTTTATCACTGCGCATGAAGAAATGACCACCTCCAACGTTTGGTTTATGTTTAATAAGCATTTTTAATTTTATTGCTTGAATCGCATTTTCTCGGCGAGCTGAGCACTTTTTCTGAATTGTGCCGCTCCCGTCACTCTGGTTAGGTTGGCATCGAAAAAAACGCTCTCGGGTGCTTTAGAGTGCTGAGTTTATCACTGCGCATGAAGAAATGACCACCTCCAACGTTTGGTTTATGTTTTATAAGCATTTTTAATTTTATTGCTTAAATCGCATTTTCTCGGCGAGCTGAGCACTTTTTCTGAATTGTGCCGCTCCCGTCACTCTGGTTAGGTTGGCATAAAAAAAAACGCTCTCGGGTGCTTTAGAGTGCCGAGTTTATTACTGCGCATTAAGAAATGACCACCTCCAACGTTTGGTTTATGTTTTATAAGCATTTTTAATTTTATTGCTTAAATCGCATTTTCTCGGCGAGCTGAGCACTTTTTCTGAATTGTGCCGCTCCCGTCAGTCTGGTTAGGTTGGCATCGAAAAAAACGCTCTCGGGTGCTTTAGAGTGCCGAGTTTATCACTGCGCATGAAGAAATGACCACCTCCAACGTTTGGTTTATGTTTTATAAGCATTTTTAATTTTATTGCTTAAATCGCATTTTCTCGGCGAGCTGAGCACATTTTCTGAATTGTGCCGCTCCCGTCACTCTGGTTAGGTTGGCATCGAAAAAAACACTCTCGGGTGCTTTAGAGTGCCGAGTTATTCACTGCGCATGAAGAAATGACCACCTCCAACGTTTGGTTTATGTTTTATAAGCATTTTTAATTTTATTGCTTAAATCGCATTTTCTCGGCGAGCTGAGCACTTTTTCTGAATTGTGCCGCTCCCGTCACTCTGGTTAGGTTGGCATCGAAAAAAACGCTCTCGGGTGCTTTAGAGTGCCGAGTTTATCACTGCGCATGAAGAAATGACCACCTCCAACGTTTGGTTTATGTTTAATAAGCATTTTTAATTTTATTGCTTAAATCGCATTTTCTCGGCGAGCTGAGCACTTTTTCTGAATTGTGCCGCTCCCGTCACTCTGGTTAGGTTGGCATCGAAAAAAACGCTCTCGGGTGCTTTAGAGTGCCGAGTTTATCACTGCGCATGAAGAAATGACCACCTCCAACGTTTGGTTTATGTTTTATAAGCATTTTTAATTTTATTGCTTAAATCGCATTTTCTCGGCGAGCTGAGCACTTTTTCTGAATTGTGCCGCTCCCGTCACTCTGGTTAGGTTGGCATCGAAAAAAACGCTCTCGGGTGCTTTAGAGTGCCGAGTTATTCACTGCGCATGAAGAAATGACCACCTCCAACGTTTGGTTTATGTTTTATAAGCATTTTTAATTTTATTGCTTAAATCGCATTTTCTCGGCAAGCTGAGCACTTTTTCTGAATTGTGCCGCTCCCGTCACTCTGGTTAGGTTGGCATCGAAAAAAACGCTCTCGGGTGCTTTAGAGTGCCGAGTTTATCACTGCGCATGAAGAAATGACCACCTCCAACGTTTGGTTTATGTTTAATAAGCATTTTTAATTTTATTGCTTAAATCGCATTTTCTCGGCGAGCTGAGCACTTTTTCTGAATTGTGCCGCTCCCGTCACTCTGGTTAGGTTGGCATCGAAAAAAACGCTCTCGGGTGCTTTAGAGTGCCGAGTTTATCACTGCGCATGAAGAAATGACCACCTCCAACGTTTGGTTTATGTTTTATAAGCATTTTTAATTTTATTGCTTAAATCGCATTTTCTCGGCGAGCTGAGCACTTTTTCTGAATTGTGCCGCTCCCGTCACTCTGGTTAGGTTGGCATCGAAAAAAACGCTCTCGGGTGCTTTAGAGTGCCGAGTTTATTACTGCGCATTAAGAAATGACCACCTCCAACGTTTGTTTTATGTTTTATAAGCATTTTTAATTTTATTGCTTAAATCGCATTTTCTCGGCGAGCTGAGCGCTTTTTCTGAATTGTGCCGCTCCCGTCACTCTGGTTAGGTTGGCATCGAAAAAAACGCTCTCGGGTGCTTTAGAGTGCCGAGTTTATCACTGCGCATGAAGAAATGACCACCTCCAACGTTTGGTTTATGTTTTATAAGCGTTTTTAATTTTATTGCTTAAATCGCATTTTCTCGGCGAGCTGAGCGCTTTTTCTGAATTGTGCCGCTCCCGTCACTCTGGTTAGGTTGGCATCGAAAAAAACGCTCTCGGGTGCTTTAGAGTGCCGAGTTTATCACTGCGCATGAAGAAATGACCACCTCCAACGTTTGGTTTATGTTTTATAAGCATTTTTAATTTTATTGCTTAAATCGCATTTTCTCGGCGAGCTGAGCGCTTTTTCTGAATTGTGCCGCTCCCGTCACTCTGGTTAGGTTGGCATCGAAAGAAACGCTCTCGGGTGCTTTAGAGTGCCGAGTTTATTACTGCGCATTAAGAAATGACCACCTCCAACGTTTGGTTTATGTTTTATAAGCATTTTTAATTTTAATGCTTAAATCGCATTTTCTCGGCGAGCTGAGCACTTTTTCTGAATTGTGCCGCTCCCGTCATTCTGGTTAGGTTGGCATCGAAAAAAACGCTCTCGGGTGCTTTAGAGTGCCGAGTTTATCACTGCGCATTAAGAAATGACCACCTCCAACGTTTGGTTTATGTTTTATAAGCATTTTTAATTTTATTGCTTAAATCGCATTTTCTCGGCGAGCTGAGCACTTTTTCTGAATTGTGCCGCTCCCGTCACTCTGGTTAGGTTGGCATCGAAAAAAACGCTCTCGGGTGCTTTAGAGTGCCGAGTTTATTACTGCGCATTAAGAAATGACCACCTCACGTTTGGTTTATGTTTTATAAGCATTTTTAATTTTATTGCTTAAATCGCATTTTCTCGGCGAGCTGAGCACTTTTTCTGAATTGTGCCGCTCCCGTCACTCTGGTTAGGTTGGCATCGAAAAAAACGCTCTCGGGTGCTTTAGAGTGCCGAGTTATTCACTGCGCATGAAGAAATGACCACCTCCAACGTTTGGTTTATGTTTTATAAGCATTTTTAATTTTATTGCTTAAATCGCATTTTCTCGGCGAGCTGAGCACTTTTTCTGAATTGTGCCGCTCCCGTCACTCTGGTTAGGTTGGCATCGAAAAAAACGCTCTCGGGTGCTTTAGAGTGCCGAGTTATTCACTGCGCATGAAGAAATGACCACCTCCAACGTTTGGTTTATGTTTTATAAGCATTTTTAATTTTATTGCTTAAATCGCATTTTCTCGGCGAGCTGAGCACTTTTTCTGAATTAATAATAATAATAATAATAAATTATATTTATAACGCACTTTACATTTGGGGGAATCTCAAAGTGCTACATGGCAGATAAAAAACAAGAAAACAAAACAAGGACAAGTTTAGAACAACTGGACGACAACCCAGATATGAGAAACATTACGGAAATGCTAAGGTAAAGAGGTGAGTTTCAAGTCCAGTTTTGAAAGTGTCAGTGGATTGGGGTGCTCTTAGGTGGTCGGGGAGGGAGTTCCACAGTGTAGGGGCTGTATAGCAGAAGGCTCGGTCGCCCATGGTGCGCAGCTTGGTTTTAGGAACGTGGAGAAGGTGAGAATTGGATGAGCGGAGGCTTCGGGTGGCAGGTTTTGGGGCAAGGAGTTCTTTGAGGTATGGGGGAGCATGTCCAAGGATACAATGGTGAGTGAGGAGTGCGATCTTATAATCAATTCGGAAATTGATGGGGAGCCAGTGCAGAGAACGGAGGATGGGTGTGATGTGATTGCTTTTCCGCACCCCCATCAGGATCCTAGCAGCGCTGTTTTGAATGTACTGAAGCCTCTGGAGGCTCTTGCTAGGGATCCCGATGAGGAGTGCGTTACAATAGTCTATCCTTGAGGAGACAAAGGCGTGGACAAGTTTCTCAGCATCCGTCAGGGTAAGTGTGGGGCGGAGTTTGGAGATATTTCTGAGGTGGAAGAAGGAGGTTTTGCAGATGTGTTTTATGTGTGACTCAAGGTTGAGTTGAGGGTCCAGTTTCACACCCAGGTTGGTGACAGTGGCTGAGAGGGGAATAGTGAGACCGGCGAATAAGATGCTTGTTATTGGGCAGGTATGGATCTGATGGGGAGTGCCAATTAACATGGCTTGGGTTTTGTCACTGTTAACTTGCAGGAAGCTGAGATTCATGCACGCCTTTATCTCCTCCAGACACAGGGAGAGGATGGATGAGGGAGATGGAGAAGGCTGGGTTATGGAGGGCGGGGGGTCAAGTTTGAGGTATAGCTGGGTGTCGTCCGCATAACAATGAAATGAGATGCCGAACTTCCTGATTATATTGCCGAGGGGTAGTATGTAGAGAGTGAAGAGGGTAGGACCGAGTACAGATCCCTGGGGGACACCGGAGGTGACAGTGTGAGTGTCGGATTTTTTCCCCCCCAGGGAAACGTACTCGGTCCGGTTTGAGAGGTAGGACTGAAGCCAGGTTAGAGCAGTGCCAGAGAATCCAGTGGAGTGAAGCTGGTTAAGGAGGATATTGTGGTGGACAGTGTCAAATGCAGCGGACAGATCCAGCAGGATGAGAAGTGACGGGGAGCCTGCATCGGCAGCCATGAGAAGGTCGTTGGTGACCCTAACAAGTGCTGTTTCAGTGCTGTGGCCAGAGCGGAACCCGGATTGAAATTTCTCAGCGATGTTATTGCGGGTAAGATGAGTGTGAAGTTGGGCAGCTACCACTTTTTCCAGAACCTTGGAGAGGAACGGGAGTTTAGATATTGGTCTGTATGTCATGCCTCGTCCCCAGTTTTGGTTGTGTCATCGTTTCTGTGTCCGTGTGCTCGCCCCTCCCTTCCTGTGTGCCCTTGTGTAGAGTAATCACACGCACCTGCCTCTCGTTACCTGTGTTGTATTTAAGTTCTGTTTGAGTGTCACTCCCCGTCGGAGCATTGTCTGTGTATGTGTGTGTAACACGTGGACCATGCATGTCTCACGGTCACGGTTGGTTTTGTTCCTGTCTTTTGTTTCACAATTTAGTCTGTTAGTCTTGTTAGTTTGTTGGTTAGTCACGTCAGTTTGCCTAGTCTTTTTGAGTTTGTTGCAATAAACCCTGGTCCAAGCTGCACTTGGTCGCCCTGCTCCATTTCTCCACTCCGAAGCCGTGACACTGTAGTTGGCAAGGTTGTCCGGGTCAAGTGAGGGTTTTTTGAGCAGGGGGTTAATAATGGCAGTCTTCAGTGCAGGGGGTACAGAGCCAGACTGGAGTGAGAGGTTGATGACATTGGTTATTAGAATTGTGCCGCTCCCGTCAATCTGGTTAGGTTGGCATCGAAAAAAACGCTCTCGGGTGCTTTAGAGTGCCGAGTTTATCACTGCGCATGAAGAAATGACCACCTCCAACGTTTGGTTTATGTTTTATAAGCATTTTTAATTTTATTGCTTAAATCGCATTTTCTCGGCGAGCTGAGCGCTTTTTCTGAATTGTGCCGCTCCCGTCACTCTGGTTAGGTTGGCATCGAAAAAAACGCTCTCGGGTGCTTTAGAGTGCCGAGTTTATCACTGCGCATGAAGAAATGACCACCTCCAACGTTTGGTTTATGTTTTATAAGCATTTTTAATTTTATTGCTTAAATCGCATTTTCTCGGCGAGCTGAGCGCTTTTTCTGAAATGTGCCGCTCCCGTCACTCTGGTTAGGTTGGCATCGAAAAAAACGCTCTCGGGTGCTTTAGAGTGCCGAGTTTATCACTGCGCATGAAGAAATGACCACCTCCAACGTTTGGTTTATGTTTTATAAGCATTTTTAATTTTATTGCTTAAATCGCATTTTCTCGGCGAGCTGAGCACTTTTTCTGAATTGTGCCGCTCCCGTCACTCTGGTTAGGTTGGCATCGAAAAAAACGCTCTCGGGTGCTTTAGAGTGCCGAGTTATTCACTGCGCATGAAGAAATGACCACCTCCAACGTTTGGTTTATGTTTTATAAGCATTTTTAATTTTATTGCTTAAATCGCATTTTCTGGGCGAGCTGAGCACTTTTTCTGAATTGTGCCGCTCCCGTCACTCTGGTTAGGTTGGCATCGAAAAAAACGCTCTCGGGTGCTTTAGAGTGCTGAGTTATTCACTGCGCATGAAGAAATGACCACCTCCAACGTTTGGTTTATGTTTTATAAGCATTTTTAATTTTATTGCTTAAATCGCATTTTCTCGGCGAGCTGAGCACTTTTTCTGAATTGTGCCGCTCCCGTCACTCTGGTTAGGTTGGCATCGAAAAAAACGCTCTCGGGTGCTTTAGAGTGCCGAGTTTATCACTGCGCATGAAGAAATGACCACCTCCAACGTTTGGTTTATGTTTTATAAGCATTTTTAATTTTATTGCTTAAATCGCATTTTCTCGGCGAGCTGAGCACTTTTTCTGAATTGCGCCACTCCCGTTAGGTTGGCGTCGAAAAAAACGCTCTCGGGTGCTTTAGAGTGCCGAGTTTATCACTGCGCATGAAGAAATGACCACCTCCAACGTTTGGTTTATGTTTTATAAGCATTTTTAATTTTATTGCTTAAATCGCATTTTCTCGGCGAGCTGAGCACTTTTTCTGAATTCCGCCGCTCCCGTCACTCTGGTTAGGTTGGCATCGACAAAAACGCTCTCGGGTGCTTTAGAGTGCCGAGTTTATCACTGCGCATGAAGAAATGACCACCTCCAACGTTTGGTTTATGTTTTATAAGCATTTTTAATTTTATTGCTTAAATCGCATTTTCTCGGCGAGCTGAGCACTTTTTCTGAATTGCGCCGCTCCCGTCACTCTGGTTAGGTTGGCATCGAAATAAACGCTCTCGGGTGCTTTAGAGTGCCGAGTTTATCACTGCGCATGAAGAAATGACCACCTCCAACGTTTGGTTTATGTTTTATAAGCATTTTTAATTTTATTGCTTAAATCGCATTTTCTCGGCGAGCTGAGCACTTTTTCTGAATTGTGCCGCTCCCGTCACTCTGGTTAGGTTGGCATCGAAAAAAACGCTCTCGGGTGCTTTAGAGTGCCGAGTTTATCACTGCGCATGAAGAAATGACCACCTCCAACGTTTGGTTTATGTTTTATAAGCATTTTTAATTTCATTGCTTAAATCGCATTTTCTCGGCGAGCTGAGCACTTTTTCTGAATTGCGCCGCACCCGTCACTCTGGTTAGGTTGGCATCGAAATAAACGCTCTCGGGTGCTTTAGAGTGCCGAGTTTATCACTGCGCATGAAGAAATGACCACCTCCAACGTTTGGTTTATGTTTTATAAGCATTTTTAATTTTATTGCTTAAATCGCATTTTCTCGGCGAGCTGAGCACTTTTTCTGAATTGTGCCGCTCCCGTCACTCTGGTTAGGTTGGCATCGAAAAAAACGCTCTCGGGTGCTTTAGAGTGCCGAGTTATTCACTGCGCATGAAGAGATGACCACCTCCAACGTTTGGTTTATGTTTTATAAGCATTTTTAATTTTATTGCTTAAATCGCATTTTCTCGGCGAGCTGAGCACTTTTTCTGAATTGTGCCGCTCCCGTCACTCTGGTTATAGGTTGGCATCGAAAAAAACGCTCTCGGGTGCTTTAGAGTGCCGAGTTTATCACTGCGCATGAAGAAATGACCACCTCCAACGTTTGGTTTATGTTTTATAAGCATTTTTAATTTTATTGCTTAAATCGCATTTTCTCGGCGAGCTGAGCACTTTTTCTGAATTGTGCCGCTCCCGTCACTCTGGTTAGGTTGGCATCGCAAAAAACGCTCTCGGGTGCTTTAGAGTGCCGAGTTATTCACTGCGCATGAAGAAATGACCACCTCCAACGTTTGGTTTATGTTTTATAAGCATTTTTAATTTTATTGCTTAAATCGCATTTTCTCGGCGAGCTGAGCACTTTTTCTGAATTGTGCCGCTCCCGTCACTCTGGTTAGGTTGGCATCGAAAAAAACGCTCTCGTGTGCTTTAGAGTGCCGAGTTTATCACTGCGCATGAAGAAATGACCACCTCCAACGTTTGGTTTATGTTTTATAAGCATTTTTAATTTTATTGCTTAAATCGCATTTTCTCGGCGAGCTGAGCACTTTTTCTGAATTGTGCCGCTCCCGTCACTCTGGTTAGGTTGGCATCGAAAAAAACGCTCTCGGGTGCTTGAGAGTGCCGAGTTTATCACTGCGCATGAAGAAATGACCACCTCCAACGTTTGCTTTATGTTTTATAAGCATTTTTAATTTTATTGCTTAAATCGCATTTTCTCGGCGAGCTGAGCACTTTTTCTGAATTGTGCCGCTCCCGTCACTCTGGTTAGGTTGGCATCGAAAAAAAACGCTCTCGGGTGCTTTAGAGTGCCGAGTTTATCACTGCGCATGAAGAGATGACCACCTCCAACGTTTGGTTTATGTTTTATAAGCATTTTTAATTTTATTGCTTAAATCGCATTTTCTCGGCGAGCTGAGCACTTTTTCTGAATTGTGCCGCTCCCGTCACTCTGGTTATAGGTTGGCATCGAAAAAAACGCTCTCGGGTGCTTTAGAGTGCCGAGTTTATCACTGCGCATGAAGAAATGACCACCTCCAACGTTTGGTTTATGTTTTATAAGCATTTTTAATTTTATTGCTTAAATCGCATTTTCTCGGCGAGCTGAGCACTTTTTCTGAATTGTGCCGCTCCCGTCACTCTGGTTAGGTTGGCATCGAAAAAAACGCTCTCGGGTGCTTTAGAGTGCCGAGTTTATCACTGCGAATGAAGAAATGACCACCTCCAACGTTTGGTTTATGTTTTATAAGCATTTTTAATTTTATTACTTAAATCGCATTTTCTCGGCGAGCTGAGCACTTTTTCTGAATTGTGCCGCTCCCGTCACTCTGGTTAGGTTGGCATCGAAAAAAACGCTCTCGGGTGCTTGAGAGTGCCGAGTTTATCACTGCGCATGAAGAAATGACCACCTCCAACGTTTGGTTTATGTTTTATAAGCATTTTTAATTTTATTTTTTAAATCGCATTTTCTCGGCGAGCTGAGCACTTTTTCTGAATTGTGCCGCTCCCGTCACTCTGGTTAGGTTGGCATCGAAAAAAACGCTCTCGGGTGCTTTAGAGTGCCGAGTTTATCACTGCGCATGAAGAAATAACCACCTCCAACGTTTGGTTTATGTTTTATAAGCATTTTTTATTTTATTGCTTAAATCGCATTTTCTCGGCGAGCTGAGCACTTTTTCTGAATTGTGCCGCTCCCGTCACTCTGGTTAGGTTGGCATCGAAAAAAACGCTCTCGGGTGCTTCAGAGTGCCGAGTTTATCACTGCGCATGAAGAAATGACCACCTCCAACGTTTGGTTTATGTTTTATAAGCATTTTTAATTTTATTGCTTAAATCGCATTTTCTCGGCGAGCTGAGCACTTTTTCTGAATTGTGCCGCTCCCGTCACTCTGGTTAGGTTGGCATCGAAAAAAACGCTCTCGGGTGCTTTAGAGTGCCGAGTTTATTACTGCGCATTAAGAAATGACCACCTCACGTTTGGTTTATGTTTTATAAGCATTTTTAATTTTATTGCTTAAATCGCATTTTCTCGGCGAGCTGAGCACTTTTTCTGAATTGTGCCGCTCCCGTCACTCTGGTTAGGTTGGCATCGAAAAAAACGCTCTCGGGTGCTTTAGAGTGCCGAGTTATTCACTGCGCATGAAGAAATGACCACCTCCAACGTTTGGTTTATGTTTTATAAGCATTTTTAATTTTATTGCTTAAATCGCATTTTCTCGGCGAGCTGAGCACTTTTTCTGAATTGTGCCGCTCCCGTCACTCTGGTTAGGTTGGCATCGAAAAAAACGCTCTCGGGTGCTTTAGAGTGCCGAGTTATTCACTGCGCATGAAGAAATGACCACCTCCAACGTTTGGTTTATGTTTTATAAGCATTTTTAATTTTATTGCTTAAATCGCATTTTCTCGGCGAGCTGAGCACTTTTTCTGAATTAATAATAATAATAATAATAAATTATATTTATAACGCACTTTACATTTGGGGGAATCTCAAAGTGCTACATGGCAGATAAAAAACAAGAAAACAAAACAAGGACAAGTTTAGAACAACTGGACGACAACCCAGATATGAGAAACATTACGGAAATGCTAAGGTAAAGAGGTGAGTTTCAAGTCCAGTTTTGAAAGTGTCAGTGGATTGGGGTGCTCTTAGGTGGTCGGGGAGGGAGTTCCACAGTGTAGGGGCTGTATAGCAGAAGGCTCGGTCGCCCATGGTGCGCAGCTTGGTTTTAGGAACGTGGAGAAGGTGAGAATTGGATGAGCGGAGGCTTCGGGTGGCAGGTTTTGGGGCAAGGAGTTCTTTGAGGTATGGGGGAGCATGTCCAAGGATACAATGGTGAGTGAGGAGGGCGATCTTATAATCAATTCGGAAATTGATGGGGAGCCAGTGCAGAGAACGGAGGATGGGTGTGATGTGATTGCTTTTCCGCACCCCCATCAGGATCCTAGCAGCGCTGTTTTGAATGTACTGAAGCCTCTGGAGGCTCTTGCTAGGGATCCCGATGAGGAGTGCGTTACAATAGTCTATCCTTGAGGAGACAAAGGCGTGGACAAGTTTCTCAGCATCCGTCAGGGTAAGTGTGGGGCGGAGTTTGGAGATATTTCTGAGGTGGAAGAAGGAGGTTTTGCAGATGTGTTTTATGTGTGACTCAAGGTTGAGTTGAGGGTCCAGTTTCACACCCAGGTTTGTGACAGTGGCTGAGAGGGGAATAGTGAGACCGGCGAATAAGATGCTTGTTATTGGGCAGGTATGGATCTGATGGGGAGTGCCAATTAACATGGCTTGGGTTTTGTCACTGTTAACTTGCAGGAAGCTGAGATTCATCCACGCCTTTATCTCCTCCAGACACAGGGAGAGGATGGATGAGGGAGATGGAGAAGGCTGGGTTATGGAGGGCGGGGGGTCAAGTTTGAGGTATAGCTGGGTGTCGTCCGCATAACAATGAAATGAGATGCCGAACTTCCTGATTATATTGCCGAGGGGTAGTATGTAGAGAGTGAAGAGGGTAGGACCGAGTACAGATCCCTGGGGGACACCGGAGGTGACAGTGTGAGTGTCGGATTTTTTCCCCCCCAGGGAAACGTACTCGGTCCGGTTTGAGAGGTAGGACTGAAGCCAGGTTAGAGCAGTGCCAGAGAATCCAGTGGAGTGAAGCTGGTTAAGGAGGATATTGTGGTGGACAGTGTCAAATGCAGCGGACAGATCCAGCAGGATGAGAAGTGACGGGGAGCCTGCATCGGCAGCCATGAGAAGGTCGTTGGTGACCCTAACAAGTGCTGTTTCAGTGCTGTGGCCAGAGCGGAACCCGGATTGAAATTTCTCAGCGATGTTATTGCGGGTAAGATGAGTGTGAAGTTGGGCAGCTACCACTTTTTCCAGAACCTTGGAGAGGAACGGGAGTTTAGATATTGGTCTGTATGTCATGCCTCGTCCCCAGTTTTGGTTGTGTCATCGTTTCTGTGTCCGTGTGCTCGCCCCTCCCTTCCTGTGTGCCCTTGTGTAGAGTAATCACACGCACCTGCCTCTCGTTACCTGTGTTGTATTTAAGTTCTGTTTGAGTGTCACTCCCCGTCGGAGCATTGTCTGTGTATGTGTGTGTAACACGTGGACCATGCATGTCTCACGGTCACGGTTGGTTTTGTTCCTGTCTTTTGTTTCACAATTTAGTCTGTTAGTCTTGTTAGTTTGTTGGTTAGTCACGTCAGTTTGCCTAGTCTTTTTGAGTTTGTTGCAATAAACCCTGGTCCAAGCTGCACTTGGTCGCCCTGCTCCATTTCTCCACTCCGAAGCCGTGACACTGTAGTTGGCAAGGTTGTCCGGGTCAAGTGAGGGTTTTTTGAGCAGGGGGTTAATAATGGCAGTCTTCAGTGCAGGGGGTACAGAGCCAGACTGGAGTGAGAGGTTGATGACATTGGTTATTAGAATTGTGCCGCTCCCGTCAATCTGGTTAGGTTGGCATCGAAAAAAACGCTCTCGGGTGCTTTAGAGTGCCGAGTTTATCACTGCGCATGAAGAAATGACCACCTCCAACGTTTGGTTTATGTTTTATAAGCATTTTTAATTTTATTGCTTAAATCGCATTTTCTCGGCGAGCTGAGCGCTTTTTCTGAATTGTGCCGCTCCCGTCACTCTGGTTAGGTTGGCATCGAAAAAAACGCTCTCGGGTGCTTTAGAGTGCCGAGTTTATCACTGCGCATGAAGAAATGACCACCTCCAACGTTTGGTTTATGTTTTATAAGCATTTTTAATTTTATTGCTTAAATCGCATTTTCTCGGCGAGCTGAGCGCTTTTTCTGAAATGTGCCGCTCCCGTCACTCTGGTTAGGTTGGCATCGAAAAAAACGCTCTCGGGTGCTTTAGAGTGCCGAGTTTATCACTGCGCATGAAGAAATGACCACCTCCAACGTTTGGTTTATGTTTTATAAGCATTTTTAATTTTATTGCTTAAATCGCATTTTCTCGGCGAGCTGAGCACTTTTTCTGAATTGTGCCGCTCCCGTCACTCTGGTTAGGTTGGCATCGAAAAAAACGCTCTCGGGTGCTTGAGAGTGCCGAGTTTATCACTGCGCATGAAGAAATGACCACCTCCAACGTTTGCTTTATGTTTTATAAGCATTTTTAATTTTATTGCTTAAATCGCATTTTCTCGGCGAGCTGAGCACTTTTTCTGAATTGTGCCGCTCCCGTCACTCTGGTTAGGTTGGCATCGAAAAAAAACGCTCTCGGGTGCTTTAGAGTGCCGAGTTTATCACTGCGCATGAAGAGATGACCACCTCCAACGTTTGGTTTATGTTTTATAAGCATTTTTAATTTTATTGCTTAAATCGCATTTTCTCGGCGAGCTGAGCACTTTTTCTGAATTGTGCCGCTCCCGTCACTCTGGTTATAGGTTGGCATCGAAAAAAACGCTCTCGGGTGCTTTAGAGTGCCGAGTTTATCACTGCGCATGAAGAAATGACCACCTCCAACGTTTGGTTTATGTTTTATAAGCATTTTTAATTTTATTGCTTAAATCGCATTTTCTCGGCGAGCTGAGCACTTTTTCTGAATTGTGCCGCTCCCGTCACTCTGGTTAGGTTGGCATCGAAAAAAACGCTCTCGGGTGCTTTAGAGTGCCGAGTTTATCACTGCGAATGAAGAAATGACCACCTCCAACGTTTGGTTTATGTTTTATAAGCATTTTTAATTTTATTACTTAAATCGCATTTTCTCGGCGAGCTGAGCACTTTTTCTGAATTGTGCCGCTCCCGTCACTCTGGTTAGGTTGGCATCGAAAAAAACGCTCTCGGGTGCTTGAGAGTGCCGAGTTTATCACTGCGCATGAAGAAATGACCACCTCCAACGTTTGGTTTATGTTTTATAAGCATTTTTAATTTTATTTTTTAAATCGCATTTTCTCGGCGAGCTGAGCACTTTTTCTGAATTGTGCCGCTCCCGTCACTCTGGTTAGGTTGGCATCGAAAAAAACGCTCTCGGGTGCTTTAGAGTGCCGAGTTTATCACTGCGCATGAAGAAATAACCACCTCCAACGTTTGGTTTATGTTTTATAAGCATTTTTTATTTTATTGCTTAAATCGCATTTTCTCGGCGAGCTGAGCACTTTTTCTGAATTGTGCCGCTCCCGTCACTCTGGTTAGGTTGGCATCGAAAAAAACGCTCTCGGGTGCTTTAGAGTGCCGAGTTTATCACTGCGCATGAAGAAATGACCACCTCCAACGTTTGGTTTATGTTTTATAAGCATTTTTAATTTCATTGCTTAAATCGCATTTTCTCGGCGAGCTGAGCACTTTTTCTGAATTGTGCCGCTCCCGTCACTCTGGTTAGGTTGGCATCGAAAAAAACGCTCTCGGGTGCTTTAGAGTGCCGAGTTATTCACTGCGCATGAAGAAATGACCACCTCCAACGTTTGGTTTATGTTTTATAAGCATTTTTAATTTTATTGCTTAAATCGCATTTTCTCGGCGAGCTGAGCACTTTTTCTGAATTGTGCCGCTCCCGTCACTCTGGTTAGGTTGGCATCGAAAAAAACGCTCTCGGGTGCTTTAGAGTGCCGAGTTATTCACTGCGCATGAAGAAATGACCACCTCCAACGTTTGGTTTATGTTTTATAAGCATTTTTAATTTTATTGCTTAAATTGCATTTTCTCGGCGAGCTGAGCACTTTTTCTGAATTGTGCCGCTCCCGTCACTCTGGTTAGGTTGGCATCGAAAAAAACGCTCTCGGGTGCTTTAAAGTGCCGAGTTTATCACTGCGCATGAAGAAATGACCACCTCCAACGTTTGGTTTATGTTCTATAAGCATTTTTAATTTCATTGCTTAAATCGCATTTTCTCGGCGAGCTGAGCGCTTTTTCTGAATTGTGCCGCTCCCGTCACTCTGGTTAGGTTGGCATCGAAAAAAAGGCTCTCGGGTGCTTTAGAGTGCCGAGTTTATCACTGCGCATGAAGAAATGACCACCTCCAACGTTTGGTTTATGTTTTATAAGCATTTTTAATTTTATTGCTTAAATCGCATTTTCTCGGCGAGCTGAGCACTTTTTCTGAATTGTGCCGCTCCCGTTACTCTGGTTAGGTTGGCATCGAAAAAAACGCTCTCCGGTGCTTTAGAGTGCCGAGTTTATCACTGCGCATGAAGAAATGACCACCTCCAACGTTTGGTTTATGTTTTATAAGCATTTTTAATTTCATTGCTTAAATCGCATTTTCTCGGCGAGCTGAGCACTTTTTCTGAATTGTGCCGCTCCCGTCACTCTGGTTAGGTTGGCATCGAAAAAAACGCTCTCGGGTGCTTTGGAGTGCCGAGTTTATCACTGCGCATGAAGAAATGACCACCTCCAACGTTTGGTTTATGTTTTATAAGCATTTTTAATTTCATTGCTTAAATCGCATTTTCTCGGCGAGCTGAGCACTTTTTCTGAATTGTGCCGCTCCCGTCACTCTGGTTAGGTTGGCATCGAAAAAAACGCTCTCGGGTGCTTTAGAGTGCCGAGTTTATCACTGCGCATGAAGAAATGACCACCTCCAACGTTTGGTTTATGTTTTATAAGCATTTTTAATTTTATTGCTTAAATCGCATTTTCTCGGCGAGCTGAGCACTTTTTCTGAATTGTGCCGCTCCCGTCACTCTGGTTAGGTTGGCATCGAAAAAAACGCTCTCGGGTGCTTTAGAGTGCCGAGTTTATCGCTACGCATGAAGAAATGACCACCTCCAACGTTTGGTTTATGTTTTATAAGCATTTTTAATTTTATTGCTTAAATCGCATTTTCTCGGCGAGCTGAGCACTTTTTCTGAATTGCGCCACTCCCGACACTCTGGTTAGGTTGGCATCAAAAAAATTCTCTCGGGTGCTTTAGAGTGCCGAGTTTATCACTGCGCATGAAGAAATGACCACCTCCAACGTTTGGTTTATGTTTTATAAGCATTTTTAATTTTATTGCTTAAATCGCATTTTCTCGGCGAGCTGAGCACTTTTTCTGAATTGCGCCGCTCCCGTCACTCTGGTTAGGTTGGCATCGAAATAAACGCTCTCGGGTGCTTTAGAGTGCCGAGTTTATCACTGCGCATGAAGAAATGACCACCTCCAGCGTTTGGTTTATGTTTTATAAGCATTTTTAATTTTATTGCTTAAATCGCATTTTCTCGGCGAGCTGAGCACTTTTTCTGAATTGTGCCGCTCCCGTCACTCTGGTTAGGTTGGCATCGAAAAAAAAGCTCTCGGGTGCTTTAGAGTGCCGAGTTTATCACTGCGCATGAAGAAATGACCACCTCCAACGTTTGGTTTATGTTTTATAAGCATTTTTAATTTCATTGCTTAAATCGCATTTTCTCGGCGAGCTGAGCACTTTTTCTGAATTGTGCCGCTCCCGTCACTCTGGTTAGGTTGGCATCGAAAAAAACGCTCTCGGGTGCTTTAGAGTGCCGAGTTTATCACTGCGCATGAAGAAATGACCACCTCCAACGTTTGGTTTATGTTTTATAAGCATTTTTTATTTTATTGCTTAAATCGCATTTTCTCGGCGAGCTGAGCACTTTTTCTGAATTGTGCCGCTCCCGTCACTCTGGTTAGGTTGGCATCGAAAAAAACGCTCTCGGGTGCTTCAGAGTGCCGAGTTTATCACTGCGCATGAAGAAATGACCACCTCCAACGTTTGGTTTATGTTTTATAAGCATTTTTAATTTTATTGCTTAAATCGCATTTTCTCGGCGAGCTGAGCACTTTTTCTGAATTGTGCCGCTCCCATCACTCTGGTTAGGTTGGCATCGAAAAAAACGCTCTCGGGTGCTTTAGAGTGCCGAGTTCATCACTGCGCATGAAGAAATGACCACCTCCAACGTTTGGTTTATGTTTTATAAGCATTTTTAATTTTATTGCTTAAATCGCATTTTCTCGGCGAGCTGAGCACTTTTTCTGAATTGTGCCGCTCCCGTCACTCTGGTTAGGTTGGCATCGAAAAAAAAACGCTCTCGGGTGCTTTAAAGTGCCGAGTTTATCACTGCGCATGAAGAAATGACCACCTCCAACGTTTGGTTTATGTTTTATAAGCATTTTTAATTTCATTGCTTAAATCGCATTTTCTCGGCGAGCTGAGCACTTTTTCTGAATTGTGCCGCTCCCGTCACTCTGGTTAGGTTGGCATCGAAAAAAACGCTCTCGGGTGCTTTAGAGTGCCGAGTTTATCACTGCGCATGAAGAAATGACCACCTCCAACGTTTGGTTTATGTTTTATAAGCATTTTTAATTTTATTGCTTAAATCGCATTTTCTCGGCGAGCTGAGCACTTTTTCTGAATTGTGCCGCTCCCGTGACTCTGGTTAGGTTGGCATCGAAAAAAACGCTCTCGGGTGCTTTAGAGTGCCGAGTTTATCACTGCGCATGAAGAAATGACCACCTCCAACGTTTGGTTTATGTTTTATAAGCATTTTTAATTTTATTGCTTAAATCGCATTTTCTTGGCGAGCTGAGCACTTTTTCTGAATTGTGCCGCTCCCGTCACTCTGGTTAGGTTGGCATCGAAAAAAACGCTCTCGGGTGCTTGAGAGTGCCGAGTTTATCACTGCGCATGAAGAAATGACCACCTCCAACGTTTGGTTTATGTTTTATAAGCATTTTTAATTTTATTGCTTAAATCGCATTTTCTCGGCGAGCTGAGCACTTTTTCTGAATTGTGCCGCTCCCGTCACTCTGGTTAGGTTGGCATCGAAAAAAACGCTCTCGGGTGCTTTAGAGTGCCGAGTTTATCACTGCGCATGAAGAAATGACCACCTCCAACGTTTGGTTTATGTTTTATAAGCATTTTTTATTTTATTGCTTAAATCGCATTTTCTCGGCGAGCTGAGCACTTTTTCTGAATTGTGCCGCTCCCGTCACTCTGGTTAGGTTGGCATCGAAAAAAACGCTCTCGGGTGCTTCAGAGTGCCGAGTTTATCACTGCGCATGAAGAAATGACCACCTCCAACGTTTGGTTTATGTTTTATAAGCATTTTTAATTTTATTGCTTAAATCGCATTTTCTCGGCGAGCTGAGCACTTTTTCTGAATTGTGCCGCTCCCATCACTCTGGTTAGGTTGGCATCGAAAAAAACGCTCTCGGGTGCTTTAGAGTGCCGAGTTCATCACTGCGCATGAAGAAATGACCACCTCCAACGTTTGGTTTATGTTTTATAAGCATTTTTAATTTTATTGCTTAAATCGCATTTTCTCGGCGAGCTGAGCACTTTTTCTGAATTGTGCCGCTCCCGTCACTCTGGTTAGGTTGGCATCGAAAAAAAACGCTCTCGGGTGCTTTAGAGTGCCGAGTTTATCACTGCGCATGAAGAAATGACCACCTCCAACGTTTGGTTTATGTTTTATAAGCATTTTTAATTTCATTGCTTAAATCGCATTTTCTCGGCGAGCTGAGCACTTTTTCTGAATTGTGCCGCTCCCGTCACTCTGGTTAGGTTGGCATCGAAAAAAACGCTCTCGGGTGCTTTAGAGTGCCGAGTTTATCACTGCGCATGAAGAAATGACCACCTCCAACGTTTGGTTTATGTTTTATAAGCATTTTTAATTTCATTGCTTAAATCGCATTTTCTCGGCGAGCTGAGCACTTTTTCTGAATTGTGCCGCTCCCGTCACTCTGGTTAGGTTGGCATCGAAAAAAACGCTCTCGGGTGCTTTAGAGTGCCGAGTTATTCACTGCGCATGAAGAAATGACCACCTCCAACGTTTGGTTTATGTTTTATAAGCATTTTTAATTTTATTGCTTAAATCGCATTTTCTCGGCGAGCTGAGCACTTTTTCTGAATTGTGCCGCTCCCGTCACTCTGGTTAGGTTGGCATCGAAAAAAACGCTCTCGGGTGCTTTAGAGTGCCGAGTTATTCACTGCGCATGAAGAAATGACCACCTCCAACGTTTGGTTTATGTTTTATAAGCATTTTTAATTTTATTGCTTAAATTGCATTTCCTCGGCGAGCTGAGCACTTTTTCTGAATTGTGCCGCTCCCGTCACTCTGGTTAGGTTGGCATCGAAAAAAACGCTCTCGGGTGCTTTAAAGTGCCGAGTTTATCACTGCGCATGAAGAAATGACCACCTCCAACGTTTGGTTTATGTTCTATAAGCATTTTTTATTTCATTGCTTAAATAGCATTTTCTCGGCGAGCTGAGCGCTTTTTCTGAATTGTGCCGCTCCCGTCACTCCGGTTAGGTTGGCATCGAAAAAAACGCTCTCGGGTGCTTTAGAGTGCCGAGTTTATCACTGCGCATGAAGAAATGACCACCTCCAACGTTTGGTTTATGTTTTATAAGCATTTTTAATTTTATTGCTTAAATCGCATTTTCTCGGCGAGCTGAGCACTTTTTCTGAATTGTGCCGCTCCCGTCACTCTGGTTAGGTTGGCATCGAAAAAAACGCTCTTGGGTGCTTTAGAGTGCCGAGTTTATCACTGCGCATGAAGAAATGACCACCTCCAACGTTTGGTTTATATTTTATAAGCATTTTTAATTTTATTGCTTAAATCGCATTTTCTCGGCGAGCTAAGCACTTTTTCTGAATTGTGCCGCTCCCGTCACTCTGGTTAGGTTGGCATCGAAAAAAACGCTCTCGGGTGCTTTAGAGTGCCGAGTTTATTACTGCGCATTAAGAAATGACCACCTCCAACGTTTGGTTTATGTTTTATAAGCATTTTTAATTTTATTGCTTAAATCGCATTTTCTCGGCGAGCTGAGCACTTTTTCTGAATTGTGCCGCTCCCGTCACTCTGGTTAGGTTGGCATCGAAAAAAACGCTCTCGGGTGCTTTAGAGTGCCGAGTTTATCACTGCGCATGAAGAAATGACCACCTCCAACGTTTGGTTTATGTTTTATAAGCATTTTTAATTTTATTGCTTAAATCGCATTTTCTCGGCGAGCTGAGCGCTTTTTCTGAATTGTGCCGCTCCCGTCACTCTGGTTAGGTTGGCATCGAAAAAAACGCTCTCGGGTGCTTTAGAGTGCCGAGTTTATCACTGCGCATGAAGAAATGACCACCTCCAACGTTTGGTTTATGTTTTATAAGCATTTTTAATTTTATTGCTTAAATCGCATTTTCTCGGCGAGCTGAGCACTTTTTCTGAATTGTGCCGCTCCCGTCACTCTGGTTAGGTTGGCATCGAAAAAAACGCTCTCGGGTGCTTTAGAGTGCCGAGTTTATCACTGCGCATGAAGAAATGACCACCTCCAACGTTTGGTTTATGTTTTATAAGCATTTTTAATTTTATTGCTTAAATCGCATTTTCTCGGCGAGCTGAGCACTTTTTCTGAATTGTGCCGCTCCCGTCACTCTGGTTAGGTTGGCATCGAAAAAAACGCTCTCGGGTGCTTTAGAGTGCCGAGTTTATCACTGCGCATGAAGAAATGACCACCTCCAACGTTTGGTTTATGTTTTATAAGCATTTTTAATTTTATTGCTTAAATCGCATTTTCTCGGCGAGCTGAGCACTTTTTCTGAATTGTGCCGCTCCCGTCACTCTGGTTAGGTTGGCATCGAAAAAAACGCTCTCGGGTGCTTTAGAGTGCCGAGTTTATCACTGCGCATGAAGAAACGTTTGGTTTATGTTTTATAAGCATTTTTAATTTTATTGCTTAAATCGCACTTTCTCGGCGAGCTGAGCACTTTTTCTGAATTGTGCCGCTCCCGTCACTCTGGTAAGGTTGGCATCGATAAAAACGCTCTCGGGTGCTTTAGAGTGCCGAGTTTATTACTGCGCATTAAGAAATGACCACCTCCAACGTTTGGTTTATGTTTTATAAGCATTTTTAATTTTAATGCTTAAATCGCATTTTCTCGGCGAGCTGAGCACTTTTTCTGAATTGTGCCGCTCCCGTCACTCTGGTTAGGTTGGCATCGAAAAAAACGCTCTCGGGTGCTTTAGAGTGCCGAGTTTATCACTGCGCATGAAGAAATGACCACCTCCAACGTTTGGTTTATGTTTTATAAGCATTTTTAATTTTATTGCTTAAATCGCATTTTCTCGGCGAGCTGAGCACTTTTTCTGAATTGTGCCGCTCCCGTCACTCTGGTTAGGTTGGCATCGAAAAAAACGCTCTCGGGTGCTTTAGAGTGCCGAGTTATTCACTGCGCATGAAGAAATGACCACCTCCAACGTTTGGTTTATGTTTTATAAGCATTTTTAATTTTATTGCTTAAATCGCATTTTCTCGGCGAGCTGAGCACTTTTTCTGAATTGTGCCGCTCCCGTCACTCTGGTTAGGTTGTTATCGAAAAAAACGCTCTCGGGTGCTTTAGAGTGCCGAGTTTATTACTGCGCATTAAGAAATGACCACCTCCAACGTTTGGTTTATGTTTTATAAGCATTTTTAATTTTATTGCTTAAATCGCATTTTCTCGGCGAGCTGAGCACTTTTTCTGAATTGTGCCGCTCCCGTCACTCTGGTTAGGTTGGCATCGAAAAAAACGCTCTCGGGTGCTTTAGAGTGCCGAGTTTAACACTGCGCATGAAGAAATGACCACCTCCAACGTTTGGTTTATGTTTTATAAGCATTTTTAATTTTATTGCTTAAATCGCATTTTCTCGGCGAGCTGAGCACTTTTTCTAAATTGTGCCGCTCCCGTCACTCTGGTTAGGTTGGCATCGAAAAAAACGCTCTCGGGTGCTTTAGAGTGCCGAGTTTATCACTGCGCATGAAGAAATGACCACCTCCAACGTTTGGTTTATGTTTTATAAGCATTTTTAATTTTATTGCTTAAATCGCATTTTCTCGGCGAGCTGAGCGCTTTTTCTGAATTGTGCCGCTCCCGTCACTCTGGTTAGGTTGGCATCGAAAAAAAAACGCTCTCGGGTGCTTTAGAGTGCCGAGTTTATCACTGCGCATGAAGAAATGACCACCTCCAACGTTTGGTTTATGTTTTATAAGCATTTTTAATTTTATTGCTTAAATCGCATTTTGTCGGCGAGCTGAGCACTTTTTCTGAATTGTGCCGCTCCCGTCACTCTGGTTAGGTTGGCATCGAAAAAAACGTTCTCGGGTGCTTTAGAGTGCCGAGTTATTCACTGCGCATGAAGACATGACCACCTCCAACGTTTGGTTTATGTTTAATAAGCATTTTTAATTTTATTGCTTAAATCGCATTTTCTCGGCGAGCTGAGCACTTTTTCTGAATTGTGCCGCTCCCGTCACTCTGGTTAGGTTGGCATCGAAAAAAAACGCTCTCGGGTGCTTTAGAGTGCCGAGTTTTTTACTGCGCATTAAGAAATGACCACCTCCAACGTTTGGTTTATGTTTTATAAGCATTTTTAATTTTATTGCTTAAATCGCATTTTCTCGGCGAGCTGAGCACTTTTTCTGAATTGTGCCGCTCCCGTCACTCTGGTAAGGTTGGCATCGATAAAAACGCTCTCGGGTGCTTTAGAGTGCCGAGTTTATTACTGCGCATTAAGAAATGACCACCTCCAACGTTTGGTTTATGTTTTATAAGCATTTTTAATTTTAATGCTTAAATCGCATTTTCTCGGCGAGCTGAGCACTTTTTCTGAATTGTGCCGCTCCCGTCACTCTGGTTAGGTTGGCATCGAAAAAAACGCTCTCGGGTGCTTTAGAGTGCCGAGTTTATCACTGCGCATGAAGAAATGACCACCTCCAACGTTTGGTTTATGTTTTATAAGCATTTTTAATTTTATTGCTTAAATCGCATTTTCTCGGCGAGCTGAGCACTTTTTCTGAATTGTGCCGCTCCCGTCACTCTGGTTAGGTTGGCATCGAAAAAAACGCTCTCGGGTGCTTTAGAGTGCCGAGTTATTCACTGCGCATGAAGAAATGACCACCTCCAACGTTTGGTTTATGTTTTATAAGCATTTTTAATTTTATTGCTTAAATCGCATTTTCTCGGCGAGCTGAGCACTTTTTCTGAATTGTGCCGCTCCCGTCACTCTGGTTAGGTTGTTATCGAAAAAAACGCTCTCGGGTGCTTTAGAGTGCCGAGTTTATTACTGCGCATTAAGAAATGACCACCTCCAACGTTTGGTTTATGTTTTATAAGCATTTTTAATTTTATTGCTTAAATCGCATTTTCTCGGCGAGCTGAGCACTTTTTCTGAATTGTGCCGCTCCCGTCACTCTGGTTAGGTTGGCATCGAAAAAAACGCTCTCGGGTGCTTTAGAGTGCCGAGTTTAACACTGCGCATGAAGAAATGACCACCTCCAACGTTTGGTTTATGTTTTATAAGCATTTTTAATTTTATTGCTTAAATCGCATTTTCTCGGCGAGCTGAGCACTTTTTCTAAATTGTGCCGCTCCCGTCACTCTGGTTAGGTTGGCATCGAAAAAAACGCTCTCGGGTGCTTTAGAGTGCCGAGTTTATCACTGCGCATGAAGAAATGACCACCTCCAACGTTTGGTTTATGTTTTATAAGCATTTTTAATTTTATTGCTTAAATCGCATTTTCTCGGCGAGCTGAGCGCTTTTTCTGAATTGTGCCGCTCCCGTCACTCTGGTTAGGTTGGCATCGAAAAAAAAACGCTCTCGGGTGCTTTAGAGTGCCGAGTTTATCACTGCGCATGAAGAAATGACCACCTCCAACGTTTGGTTTATGTTTTATAAGCATTTTTAATTTTATTGCTTAAATCGCATTTTGTCGGCGAGCTGAGCACTTTTTCTGAATTGTGCCGCTCCCGTCACTCTGGTTAGGTTGGCATCGAAAAAAACGTTCTCGGGTGCTTTAGAGTGCCGAGTTATTCACTGCGCATGAAGACATGACCACCTCCAACGTTTGGTTTATGTTTAATAAGCATTTTTAATTTTATTGCTTAAATCGCATTTTCTCGGCGAGCTGAGCACTTTTTCTGAATTGTGCCGCTCCCGTCACTCTGGTTAGGTTGGCATCGAAAAAAAACGCTCTCGGGTGCTTTAGAGTGCCGAGTTTTTTACTGCGCATTAAGAAATGACCACCTCCAACGTTTGGTTTATGTTTTATAAGCATTTTTAATTTTATTGCTTAAATCGCATTTTCTCGGCGAGCTGAGCACTTTTTCTGAATTGTGCCGCTCCCGTCACTCTGGTTAGGTTGGCATCGAAAAAAACGCTCTCGGGTGCTTTAGAGTGCCGAGTTATTCACTGCGCATGAAGAAATGACCACCTCCAACGTTTGGTTTATGTTTTATAAGCATTTTTAATTTTATTGCTTAAATCGCATTTTCTCGGCGAGCTGAGCACTTTTTCTGAATTGTGCCGCTCCCGTCACTCTGGTTAGGTTGGCATCGAAAAAAACGCTCTCGGGTGCTTTAGAGTGCCGAGTTATTCACTGCGCATGAAGAAATGACCACCTCCAACCTTTGGTTTATGTTTTATAAGCATTTTTAATTTTATTGCTTAAATCGCATTTTCTCGGCGAGCTGAGCACTTTTTCTGAATTGTGCCGCTCCCGTCACTCTGGTTAGGTTGGCATCGAAAAAAACGCTCTCGGGTGCTTTAGAGTGCCGAGTTTATCACTGCGCATGAAGAAATGACCACCTCCAACGTTTGGTTTATGTTTTATAAGCATTTTTAATTGTATTGCTTAAATCGCATTTTCTCGGCGAGCTGAGCACTTTTTCTGAATTGTGCCGCTCCCGTCACTCTGGTTAGGTTGGCATCGAAAAAAACGCTCTCGGGTGCTTTAGAGTGCCGAGTTATACACTGCGCATGAAGAAATGACCACCTCCAACGTTTGGTTTATGTTTAATAAGCATTTTTAATTTCATTGCTTAAATCGCATTTTCTCGGCGAGCTGAGCACTTTTTCTGAATTGTGCCGCTCCCGTCACTCTGGTTAGGTTGGCATCGAAAAAAACGCTCTCGGGTGCTTTAGAGTGCCGAGTTTATCACTGCGCATGAAGAAATGACCACCTCCAACGTTTGGTTTATGTTTTATAAGCATTTTTAATTTTATTGCTTAAATCGCATTTTCTCGGCGAGCTGATTACTTTTTCTGAATTGTGCCGCTCCCGTCACTCTGGTTAGGTTGGCATCGAAAAAAACGCTCTCGGGTGCTTTAGAGTGCCGAGTTATTCACTGCGCATGAAGAAATGACCACCTCCAACGTTTGGTTTATGTTTTATAAGCATTTTTAATTTTATTGCTTAAATCGCATTTTCTCGGCGAGCTGAGCACTTTTTCTGAATTGTGCCGCTCCCGTCACTCTGGTTAGGTTGGCATCGAAAAAAACGCTCTCGGGTGCTTTAGAGTGCCGAGTTTATCACTGCGCATGAAGAAATGACCACCTCCAACGTTTGGTTTATGTTTTATAAGCATTTTTAATTTTATTGCTTAAATCGCATTTTCCCGGCGAGCTGAGCACTTTTTCTGAATTGTGCCGCTCCCGTCACTCTGGTTAGGTTGGCATCGAAAAAAACGCTCTCGGGTGCTTTAGAGTGCCGAGTTATTCACTGCGCATGAAGAAATGACCACCTCCAACGTTTGGTTTATGTTTTATAAGCATTTTTAATTTTATTGCTTAAATCGCATTTTCTCGGCGAGCTGAGCACTTTTTCTGAATTGTGCCGCTCCCGTCACTCTGGTTAGGTTGGCATCGAAAAAAACGCTCTCGGGTGCTTTAGAGTGCCGAGTTTATTACTGCGCATTAAGAAATGACCACCTCCAACGTTTGGTTTATGTTTTATAAGCATTTTTAATTTTATTGCTTAAATCGCATTTTCTCGGCGAGCTGAGCACTTTTTCTGAATTGTGCCGCTCCCGTCACTCTGGTTAGGTTGGCATCGAAAAAAACGCTCTCGGGTGCTTTAGAGTGCCGAGTTATTCACTGCGCATGAAGAAATGACCACCTCCAACGTTTGGTTTATGTTTTATAAGCATTTTTAATTGTATTGCTTAAATCGCATTTTCTCGGCGAGCTGAGCACTTTTTCTCAATTGTGCCGCTCCCGTCACTCTGGTTAGGTTGGCATCGAAAAAAACGCTCTCGGGTGCTTTAGAGTGCCGAGTTATTCACTGCGCATGAAGAAATGACCACCTCCAACGTTTGGTTTATGTTTTATAAGCATTTTTAATTTTATTGCTTAAATCGCATTTTCTCGGCGAGCTGAGCACTTTTTCTGAATTGTGCCGCTCCCGTCACTCTGGTTAGGTTGGCATCGAAAAAAACGCTCTCGGGTGCTTTAGAGTGCCGAGTTTATCACTGCGCATGAAGAAATGACCACCTCCAACGTTTGGTTTATGTTTAATAAGCATTTTTAATTTTATTGCTTTAATCGCATTTTCTCGGCGAGCTGAGCACTTTTTCTGAATTGTGCCGCTCCCGTCACTCTGGTTAGGTTGGCATCGAAAAAAACGCTCTCGGGTGCTTTAGAGTGCCGAGTTATTCACTGCGCATGAAGAAATGACCACCTCCAACGTTTGGTTTATGTTTTATAAGCATTTTTAATTTTATTGCTTAAATCGCATTTTCTCGGCGAGCTGAGCACTTTTTCTGAATTGTGCCGCTCCCGTCACTCTGGTTAGGTTGGCATCGAAAAAAACGCTCTCGGGTGCTTTAGAGTGCCGAGTTTATTACTGCGCATTAAGAAATGACCACCTCCAACGTTTGGTTTATGTTTTATAAGCATTTTTAATTTTATTGCTTAAATCGCATTTTCTCGGCGAGCTGAGCACTTTTTCTGAATTGTGCCGCTCCCGTCACTCTGGTTAGGTTGGCATCGAAAAAAACGCTCTCGGGTGCTTTAGAGTGCCGAGTTATTCACTGTGCATGAAGAAATGACCACCTCCAACGTTTGGTTTATGTTTTATAAGCATTTTTAATTTTATTGCTTAAATCGCATTTTCTCGGCGAGCTGAGCACTTTTTCTGAATTGTGCCGCTCCCGTCACTCTGGTTAGGTTGGCATCGAAAAAAACGCTCTCGGGTGCTTTAGAGTGCCGAGTTCATCACTGCGCATGAAGAAATGACCACCTCCAACGTTTGGTTTATGTTTTATAAGCATTTTTAATTTTATTGCTTAAATCGCATTTTCTCGGCGAGCTGAGCGCTTTTTCTGAATTGTGCCGCTCCCGTCAATCTGGTTAGGTTGGCATCGAAAAAAAACGCTCTCGGGTGCTTTAGAGTGCCGAGTTATTCACTGCGCATGAAGAAATGACCACCTCCAACGTTTGGTTTATGTTTTATAAGCATTTTTAATTTTATTGCTTAAATCGCATTTTCTCGGCGAGCTGAGCACTTTTTCTGAATTGTGCCGCTCCCGTCACTCTGGTTAGGTTGGCATCGAAAAAAACGCTCTCGGGTGCTTTAGAGTGCAGAGTTTATCACTGCGCATGAAGAAATGACCACCTCCAACGTTTGGTTTATGTTTAATAAGCATTTTTAATTTTATTGCTTTAATCGCATTTTCTCGGCGAGCTGAGCACTTTTTCTGAATTGTGCCGCTCCCGTCACTCTGGTTAGGTTGGCATCGAAAAAAACGCTCTCGGGTGCTTTAGAGTGCCGAGTTTATCACTGCGCATGAACACAGCAAAAACTGGAGTGTTGAAATTTCAGGGTTAAACATGTCAGAGTTGATTTCAACTCTCAAAGTGTCATTTTAACACATTCTGATTAAAATGCTGTTCAGTGTTGGAGTTATTTAACAGAGTTATTCCAACCTAAGCAAATCAACTCTGTAGAGATGTAAAGTGCATCTCGGCCGAGTTAACTTGCTTGATAGGCCCCTGGGCTTCAGTCCAGGTAAACCCATGTGTTATGCCCCTGGGCTTTCAGCAGGGTGAACCCGTGCATCAATCAATAGTCTCCTGTGCGTGGCGTGGTCAACCGTCGTTTATTTCGCTGCTGGAATCAGGAATGGATGCGGAGTTGGACTTTTACACGAGAGGTAAGCTACAAAATCAAACTTGTAGGAACAATAACATTGAATTAAACATCTGCTGAGAATATTTATGTAACTTTGCTAAGCATTTTTTGTGGTTGGCACTGGACAGCGAACGTTTGGATTTGTTTTTTAATGCAATGTTAACTTCACCACTAACGTTACCACTTGCTAAAAAATAAACATTAATAAAAAAACGGTTTCCTATGTTATCCTTTGCATTTTACCAAGTCTCACGCGTGCTTGAGAGGTTGTATAAACAAGGCTTCATATTTAACGGTCGAATATAGTTTGGGGCTAACGTTAGCACATGTTAACAAGCTAACTTGAAGTTCATGGCGGGTGCATGGCATCAGTCCGACTGCCCAATACTCCCTCTTCCCATTTCTCCGACCATACACTTGTTAATTTCTGCGTCCATTAATCTAACCTTAACCCTAATCCTAACCATAACCCTCTAGAATAAGTAAGGGATAAACAGTTCAGAGGTTGTTATGGAGAAATAAGCCCCGACAGGATGAACTTTGGCTCCAACACGAAGTGAGGAGTTAATTCATGCAATAAACCCCGCACTTTGCGTAGGAGCCACGGCTAGAGTGAAATAAATAGCCTAAACAATTGCAGTTGGGTGCCTGTGTGGCAGACTCCCTGTGCCACTGCACCGAGACGAGTGTCCGAGGCTCTGATCATACAGGTGTGGTTAATAACTCTGATTAATGGGTAATGTAGGTAATGTAGTGGGCAGTCAGACTAAAAAGGGTCAACTTTACTGGTGCTGTGTTGTGTTTGTTTGGTCGTTGAAAACCAGCTTTTAACAGAGGGGAATGTTTTAATAAATCAGTTTTGCCTCAAATGTAAATGTTAATTACGGTAGCATGTGCTGCAGTCACTACAGCTAGTCGCTGCCACGTTCATCAATGAGAGCGTTTCCACTGGGCCTGCTGTGGCATGTTTTAACAGCCTCCCAGCAGCTGCTGAATGTGTTTGATCTTAGACATGCAGTGAAATTAATAATGAAACAATTTCTTGCATGATACACAACGTTTATGTGAGTGTTAAATAATTATTTCTTGCATGTTAAGTGTTTACTGACATTTGTTTGTTGTTGCATGTCTCAGAAAAATGTTGATCCAGGTTCGGTATTGCCAACAGCAGAAGTATGTGAAGTTGGATGAGGTTGATGGATGTTTTGATTTTGTGCAGTTCCATGACAAAGGTTTGTTTTTGTTTTACTTATGCTTGGTTTGATATAAAGGGCAGAACAACGCCCCTTTCTTTTAAGATTTGGACTGAAAAGGGAATGTATTTTATGCAGGGGATTATCTCTGAATTTGTTTACAGTGGTGGATTAAATTATTGAATGTGAAATGAGGCAAGATCAGTGCTAGCTTAAAGGTCCACTCAGATGTATCTTGTCTTTTCCAGTCATCGAGAGATTTTGCCTGCCACCTGACGCAAAATTAGTGTACAAAGATGCAACAGGGACAGAAGTTGATGAGGACATTTTCAGTGACCTTGTCAGCCAAGGCAATGTGACTCTATCAGTTTTCTCAAATGACGGTGAGAAATGTAAAGGGGTAAATTACATAATGCAATGTGTAAAACACTAATGCAAATTTATAAGTACAGAAATACAGTAAACAATTTCAATTTAATGTTTTCAGAATTAAGTCATTTAATACACTTAAAGGTGGATCAAGTATTCAATATCATTCTTTGTGGTTACACAACAGGGACATTCAGCCTGACTTTTATTAAATGGTTTAAATGTCATTTTAACTGACATAAATCCAACATGAATACCAAATGTATTTTTG